>NW_027116806.1:3943227-5257636 GCF_024137725.1 Prorops nasuta
ACAGAAATCGTGAAAAATGGAAGAGAAAAGGGGGAAGAATTTTTAAATTTCGACATATTATGTATATGTATATATATATATATATATGTATATATATATACAGGGTGAGGCACTTAAGCCGCCCCAGAATGTGGATGCAGAAAGGCGCGTATCTCTTCAGCTATAAAAGATATTCAATTTTTGCATAGAACCTTTCTGAAAGCAAATAACAAGAGGCTTCGAAAATGTCCTATGGAAAAATTGAATATCTGTTATAGTTAAAGAGATACACCTCTTTCGGCATTCGTATTCTGGGGCGGCTTAAGTGCCTCACCCTGTATATATATAAGTAGTGTCACGCGTCTTTTATAATTACTTGCCGCGTAATACTATACCGTGTTACTTAATTTTAGTTTTGTCCAACAACGCGTTTATAATAGGATGTCTGAGGTGATTATAACAAACATAGCGCTTTGATAAAGCTAAATCATGGAAATGTTAGCTTTGTTCAGTAGTACAATTATAATAGAATATTTATGATATTAAAGGTAGTAGTCTAGTAAATCGACTGTTTTTGTAGCGTATTTTCGGGATTTATTTTTACTATATGTAAATGAAATCCAATGAATCCAAAAATTTGATGTTAGTAGTTGTGTATCTTCAAGTATACAAATTATTATGTTTTTTTGTCTTTTTTACAATATATTATTAATATTATATAAAGTCAAATGAAGTGCTGAAAAAAAAAACATATACCGCTGGCCCATGAGATATTTTCATTTTGAGTAATCTGAAACAAAAAATTCGAATAGATTAATGTTCTGTAGGATGTCATTCTGGCCGGAACTATAATAAAACAATTTTGTTAATAAATACAAAAATAGCGGACTTAGAAAAAAGTGAATATTTTTTCAGTGTAAATTGGTGTGTAAATTGAAAAGTAATGGATGTAAAAAAGTGATTCTGGTTTCTGCCAGAATTACAAATGTGCAGAACAACTTGTTAAAATTTCAGCCCGATCGGTTTAATAGAAAATTTGTTATCACTCGAGCCGACCGAGAAAGCATGGTTTCGAGAAAAACACGTTTAAAGTTTGGTTAATAGAACTTTCATACTCTCACTAGTCATCGATCCCCGGTGCGTACAACAAGCCTTTGGTCTCTTCATATGCATCAAAAACGGTATATCTGGTTATTTCCTTTCGTATGTCGAAAAGTGTAAGAAGCTCCAAGAAATTATAAAGGTGATAAATTATACTAAAGAAGACCAACCGTTAGCAGCTGTCGCGCAGCTTACCGTGCAACTATATGCGACGCTCTTGAAAATGTGCTATAACTTTGTTAATATTTTGAATTTCAATCTAAAATTTATACACCATATTCTCATGATGTTACATTGTCGAAATATGCAAAAAAATTGTTTCGACTTAAACAACTACACTACTACCTTATCATTTACAATGTCCCTCTCGAGCGTTAATATATATATATATATATATGTATATATTGATGAATTTACTTTGACTTTCAGACATGGCGCTTTGTCACTTCAAAATTTGCAACATGGGACGTAAACGACAGCTGTAACTTGGTTATCCGATCGAGAGCCGTGAAGAATCTGCACGTGCGATGGAGATGACTGGTTAGATCGAGGAAAATCTGGGAGGAAGCGAGAGGAGCTACTGAGGCACGTGCAGGATCGACCATCGCTTATTAGGCAGCAACAAATACAGCAACAGCATCTAATCTCCTTTATATCTTTTCGGATATTTTCATTAATAATTTTATAGCATATTCTCGACGCGGCCAAGTTGTTGAAAAAATTTATTTCCCTTATATAAAACAATTGATTAATGGGGAAGACCAACCATTCGGTAGAGACACGCCTACCTATACGATTATTTGAAATTCAGCTTTGCACAAACCACCAATGACTATCATTCAATTCGACAGTATGGGGAGAGACTGAACAAAAAAAAAGCCTTCGCGTGCTTACTCGCAACTTACTAATTATATTTACGTATATGTTTCATAACATTATCAGGGGCATTCCCTTCAACAGAGCAAAATTTATGTTATTCAGAACATGTTGCATTAATTGGCCGAATCCTTCAGGAAGAGATGATTCGTGTTATAAGATTGTTTATTTGATACCTTTAATGAAGATAGAATATTAAAGGCATGATTTTACATGTATGTAAACTATTGTATTCATTACATCATTATTCGAAGTCTATCCTGTTAATTGGTCCAAACTTTGAGCCATCTGACTCATGTTGTACGATTGTTTACTTAAAATTGTAAATGAAAAAAATCAAATGCTCGATTGTGCATACCTGATGAAATATTCGATAACATTTTAATTACTATTCAAAAGCTCTTATGTTAATTGGCAGAGTGTTTGAGCCAAGTTGATTCATCCTGTAACATTGTTTATTGAAGATTGTTGATGAAGAAAAATTAAACATAGGATTCTTCATGCATGTAAAATATTCGATTCGATAAATGATAAATGGAAAACTCTTCCGTTAATTAGTCGAACCTTACAGCAAGTTGATTCGTGTTGTAAATTATTTATTTAAAAACGCTAATGAAAAAGAATTTAATGCACAAAGGTGCATATACGTAAAACATTGGATTTCCATTGAGCAACATTTATACCATTGTTCAAAAGCTCTTCAGATTGATAAGTCAAAATTTTTTGAAATAGCCGATTCATGTTTTAAGATTGTTTGCTTATAATCGTTAATGAAGAAAATTATAGGGGTTCACTTGTACAATGAGACCGATTTTCCGACGTCTTTTCAAAAATATTTTATGGTAAAATTATTAAAGAGATATTTTAAAATTACTCTCACAAGCAGCCGTTTTGTTCAATTGTTATCCAACATTCTACATACTTTTGTACAAAGAGTAATCGAACGAATGCCAATAAAAAGGGCTGAAATAAGATCTCTCCTGAGTAACAATGTGCAAGATACCGCACCAATTATTTCTCTGAGAAGAAAAATTAAAATACCTTGTTATTTTTAATCCAGTGGCCGAGATACAGACGTAGAGGTTTTTCGAAATTTCGCTTTCTTTATTGTTATAGAACTTTTAAATTGCAAAAAATATGACTGAGAAATGATATCTCTTCGTTTTTCCTTATTCCGCCATTTTGTTAATTTTAGATAATTTGCAAAACCCATGTAGGTGAGTAGCTCGGTAATTAGATTTTGAATAACAAGATATTTTCATTTTTCCTTTCAGATGAGAACGATACCAGTGCTGTGTCTTAATCACGGTTTGGGACCGTTATTTCGAGAAAGGGTCGCGTTTCAGCCCTTATCATAGAAGCATTAATTTCATTACGTTCTCAAAAGAATTCCTGTAGAATATTAGATAATAAACGAAAAAAATGATACGAGAATCTTATCGGAGAATCACTAGTAATTTTTTCAGAAGTAAATAGAATGGTGAATAACCAGTGGAAAATCAGTGACTATATACAATAGAGGTAAAAGGAACCCCTTTAAAGAGACGAATTTTCATGTATGTGATGTGATATATACCGAAACTCCATATGAAAAAATGTATGTAATTATTGGAAAGCTCTGGAGGGTTAATCGTGTATGTATAGGAATATTTTTGAGCCAGCTGATTGATCTTGTAAGATTGTTTATTAAAAATGATTAACGAAGAAGAATTAAAGGGAGGATTTTGCATGTAGATATATATAAAATAATGGATTGTTGTTGGCTTTTCTTTTTGGACAGGCGGTTTTCTCGATTGGAGGTTTAAAAAAATATGACGAGTTACTCTCTCACGAGGAGGAACGACGAAACCTTTGCGTCCGGTAACAATAAGATACGTGTCCGACTGGCTCGGGCGTGATTGACGATCAAAGTATTTCCGAATAAACGACAAATTTTCTAGCTTTATTCGAATGCTGCGAAAAGGCATGCAAATATAGCGCACGATCAGAGATAGGCAAGTCACAACTATTATTAATAATCAGAAATTTTCCAATGCATTCTTATCAATGTTTTTTATCCAGATAATACTATTAATGTTTCTTCTATATACAATCACTTTTCTTTCTCTCTTCTCTTCTCTTTTCCTTTCAACGAGTTCGAATAAGACTTTTGACCTTTCTCTGTAATCGACGAGCGCGCGCGAGCGCACGCGCATACACGCAACACGCACACTGCACAGTGTTTTCAACAGATTCCCAAATCATTCGTTAAAGCGATTGGCAATATTACATTGCGACGATTATTGTTGTTTTATTTATCGAGCTATCGTACCGGATTCTCGACCAACGATACTGTCAACATATTATATACACTACACCCGACTCGAGCAGTGAGAAAACGCAATTTTTACCGCTTTTGCCCATCGTTTACATCTCAACTAATAACTAACTTTAAGTATTTTTCACTATGGTATTTTTTTTTTTATCCCTATATCGAACCACGTCGCAATATTTTAGTTGCGAATTTTTATTTATTAGCTATATGCTCACGTATAGGCAAACGTTAAATCTCAAATGGGTGAAATGACTGAATATTGAAATTTCAATTTTGTAAGATGTGAAAAATGTTTGACAAAATTTTAATTAATGTGACCGATTTTAGAAAAGATTAACTTTATCTAAATTCAACAAATACGATTATTTGAAAAAGAAAAAAAAATTAAAACTGTATTAATATAAACAATATAAAAAATCTTATAATTATAAGACAAATTAAAGTATAATCACAAACTCTATTTTGATAGGTTAAAAAAGAGAACGATCAAAAGTTTCATTAAAGTATGGTCAGTTGACACCCTTTGCCATGTTATTATTTATGATTAGTGCAAAAGCACCGGGGTTTCTTCGAAAGAAGCCATAGATTCTTCTTATCTTTTTACAAATAATCATGTATCTCTTTATTTATTATTGTACTCGTAGTTTCATGGAGCTGTTACTACCATTATCCCACCCCCCTAAACCTCACTTTTTTCGCTTTGTTTTATCCCATACACTTAGATATACGTAATAATACCTAAGTTCCAAACACATTACTGTTAATTGTTTTTCTACGTACCTCTAATACTATATATAATTTAATTAGTCGTTACATGTATGTACCGTACCTGTGGTTAACAATTTTTATCTCTATGTGAAATTGTATTATTATATATATATTATATTAAATACGTGTATATTATACATATATATATATGCTATAATATGTCATACGAAATGTATCAGAAAAGAGTGTTTTCATTAAAGACAGCAGCAAAACGCTCTTGTTTTCTATATAGCCTATATATTGCGATACGTGTAAATTCTAAACGACATACGGAACTGTGGACTGAAAAGCCTGATGATTCGAGAGAAAATATTAAATCTATGCTTAAACCCGTGTTATTAAAAATGTAAATCGATCATATATCAAAAACTGAATAAACAATCAAATCAGAGCAACGTGTCTTGTGTGTTTTAAGTATTTTCGAAAGATAAACCATGAAAGATATGATAAATATATATAATTGATTTTACATATAAATATGAAAAAAGATATAGGATGAGCTAAAAGGTATGAAGACGCTAGAATAATAGGAAAACTCATTTTTTCAGCCATAACGACTAGTTTATACATCCTATCTTTGATGCTTTTAAATATCTTTAAGCTAACTATGCATATACAGGGTGGGCCATTTTAATCGACACACCAGAATTACTTGTAAACCAATGATCTTATGAAAAAATGTTTCAAACAAAAGTTGTTAGACTTCGAGGGGGAGATAAGATGGTATTTTCGATTCGACATTGAAATATTAAGTGAACGCTACATAAAGGTGATCTTGTGATTTTTAAATGGAACACCCTGTTAATCCTTAATATATTCTGAAAACTGATCTTACGAGATTTCCAAAACATTATATGAATGTATCATTTCATTCAGTCGTTCACTAAATATTTAGATTTTAAATTGCATTTAGGTGATCCTATCAACTCACATCACGAATATCTCTGCTAAACGAAAATAAATAATTTAATAGCAAAAGAATATGCGTTTAATACATTGCAGAAATTGCTTGATATGACTAAAAACTAATTAAAAAAAATATATTGAAAACCACTTGATGAAAAATTTTAAACTTTAAATAAAATATATTTACAAAAAATTGCCTGCATTATTTAGCCACTAAAACTACACGATTTACGATTTTGAAGGAAAAAACTTCTCAGCTTCTCTGGACGATATTTCTTACATTTCACCATGACTTGACCCTTTAAAGATCACTCTGACAAATCGAAAATTATTATTTCGAACGTAAAATTTCCCGCTCTTTACGGATCCGATTTTCAAGTTGGGGATCCTAATTAAAAAATAACTTTCATCTTCAAATGACATTGAAAATTAATTTTAGGAAAATCTTAATAGTTTGATAATCGCCCCCTATGTCCTGAACAGCTATTGTCCACGTTATTTTTTTGTATTCGGCTAATCAACAGAAATGTTCAGATAAACAGATATACTCACCTAAATGCAATTTAAAATCTAATAATTTATTGAGCGATTGAATGATATGATACACTTATATAATGCTTTAGAAATCTCTTGAGATCAGTTTTCAGATTATGTGAGAATAAACATGGGGTCCACTTAAAAATCACAAGATGACCTTCGTGTAGCGTTTACATAACATTTCAAGGTCAAATCGAAGATACCATTTTATGTCCTTCTCGAAGTCTAACACAACTTTTGCTTTAAATATTTTTTGATAAGACAATTAATTTACCAGTAATTTTTGTGCGTCGATTAAAATAAACCACCCTGCATATAGGTAGGTATATATGATAATTTACGAGGCATGCTAAAGGACGAATGAAGGTCATTTTGAGGTTTTTAAAAGCAAATATTGACTTATTTATTATATATTCTTGTGACTCATCGCAAGTACTCTTTTCGAAACATTATGTAAATTCAATGTTTAAAGTGTTTGAATGATGCGTTTATAGAAGATATTTGGTTTTCACATGGAGGTTAGAATTACCTCAAGAGAGCGTAAGGTCCCACTTTCGGCGAGTAGGGCTAAGCCATAGGGCTTAAAGGGAGTAAGGATGGCCGCCATATGTTTGGTTCAGTTTGCAGCATATACATATACAGGATGTTCTTCTAACGGAAAAGCATAGGAGATTCGTGTTAGTTGACTATAGCACTTGGAATGAAGGAATCTAAGAGCACTGATTGGTCAATAATGTGTAGTGCCAACTTAAAATAGGCCGTTGCCAATAGTTAGATGCGAAAAATGAGACTCATCCTCCATTTTGGTGCGTAGAAGTGTTTACAAGCTAATCGTAGCAGAAAAAGGTGTAAAATGGAGAAACGTCAAAAAGGTGAGGATACTAAAATAAAATTTGAAAATAACTAATGGAAAATAAGAATATACATAATTCCACTCATTGTTTTCAATTTTTACTTTAGTAACCTCATCTTTTAGAAATTTCTCCAGTTTTTACCAATTTCTGCTACGATTAACATGTAAAGACTTCCACACACCAAAATGGAGGATAAGTCTCAATTTTCGTATCTATATCTATTGACAACAGCCTATTTTAAGTTGGCACTACACATTCTTGACCAATCAGCGCTCTTAAATTCCTTCATTCCAAGTGCCATAATGGACGTTTTTCAGTTACCGACTCAAATCAACTCAGAACGACACACTGTGACATCGTGTCACACAATCACAGATTATAGAAAACTAAGTGGAATGTGCGCGTATATTTGATCTGAGTTTTTTCTGATGTCGACGTGAGTCGACTTCTGTTAACTTTTGTCGCTGAGTCGGTAACTGAAAAATGGCCATACTTGCCGTCGAGACACTATCGTCTCTTGATAAAGGTGATTATGGAAAGGGACAATTTCGTGGACGCTAAAACCAGCGACAAAGGCATGTCACGTGACTTCAATTGACGCTAGCATTAAAAATAAGAAGTTGGATTTTGTCAGCGTTTAGCGTCAATAGTAACTTCTATTTTACTTTCGGTGCGCATGTCACTCTACATACATATTTTGAACAACGCTACAACATATAATCCGTGATTGTAAGGTTAGTAATAACTTTTAGGTGGGTTCAAGTAATTGATTATTGAAATAGTACAAAAGTAAAATACTTTATTTTGTTTTTTCCAGAATATTATAGAGACATATTTTGCTATCAATAGCAAAATATACTTAAATACTTATATACATAATATTGAGAAAATTGTGAAGAATTAAAAATGAATACGTTTTCTTTTGTATTTTTTATTCTCTTTCATAATTTCATTTACTAACAAAGATACCAAAACCTTCTGCCTGTCATTACTTGATTTAATTTTTTAAGCACAATCTTATGCCCATTTATAATGTTTTAAGTTAGTAGTCTAGTTGTTTGGGTAAAAAAAAATTTGTTTTTCATATTTCGATAGTATATCAACATGAGAATATGGTGTATAAATTTTAAACCGATATTCAAAATATTAACAGATATAACATATATTCGAGAGCGCCGCATAATTGAACGCTGTAAGGTGCACGACAGCTGCTAACGGTTATTCCTCACTATTATGACTCACTACCTTTATATTTCCTTGAAGTTTCTTATACCTTTTGATATACGAAAGAATATAACCAGATATACCCGCGTTTGACACGTACATATGAAGAGACCTAAAGCCTGTTGCACGCACCGAGGATCGACGATTGGTGTGAGGATGAAAGTTCTGTTAACCAAATTTATAAACGCGTTTTTCTCGAAACCACGTTTTCTCGGTTGGCCCGGGGCATAACAGATTTTCTATTGAATCGATCGGGCTGAAATTTTTACAGGTTGTTCTACACATCTGTAATTCTGGACGGAACTAGAATCTTTTTTTTTCATCCATTATTTTTCCAGTTACAGCACAATTTACACTAAAAAAATAGTACCTTTTTTTTCAAAGTCCGCCATTTTATTATTTTTCAACCAAATTAATTTTTTCTAGTTCCGGCCAGAATGACAATCCTACTGAACAATAATCCGTTACATTTTTTTGTTTCCGATTACCCAAACTGGAGATACCTCAGGGGCCAGTAGCACATGTTTTTTTTCACCTACTTTGAACCCATATAATTTAAATAAAATATCGTAGAAATGAAAAAAATATATATTTTTGTATAATTCAATATAGTATTAATAACATAAAATTTTCAGATTTTTTGCATTTCATTTAGGTAGTTAAAAAAATTCCCTAAGAATACCCTGCAAAATAACCGGTCGATTTACTAGATTACTACCTTAATGCCACAGACAATATTCAAATTGAGTTATTTATCATTATGGAACAAATCAAAAGTAAAATTAAAGATTATTTGTAAAAACCGAAGATATGCGTGTAATGTAAAGGCAGCTAAAGCAACGACTAACGAAATAACGGCTACTTTCTAAGTTCTTGACGCTGAAAATAAAGTAGTGTCAATTTTTTGACGTTGTTACATCCCTTTTCATGCGCATTTTAAAATTCAGCGTCAAATCGAATCACGTAACTGATTTGACGCTGAAAAGCAGCGTCAAGCGTCACCATGAAAAGGCCCCTTAACGGTACAAAAAATTATCTTCCTATTTACACAAGTGATTATGGCCTTTTTGGTTATTCCAATTGGAAAAAAAAAGGGAAATTTTGTAATTTTTCTTCTCGTGCTATCATTCGAACGTCGACAGTTTTAAATTTCACCGAAAGTTAATAAAATTATATTTTTACCGCTATATAAACACTTCTATGTATTTAAATAAATAAGCAAATCGTTATCAATGAAAAATAAATTTTTGTTAACCCTATCTTAAGTCAAATCGTTTGAGAAAAATGAAACATTGAGTTGTATAAAATATAGTTTTTGAAATTAAAAATATTGAAACTCTTTTTTAAAGACATTTACACTGGATTGCACACCACCCTAAATTAAACTATATTGACAAAGTTGAAAAAACTAAAAATGCAGATGTTGCTAGTTTTTTCATAAAACACTTTGTTTTTGAGATATCGACGTATATAGTATTATATTTCTACCAACTTTTAGGCCCGCCTACATATAATTCAATATATTATCGTGAACGAAGTATATAAATACATGATGTTTTATGATAGTAAAAATAAATATTTATATTCAATTAGAAAGATTGAACTAGCACCATAGAAAAGTATATGCATATGAAGATTAGTAGAGTGGTGAACTTTATATAACCTCAAACATATGCTTCATCATCAGTAGGATCAGTAGTCACGTCATAAAGTAACATGCGCGGGCTATATTTATAAAGTCACTATTCGCTGGTACAGATAAAAACGTATAGCAGAAAAAGTTTGAAAAATGCGTCGATGTAGCATTTGGTATTTTAAACTCTTAGACAGAAACCGTTTGTTTGGTAGTATGTAGTACGGATCTTAGTTGTACAATACTGTATCTAAATTTTTTGTACACGATTAATAAAAAATGAGTGAGGGTAGTGGATCCAGACTGTAGCATTTGTATGCGTAACAACGCTATTCGCGTACTAATATTCTAGAATTCTTTTGTTTTTTATGCATAAAATACTTGTTAAGATTAGAGTATTAGTGTAGGAATGGAGTTCGTGTGCGTACAAATGCTTTAGTCTGGATCCATCCTAAGAAAGCGAATCACTCTCTCATCGACAATATATAGGGGGAAGGCACCCCCAGTACTAGTCACTTGAGCAATTTAAAGAATAACTCAGCAAGTAATTGAAAAAAAAAGATTTTCCTTTTTTTAACTATTAGTCAAATAACCTACGAACACATACAAAGCTATTAATATTTGACATATATTAATAACTAACAACGATAAACTTTTGGTAACAAATTGAGTAAAAACAAAGTATGGACACCTTGTACCGAACACATTGAAAACAGTTCTAAATTTGAACAGGCTTAATAAAATTCACAATCGTCATAAATATAAACACTAAATGACTCCGAAATATTATTACAGGCTTCATAGACCCTTCCTTTACAATTAGAGCATCGAATCCAATCTTCGTCATTCGTTTCTAGGCAGAATACACAAGCTGTTTCATTATTCAAAAATTTTGTTTATCCAATGATTTTCCTTCCTTTAGTAGTAAAATCTCAGAGGATCTAAACAGCAATGTTGAGACGTACTGATTTAATTCTGCTGTGTGATACTAGGAAAAACATTTGTTGTCTGATAATAGGAAACATGCATATACACAATATACAAAATAAAAAGCAGATAGTTCTGTTTAAATAAATTTTAAGTTTTACTGTAACAATACGTATAAAATTTGCTTCTTAGAGCAGCAAATGTTAATATGATTTGATGCGTTTATTTAATCATTCGAGAAAATGTATATTATCCCGTACAATCTAACCAGCAGTATTATCGCAATTAATGACTGCCCTTTCATTAATATGAAAACACAATAGTGTTTCGCGACATACGGCTCCCTTTTGGCACCCATAATTTATACCGTCCTGAATTTGCATTCAAAGCTTAGCGACCAGATGTTTTACGGATAAAATGCTGGTCACACACTGCTTCATTGATTATCAAATAACTGTGGACCTAATAAGAATTTATAAACGTTTTTAAACTAGAATGAAAGCTAAAGATTCAAGCTTTCACTCACTTGAATTTTAAATGCCTAAGTTAATTATAATGAGCAGTGCAAAGAATTGAAATTTGATATTTATAAACAAAGGGACCTTAAAAATGTTGTCATTTTTCTCTTTTTTAACACAGGCACCTGATGGATTTTTTTAGGTCGAATAAATATGGTAGGACACGGAATTTAATAAGCTTCACGACTATATCCTTAAATTTGTTCTACCGCTTACGGTAGCCAAACTACACGCACATAAAGAAGAACCTGTCTTTCTAACGATTTTATCAAATGGTCCTAAACTTTTGGCCTGCAGTGTATATGTGTATTACTCTCCTCCTTTATCCCTACTATGTAGGCATTTTTTCGTTTTTACTTATTTATACGGAGATACTCTATGTGTTCGGTGCTAGGTGCGGTTTGGCCTTAGGGGACTTCCCCCTATTACTCATAATTTGACCGTTTCTTAAGCATACTATATAGTGTTATTAAAACTTTGGATAGAGAAAGGATAATCTTGAAGAGTTTCTTTCCACTATGATTAAATGGGCTCGTATCCTTTAACTTACTGAAAATAAATACTACAGTCTACTATGTACAGCAAAATCTAATCTAATTTAATAGATATTACCTTTTCAAAAATAATGAAACACAAGTCAGGAAATAATGTACTTACCGCGGTTATTGTACAAATACAGCATTTGTAGGGTAAGACAGAATTTTATCGATTTTCAACGTTTAAAGCATAAATTACGTTGTGTTTTTTAAAGCAGCTGTCAACACTATTTGAAATTTATAAAGTTATTATAATGAGTACTATTAGTACAGTCTGGTATAGTTCAGCAAACGCAAAACATAAACGGGGGTGTAATACTTAAAACGCCCCAGAGCCTACATACAATAACACCGCGCGTTTCTTCTTGACTATAAGAAATATTCAATCTTTGTAAGAATTTTTTCGGAGCCTTTTATTCTTTGCTTTAAAAAAAGTCATATCTAAAAATTGAATATCTCTTGTAGTTGAAACGATACGTGTATTTTTGTACCTATGCTCTGGGGCGTTTTAAGTGTGGTACACCATGTGTAGCTTACAGTTTCTGTGTCAAGTTAAAGTGAATTCACTCATGATTTCACACGTATCATAACTCGGTAAGCTACATTTACCGAAAAACTCCTTGTTTCCATTTTGTCTTTACTTAAGGTATAAGTATTATAGGAAAAAGAATACAGTAAGTAAGACTACAATTGCAGCTCCGCTAATTTACGAAACCATTCATTCTCGATGTTTTGCCGTGATAATGCACGCTTAGAGGAGAAAATAAAGAGGATGAAGAACAAAAAAATCTACGAAAATGTTTTAAGTCTTCGTTAAGTTATCATATAATTACTTTATACATTGTTTAGAAATTCAGATTTAAATAGATATTATTTTTCTATCGATGTCTGTGGCGATTGTCAGACCTTGAATACTTATCATCTGATCTGTCATTGGTACGTTTCTTTTTTCTTTCATGTCGTTCCTTAGACTTATCGATTTTCTCTTCAGTCGAGGCACGTTCGTCCCTTCTTTTAGATGTGTGTTTCATATTGTGTTTGTCATCTTTTCTCTCATGCTTTTCTTTTCTTGAATTTGAATCTGCCCTGTCTTTACTTCTATCACGATTTCTTTTCGTCTCTCTCCTTTTCTCGTCATCGTAATTCTTACTATAATAATTATTCTTTTGATGTGAATTCTCATAGCTTTTAGTTTCGACAGATCTTTCATAATAATTAGAATATCTTTTGCTGCTGTTATACTCCTTTTCGTATTCTTTCCTACGCTCATGCTTTCTGTGATTGTTCGAATCATTATGTCTGTTGTAGTCAAGTTTTCTCTTATTTGTCTCTTCAGAATGTTGTGATCCTTCGAATTTTTTATTTTTTAATCTATACTTTTCCCTTTTTACCGGGTCTTCCTTGCTTTCCTTGCCATTATTTTCAAAATGTTGAATGCCTTTATTGTAGAGTGCTGTACCACCGATGAGTATGTTGTGTTCGGAGTGTGGCGTAGCGTGAGACGGTTCAGCGCCATCTGTAGGGCAGTATATAAACCTTTGTAGATGTGAAGATCACCATTGTATGTAAGAAAGCGTGTGATTCCGAGTGCAAGGGAATAAAGGAATATTGCAAAATTCGTGTATTTATTATACATGCATATCCTTAGTTATTACAATTGGCGACGAGAATAAAACAAAAAGCTTAGCAAAGGAAGAAAATGGTTCAAACCGGAAATAATTAAATTGAGTAAAAGTGAAAGGCATGCAAACGGACGAAATGCACGAGTACTCTACAGTAAAGTGCTTATGCGGAATGTGGTCCTGAAAGAACCCAGAAGAAGACAAAGAAGTCGAAATTAAGCGGAGGTTAAAGGATATAGAAGAGGGAGAAAAACAATTAGCAGAACAAAGGAAGAGAATCCTATTTGTAAACTAAGACTTAGACAAGAGAATACAAGCAATAGTTAAAAGAGGAAGCAAGATGTCGAGCTACTTGGGAAGAGTAAAGAAATTTTCTAGAAATGTAGATTGAGTGGTTAGAGTAATTCTTTTTGGCAAATGATGTGGTAGTAGAAAAGAAAAAAGTAGCATTGTTAATTACATTTATTGAGGGAGAAGGTTACGAAATATTAATAAACCTTTGTACCCCTGATAGGCAATCAACCAAGCCATTTTAACACTTAACCCATTAAGCCCCACGGGGACACTTTATTCACCACTTTTTCCAAGCTTTTTACATAGTATAGATTGAGGTCTGAAAATATTTTTCACACATGAAATTTATGGATTTTTAATCGCTCTTTCCAATGGTCATATCAAAAATTAGACAAAGTTACTTTTTAAGACTCAAAATTGAGGTTTACATGGAAAAATATAAAGAAAGAACAATTTTCTTATTTCAAATACAATTTTCATCCACTTTCCTTTATGCAATCAGCTTAAAATCACAGAGAAAAGTGTCGTCGATATCTTAGCTGTAAAATAACGTACTGGGAAATTTAAATATGTTTTTTGGATGATCCAAAATGGCATCCGAAATAAAAAATTATACCTAATAAATTTCGGGCGCTCTAACTAAAAAATTAAGAGCTCTAGCAAAAAATGTGCCAAAACGAAAAATTCTTATAAATCGTTAGCGAATACGCTGAAATTTTTTCAAAATTTTTTGAGACATTAAATTTTTCTTGATACCTATTTTTTAGAAATTTTACGAAAATTCTGAAAAAAATTCTATTGTTTTCTTTCATGAAATCTTGTAATTTTTCCGTAACAAAAATTTTTTCTAAACGTTAATATTGTCAAGTTAAAAAATCAAGTGTAAAATGGAAATGTTTATATTTCATATTTTTTAATTCGAGAATGTTAACTTTTAAGAAAATTGGTATTAGAACAAAATAAAAATATCTCAACAAATTTTTAAAAAATTTCAACGTATTCGCTAACGATTTTTAAGAACTTTTCATTTTTGCGCCTTTTGTTCTAGAGCTCCTAGTTTTTTAGTTAGAGCTTCCAAAAGTTTTTAGGTACAATTTTTCATTTCGGATGCCATTTTGAAACATCCAAAACACATTTAAATTTCTCAATAAGTTATTTTATAGGTATGATACCAAGGACACTTTTTTCTGTGATTTTAAGGTAATTACATAAAGGAAAGTGAATGAAAATTGAAGTTCAAACAAGAAAATTTGTTCTTTCTTTGTAATTTTATACGTAAACCTTAATTTTGAATATTACAAAATGACTTTTACCAATTTTTAATATAACAATTGGAAAGAGCGATTAAGGATCTATAAATTTCATGTTTCGAAACAAATTTCAGACCCAAATCTATATCATCTAAAAAGCTTAGAAAAAGTGGTGAATAAAGTGTCCCCGTGGGCTTCAATGGGTTAATTAATTTAATGAAAAACCACATTCAGCCGAGGCCTAATATTGTGGCTAAAAGATATAAATTGAAGGAATGGTAGCAGCAAGAATCGGAAGGCATTGCCGCATTTATTGAGAAGCTGAGGAAATTATCAACGAACTGCGAGTTCAAGGAAAATTTGGAAATAATATTAAAAGACCAATTTGTATGGGGCCTGAGAAACACGTTCATCAAGAAAAGGCTTTTAGGAGAGAAGAATGTAGCATATTCTGGAGCAGTCGAATCGGTCTTATCCTTAGAATTAGCTAATAGAAATGCAACGGTAATGGATTCAAGCAGCAGGGCAGACCAAACAACTTCATTAAATTACATTGCAAAGGGATCCAAGAAGAAATCCATGGAAGCAGGATCCAGTGCAACGCCACAAGGATATTGTTATGGCAAAAACGAAATCACATAGCTAGAGACTGTAAGTTAGAGACTGTAATTGTCATAATTGTCACAAAACAGGAAATTTAGCAACTTGGTGCAAGGCTAATAGGACTATTGTAAATAAGAGAAACGATAGACCCAAGGCATATTATAATAGTAAAGAGTGTTGTTGTAATAATGATAATGCTGGGGACAAAGGGAATAGTGACAGGCAACATTACTTATCATAACAAGAGCAATCATTGGAAGAAAGCGATAACCTATATGCAATTAGGGAGATCAAGATAGATTATAAACTGGGACCTATAGAGCTTGAACTTAGAGTTCAAGGTAATTATATAAAATTTGAAATGGATATTGGCTCCCCAGTCACAGCAATTTCTAAATATTATTACAACTCATTTTTAAAGGGATTACCTGTAAAGAAAACTAACCGAGTCTTTAGGAGCTATACACATGCAATTTAATCATACTCCTAGGAGTTTTAAATGTCCTATTAGGGCTAGCAAAAAAGGAAAAATTAGAATTAAAATTATTTACGATGGATGGAACGGGACGACCAATACTAGGCATATAGTGACTGTGTAAATTGAGTATACTCAGCAAATTAACTAAAGATATTGAGACATGGAATAATATAAATTATACTACGGAAAGTTATACGGAGGAAATTCTAAGAGAGTTTAACGATGTTTTTAAGGATGAAATAGGTACGTATACCAAAAAGAAATCTAAACTATTTTTAAAAAAAGACGCAACCCCAGTATTTCATCGACCTAGGCCAGTTCCATATGCAATCCATAACAAAGTAGAAAAAGAGATTGATAGGTTGATTAGAGCGGGTATATTAACATCAGTAGACAGTAGCGATTTGGCGACACCCATAGTCCCAATAGTTAAAAGTAATAGTCAAATTAGAATAAACGGTGATTACAAGATTACCCCAAGTCCTAACCTACAAATTAACAGGTACCCTGTTCCTAGAGTTCAAGATCTGCTAGCAACACTTGAGAATGACAAGAATTTTTCCAATATAGATTTATCTCATGCATACTTACAAATAGAATTGGAACAAGAATCTAGAGCGCTTACTAAGATTTCTACGCATAAAGGACTTTTTATGTATAATAGATTAAACTACGGGATTGCTTCAGCACAGGATTTATTCCAAAAAGAAATGGAACTAGTATTCCATGATATCGAGGCGATAGTAATATTTTTTGACGATATTTTAATTAGAAGAAAAACAGAAAGGGAACACCGAACAAGACTTACAAAGGTGTTATTAAAGTTATCGAGCATAGGGATAAGAATTAAAAAAGAACAATGCGAGTTTTGAAAAGAGGAGGTGAAATTTTTGGATACATAATTAATGCGAGCGGAACTTTTGCGGCGCGAGATAAGATTGAAGCAATTACGAGTATTGAGGGGATCCATGAAGGAACTATAATTTCAATCAAGAAAATCTTCGAATCCATTGAAGAGATATAATATTGTTACTAAGGAGTAAATTTGCTCTATTCTATGTGTTTAGGGGCGCTACAGAATCAGTTTTTCTGAATTTATAAAAAAAAAACCAAAAACTTTTGAACAATATTTTTTTCCTTTTAAATGATTTTGAAAAAGTTAGACTTTAGCGCCCTCAGACAAAGGTCAAGGAGTAATTGAATGCCAATATAAGCGAAATACTCTTAAAAATTTGGAAGGTATTCTTGACCGACTAATTCAGCTCTTATATGGAAAAAATTATATTTTTTTTATTTCCAAAAAGAAACCAAGATTTTCGCACCATTATGCGCAATAAACTTAATTTTCTTGTGAATAGGAAAATTGTTTATTCCCTATATTTCATATTTTCTCAATTCAAACTCTATCTCAATCGTAGATCCTCTTAAGGAACCCTCGAAAATAGTAGAGTTACAAACATTCTCAGAAGTGATTAATTATTATTCCAAATTTATTAAAAACTATGCAAACATAGTAAGGCCTTTATATGATCTGTTGCGGAAAGGGGTGGAATAGAAATGGTTAAAGCATTGCCGAGAAGCTTTTAAGAATACCAAAGATAGTTTATCGTCGCAAGATGTATTAATTCATTAAGATATAGATCTACCAACTAAGATCAAAGCAGACTCTTCACTACATTGAATTGGAGCAGTGTTTTTGCACTTTTTAAGGGGATACATTGAGCGTTGAAAAAGTACTTCTAAATTATCTTCTACATTTTTAGAAATTTGAATATTTTTATAGGGACCACATTGGTTCGTGTTGATCTGCTTACTTGACGTAAAGGCTTATTTTTTGGATTAAAAAAAAATTTTAATCGGATATTAATAATATTTTATTTTCCATCAATAATTTCGAAAAAGGGAGCCTTTACGACGCTGCGTCAAACTTCAACGATTAATTTGAGGCCAGGAAAAAACAAATATTCCCATAAATATAGAAGATTTGTTTTTTCCTGGCCTCAAATTAATCGTTGAAGTTTGACGCAGCGTCGTAAAGGCTCCCTTTTTCGACGTTATTGATGGAAAATAAAATATTATTAATATCCGATTTAAATTTTTTTTAATCCAAAAAATAAGCCTTTACGTCAAGTAAGCAGATTAACACGAACCAATGTGGTCCCTATAAAAATATTCAAATTTCTACAATTATAGAAGATAATTTAGAAGTACTTTTTTGACGCGTAATGCATCCCCTTAAAAGACGGGTCAGTGCGATCTGTTGCTTTTGCATCGCGTGTACTATCAAAGGCAGAAAGGAACTACTCTCAAATGGGTAAGAAAGCATTGGCTTTAGTTTATGGTATAAAAAGGTTCCATCGATACGTGTTTGAAAGAAAATTTATATTGGAATCTGACCACGGACCCTTTATATATACACATATATATTTGGTAAGAAAAAGGGTATTCCTCAGATAGCTGCATCAAGATTACACAGGTGGAGCGTATTTTTATCGACGTATGATTATGAAATTAAGTGCATTAAAGGTAGGAATAATCATTGTGCAAAATAGTTTATTCAGATTCCCACTGGAAACAACAGAAAATGTTGGAGCAAGCAAGTAATATACGTATTTAAACTATACCTGACAGAAAACGTTAAGATAATATCAAGTGAGGTCGTGAAAAAAGGGACGAATAGGAATCCGACGTTAAAAATCGTCAAAAAGTAGTTTGCAAAGGGTTGGCCTACTAAAACTCATGATAGCCTGCATTATTTCAATTGCAAAGAGAATGAACTTACAATGGAGCAAGGATGCATTATGTGGGGGTATAGAATGGTAACACCTCACACTTTAAGGACAGAACTGTTGAAGGAGTTGCACTGCATTCACATGGGAGTTAAAAAGATGAAAGCCCTAACAAGATCATATATT
This sequence comes from Prorops nasuta, assembly GCF_024137725.1. Classification (NCBI taxonomy): domain Eukaryota; kingdom Metazoa; phylum Arthropoda; class Insecta; order Hymenoptera; family Bethylidae; genus Prorops; species Prorops nasuta. The sequence continues at coordinate 3,962,563 of NW_027116806.1, forward strand.
TGGTGGTCGGGTATCGATAAAGAAATTAAATAGATTAATACGAAATGCGCATTATGCTTAGAAAATGTATCCGATCCACCGAGATCCAAACTTCATGTATGGAGATGGCCAGAGGGTCTTAACTAGCGATTATATGCAGATTTTGCAGGTCCAATTATCGAAAAATTGTATTTGATCATTATCAATGCGCACTCTAAGTGGCTGTAAATCAGAGAGATGAACGAAATCACTAGCGAAGCGATGTTTGAAGTGCTAAAAGATTATTTTTATGTGTGGGGATTACCACATAAACTGGTCACGGTCAAGTGGTCCTACTTTTTACTCGGGAATTTTCCAAATATTTATGCAGATGTGCGGAATTAGCCATATTAGGATGGCTCTGTACCATCCGGCATCAAACGGAACTGCGAAAAACGCAGTTAAGACTTGCAAAAAAATAAATTTAAGCTATTATTGAAGACAAATGAATCAAGAAACGCGCGAGACATTACGAAAATTTGTATTTTACTGGAGGCCAACACCATATTTCTCAACGAGGGTAAGCCCTGCGGAATTACCAAATGATCGTAAAATGAAAACAAGACTTAATTTACTGAAGGGCCAAGTTAAAGAAAATATTTATAAACGGCAGCATAATCAAGAAAAATATTTTGGTGGTAATCGAAAGATTGATTTTCAACAAAACGACACGGTAATGGCCGAAGATTATGCGAACAAAAAATGGGAAAAAGCGATTATCTGAGATAAGCTTAGTTCTGGGTACCGATTCTTGAAACTATGATCCTAAATTTCGTATGTGAAACTCTACAGTTTCCGTTACATATCTTATTGACTTTCGCATACGAGATCTAAGATCACAGTTTCAAGAATCGTGCCCCTGGTACCTATACAGTACACACTGACAGTGGCAAAATTTGGAAAAGGCACAGTGACCAATTATTCAGGCAAAGTATCAATATGCCAAATGATCTAGTTGAGAAAACGTCAACAAAGGAACTGATCAGAAGAAACAGATTCGGAAATGGGGGTGGACGAAGAGCTTGGCTTGAAGTTCGTCGATGCAGCTAGAAATAATAGTTTACGAGATATACGGGGTAACATAACCGGAACGTCATCAACCGATAATAGCAGTGAATAGTATAAACCCAGGTTAGAAGTGGAATCAAACGTAATCGGGACGCTCCGACAGAATTCGTAAACCGAGAATAAGAATGGATCTGTAATCTATAAAGTAGCAAAGTAAATGGGGAGGATTGTAGAGTATTATACCAATGAGTGTGGTGTATTCGGAGTGCAGCATTGCGTGAGGCGGCTCAGCGCTATCTGTAGCGCAGTATGTAAACCTTCGTAGATGTGAAGACCACCATTGTATGTAAAACAGAGCGTGTGATTCCGAGTGCAAGGGAATAAAGGAATATTGCAATATCCGTGTATTTATTATACCTGTGTGTATATATATATATATATATATATCATTAGTTATTACATTTACCCTTACCCTTCCAACGCATTTTAGCAACAGATTGAGAGAAGTCTACATGTATACGTCGATCGTCAATCAAAACATTATCCATTTTAAAGTATGCTTCTTCGCAGCTCTTACGTTCAGCGAATTCAATAAATGCGTATTGAAGCGAATCTCCCGTTTGACGATCTCTGATTACCTCACAACTGAAAAATTTAAGCTCAATAACATTTTTCTATATGAATCAAACAAACTTTTATATAAAATATAAAATCTTACCTCACAATTTTTCCAAATCTACTAAATATTATTTCCAGATCGTCATCGTTTGTTACTGGATTTAACTTGCACACAAATAAAACATTTTCTGGTGGAGCCATCTCAGCATCTGGTATATCACCTACTATTTCTAAAATAGTAGCTCTTGCTTTTGCTTCTTTTTCTTTTTGCATCTCTGTAATTTCCTCTACAGTCATACCAGCTGTATCATCAATTATTTCATCTGCTCCAATTCTATCGCTCTAAATAAAACAATTATTTTTCAATCTATTATTTTTTATGAAAAATAGATATTATTGCGAATACAACAAATAACTTACCATAAGAGCTTCTTTTGTCGGTTCGGGACTTCTATCTGGAATTATCAAATCTTTAGGATCATCAAATGGATCTTCTAAAATAACAGTATGAGATATACGTATATCTTGATAAGGTCTATGGTCACCATCACAAATGGCCTCATTAAATTTTAGAATGATCTCTAGACCCTCTGTTATTTCGCCAAATACACAATGCTCTGCATCCAGAGATTGAAGCTCTGGAGCTAATGTAATAAAAAATTGTGAGCCAAGCATATTATTTCCACAATTAACCATTGATAACAGACCAGCTCTATTATGTTTTATCTTAGGCATTTGTTCCACTTCATAATATCGGGCTTTCTCACCCAATACCATTCCATAAATACTTTCTCCTCCTTTTCCAGTTCCTGTAGGATCACCTGTTTGAGCTATAAAATTACTTTGTACTGAATGGAATAAATTCCAGTTGTAATATTTAACTTTACAAAGTTTTAAAAAGTTACGGCAAGCTGAAAGAAATTTTACCAGTTACTTACAACTTGAACAATTGATATTATTTTCTTTGAGATTTGGATTATGGACATTATATGTATTTCCAAATTGCAATAATCTTAACCTAAAAACAATCTGTATAAACTGAAATCTTTCACTTACTTTGTGGTCGTTCATCAGTATACAAATCAACAGTAAAATCACCTATTGTGGTTTCTATTACCACAGCCATTTTACCAAATTGTTTATTATATTATTTTATTGTGTTTATTACTATATTGCAGATGCCTGTTACATGACAAGAACTGACAAGAACCAACAAGGAACACTAACGGCCGTATTCATTACTGCGCATACACACACACATTTCAATCATTTTTCTATGCGCAGTAGCGTTGGCAGTGCTAAAAGCGTGCTCCGTGAACGCACCTATACGCAGTGTTGCCATACTACTTTAGTATACTTTAATTAGATTGTAGATATGATTTTTTGCTTCCTTATTTTAGGGAAGGTCTGAGGACTGAGCCAGACTGAGCCGACTCTGAAATTCATAAACAGAACTTCAGTTCAAGCTCACCTTGAAACCTATAAGGGCCATTCTTACCGTAGAAGGTCCGAGTTAAGTAGGGGTACCAATTTCGAAATATTTTTTGTTTGATAGTTTTAGGCCTGAAATGTTAATAGTCTGAAGTCATACCCATGGTAATAGATAAAAAGAAGTAGAGGAAGTAAATACAGAAAAACTTAGGTACATACTCAGCCACATATATCAATGGTAGACGGTACAAAGAAGAATTAGAAATTCGTACATTCATATAATTTAGGATTTATTTTAAAGCTGAAACAAAGGTTATTATAATATAACAAAAAACGACGAAAAGAGCTGCAACATGGACATTAGCCAAAAGAACAGAAATGAAAATTATTCATTTGAAGAAAAATTAGCATTGGTTGATATCATTCAACAATATTCAAAGATTATTGAAAATAAACAAACTGATGCTGTAGGATTGTATGAAAAAAATAGAACATGGAATATAATATGTGTTAAATTTAATAAAGAAATGCAAAAAGATGCCAGTGAAGGATCTTTAAATACTTTATGGTCTAATATTAAAAAATGTACCAGAAAATATTTTGCAAAACTAAAGGAAGAAACATATAAAACAGGTAATTGTGATAATATTGAAAATTATTGGTTTCCAATTAACAAATCCTGTATTATCTTTTTTTTTAGGAGGTGGATCAAATAATGTTACATCAAATATTCTTTACAATAAGGCATATGAGATTATAAAAACTTCTGTTGATGGACTAGAAAATGTAAATGATAGTGATGGTAAATTTGGTGCGAAGGAAACGATTAATGTGATAGAAGAAATTATTGCATATGAAGAAGAAAACGAGGATCCAAATACTGATGAAGTGTTTAAGGTTTATAATATTAAAATTATGATTTTAAAATGTAATATAAAAATTGATCCTAAGACTTATTTTTTTATTATTTTATAGTATTTAACTGGCAAAGGAGAAATTAATAGGTGGGAGAAATGGAACTCAAAACAGTTATCAAAATCTTTAAGCAAACCTCTACATAATGTTATTAAAGGACCATCAATTTCAACAAGCTCTATTTCAAGGTCCTCGAATGATACAAAATACATGCAGAAAAATTTATTGCAAAGCAAAATTGAGCTTAGCAACTTAATGAAAAAGGATTTAAATGAGAAAAGTAATTTAGAAATACAAGTTTTAGGCGAACAACTGAAAAAAGAAAGGCTAAAAGTTAAATTATTAGAATATAAATTACAAAAAGAATGTGAAAATAACAATAACGTTATACAGGTTATTAATAGTTCTGACTCATCAGACTAGTTAAAAAATTAATATTATTCAGTATATTATAGTTTTTGAAATTACCAAATTTTATTTTTTTATTTAAAATGATATTTTTGATTTATTTTAATATTACTGTCTATTTTTTTGTTAATATAAGCCAAGAAGAATTTATTATTCCTGAATATTTTTTTTTGTACGAAAATAGAAGAATACATTTTTAATTTATTACATTTTATTAAAGAGTTACTCAATGAAATTTTTTGTAGCAAACTTGATACCCAGGTAAAAAATCCATACATTTTGAACATTCCATTATTTCAAACTACTAATTTACATATTTCAGTTGTCACGAATAATAATCCTACAATATTTCTTTATCAAACGATATCTGCAGTGGAATCATTTTACGACGCTCTCAAGAACAACAAAAAGTCTATTTAGGAAAATGGAATCAAGAGAGGTTAATACTTTTCACAATCCTTACAGACAGCTAAAACAAACAATAGTTATTAATCTTATTTTTTTTACTGAAATATTTTTAACACCTACCTTTGAAAATAAGATTCTATCAAATATCTTCTCTCGTCTGCATGTAAATTTTCATTATAATTTCTTACTATATTGTTGTATTGATCAATGGTTATATTTTCTTCTACGTTTGATCTAATGATGTTGTATAAAACGGCACAAGATATAATAACATTCATGGTCCTCTCTGGCGTTCTGAATCGAGAGCCGATAGTTAATACGGGAAAAATTCTTCCCCAAATGCCAAAGCACCTTTCGACCATTGATCTAGTTCTTATCTGAGCCTCATTATAAAGTATTTCAGCTGGTGACTTTGGATTAATCAATGGGGTCAATAAATACGGTAGATTAGGATAACCAGAATCACCCAAAAGCAAACTATTTCCGAATTCGCCAACTTCAAAACGGTGTTTTATACGCGAATTGTTAAAAATTGTTGAATCATGCGAGGATCCTGGCCATCGCGCAACAATATCCATTATCTGCAGTTTGGAATTTACAATAACCTGGACATTTAACGAGAAAAACCCCTTCCTATTTCTGAATAGCTCTGCATATTCTCCACCTACAGCAAAGATAATCCTCTTGGTGAAACAGTTAATAGTCTGTATTATTAAAAATGTATGATCTTTTACCATAGGATTGAATAGTAATATGTATGCAGTCGATTGCGCCCAGAACTCTTATGAATCCTGACTTCTCAAAATTTCCTGCTTGGGTTCGCAAAATATCTTCAGGCTCTAATGGAAATTTAATATATTCTTTACTTAAAGCAGCAATCGCAGAAGACACCCGATGTACAATTTTAGTAGCGGAAGCATTTGAAACCCCAACAAATTCAGATATAATTATAACAAAGGAGCCAGTGGAATAAAACCTTAATGCTATTAGCAACTGAATCATTGGTGATATTGCATGATTCCTGAAAGTGATGAAATACAATTGATGACAATATATTAATGTTTATTTATCTTTTAATATGAAATATCAATTACCAATCAGTTTTAAAAGTCAACGTATGGCTAATTTTCTGCAATAATATTAAAGCGTCTTCCTTATGAAGTCTAAATCGTTTTCTGAAATCATCAGCATTATATATATTGAACCAATTCATCCGCGGTCTTATTATTCTCGTCTTTCTTTTAAACATGCACTGCGTATTTTCATCCAACTCTTCTTCTTCTTCGTCTAAGAAATCCAACATAATTAGATAATTCATTGGAAATAATCTATTCATATTCATGTGTTATTATATGACTAAACTCTGTGAATATACCCGATTTATCTTCAATAGCGGTACATGAGACCTTTTATGTTATTTTACTATAGTACTTTTGACTATCGCAAAATTATTATATTTCGTTTGAATTAATCAAGCCTTATCTACTTCCCTCGCTTTTTCCTAAAATAACTTCAGACTATTAATATTTCAGGTTGAAAACTTTAAAGCAAAAAATTTTCCGAAAGTGTAGGAATATTTTAAGAAATTGGTACCTCTACTTAACCTGGACCCTCAACGGTTAAGAATGGCCCTTTACCCGTCTTAACGGGATCCCTCACGCCTACTTTATTGACAGTTCAAGTCAATAAACAATTAGTTTAATAAAATTCAAATGCGAAGCAAATTGACCAATCGGGCATTTGTTGGACAATGTGCCAGTCCTAACGAGTCAAACGAACTTAAATCACTCAAATTAATTGAAAAATAACGCTGTACCATTGGGCCGCGTTCTTGAAGAGAGGTTACTTTTGGTTATTTCCACTTCAAGAACCCGGGACAGTGATAAAGCGTTATTTTTCATCTGTTTGAGTTTTTTTAAGCTCGATTGACTCGTTAGAACTGGCACCTTGTCATAAAGAAGCCTGTTTTTTCAATCTGATTCGCATTTGAGTTTTATAAATTAATTGTTTATTGACTTGGATTGTCGGTAAAGTAGGCGTGAGGGATCCCGTTAACGATGAAAGTTGTCGCTAAGAGAGTTACAGAATCCCACTACTGGACTGGCCTCCGATCTCCAACAGAAATCACGAATAAAATGGATACAGAAAGTAAATCTTGTCAAATTTGTCATAAAATTTATGTTGAATATTATTTAATTTCTTTATAATTTTAGAATTATTAAAAAGAAAGCAGAGGGCATCAAAGGATGGAAATATACGACAATTAGCAGAGGTTATAAAGGACCTTGGAGATATGTATTTTGAAACAGGACAATTGGAAAAAGCTTTACAAGAATATTTGGAGCAGGTGAATATTTGTGAGTGCCTTAATGATAAATTAAACTGTGCAGTAGCTCACAGAATGATTGGGGAGGTTTATGCCAGTCTCGGTGACTATGAAAATGCCTTGATTCATCAAAATTTGCATCTTGGTTTGTTAAGTTTTTTATAACATTGTTGCCATAAATATTGTTATAAATAAATATGATGAAAATGCGTATTTTGAAATTTTCTTGCTAAAACAGAAGGTGCGATTGAAGTACACAATTTATTGGAAGAACAAAGAGCTTTTGCTACTTTGGGCAGAACACACTTTTGCTTAGCTGAAAGTTTATTGGATGATCAAGAAAAGTGTAAAGCTTTGCTGGAAGCTAAGAAGGCTTATGAGAAAAGTATAAAGCTTTGTGATGAGTAAGGCAATTTTAATATTTTAATTATAAAATTGAAGTTTCACTATATAACTACTTGCAATATTATTGCAGATTAGAAAATACTGATATCAAATTCGAAGAGCTAATGACAATGAGAGCACGTTTATTTTTGAATTTGGGCTTGATATTAGAAGCTCAGAAAGATATTGAAGAAGGTATTGAACTAATAAAGAAAGCAGCAGAATTATGTTTAAAATATAAATTATACGATGATTTACATCGAGTAAACTTAGCTTTAGGAGCAATATATGAGCGTGTGAAAAAATTTGAGCTTGCTAAAACGTATCTAGACAAAGCTGCAGAGGTTGATAATATCCCTTTTAAAGCAGATGCACAATTAGCTAAAGCTCAGCTATCACTTAAATTAGGAAATTGGCTCGAGGCCCGTAAATTACTAGTTACCTTGTACTTAACCAAGGGCCTTCCACAAAATGTCAATCAACAAATTGAGCAAAGCTTAAGGATAGGTACAAAAGCATTACTAAATTATTACATGCTCTAATAACAAACATACTTATGACAATTTCTTTTGTAGCTGTAACATTGATGAAGTCAGAAAATACTTTATTAGAGACAAAGGAGCCCAATAAGAGGTTGAAGCTTTATGAAGTTATGGGTGATGCAGCAGTAGAAGTACAATGTTTTGACAAAGCAATAGATTATTATCATAATATGTTAACATGTGCAGAGAAAACCGGAAGTAAAGAAATGAGTGCGGCTTTAATCAGTTTAGCACAAACTTTACGAGATGCTGGTCAATCAGAAGAAGCTGTAATCTATGCACGTAGAGAACTATTGTTATCTAGCAAACCGTCGGATATATGTAGATCCTCTCTCTTTTTGGCAGACTTACTGGCATCAACGGACTCCTCTGAGCCGGAGATTCGAGAATATTTAAATCTTGCGTTATCAACTGCTAAGAAAAGTGGTAATGTATCTTTAGAGGTATCAGCTTTAAAAGAGTATTTAACATATTTGCAAAAATCCGGACATTTTTCTGAAGCAAAAGAAATAAAGGAAAAGCTAGATAATATAGTCAGTAAGACAGCTGAAAATATTGAAAGCGAGGATGAGGAAGAAACGTTAAACATAGGAGCGGACATTTGCTTGGAAGAACTTTCGGACATTGAAGAGAGATTAAACAATAGTGACATTGTTAAGAGAAAACGAGGGAGACGACGGCACGTTATAAAGAGAAACGAGAAAGGCGAAACTCAACTTCATATTGCTTGTATCAATGGAAATATCGACACTGTAGAAAAGTTATTGGAGGAAGGTCATCCTACGGACGTTCGAGATCATTGCGGGTGGACACCATTACACGAAGCAGCTAACCATGGCTATGTTGAAATAGCACGTCTGTTGATTAAAAATGGAGCAAATGTTAATGATCGAGGAGGGAATTATTGTGGAGGTGTTACACCGATTCATGACGCCGCATCTTGTGGGCACGTGCCAATGATATGCTTGTTAATGGAATGTGGTTCTGATCTTTCTCTCAAAACGGAAGAAGGTTCTACGGTTTTAGATTGCTTGGAAGATTGGAGAGAGCGCGTTAAAGATCTATCATCCCAAGATCAATTGGAATACGATTTTGTACATAAAAGGCTATTGTCGCTTATCCCAGTAAATCCAAATCGTCGTAAGATTAACAATGTATCCCGTAAATCCAAATCCAGATGGCTGAGTATTGTAGATGACGAAGAAACGATATCTGTAGGTGAGGATTATAAGAGGACCATTGCAAATTTAAAACACAGAGGTCCATCAATTATATCGGTAACCGCAAAACCTGTCAGTGCAAAAAAAGTTACACCTCTATTAGATAGTGACGAGGTAGTTGATGATTGGCTAGAAGATGACATTAGTCAGAATATGAAGAGAAAAGCGTCAGCTTCAGACCTGCAGCTTTCCAATAAAAGAAAACCTAGTAATTCAGTTTCATTGGATACAGAGAAAGATGCGAAGCGTCAGAAATTCAAAAATTATTCTGATACGGACTCTGAACAATTTGAAAGAATGGCATTGGTCAATGAAGATAGCACTGATAGCAATAGTGAAATGTTTGATTCGTTAAGTAGATCAAAAGACCAGAGTCCGCGTAAAAAAGCCGCTCGACAAATCAATTTACTTGCAAGTGGCTTTACAAAAGACAGATGCGAGTCTCGTACACCCTCGCCTATCACTACTTTAAACATTACTCAAACCATAAGCTGTAACAAAAGGCCATCATTGCATGCAGTATTAAATTTACAAATACTTATTGATGAAAAACAGTTCAACGTAAAAGTTCGATTTCCCGAGGAAGAAAAAAGAACGATTGGTAGTATAGCAAATGAAATAGCTACAAAATTTTTCAATGAAACAGGATGCAAAACTAAATTGGTTTTAAGGGCTATGGATGGCAATGAATTATCAACTTTCAGTACTTTGAGCTCTTTAAAAAATTTTAAAGATATAGAAACGTTAAGTTGCGAATTGGTAGATTTAGAAATTCCAGCTCTTGATGAACGGTACAAAACTATATGCAAGACTTACAATACAAGTGAGTATGAGCTTAATAATTATTTCATAGTTCACAATGCGATGATTTGTTATTAATTCAATATAATATTTTTAGTTCCAGATGAAAATATTCTTAAATGCCTGAAATTGTGTGAAAATGCATTTGAATTAAAAATTGTAAGTTTAAATGACGATGAATTAATACCAATTTTAAAAAGCTTAGAGTATCAAAGAAAACTTGAAATTCTTCGTTTTTCTGGTGGAACACTACTTTTTCATGGGGAGCAACTAAATCAATGCATAACTAAACTGACATTGTTACAAGAAATTTATTTGCAAGGATGTGAGATTGACTGTGATTGTTTAACTAGAATAGAAAAGCTACCTTCGCAAATTACTACTTTAGATCTTAGCTATAATCCATTAAAAGTAGAAAGCGAGAATGTATTATACAATTTAATTTTACCATTGAAATACTTGAAAACATTGAATCTACGATATTGCGAGTTATCCAAATTTCGTTATCCAGCACAATGTAATAGTCTGATGAATTTAGATTTATCATGGAATCCTCTAGAGTGGGAACATGTTTATTATTTGCAAAAGCAAATGTGTAATTTAAATTTATGCAATACAGTAAAGTATAACAATTTGTCTGTAGCTACCAGCCTTACCCATAGTTTCAAAAATGCTTTGATGAATGTACAAACATTGAATCTTTCATCTTGCTACGTTGTAGATTTCGACGTCAAAAATATTTTGCGGAATATACCAAATTTAACTATAATCATTCTTAATGGAAATCCTAAAATAACTGTGTCATCTGTTAATATATTGTTAAGCTATCGTCCAACTTTAAGATATATCGACGTCAGCGGTTGCAATCCTATTACAAAGAACCCTGATCCAGAAGTAGTTATTCAAAATCCTTCAATTTGCACACTGATCGCCACAATCTCTCCTGAATCTCAAGGATCTTGGCTTCATTTATGGCGCGGAGAAAGTAACGTAGAAAAACTACCGCATAATATAATAATAATCAAACCAAAATAAAATAAGCTTTATTTGTTTTTAATTGTTAACAGATTATTTTCCTTATAAAATTATGTGTAAACATGTTAAATATACTTTAAAGATTATTTTCTCACATTTCATCAACTATGAAAAATCAGATACCCAAAACAGTATGTGTTAGGGTGAACCCGACCTAGTCGGGTTAACTTAACCCAGAATTAAAGTGGTATAGTTAATGTAACGGGAACTATACCACTTTAACTCTAGGTTAAGCTAAACCAACTTGGTAGGGTTCACCCTTACTGATGAATCTCCTAAGACTATAAAAGTATTTCATGAATTATAAAAAGCCTAATATTTAATATCTATAAAGAATTAAATATTTTTCAATTATTTTAAATGATCCGATCTTAATGGAAAATTATAAATCTTGTTTCCTATTTTACATTCTATTCTATCAACATGTATGTAGCTCTCTTCAGGGTATTCAGTTAAAAATTCATTTAACTTAGTTGTTAAAGGTGGTATCAGTCTCTTCAAATTTTCCTTCTCATCTCCGAGAAACCACAAGAGACTAATATGATAAGAAGCTTCCTTAAAATTAAAATTTTCAATTAATTAATTAAATGAAAAAATGATATTTTCTATAAATTTATATTTAGTTGATACTAAAATTTATATACTTACTTCGTAAAATGCTGGTAAGTTGTATTCCGTTAGAAGATTGTTAAGAGCTAATACAAACTGATCTAAAATTCCATCTCTATTATAGCATTCTAGACCAAGGAAGGTACGAGATTTTTCCTCATTGCAGTATAATTTAAAATCCAGAATCTTTAAAGTAAACTGACTCATCTTGTCACACAGCTTTTTGAGGCTGTCCACAAAGGATTCAATCCAGTGATATTTTAAAATTAGGGTTCGAGTGAAGCTAATATGAAATTGCTCAAAACAAGTGTTACCTGTAATCGATAGTTGATTGCCTATAGTTTCAATCCAGGTCTGCATAAAAACAGAAGGTACATCTGAAATTTTCCAAAAGACTTAATTATATCAGGAATTACTCCATTGCTTATTTTGGCTATTCATACAATTTGTATAAATTAATGTTGCCCAGTTTCCTCTCTCGTGCTTAAATGTTCTTATTCGTCCACCATGTTGTGATGGGTCATCAATTATTGTAGTATGATGCACTACTCCTTGCCATTTTAATATACTATCTGGTAAAGGTAAGCTGCATTTTAAGAAATTATTTTCAATTAGTTTTTACTATGCTTCCAATCAAATACCAATATTTGTTTGACAAACTTTTTTAAATTGAAAACAAAAAAACTAAAGGGGAATACCTTTTATTATTCTCATCTGCTTCATCTGAATCCGAAGAATATGTATTTATCAAATTTAAACTCGACATGTGTAAACCTCTAATAAAATATAATTGTTTGAAGAATAAATTAATAAATCGTTATTACATGGAACATAAAGGCTCATTGTTGTTTTCACCCTATTCGCTCTGTGCAATTCAAATACTAATATAAATAATACATGGGAGATTGCTCATGCGAGGTCCCGAGGCAATCCCTATCGGTAGGCGGCGCTGGTGTTGGCAAACGCGTTGTGGCGGTAGCGGGACTAACATCGATGAATCAGTCTGTCGACATAAAAATTCCCGTTCTCAAGTTGGCACGACACGAGACACTCGTCACACCGGAAAGCCCAGTAGTGGGATTCTGTAACTCTTAGCGACAACTTTCAGTATCGTTAAGTCCAGTTACCGACAGAAATCGCTAAGTGCGATTCTGTAACTCAGAGTCAGCGATGATTGTCGCTTGTAATGTCGGTACTGTCGGTAACCTACCGAATCCTACCAAATAAACGTACCTTTCCTTTTTAAGAAAACTCTCAGTTCAATCTTTGTTAAGCGACGGAGTTACGAACAATTGAAGTTAATATAAATTGTACTAAACCGAATCATTTAGCTGAGAATTGATATTTCACTGAGTTTTTTATTGAAAGGAAAACTAATAATATCGTTATAACTTAACAACGACCGAGATAGATGTCGCTAGAGGTTCAACGGTACTAAAATTTATCCGACGAATAACTTTAATAAACCTTTGCTTTTCCTTGTACAGTTGAGCTCAATAATCTTGCGTCAGGTGAGGAGAAGTAGAAATCAGAGGGGCGAAGGGATTTCTAGGGAGTTTGTCCGCAGCTGTCAAATGGCGCGATTAACCCTAAATTTTGGATCGTAAACAAAAATAATATTTTCTTAAAACGATTGCGGAAAAGAAAGAAGTATTTTAATACATAACAGAGAAGAAAAAATATATTAGATGAGTATAAAGTAATAACAAAAATGAAAATTAATGTAAATTTTTAAGGAAATATACTTTGTGGTTATTGTACTTCTGTTACAGGCTAAATCCTATTCTTCATGAGTTTAAATCGCAGGAAAGAAATACTTAAAGACCAATGAATGAAAAAGGACTGATTTATGAAGCATTTCTGTGTGGCCCAGTCATTTCAATAATTGTGACATAATGTTATAATAGTGAAAGTGTAAGCGATTGCTGTGTATACAAAGAAATTTCATTACAAAATAATAATAATTTTGTATGATAATGTTTTGAATCCTATTATTATAAATTAAAGCTAGTTCAATTAAAATTAATTATTTTTATTTCTTCCTTAACCACACACAGATTATATATGTACAGAGTAATTACATATTCTTGTAGAACCTATCTTTAAGCTAATATAACTAAATTGTAACTATTTTATATCTGCATGTTATAACTATTTGTTTCAATGATTTTTATTATTCAAAGTGAAACAAATTGTATAAATTTTCTACTAATTTCTTATTGATTCGTCACATATGCTTCCACATCTCGTATGACATTTATTTGCCTTGAATGTTCCTTCTTCTTCTAGTTTTCAATGCATATACCAATAATTCTCTGAATATTTTTAAATATGCTCAAATATGCTTATTCTGCTGTCTAATTGTTTCTATAATAATTAAGATGATTGGTAAACTATTGCTGTATTAAATTTGAAGAATGGACACTGGACTTATTGTACTTAAATATGTTTGACCCCTCATCCACCTGATATCTTTTTCTTCTATTTGAGAGGATATTGTCGACCAATACGTTTATATATACTGCTGAGTTCAGCTTGTTTTCAGCTTCAAATTATATTTTCCAGCTACATATTTGGATATCCATTTCCAATATTCAATACTTATTTTATTATTCCTATTTGTTCATGAGACTTATCTGTCCTAAAACCTTAATTTATCCAGTCATCATATGTATATCCTATCATTTTCAGATGATTGACAAATCTTTCTATCAATCCTGACAACATTATAATAAGAGTAAGGAAATAAGAGTATTCTATATTCAAAATGTATATTCAAACACGTTGCTGGAAAACTACTTGAAGCTAAAAAATAAGATGAACTCAGTATTATACACATAACTTTTAAGGAACTTTATTTAATCAAGTATTATGAGAACATATCTCACAGAAAAGAGGCCTAATTTAAATAGCATCGTTCAAATGCCCATTTTCCAAATTTAATAAGACAATGGTTTAACTATCATTCCAATATTTATAAAATTAATTACAAATCAGCATAATCATCTTATCTGCGTGTATTTAAAAACGATAATAAAATTATTGTTATATGTTATAGACTAGAAGAAAATAGTGCAAAGGAGACATATAAATATCATACAAGCTAATATGTTCAAGGATGTGACAGACTAATAAGAAATTTGCAGAAACTCTACGTAATTTATCTCACATTCAATAATAAAAATCATTGAAACAAATAGTTATAACATGCAGATATAAAATAGTTACAATTTAGTTATATTAGCTGAAAGATAGGTTCTACAAGAATATGTAATTACTCTGTATGTATATAATCTGTGTGTGGTTAAGGAAGAAATAAAAATAATTAATTTTAATTGAACTAGCTTTAATTTATAATAATAGGAATCAAAACATTATCATACAAAATTATTATTATTTTGTAATAAAATTTCTTTGTATACATAGCAATCGCTTACACTTTCACTATTATAACATTATGTCACAATTATTGAAATGACTGGGCCACACAGAAATGCTTCATAAATCAGTCCTTTTTCATTCATTGGTCTTTAAGTATTTCTTTCCTGCGATTTAAACTCATGAAGAATAGGATTTAGCCTGTAACAGAAATAAAATAACCACAAAGTGTATTTCCTTAAAAATTTACATTAATTTTCATTTTTGTTATTAATTTATACTCATCTAATATATTTTTTCTTCTCTGTAATGTATTAAAATCCTTCTTTCTTTTCCGCAATCGTTTTAAGAAAATATTATTTTTGTTTACGATCCAAAATTTAGGGTTAATCGCGCCATTTGACAGCTGCGGACAAACTCCCTAGAAATTCCTTCGCCCCTCTGATTTCTACTTCCCCTCGCCTGACGCAAGATTATTGGGCTCAACTGTACGCATTCCACCAAAAACTCACAATGCTCGTAATAAATAATATATACCACATCAACTATTATATTGTGAGTGTTTTTGGCCTCAAGTGGGTCAAATCCCTGAACGACAGCTGTCGGTATCGCTAACTACCGACAGTTATCGCTTGCGCTAACGAATGAGCGATTCTGTAACTTTAGCTTTACGACAATAGTCGGTGCAACTCAAATTTGTACGATAACGATAAAATTCGTTAAGGTTCTAGGGAAGTTGGTAATATTGGTGTATTTAATACCAACCGAAATAGGAATTTTTGTGTTACTTGACTATATCAATTTTGACTATAGCAATTTTTACTATAGCAAAATTATCATATTTTATTTAAAAGAAGTATTAAAACGTAAGTATATTTTAATTAAAATAAGTATTAAAAATTAATGTTTTAACATTTTTTTGAGTTAGACAATGTACAGTTAGTGCCTGTGTGCTATAGTTAAATATTTTAGAGAAAACCTCTGCATATATATATATATATATATAGTTATTTTTAAATATAAAAATTGGAAAAATATTAAATTTTATTTCCTACGATTTTTACTGTAAGCCTTAATTTATAAAGAAAATTTATTGTAAGTACTTTTTTGTGATTTCTAAATATTAATTTAAGAAATATTTGTGACATTTATTATATTTACTTCCTCGGTAAACTTCTACCGACGCCTATCACGGTCGTCGTTAAGTTAACGATAGAATTCGGTAGCGACCGCCATTTTTAACGACAATTATCGAAAACTTTGTGTTATAGAATCGCTCTTACCCTGGTACTCAGAGACGTGACTCGGGCTCGACTCGAGTCCGACTCGTAAAATTGGAGCCGACTCGACCCAGATTCGGCTCGAACTTGTCTCGAAAAGAGTTTTATGGATATAATTTGAAATTAACTCAATAGAGGGCAGTAGTAGTGAGATATTGGTGGAGCTGCTTTACTAGACATACATATTGCTTTGGGCATAGTCTTATTACTTGTATTGAAATTTGAAAAATAAGATAGACTATTTGTCACATTTCATATGGATTTCGTCAGGAGTCGAAAATTGTTCAAATAATGTGTTAAAGAAATATACATTCTTCCCCTATACGAGATATAAAACATACTATTTCTACTATTTTCCTGCAACTGATGATTATTACAATAAATTTTATGTATGTGAGTATTAAAAAGTGTTACATTATTTAATCTTATTTAAAAACTGATATCAAAAGAAAAATAATTCCGTTTACAGAAGATACACGTGAATAATAAGTTGCATGTAAACAGTGAGATGAGGAACCATCTCACGTAGATCAGAGAAATTAGAGTTTTATTGACTGATTTATTGTAGGTTTATCTAAATTAATCAAAATATTTGAATCAAATTACTCTGTTAACAATCTTTATAAAATTTATTAATTTCCTAATTATAAATATGATTTTGTTATAAATTTTAGGATTTGAAATTTTAAAATGGGTAGAACAATATTTTCAGACCATGAAAAGGAAATACTATGCAGTTTAGTAGAGCAACATAAATCTATATTGGAAAATAAAGCCACTAATGGAATCAATATAAAAAAAAAAGAAGAAGCCTGGAATAAGATCTGTAAAATCTATAATGCTCATGGTCTAGATGAGAAAACTCCCATACAACTAAAGAAATGCTGGAAAAATCTAATTCAAAGGTAAAGAATATAAGTTCGTCCTTTGTTAGGTGAGGACTCTAAAATATATAAATTAACCAAGAAATTGTGTTTGATTTTCACAAAAATTCTTAGAAGTAAAATTAATCTCACAGCACGATATCAAAAAAACTATATTTCTGATCATAATGATATAAAAATGACAAATTATACTACTGGGTACTACTTCAGTTATCCAGGGATGTACTGTATATGACGTAATTTATTTTATTTACTAAGAAACTTTCTTAATAGAACGAGAAGGCATCATAGTGATCAAAAGGCTCATCGACTTTTGACTGGGGGTGGTTCCCCTTTGTTATCTGTGGAAGACCCACTACTAGAAAAAGTAGATGCAATCTGTTCGTACAATGATGTAGAAATAAATACTTTTGACAGCACTTCTGTTTATGAAAGAACACGTGAGCTTTGATTGACTTTTATGAAGTAACGGGTATTACTGTTTAGATTCTGGAATTTTGCAATAAGTTTTTTCCAAAATTTTAGATAAGATTCCATCTGGAAGTAAAATAAAAGGTATTTATTACGTTAATGACAGTGATGAGAGCAACAATGAGTTTTCCAATCATGCAATACCAAAGTATAATAAAAGACACAAAACGATGGATCCTTTATACGATCTAGATAAAAACCCAACCATCAGCATTTACAGTGACAAGTCCAACACTCATGAGTTAATAAAGCAGACTCCTGTCCAATTTCTGCAATCTTTTAAGAGGCTAGTAAAAATGTAAAGTTTCTAATTTCCAGCAAATGATGTACATACCAATAAAAAATTTATTAATTATACAGGACAAAGAAACCTGATGGTGCTGAGAATGTTCATAGTTCCTGTTTATTAGCAACTAAAAGCCCCCTTTCGAAAAATTATGCTAATATTTCTGGGAATGATATGGAGTTGAGAAATTCATTTAAAAAACTTCCTACTGATGACATAAATCGTGAGTTCGGGAATTGTACACATATATATGTAGAGATTTTAAAAAGTTTCAACAAACTGATTTTCATTATTTCAGACCATTTTTCACCTAGTAGTATAATAGGAAAAAATTATTATAATGATGAGAACAGTAATAGCTTCCCTGATTATCCAATATTAAAGTATACTAAGAGGGACACAAAAATGGATAATTTATATGATCTAGATAAAAACCAAAATATTAACATTATCGGTGATATCTCCTACAATCGTGATTTGAAGGAGGAATCTCCTATTCCATTTCTGAAATCTGTGAATGATTCAGTGGAAAGGTTAAATTATCTATTTTCAAGAAATAACGTACATAACAATAAAACATTTATAATTTGTAGGACAAAAATATTTGATGGTGCTGAGAGTGTTTATTCTTCCTCTTTATTAGCAACCGAAAGGTCCCTTTGGGAAAGTAATGCAAACACATCTGCAAATCAAATTAAGTCTTCACTTAATAAAACTTCCGTTGATCACCTATCACTTCGTGAGTTATACAATTTTAAAGAGTGACGCTTAGTTTTTGGTTTTTTATGCTGACAACTGTTTAATTGATTTTTACAGACAAAATTCATCCTGAAAGGGTAACAAAATTTACTGAATCTACAGATGATTATAAAAATGATAGCAGTATAAGGTAAAGGAAATAAATATATCATAAATCTCTTTAATTTTAATGAAAACAGAAACATTCATTTTAGTAGATCCAGAAATTCAGATTGCTTATTAGTAGAGGAAGAGTGCAGCAATAAAGAAAATAATTACGACTTAGCAATTACAGTCATTAAAGAATATTTACCAAATTTTAAGGTCGAAAAAATAAAAAATAGTGAGCTAATATTAAGAACGTTTAAAGCAGCGGAATCTATTGTTTACCAAAGAGAAGTGCATAAAATGAAATTAAAGACAGCTGAAACTGAATCAAAACTTATGATTTTAAAATTGTTAAAACAAGAGGATGAACTTCAAAAGAAATGTGAAAAGTATGATGTTTAATGAAAAAAATACATAACAAAAACGTCATATTCCAAATATTATTAAAAATGAGAATATTATTGATTAAAAGCGATTATTATGTTATTTTAATTGTACTCACAAAATAGACTATATATTTAATAATGTTCTGAATTTATTAATAAGAATATATAATTTTTATTTTTATTTACAGTTTATACTTGTTCTTAAAATTGGATGTTATCTTATATAAAACAATGTTTATTTTTATAAATTCTCTGTAGAAGAATATACATTGAGGTTAATATCTTTGTTTTCTTAAGAGTTATAAAGTCTAATAAAATGAGTTGATATATGGAATCCGTTTATAATTATTAAATTTTATTGAACTATATAAATAAATTGGAGCAATAATTACATTTTTAACATTTACTTACAATTTTAAATAAAATGTTCAGCTATAAATTGACTACGAAAGACAATACCATTTTCTTCTGTTATTTCTCCTTCATCATCATCTTCGTATTCACTTTCACTTAGGAGATTTTCATCTTGTGATAAATCTTCAATAGTTTCATCATCATCAATTTCGTTTTCATTATACTTCACACTTATATTATATAAAACTGCAGTAGCCACAATAACTGCACATGAAGTTGTCAGTTTCGTTCTTAAACCACTTTTTAAACATGGAAATTTTCTTTTCATAACACCAAACAACCTCTCAACAACATTTCGTGTTTTTATGTGTGCCTGATTGTATTTTATTTCAGAATCACTGGTAGGATTTAGTACTGGTGTTAATAAGTACTTTTTAGCTGGGTAGGCACTATCCCCCAATAGTAATCCATTCAATTCATTATTTTGTTCGAAACGTGCACGAACAGAACTTCGGTGAAAAATTAGCGAATCATGTGCTGAACCAGGATGTCTTACAACAATATCCTGTATTTGTAGGTCTGGACCTCCAATTACCTACATGCAAATCAAAACCTAACATTTTTCAAAAACAATAAACTTACAATTATATAAAAATAAACCAAAATTTACTTGAACGTTTAGAGAAAACAATCCTTTGCGATTACGAAAGGTTTCACCATAATTTCCACCAGGATTATTTATTAATATGTGGGTGCAGTCTATGGCTCCAATAACATTAGGGAAGTCAGCTATTTGATGAAACTTCTGTTTAATGTGTGCACATTCTTCAGCTGTTTTTGGTAAAAATATAAAATTTGGGAGTTGTGCAGCAAAACACCTTGAAATCTCTTTAACAATCCTACTGACACTTTGCTGAGAAATACCTCTTAAATCTCCACTGATATTCTGTGAATTTTAGATATAATTTCGTGTTAATTTTTTAATTCTGATTATTAAAAAAATTATATGAAGCACATACTTGAAAACAATTGCTTCCATAAAATCGTAAAGCTATCAATAACTTTTCCAATGCAGAAACTGGAAGGCCTCTTCGATTCACATTTTCCATTAAATTATCAGTAATTATAGGAAGTAAAAAATCTTTTACAAATGTTTTACTGAATCTATACCGAAGCTTAAAACTTCTATCCGACAACTCTTCTAATGGATTATTGGTATCACGTAGATATATTTTTGTTGGTGCAACCCTTAGCTGTTCATCCTCATCAGAAGACGAAAAGCAGCTGCTATTACTTGTTATACCCTCACTTTCCGTTATACAAGCTTCTAACAACTATACGTCAGATCAAATCAGATAAAGAGTTGTATTAGTCAGTTAAAAATGGATCCTCTATTTCAAAGAAAAACGTTATTTTTGTTTAAATGTATGGAAACAAAATGACCACAAGCCATTGCTTCTATTTCAGAGGTATTTCACTATTTGTCTTTGACTGGAAACTTAGCAAATGTTATTTCAAAATTTGAAATAGAGAAACTATACCTCAAGCAAAATTATGCCAAAGTTATAATTTTTTTCCAAATCTTTTATATAGAAATAATGTTCCATAATTCTTTATTTTTAGCTAGGTAAATGAAATCCATCCATCTGCAAAATAAAAAGAGGTACCAGGAAGAATCATATCCTATTTTATTTAAATAATTTAAAAAAGTTATACTTATCTAAAATTCATTAATTTTCTTCTATTTATCCTACTATTTGACATATTTTAACATAACCTACATCTGTCAAAATATTTATGGTAAGAACAGCAAGACAGGTAAGATGGCTAAATTTTGCTACACTTGTCGATAAGTTAGGATACTATAGAGCCAATCGATGCTTGACTCGAGCTCAGCTCGAGAAACTTCCCTCACCCAAACTCGAGTTAACTCTATTCGAGTCGAGTTCGAGTCTAGCTGGAGTCACGTCTATGAGTACGGCCGTTAGCGATATCTCTCGGTAACTCGATTCAATTACCGAAAGTTGTCGATAACTAGTTACTGAATCCATATAGACGGAAGTTACAGAATCGCTCTTTTCGTTACTGCAAGCGACAACTATCAGTAGTTAGCGATACCGACAATCATCGCTGGGAAGTTACAGAATCCCAGCACAGGAATAGACACACCGGATTATAGGAAATCTAGTTATATTTTGTTGTAAGTTGCGTGACTGTGACTAGATGCCAATCCATCCGATCCAATCCGCAGAAAAGAAACACGGAGTACATATACGACTATAGGATAGATGCCTCATGGTTTAGTAAGTTGTCAGGCGAAGGTTGGTAACAGAGTTCCCCATTCTAGTACTATTGGCTATACATAGTGCATGTAGAGAATAATTGCTCACTGTAGCAAAGTTCATAAAGATAGAAGAAGAAGAAGAGTGTGCAGTAGTGTGATTATAGTACATAGCCTATGCTTTAACGCGCCTTTCGGCTTTCTCTTTTCTCTTCCTTTCCGTTCCGGTTCTTTTCCGTTCGAAGTTTGACTCGGATGGTGGGTAGTTTATAAGAGGCGTTAACTCTTTAAGCTTATTTTTTGTTAGGAAATCCATTTTCATCTCTTTTAGTTAAGAGTATTTTTAAATCACAACCGTTAAAATGCCACCAAAGTTTGATCCGAATGAAGTAAAGAAAGGTATTTTTGTTTATAACTATAGTTTAATTTGCTGATTATGAACTAATGTAGATCAGAAGATGCAATAATTATCTTTTCTCGTAATTAGTTTACTTAAGGTGTGTTGGTGGAGAAGTAGGAGCCACTTCATCTCTTGCCCCAAAAATTGGTCCGCTTGGTTTGGTAAGTTTTTTTTTCGTTGCTAAAATTTCGTAATTTTCTAACCTTCGTACCACGGCAGTACCACGTGTATGAATGTTTCGGCACTTAAAGATTTTACAGTTGTTTTACTAATTTTTTTAACTTGTTTACTTGAATTTCAGTCGCCAAAAAAAGTTGGTGATGATATTGCCAAAGCTACAAGTGATTGGAAAGGATTGAAGATTACAGTTCAGCTTACTATTCAAAACAGACAGGCCACGATCTCTGTGGTTCCGTCAGCTGCATCCTTGATTATTAAAGCCCTTAAAGAACCACCAAGAGATCGCAAGAGACAAAAAAATATCAAGCATAGTGGGAACTTATCGCTTGATGATATCATATCCATTGCTAGACAGATGAGGCCAAGATCAATGTCTAGGGAATTAAGTGGCACAGTTAAAGAAATTTTGGGTAGCTGCCAATCAGTTGGGTGTACAGTAGAGTCAAGACCTCCTCATGATCTAATTGATGATATTAATGAGGGAAAGCTTGCTATTCCTGAAGAATAATTGGTAGGTTTAGAGCCCTTTACTAGCATTTTCTATTTCACAGAATGTTTTGGTAGTTTTATATAAATATAAGTTTTAAAAATTGTTAAAAATACGTTTCCTGAACTATTTTTTCCATTGGTATCAAATTATTGATTCTAATATCATTAGAGAATGTTGGTTATGGGCTCTTGGTAGGGGTTGGCATCCCATCCACCTGGTTAATATGATTATGATTTTTCAAAATCATGTGTCATTTTAACAGGCATAATTTGCCATTGAGGAAGAAAACCTCAAAAAAAAATTCTAGTACCAAACATTAAGTATCATTTTTATTTAAATAAACTTCTCCATTGTTTCAGGTTTGATGTATAAGCCACAAGATAATTAAAATAATATAAAACTAGCACTGCTTATTTTTATTTCATCCTTCATAGTGGAAGTTTCCCAGTTATCCTAAAGGTTGACATAATAAGACAAATGTATCTTGAGTACCTTGAGATATATCATTTGTAACTAATTTTTTTGTGCTTTAAGCTAATTAGAAAGCGCCCAGTATTTAATGCACATTTGTAATATTAGATATTTACTTAATTGTTTTATATGCAAACAAAATAAATTGGAAAAGAAATTATTAAGGATCGAACATAAGTTTTAGAGTAGAACTTTGTGCAATATTTACTACCATTGCTGATAAATGCTCATTTTTTATTTAAATATCTATATGAAGCTGTAGTAAAATGTGAATACAAGGATAAATTTAATTTTGAGCATATTTTAATTATACTTTTACTGTTTATATTACAAGTTCATTTATTAGGTGACTAAGTTCTGTGACTGATATAGAAAATATAAGGTGGGCAGGGCAAATTGGTTTTTAAAGTAAAATTTGTTCAAGCCTGTTGTTAAAGATAGTAATCTAGACGAATAATAACGTGATTTAAATACAGAGCAGAAAAAAGTTTTTCTATAGTAATTATTGGAAATTAAATTGTATATCAAATTTTGAATTACATTACGAATCTCCCTGGTTTCCACTGATATTTGTGCTTTGAATATTGAAATGTATGCTTACAGATTATTTTACCTTATTAAACTTAAAATACAATATATTTAAACTTTCAGTTTGAATTTTTTAACAAAATAAACAACTTGTAGACATTTATTATAATTTTCTAATACAAATGTACAAAATTCATTGTCCTAAGACGTGTCCTCTTCCCCAATTATGACCACCGAACACATTTCTGGCTTGTTGCTGACTTGGTATCCTTTGTGTAGGAGCACTTCCAAACCATCTAATACCACCCTGTTGAGGTGGGAAATAAGATTCAATAAACTTTGGTGTATTTAATAATTCAGGGCCACCTAACTCTTGAGGATATTTAAATTTCAAGAACACATATAAATGTCCAACTAAAATTCCAAACAATTCCATCATTCCACCACCAGAAATGACTAAATTAAAAGCAAACAGAACCCATGGTAGATACATTGCTTTAAATTGTGTACCTAAAGGAAAATAAATAAACAATTTCAATGATTAAATCAATTCAAATTTGATTGCAGTATGTCAACTTACCAAACCAGAAGTTCACAATGGCATCTTTATTTAATTGGCACCAAACGTACAATACACTTATAACCATTGGATCCATGAGCAATGGAAAATCACCAATGAGTCCAACCACAACGCAACATATCCAGTTAAACAATAGCATAAAGCAATAATCAGCTGGTCTACCATTGTATTCCCCACGCTCCAATCTCAATGAGTAATTGTACAGAAAATAGCAATTGATCATAAAATGAAATCCAGTTGACTGACTGAGCGGATAAAAGAAGACACTAGTGACTGCTCTCCAAATTTCGAAATGATGAATGAAACGATCATATAACAATATTAATAAACGTGGATGGAGAATTCCAAATCTACCGATCAGTGACAAGCTCGCTGTAAACAATAGCCAGTACCTTGTAAATATTGGCAAAGAATTAAACCAATCCCTCAAATCTGACATTGTTTATTATTTAACACAATTAAAATGTATACATATAATTTAAAATATTGAAAAAAGTGTACACTAGTCTAGCAAAAAGAAAACAAAATAGTTAAACTTTATACGAATTGGAGTTTTATAATATTAAAAAATAATTTATTCTATTAGACGTATATGTGACGTGTGATTAAGGAGTTTTATGTGTAATACATTAGTTACGTTCGTTTATGCACTAACAGTAGTGACAGTACTGAAAATCTATATTTTACGTGGCATAGTTGGGAGTGGGACGGCGACACTTTACCACCCATTAGAGGTACTTTTCGTCTACAAGGTTGGCAGCACTGAGAGCACAAAGAGTTTTATTCAAGATAGGATCCCTATAGCCATTTTCTGCAACTACTAACACATACAAGGTACATACATGTGTTTTTGATAGGATGAGGTTAACTGAGAAATAATTCCAGTGAGAAAATAGGAGCAAGATATAGTATAGAATTGGAATACTTGGAAAAATATATAAGAAATATTAATAAATGGATTTAATTGGTTTTTGTATATAATTAATGAAGAATACTTTATTGTCACATCGCATTGAAGAATGGAGATACAATTAGATAAGTTATCATTTATTTTTATATATCTATCAAATGGATAAATTAATGTAAGGGCAAAATTCTTTGTTCAAATGTGGCTTTAATTTTTGCAGATTAACAAATTATAACCTGATGATTGACTTCGATGAATAATCTATAGGAAATAATAAGCCAATTGAGTTTTTCCATTGATGTATGGATGGACTTAAATTTAGCGAAGACTGTATGCTCAAATCTACGTACCATTGTATCCAGCTGATTAAACTCATATTTACATAATTTAACAATGGCATTAATATGAGTCGCACTTTGCTAGAGCATAATATTGGATATGAGAATGAAATTGTTTGTATTGGGAATAGTTTAGTATCTTATATGTATGTACAATGTAAACACACAAGTGAGTAACCCAAAATTATCATATTTATTATTATGAGTTTGTAAGTGTTAGGTTTGGTTAATTATTTATAGAAATATCAATCTATTTTGTGCAATAAAATCTGTTATACACATATGTATAGGTAACATGAGTTAATGTATCTTTGAAATTTGTAGGTCTAACGTTGAAAAATATGAATTAACTTATTTGATTTACTATGGTATACAGTAATTCACATTAATTCTATGTCTATATGAAAGGATCTGAAAATAATAACACATAATTGTATAAAGACAATATGGGCATAAATACTATTCGTTTATTTACTTTATAAAACACCTTCATTTATAATTACAAATTGGAGTTGTTCCTTCTTTGTAAGTATTTATTTTTTATTGCAATCAATTTATCTGCAATATTTGTTGAATTATCTATCACTATAGCTGGAATTTCCTTGTTATTAATAGTTTGCACTTCTGATCCTCTGCTACCAATATTAAGTCATCTATTTACCATGCTCGTTCTTACTTAAATAAAATATGGATTAAACGTATCACACTTATAAAAGCGCCAAAAATGTGCCTTGAAATGATTAACTCTTATCTATCTTGGAAATTTGTCCTTCCTTTAAAGAGGCAATAAGCTTTCATATCTATTCCATGTCTTGCCTTAATTCCAAATAATTGTTTTCATATTTCTTAAATTAATGTCGATTCAATCTCTCTTTCTCTCTGAGTTTCCTGCAAAATAGAATTAAATATATATACAATTAACAAATATTTGTATATTTTATTAGGCTTTATAAAAATGCTATTAAAAGATAGCAATAAGGAAATTAAACAATTACAAAATGGCATTTATGAACCAAGAGATAAAAGAAAGAAAATATAAATGTTAAACGACGAAATAAATAAATTTTATTGTAACTTAAAAGAACTAAATAATACAGGAAATACAGAATTCTAGATTTTAAATTTGATGGAAGAGTTTATGGACATAAAGGAATTGATAAATCAAGTAAGAATGAGCATGGTAAATAGATTACTTAATATTGGTAGCAGAGGATCAGAAGTGCAAACTATTAATAACAAGGAAATTCCAGCTATCATAATAGATTATTCAACAAATATTGCAGATAAATTGATTGTAATAAAAAATAAATACTTACAAAAGAAGGAACAGCTCCAATTTGTAATTATAAATGAAGGTGTTTTATAAAGTAAATAAACGAATAGTATTTATGCCCATATTGTCTTTATACAATTATATGTTATTATTTTCAGATCCTTTCATATAGACATAGAATTAATGTGAATTACTATATACATACCATAGTAAACCAAATAAGTTAATTCATATTTTTCAACATTAGACCTATAAATTTCAAAGATACATTAACTCATGTTACCTATACATATGTGTATAACAGATTTTATCGCACAAAATAGATTGATATTTCTATAAATAATTAACCAAACCTAACACTTACAAACTCATAATAATAAATATGATAATTTTGGGTTACTCACTTGTGTGTTTACATTGTACATACATATAAGATACTAAACTATTCCCAATACAAACAATTTCATTCTCATATCCAATATTATGCTCTAGCAAAGTGCGACTCATATTAATGCCATTGTTAAATTATGTAAATATGAGTTTAATCAGCTGGATACAATGGTACGTAGATTTGAGCATGCAGTCTTCGCTAAATTTAAGTCCATCCATACATCAATGGAAAAACTCAATTGGCTTATTATTTCCTATAGATTATTCATCGAAGTCAATCATCAGGTTATAATTTGTTAATCTGCAAAAATTAAAGCCACATTTGAACAAAGAATTTTGCCCTTACATTAATTTATCCATTTGATAGATATATAAAAATAAATGATAACTTATCTAATTGTATCTCCATTCTTCAATGCGATGTGACAATAAAGTATTCTTCATTAATTATATACAAAAACCAATTAAATCCATTTATTAATATTTCTTATATATTTTTCCAAGTATTCCAATTCTATACTATATCTTGCTC
The DNA here is from genome assembly GCF_024137725.1 of Prorops nasuta. Lineage (NCBI taxonomy): Eukaryota > Metazoa > Arthropoda > Insecta > Hymenoptera > Bethylidae > Prorops > Prorops nasuta. The sequence continues at coordinate 3,990,541 of NW_027116806.1, forward strand.
CTATTTTCTCACTGGAATTATTTCTCAGTTAACCTCATCCTGTCAAAAACACATGTATGTACCTTGTATGTGTTAGTAGTTGCAGAAAATGGCTATAGGGATCCTATCTTGAATAAAACTCTTTGTGCTCTCAGTGCTGCCAACCTTGTAGACGAAAAGTTCCTCTAATGGGTGGTGAGTAATTCTTTTTAAACTTTTGCTTCTATTGGATAGCATTATAGGATCTAAGAGTAATACCCAAAAACATACACCGCTCCCTCAACTATTGTCTTTACTGAATGCTACTAATATGAAGCTATAATTTAACCAGTTCAATTCAGTAAGAAAAATATTCTTTTACTTAACTATACAACTCGCTGTGATAATTTTTTCGTTGAAAACGTATAAGAGCAGAGAGGTAAAAAGTATAAAATTGATAGCGTTGCATTTGAAGTTGGCCGCAGGTGGCTATGCGCCGTACTCGTACAACATACACGTCGTCCAAGGCGCCGCGCCGGCTGTCACATGCACGGTCGTAGTGGCATTGAGTTGGGTATTGGTTTGGTGCCTGGTGGTGGGCTTAGTGGCATTTGGCATTTGGCAGTGGCAGAGCGGGGGCCACAGTTATCAAGTCCATTAAAGCAGAACAGTCGACAGAGTGGAGGAACGAAGTTTTATACGTCAGTATCTGTCAGTACTCGGTAGAGTGCGGTCATAATTCGACGGAGGGAAACGTTAACAATAAGGGACTGTTGGCCGGTAGAAAGAGACAAGCCAGAAACATATAGGCAAGGAAAATAGATGCCAATATTACCAGTGCCGACTGTCACAATTATTGCATTCCTGAGATAGCTCTGCTTCTCAAAATCTTCGTAATTCTTGGGATTTTTTCGTCCTCTATCTCCTCTCTGGACCTTAGTGCAAAGGTGTAAAATTAACCGGGGCGTCGGTTCAGCTCCAACCGCGAATACCTCGAAGAGATGGAAAGAAGTGCAGCGTGAATGTAGTGTCTGAGACAAACGAAAGGGAGTATGGGTGATCGAGTGGTGTGGCGGCGACGATAGAAAATGGAAAAGAGCAAAAGTGTGTAGACATTGAGAAAATTAAGAGTGGCGCCTGCGATATCCATCGTCCATTCCGAATTTCATCTGCGCGGGGAGAGGGAAAGAGACGCGTCGGGAAGGAGGGAGAGAGAAAGAGAGAGAGAGAGAGAGAGAGAGAGAGACAGACAGGCAGGCATAATAGATACGATATACACAATCGACAGGAGCGAAAGAACAAAACCGGAAGCACATACACAAATAGATAGCTATCGCTGTATTAAAGTGCGCGACACGGTGGAGGATATGCTCCGTTGCATCGAATATTTCAATGCTGAGCAAGAAAATTGTAGAAAAGGCCTTGTAAACGTCAGTGATGCGCTGCTAAATACACAAGGACAAGGGTGGTTTTCGAGGCAACACTGTTGGAGTTGGCTACCCACTAATGCTTGAACGCGCGAGCTTTTTTGGCTTGGCAGCAATCAACCAATCTTGGTTCTTTACTGCAAAATACATATATATACATAGTGATTACCGAGGGAGCATAGTACACCGGCCTTATTCGTTTAGAGCATCCACTAATTCGACGAGACGTTTCTTCGCCGAGCACAGACACACATACATCCATAGATATAGATCTGTGTAATCGAACGGAAACTGGCCTCCCGTCGGCACGCTTCTCACGTATTTTTATACACGGATTGAACGGAAAGAAGGAAGCTGGCGGACCGCGACGCCACCTTGGTCGTTATCATCCTATATTCCAGGATGTGGATAAAGGAGGGATGCGCATTCGCGGCGAGTGGAGCTTATACGTGCAAGATAAGACCCGGCGAGAATGCGTGAACGAGTGTCCGGCATGTCGGTCCATCTCACCTGACACTCCTTGAGAGACTCGACGCGACGCGCGGATATTTTAATCGATAATCTTACTGCTTTGTAATTGACCAACCGCAACATGAAACGTCTGAAATGAAGTCGAAGGTCCATTGCTGCCGCCACGTCTGAAATAGTATGCTTGGCAGCTAAAATGCGAGCTACATAACCAACTTTTGGCTTTAATTTTTAAACTTTGATATATATATATATATGTGTGTGTGTGTGTGTGTGTGTGCGTGCGTAAGTGCGTACGCGCGTGTGTATTTACCAGTGCAGTAACACAACTCTATTGGCTGTTTTATCTTGGAGTGGAGATAGAAGGTGGAGTGAGATCCAGATCGTCCAGCGTTGAAGATTGACATACGCCGACAGTTGCTTCTGTATTGCAGCAGAAAGTAGAAACCCATCGTTCCAGAAAGAGAGAGAGAGAGAGAGAGAGAGAGAGAGAGAGAGTATATCTGTGCGTTCGTTTTGTTGCGTAAGATTAGATGCGTTTTGAAGTAAAAATTAATAGCACGAAAGAGAAAGAGAGAGAGAGAGAGAGAGGGACAGTATAAAAGGATACAGAGTTCATTCATGACGGGAAATGGAGAAATGACGAAGCAAATTTCGTTGGATGCTCGTTGAGTCAGCGCTGCTATTATCGAGGCAAACGAAAGTAAAAGTCGCGCATGAGAAGGAAAAAGAGAGGGAAAGCAAGGGAGACGGAGAGGAAGAAGAAGAGAGCAGGAGGTGGAAGACGAGGAGAAAGAGGAGGAGGAGAAGGAGAAGGAGAGTACGAGTTAACGAGGCACGAGTTTCGTAAATAGTAAATTGTGGTGGTATTTCTAGAGTTTGGCACGCGCGTCGGTGGAGATTTAGAAATATGCAGGTGAATGTACGCAAACAGCAGCGGCAGCTGCTAAAGACAGCAGGTAGTACGACGTGTTTGCGTCGTAACGCCGAATTAAGAAGGACTTACCAAACAATGATAGTTTTCAAAGTCAATGATAATTTGCTCGCGCTGCAGTGATGAACATTAGCAAGAGCAGCATGAACTTATGTTGGATGAAGAACTAATATTCGCCAATGTGATAGGTTAGGATAGATATTGTGATAATCAAATGACTAAGGAGATTGTTCGATGAAAGCAGCGCTATTAACGAAGGAGTGCACGCGAGGAGAGGCGAGCGATGATTTTAAGTTGGGGTAAATCGACGAAGGATAGTGGTGCAGGATAGAAAGCACAATCGCGAATGGTGGAACGGGGGGGGAGGAGGAGTAGAAGGGGGAACGGCGGAAGACGTGGAAGAAGAAGAAGAAAAAGACGAGAGGGAAGCGGAGAGAGGAAAGGGTTGAAGGGGTGAACGGTCAGTTTAGAGCTGTGTGCGTGTGTGTATGTGTGTGTGTGTGACAGATATTCGTAGTGATCCGAATAGAGGAGAGGTAGCTATATACATATATATACATGTAGGAGCAGGCAGAGGAGACAGGGGAAAATCGAGAGCCATCATCCTCCTCGAAGATGAGCTCGATGGTGTACACCCTGTATGGGTTCGCGACGTTCTTTATGGTATTCTGGACAGTGATGTGGATAGTTCACGTGCTAGCTCTGATATCCGGCCGTTGGAAGCTTCATCGGAAGATTCAGCAGAGCCCGACTTACGAGACTCCCTTGCCAGGGGTCTCCGTTATAAAACCTTTGATGGGCGTCGATCCGAATCTCTTCAATAACCTTGAGACTTTTTTCACCATGGAATACCCAAAATACGAGCTGCTCTTTTGCGTGGAAGACGATTCGGATCCGGTGCTGATGCTCGTTAGGAAACTCATGGAAAATTATCCTCAAATAGACTCCAAGTTGTTCGTGGGTGGTTACAAGGTCGGCGTGAATCCGAAGATCAACAATATGCAACCTGCCTACGAGGCTGCGAAATACGAGCTGATCCTGATAAGCGACAGTGGAATCCGAATGAAAGAGGACACTCTTTTGGACATGGCCAGTTACATGACGGAGAAGGTGGCTCTCGTTCACCAGATGCCGTTCACGTGCGACCGAGAAGGTTTCGCCGCGGCTTACGAGAAGATCTTCTTCGGGACGGTCCAGTCCAGGATGTATCTGGCGGCCGACCTGCTGAGGATAAACTGTCACACGGGGATGTCGGCGCTCCTGAGGAAGGCCTCGATCGACGAGGTCGGCGGTCTTCGGACGTTCGGCGTGTACCTAGCCGAAGACTTTTTCTACGCGAAATCACTGGCCGACCGTGGCTGGAGGATAACAGTCTCCTCCCAGCCGGCCCTCCAAAACAGCGGCTATTGCGAGCTCCAGAGCTTTCAGGCACGGCTTCGACGGTGGGCAAAGCTCAGGGTCGCCATGCTACCAACGACCATAATCCTGGAGCCTCTGAGCGAGTGCCTGCTGAACGGTGCCTGTGCCTCCTGGGCCGCCAGTATACTCTTCGACTGGGACTCTTTAGTTTTTTACTTGGTGCACGTACTTTTATGGTTCATGTTCGATTGGACGCTATTGTGCGTCGTCCAGAATGGACCGCTTCCTTTTAACAAATTAGAGTTTGTGTGCGGCTGGCTGCTTAGCGAGATTACGAGGCCGTACCTCTTCTTCCAGGCTATTCTGGATCCCCTTATACAGTGGCGTTCGAGGATCTACAGGCTCAGGTGGGGCGGCATAGCGGAGGAGGTGAAGGCGAAAGTCAAGTACTGACGATCTCGCGACCCTTCCCATCCCATCGGGCCACACTCCAGCCGAGTCCGGCCAGCCTCGATCGTGCACTCGAGAGCAACAACCCGCGCCGCTCTCCTCCTCATTCTCGACCATCTTCTAACCTCTATGTATATATATATATATACATGCCATGCATGCCCCCGACCCTATCAAATCTTGCAAGAATCTTTCGCGAGACGACGACAACGCCTATCCGCCTACGCCCTATCCTCTGGATCTACGTCTACATCTGGATCTAGATCATGCCTGTTTTTCCTCTTTAACTTGGGCGTGTACCGCTGATTGTTCCATCTGTATGCGTGTATTTATGTGTACTTGCGTGCGTGCGTGCGAGCGACGGGTGTGTCTCTTCTCTATGCATATTAACGATAATTTACCACCACCGCATCAAATGAATTCATCGACGCTTTCTCTCTCTCACACGCACCATCCGACTCCGTATACTTTGTTAGTTTATTATTATTCGTATTTTACTTTTTCCAATTTTTACAAAAACCTAGTTTTGTCGTTGACGACGCGATCGTTAATTGCCTCTTAGAATATTATCATGGCAAGAGGCGAAACCGAGTACCCGTCGCGTGAGAGAAATGTTTCGAGCATATGCGGCCAGTGTTGCTTTATTATTCACACAAGTAATAAATAATCGATATATAGTTAAAAATGAATCAGTTTTCGACTCGACTGGTTCGTCCTCAAGAAACTGTTAACGATCGTTCGTCTCCCTCCCTCGCGCGTTTCCTTTTGTTAATTCTGAGAAGGAGCGAGGAAAACTGCGATCTTTCACATTTTTATTGTTCGAGAGAGAGAGAGAGAGAGAGAGAGGCGAGTGTATCAATGATATGCGATTCCGAATTATACAAGAGCGCGCTAATAAATTGTTTACATTGTATGAGAAATGTAACTTGGTATATGCGTATAGAGTCGGGAGTGGGGAATATTTCCTATAGGGGTAGCACAGACATCCTCTTCCCTGTTTTCTTCTCCTTTGCTACACACGATGGACAGCCTAGCTTTATCTATATAATATTAATTGAAAAACTCGACTAAACACGAAGCGCAATTTTTAAAAGTATATAACACTGGCCTAGCGAAAACGGAAGAGTATGATAGGGGATAGTGGTAGTGGTGTCTCTATGGGAAAGGTTGGACGCTTCCACCTGTACATTCTAATGCGTCTATGTATTGTAACTCGGTATGTGCGGACGCAACTTCGTCTTGCGTCTTGCATCGAAATCCGAGAGCATAGAGTTTGTAGACGAATTTTTCTCGTCGGCTTTTTCTCTCTCTCTCTCTCTCTCTCTCTCTCTCTCTCTCTCTCAGTGAGAAATGAGAATATGAGACGCATTGGCGTTGCTCAACTGTCAACTGGGTATGCGCGTATCGGACTACACCGCGAGCGGCACCCTCTATGTAGATGAAAAAGCTGAAGGTGACTGCGCTAGCACCAATGTTATTAATATCGAGGAGAGCGAAGGATAGGACAAGTAGCATCGTTTTACAGTAAACCTGGCCTAGGTTTAGAGCTAGAGTATATATACACCTACCAACAACACTTGGAATCGTAAATTTATCATCCAGGCCAGGCCAGGCCAGGCCAGGCCGGACCGGGCCGGGCCAAGTCCCCTGACACCCCTGAGCAAGCCGTCTCAATGACACTGACTTATCAACGCACGGTTGGCGGTTGCCCCAGTAGTGCAAAGCCCAGGAATGCCAAGTAAATTACCACTGGCAAGTACGAACATGCTCGTAACTTTTTAACGGCCCGAGAAAATCACTTTCCAAATGGTTGGCTCGGAGCGGCTAGGAATTTTCTCGTAGATTCTAGCTATCCCCCCTCCTCTCCTATCGATAATTTCTCTCCGAGAAAAGTCATGCCAAAGTGCAATAATTACTTTGGCTATTGTTTGTATTCTCGGGACGATCTTCGGTCCCCGAGTCTCTCTCACACGTCACATCTCGCATATGATCAAAATTGACTCCGTTTCAACAATCGCCAACTCGCGTCAGGGTCGTTTACGTCTACGTAAGGAAAATGACAGATTGGCACAGAAAAATGATGAATAGTCGCGTGTCACTGGATAAGTAAAACCTCACGGATGATTTGCTCCGCGCGCGCGCGCGTGTGTGTGTGTGTGTGTGTACGTATATACATATATTTACTAGAATGGAATATTTGTTTTTCAATTATACCATCATATACACGAGATGTAAGAGATCGGAGTAGGGAGAAAATGAACTCTGCTTAGGTTATTGTTAAATGAATTTTATAAATTCGGCACTCGTATATTATAGCATTTTTAAAAATTCGATCTCAAGTCGATTGTTCTACCTTGGTTGCTGCTCTCTACATCGTCTTTCGAACGTTCCAACAAATATTTCTGAGACATATAGATACCAAGTGGAAATGAGTGATAATATCCCTATCAAATTGGGTAGAATTGAAAAAAGAACGTATAGTGTGTATTTCAACGAATGGAAGAATTTGAAAGTATAAAGTAAACAATCGATCGATGCATATCACTTTTAATTCGCAGTTTGCGAAAAATTCCGTTTAAATACTTTAACGAATGTTGGATCTCGCATTGGTGCGGTGTACGTCTATCGTCGTTGATACTTGATCTTCATGATTCGTTCCCATGCATTCACACACACATACACAAATAACTACATCATATCGCATCTTCAAGAAATATTGAGAAAATCGATTTTCCTCCTTTTTCCATAATACTCAAGTTTTCCCGTTTGCCATTGGCTCTTTCTTTTTTACCTTTAATCGTTGTTTTTTTCACTCCTCTCTTATGTATAACTCGATATATTTTTAGAAAAAAGAGGAAGAAACTAATAATTACGCGTTAACGATTCGAGTGACGTCAGTGGTTTTTCTTACCGATCAAGTACATTACCGACAATAACGAACGAATCGTACGCGCACGTGTAGGTTGCTTTTCATTATTTCCTATGGAATATCGAATTCTTTAATGTTTCTTGTGTAGCTGGAACAAAGAGCGCGCGCGTTAATGGGTATTAAAAGTTGTGTTCTCTCGTATAATATAGTAGGTACGTGTGTATAAGCGTAGTACGCTTCTAAAAGGCTAATATTGTACTATATACTTGTATTTCCAAAAGGAAAAATGGTATTGTATTAGTATCATTGGTTTGTATGAATTATAAAATACAGCCCCGTTGATTTTTCCCCTAATGATAAGCCGTAAATTAAATTATTATAGGCGTATATATATATATACATATAAGGGATAGGGCTTGAAGCACATCAATAGCGAATCATATAGTTTTCTCTCCGCAGTTCGTAGATGCCTAAGAAAAAGATATATTTTTTAACGTATACTTTCGAGTAAAAAAGGAGACGCTCGGTACGATAATTCCTTAGATGAGAGAGAATATATACTAGTAATTAAATGGATAAGGAGGGGGTGGGGGGAGGCTTGACTAGGTTGGACCTTACTTGCCTCGCCACACCACACACACACACACACACACACACATCTAACTCTCTTATACGTAATAAGTATATTATAATGAATCGATACTATACCAATATCAAAGTATTAATATTTCAAGATGCACTTTCTTTCCCGCGTCTATTATCCTGGCATTTAGAGCTAATTTTATCGCATAATATCTTTTACAAACAGATAGACTGATATATACCACGCGCTCGAGGTTTAAAGTAAAGTCAAAGCTAGTCGTTGCTTTCTCGCAGCTCTATATATGCATATACATATATATATATATAAAGTGAGATTAGTTAAAATTCACACAATGATATTTTCTCCGTTAGAACTTTCCTATTTTTTAACTCGTTAAACCCGCCCAATGGGGACCGTGTAGTAAATACAATGATAGAGAAGCCTTAATGTGTAACTATATACGTATATAAATAAATTACACCTAAAAACAGCGAAAATTGACCGATAGTTTATGTCGATACAATGATAGAGAAGTGTCAATGTGTAACTGTATACGTATAAATAAATTGCACCCAAAAACTGCGAAAATTGACCGATAGTTTGTGCCGATGGTATGCATATACACCAATACATATTCTCATCTCACTGTCATTATGTTGGTGTGCACGGGCCCTATAGCGGTGTGCAACGTGCATTGGTCAATCCTAGTAGGGAAGCGAGTTTTATCCGCGACGCGTTGTATATATATATATACGTGTGTGTGTGTAGGTATAAGGGTCTCGTCGCGAATGTCAGAGTTATTGGGATCTGAACTGCCAGGCGTCAAAACCAATATGGGGGTGCAATCCTGAAAGATACCACGTGTTTTGCAATTCGAGTTTGAATAAATATTAACAAAATATTGCATGAAATGTTTCTTACAACCGAAGAAGTATACCGATTTGCAAATATAACTCTTTTTACGATAAATTTTTTACGTGTGAGCTGTAACTCTAAATACTCCAATTGACTTTTCAGGAAAGAAATAGTTTAACTAATGGCCACTAGAGGCGCTTTGGAGTTAGTCAGATCTCAATACCATAGCAGAGGAAAACGATAAGTAAAAAGAAAGAAAATCTAACATCATCCCCCCCCCCCTTCTATATGCAGCTACTTTCAATGCTTTAATTGTATTTGTGCCAAGTTAATCATCTTTTAGCGATTCTCCTTGCAAGATTCCAATGCATAACTATTGGGTTGGGGTTAAATCGCGACTACCACGAGCGAGCGAGATCGATTCGATTGTATAGCGTAGGAGTAGCAGAGTGCTAGCTCTGAGGCTCTGGGTCGCGCGCCATCGATTCGAACTCCCCACCGATTATTCCATATACATATCTCTCCATACGCTACATACATACATACAATAACAGTTAGAAAAGCGTCTAGCCAACGTTACATAGGAACAAGCGTCGTAAAGAGCGAAATTTATACCAATAAGTGGATTTGATTTGTTGTTGGCCGCAAGAAGCGACGTCGAAGCTCGCAGCTCCCACCTCCCAGCTACCAGCTTCCCCAATCTTTCTCCTACTCGTTTCTTTTCCGAAATAAACCTCAACTAAGTATAAGAACACGATGATATGCATGCAGCTATCTCTTAGAATATCGCTGAGCGACTCTGCGAGCATTGGAGAAGAGGTCACAAAACGAATAGGATCGATACCTCGAACAAATCAGAAGAATCAAATTAGTTATATAAGTAGCAAGTTTCTTAGATAATAACTAATTCAACCTAGTGTTGTGTATAGAAGGACGCTTGAAGAGTTTTCATGAAAAGGCCCTTTCTCGCAATGGCTATCTATAGAAATTAAAAAAAAAAACAAAACAAAAAAACAGAGAAAAAAAGACAAAAAAAAAGAATGAAAATAAACTAAAAAGAAAAATGTTAGAAAATTTCTAGTGTCATTATTCTACGCTTAATCGACTCGACAGTGGTAACGAGATTATTCTCCTTTTAACGAATTAGCGAAGAATACAGTCGTGGCCTCTCTTTCGTTTCTCTCTTTTCTTTTCTTTTCTTTTTCAATCTTTCCATGCTCTTCAAGGTCGTCCGGTCAAAGTTCAGAGTATTATACGTTCATTAATCGAAAGGTTGACTTTGACTGTACCGTTTAGGGTTTATCGGACCAAATCGAGTAAAAGTCCAGTGTATATGTATACATAAAAAATGGTAAAATTGTAAACTTAAAAATTATGTAATATAATAATTCTGCTTCCTGATTCGCTGGAACTAGAGCGGCTCAAGATCGATTCGTATAGATTTGCGAATGTCTCAATGACTAAAGACATATCATTCATGGAGACGCGTTTTGAATTTTGTTCGTGTGTGTGTGTGTGTGTGTGTGTGTGTGCGCGCGCGCGCGCGCGCGTGTGCCAGGGAGAGAGAGAGAGAGGGAAAGCTTGAACGCGCGAGTGAGAGAAAAAGAAACCAAGACCAGGCTTATTGGTCCTTGTAAGGATATAATTTGCTTAGACACAAGTTTGCGGCTAAATAAGCAAGAGTCACTCGTGGCTGTAGATAGACGAAAATTTCTTGCCAGCGTAAAATAAAATTATTATAGAGGAAGAATCCTAGCGATAAATTGTACACTTTAATCCAGTATTCCTTTTACGTATGGACGCGCCTAAGTTGTCCTATTCTGTGATTTACTCGTACATATTATAAATATATGTGTGTACGTGTATATATACATATATACACGTACACGTATAAACATACTATGCATAATGTAATACGTTCTTGTAATTTTTAACGTCGACTTTTATTATCGTTTCTTACCGCGCTTACAACGGCAAATTGTATTATATTATAATTTTTATAATTGTTTCTTATACTTGTCACACACAGTCTTAATTAACAACGCCGCACAGAAAATGCGATAACGTATGTACGTTTGTCCTCTCTCAGTCAAACGGTTAATGTTGCAAGAATAAAAGTATGTCCTTTGCGTTCCGTGTTATCTTTCGATGTCGCTGTTACAATACGACGAGCGTTTGATATTGTATTGGGTTAAAGTAAGTCCTGTGCTTGTGTGCGTAACTCTCCTGTTACATACGATTCATCCAAATTTTTTCCACCGTCCCCCCTCCCCCTCTATTCCCCCTCCCCTTCCCTCCGCCCGTCGATAAATCATGCGTGACCTGACGAGGCGACGGGGAATGCGAATCCGAAAGAAATGAATGAGATAACGTTATTAATGAGAGAGAGAGAGAGAGAGAGAACATTTTTGTAATCGCGCGAGACTCTTGTCAGACCAGTATGTGTATACCTATACTCTTGGAGAATTAAAGGTTTGCATTAAATGGGTGTTTCGAAATTATATAAAAAAGGACAAAAATTATATACACGATAAAATGAAGGAACGTTCTACGGCACCGCCCTGATTTGTCATTGCCCTTATCCGAATTTGTAATTTATTACATTTTATTACCTTTCTAAAGATATATACAGGTAACGAATAAATACAGAAATATAGATTCTATTTTTACTATCTAATTATGCCATTCTTATTTTGACACCATACATCCAATTTCGTTATTAGCGATGAACCAGTTTAACGCGCTCTTTTCACTCTCCTCTTTTCTTTTTATTCCGCACCTCTGCATTCGGTGGGTCTAGCAGTCGATTGACTTTTGTCGCACCCTGAGAATCGAGACACGTTTCTACGAAGGATCCAATGTTTTCTCCTTTGAACCATGACATGGGATATAAATAATGATTTCAATTGTATAAAGCGCTGTGTGTATTCGAGGTCGATAAGATTCCTTGATCAATCAATGAATTAATTAAAATCTTGAGTTTCCTATTTATAGCAGACTGCAATGGACAGGCCTGAGGAAAATACTTATCAGGAGCTGTGACAAGACACACGGTCATTTTTGTAACTTTTGGAAGGAAAGAAGGCGTGATACAAGATATATATATAGCACAGATTAATTTTTCTTTCTTAACCTATGGAGCGTTTATGCGAGCCCCCCCCCTCCCCCCCTCTCTATGCTCGCACGTGCATGGTTACCACACGCGTTGGTTGGTGAGACTTGGTTGGTGGTGGTGCAGTCGCAGAACAGCCGCAGAGCAGCCGCAGGAGCCGCAGCAGCGAACGCTTGACAAATTCACAGCATCTCTTTCCAATTCACTTGGAAGAATCTAATATATATATATATATAGACACGACGCATTATTTTATTTTTCCTCGCGAGAACAATAGCTTCAAAATTGGCATACAATTTGCACTCCTTATAAATAACCTCATACCCTACTTTATATAGTACTGTAACGTCCAAGCCGTTTACTCTTAATTATTAGGCGTTCTAATAACTTTAGTTTTCTTTTATTATTTCTTTTAAATAGATTTGCGTTTAAGAGTAAATGTCTTGTTTATATTTAAAAACGCTCTCATTCATTATTTTTTCTTGCGTTTAAGAGTAAATGTCTTATTTATATTTAAAAATATTCTCATATTTCCAATACACGCGCCAGCGACTGGCCTTATCTCCGCGCCGCGCGGACCCAGCTCCTGTTTCTTCCCCCTTTCTTAGAAAGGAATTAATTAACTCGATTGTTAAATAATCTTTCTTTTATTAATCATTCTTTCCTGTTGGGTAATCTATTTTGCCTTTTTGGTCATTTAAAATGCTAGCACTTTCCCTTAGTCGGGAATAAAAGATTGCAGGCAGCACATTAAATCCAAACTTTCTTCAATGCCCAAAATCCTCCTCATCTTACAATTCTCCATATTTTTTCCCCTAATTTATTTAACAAATACTAATTTTGTTCTCTTCCTTATTTTCTCTTTCTCTCCCTCTTTGTTTGCTTCCTCAGAAACCCACCGTTAGTCACGTTATTCGCGATAACGTTTCTCTCAGACGCTAATCAGCGGATCTCACGCTTACTGCCCTATGCCATTCTATTCCATCTTTAATACATCCTGTGTCCAAATTTTAACCATCAAATCCATTCTGTCACCAGCATGGCCCCAAAGGAACTTTTCGTTTGCGAGCGGTTATTATACAAATATGTTAGGACCAATCCAGCCCAAAGGATCTGTGCCTATTGCGAGGCCGCCCTTCCGGACAACAAACGAAATATCTTAGCGACAATACGTCAACACCGTCTTAGAGCTGCAAAGGACACCACATCTTTTGTAACATCTGTCATAGATCACTGTTTTTTATCGCCCCACTTAACACGTGCCTTTGCTGCAAACATGCTTTTTATTTGCATAGTGAAACCCTTCAGCGAAAGGAAAATAATCGAACCTTTGTAAATTCCATTATCTACGAAGATAGATATTGGAATTTCGATTTTCCTAACCCCAATAAACCATGGAGAACATAATTGCGATAAAATATTAAGCGTTTTTCCTCCGTAACCATTCGGGCATTTTTTTTTCACGCTTAACTATTTTAACCGTTTTTTTTCTCTCCTCTTCTCCGTAACCATTCGGGCCACCATCTATATAATTCCAACCATAGGAATAAGAAATATTAGGTTATTAGATATCCGGTCCCATGAGTAACAGGATATCGAATCACTAGCAGCCACGTGTATACTATTTTTTTTTATATAACTTGCCCTTGGAAGCGGTCAACCGTTTAACAATAATTGTTGTGGGATCTTTAACCCTAAAACGGTGATCGTTTTCCTCTCGCAATTTTTCATTTTTTTTAAAATTATTATTACTTTTCTCTCGTGCCTAGATTAGGACACTTTTTGCTCATGCGACGGCTAATGCCGTATTAATCATTAAATTTTGTTAATATTCTTTTATAATTGCGTTTTAGCCATAAGTAAACGATTGTATGCAAAAAGGTGCAAGCTCAGCACCCTTTGTCTCGTTCTCTAGCGTACCCAAGCTTAGGCAGTAGCGCCTTCTGATTGGCTGAAGGCGATGCGACGTTCCTCCCCCCAGCTAATTATTTAAGAGCGGAGTGGATGGACGCCGCAGCTCATTCTTTCGTTCTTTTTTTTCAAGTTTAGTTTCGTTCGTTCATTTCTTTCGTTCAAGTTAGACTCATCGTTTTTTTTCTAAATTACTTTCACTCATCTCGCACGTCTTGCTTAAGTCAATTCATTAAATTTTAGAATTTGCATAAAGTTGAACCTAGAAAGTGAGACAAAGTTCGCGTTTATAATATTGTCAAAATACAAGAACATTAGTTTTTTTTTTATAAACGAGCAAATTTATTAAAAGTCGTTTCACTCTATAATCGATTCAGTGCACATATTTTCTTTTCACCGAACACTCACAATCATCCCTAGTTCCCTACGAACGCGCGCGCGGCGACGACGACCGTAGTCCAAGCAGCAGTTAACAGGAGAGTTTCCCTTCTACCTTCTTCTTTCATTATTTTTATTGTTGTTTCATCACCAGGTAATATTTGAATTATATTTATTTCTAATCCTGAATTTCATCTTTTCTTCTCATTTTGTACGCCAGAGTTTTCTTTTCCTTATCTACGACGCCTTATTTAAAAGAAATTAATAACGCTACCTAAGGGCTTAGCGATAATATAAATTGTAGTTGAGCTTAGTATTAAATTTAGCAATCATACAACTCTGGACGTTACAGTATATAGTTAGGTGAGATGCAACAATTATTTTAGGAAAATTAAAAGTGACCGTGCAGAAAATAATTCAACTATTTGTACAATTTTATCAATGAATCTCAACTTGTGAATTATTCAGCTCTCTATTCATATGGTATATTAATCCTCATAATCTCTTAATTAATCCACTCTTTCGAGTTAAAATAAAATGGCTGATTTCCTAAGAATTCCTGAGGAAAACACTGAATCGTATCGAGTCTGGAGGAGAAGCGTGCGAGCGCCAGAGCGATAAAGTTTTAATTCGGCTCTCCTGTCTCTAAATAATCCGTAATTTGAACAGCTGTAATTGCCACTTTATATACATATTCATTATTTCAGCTTTGGAACGCAGACGTTAAAAGAGAAGAGTTGAGATAAAAATCCAACTTGGCTAATCAAGAGAGAGAGAGAGAGAGAGAGAGAGGTTAAAAAAAAGCTGGATAAATGGATTTATGCTTTCCACGAACATGTGGAGTGTTGCGAGCCGACGACGCCGAGTCCCCAAATCAAGAGATAACAATACATTATCGATTACGTTCCATATAGCTTCTATATACATATATACCTGTCATAACGAACAAGCATATTTACCACGCGATAAAATCGAACTGTACGACATCGATAGCTGAAACGCGAATGGCGAAGCGCTAAATAAGAATAGAATTCCTTTCAAGAGAGAGAGAGAGAGAGAAGAATAGAATGCACTTAATATTGAAAATATGCATGTAAAAGGTCGATGAAAAGTCTCGAGCGCGGCGCGCTGTAACTTTACAATCTCGAGAGTGAAATTTCTTTTTGCCCACGCAAGCCACGTGAAAATGTGTAATATGTATGAAAATAATTTATCATCCCCGGTTCCGGCACGAAAAGCTAATTTGCATGAAATCCATAATCCAACTCGCTGTGGTCTAGTTTTTTTAGTTGATATATATGTGCACGTATACATATATACATATATATATATATATATAAGGAAAGCCCTGCGGACGCGCGCCTGCTGAATATTTTATTCGTCATTATTACGTAATCGATGGTGACAAAAGCTCTTCTGCTGAATCTTCCTATCGATAAAAACAATGAGGAAGCTGACCTTGAAAAAACTTGAGACGGACCAGAGAATCACGCGCTCTATGATTGATCGCTATATATATATATATATATATATATATATATATATTCTTTTTAGACATTTTATTCCAATCTTGTTTAAAGATAATTCTGATATAGAGCTCTGTGCTCTTTTAACAGTTACACATCTCTTGCAACCATGCTAATACATTGTTAACGTATAGTTTGCTTTTTGAATTCAAGAGAGAAGCAATACTTGTCATGCTCGTGTCATGTATTTATTTCTACTCTCTTTCTCATTACAAATGTGTATTACAGTTTTAATTAAATGTGTCTCTCATAAGAGTAGTCCATATTAATTAATCCACTTGACCTTGTGTATGAAAGAATCGAATGGAACATTTTTGTCATTGAGTGTGTAGGGAATTATTAGAGTTGAGAGAATTTGGTAATTTTATATTATATTCATATAGTTATATAAATGGAAAATGCACGGAGTATCCAGCTATAATTCGGAGCAAATCAATAAATTTTATCAAAAAACACCATGTGCTGTCGTTGAAACTATATTTAGCAAATTTTTCTCTCCCATCAGTAAGATATTTCTTGAATGATCCAGGAAATAATATCAACTTTTGAGAAGGAATTTGCAATTCTTATATAACAATTTTTGTAACCAAGAGATGGATAAAAAATGTTGTACCAATTTCATTCTTACGATCATTTGCTCCATATGAACTTATCTCTTTCAGACGAGTTAATCGAACACCTTGTACAGTGTGTATATAGTATATATACTCGCGTAGCTTACATATCATATACGTATTATAAACTATATATAGATAGAGTTATACCGAAACAAGAACGCGCCAGTTCGCCACTAACACCGACAACGTAGTCATTCGTATCTACATGCATATAACACCGAAGATTGTTTTGTTTAGATATCAGCTGGTATCTATATTGTAACGATAGTATATCGTGTGAGAATACATATATATATATATGACTAATGTATCGAGATAGCGCTCGCATGTTGGGTGTAGACAAACGTGTAAGAGCTCTGTCGGGTTTCAGATTTAGCTTTTTCAGCGGATCTTGTCCACGAGGGCGGGGGTAGGGGGGGGGGGGGGTCAAATTGAAACTCAAAACTCAAACATGTTTGGGGGCCGCGAACGCCACCTTTGCGTATTTGCTACTGTCGTAGTCGGTCGGTAGCCGGTAGCCGTCGTAAATAACTAAAGGCACACCACACGTACACACTTTTCATTCACTCGTTCGGTTATGATCGATCGACACCAAACCTTGACAATCAAACAAATGACAAAACTTTCTCTTTTTTTTTTCAAATAACAGGTTAACTCCCTATGATATACATATACCTATCGTTCCAAAGAAAATAACATTAATTACAGCATTTATTATTTCTATCCTCCATTTTTACTTCAGAGAATAATTAGAAAACAGTTGAGTCGAGTAATTGATCCGTTGGTATAATGCATGGGTTTTGTTAAAAGAAGGAGATGCGTGTGGATAAGGTTCATGAAGATAGCGTGGGTTTTTAAAAGGTAGCTATATAGATATACAGATAGAAGTTAAAACCATTTTCTTTTTTATGAACATATTTCCTACTCCTCTGCTATCTGAAAATAATAATAATATTCATTGACACTTTCCATTTTTTCGATTGCTATATATTTGTGCAAGTAATGAAAAATGTATATGTAAAGGAGTATATTCGTGACTGATCTATTAGTGCATGGGGCTTTGTAAAAAGGAAGGAGATAAGGTAAAAATAAGGCTGGTTTCTTACAAGAGATACCGATAATTATCGGTATATACGAGCGAAAAAGGTGAGCGCGTGCTTCCACAGTACATATACATACATAGATACTTTTGGTAAAACTCGCACATTTCTCATTCATTTCGGGCTCGATCGGATCGAATTGGACTGGCAATCGATAAACTTGGACAGGGATAGGGAGCCCCTCTCTCGTCAGGCTATGCTATTCGTAGCACGTAAAATGACACGCACACACACACACACACATATATATATATATATATATATCAATTGGAGAAGACGAGCGTTGTTTAGTAAAACAATAATCGAGTCGAGTGAGTGTCCACGACCCTTCGATTTAAATCTACGGGCTCAAATAATATTTCATAGTTTTTCATAAAAATACTTGTATACCGACAATGACGAATCAATTGCACAACTCATAGTTAAACGTTCGACTCTAATAGAGTATATATATATATATATATATAATGAATGGCGTTACACCATTGCACACAATACACAATTTTCCTATTATAATATATATATATATGTTCGTGTCACACGTGCGTCGATCGCGTTTCACCATTTATTTTCCAGCCTTACCGCACATTTCGCACAATCGTCATTTATTATTCAATTCCTCGCGCATCGAGAGGCAAAAGCTTCTCTCTCTATCGCCGCCTTCAAACCTCACCGTACAAAATTAATCCTGCCCCGCATCTGTGAAATATTTTCTCCATAGACTGTGCAATATGTATGTATATGTAGTGCTCTTTATACGAGTCATTAATCATCCCTATCGTTAATTATTTCAAGCTCTAATTTAAGAGCAGTGACAAATTTCACTGGACCCGTGTAAAATTGTAAAATTGCCATGCAAATTCACTGACGGCTGGAATAAACAAATCGGATTACTTATATACTTACTGCAGCTTGGCTAAAATCTCAAGTGTAAAGTGCGCGACCTTTTTCTCCTATACATATATGTATGTATTAGGCAAGGTTCGCGTAGGGTCTTCCCACTTTGCGTTCTTATAGCCTTTGTCTTTTTACGCTGGATGTATTATATCCTATGATTAGCTGCACAATCGAACAGGATTAAGCTTATTTCAACTATTTCACTCGTAACATTTCTACGTTTTTCCATTTGACAAATTAATTCAGGAATCTATTGATCACTGTCATTCTCAAGGCTTAAATACACATACACATATATACATATATATATCTCGCTGTGTACGATTAATATTGTTTCAAAATTATTATAAATTATAGTATATATATCGAAAAATATTTATCTGTGTATACTCTCTCCAGTATTTACTTGAATTTTTTCTCAATTTTAGTACATTTGCGCATGTGTTTCTCTTTATATACATATATATACACGTACGATTACTAAGAGTCGAGAGAGCGCGTTGCTCCAATTTCTTCCATGCAAGCAAAAGAGAGCGCTTAACGAGAGGGACCACGCCTGAGATAGCGCTTTGATTTGCTTCACCCCCCCCCCCCCTCCATTTTCTTTCTTTCTGTAAATAAACGTGTACGCTCTCAATCCGTGTGTGTGTGTGCCCCTCTACCGTTTCTCATCTCCAACGCGCGACTCCAACACTCAACTTAATATGTTTTGCCCGAAAGTCGTTTAGATCTAGCTAGAAATAAACTTTTCTCGCTCGAGTATAGGGTGGCCTTAGCTCTCTGAAGAAAAATCTTTGGATCCTAATAGCACCATTGTACGCGTGTGCAACTCTAAATCAATTGATTTTTCTTTCAGATGCATATATATATATATCATATTCGGCTCTTGATCGGAAAATTTGCAGTTTACACGAAATACCACGGACATAATACGCGAACTGCAAAAACTGGGATAATACTCGTTTTACATTGGATTAATGGGTACGTAGGTTAATTAATTGACGAGAGAGTAATTGGAAGACATAAATTTGCTCTCTTGTAGCCTACAACGCTTATTGTCAATCTCAACTAATAGGTTCTCGTTTGACCAACTCGATTATTTGCTGAAGAAAGAGGAAGTGAAAGATGAATTTTTTCTTTTTAATGGAAATTCTCTCTGTTCATACTAAGAAAAAGAGCAATGCACGCACGAAAGGGTCGTTGCGTGCATGTGTGTGAAAAAAATACTATTAGCCTTATCCCATGCGTGTTCTCCAATTTTCTTTACGATTATCAGTTTATGGTAAACACTCGAATCTCTTTGATCGTGTTGGTGAGCTTGATAAGAGTTTACATAGAACGCTTCTCCTATATACGCGATCGCGTCGAGGTCGACGAGGATGTGTGTTGGTGTTAGTACCACTTGAGACAGTAAGAGTCGGGAGGGAAGGGGAAAAAGTCGCGTGGTTTCCTTGCACCAGATAAATAAGTTTGCCTATATATATATATATATATATATGTATATACATAGTTACGAAACGCGAGCATTCTAGACGCATTAATATCGTAACATAAACACAAACAGATTTGAAGAGAAAAAGGGGCGAAGCTTTCCGTTTTTATTATCCTCTTCTCCTATTACGCGTATATATGTATATATATAGCTATGTCATCGTGAATCATGCACGCGATAAGAGAAGCTTCGCGCCGCGCGCAGAGTGCAGATTTAAAGCCGTTCGCTGTCTGTCCGTCTATCCGTTGGCCAGCAAAACAATCCTCGACCTTGGCCGGCTTCGCAAAGATCAATGACTGAAGCTCATCTTGCTAAAGCGCGATGCGATGCGATGCGGTTTTGTGCAGGATCGATACGATGATGTTTCTCTTCTCGACGCGAGGACGAACGGTGAAGGGGGGAGGAGAGAAGACGAACATCCGCAGAGAGGTTTTTCGAAAATTTCCACCCAAATTCCTATTTATGTAGGGCACGAGTCGATAAATTGCACGCGATGCGGAAAATTCGGCTCTGTCTCCGTTCTACCCACGCGCGGAGCTCTACCGCACTATGCGGATCAAGAGCACGTATGACGTAGAAGATATGTATACGTATAGGACATATATACGTGCATGGTTTATATTTGTAATCACGGGGTATGTATGAGCTATGATGTTTTTAATTTTAACCACATATTCTTGAGCATAAACCAAGTCGAAAAGTCATGTACCATTAATACTGCAAAAGCATTATTGCTGAGATAACTCAATTTGAAAAGGATAAATCAGGGCTGCGATTCAACGGAAAAATTACTTTACTCTCAACTTCGTTATATTGATAGTTCCCCTTGAAAAAACAAAAGAAATTTGTATTTCTGCACTGATCCTTATTGTCGTACACCAATATACTGCACATGAGCACGCAACTATGCCTATTATTGATATTTCAACCTAATGTCTTACATTCCTGATTCTAGTGCTGATGAAATTTCATTTTTTGCCTATTTTTAAAAGGATCCTCAAAAGCACCTGTTAAATTGAAAATTCTGGGCAATGATACGGCGTTACTGTTGATTAATTTTCAAGCCGTTTCATCTTAAAGAAAAGACTTTTATATAGCAAACCGAACACCTTAACGCTGTGTTGTGATTGGTCGATTCGGTTAATTCGACCAATGCATGATGCGTCTTAATCTGAAGCAGTACTATCGTAATGCAAAGCTGTCTAAACATGCTTAACGTTGAATTGTTTGCTGAATTTAGAATGCTGATCGCTGATTTCTTATAAAAATGCAGATAATCAATCGGCAATCGTTATTTTAGATCTAAAGCGGCTCCAGTCACAAAATAATTCAGACCGAAAGTGTTCAATACGCAGCTTACTCAGCAATGATTGGCCAGCCAAATCTCCAACCAGTCAGATTCGATTGCGTCACTTTCGGGTGAACACGTTGCTTATCACCTGTCAAACAGTTCAGTTTTCGAAATTCCACGTGATTGATTGTCAGTGAATCGCGCGCGCCGACCTTTCTTTTCGTCGTAATTGCTGACAACCGATTAATTATTCGGGATTAAAAATAATTAATTACTTTTTATTTCAATCACGCACGTGCAATCTCACATTGTTGTAATAATTTAATTTTAGTCCACGCAGAAAAAATCCTTCGACCAATGAACAAGCATTTTTTACGACAATGAACAAAGTGAGTTAATTTAGATTTTTCATTGGTTTAACGAATAGTTTAGTACGTAATGAACTATTCGTTATTATATCAATGAATTTATTTGTTATATCAATGAAATTTCTACATTGTTAAACGCAAAAATGTTCATTGATTGAGGATATTTTTCTCAGTGCGGGTTTAATTAAATTTATATAACAGTGAAATGCATAATGTGATTGAAATAAAAGTATTTACGAACGAAGTAATTCGTGTAAAGAAAGACAGTGCGCGACGCGAGTGTTGTGACAGCTAATGCAATGTTTTGGTGTATGCAGCGGCCAAGGGCAATAGCCTCAAGGACTCATAGCCTGGAAATAACATTATTATTATTTTAAAGCTAGGCACAACTCGAAGAATCAATCAAAATATTTAATTTAATAACAGAATTTCTCTTTTTTTTTACGTGTAACAGTGGGCGACCTCACTTTGGGGTGCAAGCGCGGGAACCGAACGTCTGCGTGGTGGAGTAAAATTTTTAAACTCGATTTCACAGTGCAGTTTTTAAACTTTTGCGTCGCGCAGTGCAATTTTTAACCTTCCGCGTCGCGTCGTATTAATCTGAATTAAATTATCACGCGCGCGAGTGTCATCGTCGTCATCTCCTGCAGACTGCAGATGGATCATGGTTGGATGTTCGCCTAATGAGCAAATCTCACGGTTAAAACTGTGGATTTTTTACAAGCAAAACGGTGAAACTTGCAAATCTCACTGGCTTACACACAGTTAATCAAATGTTTTATTACATTCCTCGCGTTTGATTAAACGATCGATCTAAGATAATAGAAAATCTTGCGTGGAATGATTTTACGCTCGCGATGGAATTTTTTCTCCTTTATTCCCTCTGTAATAGACTTGGTTTCAGGTAGGTATATATTAAAGAAAATAAAGATTGTGTGACACCAGTAATTTTATTGTTGCTCCGACTTCTCTAAGGGGTACTTCAGAACTGCTTCACTCTAAACAGATCAGAAGAAAAAAGGAATCTCCCTGAAATTAATGTGCCTGTAAAAAATGATTAGGAAAGGTGTGCTACGTCCGTTCTTCTAACGGTAATCAAGACGCTGTGTATGAACTTTTATCATATCCAGACGTTATCGTACATATGCATTACACCTCTAACGATTATGCAGATTATTTGGCGCAGCCAAGTTTAAACAGGCCGACCATTAGATTCTCAATAAACGCGTAGCTAAGTTAAAACATTGGATAGCTTATTAAAGGGTAATTAAGTTTTTAACACAAGTTATATATATCCTCTGTATATATAGAAAGAGACGAAGATTTTAAAATAACAAATATTTTTTCAAGCGTAAACACATTGGTGTGTAAAACATGGTTTGTTATAGTATTATATATATACATATGATATATATCAAATATCATTGGTGCAATTTATCAGAGTGATGAAAGCCCTGATAGACCGATGGTGTTTTTTCTTATGCATAGCTGCATGCACGTATATGCACATTTTGCTTATGGCGTATCAAAACAATTAAACTGCATGAAATTACACTTTGTGATTTTCTAACGGATTAGCCAGTGTACGAGTATCGTTGCTATACATACATAAAGTGATAGGGTAGAGACATTTTTTTAACCTCTACGTGTTTTATTATTTTTGCATATAGGTGTATATACCTTGTGGTCTTGCAACCAGTTCGAGAGGAATTACTTTTTAAATTATATATTACCTAGAATTATTCACCTGCAGATATTTAACCTTTGAACGATTTTTTCGTTGATGAAAATTGTAGTATCGCGAGACTATCGAGGGATCCCCACTTTTGCGCGTTGATGGGTAGGAAATAAAAAGGAAGAGAAAAACACACACAGTTTGGAGTTTCCTATGTATGCATGCTGTAAGATATTAGATCGGCTTGATTAAATTACTAATTTGAAGAATTATACAAATACATAGAGAGATGGGTCTAGCTGTTTGAGATACATATTGGTTTATATATCTATATCTATATCTATATATATATATATATGAATGTGTATCAAAATCTGGATTGAGACACACACAGTCAGTAAATAACGTGTCGAAGCAGAGAGTTTGAACGATGACTTTCGCGATATGTTCCTTTTATCTTTATTACATGTGGTAGTATTACCGGCCTATATCTATATATATATATATATATATATATATATATATATATATATATATATATATATATGGAATAATTTTTATCTTTTTGATTAATTCATGCTGCCCTGTTTATCTGCCAACTTTGCTCAATTGGCTTTAATCGCGTCTTCTTTTTATTTAATCAATCAAATTTTATTTATTGATTAATTAAATCAATTTACAGTTTAGACAATATAATTGTGCATAGGAAAATTAATAAGCTTTCGGTTTTTTTTTTTTTTTTTTTTTTTCATAAATTTCGATGCATTGACATTGTTTATTTGATTTAGCTTGTGGGAATAAATATAGGTGTAGCAGAGGAAAATGTTTGACTACATATGGTATTCGCAAGAAAAGATTTCAGGATCAGCTTGTTCATCTCCTTGATTTGGTCACCGCGGATACAGCATGCGAAGAATAATTATGGAACTTGGCAGCAGCATTCTGAGTAATTGTTCGGCGTATAAAATACCTTTTTTCAAATTAAATTTTAAGACTTTTCTTCGTAAAATCACAATAACAATCGTGGGAAATTTTATGCCTCACGACTGTTCATGTAAATTCACCAGTTACTTGCGATAATAAATACTTGTATCGTTCTTTTGCCAGCCCAGTGTAAATTTGCCACTGGAGAGATATAGATTAAAAAATTGTCCACAATTTTCATTATAATTTAATTAAAAGAAATTTATGGTATTGCTTAAGATAGAGAGGAAGAAGAAAAACTATAGAAAAATAAGTTGTATAATTGATTGTCGTAAAAGTTTGTCGGTCCAATCCAAGGCTACGGACAAGCTACACTAATTATGAACAGCATTTTTACACATAAATGCAAATATATTTCTTAATTACATTAGTCGTTCAATTTCATTGAACGATCAGTGAAAAAACATTTAAATATTTTGACAGTGGGAACGATCCTCGAAAAATCATTTTTAATCGACTTTAATCGTATCTGTATATGAAGTCGAGCAAAAGCTTGTGCAATGTAGAAAAGCTTTCAAATTGAATTTCAGATAATTTGACCTTGGTTCGATTGGACGCGTTGGTGAGCACTCGCGACACGCTACTTTAATTGTCCCATATAATAAAATACATTAGCACAATGTGGCTCCTCTTATTGTGCGTGTTTCATCCTTGTCTTATCTGCTGCTGCAGTTTTATGACGAGCGAGAACCTTAATTTCTCAAATGCAATTTAATCTCAAAATTAGAGAGGGACTACCTCTATGCGCGTGGAAGAGAAAACTAATGATATATAAAACTCTTGTCACGCGTGTCAAGTTATTTATTATTTTGTCAATAATGGCAGAATGAACTTTATCGAGGAACATGCGTTATTCACCGCGGTTGGAAAATAATCTTCTCACACGTTAAGCGATTTATCGTGTTTTTCCAGGAAAGACGAATAATAAGTTGTTTGACATGTTTAAATATGGATTGTAACCATGTGTGTTAGCTATTCAATGATTCACTTTCCTTTTGTTAGCACTAGCACTGATATTTTTCAACATCCTGCTAAAAGCGGCACGCTATATGTGTAATATATTTCACACTTTTCACCAGGTTAGAGCTCGCTCTGCGTGCAGTCTAACATTTTCTATTTACTAATAAACTTGAACTATTGAATTACTTTGAATACTTTTACTTTTTTAACTTAAAACTGCAATCTATATATATATGTATATATAGGCATAGGCATACATGTAGATTAAAAAGCTTGCTCGCCACCCATCTTTCATTCGACTTGCCCTTCGCTAATTCTCTCTTGATTTAAACTATTTACATATTACTGAAGCGCATTTGCCAATATTTTTAGAATTTTCCTTCTTCGATATATATATATATATATATATATAAGAAATAAGTCAAGATTTCCAAGTACTTCTGCGCGCCCGCGCTCTCCTCTCTCTCCCTCTCTCCCTCTTTCGCGCGCTTACGTTTCCAAGAAAAAAATCTTTCGAGCTTTTGCCTATTGTTCATAGAATTTTATGAAAGAACCGTTCACAGTATAGAAATTCACCTCGAGTAGTGATTATATCGTATCGATGCAAGATAAGCATTTTTACCTTTAGCTATAAATTATCTCCTGATAAGACACTTATTCGGTGGAATACATTTTCTTTGGTATAACAAAAACACTAACAGCAGTAGCGAAATCAATTAAATGACATCTGGGATAAAATTATTATTGTAGCGGCATATCGTTTCTCACATATGACTCTCTACACGCAATCTCAAAACACTTATCAACTGAGATTAATCACGTAAAGCTGCAAAAATGTCAGGATGAGTAAAGCAATTGATGATTAATGCTTAAAGAGAATGTATCTTGTACATATATCGCATATATAGATTAAAGCAAACTACGTGTAATCGGGCCAGGCCGTCTGCTGAATCACGCAAAAAAAAAAAAAAAAAACAAAGAAACAATTCTCTATTAAACACTATAAACTATAAGTGCAGGCTATTACAAATTACGTAACTGAAATCTCATGGAATTTCAAATATTCTCATCCTCTCATCCGATTGAGTGTAAAATTTTGCACCGCGCGGAGACAATGAAAGGCGGCCGGTCGGAGTGTCGGACGGAGGCCTCCTCTATCTATAGTCGAGGCCACTCGGTTGCATGCAAAAAAATACTTTGCTCCATCTCTGATCATAGCAAATAAATAATAATGTTTAGGAAGTTTCGCTTCTCTTCGATAACTATATACTGTAAGGTAATTTAATCACACCGAGCCGCCGTGGCGATACTCGCAGCGAGCAGCTATATTTCTGCACGCATCACATTGCAACGCCGGTGCCGGTGCCGATGCCGCACCACCGCGCCGCCGAGCACTGTGTGCGTGGCGCAATGCCATTTAATTCTATTTTTTCCGCAATTAAAATCATCTCCCATTCTAACATTTTCTCTCGCGCACGCGTCTATCGTAAAGATGAGCTAGGTTGTCCTTGCATATAAATAAAAGCAGTTGAATTGCACATAATAGAAATTAGATATTTGGTAGAATGGAAACAAATTTGAGGTATCGGTTGAGAATCCAGTAACACACACACACACACACACACACCACTGCACTGTTTAATTCCCTATCGCAATTTTCATCGTAACGTGCCAATCCGCAAAGCAAGTCTCTCTCAAAGTTTTTCTATGTACACATTGCCAGAAAGACCTTGCTTGCACGCTTCGATCGATCAAACATATTGTATAATAACTCGAAAAAGATATTTTAATTTCAGCTTTCTCACGTAATCCGAGCTAATGTCTTTTTTAATCCATGTAAGCTCTATACCAAATTAAAGGATCTACGTCATCCAGTCTTTTATTATTTTACGTAAAAATTGTATCATTCATCTTTACTTTTTTGTACATTGCACAAATTTAGGTTAGATTCTCTCGTGCCATTGTTGTCGTTCTTGGGTTGTGTTTACAGTTTTACACGCGCGTTTGAGTGACTTTCTAAAACAATAAAAGCAATCTTTCAAAAGACATGCCGTGAAAACCTAATGTTTACATTTCAGCGTAAAATATGCTCTTACCTGTGAATTACCATGGCGTTAGATGGGATTGATGTAACAAGCCTTTTAGCTATATTTACAATTACAGGAAACAACCGATCGAAGTTTTATTGTCACGCATGGCCCATGGACGCGCGCACGGAAATACTAAAAATAAATACCTTTTTTTCTCACATATGCACACGCGCACACCCTGCATATATCTTGCAATATTTCTATTTTCATTGTCCTACAATTTCCTCTTTCTTTATAAAACGGCAACGAGTGATTATTTAATCACTGTTCCAATGCATGGGACTCTGTCATAACAATAATAAAAAGCTCACCCGTTTCACGAGCAATCGCTAGGTGCTTATTCGAGCCAAGTCGAGTCGAGCAACGGCTCGATTGATGCTTCCAACTTACATATATATATAGAGAGAGAGAGAGAGAGAGAGAGAGAGATAGATTATGGTCGTAAGGGTATAATCGATAATAGCGAAAACACTCGAATCACATCCTATGTGTTTATTACTGCCTGTAGTACCATGTATTCGTTCGATGGTCTGCCGTATCAATATATGTAATTCATATTTTATATTATTAGATTTCTTGGCAAGATGTAGCTCTATTTAATGTGTAGACTCAAATGTGAGTCATTGCGACCGTGACTACTCATATGCAGGCTGTTTGCCATGCTTCGCTGGAAATGATAGGATCATTCTCTGTTAAATATCGCATTGCAGCACATCCTACGTATGTACAGATAACGCGCTTGTTAATGCGTCAGAAACTCCGCTCGAGTCTAAAAAAATGTCACTTATTATATACTTGCCAAAATTCCATCTTGTTTCTATTTTTTCTTAGAACATAGAGGAAGAGAGGTTCTTTTGTGTAAGCGATCGATTCCCAGAACCCGGAATCCAGATCTATCGAATTAGTTACGATCGAACTTGCTCAATTATTCAAATCTGTAAATTCACAATTGTACTTTTTCTTGTTTTTCTCTTTTCATCTTTATTATTGCACAACTCGTAGGCAAACACGAATATCTCTCATGCATTTCTATATACATAATTAAGAAACTGGAGGAGCCTTGACGATCACCTTGGCTCTCTGAGAGAATTTCCTTCGTTACGTTTCTACATAACTCTATACGAATACTAAATTCACATAGAGATTACAATTATAATCGTTACAGTTGTAATTCTTGGGTGGGCGTTACCAATCACAAGCACATACCGATTGAAAAACATTTTTCACTCTCCTCAGTGCATTTTATTCTTCGACTATACTTTATAAGCTGCTTTATTATTTAAAATATAGATCTATCAATTAACTTCGTAATATTTCTTTATCGAACATTCATTTATTAATATCCACAACGAAATTCAGTGTCAAGGTCAAATATAATTAATATATATATATATATATATATATATATATATATATACATATATTTATGAACTTGAATGCTTGAATTATTTTCTGTAAAAGCCAATTCATTATTTCAAAAGATTTAATAAATATATTTTTTATAGTAATCACCGAAGAAACATTTTCATCTAATCTTTGTAAAAATTGTCCAATTCGTTTTAAAATTTAAATGTAAAGCTTCATATCCACTGAAATTCTTATCATTCGGGGTTATGTTATTAGGTGCTTTCCTTTTACACTAAGGCCCGATGTCACAAGCCTTATTTAAGTTAAATCGAGCTATTTATACTATATTCTACGTAACATATAATATACTATAATTAGTTTGATTTAACTTAAATAAGGCTTTTGACAACGGGCCTTAAGGGTGAGGTTCACCAACGGTCGTATTCACAGTCGTACCTCCACCTCGACTGCGTCGAGGTGGACTTGGTGAACATCACCCTAAAACTCAGATCTCCATTATGTGACTCAGATGTGAGTACAGTTTATGTAACTTAAACTGTATACAAATGAGTCGATCGGACTCACTTTTAAGGTATACATACAAAAAGGAAAGCACCTATTGTTGAACGCTACAATACTGACTCAAGAGTAGTCAAGAGTTGCTTAAGTATTCTTGGGTAATTGGGTATAATTTTTTTTTGCCCATTGCCATTTGCCACGCCAAGATAAGAAAGGAGCACGCGATGAGCGCAAGAAAATACGCATCAATCGGAGTGATGACGGTGGCGAGTGTGGCGACACTGGCGAGTGGCGAGCGAGTGTCAAGTGTGTCAAACAGTGTCAACAAAACTACATAGTACTATACATATGCGCGACTCGGCGACTGTGTTCAATGAAGTCATTCAAGTCCACGACAATTTGTCCTAGCAAAATCCTACGGTTAGGGTGAGGTGGGGTGAGGTTCACCAAGTCCGGCTTGAGGGCTAGCCGGGCTAATATGGTATACTTTCGGGCTAAAGTAGTATAGTTTCCGTCACATGAACTGTATGAGTTTAGCCCGGCTAGCCCCAAGCCGGGCTTGGTGAACCTCACCCTAAGGGCGAAACCTACCAAGTCGGGTTCACCCTAAGCTAAGCTCTCATGACTCATGTCGGGGGTGTTTTCCAATTAGCCTAAAAATTGACACAATCCAACACAAATGTACAGTTTGTGTAACATGCAAATCATGCAATGTACATTTGTGTCCGATTGTTGTAACGTCTTGGTTCACGGGGCTGAATTTACTATACAAAACCCGTACTGTTCGCAGATTTACCGTTTCGGGCACTATACGTTCGACTAGTTTGCCCGGGACCGGTATACCTTTATTCCGTTGAGAAAGGGCTTCCTTGATGATGATGGGGATGGAAATGTGAAAGAATGTGGACATTAATTTCACTTTGGAAATGATCAAAATAGTATAATTATAATAGAAATAATGATTACAACAAAGTAAAGTTACGAAGTAAATGCTAACTAAAATACAGGATACAAGTAGTTCAAACGGAATTAAAACAAATCGACTTAGGCCCGGTTCCACAAGCCTTGTTTAAACTGGATTAAGTTAATTTTGCTATATTTTATGTCACATAGAATATAGCATAATTAACTTAATCCAGTTTAAACAAGTCTTATGGAATCGGGCCTTAAGAAAACAGTGTAACTTGGTTTAAGGAAGTAATTAGAATGAATATGTCCAAACTTAATTCCTACGTTTTCTTAACCTACCCCGGGATTCATAAACAAAACTTAAGCTCAAGTTCAAGCTTAAGACGGGTAAAATCTATAGTCTACGAACACATCTTATATGTAGGTTTCAAGGTGAGCTTGAACTCAAGTTCTGTTTATGAATTCCGGGCGCTGTATACACACCATACACATTCTCATCTCACTGTCATTGTGTTGATGTGCACGGTCCCTATAGGTAAGCTAAATTGGAAAGCACCCGTTAGCACCCGCGTGTGTACATACACCGCCACTAAGGGTGAGATTCACCAAGTCCGGCTTGAAGGCTAGCCGGGCTAATATGGTATACTTTCGGACTAAAGTAGTACAGTTACCGTTACATGAGCTGTATGAGTTTAGCCCGGCTAGCCCCAAGCCGGACTTGGTGAATCTCACCCTAAGGGTCAATTCGACCAAGTAGGCTAGAGCCCAAGTCTGACTTAAGTTGGTATAGTCCCCGTCACATTAACTATACCAACTTAAGTCTGACTTGGGCTCTAGCCGACTCTAGCCTACTTGATCGAATTGACCCTTAAGGCCGTGTTCCGTTATTGACTGTGAGTACTAGTAATCTATAGTTTGCGTGACATAAACTATAGATTTTCAGTACTCACAGTCAATAACGGAACACGGCCTAATGGCCTGCAAGATTTTTTTGATGCGTTTAGGAACCATACCTCCCCATAGATTTTTCCCCGCCTGGAGTAGTTTCTACATTGAGTGACTGGAAAGAGTATAGGATATGTATGTTAGGCTATCCTTTTTTAAATGCCTTAAAGAGAAAGAGAGAGTCTTATACCGCGTTCAACGTGGTTTCTCCAGGCCTTCGTTTCTTATTTTCCTATCTCGGACGTCGCCATTGCTCTTCCCTCTCTAACTTATGGATTTCTATCTGCGTCTTTATCTAAAATAATTCTACGCCACTGGGTGATTTTTTGGTGAGTCTATACCACTGGACCTATCTGTGAGTCTTGTGAGAGTGTGAAAAGTGCAGAAATGTCAGTTTGGCAGCGCGGATTTTTAATCAAACGAGTGTTAGTATAAATTGTTAAAGAGTTTTAATTTGTTGGAAAATGTTAACCAGTTATAGTGAAGTTATAAAATTTTTAATGACTTTTCTGGATTATCGAAAAAAACAGGTATAATAAATTTTTTATACTTTTAAAAACTTGCATTACGTATTAAGGAAATATATTAAGTTAATTCTTGTCAAAATTAACTTAATATATAAATGTATGAAACAAATAGATTCATGAATTTAAATAAGAAATACATAATAAAAAATATTATTATAATTTTTTAAATAAAATGCAGATCCTTGCCTATTTATTATCATGTATAGTTAATTGGTAAAATTACTGATAATTATAATTCTCTTTTTCCCAGGTGTAAAAGTTCTATGGAAGGTCCTACCAAGAGTTAAGTGCATACGTCACGCTGATTTCAACCAGAGAAATTAAGCAATGCTAAGGAATGCAACACAGATTCAGATTACACAGCATGCTCTCCACATCTATAATAAGTCAACCTAGTTTCTTAGATAAGTAATATTATTGAGAACCATATATAAAATGTATTCACACATGATCCTTTGTGGTTTCTCTTATGTTTCGCAGGTCAAATTTTCTAATAAAGCTGATGAGCTGCACCCAATTTGTGAATAAAAATGAAGCCATGCTATGTGTCAATTCTGCTGCTTCAAATTTGGAATCTCCATGCAGAAGTGAAATGGAAATATTAAAAAAAGATTTGTTATTCTGGTATTATTTAAATATGATCAAAATGTATCCATATGGCTATTACTGGCAGTGATTTTTCAAACTTGTTATATCTAAACTTATTTTCTTTGCTGTTTTAGGTCCAGTAAATATTAAATTTGGCCTTCAGTATTTGGTTTGAATAACTGTCCTGCATTTGAAATGAAGATGGAAGAAAATCTTATATATAGAAACCAGGGTACAGGATAATAAATTAATGTTTCAAAATACTTTTCTTTATTTAGATTACGTTTATATATTGTGCTGTGAATTATAAAAGATATATTGTAATGGGTATTAGAAAAGATACAATACATGAATGAGAATGGGCGGTTTGCAGCTCATTTGATAAAGTTAGCAAACAACTTCAAGAATCCCTTCTACTAGAGTATGGCACTCGAGTAATGACCCATCACTCATTACGGCAGCGTGGTGCTACTTACCCGATACATTGTGAAAAGCAATTAGGCAAAGCAAAATTAAAGATTCTTTCGCAATCACTGCCAATGAGATGTGAATCTGGAATATCTAAAATAATAGATATTGTCAAGGAAAATAACATGAATCATGTTGGTAAGTAATTTAATTTGATATTATATACTGGCAATTAACAGATATTTAAGAAACTTGTATTAATTATTATATATTGTATTGCAAGATGCAAGGAGTTTGGTGCATTAAACGAGAACAAATGGGAAATGTTCTTACTTCGGCACAGAGAGCGCAAGATAATGGATTTGTTACTTACATCGCTGATCAATTCTTGAGGCGTTATGCTGATAATGGCGAATTAGAATGTCGTTAATTACTCGAGAATTTAGGATCCTGTGTGCTGGCTATTGAAAGACTCACATTGTTAGGTTGGTGAATATTATACTTATAGCTAGTATCAAAAATAACGCAAATGAAGTATATTTTGTATTGATATACAAAACTTATTTAATTGCAGGTAAATATTGTGAATATCATCAATAGTATGAAAACGGAGAGGTCAAAGATGCTACGACTTTGTTGGTCAACCTTTGGTTTCTAATTTAAAACCTACATAGTAAGATATTTATATATAACTGATGTTGTTGAACAATTTGTAATATCTAATACGAATACTAATAAGCTTTACGTTTCGTTTTCCTAGTTTCTGGCCTATTCTTTTGATTGACGAAATACACCATTATTGGAGGCAGAAGACGTTCTTCTTTCGTCGAACGATAGTTTTGAGCTTCACACTGTATATTGCTATATGGTAATCAATCAAATAAAATTCGAGGAGAAGGCAGATATTTTCAGACTAATGGCAGCTAGAAATTTGGCGCAAGCATTAAACCTGGAAGGATATCAAGAACAGTATAAAATCATTCCTGAGTATGTTCAAATATATATTAGCTTTTTAAAATGACTCCATACGCGAGCCTTAATTATTTTATAAAAACTGTTACTTGTACAAATAAAAGGAATATATTATGTGCCTTCACGTATAAAGTATATATACCCATTATGATGTATCTTTTATAATTCACAGTACAATATATAAACGTAATCTAAATAAAGAAAAGAAAAGTATTTTGAAAAATTAATTCATTATCCTGTACCCTACTTTCTATACATATATAAGATTTTCTTCCATCTTCATTTCAAATGCAGGACAGTTATTCAAACCAAATACTGAAGGCCAGATTTAATATTTACTGGATCTAAAACAGCAAAGAAAATAAGTTTAGATATAACAAGTTTGAAAAATCACTGCCAGTAATTGCCATATTGATACATTTAGATCATATTTAAATAATACCTGAATAACAAATCTTTTTTTAATATTTCCATTTGGCTTCTGCATGGAGATTCCAAATTTGAAGCAGCAGAATTGACACATAGCCTGGCCTCATTTTTATTCACCAATTGGATGCAGCTCATCAGCCTTATTAGAACATTTGACCTGCGAAACATAAGAGAAATCACAAAGGATCATGTTTGAATACATTTTATATATGATTATCAGTAATATTACTTATCTAAGAAAACAGGTTGGCTTATTATAGATGTGGAGAGCATGCTGCGTGATCTGAATCTGTGTTCCATTCCTTAGCGTTGCTTAATTCCTCTGGTTGAAATCAGTATGACATATGCACATTACTCCTGGTAGGACCTTCCATAGAAGCTTTACACCTAGGAAAAAGAGACATTATAATTAGCAGTAATTTTACCAATTAACTATACATGATAATAAATACACTAGGATCTGCATTTTATTTAAAAAATTATAATAATATTTTTTATTATGTATTTCTTATTTAAATTCATGAATCTATTTGTTTCATACATTTATATATTAAGTTAATTTTGACAAGAATTAACTTAATATATTTCCTTAATACGTAATGCAAGTTTTTAAAAGTATAAAAAATTTATTATACCTGTTTTTTTCGATAATCCAGAAAAGTCATTAAAAATTTTATAACTTCACTATAACTGGTTAACATTTTCCAACAAATTAAAACTCTTTAACAATTTATACTAACACTCGTTTGATTAAAAATCCGCGCTGCCAAACTGACATTTCTGCACTTTTCACACTCTCACAAGACTCACAGATAGGTCCAGTGGTATAGACTCACCAAAAAATCACCCAGTGGCGTAGAATTATTTTAGACAAAGACGCAGATAGAAATCTATGAGTTAGAGAGAGAAGAGCAATGGCGACGTCCGAGATAGGAAAATAAGAAACGAAGGCCTGGAGAAACCACGTTGAACGCGGTATAAGGCTCTCTCTTTCTCTTTAAGGCATTTAAACAAGGATAGCCTATCATACACATCCTATACTCTTTCCAGTCGCTCAGTCCAGGCGGGGAAAAATCTATGGGGAGGTATGGTTCCTAAACGCATCAAAAAAATCTTGCAGGCCATTACTGGCGGTCATTGTACATTACGATACACTACAAGATGTATTCCCATCTGTCCAATCGGTCCAATCCCCATACTCCATTCTAATACGTTTAGCTTATTCACGGTAGCCTTGGATCATTTTCAAATTTGAAAACTTTGAACAATTAACTGTCAAAAAATGTATTGTAAATCTTGTAAATAATATGAATTCCTAAATGCTCTTGATATACATAATCGATTCTCTTAAACAGAGTTTTCTACGAGTTTTAATTTAAATACATGGATATGGAGACTGGGCAGCAAGCAAAGAACACGATCAACGACGCTAAAAAAAATCTTATTACAGATTTTGTTGGAGATGTAACAATTTTAAATACACCAAAACCTCAGGCATCATCTACTGTTGAAAGAAAATCGTACGTTTTTCTCATTTTGATTAATAAATCTCTTACTGAACATCTTCAATTATCATTTTACAACCTAATATGTGCTGGGAAATTAATTTTATATTAAAAACCTGACATTGTTTTTAGATCGACACATCGATATTTTAATAACAGTTGTATGAACAAAAGCACAAAGCATACACCGTCAAATTATAATGAGTCTGTACATAAAACAGAAGAATCGTCATTAGGTCTACTACATAATTTATCATCGTGTAAACATACAAACATATCTTTATCACCACTCATTCCAATAAAGTGTGTATGTCTAATGTATCTTTTAACAGTTTTAGGAGACAGTAATTTAATTGAAAAATCATGTTTGGATTCAAATACTTCTGACCCCCAAAGGGAATATGCGAGAAAAATTTTAGAAGAATGTAGTAAACAAAAAACCCCAGTAAAATCATATGGTATAAGAGTTTCTTATCTTAACCAAATCTTGTCTTTGCAGTAAAATAAACTGATCGAGATGTTTCTTACAAATTAAAATGTTTTAGATTTCAATAAGGAAAATAATTTGAATATTCAAAATCAGACACCCAAAACAATTCATACATTTACTGATTTGAATAGTTCAATTGAGCAGAATAATTCTCATTCGGAAAGTACATTGAAAGCACTTACAAATTCAGCCAATCCATCCAATGTAAATAAGTCAAATTTTCTAGCTTATTACTAAAAAAAATCTTTTTTTTTATACTCTGATTGTTTTACAGATATTATTTGAGCCTGAAGAAATCAGTGCTCGATCCTCTGGCCTAAGCAAGAGTTGTGATAATACTTTTTCCAATTTGAGACCCAAGGTTTCTGAAGGTATTAGCTTTGATACGACCCAGGGTGAACTTCAGGCTCAGATAAAAGATGAAGAGTTTTTACCTGGATCTCAAATGAGTAGCAAACTGTTTGCGGATGAACAATCAAATTGTTTTTTTGCACCTACATCAGCAACCAATAGTCAAAGAAATTATTTGGATTTATCTTGTTTCTCTGGTTTTATGGGGGAATTAGATTTGTCGATAGAGTAGGTATATCTTATTTTTAAAGCGTGAAAATGTTTGAATTTGTCTAATTCACTGAAACCATTAGGTCTTGTCCTGGTCGTAAAGTGTCAGTTACCGAGTTCTTCAGACGAAAGTGTGACAGCATAGGCAAACTTTCTAACAGTGAGTTAAGACGGCCAAATTTAGGTATACCTATTTCAAGTCCTAAAAGAAATAGCAAGCTAATACCACTTGTCGATTCAACTATTACATCAGAAGGTAATATATTTGCTGTTTTGTTTTATCAATCTTAAAAAATAATACAAAATATTAATTTTTTAAAACTTCAGCAACATCTTTGGCACAATCTATTTATCAGAATAAAGATTCAGAAAGCTTTTTACATTCTCAAAAAGATATAGATGAACAGAGCTTAATAAGCTTAAGTACAATAGCACAAGCCTTACAAAATAATGTTAGTGGTACTCCAAGAGAATTGATTGATAAACTTATAATGGCGAAAAAGAAGAAAAGACAAGCTCAAGCACAAGGTGAAAATACTATTAGTAAGACATTCACAATAGACAGAAAATCATTGCCGATAACACCAGGTATTAGCAGTAGTATTCATATGAGGGACGCGGGAATATTAAGCCAATCTGGAAAATTATCATTAGATAGCAAAAAAATAAGTGGAAAGCAAACTATTAAACGGAATCCAACTCGTATGTTATCTTTCGAGTCGGAAGTAAAGCCAGTGAAAAGTGTCCTGAATGTTCCTAATGCAGAAACATTTGGAACAATGGAAACAAAAAGTGATTTGTCATCATTATACAAGACAAAATCAGGTAGATAAAGGACTCTCTCTCTCTCTGTCATAATATGTTCTTTTTTCGAGTTTAGCGTTAATGTCCAATAAATTAAAAAAATTTATTTTCTATAGAGATTTCATTACCAGAAAAAAAACCTGCAGTTCATAAAACCAAATTATTTCATCTATCTGCCTGCAATAACTCGAAGGATTCATTGTCAACTTGTCCCTCTAAATTAAAAACATCAGTATTCCAAGAGGACGTTTCAAATAAGCTGAAACCTCAAAATGAATTATTGAAGGATTCGATTAAAACCGAAGATATTCTATTAAAGAACCAAACTAGAGAAAGTAGTGTATACGATGATACCGATCATGTGATGATCGATAACGATATTCAAAGTAGTATGGCTGTTTTACCTATTTAGGGCCATAAATATTATTTCAAATTTGGTTACTAATGTATATTAATTTTTTTAGATTCCATTGTAAATACAAGTACAGAAGAATTATGTGTCTGTGTAGTCGGAATTTTAAGACAAACAAGTATTTCATTGATCAATGTCAGTAAAAGATGGCTAATATGTTCAATCAAAGTGAATCAAGCTGAAGAAGGATCTATTGACATTAATATCCAGGCACAAGAGAACATTATTTTAAAGCCATATGGTACTTATTCAATTGAGGTAGAAATCTTTCACTATTTATATATAAAAATAAACAAAACGTTAAATAAATATTATAATAATTTCCTTCGTTATTAGATTATGGCTACAGTGTTAAAAATGTGTAAGCGTATAGTAGCAGTATTTGATCTAGCTATAACAGATGCGGTGACTCAATCAAAATGGAATGTTAAACAAATTATTTGTTTTGTACCAGAAGAGCTTCAAATTAACGTAACGACTAACTCCAAAACCCAAGAACTTAATTTTAACTATGTTACTGAATATGCAGTAAAGACTATACCAATTAATATTGAAAATAAAAATAATCTTGATTTCTTAATAAGAGCTTCTTCTTCACAAGTAAACTATTTCATTTTTACTTTTAAATTTTATTGTTAAGATAGAAAGATTAATATATAAATAATTACCGTTTACTTTAGAATGAATCAAAGAATTTTTTTATTTGTAATGCTGAGGATCCGTCACGGCCAGAAGAATTATTACAGACCAAAAGTTTTATGCTTAAAGCGTTAGAACAAAATAAATTAAACATAGCATTTCAAGCGTCATCCGGATTGATAAAAGGTTTGATTTAACAATGTCTCAATTTTATTAAGTGATCTTTTTTAATCTTCTCTGTAATTTATAGATCAAGAATTCACTCAACCGTGTCGTATCAGTGGAGAATTAAATATATTTGTTCAAAATGGAAAAGATGAAATTCTAATATATAAATTATCCTTAACCGCATTATTTGGCGTTTGTAAAATACAAGTAATTGATACAGAGCTACCAGTAGTGATACCTAAAGAACAAAGTAAACAGTTGCACATTATAAACATAGGCACTGTTCCTGCAACAGTTTATGCTACTACTGTAGAAGATGATATTCAAGAAAGTCACGTAAACTATTTTTCAATACTACCAACCAATCTCACTCTTCAGTGTAGAGAAAAAGGATCCTTCACCATTTCCTACAAGCCACCAAACATAGATACTACTGAAAGGTGAGCATAATACTTTATGAACATTCGCATAAAACTGCATAAAACTTTGTCAAACATTAAGAATAATCCAATATAACTTAAATTATTCAGTAGGAGAATCCAGTTAAAGTTAACGTCCGATAATAAAAAGTATTATTATTGCATTATTGGTGAAAGAAAAGTTTCGGAAATGGCAGCAAACGACAATATGTCTCGATGTGAAACTCCTGACCATCGTGCATACTTAACTTCTCCGACATCTCCGTACAGTGTAACTTCATCCAAGTAGGATATATAACTTTTCTTCGTCTTTTTTGACAGGCCTTTAAAGATTTTTATCTCTTTACAGATCTGAAATGTCAGGTAGACATTCGCCGATGAGCACTACTTCTGGTCTTACCGTATCAGGGCAAGGAATACCAATAAGATCAACACATGCTTCTTTAGTATGGAATAGCGTAAAGGCTGGAAAGTTTGATATAAAGGAGTTTACAATTCGCAACACCAGCAATAATAAAATTAAAATTCAAGCCTATATCTCTGACAATAACAAAAGCTTCAAAGTAAAATTTTAATAACTACGCATAATTAATAATCATTGTATTTTATTTTGCTATAATTGAAAGTTAACTTTCTTTCTAGTTTTTAAAAGAGCTTCAAACTGCTAGCTCACATATTATACTTGTCCTGCAGCGAATGGAAAGTAGAACCTTGTCTGTAGTATTTAATCCCCATCACACTGGAGCTGCGGCGGGAAAAATAGTGTTTCGACACTACGAGCCAAAAACAGAAAATTTAACAGGATCTCGCCCGTCAAAAGCTGTAAATATATTTCGATATGAAACGCAATTATATGTTTGAAATTTTTATTATTTTTATAGATTTTCTTGTATGGATATGGCGGTAGTGGTAAAATAGAGATCTCGGAAATTTTTAAAGACGTAAGTGGAAAAATGTGGTTGTCGTTAGGTACATTAAACCCTGGTGGAACTCTTACTGCTAGAATTAGAGTAAAGAACGTCGGGGATCTATGTTCTTATGCTAAAGTAGAATTATTGCCAAAAGGTATTTCATAATGTATATATTGTGTATGTGTGTGTGTGTGTGTGAATTGATCTTTATTTATTTTATATAAATCTTATACTTGATACTTTACAGCTGTTTATCCTGCTATGATGTCTAGCTGGAATGTAGAGCCAATGGAACTGTTGCTGAGACCACAAGAGACTCAGTACATTTCAGTAAATTTTCAACCCAAAAAAGAAGATGTTACAAGATTGCAGCATACTGATGTCTCGCATGTTGGAACTTTAACACTTACATATGGAGATGAACCGACTCGGTGGCGTATACGCAGGTAATGGTGCGATGACCACGGCGTGTGGATTGAAAAGACTCGCGCGCGCGCTCGATAGGCAGTGAGGGGACATGGCTGCACTTTCAGTCGTGTTATATCTTACACTGTCCACTGAGCGTGAGATTTGTCGATCTACACGGCGTGAAATTCCACCTTAAGATAGATATTACAGTGACCGTTTAATCAAGTATTATCAATGCATAATATTAAATATTTAGGTGTGATTTTGATCACTACTAATTTTTGGCAGATTGTACAAAAAGGCGGAAGAAGCAGTTGAATTTTATGGAATGGATAGCGGTCCGTTCAGAAATATTGTCCATCCAATTTGTACTATTTTTCCCGGTGAACAAATGTTATCGGATTTAAATATTATTCATGATACTACGGTAAATTAATATTTCCACTTTTCACCATTTTTAAACTCAAAGCTTACTAAAAACTAATTCATTGATAAATATCTCTTTCAATAGCAAAATCTTGGGGACCTCTGTCGGGGGGTGCATCAGCATGAAATAATGTTAACAATGGAGATGCATCCCGACGAGACTCTATCTCTTTTACACGAGAATGCTGATGAGTCACAAATGTTTTATTCACTTTGTAGCGATAAAAGTCATTTTTACGAAGGAAACGGAAAAAGTTTTTTACCATCTGCGTATGTTTATTTATAATTCCTATACTAAACAAGCACAGCAAACGCCATTAAAATACTGTATTATTTTTTTGTTACAGAATTGAAAGTGACTACGAGCTTTTAGCTCACAACACAAGTGAAGACTATTTTATTGTGGAACCACATGCAGTGCATATATTAGCTCCAAAACAGAAAGAAGCCACTGTTACAATAAAGAGCTCTTGTAGCATAGCGCAAACTTATGAAACAGTCATATCAAATAGTGAATATTTATCTGTTGTGCCAGCAGAGGGAATGATTCCTACTCGTAAAGCTTTAACTCTTAAGATTCGATTAAAAAAGAAAATTGAACACTATTTGGAAGCTTTATTAGAAATTTTCACAGAAAATAATAAGCAACAGGTAATAATAAGAGTTAGCAGTGAAAAATAAATTTTATTATAATGTGCTACTCGTACTTAAACTGTATACACCAATTTCTTTATCAATTAGGAGTGTATCCTTATAATTTCTACAATTTTTAAGAAATCACAGAAAAATTTTTTTATATATAAAGGCTGAATAGTAGAAATAATTGTAACAAACTATTTTATTGTATTAAATAATTTTATACATTTTGTCTCTTTACATTAATTTGTATACTACTCGGTGCATCCAATTTAGATGTAATATCAAAAATCAACTTTTTTTCTGCAATTGCTTGTATTATTTGAACCATATTTTTAGCATCAAATATTCCAGAATGAAATGGTCCTTTTGTGGGTAGCTTTAAACGGTTCAACATATCTTTTAGACTACGAGGATAATAATTCATGGCCTGACAATATGATGCCTTAAGATTGATCCATTCATTAAATTTATTAGGCAGACTAATATTATCAAGCTCACATTGATTAGGAAGCATAACTTTAAGGTCCCAATCTCCACATGTTACAAAAGCACTTTCATTTGGGTCTTTTAAAAAGCCCTCCTTATCCAGCCAGCTACAAAATTTAGCAAATACCTCAGGAAAATAAGGCTCCTCCTCTACTGTTTCTTGCATTATACCTGTTAACTCTGTACAAAAAGAGGTGAGTTGGGGATGAATTCTTGGCTTAACATAATGATGAAATAGACTCTTCACTTCCCAATCACTCGTAGATAATGCCAAGCAAGGAAATTCGATAATCTCTTGTGGTTTCAACAAACCTACTTCCTGGCATGTGGCTTCAAAATCCATGACAAGAAGATACTTAAATCTTTGCATAACCTTTCTTGGCTTTTTGGACATTATTCCCATCAAAGCTCTATGGGCCATTTTATAACTCGCAAAGTTCAATTAAACCAAAACAAGAAAAAATACATCATGGTGACAACTATATGTTACATTTCAAGTTCAAGTATAAAATTTCTCAGAGATATATAAAATCATTTTTTAAATTAGCCGAGTCGGTCGATGGTCTCGATGTAAGTATTTTTATTTTATCAAAACAAACGCTTTTTCCGTCTGTCGCAACTCTCAAATGCGCATGCGCCAAAAAATATAATTTTTCATGAAATCTAAGTTTTTATTATAGAAACGACGGAGAAATAGAGAAATGAGATTAAAAATGAATGACTTGGCCCAATTTTTGTAGCCGATTCAGCAAATTATCACCCTTCTTTATCGTATTTGAGTAATTTGTTCCACGATCGCAGCACTTACTCGGAGCTTGTCCCCTTTCACACCCAGCAGAGCTCACAGTCACAACTGTATTGGAGACTTTATCAATCTTGCAATGAATTCTTCCATTAGCTATGAAACGCACTAAGTCTTCTTCAATATACTCTTTTGCAACATTAAATTCCTCTGCCATTTTTGCCAAGCCAAGAACACGATAGACTTGTAAAAGTTGATTATAAGCACGTATTCTCATCTCGCGAACGTAATAAGAATAATGGGGCCGTAAAATAGGATTGCATTTCATTTCGTTTTCTATCCATGCCAGTCTTTCGAAAAATTCGGCGTACCGGCAACCGTAAAAACAGGATAAATATTCTTTGTATTCCAGGCAATTTTCTATCAAAGCCTGTTGCAAAGTACCGTTATTGTTCAAAAGTTTGTCCAATTCAGATCGGTCCAAAGAAATCATGCTTGCCAAAACCGTATATTCCACAACATCCTTAAATGGCAGCAATTCATAAGACTCAAATGTTGAAATACAATCTAGAAGGAGAAGTGCTGCACGCGAGAAATTCCTCGTGGCCAAGCAATAAATGGATTGGTAGACTTTCGATTTATTACGGCAGCACCATTCGCTGCCGCTGGTACAACTTCCTTCCAGCAAATTGTTAATAATCTTGATAGCTTTACCCATTTCAGTAATATTATTCTTAAAATAAGCTATACGAAAAATAGTGAACGCAGCCTCTGCTCTTGAACTCGACAAATTTTTCTCGTTTTCTATAACTGATAAAGCGATCTGTATAGCTCGTTCCAAATTTCCCGTTGAAAACGCAAATTCTAGTCTTTCCCGCCAGTTTCCTTGTCCAAAAGTATACAAATTGTCCAAATCAAGTATTACCTGTGTCGTTACTACCCTCGACTCCAATTCTTCCCACACAACAGCATTTGCTCTGTACATCGCATCCAATAAATCATTGTCGATTTTCCATTTAAATTCCTTGCAGATTTCCTCATAAAAATGCGCCATATGATTCTTTTCAATAATGTTAAGAAGACTTTGCTTTAATTTTGCATCGTCTCGATATTTGCTAAGTCCTAATTTAAATTTCAACTTTG
This sequence comes from Prorops nasuta, assembly GCF_024137725.1. Classification (NCBI taxonomy): domain Eukaryota; kingdom Metazoa; phylum Arthropoda; class Insecta; order Hymenoptera; family Bethylidae; genus Prorops; species Prorops nasuta. Next base: position 4,034,242 of record NW_027116806.1, read on the forward strand.
GCAATAGCATGTAATCTGGGGTTTCCTCGCTTCCTTTTTCAGCATCCATCGTGCATTAACCTAGACTTTTAATAAATTTTCGTTAAAGGTAATTGTTACAATTTAACAATTAATGCAAAAGTTACATCAATTAGAACTTACTATAAAGTTTCGTGTATTATTTAAAATTACAAAAAAACTATAATCTTTCCCGGTATTAAGGTAATTTAAATTAAGGTTAAAGTTATAAACAAAATATAAGTTTAAACTTGTTGGTTTATTTGTCTAGGGAAGTGACGTCATGCTCTCATGCTTATGATGACGCTTATTTAAATACGTCTGTAACATCATACATATGTACATACCTATACCTATGTACAAAATTATTGATTTGATTGGCTGTCAGTTATTGACCGTTGTGAGTCGTGATTGTCATCCTTTCGGTAACCATTGTGTGGACTTGGGTTGGGGAAGGGAATGTACAACAACTATAGTCGGGGACGTCGTGGCACTGTTTTTGTGGGTCGTTGGAGGGGGGAGAGGGGAAGTGAGTCCAGTAAATCCTCCATTCCCTCCATTCCATCGCCATGTTGCCGAAAGTCGTCCGTGCACGAATTGAGCACTTTCGGCTTTTGTAATTTTTCTAAAGTAAGCATTTTGATCGTTAGCTTGTAACGAAACTTTATGAAAATATAGTTCTTGCTTAGTGCTGTTGTAACGATTGACGCAAAGCATGCTGTATTTTCTTACAAAAATTAAACTTATTCGTTACATATTAGAAAGAAATCATTAGACACTTCAAGCTGCTAATGAGGCTTTAAAGCTTAAGTAAAACGTATGTATATAAATGTCATCTGCTAATAGGTGCTTGTTTCTCAATGATACAGAATATTCAAGAAGCTTTGAAGGTACTTTGAGAGTTGCACCGAAAAGTGGATCTTTCTTACCAAGGCTAGAGGAAGACCTTTTTAAGGAAATGGAGGCCGAATCGAGGAGGAAGGGTCCTCGAAGCCCTAGTGCTGATTCTGATGATTCCTCGCATAGGCGCAGATCAAGAAAATACGATCGCTCTCCGTCCCCAAGAAGATCTAGATATAGAAGATCACGATCACGCGACAGAAGATCGCGTTCAAGCTCAAGAGATAGACGCAGAAAGGAATCAAGATCGCAAGAATGGAAGACGCCAGCTGCGAATCCTGCCCAGAATCCTTCTGTTACTGCTCCTGCTGCTCCTTATGTACCTACACCAGTTCATAATCAGTACCAGGTTCAAAGCGGACTTCTGATATTTATAAGCTATGTGTATGCATGATTCTGACGCTAATAGAAATTGGATTTATCATATTTCTCTTGTTATAGGCACCACCACCACCAAATACCAGTCAACCCCCACCACCTATAGCTGCATACAATTCAGGCTATGGCTACAATTATAATTATGGTTCAAGCTATGATTACAGCTACCAACCACCGGCAGGTTATCGCAGTGTAAGTAATTTATTTGGACTACTTTATTCTTATCTTTTTTAACGTTCCTATTGCTGGAGTCCTGGTTAAAGAAGTATAAAGCAGCTGTTAAGAGATAGAGTGTTATAAGTAAAATTGTAATTTTCAAGAACTTATTTGAAAACATTTAAATAATGTTCTTTCTTTTTGATTTTTAAAAAATCACCTAAAAAGCTTAAAAGCTTTCAATAAGGATTATCAATGTGTAATAATGTTTTATCAGAGTATCGGTATTATTTTCTATACTGTTCAGCAGATGGTAGATATTCAAAAGTAAGTATATTTTTCGGGTTATTTATTTTATTCACATCGAAATGATTAAATTGAACCAGATGATTCAACATCAAGAATGAACCATGTTTTTATCAGTAATGTGATTTGGTTTTGGGCAATGAAAGGTAAGGCCTCGTTGGAGCACAGTTTCATTACCCAAAGTTAAATAAAACTTTTTCTACTAGGATTATCCCCCTCCCAATTGGCAAGGAGGACAAGTAGCATATACCAATCAACAAGCACCGCCGCCTCCAACTTTAGCTTCAACACAGGAATCATCTAGACCTGTAGAAACCAGTTCTTCAAATATATCAAGACCCGAAGATGCCAAGAAAGAAGGTGCACTACTTACTTATTGATAAATAATCAATTATTGATGAGAAATTCTAAGATTTAATATTAATTTGATCATTTTTGTTTTCTTATATTATTCACACGAATATGTTAAAGTAATTCTTGTGGTCTACTGACATAATCTTGAAATATTTTAATAGCTTTTTTTTCTTAATGTAGAATTGTTATGTGAAAGACTTTAAAAAAGGTTCTTTAAATTCACTATCCAACAGCAATTGCAGCTGAAGTCAAGCAACAGAAAGCTACACTAGGTAAACAACGTGAAGAATACGTTAAGAAATCGACTACGTTGCAACGCGAATTAGAAATTTTGCGACAACAATGTGACGAAATTTCCAAAGAAGGTGGAAGGGATAATAATCGTATAATAAAGGAGAATCAAAAACTTCAGGTAATTAACTCACAATAAAAAATATATTTTAATTTAAGGTATTTTATGTGGACATGCATAACATATTTTTGCTTATTAAATATACTTTTAGGTTGAAATACAAAATAAAATGAAGTCAATACACAATGTTATTGATATGCTTACTGGAATAATTGGAGACAAGGCTACTGTTGATGATCTGAAAAATAAATTCAAGTTGGACTTGAATAAAAAAGTGAGAAGCCCTAAGGAAGATTTTCCAAAAGGAAAATCAGCGTCGCCTGATAGGTCATCAGGCTCTGATTCTGAGAAAGAAGTCAAGCCAGAAAGAGATAGAAGGTCTCCTGAAGGAGCTAAGCCATTGTACAATTTTGTACATTACGACCCGGAAATGCATTGGTGCAAAGTCTGCGATATTTTTCCAAAAACAGCCAAGGAGTATCTCAACCATCTACATAGTAATGAGCACAAGGAAGCTTGCTTAGTGAGTGACAGAATTTTCTAATATTTTTTTTTTCTTTTTTTATTTCAATTATTTTAACAGTTACCAATAGTATTCATTAATTTACAGGAAAACAAAATCGTTGATATGCCGTGGCATGAACGGAATGGCGAAGGCACAGAAAAGGAAATACCCTATTATCCTGGATTACCAAGGAAACGAACACCAATTAAAGGTATGGATGATTTCAGTGGGTAATTACTAATAGAATACAATTCCGTAGCTTGTGCACAGGCACTGCGGTGTCCGGTATGTATTGGAGAGATCTAAGGATGTGCATTGCTACTAAATTAGTTTGCTTCTTTCATGATATTTTATCATGGTAAAATTAAAGTATTTTAAATATTAAAAGGATATTTATTTTTTGAAAAAAAAAAATGCGATGTATAATTGATCATGTTCTCAATAGTTTGTATAACTTTTAATAATATATAACAAATTCGTGTTAGAGCTAAAGCAACAAATTTATAGCAATATTTAAGCACTTAACACCACACTGAGATGCACTGGATATAAACTGAACTGTGAGCACCTTGATATTTAATTATTTTAGGAATTTCAATTTTTCATAAACGCTTAATATTTCTTGTGTATGCATAAAGCGTGGAAAGAATTATCTAGGTCTATGAAGTCAAGAACAAAATAGTTTAAGATGGTGATAAGAATATCGCTGGGCACGTTATCGTATGTGTTCATAAACGCGTGTGTATGTGTTTTAGCGTGAGCGTGATCAAATGTTTTTGTAAAACACTTATTATACTTTTGGTATTTAAGTAAGTTATTTGAATATTTTATACTAATAATCAGTATAGTATATAAACTTATTCGCGTATAAGACTCAGTTTTTTTATCAAAATTCTTTGTATGATTAATGTACAATATATTGTAAGGGTGCAAAAATAATATGACAGCTTGAAAGGCTTACAATATGTTTAAAATTATTGTCACTTGTATATATAACTTTGTATATATTTATTATGTATGTATTTATTACGATATTTGTGTAAGAGTCATGAAAATTGTTATACATTATCTTTTTAATAAATGAAACATTCCTTTCCTATTTTTCTATGAAATAGGTACCAGTGGTCCACATTGGAAAACAGCTACAAATATCTTTAAAAATTCAATATGTTATATACATGATTTGTTTTTACTTTCAGTGACGTGAGTTTGTCGCGGAAAAGAATAAGGTCATTCTTAATGAATTTAAATTGGATAAATAACCTGGTTCATGACTCGAGCATTGCTGATTTGGATGTTTTCTGATTATAGGTCTGCAGTTCTTCATCCCTGCTACTGCCTGGTATTGCAAGCTATGCGACGCTTGGATCGGGGACCTCCATTGCGCTAGTCTGCACTTGAAGTCAAAACGACATTCCGAAAACTTTTCGGTAAAATTTTACTCCATCAAAATTTTATTTGGATACCAATGATGTAGGAGAAAATGAAATAATGGTTTTTATGCTACAGCGTTACGTGGAGCAGAATCCTTCTTGGGAAACTGATTGGATGGCGGATCGTGAGAAGGCGTTCTCCGAAGAGAAGCATAAGCAGATTCAATTGGAATTACAAAAGCAGAAAGATGATGAGCCCCCGCCAAAATCAAAGAAATCGAAGAAAAGCAAGAAGAACAAAAAGAAGAGCAAGAAACGAAGGAATCGTAGCAGTGCGAGTGATACGTCGAGCGATTCCGAAAATACAGAGTCAGATTCGGATCACGATATGTCAAAGAGCATACGCGTCGCAATGCGCAACAAAATGAAGGCATCGACACAAGCAATCTTAAACGAGGAAATAGATTATCATGGACTAAAAATGAAGGGACACTGGAACAAGTCGGCCCCACCCAATCAACCACCTTCCGATCATTTACCAGAAGAATCCGAAGAACGACAATTATTGAATTCAATTAGAAACAAAATAAAGGAGAAACAAGAGGAAGAAATGAAATCAATGGTTCGGCGGAAGGAGCTGGAAAACGTAGAAATGGTAGCTGGGCACGAGCAGAATAATTTTAATCAAAAACCGGAAGGTTTGGAAGCGTGGGGACCAAAGGAGCCACCTAAGCCGTTCTGGATAAAGAAAGAGGAGGAGAAGCCGCAAACTATGCCAAACAAGCCCATTGAACTCCCGAAACCTGAGGAAATGCCAAAACCTCACATGGGCTTCTGGACAAAACAGCAGGTGAACATGTCTGTTAAACCTCCTGAAAATAAAGATAAAGACGATGACAGAGATGGTAGCGATCGGTACAAGGATGATCGAGATCGAAAATACGACCGCCGAGAGGATAAGTACGATAGATACTCATCGAGATACGATAGAAGACGCGGCAGGGATCACCGTGATAGGGATAGAGACAGAGACAGGGATTATTATGATGATCGTAGAAAACGAGATAGCAATGATTCACCGAGGCGCGATAGGAGTTGGCGAGACAGCCCCAAACGAGGCTACGATAAATACAAGGATAGAAGAGACGACTCCTCAAATGACGAGTCAAAATTTGAAAAAAAGACAAACGAATCGGCCAAGGGAAAGAAAGGTGGCATGTCTTCGAAAAAGTCATCATCGCAACAACAGGGAAAAGGAAAACTGCCCTTCATCGGACGATTACCGTTATTTAAGAAAAAGGTTGAGGATCCTAAGCTACCTGAAAAGGATATAGCACCGCTTCCATATCAGCAGAGTAAATTTGAGGATACACCAAGAGTTCCTAATGAAATTATTAATCCTCCAGGAGTAGTTCACATAACAAAATTAGCCACTCCGGTCGTTTTGAACAACGCGGCAATCACGACTAGTAAAACAACGCCGATGAAGATATTGGTAGCCCCGCCGCCGCCAGTTTTGAACGACGCCAAACCTGCTCAAACGTTGCAAGTTGTCGATATGGAGATAGAGGATCAATCAGAAGAAACCGTAATCGAGGAGTCGGTAGTCGAGCAACAAGATCAAAGTTCGCCATCGAAAGTAACTGTTCCGTCTCATCCACCACCGTCATTGACTCAACAAGTAGAATCCACAGCTTACAGCAACACAAATCTAACTTCGGCACAATTCACTACCTCCAGACCACCTCCCTTCATCACAAATCCACCTCCATTTGTACCAGCTAGATTCCCCGTAAGGCCGCCAATGTGCCGCCCACCTTTTGTTGCCAATCCTTACGTTACCAATCATCAAGCAGTTCAGCATCCTGCAATGACTATTCCACCAGGGACTAGCCTAGATGCTACAGCCCTTATTGCTCCTGATGGAACGGAAATAACAGAAGCTACGAATGAAAAGCGGACAGATCCTAGCGTTCCTCTTCCAGATGATCTTCAAGAAGCTCTGAATATTATTTTTCCCAAAGACGAATCAGAGATGAAACAACAAGCGCAGCAGGAAGCCAATATCATGTATTCGTCCATGTATAGTATGTTAGGTTGCGTTGGTTATGGACCGGAATATATGGATCAACCACCTCCTGAAATCACCAATACCGAAACCGAAGCAGACACTCAACTTAGTCCGTGTGATTTGGAAATGTTAGGGATCGATGAAGGTGATACGATCCTCTAAATACTTCAATTTTCTAAATTATTTTTTGTCGTTCTTTTTCCTTTTTACTATATTAAAGAAAATGAGAACTACAATTGACCGTACGTTACACTACAAAGCTTAGGTTATAAATTGCATTTTCGAGTTATGTGTTGTACACAAATTGTACCAAGAAACTTATTCTGTGAATTGGTCTAAAAATGTAATCCGTCTTGTGTAATTTAAAGTTATTGTTGCAAATCAAAGTATTTGTGTAAAATATTTTGAATGCATCTGCATTTTTACTACAGAATTTCAATATTTGTAATGTGATCTCTAAGCATTGAAGAAAACATATACACATGAACACTTTTCAGTTACAAACCAATCAGAGTTCTACATAAATGAAATGTACGATATTTCGTAATTATAAATATACACTTGTAAGCAGAGAAAGAATACATGCTTATTTTAATTATTGGTTTATTTCTATTTCAGTTTTTATTCTTTTATACCCCACTAATGAACGGTAATGTTGAAAATAAAATATGTGACATTAAAAAGGTATCAGGAAGATATGATAAACTATCTAGAACTAGTAGGAGTGTACAGTGTATAAATTAGTTGAGAACAAAAGAGGAAGAACACAGCCATTGAGTGAAAAGTTAAGTTTATTTAAATTATTCTTAACAAAAAACACATAAAATTACATTTTTCCTTCATTTCACATTATTTTGCATTTGATCCAAATGTGCAATTAAGAAGAGATTGTCCAGATAAAATAAACTCTTATAAGAATATTTTACTGATATATTACCAACAACTATTAATGGCACATACATATACTAATAAATCCTCTTTAACATAAAACTTAGGGAATTTTTGCATCAATATGTAAAATATTTACTAAAATTACAATAATGTAACACCATACCGTTAAAAGCTCTAATATTCACTAATTTAGATACCACTAAAATACTATTATTCAATAAGAAATATTGACTTCCGTAGTAATAGATCGTTAATAAAAAGTTTATCGTTGTCATGTATCTTTCATTTTTTGAATTATTTTGACAAAGCAATAATTGTCTATCGTGCGATTGCGGAATAAAGACTCTGTTATATTATAGTAAATGCAAGTTTTTCTACATTTTTATAACATATACGTTAGCACATATTTCAGTAAATATGCTGGAATCGTCAATAAACGATTTTTCTGCAAAATACGTTGCACAATTGGTAAAATTTTTCTTAAGTATTTAAAAGAAAATGTAAATGATCATCTTTTAAAGATAGAAGGAATGATAAGAGTAAATATTTTATGGAATGAAGTTTTCAAGGTCTTGGAAATCATTATTCTTTAATCAGATTAATCGCTAGCAGTTTATAATCGTTGAGCAACGATGTCCGCTGGAAATATAAATTTCTTCAAAAGAAATTTGGTAATGCAACAGTAACATTTTATCTTACTTCTCGAAGAGATTATACGTTCAGATTTGAAGTACCAAACCTGCACTTGAAATATTGTCACCTCCACCTGCAGTTTGACTGGCTTCTGTACACACAAGTACAGGTGCAACGCATGCTTCTATATAAATTTTGTCCTCATTAATTTTTAATACTTCGTCCCAACATGATACAGGCTTATCTAAATTTAATGACATTCTTGTCCCATCAATAGTGGACGTCGAAAAGCTTTCATCCATTATCAACGTCGCTTTTCTTACATCGACCTATTATTGAAGATTTGTTAAAGATTAGACTAAATTACTATTGAATAATTGGACTTTGGAACTTACATTGCTCGTAGCGCACACGTGTCTATGGGCAGTTAATGACGCTTTAGCTGCAGCAGCCATAGTGTTTTTCCATATGGAATTTTTAACAGTAAAAATAGCTTGATAAGCTAAAGTATGAACGTGAATTCTAGTTAATTTTCTCGAGTTCTCAATATCATTTCCTTTGGTGTATATCAGCTTGAATAATGTCCTCATTTGATCAAGTACTATTGCAACTCTTGGAGTGGAATCAACAACCAAAGAAATGTTTCCATAATGCATGACATTATACAAATTAGCTATCTCCTGTTCATTCATTCCTAAACTATCAGCATAAGGTATCACAGAATCGCACAAATCAAGAAGCAATTGCTCTTCAACAAATGAAGCCATCTCAAAATGAATCTTAGTTGAAGGAGATCTGTTTATCATTTGCTTTTTCACTTTATTTAGAATATTTTGTCTTTCTCCTAAACAAACAAAAGTCAATACAGCTGGAATACATAAACTGGCAGAAACACATGAACTTACCTTTGGGAAGAGGATAATTATCCATCATTTGAAGACCACTGATCACCAATAAATCAGGATCATAGGTTGATAATACTTTGTCAAATGGATTGAGAGATTTAATTTTTGGATTATTTGCATCATTGTGGATAATATACCTAGCAAAGTATTTAATTTAATAATGCAACAATTATATAGGTTTTTAACTTAGCTCTTAGCTCACCTGTTTGCCCTTGCACTTTTGTATGGTCCCCAAAATTCGCCGTTCTTATATTCCAATATTAAATGAATATCATCCCTATTAGTTTCACCGCCAATAACTTTAATAGCTTGTGGAATCATCTGTTGCAAGGATTTGGTTAGTTTAGCAGCCATTGTAACGTCACAGCCTTCCCTGGCAAAACGGAGAGCCATGATTGCTGCATTGCCTCCAATAGTAGAGTACGAAGATGGAAATGAACGTGCTTTGGAAACAAGCTCGTCAAACAGTGTGTTGTTTGGCATATACCTCCTATAATTTATGTAGTACTATTAGAAAATTGTGGAATTAGTGGAAAATGATGTTATTTATTAACAAAACTTACTCAGCAGCGGCTCCATGACGAAAGTAATAAGCAAAACTTTTTAAGAGCTCCAACTGCGAGTTGATTTCATCATAATGCTCCGGTCTACCAACTTCTTCAGAATATTGCAACAAATATTTTGCATCGATATAAACGTCAGTACAGGCACCATAACCTATTGCGACTTTCGGTCTTGTCGTTATTATATGTTTATTTTCCAACCTTTCCAGAGCTTGCAGTACGGTGTAAAGGCGTTTTTGCAGAATATTTTCCGTATTTCGATAATAAATTGCTACGAAGACTATCAACACTGTCAAAACTGTCCCGTACCTTAATCCTCTTTTCATGGTCATGTTGAAGATCGAGAATGTAAGGTGGCTAGAAAGGGCTTTACAAAAATTCGCCGAGAATCAACTCGGTGCCCACTATCAGTCTGACACTCCTCTAAAACTGTTTAAGAAATTAAGTTTTTTCATTTCACAAACCCCCTACGGTAGCTAAGTATAGTAATCAGCTCAGCTGTACTCTGTAGCTGCAGCTGCAGGGGCTGCAGGCGCTGCAGCTGAAGTAAGTCACAACATAAATGATATGAAGATCATTCAACTGGACTTGAGTGAGTGGACTGATGCCGAACCGATAAAAAAAATGGAACGGAAGGAAGTGTATGTACATCCACACTTGCAAATAAACAATATTTTCTCAGTTTTCAAAATAATGATATAATTAAAATAGATTGTTTCCGCATTCTTACCCGTTATACATCAAAATACAATTATAATCTCTATAATTGCAACATATTGCACTCAAGAATTGGAATACATTTATAGTAAAAACTATACCTTTACATGGCATTCATCATTACAAATAATGATCATATTTATATGATCAGCATTAACATACATTATGTACAATCGATTGAACGAAATATATAATAATTGATAGAGAGACGAAGCTGATACAGTAGATCGCACACAGGTGTAACAGCAATGATGTTTTGTATAGTGTAAAAAAAATATACAAGTAACATTGAATTTTATTAATAACCCTTTAACGCACAATTTAAAAAAAACCGACCAAAAAAAATCAATTTTTTTTCTTTAAGAAAATACATATTTGGACCTTAATTTCAATAAATAATTTAAAAAAAATGCAAAAATTATTAAAAATTCAATAAAAATAGTGGATAAATAATTATAGTGGATAAACAACTATAGTGAATATTGAATCGCATTGCAGATCGAATTTTGTACCCATCGTAATTTTTTTCAATTTCCAATTACTATTTTGAAGGGGAAGGAGGAGACGAAGAAAAAAACTGAAAAATATTTAATTTTACCTAAATTTTTCAATGTCCGGATATATTCGAATGTGAACATTTTAGCGACATAAATTGCGACGCCGACTGTATATTTAAAACGACTTGAAAATTAATCTACGAATAACGCCGTATTATTCTCCAGACTTTTCAACTAAATGGATGCTATTGAGGATCCTTTTCAGAATAGGTAGAAAATAGATTTCATTAGCACCAGGATCAGGAATGTAAGACATTAGAAGGTAATATTATTAATCGGCGTAGTTGCGTGAGTGTGTGTATGCGTGTACGATAATACGGAACGACGACGGAGAAGTATAAACTTCTTTTGTTTTTTCAAGGGGAACTGTTAACGAAAGTGAAAGTAAAGTAATTTTTCCGTTGAATCAAAGCCCTGATTTATCGGTTTAAAATTGATTTATCTCAGTAATGATGCTTTTCCGGACCTTATAGTGTAGGACTGTTCTATTTAGTTTGGTCCCAAGAATATGTGGTTAAAATTAAAAACATTGGTGTTACACCCTGTATAAGGATCTGCACATTTTGGCCGGTTTTGCGCGCTCGTATTAATACGTTTGTACGCGTTAAGGGGTTAATAAGGATGATCAAGCTATTGTTTATTTTTTGTGTGAAGCCTCATATGTTTTTTCAAGTTGTCTAGCCGATTGCAGCGTCGATCGCAATAATCGCATTGATACGGCATGGAGTTGCTGTGAACAACAACATGGCCATTTAAATGACTAATTTGTTTGAAACGTTTACCGCAAATGGTGCAGGTATATGGTCTTTCGTTCATGTGAGCCGAAGCGATGTGCGTTTGAAGATTGGTTTTTCTGACAAATTTCGATTTACACACGTCGCACTCGAAAGGCCTGATGTTTGCGTGAATCGCCAAGTGAGACTTAAGTACGTTTTTATGTTTGAAATTCTTAGCGCAAAGATGACACTGGAAGGGCCGCTCGTCATTGTGTACCTTCTTGTGAACGGAAAGATGAGCGAGCTGCTTGAACATCTTTGCACAAATCTCGCATTGATAAGTGCGGCCATCCTCATGGGACGCACTGATATGACGCCGCAAAGTATCGGCTAATGTGTACCGCTTACCACAAATCTTACAGGAGAAAGGTCTTTCGTTCGTATGTGTCATCAAGTGACCATTCAGATTTCTTTTTTCAAGAAAACGCGCACCACAAATATCACATTGGTAAGGCTTCTCACCGTTATGTACATACATATGCTTTTTTAGGGAATTTGATAAGCTGAATTTTTTTGAGCAAATCTTACACTCAAATTTACGCTCGCCAGTATGAACCAACATATGAGACTTTACGTGTCCGGCTTGCTTAAATCTCTTGCCACATACCTTACAACCAAATTGGCGCTCGTGCGTATGTGTAAATATATGCCGTTCCAAAACACTTTTTGTTGTGAATACCTTTTTGCAGTCGTCACACTCGAATAAACGATAAACCTCCTTAGTCTTTAGTAAACAATCGTCTTTATGTGACTGAGTGTGAAGCTTCAGATTATCCAGAGATTCAAATTTTACTCCACATGCCGCGCATTGGAAGGAGCGGTAGTCCTTGTGAGTTAATGAATGCTGACTAAGATGCCCCAATTGCTTGAAACTTTTGTTACAGATGTCACAAACGTATGGACGTTCATTCGTATGGGATCTCATATGCCTTTTCAATACACTGGGAAAATGAAACTTTTGCTTGCAAAATGAACACACCAATGTTGGATTGTCGTTTCGTCTTCGACGATCTTTACTCGCTCCATTCTTCGACTCTTTCTTACTCCTACTTGAAGATTCAGCCATGATTTCAACACTTTGGTTGTTACATTCTTCATATGCTGTAATATGTTTTGGTGACTCTTCTATCCCTTGCTGCCTTTGATTTTGAAGTCCACAATACTGCAGCATTTTGTTTGGGTTTTGCACTGTATCTTGCTTCAATAAACAATTGTTTCTCAAAGATCTTTTCTCTTTGTGAGATTGGTGCATATGTTTTTCATACAAAGTTAGTACTTGGAAAGATTTGTAGCATAATGTGCATTCAAATTTTACATTATTTTTACTATGTGTCTTCAGGTGATTTTTCAAATGACCTTGTTTTATATATTCCTTATTACAAACTTTACACTTTAAAGAAGGAATAATTTGATCTGCAAATTCTGTATTTAATTTTTTTTCACCCTTATACATTGTATGATTGATATTAGAAGTTAATTCATTGACTACATTAATAAAATTGAAATCATTACCATTATTTTCTTCTGTAGATTCATTTTTATTACAATCACTAGAATAATCACCCGTGCTCTATAAAGAGAAGTATATTTAGTAAGGGTCGCATTTTTAAAAAAAAGGAGTAATATACTTACAACATCAAGTACTAGTTCACAATTTATATCATTTTTTAAAGGAGATTCGCACATATGCTCTACTTTTAGTTCTGAATCATTATTAATTTTTTTGTGCTCTTCTAATGAATCAGTCTTTTCTGCAGTCCAGTCTTGGTTTCTTTTATAAACACAGATATTAACATTCTTTTTAAGTAATAAATTGTAAGGAGTTTTACCACTTTGAGTACAGAAAGTAGAGTTGTGTAAAACTTGTAAAAATTTTAGCCCTCTGTGCCAATTTTCAGAAGGGTTGTTCTTTATCCATTTTTGAAGTGTATCTTTAAAATCTACATTATTTTTTGATATAGGATTCATCTCTTCATGCATTATTGCAATGTCTTTCCACAGGTTGCGCAACTGGTGAACTATTGACTTAGCAAATTTAGAACCATTGACACTTTGTAAAACTTGTGGTACTCCAATTATAATCAGAATATCTAATAACTTTGATGCTATTTCAAATTCATTATTGTTATGTACAGCTCTAAGCACTACAAAGCTTGAATCTAAGTCTTTGTACACAAAGAAATATTTGTATCTAGAAATGTCATGATCTACTTGCATTTCTATTAAATCAATCTGTCCTCTACGCTCAAGGTGTTTTAAGGATGTGTTATTCTCAATGTAATTCTTTGATTGAATATTGCTGGGATTTATGATCATACTGGGTATCAAACCTATTAAGCTAGCCTGTAAAATTGGCCTATTATTTAAATAAATAATCACTATATATATAATTATAGTGTAAGTATAATTTTTAATTTTAGACTTACCATTACAAATGATATATAACTATTGATTTAGCAGGTCAAATGACCATTGTTAAATTCGTGAAAATCTAAACATATATATAACAAATTATTAGTAGGTTTAACAGTAAAATAAAATCTACAAATTAAACATTAAAAAGAACTTTAATATAAAAATAAAAGTCTATATAGTTTTGAATACATACTGTAGGCAAACAATCAGAATCCATATGTATATATAAATATTTTGCCTTGCTTAAAATATATTTTCTACTTTCTTTTATAAAAGAAATGCATTGTTTTGAGCAAACCTAAATAATACTTATTTTAGTTAGAAAAAATTGTAATATAAGGCAAAACAAATAATAATTTATTACATCAACATATAAAGTTTGCTGAAAACTATTTCTAGCAAATTGTTACTGTTATATATGTACTTATTTTCTCTATTTAATGTCAATCCGACCAAGCCAGGTTAAATTAAACCAGGGTTAAAGTGGTATAGTTTATGTGACAGGAACTATACCTCTTTATACATATACATAACTCTGGGCTGGGTAAGTTGGGTCAGAGGTAGGACACTCAGCTACCCCCACCCTTTCTTATTTGTCACCCTAGGCTCGAAGGCAATCTTTAGCCAACCTAAAATCCTGAGCAATATAATTGGCAGCACTGCGTAGATGGCGTTATTGCGCTTCTTTAGAATTTGATGCCCATTTGAATAATATTTTTGTTTACTCTTGTTTTTTCAGGCATTCTTTGATATATTTTTTTACTATAGTATCAAATCATTCAATAATTTGATTAAGCTATTTGATTAATTCTTATTAATTACGGTCAATTTAGGTAAAGTTTAATAATAATCTATCAGTCTTATCGGACCCAGTCTTCTAAGATATTTATATATTATAACGAGTCCTTCTGTCTTCCCATTATATAAAATTGTCAAGTATGATTTCCGATGGCTATAATCGTCCCGGTACAGGGAAGAATAGTGCTCCTCATTAAAGTAGGAGTGTTGGGCGCCAGATCAGATTTCATGATCAAACCATCCAGAAATTCACTTCGACATTCTTCCATCTCCAGCTAGTCAGGATATTGTCTTTGGTAGAGGGGCAGGGTTAGAAGGATGAGACAACCACAGGACTAGGTACTTGCGCATTTAAACGAAATAAGCACTAGATAATACTGGGGTCATACGATTTATTCTTATCGCCAATTTTCCCCATAATCAGTCTTCTAAATACCATTCTCAGTATAATCACTCTCTTTCTCACCTTCGCACATACACCGTCATACACACAAACATACATACAGTCGTACATAGGCTCGCGGGTCAAAGGAGCGGGGATTCTTCATGAATCTATTTCTCCTGCGTCCCTCCGCATGACGAGAAACTCCCGATCTCGGGGAATGAGTCGTCCCATATTATAATCAGCCACGTCCCGTAGGAGGCTTTCTCGACGAGCCAGATCATCTCGAATCGCAGGGGAGGCCCTAGGCACTCACCCCCTAATTGTACCGTTCAGAGGGGCCCCGCCAAGAAGAGATGCTCGGAGAGAGGTTCGCGACAAGGTCAGCCAATACCCCAACCGACTCCAAACTTTGGCAGCGCCGAGGCACCGACTCCCTACCCTCCTCTCCGATCGGACATCCCGAACCGGGTTGAAATCGAGATGACCGGCTCGCGCTCTCCACTATTGACCAACCGACGGTCCTCCTTCTCCCCCATCTAAACGGAAAAGGCACGATTCCTTCCCACGGGAGAATTATTCTACCTACACCTTTCGGCTGGGGAATACCTGGGGAGTGGTGTCCCGAGTCATCTCGACGGCCCTGAGACGAGGGGACCTCTACACCCTCTCGCCAACTCCCGATTACTCTCACCCACACACCCGAGTGATTCTCCATAAGGGACAATTCCTCGTCGGAGAGGTCACTCTCGGGAAAGATGTGGGGAACATGACGGGGAGCCCCGTATCGAGAGTGAACCGGAACACCTCCCCCCTCCTGGGCCAGTTCACCCAGCTAGCCTCGCCATGCGGAGTACATCCGAAAATTACACCACCCTACCTTACTCAAACTCGGTCCGGAGGAATCCTTTGGTCGGCTCGAACACCCAACTCCTCGCAGCTACCGACCTTTTCATCTATCGGTGGCCTGGTACAATCCTCGGACGTCTCCTTTCCTCCTCCGCCGAACTCCTACACCTCGGACTGGCTCTCCATCTCGGATCCTGGACGATCCTGCTCGATCTCCTGAGCCATCCGCTCCGCTCCCTGTCTCCAATCGAAGAGAACTACTCTCCTGCTCTCAATAGTCTCATTCCCCACTTGATTCTTCCCCACTCCGCTCCTACTTATTCCGGGATCGGATCGATCTAATCTAGTCATTCGCGGGTCCTTTTTCCGCGGCCCAATTATTGGCTGATTATCATACCACTCTTCTAGCGGCGACAGGTGTGGGGCCGCCTACCAATTGAAAAGCCCATGTTTTCAGGATGGGTTCTTGGCTGGTAGAATCTTCTCGTAGATCTTTCCGTCGTATCTTTTCGGATGGGAGTGGGTACTGGGGGGCCTTTCGCTCAAGGTTTTTTTTCTCCTAAATTCCTCTTCTCGTCATTGTGGTCATCCGTTGCTGATGCCTATTCTATGTCCCATACTACTACTTATCCACCCCCGCACCTAGAACCGCGAGCCGCCGTCTACTATCCTGCTCATTCATTCTACATACATGTCTTTCCCCTTTCTTCTTAGTATACGGAACAACATCCATTTCTGGCACTCGAAGTGCTGGCTCGACACAATCTTAGATAATTACAATAAATCGTGGGGGGTGAAAGGAGGGAGAGTCGGTGGATTTATTATGTTCCCCTCTCGTTACCGAATTCCGTTTCGAACTAACACATTGGGACGGGGAGACTCCAAAAACCGCGTCACAATATATACATTAAAAATTAATGTTACAGAAAATTTAAACAATTATATTGAATATAAAAAAATCAAATAGAATACATTTTTTAAATTTATAACAATTTATGAGAAAAAATATTTTATTTCTTATATTTATCATTTATTAGCTACCACCTATATATAATTTTTGTTATATGTTTGACGTTCAACACGCAAAATTATTGAAAATATCGCCATCGAAGGGTGAAAAATAGACAAAAATTAACTTGTAGGTGAGAGTGGGGCAAAATGATCCCATGCCGAATAATTTAAAATAATGAATTTATATTTATAGATACGATAGACAAAAGCTATAATACTTTCTATAAAAAAGTAGAAAGCATATTTTAGTGCTAACATTCTGAATTTTATGAAAAGAAAACGTGTTATTCAAGTATAATAATCGCTTAAAGCGCAAAAAGCGTGAAAAAAGTACACTGGATCCAATCTTCTCAATAAGTCTCGTTTTTAAACTGTTTGTTGTATGAAAAATACATTCTTTGTCATCATCGTTACTACTTTTTGAGCACCGGCTGCTTCTTACAAATGAATCCACTGGGATCGTTTTGCCCAAAATGAGCTGCCCATCTATCATAGAATCTTAAAATTTTACCAAAGCCGATTTTAAATTAATTTTAAGAGGAAATAAAAGTTAATACCTATTACGATTTACCCAATTTTGCGATTTGAAAAGTATCCCCACATTTATTTCCTATATGATTCAAAAATCGCTTATCTTACAGAAAAATGATGAAAAACATAAATGCCGCTAACAATTTTTTACGTATTAAAAATAGACATTACAATATTATATTATTGTGTACTTAGAAGTTTATATTTTAATATTGATTAATGTTTAAACGAATAGTATCAATAGTTTCTATAAAACCCTCAGGGATCATTTTACCCCGAGTGATCATTTTGCCCAACTCTCCCCTAAATATTTCGAAAGCTAACGGAAAAGCATAATACCAATTCGAAGTATAAAATAAATATTCCAGGTACAATATAGCGTCAGGAAGTACTTACCATCTTCGAGTCAATATACAGGGTGTATCAGCAATGATGCTTTTAATTTTAACCATATATTCTTGAGCATAAACTAAGTCGAAAAGTCCTGTACTATAAGGTCCGGAAAAGCATCATTGCTGAGATAAATCAATTTTAAACCGATAAATCAGGGATTTGATTCAACGGAAAAATTACTTTCATTTCACTTTCGTTGACAGTTCCCCTTCAAAAAAAAAGAAATTTGTACTTCTCCGCCGATCAGTATTGTCGTACACGCATATACACACACGCACGCAACTACGCCGATTATTAATATTATCTCCTAATGTTTTACATTCCTGATCCTGATGCTGATGAAATTCATTTTCTGCCTATTTTTAAAACGATCCTCGATAGCACCCATTTGGTTGAAAAATCTGGAGAATAATACGGCGTTATTCGTAGATTAATTTTTAAGTCGCTTTATCTTTTCGGTGGCGCGGTATATGAACTGCTCTAAGGTAGTCAAAATATAAGTATTTTATTATAAAAGCTATTATAAGAAATTGTATGTTTTTCTGTTTTTGGAGGTCTCAATGTTTTATCAGATAGAACAGTTTGCTGCATCATTGTAAGATCAAAATGACTCGAAAATGGATTCTCAAGTAAGGCCATAGTCCACAAGAAATTTCAATCTAAGAGAGTGGAGAACTTGAGAGATCCCTTTAAAAACGAATTAGCCATTTTTTCATTTTATGAAGGGACAAGCCACAAAATTAAAAATAATTTTTTCTTTATGTCGTAGATTGTCCACAGTTTTTGCCTTTTTGCATAGTGTCTGCCTAAATGGACTAGCCAATAAAATTAGCCAATTGCTAGATCAGATTCTAGTTTATAGTGACTATAAGTTGATATGGTCACCAAAGAGAAATATTTTACAATTCACCAAGCAAATCGTAATAAAGTGAAGAGAAAAACATATGCATATACTAATTTATCTTTGAAATCTTTTTATACCTAAGAGCGTGCAAAGACTGAATAATAATCTACAGCATTAACAAAAAATTATTTTTAATTTTTTGGCTTGTCTCTTCAGAAAATGAAAAAAGGCTTATTTATTCTTAAAGGGATCCCTCAACCTCTCAATTTAGATTGAAATTTCCAGAGAAGACTATGGCCTTACTTGAAAATCTATTACCGAGTCATTTTGATCTTCCAATGATGCACACAGCAAACTGCTCTATCTGATAAAACAGTAAGATTTTTAAAAACAGAAAAAAAAATTTCTTATTATAGCTTTATTAATATAATACTTAATTCTTGACTACCTTAGAACAGTTCATATGTCGTGTCACCGCAAAGATAAAACGCCTTGAAATTAATCTACAAATAACGCCGTATTATTCTTTAGACTTTTCAATTATGAAATGGATGCTGTCGAGGATCCTTTTAAAAATAGGCAGAAAATGAATTTCATCAACAACAGGATCAGAAATGTAGGACATTAGGAGGTAATATTAATAATCGGCGTAGTTGCGTGCGTGTGTGTATACGGATCGGCAGAGAAGTACAAACTTCTTTTGTTTTTTAAAGGGGAACTGTCAACGAAAGTGAAATGAAAGTAATTTTTCCGTTGAATCAAATCCCTGATTTATCGGTTTAAAATTGATTCATCTCAGCAATGATGCTTTTCCAGACCTTATAGTATAGGACTGTTTGTCTTAGTTTAGTCCCAAGAATACGTTGTTAAAATTAAATGCATCATTGCTGATACACCCTGTATAATATACTAATGATTGAAAGGATGCATCGAGTGGCAAAAATGTAATTCCAACAAATTTCCTATAAATGGAGGAATATAAATTTTCATAAGAACCAAATTACCTCTGCTTTTAATCTACTTAAAGTACGTAAAGGCATATTTTTCCGATTTAAAAAAAAAGTTGAATATAAATAATTATTTTTTATTCCTATCAGTAATTACAAAAAAGGGAGCCTATATTGCACTTTGGCAGAATTCACTGATTGAGTTTTTGTTAGAAAGAAACAAACGTTCTTAGAATTGTATATAAAAGATTATTTTGACAAAACTTTAATAGTAAAACGGAGACATATTTGAAATTTGACTTAGTCGCGCTATTACAATTATTCCAAGGAATCTTCTAAAATTTTAAGAATATCTACTTCTTTCTAGAGTAAAATTGCTCAGTGAATTTTTTCAAAGTGCGATAAAGTTTCTGTTCGATCTTTACATGGTAACAGATCGAATCCCGGCTTTTTTTCAGGTAATCGATATTAGTGGCGTAGTAATCGATTATAAATCATTGGCAAGAATTGGTTTTCGTTACACTACAAGAGTCAATTCCCTGAAACATATGCCGAAAGCAGATATCTTCTTGGTAATAGCCCTTCAATCAAGACGTCCCCGAGCACCTTAACCCGATTGAAAAGACGAATTACCTACCGATAATTGAAATATCGAAGTAATAAGCGAGCTCGGTTCCCCTTGAAGCTTTAAACTTTTGATCATACCGCAGCGCGGTTTTTTGTAAAGTTATAAGGCCCGGTCTTAAACGAATACGAGTGATTCCGCAACCTGGCTGCTCGCAAAAGACATAAGGCCCGATTCTAAACGAATACAAATGGTTCGACAGCTCGGCTGTTTGGAAAAATGACGTAACTCGTGCTAAACGATAATATATACGAAATGTGGAATGATTCGCCAATTGAATGCGAAAGTGCGTAACAAACATTGTAACCGGCATACGGCTTAATTCATTGCACGATCGTATATCATTTGTAATCGTGATTAGTGTAAAAGGTGTATAAAACAATGAAAAGAGTTTTTTGTGCTTTCGGACTTTTTTTTCGTAATTTGTATACATTTTATTTATTTAAAAACTAAGCAGTTCCGTCAAGCGGAGTTGCCCCTCAAGCATAGCCTTCTTTGCTATTGAAGAGTTTCTATTTTTTTAAATTATAGATGGGTAATAAAATACATATAATTACACAGGACAACAAAATTAGGGATTTTAAAAGTTGTTTGAGACTTCGAAGTATAATTTTATGTAAATTTTCTCGCTGAATCCAAATTTGGTTCTAAAATTATTACATCATCTGCACTTTTCAAGATATTAAAATTTTCAGATGTAAAAAAAATGTGTTTGGGTATGTTGATTAATCTACAATGTTACCAGCATTAATTATGCTGCGCAACTCTATATTTTTCCAAATAGTACTTGATTAGACGTTTAAAAAAATATTGTGTTCATAGCGATGTCTGTTTTACATACTTAGATATATCAATCAAAATTGCTATGATAAAAACACGATTCTTAATGCCAATGCGACTATGGAACAATTTTCGGTTCTTTTGTTATGCTTAAAATGAAGAAGAAAGTATCATATATCTTTTAATTACAAATCATCACCCTACAAAAAAAATATTTTCTTCTTATTTTGACGTAAACAAAAGAACCGAAGATTGTTCCATGATTATATTGGCCTTAAAAATTGTTTTTTATTTGAGAATTTAAAAAAAAAATGAAAAATGATGTTCACTTTGAAAAACTAAAAATTTTACTTTGATTCGATGTAAAATAAATAGATAATAGGGAAATTATTATTTCATATTTTTTTACAAATAAAATTCAATTCAAGATGAGGAAATTGGCATGCCGAACATTGAAATATCTTACTTCTTCTTTTAAATATAAACATTTAAAATCTCGGAATCGTTAAAGCGTTGAATTTTCAACAATTCACAAGTTTTTTTAGAATTAATGAAAAATTCTACAAATTTACACTGAAGTTTATATCAAAAAGTTCTACACAGTAAACAATTTTCAAGAAAATAAAAAGTAGTTTGTTTCTGAGCTCCGTGATTTGATGAGGAATGCCCCATGTTTCAATTAGAACGTTTAATCGGAGTAATAACATTAAAGGACAACCTTTAAAATATTTTATATATTCTTTTATTGTAATCATTTAAATAAATTTATGATATGTAGAATAGTTAGTTGCAATTCATTTAAACGATTTTCGGTTCTTATAATATTTTGGTATTCAGTTTTCATTAAAGCTGGCTGCTTTCACCATATTATCGCATCAAACTAAAAGCATTGGATTTTTAATTATTTTGTTACTTTAATTATATTTTTTACTTTTCATTATAGATACCATTTTGTCTCAAATAATTTTATTCATTACGTTTAATACAACTAAATTAAACGAAATTTGGTAATATTCCTATAGTGAATTATGCTATAGTCAAGTAACAAGATATCGTCCTTACTAACCTAACGTGACCATTTTTCACCCAACGCATCAAGCACTGCTACCAACTTAAATACTGTATTTTCCTCAATTTTAACTTTTTTTAGTTGGCTAAGAATTGCCTTCGGTACAAATAATTCGAGCCTTCGAGGCTTGAGTGTCCAGCCCCTGAGTTGGGTTAACTTCAGTTAACCTTGCTTGGTGGTTCGTGGTCGGTGATGGTCTGGCCAGGTCTCATCTCATCACTCTCATCAGGTTCCCCTCAGTTCACCCTAAAAATATCAGCTCTTATCTGAGTTCTCTGAGGCAATAAATTAAGAGACTTTAGTTTTAAACTAGAAGATGTCAGATGATGTCAGACTAACCGTTTATATTTCATTATTACGTTTCATATAAAATACAGTGCGAAAGTTGTTCTTTTCCTTTAATGCATATATTATGATAAAATGATCTCCGATGCACAAATATTAAAGTGAAATATTTTCTTTTGTATTAGGATTCAAACAATCAATATTTCATCATAATTTATTTAATTATCAAGCAGGATGTTGCCTATTTCTAATTTGAAACTTCTGTAATTAGTACACTCCACATCGCTCTCCGACTGCAATAACGGAACAACTTAAAAATATACAAATTTGAGTAAACCCTGTCTAACAATTTTAATATGTCGTACCATTATACTGATCACTTCTTACAATAGCAGCGCAACGCAATTTTTTACATTTTATGATATTAAGACATAATGGTAGCTTTTATCAGATAATATCGTTAGAGAGGGTTTTCTCAAATTTGTGCATTTTTGAGTTGTGCCGTTATTGCAGCCGCTGAGCGATATATGTTATTACTACGCTTAAAAATATTTATTGCATCTTGTATCATTTTGTTGTATCTAATTCAAACGTTGCAAATAAACAAATGCCTTGCATTAATATTTACATAAATACATATGTTTATATTAAAGGAAACATAACAAGCTTAAAAAGTATAAAGTCAAGATATCTACAGTAGTATTCACAACGGTACAAAGCTTTCGAGTCAAATACCGCATAAATTCGTTACGTAACGTATATTACACATAATTGAAGATTTCAAGTACGAAATCTTCTTTTGTCTTTATCTTTTTACTGATTAAACGTACCTTCCTTTTATACTTTAATTGAATCTGAAGCGACTCATTTTTGTATATGGCTTAAATTACATAAACTCTACTTAACTAAATCATCAAACTGAGATTTAATTGAAATTTCTAGA
The DNA here is from genome assembly GCF_024137725.1 of Prorops nasuta. NCBI lineage: Eukaryota > Metazoa > Arthropoda > Insecta > Hymenoptera > Bethylidae > Prorops > Prorops nasuta. The sequence goes on from NW_027116806.1 coordinate 4,057,548, forward strand.
AAAAAGAAAGCGACGTATTTTTCCAGACTCCGATTCTAAGGATTTCGATTGATGAATGGTGAAACGTAAACTCTAACCCGATTTTGATTAGATCTTGGTGGTTTTCAGGACCTAGTATTCTATAACTTCAATGAAAATCTTCGTTACCGGTAAGGGTCAAAAACGACCTATATATTGATATGTATTTATCATTATATGGTACCGAAATGTACCGGTAAGATATAAATTTGGCCTATGTAAAATAGGTCCTAACTCATGCTAATCGCTCACAATTCTTTGAACATGACATTTTAACAATTGGAAATAAAAGATCATAGTTCAAATTGTTGTCAGCTTTAGTAATGAATTATAATAGACAATTTATTTTTCATAAAAATATGCTTAAAATTAAAATTAAATATTATCATAAAATACGGGTTTCCTCTAACACATTTATCTTTCAATTGTCTCCAATGGAATAATATGGCATCCTAAGAGACCATTACCATCCCAAGGACGAGGGGTAAGACGTAGATCAATTATTTCAGATCGACGTCTTATTTTAATATGAACATCCTTATATCTGCTATTCTCGACCAAGCTACAAAAATCCTTCAGGCTGCAGAAATTTCTATAATTTATTGTACCAAATTGTAGTATAAGATCTTCTTCCTGAAGTCCCTATTTAAAAAAAGTTGAATATCTATAGTTTTAATAAGAAAATAAGACATTCAAAGTAAACAACTTTTGTAATTACTGCTATTGCAGCTGGCGAATCTGGTGACACCAGATCAATTCTAAGGAATGCTTCCAACTGAATCTCATCATCAGTTCTGCTCGTACTAGCGTTTACTTCTTCAATAGTATTGGTATCATGTTTTCCTAATAAAGAATGAACTTGGTGCAATCCTTCCTCTATTTTCATCATTAATGCTTTGTGGTCATTTGTTAGACATATAATTTTATGCCTACTGTGTCTTATATGATATACATCAATATCATTTCTGGGATAGCCTTCTGAATCGATTAATGGCTCTTCCATACCAACATTATTCTAAAAATACAGATAAAATATTTTATACATCTTGATAAATTTATGAAGAAAAGAAAGAATTGTGCATAGCATATATCATATTACACTTACAGTGTCCAAAATCGCTTTTAAAGTATTAATTTCATTCTCAATATTTTGTTTTTGTTTCATAAGTTCTAAAACGTTCTCTTTAGCGTTTTGTAATTCTCTATCAACCACCATTTTTGTTCAGTTTTTTTAGTTGTATATAAAATTTGGAGAATAGAGAATCGAAATAAGAAGGAACTGGAGTATTATTATTAATTATGGTGTAACTGCATGTAATATAATACACACAACTAACCAGACCGTAAAGAATAGATATGTAGTATGTACTGGTATATATGTACTAATCAGATTCAGTCAGATTGAGTCAGATTGGGCCAGACTAAGGTTATGTGGTGACTGGTGACAATCTGTGACAATGCGGTAAGCTCTCGCCGCAGGCCGCTCCTCCAGAGTTGCCAGAAATGGCCTTTTTTGCGCAACAGAAACAGTTGAACAGGGAGGGCAAGCACACAAAGTCGTAAGCCCCTATGAGTGTGAAGTGGCTACTGAGTAGTGAGTACATACATACTGCGCCAGTCAAGAGGAGAAGGTAGGGGATACTCACACTACTTTAGGCCATATCCGTGTGATCAGCATTCTGCTGAGCACTGCTGAGGAGCAGTGAAGTTGACTGAAGCCAGATCTTGCCTTGCCTCTCTGTGTACCTTAACGGGATCCCTCACGCGTGCTTTACCGATAGTACAAGTCAATAAACAATTCGTTTAGTAAAAGTCAAAAGCGAAGAAAATTGCAAAAACAGGCTTCTTTATGACAAGGTGCCAATTCTAACGAGTCAATCGAGCTTAAAAAAATTCAAATCGGATGAAGAATAACGTTGTACCACTGTCCCGCGTTCTTGAAGTGGAAATAACCAAAAGTAACCTCTCTTCAAGAACGCGGCACAATGGTACAGCGTTATTTTTCAACTAATTTGAGTGTTTTTAAGTTCGTTTGACTCGTTAGGACTGGAACATTGTCCTACAAAGGCACGATTGTTCAATTTACCTCGCATTTGAATTTTATTAAACTAATTGTTTATTGACTTGAACTGTCGATAAAGTAGACGTGAGGGATCCCGTTAAAGTTAACTCGTAGTTAAAATGGTATAGTTTAAGTGACAGAGGCTATACCATTTTAACTACGGGTTAAAGGTTAAATTTAACCAGCACTGAAAATAAAAAGTGGTAGTAACAGCTTCCTACTCATAGCTAAATCCAGCTAAATCTACCTTCTAGAAGATTAGTTATTTCTACTCATGAGTTTGGTAGTCTTTACCGGATACTCGAGTAGAGTAGATTAGGGTCGGTGAAACGTTCGCAAATGCAATGATGGAAACCTAAGAATTCGAAACCAAAAAAGAAGTGATCATTCTAAATAGACGACAATTCAGCGTAAAAATGACAATTACCATTTAACTTATCTAGTTTATCTTCAGAATATCTTTATTTCGAGTTCTCGAACATGAAAACTGCTGTTTTGGCTTCAAATTCTTAAGTTTCCAGTATTGCATTTGCGAACGTTTCACCGACCCTTATACCATTCCTATCAAATGAGACCAATTAAATGCTTAGAATTTTAGATACCACTCGAGCCTAATAGTAAAAACAACTCGAGTCTGAAAGTAAAAGCTACTTGAGCACCTCTACTAGGCTCATCAAGTATTTATTGCTCGACACTCGAGTAAAAGTTACCACTGGTTACCACTTTTTATTTTCAGTGAGAGAGTTGGACCCGGACCTTAAAAATCTAGATAGTAGACGGAATCCGAATATAGCATTAGCAGCTCCACAGTCCACGCTGTCCACGACTCATCTCTCTCCACCACGTCCTAATTGTACCAACAGTGGGTAATCGTTCGCTGTTGCGAAGCCCATAACGGCCATAACCCAACAACAAAGAAGAGGAAGAGAAGAGAATCTATCTTGCGCAATATCTATTGTTTATGACTCATAGTGACCCCAGAATAGAGTTAAGCTTCGTTTATGTTATTATGGTTATGGTTTATGGTTAAGGTTAGTTGTAGCCTGTAGGAGACAGTGTCAGTCATATAATTCATACACAGCACAACAGTATCGAATAGAGAACATAAATGGGTACGAAGGAGGCTGGAGATAAATTAATCTCTTGCATCGCAATAAAATCATTGGATAACAATATTTGATTTAGTTTCTAAAAGCTTCTCTATTAAATGTTGTAAATCCATCCTTTGGTTTGGAGTAGCTTTAAATTATAATAAATAACTGTATTTAGTCGAATTTCCAATGATTGTGTTTTATCAATAATGAACTATCATGAAAGATGACCGAGGTCAAGTGATTTTCTTTCGTGTATCGATGTCAATAGTTTAAAGTTTTCGCTGTGTGTAGGATACATCGAAGTATAAACATGGCCGTCGTAGTGCCTTACGACAAGTATTTGTATAAAGTTAAATCTCAAAATGTTGTAAGATCTGCTAAATAGCAAAAGCAATCATGTATACACAACACCCAGGTAATTGCACTACAATTCTAATAAATACCCGTATCGGTAGGTTTCTTTACGTGCCCTCCCTTTAAATTAGGTACGTGTATGCTTGCTTACGTGCGTGCGTGCGTGTGTGTTTGTGGGTATGGGACGTCTCGTCAAGTTTTGACACAATAAGTAACTCGCTCCTCAAAAGAAGAATAATTAACATTAGAAAATCTTTTACCTTTTTTTTTTATTGCAATCAATCCCTTGCACTATTAATGCACTTTAGACAGATTTGACAATAGTACTGAAATATTATAAATAATACCAAATCATTGTTTGCTAATTTTTCCCTTTGCAATCATCCAACTAATTCTTGTTTTATTTATCAAGTCGGACAAAAGTTTGGTATTGTAAAGCATGACAGTACGCATGACCAATGATATGGGACATAAATTTACACAGGTAACTACCAAAGCTTGTATTTAACTATATCTTGAGAAAACTAAGTTAATTGAAATTAAGAAATTTTTACGGTAAATTTCTAATTTACTGATTAATATAAAGCAATAAAATAAAACTTTCAGGCTGGTGTCTGGGTGAGCTATGAATGTATTTCAAATATTTATTCCATGTGCGCTACAACGCAAGGAACAAAGGGAGAACTGTCCTCTCGGTGAAAAGGGTTGTTGGCCTGTGAGAAGACGGAGAAGCAATGTCTTATATATGACTCAGAGAATGGGTGCTAGTGCATCTTCGAGCATCACCAGCGTTGGTGGTGATTCGGTTCAAGCTGCTAGACTTTCATTCTCTGAAAATCCAGAACAACATGGGATTACGGTTAGGTAGGTAAATCTAGAGATATATCTTTGAAATAAGCATATAGTTATTGGTGGAATTATAGTTTCCTATTGTTTTTCTTTTAAGGGAAAGGAAGAAAAAAGTTGCAGGATTTGCCACTTTGCGTAAGAAGTTTATTAGGCGCCGACGGTGTTCAAAGGCTTGTGATCATGGTAGAATAATTAGAGAATTAGTATCGGCATGGAGTCCCTTGGAAGCAACAGCGCTTCTGGAAGAATACGAAGCTCTAGCTGCCTTGAAGGATCTCCATGTACAGGCGGAGCTTGCCAGACCTCCAGCTGCAACGTTCAAGCAGGATCTATCTCTGCTGTACGACTACAAGCATTGCTCCGACGTCGATCTAGTCTATCGAGGTGCTTGCTTTCCAGTTCACAGAGCTATATTATCAGCTCGCTCTCCTTACTTCCGTGATCTGTTATCTGGATGTCCTGGTGCGTAGTTTATGGGACAGATCAACTCTATTAAACTACTAAACCCTCTGTTAAAAATTGAAAATTTTTTCTTGGATCTTTAAATAGGATATGGTGCCCGAATATGTCTTGAATTAAGAACTCCGAATCTCGAGGTACAGATGTTCTCTGCACTGCTCCGTTATTTATATACTGGTGATATTTGTCCACACGATGGTAATCTGGAAAGCAATCTTTTGCGTCGGCTTGGTGAAGAATTCGGGACGCCAAATCTCTTGGAACATGATCTCAGATATTTATTGGATACTGGCGATTACGCTGATGCAGCTTTAGTCTTTACGTCGGACAACGACTATCAGCGACCAGACAGTGGGAGCTCGGAATATGGCTTCCGACCAAAATTGGAATTACCTTGCCACAAGGCAATACTTTCGGCTAGATCTCCATTTTTCCGGAATTTGATACAACGAAGAACTAGATCGGGCGAGGATCATACGGAGAGAGCGCTACACATACCAACTAGAATAGTTTTGGACGAAAGTGTAATACCTAAGCGATATGCCAGAGTCTTGCTACACGCTGTTTATCTAGACAGCGTTGACTTGTCGTTAATACTTCGAGGAAGCGGCTGTGGGAATGGCGCTGGAAGTCTTGGAGAGGTAAAAATGATCTGACTGTTTTTGATGGATGGAAAATAGCAGCAACCCCGATATATGAATTTTCAGGTGCAAGCTTTAACTCATACTGGTAGAATGCGACCAAGTCCCTTGGAAGAGGCTATGGAGTTGTATCAGATTGGTCGATTTTTAGAGCTAGATATACTTTCTCAGGGTTGCGAAGATCTTATTTTAGAATGGCTTACTCTAGAGTCGCTTCCAGCCGTTTTGAAGTAAGTACATGCTGCTCGAATAATTGGTAATCGATAATCGTCCCTACCACTTAGTGTACACGCTACAATTATTTTCCTCCTTTGCATTGTCGTCGTAAAACTGATGTGTTAAAATAATAAACCAAAAAATTACAGATGGAGCAGTCAGCCTCACGGTTCAGCCTGGGTCCATAGACAGGCTTTGCATTACCTTCGGGAAGAATTTCAGCCAGTAGCGTCTTCCTCCATTCTTCATCAGTTGGACCACGTTCATTTGGTAAATGTACTGGAGAGTCATTTCTTGCAAGCTAGTGAGCTGGAAATATTGCAAGCGGTGCTGAAATGGGGCGAGCAAGAATTGGTTCGACGGATGGAGGATCGGGAACCAAATTTGGTCAGTCACACCGTACACTCTGTGACTAGAAAAGGTGTAAAGAAGAGGGACCTGAGCGACATAGAGCTCAGGGAAATTCTCAGTGATCTTTTACCGTTGGTTAGGATGGATCATATTCTGCCTTCCAACAGTGAAATATTGGTACAAGTAAGTTTTACTACGCGTGTGGTTAGAATATAAGTATAGGTAAAAATATTTATTGCATTGGAAATGATTTTATTGTAAAATCATAGGCTATAAGAAGGGGTCTAGTCTCGACACCACCAACACACATGATAGGCGACGAAGGTGACAATGTAAGGATGAACGCTTGGATAAGAGGAGGGAAAAGGAATGGACTGTTCGTCAGGCCTCGTCTATTTATGCCATACTATGAAGAAATAAAGGTAATTCATTATTTCTTTCACTTAATCGTTCTTTTATTCTTATGTACCTTTAAACTGTCATATAAAAAGCATTGATTTTTATCGCCAGTCCTTGGTGGAAGACCAATTGATTCAAGAAGCTGATCTCGTGAGAGGAAGAAGGCCTAGGTATGTCAGCGACATACCCGATACATTGTATATGATTGATGAGAAGGCGAAAGCTGTTGGAACCGTGGGCGTAGATGTTTTGGCTGCTGCACTGCCAGGTAGTTTTCTTCGTTTAAAATTTGGGTCTCCGGGTCTCGATGGTTCGTACTCGATTTAAAAACATTAATAACGATATGGGGGTGGAAAAAAATAGTTCCAGATTCCGCTACCATGTCTGCCATGATAAAACGGGAGCAAAAATTGCGACAATCGCCTAGCTGTCAACGTGCGATTAATTTACCACTTTCGTCGCGCCATGAAATCAGTAGGCAAGTCCGTTTGAGAGTCGTCAGGGAGTTCAATTTACCAGACGCTGTAGCAGACTTGCTGGAAGTGAGTATACATCCCTATTTGCATGAGAGAGAGAGAGAGACATATATATATATATATATAAATTAGCAACAATATTTTTGTGAAAAAAGGAAGTTTAATTATATATTTCACATATTGGAAGAGTCATCGTGGGAAAGAGAAGGAGCCAAGTACTCCCCCCCCCTCTTTCTCTTTCCCTTTCCCTTTCTCTCTCCGTTGCATTTGTCAGGTATCTCAGCTAATACACGATTTGTACTTTAATTTTGTAATAGTTTTCAAGTTCCTTCCTTTTAATAGGTTATTTTATCAGCCAACCTTGTTTGTCGAATAGGCAAAGAATGTGGAATAATTTCTCTTTGTATTCCTTGCTACTATCACAGTTTAAAAAGCTTGCAGCTTCCTTGCCTTCATTCTCTCTAGACCCGTGGCCTCTCGGGGCTTGTATCACCCCAGCCATTCTGAGGCATTGCTCGAATTTCAACGGGGCGCAAAGCTTCAAATGCTGGTCAAATTTGTTTCTGGTAAATGTTTCTGTGCCAAGTTTGAGTAACTTGAGGCTTTTGAGAAATGATTCGTAGTAATAATCGATCATCTGGTTCAAGGAATCGTCCAAAACCTCTCGCGTGGCGCTTGAAATCAAGAAGAAGACGAGATCGTTGAGACCGTAGCCATAGTAGGTCAACTGAAAGTCGACTATCTTCATGTCAGCGATGTTTCCGGCGGTGTCGTAGCTGAACATCATGTTGTTCACCCAGAAGTCGCTGTGCACGATCGTTCCCCAAGGCTCCTCTGGCTCTTGTTCGCTCTCGGCCAATTTCTCAGCGTACTCTATGGTTTTCTTCGCAGATGCATAATATTTCTTGGTCTCCTGGAACTCTCCTATATCTTGCAGAGCTTTGATCAGCATGTCGCTCAAGCATTTGGTCGCAGTGTCATTGACCGGCTTGACCAGCGAAGGCATCACGACTCTTTCAAAGAACTCTGGCCTATTGAGTTTAAGGGATATGACGACTGCGTGAAAACTGGCCAATCCCTTGATCGCAAAATCCATGTGGTCTCTGTCCATTCCTGTGATTCTATCTTGCATCTTGAAGCCCGCCACGGTGAGATTCTCCAATACAACTACGCCCTGCTCGTCGAACTTGTCAGGATCCTTCAGGCCCAATCTGCCACCATAGAAACGTGGCACGATATCGATGAGGTTTTCCCTCTTTATTCCACTTTCCAGTTGAACTTGCGCGTACGCTGGCACAATGTCTTTGTAAAAGCTCAATTCTTTCTTAAAAGTTAAGGGGCTGTTGAAAAGGTCCAAGAGATAATCTGATTTTGGTGGAAGTTTGATCACGAGATTGTATGTCTTTGCGACATTGTCTCGAGAGACTGTGGCGTCAATGGCGAGGACTATGCTGCCAAAATTTTCCCCGGGCTCCGTCAGGTATCTCCATTCTACGCTCTTCACCTTGTAGTCTTCTCCCAATGATTTCTTCACAAGACCATGAAAGTCTTGGATTGGCAAAGGACCTAGTTCCGGCATGATGCTAATGCCCTTTCGCACGGAGCTTTGTATTCCAGTTTTGGTCTATATCCTATCTCTCGCTTCGTTCTTCTCCCCCTAGAATCTTCCAAAAGCCTGTAAAATACAAAGCATGGATATAAATGCTCTCGCACATGCAATTTATTATTTTTATATTCAATGTTTTCTCTCTATACCACGGAAGATTATAATCGAACGCGACTAATTTGACTTTGAAAATTGTCCTTCGCCTCGCGACAGTATATATGCTGCAGTAAAGGATGTTATTATATACATATATATATATATATATATATATGTACGTATTCTCTTATAGGAAAAAGTTAACCTTGAAAGCCTCGATCGTCTTTTGAAAGTTTTGACTTTGTCTGGCATTGCATGCGTATATATCTACACACACACACAAGTACATACGTACGTCTGCCTTTAAACATGTAAATCTCATCTCTTAATTTTTTCCTTCATTTTTCGCCTATTCACCTAAGCGACGTAATTGTCGAGACCCGTCTCACTTTAACGTAATCGCTCCCCGCGGTGAGTATGCAAGCGCGAAGAGACAATAATTTTCGTTAAATTCCTCGCAAAGTCGCTGCAATTTTCTCATTCTTTTTTATCAAGCTAATTTGCTCCTGCGAGCGCCTTTCGAAAGATGCGCGTTTCCTCGATCGATGATTCGTTTATTCGACGAAGTAGGTTAAAAGCGATAAAGCTGGACGGAAAATAGTATTGTCTACATATATATATACTGTGTATGTACGTGTGTTAGGGGCCAGTCACTCTTTGCTTGGTAACGCACTGTCACTAACGCTTTTTGACGATGAATAATTTTGCTGCTTCTTTTGCGCGTAAACGATATCTTTGTCATTAGGAAATAAAGGGGATAAATGTACAATGATGATGATAACCGTGCGCTCCCGTTCATGCATCATCGTTGTTAATACAAGCACGTGGATCGAGCCAGTGGCGAGAAGCATTTGTTTGTATTGGTGTTTGTCATTCGGTGCGTGGACAGCTGGCATTCGACAGAGACCGATCAAGTCTACTCAGTGTCGATTCGTACTCTTATCGCTTATCATATACGCATTTGGATTATACCGTTTCAATCTAATACTTATTTACTGGAAAATTATGAGTATCTAGGGACTGCTCCATTAGTTTGTAATTGTACCTTTCTTCGTTTATATATTTTAAGCTGCATCGACTCGATCCTTCTGCCAATTCTCCATTGAATATCGAGCATTCTACAATTTCTTTCTATCTCTAACTTATCAATATCGTGCTGGCCACTTCGTTCGTGTATCGAGATAACGATACACTGATATTTTTTATTCAAACGGCACACGCAAGTTTTCTTGTATATGTGTACTGCTGAGCTAATTGGAAAAACCACACAATTACCATTAGGAATATTTATAGGCAATTTTTTAATTATTTTAAATGTTTACGACACCAAATGGACATAGACAGACAGACAGAATGCTTGCTTGCGTAAATCAATATTGAAAAAAGGAAAAGCACAAAATATATCCACACAACTCTCGAGCCTGTAAATGGAGGTAAAGTAATTCTCACGATTGGCTCCAACGCGGTTGTTATTATTATCTTTGACAAGGCTGTATACTTGTTCAATTTTTATTAAGCTTTGCTCGTCATTATTTACCGCAGATTAAAACTTGCGAAATAAAAGCTTAGAGATAATACCGTCGAGGTTTTAGGAATTTCCTGATCAGTTTTGCATGCAGCGTAACGAGTAAAATGTGATTGCGAAGGAAAAAGTAGCTACGATAAAAATACTGTATATGCGTTATATATTAAACACGTTGGATTTGTGTGTGTGTGTGTGTGTGACGAAATTTTTTGCTTGCTGTATTTTTTTCGAGAGCAACTATTACTGCAATAAGATTATTCATGTGCCAGCAGAGCATAGTTAAAACTCGTGGTCATTACTGATATACGCGCTTGAAGGAGAGCACTAGAAATTATCCAACCAACTGAATCATTCCGAGCCTCGCTGCTGATAAAGTGGCTCAAGCTCAAACTCAAGCTCGAGCCAATTTTTGTAAAACTACCCGTAGGTGTGAAGAAATTAATCGAATGTCACGCAATGGCTCTGTATTAATTGTCGCGAGTGATTTTTTGAGTTTATTGTCAAGTCATTCAAATTCCAAGGTCGAACGACCAAACTGGGTTGGTAACTGACCTAGCACTATATAACACGTGATCGGCTCTCTGTTTAAATTTAGATTGGAATTACTTTCTTTGTCATGTACCGCTAGAGCTTCTATCACTACTGTATGTACGTAAAATCAGGCTTCGATTGACGCGAATCAAACGGTAAGACATTATATATACATATACATATATATATATATGTATGTATGGCTACTGCAAAGTAATCCATGAAAATTCTCGCGTTCGCGCATTAATCTACATTCTAAATAGAAATGTTTAAAAAGAAAAATTAAATATAAATATGCGTTTATTGATACTGTCACTAAGGGGCTGAGCGATATTTAATGCAGCTTCTCAAATTATTTCACATTCACTGCAAACGTAAGCTTTGGAACATTTTAAATTTCAACACGTAAAGTATTAACCGAGTTGCTCAATAAACGAACAAACTATAATATATTTTTATCGCCTGATATTACACTCTGTCAGTCTTGCGTCAATTCTTTGGAAAATCATGAATATTAAAATTGCTAATTGTTTTACACTATGGTCTCAGGCCTGTGCAATTACGCTCATTCAAATCGTTTGGTTGTAACAGTCAAGAGCATTTTAGGCTGGTATATGATTTTCATGTAATATTTTTACTACCACCCCGACTACTTCTAACATTGCTGGTATTTTCATTATCAATACCATGGTCGGTAAATAGTTGTTGAGAATAATTATTACGTTGTCAAAGCACTGCCATGCATTTCGTTAACATTTTTTGCGCTCTCACGACTGTTAACAGTTTTTAATCAGTTGCAAACTGAGAGTACTGTATCTTTTCTCATAATTGAACGACGATGAGGACGGTCCCTAATAATTTTAAATTTCCTGCCCTATCGTGTACAAAGAGAGAGAGGGAGAAAATCTCTGAGAGAAAAATTAGTTTGACAGCAAGCTTTCAAGCGAAAAGATTGCTGTGCTTAAGAGGATCGAGTAGCTTGAAATTCCGCGCCATTTATTTTCACGTGTTGATAGAAATTAAAGTGGGTGGTTAGCGATACTGCAGGCTGGTATTTCATAATCGACGCTTAAAAATAATCCCTGGCTGGGGGGGGGGGGGGGTTTGAAGATTTCTATGATTGACAGAAAAGACGATTTTCATTTTATCACATCCGTGTATAGTACTTATATCAGTGCATGATTTCCGTAGGCAATAATTTTCATTCGACTTTACGCTTGTTCGTTGCTTTTTAGAAAGCTTTTATCCCGCGAACTGCAGACACAAAGTTGCTGCACCGTCGAAAAAGTTTGTGCAGAGAAAATGGGGTAAAAAATGGACAATACCTTAATAGTATCGATGGTGAGATTGTTGGCACGTGTCGTGTCGGATGGTTTATTCTTTTTTCATCGAAGCAAAGTAAGTCGGAAAATAGAGGAGAGTTGGTCGTACGATTGACACGCGGTTAGTCTATATCACTGCCAAGCGAAGAGTCGGACTCTGTCGGACTAGTCGGAGAGACTCGGTGAGAAACCGTGTACGCTTACGGCTGACCGGTTGCTTTGCTTCGCGTTCAGTGTCTCTACTCCAACCAAACGTCTGACTTTGACCCCCTACCACTTTCCCTCTCCTCTTCCCCCCTCGCCCGCTCCATTTCTGTCGGTACCACACACACACCATTATATAATTTATAACAGTTTCCTTCGTCGCGATGCAAGAGCGTTCGAACCGTCGCGTCGTCAAACTCGGCTGCTCTACGAGTACAATAAGTCACAATCAAAATATTTACATTACAATAACGTCCCATTCTTTCCTCTCTCTCTCTCTCGTTTTTTGCTCGACTCCGTCACTCTGCACAACCGTTCAAACTCCTGACACAACACGACTCCATTGATCAACCATTTATGTCCTCCGAGTCGTTTGAAATTGTTCTAAAGGCGGCAGCAGGAAATTAAACATAGCAATTGGCTCTTAATGAGCTTTCGTGCAAAAGGACCGTGACCCTTATCAATCGCGTAATGCGAGAGACCGTGAATAAATAAATATAGTATACGTATACGTGTGTACGTGCGTGCGTCTATTATACACTTATTCATCCACGAGTATCAATTTTGTGAGGAAATTTGAGCTTTAACTATATAGACGTGAGAGATTAGGCTTGCTTTGTTTTATCTCGACTAGCCGGTGTTGAAATGTATTCAAGTTTCTCTTATCGATTGTGACTGCAGGATTATCAAATAGAAGTTGTAGATATAGACTCTTGGACAATACGTTTATCGACGTGTGGAGGATTTGATCCTTTTCAATAGAAATACTAGCTATTATTTATTATCTGACAGAGAGAGAGAGAGAGAGAGAGATGGTAATTTTTATTATCTTTTTCAGAGCGCAGCATCCTGCGAAGCCAGAGAGGAGAACGACAAAGTTTCCAGTGTCGAAGGTTTCAAATCATTGACAGCGGATAGCAACATGGAAACTTCTGTTCCTATGTATTATGGAAGAAACATGACATTTCCACGACCAACTTCCTATTACGCGCGCAGGCACGAGTTACCAGCGATAGTTACAGAAGGAGAAAATTACAGGCTTCTTGCGGAGGTACGATTCACTCCTCTGCAGCATTTTTTGTTTTATTCAGAATTTCATATGAGAGACAATGGCAGCCACGAATCGTTCGTCATTTCCCATGCTGCGCGCGCTTCGCTCGAGATGAGAAAATTATTTGGATTATGCAATAGAGGTTTTTGCAAGTACCGACGGAAGATTAATGGCAACGCATTCCTGAGATGGATCGATCGTGCGCCTTTCTACGTTTCGTTTGAATTTCAGTAGGAAGAGTGTTTACTGTGTAGAGAGTAGCACGGGGAGGGGGGATAGTCATCGAGAGGCTATCGTCGCGCAAACACAAATTTATTAGGTTATGTCGAGACGAAGAGGAAAGAATCTCGCGTTTGAATCATTCATACCACCCCCCCCCCCCCCCCCCCCGTGCACCGTGCTTCGGTTGCACGGGCCGTTTTTTTTTTAAGGAGGTTCTTCCTCGCAGCAATCATCATCCATAATCGAATCTTTCATTTATATATCGAACCTTTGGAATTTCAGCAGCAGCAGGAAAGCAACTCTTGCAGCGACGGTCATTTGTCCGGAGTGATGCCCGATGTGGCAATGGCAACTGCCGCTTTCGATGCTCTGCAGCTGCTGGAGCAGCCGGAACTTGATTTGGATCTCGGGGATGGCGCCTCTCACATGATGCAGCACACACCAACCTCGCCGGGTGCCATAGGTCTTCATCGTCCTCAACAGTTTCATCAGCGACAGCGACACTTTTCTGGATCTGCTCGCGAGCCGCTTTGCATCGTTTACCGTCGATCGGGGAACGATCTGCCGAGATTCATATGAGACATGCCTGAGTACGATTAGTCCTGAGCCCGAAAACTCAGGCGTCGTACTTATCAGAGAGAGAGAGAGAGGGCTAATTAGTCATAGGCTACGATCAAACGAGTCTGCCGATGGACTTGGATCCAACGGTGGGTGGAATAGTCTTGCCCTGTAAAAAGTTCAATATATATATATATATATATATATATATACATATAAAGGCCATCGTATCTGAACACAGTTATTGCCTCTCGGAGCTTCAGCCTCGGCGACCTGTAATTGTTGCGAAAAAATTGCCAACAAAGACAACTGGAATAGGTAAATTAAGTGTATAAAGCTAAAGATGCATTTGATGAAACTCCTGCGCGATTTGTCTTTTTATTGTAATAATTTCCTGTGGAATCAAATGACGTTGCGTTGACATTTTTATGGGATATTCTGGTTATAGACTCGATTTTGAACAATCGGAAGCTGATAGGCGTGGAGTATTCGAAGGAACCGGAGGGTCGTGTTAGAGCTGATTTTTTAAAGATTCGCATTACTGTTCATTGAGAATAACTTTGCAGAATAACGTTTACGACTACAGGGACCGTAAAATGAGAGAGCTAGCTAGATACTTAGCAGTAGACAAATTCCTGATTGCTAGAAAGGTCTTCCTGTAAAAAAAAGAAAAAAAAAAAGATCCCACGAGAGTCGTGTCAAGTAAAGATATCGCAATGCCAGTAAATTAGATGAGAAAGGCATATATCTAGCAGTGCTAGGAAACCCTTATAAATTTTAGATGCGTTTCCCTTCAAATTAAGTCAAAAGTTTAAGAATTTTTGAAAAGTTCGACGCCGCATGTTATAATATCGCTTTTCTAATTAATACTTCTCTCATTATTAATAATACTTCACCATAATTCGTAAAGTTATAAACCGATAAGGACTAGAGTGTTCAAGTTAGATTCGAATTTATCAACGGTTTCTCGTTATTGATAGTCCTTGATCTGGAATTCAATTTTAATGTTATTATCGTTATTGATAAAGCGCTATTTTTGACGGAGAGCAATTATAATCGTGCTTAAAGGAGCAAATGCTCTGCTATAAGTATTCTATTTCAATGACAAAAAAGCTGTGCATTGCGATAAGCAACAACTCTTATTAAAATTCATCTCACGATTCTCTTCAGCTATATCTTAATAATGATAAACAAAAAAAAGAAACTCCAATGATGAAGCTAGCCAGCTAACATCATTCGTATTCTTTGATAGGAAAAACTTCTTGTAAAAAGTAGAAAATGCTGCATTTTCCATAAATAAAATAAGTTTACAAACGAGTTATTGAACGAGGTATATAGGATCTTTGCTTTTGCGATATTCATTCACGTTTTAGTTTCTATTTATGGAACATGGTCCATAGCCAGATATAGAATGAGAAAAAACGCGGTAACTGCATCTGGCTGATTTGGCAAAAAGACTTAGCGCGGCCGAGGGTATGCGACTTTCTCCCAATGTACTAGTTGTAAAATATTCATGAAACCCCAAATCGCGCAAGCTAATTGCACATGCAAGTGATTATGGTATAAATATATAAATATTACGATAAAACAGAAGGGATAATGAAAGAGATTGTTTGTATCGGACGATATTGAATTACGAATCTTTCTTTTATTATCCTTTCCATGATCAATTGGATTCGTACACTGCCGATTTTAACCAGCGGTTTATTTAGAACGGCACAGTGTTAGCCTCCAAGCTACTATCCTACCTGTATAAACTACTCGGATGAGAGAAATCCAGGGGCTCGATTCTGCATCATTTTCACGCGTGAATGTCTCGTTCGGTCTTCCTCCGTTTGTGGATGAAAAGTCAAGTAGCGCGATTCTTAAACGTCTGGCTATTATGCGTAGGACGTGAAAATGTGTTTGGAATCGAATCTCGAGAGAGACGCACGGGGGGGGGGGGGGGGGAAGGATTGATAGGTAAGAGCAAGACGAGCGAAACGTCCGATTTCTCTGCTGACATCTATTTAGCTTCCGAAAATTTCTGGGCTCATTGGAGACAGTATACTTGTATATAATTGTATCGAAATTGAGATTGCTGTTGCGATGCGGAAGTATCATTGACCAAACGTCGTGCGTTAAGTGTAATCGTTTTAAGATCTTGTAATTATGTTATTTTGTGGTTCAAGGAAGTTATGTGAATACTGTAAAGCGTAACTTTGTAAACCATTAATTGGCTATGAATTTATGAGAAAAGATTATCGAATGATTAATTTGAAAATTATCAATCGATAGGGCTACACAAAGCAAAATTATAATAGGGAGCGTAGGAGGAAAGCATATATGTACTAAGAGTGCTTGAAGTTAGAATTGCATAGCATTGTATTTAATTGATTAAGAACCGTCGGAAGTCGAATGTAGATGTTAATTAAATTAATTTTAGCTTTAATTAGCTTCAACCTAGAGGTTTGAGGTTTAGGAAAGATTATTGAATATCTCAATGAATTCTGGGAATAATCGATCAATGATTGGGAAAAGAAAGTACTCCATACCACATGACAGTCTTCTGGTCGATCTAAATTTAATTTTCGCAAAGGAAAAAAGGACCAAGCAAAAGTTTTGCGATAATTCATCGGAGAATAAACAGGTTTGAACGAAAGTCTTTCCAATGGATGGGTTTTAGTCAACGAAACATTAAATTGTCCCAAGTAAGCAACTCGATATAATTGGTCAATTTCAAGAAGCGCCGAGTTATTTACCAATCATATCAGTCTCTTACTTGACGCAATTTGACGGCTGTATCGGCTAAAACGCAGCTTAACGATCGACGAATACGTCTAAAAGGTGGACCCGCTGATAAGTGCAATATAAAACATTCTTCCTTATATTCTTAATGTTATTGAAACAAGTTCACGATAGAAAGGTTAGGCACAATTTCTTCATGACAATTTACTCTTGTACGTTGACTATATCTATCCTAGAAATGATGCTGTGAGAAAGCTATGCTACTAGACTGTTATTTCTAGTTTATCGTATAATTGTTTTTTATTTCTCTTCTCGTTTCTTATCGTTATTTTTAACTTAACGTCGCTGATTTTTGTTATAGCTTTAGGCTTTGTTCAGGCTATTGCGGAACAGAATTGTAAAAGACTGTATCTATTTTTTTTACGAATCATTCAAGCACTCTTATTAGATGAAATTACACTATTTCATTGCTGCTTTGCTGGCAGCCATGCGCTAATAGCGCATTCTCAGTGAAACTCTGCAGTCCGATTGTAGATCATGATCCGTCACCGAATCAAAATTCGCTATATTTTAACAAAGAATTTGCTGGCCCCTCTTCGTTGCTCCACTCGCACTCGGGGCAGCTCTTCCTTCGAAGCAGATGTAGAAATCTTTAATACTAAACTAGCTACAATAGACAATACTAAGGTCCACCAATACTCAAAACTACTTCGGACATACGGATAAACAAATTACACGTGACAAGTGATGCAATTACGTCTATTTCACAAAAAGAACACATCGTTATTCAAACAAAAAATGTACATCCCCGACAAATTTGAATAAACGTGTAATATACTTAAAGTGTTTGCGACATGGCATTTTTGATTGTAGTATAATTATTACATACGATACAAACTCATTGAATTCAACCATTGTATATGAGAGTAGGGTGAATTAAAAAAAGGAAAGCTACATATGTGGAAAAGTATCATTATTGGAAAATAATCGAACGTTTTTATCTAGCATACTATCTTCTAATGTACTCTACTTACACTTGTTAATTGACTTTAACCATACATTGTTGTGAGATTGTATCGATTATACTACTAGAATGCACATGTGTGTATATATATGTATATATATATATATACACACACACACACATACACACATGTGACAACCCTTTTGACGCACATCAAGAAAGCATGCATCGAGACCATTCTTCTTCGATAGATGGGAAGACTCGACGCTTATTCTTGGAGCAATTGGCACGATACGCACCACGAAAAACCTATACAAGTCATACATGTAATTGACATGAATTTCATTATTAATAATAGGATAGTCGCATGGAAAAAAGTACCTGATAATTAAGCTTATCGGTTGTCGAAACATTACTGAGACCTGAAATACTATCGAGCTTGGAATAATTCGTGATTTTACCTCGTGTACTATCATGAAATATTGTTACTTGCAGTATCTTCTAAGGCATACCACTGCAAATTGGGGAGTAAGACTGTCGATATTGCTGTGTTTGACCCTCCTCTCAAACTACTTTACAGAAATTACTTTGTACTCCTAAATTCACTACAGTTTACAGTATATTACAGATTCTTTTAGACAGGTTTGAGGCTATTAATCACTTTCACGAATATTACGTTATTTATTTATTGCTTATTCTTATAGCACGCAAGAATAGTAGATTTATACGCACATATAGATGAAAACAGAGAAATGATAAGTTAATGAAAATGTTTACCGGATTGTCGTTTGCCATAATATCTTTTCGTCTCATTTCTCAAGTTTCTTTGATTCTATCGATTGGACTAAACATCTCGCGAGTATCGATCCATGCAAGTCGTTAAACCGATAATTTCAGGTACTGAGAATGGGCAAGTAGTGCAAGTACACCATACCAGTCGGTGTAGCTTTACGCCCAGAATCGTAGCTCGTTAAAGTATATTAGTCTCTTTATGAGTTAATAATAGTAATAGTACTTTTGTGTGTTTTGTCATGATCCAAGCTGTACAGGAATCTAATGCGTGTGACGCAAGCATTGCAGACAATATTGGGACAGAGTTTAATGCTCGTGCCAATACATCCGGTATTTAGTAAGATTGCATTGCTTGCATAAGGTTCGTCAAGAGTATTACATTAATACGTAACACAAACACCATTAGTCATAATGTACATTACACATTTCCTATTTGAAATATTTTCTAATCTTTAATATATACATTTATCAACTCGTACACATATTTATAGTGCAAGAGGTAAAGAAGCACGACTGTTTTCGTTAAAAAAAGAAAAGAAAATGAAAAATAGAAAATCTTACGAAATTTTCGTTGTCCCCACAGATTAAATTTACAGTATATTTAAAAAAGAGCTAATATTCTCTTCTGCCAATTGAAGAAAAACCAACGATCAAACCTACAAAGCTCTCGCATATTATTGGAGCAGCATATCCTCTTAAGGTAAGTCATGCAAAGCCGGAGGAAAGTTAATCATAGCAAGTATCTAATTACGTAATATGTGGATTATATGATTTAGAACATTTTTTATATCGCCAGTATATTATATTCGATAAATTCACAGGTGTATCACAAACCGAGATTTGAATGTTACACATTTATATTTACATGCGTATCGGCCTGGTGTGTGTGTGTGTACACACGCACGCACACGCACGCACACACACACAAGATTCGCGACATTCGCATAGAGATTAAACTATCGATGAGTGGTCGGTCAAGAAACATGAATCCCATTATAGATATCTTAAAAGAATTTTCATCTGTCGCTGTTTATCGCTGGATTCATTTCTTTTCTCAAGGCTTCACGTGTAATGCTATATGAAGGGTGTAACAAAGCTCACGCATCTTTATATTTATAACTTTGAATTAGTGACTTCGGTGTTGAAGCGTAACAACGTCCAAAGACTGTATATAAGAGCGAAATTCCTTTTTCTCGCAGATACAATTTTCGAAATATCATTTACATACGCCCATTATAACCAATGGAGCTAGAGGACTTTTAGGCAAAAAACTCTCTATAAAGAATCTTAAAACCATTTAACATTGGTAGCTTTAATATAAATAATCATTTTAAATTGTTCATAAATACATTTAGCTTAAACGTTATAATAGCAAATATCTCATACACGGTTAATGCTGAACAGAGATTAGTGTAGGTATTGGTAGCATGATTTTAAGACTTTTATGTACTGCGCGCAATGGTTGCATCATTCAAGTTTGTTGCATGAGTTGTACAAAAACATTTTGTAATTTTACTATTATTCATGACTAGCTTGCCATTGTCTTTCACGATGGTTCATTATCTAGGCAGACACTACGCGTCACCTAATGATTTGGTAGAGATAAATGTTTTTTACATTAATCCATCACAAGTTAAATATTCCTTTGCAACGCAACGCATAACTTCCTACAACGCATAATAATCGGTTTCATTGTAAATTTTGTTACACCCAGTAAGTCTCGTAAAAAAACAAATCATTTGTCATTATTAATTAAACGGTAGTCCACGCCCCCATCTATTGCGCTTGCTTTATAAATAATTCTTTTAGCGTAAAGTTAGCCTTCGCATTGATACGAGTGCTCGCGCCTGCACCAATCCCTTGGTTATTTGCGTGCTCTGTATATATTATACTGGACTGAGAAACCAAAAATTCCTTTTTGCTTTTCGACATCTGTAGAAATATTTTCTCGGCAAAGTAGGATGTTTTAAGTCAGGGTAAACCATGAAACTTTGAAAATTGTGTAGAAAAAATAATGGAAATTTTAGATTTAATACTTTTTAGAAAATTGAGTATACTTGTAGAACGTTTAACGCGTCCTCGAAAGAAGATTTCACTACAGAGCTATACAATGCTAATGTCAGTCGTTTAAAACGTTTAAAAATGGAATGTGGCTAATGGAAAATGTTCGCTTATAATGTTCTTTTAGAATGTTGGCTTATTATTGATAAATGCACTAGCTTGGTGGTTGTATTATATGTACATGCTTTTATATAAAGTACCATTTTTCAGAGAACTTTTCGATTTTTATTATGTAACATTTTACCGATCTGATTGGTATTCCCTTTTATCGAATTTTCCCCCTTTACAATTGTTTCTTCTTCTTCTTCTTCTTCTCTCTCTCTCTCTCTCTCATTAATCTGTTCATTATAAATACTCTGTTTTTTATATATCAGCCGTACTTAAAATATATATAATATCCTATGACAGTTAATATTGAACGGCGCTTCCTTAAAGACTAGTGGGTTTATTTGATTATTATTACTTTAATATCTCTTGAAAAGTTTCCCACGAGTTTAGCGAACAGGCCGATGTGATTCAATTCGTAGTACAATTGCGAACTGGTGTCTCTAGGTTCACTAATTCCTTTTCGCAAGCCACGTGTAATTATTTACATTAGTAATTATCTAATTAGACGTTATTTTATTATTACAATCCACGTATGTGTGTATATATATATATAATCTTGTCGAGTACATTCATATTTGTCTTAAAGCAACACAACTCGGTTGCCAGTTCTTTAATTGCCTTAACTCATACATTTTCAACATCAATTGTAAATACTGTTCTATTCATTTAAGATAATTCTGTTCGAAACATAAGTTAGACTTTATAAAAATACTATCAACGATAATGTACACGGTATAACGCCACGATACAATTCCAAAATCAAGTGATCATTATTCATTAACTTTCGAATGCCAGACCACGCTGGTGATTAGCCGCTGAAGCGACGAGCGAAAATTCACTTGTCAATTTGAAACTATCTAACTGCAAGGTTCCACAACTCTTAAGCTTCGTTATATAAGCTACATGATGATTGCTCGCTCAACCAGATGCCCTTTTGAAATGAGCAATAATCAATCGGGCTATTCTTAAAGGTAGGTATTCCGTATTTAAATCGGGTCGCTTCTTGGCATCCAAGGTAAATATATGTATAATAAGCGCCTATACTAATTTTGATATTTTCTATATTACGTTAGACTTTTTTTTTCTTTTGATCACTCTTGTCATTCGACGCAATATCGACTACCAGGAAATCAATCGAATTGATCTAGACTGGAATGGATTTCTTATCGTAGAAATCTTCGAGTGTACAAATCGCAGTGCAAATGTAGCTACTTCTGTCAATAGGGCAGAGAGCAACGAGGTTCCTTCTGTCATTCCTCGTAGAATTATACATACATACATACATACATATATATATATATATGTATAAATAAGGGAGGTTTTCTCGAACCTGATTTGTTATTTCAAATCGCCGATACACTGTCAGCTGCCTGCAATATATCAATTACATTGAACGTATGTCGAGATGAGAAACTCAAGCAACAATCATTATCTCAAATACCTCAGTATAGTCGAGTCTAGCTTTACGAGTGTATTTTTGCTCAAAGTGTGAAATTGTAAACTTGCTTAATCACTCGAATTTACTTGGAAAAACGTTCAGCTACTCTTTACCGATTAATTTTCACACACATTGTTCTTTATTCGACAAATGTTTGTGTGTGTGTAATTTTACTTGTTCTACAGCTTTTTCCTTTATTTATGAATCTGTTTCAGTGGTAAATAGACGAAATGCTTCTGCAATGTTGAATGCCTCGACTCTTTAACCTACGTGGTATCCTGTTGGGATATCAACCGTATTAATATATTACAAGTAGCTATATTTATTTATTTATTTCTTTATTTATATACGGTGTATCTTGAATGCGCAGCGTATTCTTAGTGTGCGTATGCGGATACGCATACATATGTGTATATATATATATACGCACGTTTAACTACTTTGAGCTTGGAGAAGCCGCAAATATTCAAGGATAAATAGGATTGGACTCCTACGCATAACATTTTCTAACGCCGCTTGGCATATACAACGGTATAAACTGTTAATAGTGTAAAACCTTGTAATAAACATTTTATACGCTCGTCAATGATTCGCTTAGCAAGTTTCTCTATCGATATGATGAACGTATCAATACTAAGGGTTTCCTATATCTTACGGTGCATCTTACATATTTTATTCAAAAGGGAAATTCTCGATGAGACGGGCCACTCGCATTGTTATTTAAAGGAAGAAAGGAGAGAAGAGCAAGAATGTAGAAAGACGGGGCGAGAGGTGGAAGGCGCGGAGGGCGTTAATTGACGCAAGTGAAAATAAGTTTAGAAAATTGTACAATGCGAGTTTTTCTGTAATAATATCGATATATAGGGCGAGAAATCTTTAAAATTGGAAAATAATTTGTATGAAATTAGTGGAAGTAGTCAGGTACCTTTTCAGCTTTAACAATTATCTTTGAAAAATAAATGTTTACGGAATCGAAGAAATTAAAGGGGAAGGCGGGGGGAGGGGGGGGGGGGGGTAGATAACGAAAAATATATTAAAATAATAGCAGTGGAATGTGTTTTCTGACACGTAGCGAATATAAGAGAAGAATTTCACTCGTGATTCCTGTGGCATCCTCCGTTCTCCATACAGAGAATAAGAGGAGGCTAGCTTACTTTAATGGAAGGCAAAACATTTGCTTCAAAAGTCCCTTCCTCGGGCTCTCGTCATCGACATCGACATCGACATCAACGTCAACATCGTCGTAATCATTTTCATCGTAATTCCTTATTGCGTTATTATTACCAGAATCGTAAGTACCGTCCGTGATGCTCGGCGAGGGGGAATAAATTGAACTGTCGTATCGAAATAGAAGAGGCGGTGGCAACCGATAGTCATTATAATTATACTCGTTTTCATTTTCCTCATTGTAAGTCATCAAGAAGACGTCATTATGATATCCTTGGTTGACAGGATTGATCGGGTTAACGTTGTGGTAAGGACTGATTCGTAGCTTGGCGAGCGTATCTTGCAGTTCGTATAAGTAGCTTCTGAGCCTTTCGTGCTGTTGTATTTTCTGTTGCCGTTCCTGTTCCTGCTCCTGCAAGTGCCATTGCACAGGAGATTCCGGTTCTTGTCACACGCAGTCCTCCAAGGACATTAATAACGGGTTCACGTACTCAAATCCCTCGAACTCGCTCTGGTCAATTTTGTCAATGACGCTCCTGCAATAAAGATAAACTATCAGTCCATCGATTTTCACGAGTTTCACCCTTATCACGGTAGAATTATTAATTGGCAAACCGAAGATACGAGTGGTTGGTTTGAAATCTAGTTAAATTATAGTGCGAGTATACATATTTATTATTCAATGTTATTGGAGCAGTGAATAAAAAGAGTAGGAAGAAGAGAGAAGAAAGAAGAGAGAATCCCCTGGCTACAGACTCTACTTTGCAGGAAAACAGTGAAGAGTTTGCGTTTACCGTAATTACCATTTAGATGAAATATTATAAAGAGATTACGCAAGTTTTGTTCGTTAAGTATAAAAGTATTGCGAAAAGAGTCTGATGAGAAGTTTAATGTATGCGGACAGTTTTATGCTTTAATCTGATTAGGAAAATGCACAATAACTTACGGATCGTCGGGCGTCAAGTGAACAGGCTCGTCCGTGAACTCTGGTGGGAAGTTTGCCAAGTCACGATCAGAATCCAAACGCGGCTTGTAAGGAGGCGTCACTTGCTTTTGTTCCAACTGAAAGGAGAAATGGATCGCATTGCGTTATATTGCATCGTGAAAATATTATTTATGGTCTGGTTGCATTATATGCTCTCTCTCTCTCTCTCTCTCTCTCTCTCTCTCTCTCTCTCTCTCTCTCTCTCTCCTTAATGAATAAGCCCTTAAAAGAAGTTTAATGGATTTTACGAGATACGAAATGGCACATCCAAGTAAAAGCTGCGAGAAAGAGAGAGAGAGAGAGACTGAAAAAGAATATTCGTGCATCTCTTTGCAGGTAACTATGCTTACCGCCTCCCAATCGATCGCTTTGAAGAAAGGATGAGTAACTATTTCCATGAAGGCAGCTGGCCTGCGGCCGCAGCCCAATCTTTCAGAGGGTTTTTTGCATAGGAAACCTTTCAGGACGGAAGCAGCTTTGACGGAGAGAGAGCGTGGAATACGTATAGTCTTTTGCAGAATAATTTGGAAAAGATAATCCTCTGTGTTGGTGTCAGGATTGTCGGATGCACCGGCTACGTCAAAGGGGCTCCTACCCGCCAGCATTTCATAGAGGAGGACTCCCAATGCCCACCAATCCACGGAGAAGTCGTAATCATCGCCCTGCAGGATCTCGGGCGCAATGTAATTTGGCGTTCCGCAGAAGGTGGCAGTCGTGTCACCCTCTCGCACGCCTTCTTTGCACATTCCATAATCGGTCAGCTTTACGTGACCTTCGTGGTCCAGCAATACGTTGTCCAGCTTCAGATCCCGGTATATGATACCTATGAACAAACACACGCACAGGTGTAACAATTGTGAAGGGGATAGATAAACAATGCATTGCAAGAGGAAAGAATTTCTTGTTGAACTTGAGGATTCTTCAGGATGTGTGGATATATATATATATATATATATATATGTATAAAGTGGGGGGAGGACACCCATGCAAAACTACTTGCCTTTCTCGTGGAGAAAATTGAGAGCAAGGCTGATCTCGGCAGCGTAGAAGCGAGCGTGCTCCTCCGGAAGACGACGCTGCCTCTGCATGTGGAACATGAGATCGCCACCACGGACAAACTCGATGACGAAGAAGAGGCGCGAGGGCGTTTGAAAGCAAGAGTGCAGCCCTACGAGGAAGGGATGATTGGAGGCCGTCTCGAACACGTGCTTTTCCGTTTGTACCCAATCGATGTCTTCGTCGTCGGTGACCAGTGCCTTCTTTATCACCTTCATCGCGTAGATTCTCTTAGTCCGCTTGAGTTCGACCATCAGCACCTTTGCGTACGATCCACGCCCGATAACTCTGATCAGCTCGAAATCTTTGAGGGAATATTGGCTCTGCAAATCGCTGGATCCATCCGCTCCGCCCATCGTGTCTAACGGCAGTTCCTCCCCATCGTCGTTTGCACCTATTTTCTCATACAAAGATCGATCGTTAATCCCCTTCTTTCACGGTTCAACGTGCACAATAATATACATATTCTTTAATCGAGAAAAGATTAAACTAATCTTCCACCTTGGCCTTCTTCTTTAAAAGGCGCAATATTGTAAATTGGTAGCTCGATTAAAAAAAAGAGATGGGAGCAGCAAGAGGGGCTTGGGGACATTTATTAAAACTAACAGTTTAATTGGTCAGCTCTCTAAATGCTACGTCGAGCAGAACCAATAGGCTCTTGCCATTGGCATCTGGCATCGAGGCATGACCAACAGGCTCGTCGTCGGAGCGCTCATTCCATAACGTGCATCTCCTCCTTCAGCCTCTTCTTATAAATAATCAATTGAACGCCAACCACTTTTATTATACAATTTACTCGATACTCTTCTTTTCCCCCTATATTCACCTCGTCCTCCGCACGCAGCGAACAATTTTTTCTTTCACTCCCTCTTTCTTGCTTTCATCTCTGCTGGTAAAAGTAATCGCAGCAATATTAACAAGAACATCGTCTCCCACAAGTAGCATTATAAAGAAACGTTCTCAGTGTCCAAGTAACACACAGCAACGACAGATTCTACAGTTCTCTCTTAGACTGTTTGTAAAATTGAATTTCAGCTAATTGCACGGGTATAAGGAGCTGCATGAGAGTCAACTCACGACCACGTGGATGATCGTCGATGATGGACGACTCTCCTCCTTCCTCGTCCAAGTGACCAGCCGAACTGTTCTGTGGCGAGTCCAGTTGTTGCTGATCGCCATTTCTCTCGGAAGATTGCGACTGCGAGCCAGTCAATTGTTGCTGTGCCTGCTGCTCCTGCTGTTGCAAGCTCAAACACGGTTTCCTCACAACCTTGTGACACTTTTTGTGCACCAGAAGCTTGCACTGTATACATTTGAATCCCTGTCGACCCAGTCCCCATATCCGATCTTGGCAGTAGGCGCAGAATGCTCTCTGAAAGAAGAAAACAATGATAAATTATTCGTTCGAGCTCGCAATTGCCAAGATCGCGCTTCGCTATTGATCCCTCGCTACGCAGCATCTCTCGAGCCAGAATAAAAACATTAGCAATTTACTCTCGCGATACGATTCGTTGACCCAGTCTTCTATTTCTGCGCAGGAAACACGTGTCAGTCTTATATACATATACTGCAGTATACGAAGAAAGAATAACGTGCAACGTGGGTCCTAGTCCCTCTAAAACGGGGCTCAGAAATTTTTGCACATTTCAGTTGTTTACTATAGTCACTAATGGGAAATCCCTATTAGTAACTACAGTAAATAGCTGAAACGTGCAAATAATTTCGAGCTCTGCTCTAAAATATAAATCATACTTTTCCTTCAAAAATTCCATCGACTAAAAACGACAAATTTTCCCATGCACCGAATTGCAATAATTCTTTTCAAACTCGACGCTACAATTTTTGCTCATCTTCACTCGCGCGATGACCCTGTATTCGTCCTTGGTTTTAACTATCTGCTTATCGCGAGTGTCTTATAGCCAATTGTTCGAGACGCGATAATAGAGAGGGAAAGGCAAAAAAAGAAATGGCGAATAAAGTTTTTTTCAAAGAGATATGCACATGAGTGAAATTGATTTTTTAAGATAATCGCATGGCATTTCTGCATTGAGAAGCAAAGGTATTCGCGAGAGGTCGGAAATAAGAGGGTGGGGGCAAACAAAAACTACTTACTCGATTGAATCGTTTCGCTTGAAATATATGACCATTGACCCGATACAGCTTTCTCCACCTACGAGCCCCGCGTCTGTAGATGCTCCCTTTGAAAAAATACAAATGTCAAGTGATATTATAGGATGACTCGGGTTGGAGGAGAATAGAGGCTGAGACAGGACAATGTTTTTAAGCGAATGCATTAGTACGGTAAGTAGGAGGAAAATGGATCGTATCTATTACACACACACACATATGTATAACTACCAGTTAAGAGTACACCCAACAGTATCGAGAACCTCGTTAACATGGCAATTTAGCACTTCACTGTCGAATTAGAAATTTATCATGTCACCTTATTATAACAATGCAAAATTACACAATAATAATGATGAAATAACTATACAGAGCTTCCAATAATATTCCTCCAAACGTTTTAAAAGTCGAATTACTCGAGCTTCCCTCGTGTTGCCTAGTTGCTCAATCTCATTACTCGAATCTCTTTTATGGAAAGAACAAATGTGGAATATTAGCAAAATCGGAACGTATGCGTTCCATATTGGTTCGTGGTTAGTATTTAATGAGGTGAGGCGGTGGGGGAAGGAAATAAGAAAATTTGTAAACATAGAAGGAGGCGAGGCGACCTCTCGGATATAAATATAAGAAATAAGAATATATATATATTGTGAGAGCAATTGGCAATTCCAGTGTTGTGCGTAACATTGATCTAGTATTATGGCAGGATCGAAAGCCGAAGAAAAAACGGCGTGCCTCGGTTCTGTATATATATATTGGAAAATCGTGGCGATTCTTACCAGATCAGCTCGGAGTGCGTACTTGCAAAAGTGTAAACAAGAAAATTGAATGGCA
Source organism: Prorops nasuta (assembly GCF_024137725.1). Classification (NCBI taxonomy): domain Eukaryota; kingdom Metazoa; phylum Arthropoda; class Insecta; order Hymenoptera; family Bethylidae; genus Prorops; species Prorops nasuta. The sequence goes on from NW_027116806.1 coordinate 4,085,841, forward strand.
GGCATTAGACAGAGTTTGCGCAATCGCGTGCTTCGTCACCTCGTGAAATTTATATTTAAAGCGTCCGAGAGAAAAAGTGGTGGTGGGGGAGGGGGGGGGGGGATGATAAGTTGGAAAGGTGGGAGGAAAGCCCCTCATACAAAAAAAGAGATTTTTTCGTGGATGAGATAAAGGTGCGCGCGCCAATTCTCCCTCGATAAGTTTCGATGATCCAAATGACACTTCGATGATACCGATCGCAACATTCCGGACGAGTAGCGGAGGAGGGGGGATCGGTTCGTGTGCAGGATCGGTGACAGGAGTTACCACTGGCAAAATTACTCACTGTCTTCTCCTTGACAGGGCATCCCTGGCGCTGGTGGCACATTTGGAAAAACTGTAACAGCAGATAAAGGCACAAGTTGATATACGTACGATCCAAGCTTTTGCCTGTGCTTGTCTACTTCTGATAAAATGCTGGCTCGCTGCTAGAGCGTGCAAAGGGCAATCTCTTTGAATCCGTTCATTTTTATTAATCTTAGGGGGGGGGGGGGGGTATAGAGCGAGAGAGAGAGAGAGAGCAATATCCTTGAAAATTGCCTTCTACTATTTGTATATATATATACATATAGGTTAAAGCGCAAATCGGTATAGCTGTGCAAATACTCGCGCAGTGGTGTTAACAAACAAACATTTCGCGTTAATGACTGGTCGTAGATCGAGTCGGACGTACCGCTTGGAAACAGCGAGAGGTAGTTACGAATGAGTTCAAGCTCGATTATCCCTTCTATTTTTAACGTTCTTCGCATCAACTTGCTCCCATAGAGCGCCATTCGCCACTCTGTCTCGACCGGGCGACGATAACTTTGCTTTTCACGCGTTTCGTGCAAGAGCAGTCACTGAAATTATCCGCAAGGTGTGTGCTGGCTGGAGCTTCGCTTCTATTATGTTTCCTTTTCCTTATCCTTATCGTAGAACGACGCTTATCGCGCGTGCATCTCCAGCTTGGATGTTTGATGACACAGAGCGATAAAGACGTCACTGCTTGGCTCTAACCAACGATATCCGTACACCTGTGCTCGCTATCCAGATCCTCTCTCTCTCTCTCTCTCTCTCTCTCTCTCTCTCTCTCTCTCTCTCTCTCTCGTGCCACGCCGCAAAACCAAGTCCAGACGACTGCTCTCCTTTAATCATCGCCCATCTTACTTTTTGCGCAATTAAAATAGTTGCAAAATTCTCCATCCTTCGCGCGTCCGGTGTAAATCAACATTAACCCGGTTAAACTTCCGCAAAAACACTGGGCAATAAGTCAGTAAGGTGGTGGTTATTCCTGTTATCACTGAGAGCAGTCCCCTGATAAAAAAAAAAAGAAAAGTGTAAAAATTATTGCTCGCACACATTGGAAAAGTATTGTCGCGATCGAGTCGCAAATTTGTATGATAAAGTAACGTCGTTCTGCCGGCGATTCTCTCGGTTGGAGTACTTGTATAGGCAAATTGCGGTCGATCGGAGATATTTTCGTTATTAATGAAAAAATCACAAAAGCAGGTGTAACCACGTAAGACCATTCGATGGGGTAATTGGATTTTCTCGTGAAAATCCATGGAGACAAGGTTTTGGTGGATTATGAGATATTTGTTGGAAAAGGTCGTTATAATTAAGCAGACGAATACCCAATGCTGGATGAAGGTTGAGAAACGAATTTTTGGAGATGGGAAGGAGCAAGGTCTCGTAATTAAAAGTGAATTTTTTGTATGCTCGCGCAGAAGAGTTTCGTCAACAGCCTCTCGTATTAGGCTAGACGCCTAATATAAAATAAACACGTGCCTAGACTCATCCCAATTGCAGAGTATGTATCTTAATTATATATCTAGTATTTGCATATCAGTGTACACAGGTTTGCTTTAAATTCAAACGTATTTAAAGTTAGCACACTAGTCGTATAGCGCACTGCGGCAAACTCTAATTTACTTTCCTACGCTTTTCACGTTATTAAAATAAACGACAGGCGTATTTTATATGGATTGATCCGTCTCTCCTTGTATATATATGTAGAGAGAGAGAGAGAGAGAGAGAGAAAATAAATCCGTGCTGGTCGAGCGAATAAGAAGAATGATCACTGCTAATTGGTAAAGGGGAAAAGTATCAAGGACCAAATGAAAGGAGCGAGACGAAATAACGAGATGGGATTTTTCTACGAGTCGAATTTGAAATGGACAATCGAACACGAGTTTCTGTAAGACACGATACAGCGATATCGACAAGAGGGTAGATAATGACTTCTCATTTGCAAAGTTCTCGCGATCATACACCAGTAAATTATCCAATGTTGTGATAAGCCGAATTCTCATGAATATCACTGGAGAGCTATTGCAGTTTCTGAACAGCAGTACCGTATCTGGTATAGGTACACAAGGAAATACGATTGTCCTATTAAAGTAGTAAAAGACAGGCAGCCTCCTTCGGCATCCCCTCAGGTTTTAATCGATACCAAGGTAAACGCAATTATCAATGGCCAGGAGAAACACGCGATCCGATTGAAACGCGATTTAGCGTGTGTCTAGAATTGGTCAAAGTCCAGTCAAGAAAGTGTACAATCGTGAGGAATTATAAGGATAATAAGATCAAAAGTGGGGGGAGCGTGACGGTGGCGCTGAAGATGATGTGGACGATGCAATGGTGCAACGACCAAGGTAAAAGGTGCACACTCGTGCGGTGCTATTTAACAATTTAATAAGGGATGCTACTGCGCCGTGACTACTTATCAAAAGAACGCGTTAATATGGACAGTGTTGGAAGATGAGGAGACAGTGGGGTGGAGGTTCTTTTCACAGAATCTCAGCAAAGGAATGGTGTAACGCGTGCAACTTCCGGGAAGAAGACTCCGTGGCGGCTTGGGGGGGGGGGGGGATCCAGGACCTACCCCAAGTAATATCATTGAACCAGAGTTGGGAGTTGTCCCGATGGTCGTCGTCCCTCAAAGAGGAAAGGGAGAGCTCGGGATCGGGGATGGTGGTGCAGGTACCATGGATGCGACAAATGCCCATGCCAAGGTCCCTGTTCCTCTCGTAGATCATGTCCGCGGCGAAGGAATCGTCGTGATCCAGTTCGGAGCGGTCCTCGTCCTCGGACTCGTAGAAGAGTTTCTTGCGGGACGAGCGGACCGAGGAGGATCCCCGTCTGACGTCCAGGTCGGTCATGATCGACGGGTTGTCACGGCTGACGCATTCCACCCTGAAGGGTCCGATGGGCTGCTCGTACTCGGCAGAGTCGCTGCCAGGCGACGGAGGGTAGTTGGAGCCGTGCTTTATGCTACCGAGGGAGGCTCTGCTGCTGGTCGTGTGGATGTCACGAGGCATCACCTGGATTCCCATGGAGGAGGAGGAGGAGGAGCCTTCGACGATGGCGGTGACGCGGCGGGCCGCGGTCTCGGCCGCAGCGGCCGCGGATGCGGCCGAGTAAGAGTAGAAGGAACCACCGCGTATCATGGAGCTGCTGCAGGATGCTTCCTCCGCGTTCGCCGTTGCTCCACTCGCTCCTCTCCCCAACTCGCTCTGCGCGAAGGTCGTCGCGTACACTGCTTCCGTTTGCACCTGCTGCTGCTGCTGCTGAGGTTGCTGTTGTGGTTGCTGAAGCTGCGACGGCAACTGGTAAACCACGGTGTTTTGAGCGTAGTGCTGTTGGTGTTTGTCCTTGTCGCGCCGTGGCGAACGGCCACGGTCGCTCACAGAGGTTGCACTCCAGAATCCCCAAGCCATGATTCCTCTCGACCCGCACGGCTCTGCTACTTCCGCTGGCAGTCTCTTACTGCGTCTCGCCCACGGTGTCACGGATTTCGAGTCCTTCGTGGGAGCGCTCTTCCTCTCTCTCTCTCTCTCTCTCTCTCTATCCCCCCGAGGCGCAATCTCTCCCTCTGCAGGAGCCTGGATAAGCGCGCGCGACCAACGAGTCTCGATCGATGTCCCTTTGCCGCCTCTTTTGCAGTTTCTCCGCTCAGTTCGAACCAACCCGAGTCTCGACCGGACTCACTCTCTCTCTCTCTCTCTCTCTCCCTCTCTCGGTAGCGCGAATTTGCTCAAGGACACGAACGAATCTCGAGAGAAAGCACCTGGAGAGAGCGAAACGCGTCTCTATAGCGTCCTATGCGAGTTGTCTACCATCGACTCGACCTATCGGACGTTTCTCAGCTGCTTCGACGCCTGTCCACCCCTCGCTCGCCCGCTCGCCACTGCTAGCTCTCTACGCGCACAGCTGCTTTTTTCGCCGAGGGCGTGGCGTTACCGTGATCAAGCAAAACAGAGTCCTGCCAGTTGAGAGGGCAGTTTGGCAAGAGGCGAGAGTTCAACGCGAGAATCTCCGAGCGTCACCTCACGATTCTCCAAAGGATCCAGTTTTTCTTCTGTTCCTCCTGTACCAATTGAATTCTTTCGGTGATATCGACTCGTGCGGCGAAACGCGTTACTGTCACCGCCGCCCGGCGCGCGCTGTCACCCAACCAGACGAAACGAAACGGAATACGGCTCTAACTGGAGGAAACGAGAAATGGGAATCAAACTGATCACCGAGCGCAGACGCGGTACTCTCCAGCTTTGCAAACGAGGCGGCTGCTACCTTTCGCACAGAGACACGCCTACTAACCACTACCCCACTACCCCTACCAGCTGCTTTCACCAAACCACCTAAAGCAGTTTTACTCTCTCTAACCTTATTTATTGCTGATGGAGGAAGCTCTTTTCATTATGGAATTCATTATTTTCTTTCGTACTTCCAACACAGCGCTTTGCAAATTCCATACCTTCTACGATTACAATGCTCCCACATTGACATTACCATTCTAATGGTTGGGATTAATCCAATTTTTCTCTCCGTTGCTGCTTCTTCCTTACTTACATTTCAAAAGGGGTTTGTCCGACAATTATTTACCAGCATTTTATCAAAAATTAATATTTCATCCTTTCGACTATTACTGGACAATCTTAGTATCTTTGCTCTACCAACCGTGTATTGTAATTTCTGTATCCTTTTCCAGTTCGTAGAGACGGAGAGCTTCGTCCAATTCTTGTTGGGAGACTATTCTACATGGATCCCCCTCGTCGTCGATCCATTTCATTGTAAATTGGTCTGGCCCGATGCCAGCTGGACCAAATCCACAGATAGTACGCATCTCCTCTCGTAAAGTATCCACAGATATACCAGGCGTGATGTATGTAATTTGCACTTCCCTGTCATTTAGATTGTTAAAGGTCATTATTCGATGTTCCAACTTTTTCAATGTATTCCCAATTAGTCTACGAGTATCCAAATAAATACTTACCCATTGTAAACAATTTTCACTCTAATATCGTCGTTATCTGCTGTTTGCGTTGGCATTCTCGCGTTCTTCTTTCACCTTCAGCTATAAACACAACGATCCTTTATAAATATTAGTTCTTCATACATTTCTCACTATAATTTCCAGGGCTAAAATCCGTTCAGGAAGAATGTATAGGTTAGAGTTGCTTACTGATTCATGGAAGAGAGAAGGCTACTTTATGGCAAATCAGAAGATTTCTGCGTAGATAAAATATTTCAAAGATCTGTCATTGGTACTGTGCGTTGAATAGAGGGGATTGTGCTTACTTGGATGACAGAATTATGAGTAAGAATTAAGTCAACCAAACTCGGGTTTTTCATTCGTTCTAAAATATGTCCATTAATAAACTACCAGCGATTTCCGAATCGGACTTGTTACAACTGGAACACAGTGGTATTTATTTTACATTAAATTGCAAGATCTGGACTATCCGGGGCTTAAATAATTGCTTCCTTTTAGTGACAATTAACCTCTCTTATACGCGTAACCCTACAGTCATCAGGCTGATTCGGTTGACGTTGACTCACCCGAGATGCTGTGCAAAATTTATGCACCAGGTTCCCAACGTCTTATCTCAAATACAATCAACAAACTTTATCAGCTTCAATTTTATTGTTATTTAAACTAAAGTCACTAAGCTACAATAAAAGGATTATAAAAAGAAAGGCACTTTCTACTGCACGGAACGCGTTGTCACTTGGCTGTCGCCATGTTTGTCCATTTCTATTTAAGCCAATCCAAACATTTCTAAAATTCTAAACACCTTTTTAAATTTTTTAATCTACCAATCACATAGGTACCAATCCCTGTCACCATCCCCCCCCCCCCCCCAAATACAACTTATTCCAATCATTTTCAATTATTTCATTAAAATTATTTTACAATTTTAGATTAACTTGTGCGTAATTGAAGGCATCCTAAGATAACTTATTGCACAACTCTTGAAAAATCTAATTAAATTTAACTTTTAAGTGATATTATTTAACTTATTCTTAATATACAAGGTTTTCAATTGAAGGGTTCGAATAAAAGTGGCTTGAAACAGAGCCGTGTGTGTGTCATTTCTCTGATAATTTAAAAAAATATCTTTATATATTCATATTTATTTTAAATTGTCAACAGTCATTGACTAAAAATATCTATGAATGATTGCTGCGCTTATTCCAAAAATCATCAACAAACGGACGAAATGCCAAACGGTAACGAAAAATCTCTAATGAAACTACATGCTTTATGAAACACGCAATAAAAACAAGTGGGCCACGTGTGGGAGTTGCGCGTATAGCTCTCTAGCTGTGAATTTGAAAACATAAAAATTTAAAAGCTGTTTTGGTAAAACGAATGCTTATCCTTCTTTGCGCGAAATGCGTGTAACACCATCTAAATAAAGCCCTTCGATGCTTTCAAGGTAAATACTAAAGCTCTAGATTTATCAATAATATCAAATATCTATAAATTCGACAAATATATAATCCATCGTTTTTTTTCTCTTATCAATCTTAAATCATTGGTGATAATGGTGATCCGCTTCTTCTTCTTAACGTTTGAAAAAATCCGAAAATATCGGAATACCAAATAAACTGATGAATCCAGGCTGCTTCAGGTTTCTACATTGAGAAGAAATTTACACAATTTCTACACAAATTATAATAGTTTTAATATCTCTCTGTGATTTTTTGGTAGATTATGGTTTCATAACAATTCTACTTTACAGCATTCAATGACCTTTAATCTATCGACCTTAATACGTAGAAAATGCAGAGATACTTATCATTTCTAGTAAGCACATAATTAATGTATATATAGATGATTAGTCTGCTAAAGAAATTGAAACCTTATAGTAGTACTAATTGTGCTCATACTATGTCAACTTACGAGGTAATTTCTTTTGTAAATTTTATTTTTTCTCAACATATTAAAATGATTTTTCTCCCTTTGATCAAATATGTAGGACGCATTAAGGGCATTGACAAAATTACAAAGCAATGCAGCCTATAAAGCAACTGCTAGTACTTCTAAGTATATAAAATTTCTAAACACTGAGCAATGTTTAATTCGGTAAAATAATCTTGCATTTTATTTAATCATTGTGCTGTACAATGTTTCGCGAAACATTTATAGAAAGTGATTTTTTTTTGTAGATCTGGAATGTCAGTTAAACAGATAGATCAAATGTCAATAATACATGTGGCTGGTACTAAAGGTAAAGGATCTACGTGTGCTTTCGCAGAATCAATATTGAGACATCATGGCTTTACAACTGGATTTTTCAGTTCTCCTCATTTGGTAACGGTTAGGGAGCGTATAAGAATTAATGGGGAGCCAATTAGTAAATCTATGTTTACAGAATATTTTTGGAAAGTTTATAAGAAATTGGATGAGTCAAAACAGAACGACATGGATATGCCAATGTATTTTAAATTTCTAACTATATTAATGTTTCATATATTTTATGATCTGAAACTCGATGTGATAGTAGTAGAGGTAGGAATAGGAGGAGAGCTAGACTCGACTAACATAATAAGATGCCCAGTGTGCGTAGGTATTACCAGTTTAGGATTGGAGCACACAGCTATTTTAGGAGATACAATTCAAGAAATTGCACATCAGAAAGCAGGAATCTTTAAATACAATACTGTAGCCTATACCGTGCCTCAAAAGATAGAAGCATTAGATGTTTTAAGGAAAAGAGCAAAGGAGAGAAAGTGCAGTTTACACATTGTTCCACCCTTACAAGCCTTTGGATGGAAGAATTTACCAAACTTAATAATGACAAATAATTTTCAACAAAATAATGTTTGTTTAGCAATGTCACTAGCAGCAACATGGATACAATATAAAACAAAAAATAATATATATGCCCAAAAATTAATTACTGCTGAAAATATAACAAATAATATTAAAGAAACAAATATGGTAAATAAGAATGGATCTTCGGTTAAGAACTTGATTGATCCTTTATCGTTACTTGAAATAACAGAATCAATTTCATCCTGTAAATGGCCAGGTCGAATGCAAATATTAAATACTAGCGTGGCAGATTTTTATTTAGATGGCGCACATACGTTAGAGAGTATTGAAGGTTGCATTGCTTGGTTCGGCAATGTTCCGCTAGATCGCGCAAATAAAAAATACTTAATTTTTAATATAACTGGTAATCGTAATTCTGCTTGTTTTTTAAGCCTCTTTAAACTTTTAAACTTTCAAAGAGCATATTTTGTTCCAAACATAGCCGGCGTGTCCACCATCGACGCTATAACCAATTCCGCTCATGCATCGGATTCTGACATTTTAAAGTGCAAGCAGCATTGCGTTATATGGGGAAATAATGCTGTATTTGCCAATAATATTGTTGAGATTCTAGAATCGCTTAAAGAAGAATGCGTAATTGAAACGAAACAAAAACCACAAATACTCGTAACGGGATCGCTTCACTTGGTAGGAGCTGTTTTAACCGTGTTAGACAAGAATCTCACCATGAAAAGTGACCTTTAACATGACGGTAATATGAAAAATATTGATACACTTTTTTGATACAATAATACTACGACCATAGAAATCATATAACTTTTTAAAAATCATAGAATCGTTATATTTTGTAATCATGTTATAACAAGCTCTTTACAAGAATTAGTACTTACATACTAAGAATAAATCACATTGTTATACACACAAAATCCTGCATAACATGGCTATTCTCCATCGTATTTGTACTTTTATTACGTAAATATAAGACATTTGATAAAACTAAAACTGCGCAATCATCAGTTTGAACCTACATTTGATTGAGAATAAAAATGATCAAAAAATTTTTTATAAAGCCGTGACTCTGTTATCTCTCTTACTCTCTGGTAACTTTCAAAACATCTTTGGATGATACTCCAGTTCTGACTCTGCTTCAGTATCAGAAAGACTTAGAGAGACCCCTGTTCTTCGACGTAAACGCTTGTCTTCGGGACTCTGTAATGAATCGAGGGAAAACCGTTACTTAGGGATATAATGCAATCATTCTAGAAAAGTGATCACGACAAAAATACCTGGTCTAAATTTCCAACAGTAGGCTCGGAAACATATCCCACCTCGTGCGCGTCTTCTTCCAGATCAGCCTCGTACTCTTCCAAATCGTCAGAATCAGAGTCCAATTCAACATCCACGAATCGATTACGCTGAGAGACTTTGCAAACCATTTGAGCCAAGTCGGTAAAAGTGTACGACGAAGCTGACGACTGGTGTGCTTGATTCTTTGCTCTCAGAGCTCTTGCGATTTCTCGATCAGCGTTAAATCTTGGTAAGACACCAGCTTTTGTCTGACCATCGAAATACGTCTTTCCTGCATTGTTTGGACAATAATAAAAATTGACAATTAATTGTTTATCATTTACCGAATATGACTATGTTCATAATAATTACCATGATGATATCCGACATCTTTAATTTCGTCAAAATTGGCGAATTGCAGGGTCTTGTATCTATCTATCGGAGGTCTGATGTACTCGCAGTAATCAGAATTCTTAACTTCCTCCAGTTGCCTGACGCAACTAACGTAAGCAAGTCTCGACTGTATATCAGGTAAATTAGGAACTTTGACGGTCGTCGCGAATGGATTCCACCGCTTCCATAATAACCACCAGCCGGATAAGGAATCTCCGTAATTCGTGAGATCCGTGTCGTCCTGTGATCCAACGTCGATGGCCAGGATGTGATGCGCTCCTTGCCTTAGCATTTCGTCAGCTTGAAAAAGAGTTTAAAGTGGGAGCGGTATGAATCAAACTTATTTCTTTCTACGCGTATTCTGTTTTTTTTTTTTTTTTTTTTCTCTTAAATAAAGCATAATTTAAAGCGACGCCGGCGGCTATGACTGAAAATACCTGGCACATTATTAACATAACATCCGTCGACCAAAAGATGCCCATCAAGAGGATCGGAAAGCGGAGGAAAAACACCCGCAATAGTCATACTGGCTCGAATGTATCTCCATAGCGAACCTGAGCCGAGTATACTTAGATATTCAGAATTTGATAGATGCATCTTTTTTCAACGGGAGTGAGATCAACAATGAAGAAACTTTCTCATTTTAATAACTATGACCAAGTGTCCGGAACTCGAGTAAAAAATTTATTATTTTGAAAGATTTGTAACAGCGAACAAATGTCCCGTATAGTATTTCTTCACTGTTATACTTTTTCCTCAATATTAATTATTAATTATAGCACATTTTTTTTAAGGAAAGACGGTATTTACAAATATTTTGTCATAGTAACATAATACGATTGAATGTAATTTTATGTGAATTATCTTAGAAGGAAAGGGGGAGAGATATTATAGTTTAACTATTTTATAAATTAAAGAAAAGAGTAATAAATATTCACAAAGCTCTGTGGCACTTGGAGAAGAAAAGTTACCTGGAAGGTTATTGACGTACCCGCCGTCAAGCAGGAGATGTCCGTCGACTGGGTCACACATAGGTGGCATATAGCCTGACAAGGACATCGAGCCCCGAATATAGCGCCACAGCGACCCTAAATACCATCAAGTTATTGTAATTTTAATAGGTCTAGCAAAATTTAATTATATCTTTGCCTATAATAATTAACATATAGCAGAAATAAAACATCAAAATTCTTCCTCGACATTGAAACATTTCATTCGTTTTCTCTATTTTATGGAAAAAAACGAAGCTACACAAATCTCCTCTTTGGATTTTATAAATGAGAAATTTGAAACGGAGAGTACGTCAACAACGATTACCCAGAAAGCTCACTCCCGCTGTTAATGCATGGTTTTTTATAATTAGCAATGTTCTACGGTAATGAGTGAAATGAAGACATTCTCAGGAGGGGGTAACAGCATTTATGCAGAAAAACAAGAAAAGAAGCACTGACTGGTAGCAATGATCGAGAACATTTTCTTTAGAAAGAAGCGGGTGAAAGTTCATCTAAGACAAACTTTTTAATCAAAGACTATTGATGCTTTTGACTAATTGAGAAAGCAAATTACGCGTGTTCGTATACAGACCGTGTGTATGCGTGCGCATACAAGAGGCAGTTATGTCAGTCGTTATTGTGAAGTATGGTAACCACAGATCCTCGATGTAAGTGTCGCCAAAAGTGGCTTGTATCGTATTATTAAAATCTTTTCCAGTAAACATTGAAGTCATTGGATAAGTCAGATCCAAGATTTGCCTCCACCATTGCGTCATTTTCTATTTAAATAAAAATAATTTCTTATAAACGAAGACCTCTCGTATTTCCTCTTCCTTCATGGTAGTACAAAAAAACATAATATTACCTTTGACCATTCTCGCGCTTTCTGAGTAGTCGCTGTAATGTTTTTCTCCATACACCATAAAGCACCCATGAATGCACCGATACTCACTCCTCCAACCATGTCAATCGGTATACCCGCCTCGATGATGGCTTTTAACATCCCAACGTGAGCCGCACCCCTTGCTCCTCCACCACCGAGAACGAGTCCAACCGACGTTCCGGTCAGCCAACGTGCCAGTCTGCTAAAATCGCTGTGCACATTGGGCTCTGACATTAGAACTTTCGAATACAATTCATTCTGTAAAATAAAAATTGAATTAAAAAACCCCTAAACGATAACAAATTGTAAATAACTAGAACGATGAAGATGCGAGTTATGAAACTCTTACAATTCTATATTGCGACTTTCTGGTAAACATCCTCTTGGGACACTGAATGTGATGGTGACTAGAAATCCATGTTCTCATGTTCAGCCACTGAACCGTATTGGAAGGTCGCTGACCGGTTTGTTCTTTGTGCAATAAAACCAATTCTTTTTGAGTCCTCATAGCTAAACGCTCTATTTCGCGTTCTGTCCTGCCTATCGAAGGAGGTCGATCACCCAATCCTACTATTAGAATACAATCCGCTTGACGGCAACACCTTTGAGTCCACAAAGTATAGCTAGAATCACATTGATATAATGTAATACGATGCTGATCTTCTTGCTGCGCCAGCCACGATGTTAATCGATATTCGTTTACTGGCTCCATTATGGTAGAGCCCAAAGTCTGCAAATATTTACAGATATATAGCAATTTCCACGACTTTCAATACAACGGCTATGGTGGTTATAGCATTCCGAATATTTATTTGAATTCTTTACCTTTTTCACTACGTCAGACGTGAGACGCATACAAGGCCCGATCGCGCATAGCGAATGATACAACTCATAAGTAAATGCAGTTAAAGGAACATCATCCGACACTGGAACTATGGCAACTGTTGAGAAATTAACACGATATGGTCGTGCGTCCACCGTCGCAGCAGTTTGCCTATATAAAATATAGCATTTCAAGTTTAGCTACTTGATGAACGATCGGCTCTATAGTTAATACCTTTTTTTTAAATAATTGCAAACAAGTACTTACTGTTTTCCAAGTTTTCTTTTCATCGGTGCTTGCTGCCAGGAGCCAAGTATACGGTGACCAAGCAGATTTATAAGTCTCGTGACGACGATTGGAAAACGAAGTTTAATAACGTTAAACAAGCCTTCGGGTAATTTTGCCAATTCAGAATCACGAACTGCCATGACGGTAGTGGATCTGGGAGTTTGCGTAACCATTTCCACGATTCCTACTAGATCGCCTTTACCATACTCCGCTACCAGTTCTTTTTTTCCGTCTTTGTACGTTATTACCGATCTGAGACGTCCACTTAAAACGATGAATGTAGAATCGGACTCGTCACCCTGACGATAAACCGCCCGACCACTTTCGAGAAATAGCCAATCTAGAGCAAAATCCACCTAAATTACAGCATACAATGATTAAGAGAAGCACAGATATATATTTTCCTCTTGTGTAAAAAATTATATTTACCTGTCTGACGAACGGACTCAATCTACGAACGACTGTATGAGCAACGTGAAGTACCACGGTAGGTTGTTCGCGCATAATGGCGAAAAATGTTGATTTACTGAGAAGGGCTATACGACTCGAATGTTTCGCCCTGATCGTGTAAAAGGATGGTTCTCCGGTTAACACGGCTAAGCCACCGACAATTTCACCTTGATGAGCACTGAACATGTGTACCTCTTGACCTTCGTCACGTCCTTCTGTTACACGCTGACTCATCACCAGTGATCCAGATATCACATAGACAAGAGCAACGTCCTATAAGGATAAGCAATGATTGATGATTAAAACGTTTCATCTTGAAGGTCGTCGTCACAATCCTCTCCCCCGTTATTTAATTTCAATTTACCTTATGCGACTCTTCCTTCATTAAATAAGTACCAGCTTGCACTTCCCTTATCTGAACTTTACCATCTTTGAGAATAGCGTCGTCCTTCAAACCCAACTCTTTAACAAATGCATCTGTTGCAATTTGCACAAGCTGAGCCTCATCCAATTGTTGCTGTTGGACTCCCTCGGTTGTTGATCTTTTTCTACCGGAGTGTCCTGAACCGGACTGGGTAGGATCTATCTGTGTCCCGTAAAAATTAGATGATTGTGGCGTTAGTCCAATAGTTGTATGCGACGCATTCGTCCAATGGGAGTCACATTCCGGTACCATATCTACCTGATTCGGACCTGACTGAGAGCTAGGGCCCTGGCTCTTCCAATCCAAGCTTACCCTCGATCTACAATGAATGCAATGTCAAGATTACAGAGTATGAATTAAGGGAATACTGAAAATTCAACATTTACCGTCGGTTTACCAATATGGGTACCGGTTGGGTAATGGATGTATTGTTCGAACTAGTAGCATCACGTTGCGACACTTCGCTTCCGTCGTTCTGTTCAAAATTTGAAAATACATTAGATTATACTGACTAAATTTTGTGCATGAAATTTTTCTGTCACTCTTGAACTAACCGGAGAGCCGGAAAAAGGACTTTGCTTCTTCTTATGAGATCCTTGATTGATTAGCTCTGAAGAAAGGCCAAGATATTGATGCAGCGCCGTGAACGTTACTCTTTGCAAACGTACCATAATGACCTGGATCACTCGAACAAAGGCTTCAGGATGATCTTGAAAAACCTACAAGATTTTGCAGAGAAAATCGTTAGATTGTCTTGTCATATAAATTTGGCACGATAGCCACAATAAATGTTTATAAATTACTTCTTGAAAAGCACTCATAGGTAGCTTTACAACAACAGAATCTTCTATGGTTTTGGCAGAGACAGTTTTGTATGTACTTGTATGCCCTGTAAGTACATCCGTAAAACTAAGAAGACTCGTTACTGATTCGCCAGTCTTTACTACTTTTAAAGAGATCTGGGAATTATCTGGACCAACGATGAATACATTGACCAAGCCCTGTTGAACAATGAACAAGCTCTCATCTGGATCCCCGATTTTGAAGAGAGTACTCCCAGCTGGCAAGCTCACAATTTCTGTATGTTTGCAAAGCTTTAGAAAAACTGGTTTCTCAAAGTGTCCAAAGACCCTGATACTTTGCAGCATATATAAAGCATCAGGCGGTACTCTATCGCCAGGTCCAAGATCTTCTTCTAAATATTCAGCAGGAGGCTCCAATACCTTTGAAAATAAAATTGAGTATTTTTAGTGTAAAAATTTGAATAGAGGGTGCACTTTTATATGAATCATACGTACCTTTAGTTGCTGGGGAACCGTTTCTTTCTTAAGCTGTAAAAGTCGACGGGCAAATCTCATAACAGCTCTTCTTTTCTTGCCCTGGCCAGTGGGATGAACTTGGCCACTGATAGATTTCACTTTTCTCAACATTTTTCTGCCATAAAATAGTACTTTGTCTCGTTTTCTGAAGCGGGGCTTCCCACTGCCAACACCGGCAACAAAATCTTTCACCTCTGGGAATAATGGCTTGTTCTTCCATTTTCGAAATAGCATCGCAGTAATGATCAGAGATGCCAATAAGATTAAAATAAGTATTGCATATATTGCCTTCAAGGCATAATATTCTTTTATAAAGCCCCCTGTCCATTTTGAAAAGAGATAAGCACTCAGGCTTTGATTGACCTTGCTAAATAAATCCACCACCTGCAGCAATACAAGAAAATATCTGGTTAAAGTCGCACAAAAGAAGTAGCAAGGAATTGACAGCTAACCTATGATAATATTTGCAACTTTATGTAAGAGGGAAACATGAAATAAATATAAATAAAGAAATGTAATAATACTGTGTTATAAATAAAGTCTGATATACGTTTGTTTGTATTGTTGTTACAACCTCCATAATGAGTACTCATTTCTTCCTTCATCCACATTCACTGCTTTGTCTAACGAGTGGAGACGACTGTCTGTCTGTCACGAATGCATCGATGAAAATTACAAGAAAAACTGAAATATTATTTAGCTCCGTTCGCAACGTGATCGATCGATCAACGTTTCAATTTTCAATGATATAACACAGAGGGACAGAACAGATCAACGGAGGAAAACTGCAACGCCCGACCTTTGATACTTGGTTCGAGTCATCCAGCGCCATTTTCCATTTACGCGCACCCCATTCACTAGTATACTATATAATCAATTGTGACAGTATGAAATTTTGTATATACATATATATATCCTCGCTAGAAGCTGTTCACTTTGAATTATCGCAAATTAACAATAAAGATGCAATGACAAGAGGAGAAAAACTGTTCAGCAACAATGTCATGGCAACAGAGTGGTGTCGTTAGAAATTTAATTGTGCCATGACCTGACTGCCATGTGAGAAACCGATCAAGACTTGTGTTAAATTATCAGCTGTTTGCGGTTTAATAGAAGGAATAATAGGGTCCTTATCGCGAGAAACACTAATATAATAAGAGTATAATAGGAAAACGTCTACTCGGAAGAAAATGGCGAAGAAAGAGAAAGGATCGTAGAGAAGCAACAGCTACGCTTTAGACTACGGAATTGCGCATTAACTCGAATTCTTGAAAAGATGTTTTGGCATATCTGTTTTAAAAAAAGAGCATATGATTTGAAACATCTCGAGCAAGTAAACAAGCGATGATAGGATAGAGAAGAAAAGTGGGAGGAATGGCGGGAAGAGCCGTTTAAAGATCAGGTCAGCCAATCAGGGAAGGTAGCTGGTTCGATTTTCTCCCACTGCTGTTTTGCAGTGTGAGAAGATTTGTCGGGCCGCCGGTAGGGAGAGCCAGCTGTGCCAAATTCCGGGCGGTTTTCGATGGACAGTCGGGTCCGGCCAGTCAGTGGTTACAGGACGACATGTTGAAAGTTTTTCCGTGACTGTGCGCGACAAGTCTAATGCGTGATTTTCATGCGTTTTCGGAGTACGCTAGCCGTAAGACGAGAGGACGGATTGTGTGGTGCCGATACATGTGAAGTGTTGTGTGAAGTTGTTGTTTCACGCTTGGTTTACCCGGCCCAGCAAAAATGAGCTGGGGTACGGAGCTCTGGGTGAGTCGTACAGTCATCTTTCTTTCTTGCTCTCCGAGCTCCGCAATACCAAACCGTCTCATTCTACCTTACAGCCAGGTCTCTCTCTTTCTCTCTCACACTGTCTACTTCCTCCCTTCCTCCCCTCCTCCCTCATCTCTCTATCTCTCTCTCTCTCTCTCTCTCTCTCTCTTTTCCCAGTCAAACGACACACACGGACGCTGGCCCGTCTTCTCGGCCAGCAACACCGTAGAACTCCCGAGATTTTCGCCGACACATAACCGTGATATCGCCAAAAACCAGTTGGTGGTGGCTGCCGTGGCTCTTCGGAGCTCTTGGCAGTTTTGCCTTTTCGGTTACTAGCCGCGGGCGATGGCGAGCTTATTCTTCAATCCCCGCCCCTACCCTTCCCTCCCTCTTACTCCCCTCTCGTCTCTCTTTTCCTCTCACGGCTCCCCTTCTTCCTCCGCTTTTCTCATGGAATTCCTCGCAAGTATTTCAGCTTTTCCAACTGTCAATTTGTGCGTCTCGCAAACTCTCATTCACTGGCCCACGATCGTTCTCACAGTTTTCCCTCCTACACACCGATAGCCTTCCCTAACTTTACGCTCGCTTCGTGTCTTATTTTCACCGAGCATATCGGTGTAGCCACCGTTCCGTTGCTCTTGCTCCGCTTTTAATAACTCGCCTTTTTCCATATCTTTACGTGCCGCTCGGAACATGGAAACTATACGCGTACACGCGCTTGACGGTATTTTGCGGAGCTCCCGAGAGTTCCTATAAGTATACATATATACGCGTTTGTGAATAAGGACACGCGATTTATTTATCATCGCGTACAGCGATGCGATCGAACGAGAGATGAACTGACATTTTCATCGAAGATCTCTCCAATAGCTCTTTTCTGATCTTTCAACGCGTCTCCTTCTCTCCTCGGCTACAGACGTATATTTTTGATAGGAGTCGTTGATACTTGGTGCAGAGAGGTTGACATTTTCAAGATAATTATGAATGATCCTGCTGTTGCGCGCGCTATGGGGAAATATGGATGCCGCCTGCCTGCCTCATTGGGAATATTCAAGCGCGCTATCGAAAGTTACATCTTTCAATTCGCCGAATACATCTCGGCGAGGCAAGATATATCTGAGAACCTAATACATACCATGGCGCGTGTATATGTATTTATACAATATACTATGCATCGATTTCTCACGAGTCAGGCAATTACCGAACACGCGCGGCTTGTTTAAACTTCGTCATTGTGTATATTACGAGGAAAATTATGAGTCTATTCGCTAGGCAAATGTTTTTCATTAATGTTTATAACGAAAAATGAGTAAATTGAGAAGGTTCCACTGATTTTTCCTCAAGTGCGGAATATTTTCCATTTCCTATTATTTATATTCAATGTAACGATATGTTATACCAGACCTAAGAAAAATCCCCTTTTATATATATATGTACACACTATAGCATGTTCTGTACGCTAAAACTTGTTCCAAAGCAGTAAATTCGAGTTCTTTAATCCCCATCCGGCTACTCGGTATAAATAATTCATCTTCGCATTCCAAGCATTTTTTCCCTAGGAAACTTGCTACTCGCCATTATTATTGCAGGCGACTATAGAATTTTTGAAGGTAATTTTCGGATCCGTTGGAAGAATAAATAAAATTGTTACTGGAAGAGAGTGATAGCACCGTGACTAAGCGATATTTGGGGCTGGTAGATTAAAATGACGAAAGAGCCGCAGGAAAAGCATAATGATTAAACAAGCACTATTCTTTGTGCATTAATTACCGATTAGGAACAGTCGTTCGATTAACGGTCTCGATTTATGGAGAAATTTTTCCTACCTCCGTTAATCGCGCGTGCATTCCTAAGCTCTCGTTTTTCCGCTATTACGTCAAACGACTCGTGTCTCGGCGAACTTTACCTCGATACTTTACATATATTTTTAACGATGAATTTGTCGAGAAACAAATTAGGTTCGGAGGCCAAGGAGAAAAATAGGTACTATCGATAGTCAAAAAAAGTCTTTTTTGCTTTCCGAGTCCTCCTCCCTGAGTGGCTCATTTTTCCTTCGTTTCGCGATAGAAATTCGAAAGTAGGCGTAGTATGACACAAGTTGAGTCGTAGGATCCGCGTGTGACTTTGAATTTGGCGAATGTGCGTGGACGCGTGGAAGGTGGGTCCTTTACGGCCTGGACAAGTGGGCACGCCCGATATGTTACAAACATGCACGCGCACGCGCACAATCGCGATCGGGATAACCGGTAAAGCGGTGGTATATGCAGTGGTGGGGGGTTTCGCGATGGGGTGGGGGGGGGGGGGGGGGGGCGCGGGACACGCACCCGTTAGCAGTTGAACACAAACGCGAACGCGTACGTACGTGTACGTATCTCATGATTCACCTCACCGGTCACACATACTCGTGAAACTTGAATGAATCGCAATATCTCGCGCTACGTGCGAGCCTCTCGCGTCGTCTCCTCCACACACACACACA
Organism: Prorops nasuta; assembly: GCF_024137725.1. NCBI lineage: Eukaryota > Metazoa > Arthropoda > Insecta > Hymenoptera > Bethylidae > Prorops > Prorops nasuta. The sequence goes on from NW_027116806.1 coordinate 4,105,023, forward strand.
CACACACACATTCGATACAATAAAATACCCCCTCTGCCCGTCCTCGGGCGCGAGCCGTTATCCCCCCCCCCCCCCCCCACTGTCCCTACATATCCTATATACCCGATATTTCGTCAGTGTTATCGTTAAAACGGTCAAGAAATGGAATGTTTCTGCTCTGTCTTCGCTATACCTACGCGTATATGCTTCGCGCTCGCAGACTGCACTTTCGTTCTTATGTTCATTTTCAAGTGCGAACCTTAAACTCCTTTATCTCTTCGTGTTAAACTGTGAGAGATATACCACCTTCCTTTTTTTTTCACGTTGCAAATAGAAAGGATTTTTGAAGGATGCTGTGGAGAAAAATTGATATTCCTTATAATTACGGAGATGAATCTGTTTTAGCGTCGTTTCGGCCGAATTTTTCACGAAACGCGCGACCTGTATACCCCCACTCCTTCCATTCTACAGGTCGCGCAAAAATGAAATAATTGCAATCGTTTTTCCAACAATTCTGTATGGAGATAAAGGAACGGGTTTTCAATTGTTTCTTTATTAAATTTGTAAAGAGAGAATTATCTTCATAATTTCTTTTGCCTCCGCGTGCGTGGTGCGTACGAGAGCGGGTGTGTCCGATTAATTCACGTCGAATATGAAATCTCTCATGGAATTACAAATTTCTTCGATAAAAATTCCACGTATAATTCGAGTGTGCTGCAGTGTTATTAACCGTTTGGCTGCTGACGTATTTTTTCGGACGTGTGCCAAAACTGCGGCACTAATTGCGCGTGTGCATGGGAAAATATGTCAAACACTTTTCATACAATAAACTCACTTGCGTTGCATTGCAACAAGAAAAATACCAATTGTTTACAGAAACTTGGCATTTACGAGAAGAGCGCGATAGCGCTGCTCAACAGTCGAACGGTTAAAGATTAAAAAATTTCTCTTTCAAGATTTCTCGTCGTCTCCGCGGCGTTGCTGGGACCACGCGAGATCTCAGACATTTTTGCGCATTTCAATTGTTTACCATAGTCACTGATAGGAACTCCCTATCAGTGACTACAGTAAATAGTTGAAATGTGCAAATAATTCCGAGTTCTGAGATAGATAACCGATAAGAGGCTGATAACTTTTTCGCACGAGGAGGTCGGTCGAAAACTCTTCTATAAACGATCTTTTTTGCTCCCATCGATGAACCAGCCAGTCAATCCGCGTGCTCTCACGATCACTGCGAAACGTGGAAAAGGAAGTTTATTCAGCAGAGCACCGTAACTTTCTCCATTGCTGCAAGGACACGCTAGCTCGCAATTGGAATTCGAAACGATTCGACTACGATCGCGCTCGCGCATCGACTTTTCCCCCAACGCCATGGAATACAACAGTGGCCTGGCTAACGTTGTGTGTGTGTGTGTTGCGCAAGCGGAAATTCTTACTGCCGTTGTTTTATATAGGGCCTCTCCTCGCTTGCAGAACCCACCCACCCACCCCCCCCCCCCCCCCCTCCCTCCCTATCAATTGATAATCAAAAGAAATTCACCATGTCCGCCCGTTTCTCTTTGCGCAAATAAACATTGGCGTTGAAAGCTCTTTGGAATTAGAAAACGATGCAAAGTGTAACGCGCAATAAAATAAGAGAATATTTATATCGGAGGAGGAAACTATATTGAAATACGCGCGAAATATTGTATTAATTTTCGCCTTACGAGACGAGCAAAATCTTAAGAAGGGCGGAGTATTTCCGGTGGGCGTGGGCGTGACGCGTGAAAAACGTTTTTTGTTCGAATTGGAGAAAATCTGCGAATTTAATTCCTCTTTTTAAAACAAAAAATCAAAAGATAGATTTTACGTGTAATCAATATTAATTCTTCAATTGAAGGATCCCAAACAGTAAAAGGGGAGTGGGAGGAGTCTCGAAGTGTTCCTAGGCCTATGCGTTAATTGTATCTATATACCATATCTCGATTTATGTATCAGATATAAGAAAAACAGTATACTTTTCTTGGAACTATCGCTGCAAGCAAAAAGTTTTTATGAAGATGGGAACTCGGAAATGAAAGATTTATTGAAATCAATTAATCTTCTCAAATGGAAATGTTGGTTTTTAGCAGAAATAGGGTCAAGGTCGATCAGCATATTCTTATATCGGAGCATCAGGATCGTTTAGAAATATATGTATATAAAGGAGATTCTGCTATTTCGTAATTTGTCACGGTAGCATATAGCAATATCTGACTGACCCGGTGCTCCTGTTCGTTAAGGGGGAGGGTTCTATGCGCCGTGCATATACCGGGTGAACACGCACGACGCACGCGATTAACCTTGGCGCCCGCGTCGATCGTTCCGCCATTCCACCTCTATCGAAGATTTCGCAATCAACCTGGATTTATCGCCCTGCGGCAATTCTTGGCTATTGGTGTAAATCGATAAGCAATATTTGTTCTTTTTTATACCCCGCGTACACACAAAGAATGTACGAATCTGGTCGGTCGGTAGGATATTTTCGTTCCGGTCTTACGAGCAACGGAAGAATTTTTTTTGTAAATATAATTTATGTTCGTTTACCGATTTAGAAGGTCAAAGTTCGACGTAGATTCGTCACTGGTCGATCGGTAAGATTTTCGCTCGTGTCTTACGAGTAATATAATGATTTTTTGTAAGTATAACTTATGCTCGTTTACCGATTTAGAAGCTCGAAGCTTGACGTAGATTCGTCAGTTGAATTAATTATCAAAGAGTTTTCTTTGGCCAAGAAGCGCGCGCGCGCACGCGTCCTTAACAATTATACGTGGTCAACGACGTCTTTCCACTCGGTGTATATATGTATATAAGGTACAGGAATTTAACGGGTTTTCCAATCGATTAGACGCACGCGCTTTCTTTTTTTCTCTCACGCTCTTTTTCCCAAGGAACCACACCTACACACACATATATACATACATGTATTACAGAGATGAGCGCAGAAAGATTCAGGCAGGCTTTTCTCATTGACGGATTTTTTCATCGTTTTGTGTGGCGTGAGACTGGCTAACGCACCTCGTGACGTCACTTTCGCCCCATTTGGCCAGCAGAGTTCTGCTTGGACGCGATATCGGCCGTCTTTCCGAGCCTTTTCGAACCTCCCCCCCCGCGCTCTGTATCCTCTAGCTGCTCCAGCTATACCTATATATACACTCTACGAAGAACTCGTCGCGGTCACCGCTGTTGTTGCTGCGAGGCCTAAGGAATTCTTGGAAACGCGCGCTATCAAGAGAGTCACCATTATACACGCTAGATTTTTGTCATTTTCCACACTTTTACGATCGCGCTGCAATGACTATTGCACCGTAACTTCCATGCACGGTTTCACGGCAAATTGTAAAAATAACTTTTAAACCCATGGGTCGCTCGCGTACATGGAGCTGATTGGAGTGTTTAACGCAAGGCGTTGGGGGGAGGGGGGGGGGGAGTCGTTATCCGAATCCCGAGCCTCGATCTCTCTCGTTATCAGTCCGCACCTGCTGCCAATATATAATAGGTTTTCTCTCTCCTCGTTGTTCAGCGTACGTGCAGTGCGCGCGATCGGCCCTTATCTCCGGATGTTTTAAAGGTTGCGTTAATAATGAAAGTACGAGAGGCCAAGAAGAAGCGTCAACGTGTCCATATTTGTCGTCGCACATATATATATCAGAATATACGCTGTACGGTAAAAACTCCTCTGCGGTGAAAGCAGCGAAGATCTGTTAATTTTCTAGGGAGGAGAATTTTCTCTCTCTCTCTCTCTCTCTCTCTGTTGGAGTATGGTTACGCCTGACTCGTCACTTACACTCCGGAACCAAATGGCACAAATCAAAACGGTATATTCGCGCGATATTATTCTCTCACGGCGTGGCGATCTACCTTTTGCCTGCCTGTGGCTCGTACACGAGATTAATGGAACATGCATCGATCCGCCACACCGTTTCTTTTCTTCGCGGATCCTCCTCGTTGCTCGACCTATATACATATGTGACATAGATATACGTAGAGCGCTTATCAAAATTTACAATCACAGACTGGCCGGGGTATATATCGGTATAGTTATCGGCTTAATTCCTTCGGTTTCACAGTCTCAATGATTCATTAGCTCGAATGAACAAATGGAAAAGATTTTCTTACCATTTCTCGCGCGAATTGTCAAAAATATTTGTAAAACTTGTACAGTATCTCGGTCGATATCGCCTACCAAGAGTTACGAAATATTTGTTTGGTTTTTTTTTTTTTTTTTTTTACGAGGGAACACGTTGTTTCGAATGTAGAGATCGAGTAGTATACATATATAGTTTACTGTAAAAGAAAACTTACTCGTTTCGTTCATTGCAACCAAGCTTCGATCGATTTTTACAAACTGTTTTTTTTTTTTTTTTTCTTTTATTTTATCATCGAAGAGAGATAATTCTGTAATTACGATGCGGTTTGCGTTAATTACGAGTTGCTTGCTTGATTCGAGAGGGATTTCTTAATATATAAGGAGAAAAATTGTTGAAAGAGGCGTGCGTGCTATTCCGTTATAAAGAACGTGTAACAAGACTATAGTACCAATTTTCAACAAACGAATCATTTTCTTCCATTTTTGCTCGCATTTTTGCCTCACTGCCAGCTCTCGAGTCTCGTTAAAATTATATTAAATAGACTCCCGCGCGTTTTATTTGAAATACGTGGCTATTTGGTCACGTGACGCGACAAAGTAAAAAGGTGGTAATTTTCAAAGGGCCATAAAACTCGATGGTATCCATCGCACCGATCTTGGTGGGATTTGAAGGGCTGCGACGGGAAGGAAGATGACACGTGCAACGATCGGTGCTCGCGTTACGCCATTTCGCTTATTTATTCTCGCGATGGTTGTATGTACTTATATATATATATATATATATATGAGATTGGCTATACGACGATGATTGGTCATCGACGTTGCGGTCTATCCTTAAAGCAAAAGTTAACCTCTATAGCGGCTGGCCATTCCGCTCCTCCAGCATCTTTAACGAAGCTAACCTACCGCGTATGCATGTTCGTACAACGCGAACGAGACAAATTAGCACGCCTTTAACTGCGATTCGTCGTCCTCACCAAACACTCGCGACTATCGTGCACCGTCAAACTTCTTTCAGCCTTTATCAACCTCTTCGTCTCACGCCGCGCATGCGCGGTGCACGCACAGACCTGCCTACCTTTATTGGAATTCCATCCAAACGTCGTCGATCATGCGAAGAAGCAATCGTTCTCAACAACCACTGTTATTTCAATATAAATACCTGGTTTACTTTGAACCTCTTCTAAATACGATAGCTATATAAATTTTTTATGACAAGTGCATGAAAAGTGGCTGTTTTCAGAGCCTAGTTTTTTGAACCGAAAGTAACTGTTTTCATGCTAGTCTTACTCGCACATGCGTAATAGCGGTTTACTCTACTTTCGTCCCTTGGGAGTTTTTAATCGAACGAAAAGTTACTTTCGATCCTAGGGCTGAAAATTAAGTAGCCTATATATATTGCAAAAAAAAAGAAGATCAATCGATCACAACATTTATTGAAATTTTTATACAGTTAGTATGGCTATGTTCGCTCATATACTGCCAATGCTAAAAACCTGTATTTACAGCAAAAGTACATAGCAACAAAACTAATAGTTCCCATGACTACACAGCTTTGTTATTCGCGATAATTACAAGACGTTAAAATATTTTCAATTGTTATTAACAATTCAACAAATTTGTTCCATTACTTTTAATTAAAAACTGAGATACATTAAAATTTTTATCATAAGCCTGCTATGTTTCTTTGATGGGGGGCTCCGACCCCCAAACCCCCAGCGAGGGGCTTCGCCCCCTTGACCCCCCTTTTTTGTTCTCATCTGCTTACACTACTTAGCTTGACGCTGACCTGTTATCAATATTCGAACTGTTTGCTAAAAACAGCAACTTTTCCTACACTTGTTATAAAAAATATCGCGTGTTACTCGGGCCAGAAATTGACGATTGCACTCGTGTGATGGCAGCACGAGCGAAGCGAGGGCTGCCAACTTCACGCTCGTTTGCAATCGTCAACTTTCGGCCCTTGTAACACAATGTACTATTGGGAAATAGTTGCTTGGATACTCTCTTCTCGCGATTGGGAGAAGCGACAAAAAATTATATGAGAAATTCTTGTTTAAGAATTAATAAAGTGTCAACTGTTGGATCTAGTGCAGGATTAAGAGAGTTTCACAAGCTTTAAATTCGCACGTTGAACTGGAAGGGCCGTTGTAATTTGAAAAAATTCAGGCCTGGAAACCTCAGAATTTGAAAACAAAAAAGCATTTTTTATGTTCGGGAGCTTGAAATGAAGACACTCTGAAGTAAAACTAGATAAATTAAATAACAATTTATCATTTTCGCATGGAATTACCGTCTACCTAGAATGATTACTGCAATTTTGTCTTGAAATTCTAAGGTTTCCAGCCCTGCATTTTTCCAAATTACAACGGCCGGAAGAAACATGGTTGGAACGTCGTGACTCGTGCCTCGAAGAACGAGCGCTACAACCTATATAGGGACCATGCACATCAACACAATGATAATGAGATGAGAATGCGTATTGGCGTATATGCATACTATTAGCACAAACTATCGGTCAATTTTCACAGTTTTTGGGTGTAATTTATTTATACTTATATAGTTACACATTGACACTTGTCTATCATTGTATTTGCTGCCACGGTCCGTGTACAGGAGATTGCTGGATTTTTGGCAGGCTGGAAAACATGGCGGAGTCGCGCATGCGCGCGCGATGCCAGCGCCTCCTCTTGCGTACTACTGCAAGAATTCCATGCACAGTCGGTCGACAGTCCTGCCTGGTCCTGCCGTAGGTGCATGGTGGTGCAGGTAGTGGAAGCTGCTTTTTACGGTGGCGTGCACAAGCCACAACTGCTGCATCGAAAGTTGCGAGTGGCGTTGCGTTGCTTCCTCGCCCGCCCGCCCGCACCACGACTCTTTTCCCACGCTTCGGACGACGAAAGATTGCATCGTGCTCGAGAGATGCGCCGATCTTGAAAATACTCTACATAAAGGCGTTCCGTATCGATCGAATAATCGACTTTGCCGAGAGAGAACGTTGGAGAGGCAAAAATTTAGAGGTTAGTCTCGCGTTCGCGCCTCTTTTTTTCTCGTATTTATAAAACGACGCGAAACGTACATGTGTACGATCGAATGATTGATGCGGGAAGGCAGGAGATAGTAGCAGTTTTACATTTGCGACGAGAGAAAAGGGAAGTATCGAGAGGTTTCAGGAAGGCATATGACGAACGAAGTGAGGTGCTTCCGAGAGAAAATGTTGGAGGCCACGTGGGACGATCGAGTCGATTCCTCCGATATTCTCTGCCCGATTACCTCGACGACGATCGGGGCGCGTACGTCGCACGAGAAAAATAACATACGTCGTGTGTACACATACTATATACGTATGTACTCGGCGTGGCAGGTTAAAAAGTGGCTCTGCCCATGCGGAGGAGAGCCACCGCGCCGTATGCATATACACACCTATCGGTCCCCCCCCCCCCCCCTTTATCATAGGAGTAACAAAACTTGAGTCTCAAACGCGTTCTCAACTTTTTGCGGATCAAAACAAACTTTGTTGCTTCGTGGAAAAAGGCGCTCGAGGAGCAACCGTTCTTCTTCGCTGAATCAAGCATCGATGTAAACAAAAATACAATAATCTCGTCGCTGCAAAAGTGTGTCAATTTAGTTATTATTTGTTTGGATGACGAGAATTTGTATCGAACGATTATTTGTTTGCATCAATGTACACGTATAACTTTATCTGTCAGCATTAAAGAGACATTGAATGCGGCCATGCGGTGAATAATAAGGGAGCGATTCTACTGTACTTGAACACGTGTAATGTTGGTCAGGCGGACATGCAGGGAACGTGCGAAATAGCTTTTGCAAGAGATGGAACGTTTCGCACGATTGGCACGTATTTAACTTTTAATGTGTTCGTGCACTCTATATACTCGCTCGTCGCTCGAGTGCCACGCTATTGTGCGCTCGCTCCTATATATATATATATATATATATATATATATAGTATGCGCGTACATGCTCTTTAATCGGGAAACTTGCTGGAACGTCGCGTGTTTCTTTATGTGTGTCGAGACAGCGAGAGGGAGGGGGGGGGGGGTAAGAAAAGGAACAATCGAATCTCTTCAGCGTCGAATGACTCCTCTGCTCAAACAACAAAGTACGTATTTTCGTACAATGCACCTGTGCCAATGACTTTAGTGCGCGCGCTTACTCTCTCTCTCTCTCTCTCTCTCTCTCTCTCTCTTATTAAATGTAAAAAATATTTAATCTCATTAATTTATTGAGGGAAAGGGAGAAATTTCCTATATATAGGCCGCGTGTTTCAAAATTAACTGTCGGTACTGTCATTTCTATAAGATATGTGACATAAAATGTAGAAATTTCAGTGCCAGTAGTATTGGCAGTGAATTTTGAAACACAGCCTAGAATATATACTATATTTTTGAAAGTACAAAGCCAATAAAATGACACTTGTTACTTTCTTGTAGCATTTGTTTTTTATCTATGTTTCGAAAAGGCAAAAAAAGCTCATCAGGTACCTCGCCATATAGGTATATGTATATATATAAGAGAAGCAATTTCGTCCTATATACATCTATACATATGTATAAGAGGAGGCGGGTGAGAATGAATGCTCCTCGCAATGGGACGTCGATCGTCGTGGCTCGGATCCTATCCTGCGCATAATAAAGGTTCTTTCAACTTTCGCAAGAACCGTGACGCGAAAGTTTTTACTCGTAGAAAAATTGTTGCGCGCGAAGTCGTCGCAACCGATGAAAATCTTTACTCTTAATCCATTATAATAAGAGTAAATGTGGTAAGTGAGGACCGTAGAATTTTTTGCAGTACCTCTAAGTACATGATGGTACTTGTCATTTGTACCATATTACGCATTGATTCGAAGGGGAGAGGAAAAGAGTGACGACGAGAGCGGCGAAGGAGTGAAGAAATGAGAGAGAGAGAGAGAGAGAAGGAAATCCCCTCCTCTCCCACGCAACGTGCCAAATCTTTATAGAGATTTGACACGTCGGAATGAGTAAACAGGATGGAATCCTGGCGTGCGTGCGTGTGTGTTGATAATATTTATTGACATTTTTTTCTGCGATCCATAAAGAGCTGATTTTTTTTATAATCTCAAGCAAGTGGATAAGCTATGCGGTTCCTGTGACCGGGCGGTGAGGGGGGTGCGGGGAGGTTTTCAAAGGGTCTCGTAGTGGGATCGAGTAAAGTTAGGGTTTCGAGGAGAGGGAGGGGGTATTTTTCTCCCTATGACGCCGTTCGAAGGTCTCATGGTGGGAGCAATTTTAGTTAGGGTATAGTGAGGAGGGAGAGGGTATTCGTCACCCTATGAAGTCGATGGTTAGTTATACTTTACGTAGCCCAACCGTCGACTCCGTAGGGCGAAGAAACTTTCCCTCGACTCGACTAGAATCCCGTAGGATAACTAACCAACGGTACCATAGGGTGAAAAATACCCCCTCCCCTTCACTATACCCTAACTACTAAAATCGTTCCCACCATGAGACCTTCGAACGGCGTCATAGGGAGAAAAATACCCCCTCCCTCTCCTCGACACCCTAACTTTACTCGATCCCACTACGAGACCCTTTGAAAACCTCCCCGCACCCTCCTCACCACTCGGTCACAGAAACCGCATGGCTTATCTACTATAACGCAACACGTCTAAATGGACAAGTTGGCTGCTGGCCATGCACCAATGACGAAAGAGCTATATAACTATAGCGAGATTGTTTCTCTCCGTTGTTCCACATGTATATACCTATTATGCGTTACGTTGATACGACGAGAGAAATTATTTAGCAAGGAATCGCATGGAAATCTCTTTGAAGAAGAAAATCAAAGAAAACACTGCAACGCGTCTTGAGATTTTTTCTTTCTTTTACAAATACGCTCTGTAAGATTGAAGAAAAATGCTTTTTGCGCGGTAAGAAAGATGGAAAGAAAGGCGCATATTTATAGTTTTACGATAGAGTCTTGCCGAGTTGTTTTATCGCGTAAACGATCGAGTTTGTCGATGGAAGCAGTGCGAATGGAGGAGGGGGGGGGGGGGTGGGTCTGGGCCAGTGGGCCAGCGTTATATAATCAAGCGAAAGTGTTTTCTTTTGATTTTGAGAGTTTAAAAGAGATTTAGGAGTAGGTATACACTGTGCGATGTGACTGTAATTATTTCTCACTCGCAGTATATACCTTCTCAGGACTGTGTGTTTAGCCGTTACACCGCGCGTGCATCTGTTTCTTGCTTGGTTTACGCGCGACGACGACGGAGTTGAAGAGTTGGCACGTTCCTCGCTCGCTCGACCTACCCGTTAAAACTCTTGTTTAGGTCTCTTCCCCGAAGGAAGAGGATTGCAACGTCGACGTTTCTTGTTCTTCGTATCGAGCGGGCCTCGACTGCATCGGCCCAATCGACTCGTCCCGTATAACACACACACACACACACACAAGCAATAACCTTCCGAGTAGTAGTATATCGTTCGCAAAAGCCATGGGGAAACAGGTTTCTAGTTGTTTGTACATTAGGAAGAATAGGTATTTCCAGCAAAAAGGTTTACTTAACCTTCGTTAATTGTATAGTTGAACGCCCGTGGTTAATCGTATTAAATACTCTCTTTCTCACTCAATAAGGTCAAATTCCTTCTTATCCACTAATATGCGCGCGTGCGTGGCCGTCGCCAGACCGATGATTCTATTCAAAAATATTTCACTGTTTTATCAACGACTAATTGATAAGCTTCTGGGAAATGTGAGAGTAGATCTGGAGGAATTTCTTTAGATTGTCAACGCGACGAAACGTAGTGTCAAAGTTGCTTTTATATTCTTTATTCAACAGTATTATACCTACAAGCTTCTGTGTACGTTCATTGGAAAAAATTGAATAGTTTGAAAAATTTTCAACGTCCTACCGAATAGGCTCTTACACTTGATACTATACATCATATATGCGTACAGGGAGACGAAGAAAATTTATAGTAAACGCCGTGCGGAGATTCGGTAAGATGGAAAATCCTCGCGTTTGAAATGGTTCAGATGCGAGAAAACGTTCCTCTCTTAGCAACGATAACTTTATGAGGATATGTAAATTTTCTTGCATATCTGTATATATACATATGTGTGTGTGTGTTAAGCTGCCTATATGGTTCGAAGGAACGCTTCTTCGCGCGAGTGTCTGACCCTGTATGCATAGGTGATATATATGGATGGAGCAAACTAGATTAAGGTTCACGCTTGTATGGTTTTAGGAGAGCCTTCGATCGACGGCTTACGCTCATTTGCGAAATTGGGATAAGGCGCATCCCGCTCTTCGCGTGTTTCACCGTTAATCTTTCATTTCTCCCCAGCGCGACGAGCCTCTTGTCTATCGTCTCGCCTCGTCTTAACGTTTGCACTGCTAATAAATTCAATAATTTATTACGAGATGCAATTATTCGACAAAAGCACTATAGGAACTGCGCGAGTCTCTTGGTTTTTCCTAGAATTCATCAAAAGGATGATGAATGACGATGGTCGTTCCCTTGGCGAAATGTCAAAGATGGAAGAACGCCGCAACACGATGCATGTAAACATGAATTCGAAACCCAATTTGTTCGAAGATCGATAAACTCTTTTTCTCTCTTTATATTCCATCTTAGTTACATATGAAATTAAAGGAAAAAAAAAACCCTTTTTAAAAAGAAGCTTTTATTATTTGTTAATAAAATGAAGTAAAAAGTTAAACAATAAATTAACTCTAATAAGAAATATAATACTTTATAAGTTCATTGTAACCTTTGTTATAAATAAAAGCATGTTACATTTTGATGTTATAATTAAGAACATTTAGCACCTTCTTTTTCCTCTTGCTATCAAAATGTAACACGCTTTTATTTATAATAAAGGTTACATTGAACTTATAAAGTGTTATATTTCTTATTAGAGTTAATTCATTTTTTAACTTTTTACTTCATGTTATTAACAAAAAAGCTTCTTTTTAAAAAAGTTTTTTTTTTCTCTCTTTAATTTTATTGCATTGTCATCCGATTTATACATGCATGCAAAATTTCAGCTCAATCGGAAACCGGGAAGTGGATCAAATTTAACACATGCAAGATTTGATTACAGACAGAACAAAGGGGGGGGGGGGGGGGGACAGGTGACACTAAAAAAAACTTGTAAAAAATACATGTTGATTTTGCATTCAAGTTTTGTTGTTGTTGTCAATTAATGCGAGGGCTAGGTTTGTAGAAATATTATTCCGAGAGATAAATTGTATTTGCATCTATATATATATATATACTCTTTTGATCGACGAAGAAAGAAGCCTAAGGGATATATTTTGCGAAGAGTTAATAAATTTGATGAGAAAAATATATTAGAAATGTTGTTGGTGGTGATTGGTCCAAGTTGAGGACTGACGAAGAGTTAATTCGTTTCCACGAGTGCTGTGTGATTCGTTCGCTCGGACGTGGTTGGTGATTGATAAGCTGATTGATAACCGGTAAATTCTTCCAAGTGAGTCCCTGTAGCCTTATCGGATCGATCGATAACGCACGCGGAGATGACTGAGCGAGCGAGAAAGCAGAGTTGGCTCTAGTGGTCCATGCAGCCAATCCCACTCTCTCTCTCTCCATTATTGCACGAAAACTCATTTTTCCCAGTAAAAGGCGCTCGAGGATCATTGCGCAATTCCATCGTCTCATCTTTCCTCGGATTTGCACTTTTAGCTCCTGCACGCACGTACTCTACACGAATTTATCATTGAAAGACAACGGATTCCTCTCGACTCTCGCTCATTCTTAGCTATTTCCTCTTTGCCGGAAAAAAAAATAAATAAATAAAAGATTCTTCATCTCGACGGGGGATAACGTTAATTTTTCTTTCTCACAATTTCTGATAAATATAGTTTTCCCCTATAAACTAGAGAGATATAGCTCTCTATGGTTTTTTTCTTTCGTGCATGTATACTTTTGTCAAGATTTATGCGTGTCTTCCTTTATTGATTAGTATTTTTTTAAATGTGCCATCGGCAGAGGTAAAGAAAGTTTGTGGGAAACGCGTGTAAGAATTGAAGCTTCTCTGTGAGATAAATAAAGAGAGGATCGAAAGATGGCGCTGGCCGGGGAAAAAATAAGAACGTGGGTTTTAATCTGTCTCGAGCTGTAAAGTATACGGTCGCACCTACGCACTGTGCTGCCGCTGCTCTTATCAAACAGACATCCTTAGTCGATATCAAAGTTCAGATTACTCACACTTGTTTTTTCTCCGCTTTCTTATTACTCTCGAAAACTTTCAAATAAACCATTATTGCATCTCTCTAAAGTAAACAAATAGAATATTTACCCTACTTTTTTTTTTCTTTTCTTTAATATCGGATAATGAATTTGTTTTAAATTATTGATTGATTAAGCGTAACTATACGTTCCTCGTTAAGATTTTTCAATCAACATTCCAATTAGGCAAATGAGACTCTAGGCCCGAATTAATTCCTTTCCTCCAATTTTTCCATTTATATCGTCTCTCTCTCTCTCTCTCTCTCTCCCTCTGAAATTCTAGAGACAGAAAAGTCTGATTAATTGATAAGATTAGCCAATGCTTGGAAAAAAAATTGATAAGAAATCTCGAGTAATCATCGGTGACTCTCGGCAAATCAGAGTTTTCTTGGAAAATTGAAAATTTATTTATTTATTTTTTTTTTTTTTTCGGAATCTATAGAATTTTGTTAATGTATATAAGAAGAATTGAACAAATCTGATCTAATATTTCTTATATTAGTAGTCGACAGTTTTATTTGATATTGTCTCGTGTGTCGTGTCGTGGAAGGAAAGGGAGAATGTGTGATTCGTTGAGAAAAATAATCGATGCTTTGAAAAGAAAGAAATAAACAAGAAAATTTCAACGAATTATTCGCGTCGAAGCTGAAAGTAGAGTATCGAAGAAATTTTCTCAGAAAATTTCTCGTTTTTGAAGAAAAGGGGATTAATTGTTTGCCTCAGACACACACACACTTTATCTTTTCAATATTTCATATCATCTCGGATTTCAAAGAAAGAGAGTCTTGTATATTTTAATTGACAAAATGAAAGTAAACTTTGAAAACGAAAAATTATAACGTCTATAACGCTGTGAATAATTACAGCTGTGTGGGGTAACTCCATGCCAATTAAAATTTTTTCAGACTTTTATTTTGTGTAAAATATAGGATTGAAATTTTGTTAATGAATCAGTTTAAAGTACCCGGTTTACGGTGTTGACCGCGTGGTGAGTCGTGATGATGACGCTGCATGATTCATAAACCGATTTGTATATATATATATATATATAAGGTACGTGTACTATACCGAAACAGAGAGAGAGAGAGAGAGAGAGAGAGAGGCGTGAAAAATCTTTCTTGGGATGAATCATACGGACGTGTCAGCGGGCGGGCAGTGATATCGTCTATCCGGAGATAACTGGAAGAGTATATATGCATACAGGCGAGCTTAGCTGATTGTTGCGGTGAGCGCGCGCGAGTAAAAAAGCAGATCGTACCGAGTAAAGAAAACTTACACCTCCTCTACTCGATTAGCTACGATCGATCCATTCATAAAGACTCGACGCCATCCTGCTCGCTACACATTTCGATATCAATCTTCTTTTTTCTCGTCTTATTCGTTTTTTACGAGATAATTAATGGGACAAGTTTTAATGACGAAAATGCTCCAATCACTTCTCCCTCTCCCTCCTTAAAACTATTATAATAACTCACCTGTGGAATATTTCATTGCTCTAGTTATAAAAGAAATGATATTAAGAATAAAAATAGCAATTAGTCGTGATTTTGAGTTGAGTTTTGTACACTGGAATGAAAGAAAGAATTGTTTGAAATTCATTGTATGTAGGGGTGACCGGGGTACAATGACGCCCTTAAGGATAAAGGTTTATATTTAGGTTTTTAATAAAAGAAAATTGTAAATAAAACGACTTTTATTTAATATAAACTTTATTTAAAGTGGTGATACAAAATTAAATGATTATTTTTATTTTTGATAAATCAAATGTTAACTTAAAAAAAAAAAAAACAATTTACGATTTTACCCTGACCCATGAGTAAAATAGGGTACTCCACGGATTCAAATCGCATACGAACAGTTGATAGAGACTTAGCATTTATTTCATGAGAAATTATGTAAATCTTCAATTCTCCAGTTAGTTCATCCTTCATGAGCCCATTTGAAACATTTTATGCATTGTACCCATCCTTCTTGTAATTTTGTTAGTTCATATATTTCTTTACAATAAATACATTTATTAGGGGAAACCAAGGTAAAATAGGGTAAATCAAGGACCCATTAATATAACATAAATTATATTCCTGATTCAGACATTGATGAAGGTATGTGATCCGATCTTACCCCGAACGGTTTTGCCCCTTAACCATACAAAGTGTGTATTTAAATATTATACACACATATATCGTATATAAATTAATATCACGACTAACGAAATTATACTTAAATATATTATAAATTAAATGACTTGAGTGAGAATTTACTCTATTAGTCCAGACTTTGTACTGAACACTTCGAAATTATCAGAAACTTATAAGAATTATTTACAGAAACGAAAAACAGAGTGTTCGGAAAGTAATCAAGCGCCAATTTTTACACATGTTTGCTGACAAATATCTTTAAGTGGCACCATTACATACCTTCATTAATGACTGAGCCAAAAATATAGTTTATGTTATACTAATGGGTCCTTATTTACCCCGGTACCCTATTTTACCAGGGTTTCCCCTATATATATATATATATATATATGCAAGGCAGGCATCAGCTTTAAGGATAACCATTAGAAAATCCGAGAAAAGTGAATGAGAATTTAAAAAGATAAGTGATTAGACAATTTTTATCTTTAGTCCCCTCAATTAAAAAACGATTAATTATCAGAGATTGCTTAATAAGTAATACTCCATTAATAAATGAGTTTTCTCAAACAGTATACAAAATAATTTTTATGTAAAATTCCATCTTAAATAGTGGGACACGACGAGCCAACGACTGAGCTTGTAAATTTACATAGAAACAAAAATTTACAAAAAGAATGTGAAAAGTTCATTTTCTTTGAATATTACACGTTAATATTGTAACATTAGTACTGTAAATAGGAAAAATTCTAATTTAGTATAAGATTATCACTTCGTATAGATAGTATTATTACCAATCGTAATTGAGAAATTAATATTCTCTGTCGTAAAATTACACAGATAACGGAAATTTAATAAATCGTATTGTAATTTTACAGAAACTGAATGGAAAAATAATCTTATCCATTGGAAAGCTACAAAGATGATGTAAAAATAATATTTTAAATGGTAATATTACATAACTGGAAAAGAAAAATAATAATCTCAATTCATAAATTACGAAGATTATGTAAAATTCAAATTTCACATCGGAATATTCCAAAATTGAATGTGAGAAGTTAAAATTTCGAATATAAATTTAAATTTCAATTGTGAACTTTCTCGATAATTTCGTAATATTAAAATTTGTTTTTTAATTTTTTCTACTGCAATATGTACTGTTGTTTAAAAAAATCGCCTAAGTTGTCGCTCAGAATTTTTACCTTCATTTGAATGGTAATTGAGAGTAAACCATGAGACACTAATAATTTAAACTCTAGAGCGAGATACAATTGATTTTAGGTATCACACTTTATACCATACTTTGCAATGTTAATGTCAATTGTTAGAGTAACAAGAGACTTATATTTAATGGGTAAGGCTTTGTAAAGAATGCAGAAAAATTTGAAGAAAATTAAGATATGAACACTTTTTTATTACGACACTTGTAAACGTATTACAATATGGTATGAATATACTAAGGAAAATAACATAAATCATTCAGCAATCTTATTGTTTTGAGATATGTTGAATTTTTCAAATAACTCGATCAACATAAATAATTCAGAAAACTAATAAAATGGTAAAGGAAAATCCCACAATACATACCAAGATGTATCATTAGTATTCTATTAGCTAAGAGGAATTAAAAATAAAACTAATTGGCATTAAGACATTACACAACGAAATTATCATTTTTAGTTTGGTTCAAAAGCTATTTGAAAATAATTGCTTATTTACTTAGTTATCTACATAAAACAATGCATATAAAATCCTATGTTCTTTTTCAGCTACTTCTCTACCACAATAGAAACAATCGTATAAATTTAAACTTATAAAACTTAATACGTGATAAAATGCTGTATTCCTTCAAATAACTTCCTCGATAATTGTCAGTAATAATGAAACATGAAAATCGTAAAGTAAAACTTGACAATACATACAAATATGTATTATAAGTACCTTATTGTCTCAAAACAACTAAAAATAAAACTAATTGATGCTAAAAACTTTCGCAACGAATTTATTATTGAAGGATTTGTTTGTCAAGTTATTTGAACAAAATTATTAATGTACTTAGCTATCTAAATTGAATTATAAATATCAAGTCCTATGCTCTCTATCTCTTTTAACTATTTCTCTACCACAGTTAGCATGGTACTCTTTAACTTCAAACTTTAAAAACTTAATATATGAAGAATTTCTGCATTCCTTTAAGTAAAAATTTCTTGATATATTTAAACTACTAATGAGACAGTGAAACGCTAAAGGAAAACTCCACAATACATACGAATATGTATTATTAGCATTTTATTGACTCAAAACAATTAAACACTTAAAAACATTTCATATTTAATTTTTACGTAATAAAATTACTGCTATCTATCTCAATAATGACAAAAACCATTTTGAAAATGGAACTGTTAAAAACTTACAGAACTACGATAAAAAAATTAACATTTCTCATTTAACGGATCTTCTTCTTCATCATTATTTTGGTTAATGTCTTCTTTATTTCGCAACATATTGAAAAGCGTTGAAACCTTCAATTTAGTAGCTGTAGCTTTCTTTGATTTACTTCCTACATCTGGATGTATCCCCATTATATACTTTTATATAAATTCGAAAGTGCACATATGCTTCGATGGATATTCCATATTAAAAACATAATAAGAGGCGAACAACATTTGAAGGCTTTCTGTAAACGATTCAGTCTCTTCTATTAAAATTTTCTCTATATATAAATAAAATTTTTTAGAAGTGGTAGATTCTGAAAAAAAAAAATTATGTATTAACAGCTGAAATGAATCAATCATCAAAACAACGTGTAATATACAATTTTACCTATAATAATAATGCAAGGGGCATTGAAATTGACTATAATATTTTCTGTGGTGACTTCTTATAGATAAACAAAATATTGGCAGATTATTTCATAGATAAAAAAAATATTATATACATAAAAAGATTTTCAACAAGAAACCTTATAAGTTTTAAATAATTTAGTAAAATCTTCCTTAAAATGAGCTGATATTACTTTTATAATATTTGTGTTACATTCATCTGTGTTATTTACGATTAAACTTAACAAGTATTTCTTCTTTAATCCATATTTCAAGATTTTGTACTTTTTCTTATCCAAATTTTGCGCCAAAAGCTTTATTTCATGGCCCATTAATTTATTATAATGCCACAAAATAAATTCTTTTTTCAAAAGAATTGGCCATTCCTTCTTAAAATCTTCTATGTTTGGTGTTTTAGTGATATTAATATACAGTCTTTGCACAGAGTAAGTTGCATCCATGTACATCAGTAGTTTTTGTTTATGATTGAATAAATTAATCTTATCCTTAACTACATTTTTTAAAAATTCAACTTTTTCCTCGATTGTTTCTTCACTTTAATTTAGAGGATAATCTTCTGGTTGCCAACTACTGCAACCAACTTTTGCACTTAATATGCTCCTTTGTTTTCCTACAGGTATATTTAAGGTTCTCATAAGAGATCTTCTCATATGTGGTCTATTTAGGTAAGCATTTCGATCACGCAGTTTCAGGAACAGCGTATGAATACCTTCTCCAAAACACTTATTATTTTCATCAATATCTTTAAATATTAAAGGATACTTGCTGCAACTTTAGCTGCAACGATTCTAAATGCTTTGGAAGGAATGAATGTATCATATTCCCTCATCCTTGATACAATTCTATTTACCGTAGCACCAATAACACTTTTATTTCCATTACCTGCATCTAGCTCTCTTAATACAGACGGTTCCAATACTTTCCAAAGCACTTCAAAATCTAACCACGACTTTTGTGATTTAATTGTACTTTGACATTCTGACTCGCTAGTATATGAGCTAAAATCAGATGTAGATGAATCTGTATGAACTAAATGGGATAATTGCTTTTCCGCACATGGCCAATGTTCATTTTCTTCTAGCAACAATAAAATCTCTGAAGTACATAATTTCAATATCTCATCATCCTCAATAACCGTTCCATCTTTTTCCAGCACCAAAGTTGAACCAGTAATGTTCAATCTTTGGAAGCCTTCATAACTATATTTGTACATAAATCAGTGCATTCTTCGATAGGTATGGCTATTTTCTGTTTTCGGTCAAGAGACCATATTTTAAAGAAAAGAACCATCTGAAATTAACATTTATTAACCACATTATTTATGCCCTCCAAAGTCATCTAATTCTCACTGTCTTTATCCCCCTGTAAAATTAATTTTGGATTTTAATTCGTACAATGCAAAATACATTTCATATAACTGTTAATGAACACACCAAAATCAATTGCGTACACTGATAAAGCTATATGATCAAACAAGAATATTCGATGATACATAAGACTCAAAATATTTGTCGCAATCTTGTATCATTCAATATGATTTGGTACGCAGTAAACTAACTTCTTCGGTGGAGCATATCATTTGACATAAGCGGTCCAAAATTTGCTGTGTACTTTACTGGTGTATTTAAAAAAAACTGCATATCCTATAACTTTACTCACTGATCAGTAGTAACTTATATTTCAAATAGCATTTATTTTGAATATGGCATATAATATGTTAAGGTTCACCCCACAATAGCTAAGTTATTACCATTTATTGTACATATGTTTCTTTGCCATCTAAAATTATCTAATTTTTATTCTCTTTGTCTCTCTGTAAAATCAGTTTTGGATTTCAGTCCATACGATGCAAAAAACATTTCATATATGTGCTAATCAAGACATCAAAACCATTTTCAAACACTGGTAATGCTATATGTTCAGCCAAGATTTTTCTAAGATGCATTAAACCTAAAATATTTGTTGAAGCAATCTTGTGACATTCAGTATAAGCCGGTCTACAATAAATTAACTTCTTCTTCAACTGAGCTTATTATTTGACGTAAACAATATAAATTTCTTTGTATATATTTATCTGGTGTATAAAAAGACTGAATACACTATAACTTTTCTCACAGATCACTATTAATTGAAGTTACAAATTGCATATATTTTGTACGAGGCTAATGAAATACTAAGGGTTACCCCACAATAGCCAAGCTATTAACATTTTTTACACATGTTCTGTTTTGCCACCTAATTAGTACATATGCTCTTTAATTGTATGTGTTATTAGTTAGGGATTTTATTCAACAATATGTGAAATTAACTTAATATGTATGACATTAAAGATATTCAACTTTTCACGTCTGTAAAGAATGGATTAAAATAAGTAACGTGCGAATATTGAATTTATTCATGACACTGAAGTTAGCCACAAGTTCCAGCCACAAGTTGGAGAAAAATAAAAAATGAAGCAAATTGAATAAAACAAAATTTATAGTAATTATAAACCATTGGAAACATATGTCGCTACTATAATAAACGTTTATTTAAATAAATAATAAAAAAAAAATTAAACGAGGAAGTCACAACACCACACTTACAAAAAAAATTTAACATGTACCAGTGAATTTTTCTAAATTTTTTCGATTAAGGAACCTTGAAGACCATTAAATTCTGAGTAGAATAATGTTAGTTTTAGGAAGGAGCAAGATCCCCTTAATGTTTTATATAAAGAACATAGACAGAAATGCATCAGCGAAACCACGTTGTTTTTCAACGATATCTTTAACATTTAGGATATCAGTAAATTTTTCTCACTCATGCAGTTTGAATGGCAATAAAATTCTGAACAGAATAGTGTAAAATTTGTGAGGGAGCAAGAATCCCTTAATGTTTTTTTATAAACATTTTAAGGAGATATGTATCAGCGAAACCACGTTCTTCAACGATATCTTTAAGATTTAACATATCTTTGAAAAACGTGGTTTCGCTTATGCATTTCTGTCTATGTTCTTTATATAAAACATTAAGGGGATCTTGCACCTTCGTAAAACTAACATTATTCTACACAGAATTTAATGGTCTTCAAGGCTCCTTAATCGAAAAAATTTAGAAAACATTCACTGGTACATGTTAAATTTTTTTTTGTAAGTGTGGTGTTATGACTTTCTCATTTAATTTTTTTTTATTATTTATTTAAATAAATGTTTATTATAGTAGCGACATATGTTTCCAATGGTTTATAATTACTATAAATTTTTTTTTATTCAATTTGCTTCATTTTGTATTTTTCTCCAACTTGTGGCTAACTTCAGTGTCATCATTTATTCTTAATCTCCACATGATAGAAACCTGTTCACGAACGTTTAAAATTCTGCGTCGTCGGTCTATTTCAAATTTTTCTCAGAGACGTAATACCCCCCTGTACTGTTTTCAATAAAAATAATAATTGTAGTACTTACAGAAATAGATTTGCACGACTTGCAATTATCGATGTGAAGAAAAATTCCAGGAAATGCAATCTCATACAATCTAATTGAATGTGTAGCCTTTCTCCTGCTTCTTGGATTCACTTTGCTACGTATCCCTCTAGAGGTCTCTGTTAACGGTTTTAGGTTAATTCTTGAAACACAAGTATATTTCACATTAATTAATATTTAGAGATTCACTTTCAAGTATACGATTAACTAAATTTTACCACAGATGTTTTTTAAGAACTTTTACGGGACACACACTGTCGGTTGCATATAAAATAATATCTTATCGAACGAGATCCTTCCTCAACGAAGATTTAACCAGGAAAAGATGGTGGAATGATAGGCCCTGTGCACCTTCCCCCGTTTAAAGTAGAAATAGATGGCGCAGCGGCGCATAGCAGCCAGACTACCGCCGAATTAAACAAAGTTTAAAGGACAGTTCACACGTGGCGTAATTTGTTCGCAAAACAGTTTGACTTGAAATTTCATTACTTTAATATATTTTCGCTGTAAAATGTTGTATTTTTTAAGAATTAATGTAAGTTTGAGCAGACAATTTTAACTGAAGTACGTTCTGCCATATCAAAAAGTGAAATATTTATTGTTTTCAGTAAGTTTTGAGAAATGGAATTGAAAAAGTACTTTTTTTCGTAACTGTACGATTTCCACTAGTAATTTTACTGCTATTATTATGGTAAAAAAAACAGTTTATATGTAAAATAGTAAATTTACAAAGCTTTTTGTAAAAAATTTTGTATTATTTCATTTAAAATAATAGTAATTTTACACGAAAAAGGAAAATTCCTATTTTACATTATCAATAATTGTAAATTTCCTAAAATTTACAATTATTATGCATGTAATTTTAACGACATTTTTTAGGGTGAAGGATAAGTATTGTATACGAGTGATAGAGGGAGGGAAGGGAAGGAAGAAGAATGCTCTCGACGAATGAATGAGTTTAGTAGTCTAGCTGCTTTTTTAATCCTTTTTATTAACTCTTTCAATAAAGACTGTGCTGCTGCTGTTGGTGCACGACGCGGCACTCTTAGACTGCATGTACAAATTATTTCACACGCGCATTTAATTTCTTTCTTCGGAAAATAATAAAAGGGAGAAATGGACGTTATAGAGAGATTTTTGCTGAGAAATCTTGGGGGGAGAGAGGGAGAGCTAAGGGATGAGATGGCACGACAAGTG
Organism: Prorops nasuta; assembly: GCF_024137725.1. Classification (NCBI taxonomy): domain Eukaryota; kingdom Metazoa; phylum Arthropoda; class Insecta; order Hymenoptera; family Bethylidae; genus Prorops; species Prorops nasuta. The sequence goes on from NW_027116806.1 coordinate 4,127,982, forward strand.
TCTCTCTCTCTCTCTCTCCTAGTCCCCCTAAATATTCACCCTACGAACCTCCCCGCGTACAGATATAATTCATAACGAAGGCCCGGTCCGGTCGAGCGCCGGCGCGTCAATCATGCTAATCGCGCTATCATGAAAAGTGATACTCGACCTTGTAAAACCATCCGAATTAATAACGTGCGTAGAGTACATGCAACATTTCACAGGGGATACAACGATGGAAGATTTTTTGCCGAGCGATATAGAGGCTTATATTTCAAATGCAAAATCAAACAACTATTCGTACACCCCCCCCCCCAATAATTCTGCTTAGCATACGAGACGAACAAAAAGTCAAGTGTTAAGTATGGAATGAACGTAGCTTCTTCTTCTTTTATAACCTCGCTGTAGCTCGTTGACATTGTGAGAGGAGAAAGAAGGAGAGAGAGTATTTTTAACAAGTGGATGGACGGATTATAGTAATTAGCTGAAGAAACGCGCTTGAGAGTCGAGTGAAGATCACCGTCTCATCATTCTTCAACTCTGAATCTATATAAATTATTTAACTTTGCTAATAACCTTTGCTTCAGATATATAGTTGCACACTTTAATTTTGTTCGCGTATAGTGAAAATAGAAAGAGATTTAATATTAGCTATATATATTGCACACAATATCCTGCAAGCTTTGTTAAGTGAAACGAATCGGGACATTAGCTTTGCATTATATACGCAATTCAATAGATGAATTGAGTATATACGTATCAAGAATATTCCTCGATCGTCCTGCCACAATTGTTCTCATCCTCGAGTAGAGACATCGAAAGCTTCTCTTAGAAAAATGATAATCCTGCTGATGATATATATCAGAGCTCGAAATTATTTGTACATTTCAGCTATTTACTATAGTCACTAATAGGGATTCCCTATTAGTGACTATGGTAAGCAACTGAAATGTACAAAAATTTCCGAACCCTGATATATATAGCACAAGAAGAAAATTGCCTAGTTACGACTCTTTAAAGGTTCTCTCGTTAGGTACTTGGATTCTTATTAAGAGCTTCCCCGGAAGTTTCGGTGCTTTGTCGTGGTTGTAGGTGCTAAGGCCTAGGGATAAAAAAGAGAAAAGCGAGCGTCGTTCTCTCTGCTGGAGGAGTTACGGATGGGTGAAGGAGTTTTTGCAGATGAGCGCACTTATTGCTATAGTAATTATAGCCAAAGGTGTGCTGTGTTGTTTGACCGATGCCGCGTTGGTATTATATATATGTATACGAGTGGATCCCCCCCCCCCCTCCATACACCACCAATGCTATCCGGTCCTCGACCCTGACAGGATGGAAAATATTAGCAGCTGGTCCCAGTCTAATTGTCGCTGCAACGGCAGCGACCGTCCATTTTGCTTGACTAATCTCCAAATACGCAGGGTACGCGCGCGAGGGACGCACAATTCTCTCATTTCCACCACTAGACTCTATTATTATTTTCTTTTGCGAACAACAAACACTCCGACACGTTGTTCAATAGCTCGATCTGGTCCCGTTTTTCTTTCTATCAATTCCTTGCATTTTTCACCAATCTTATATTTTACTCATATTCTGATTAAAAGTGTTAATTGGATCATTTAATTTTATATTAATTGTTGCGCGCACTATTCAATTTTGTTAAATCAACCAATAGCGAGGCTTTGATTTTTGGAGTCATTTATACACCATATCCTATATCCATCAGCAGCCAAATGCGTTGGCAATCCTTCCTTCCTTCGTTCCTCGTATCTCGACGAGCGACTCCGATTTGGTGCAATGTCTTAATCTAAAAATGACTGGCAACTATATCGAGTTACGTCACGTCACGTCACACGAGCTATTATCGCATCAAAGTGCTGCACAATCTCTTTATTTCTCCATCCGTATCCTCATCTCCTTCCTTCCTTCCTTCCTTCTTCTTTCCAGTCGTTAGGAAACTATATAGATGTTGCACGCGACGAATTTCACCGAGATTCTTTCATTTCCAATGTTATTATCTTTAAATATAGAGTAGGTACAACTTTTAATAAATTAATAAATGGAATTAGTAGAAAAAAACATTTCGCTCATTTGGTATAAAGCACTGGATAATTCTCGTATTTTTTTATTTAATATAGCTATATATATTTATATATATGATTCATTCTGAATTTGATTGAAATGCATGTGTATATCATATATATATATATATATATAGAGAGAGAGAGAGAGAGAGAGATGGAGTCTTCTCTCTCTCTCTCTCTCTCTCTCTCTCTCTCCGACGATAAAAACAAATCATTCAACTCCAAGTGTTATTATCCTCAAAGGGATCGAAGCTCGCTCGCAGGTTGTAAAAGCTAAATTTGGTCGATAAAGAATGAGTTGTTTGTAATTGATAGGATTGGCGCGAAGAGAAGCCGGCTAAGTTGTGCGAGTGTTGCACGGAAATACTCGAGATTAGCAGGATCCTTGCAAAGCTTAACTGAAGTGTGCAAATGAAAGATTCGAGTGAAAAAGGTACGCGCGATTCTTGTGGTGCCGGACGACCATTTTCAATTGGTTACTCCTCTCTATACTGCATAATATCATCATCCATCCCGCCTCTTTCTCTCTCTCTCTCTCTCTCTCTCTCTCTCTCTCTCTCTTGTAGCAGAAACCACCAAACAGAGATAAGAGAACGAGCAACGATTACGTAGAGCACCGACGCTAAAACTAAATGTAATGGAATCGTATTTACGTTGAGAATTGAAAGGAGAGGCTCTTGTGCAGATTAGTCTATCCAGACCAAGCACGCACGCACGACCGAGGACAACATTCCTTTTTCTCAAACATTCGCTCGCGTTCTCTTTCAAATTATATATATATATATATATATATATAGCTACATTGTATCAAACGCGCGCACCGTGCTCGATACTTTAGTACAGTGCTCGGATTTATTTGCGCATTTCATTTGCTTACTATAGTCACTAATAGGGATTTGCTATTAACGACTATAGTAAACAACTGAAATGTTCAAAAACTTCCGAGCCCTGCTTTAGTAAATAAATATCCGCGGCTGTGAGGCCGGGGACCCAGCCTCGCGCTCCGCTCACTTTTCTATATCTATATATGATGAGAGAGACAGCATATATATATATATATCTCCTTCAAGTCCTCTGCACATATCCTGTACACCATGCAGAGATTTCTTTACCGCGTCTAAGAAAATTGTCGAGTATAACGAATTTTATCGAGCGAGCAACATCGTTATAATTGCAATGCGCGCACGTGACGTGTATATATATATATATACAATCTGTTTTCCATCAGTGGAGTATAGTGGTGCATGTCGGGCTTGTGGTGGCCGCTGTGCTCTTGCAGGTTACAGCTAGAAGCGTTAAATCGTTGGTTTGGACAGGGCCTATTAAAAGCTCGAGAGGATGTATCTGGTCGAGTTGAATTACAAGAAAATATATAGAGAAAAAATTAGCTACGTAAAAGTAGCGTCTGACCCTACGCGACGGCCAGTCTACTCGTTGTAGGCGCGACGCGGCGCATCATTTCGCATATATATATATATATATATATATACATAGTGGCTGAAGGGCAGGGCAGCTGAGGAGGAGAGATGGCGCGCGAGCCTTGGAACGCGTCAACTGTGGCTGCCGAGGAATCGGTCACTCGCTCGCGCCTCCCCTCCTCGTCTCTCAACTCATGTATATTTATTGGCGATTAGAATTAGCGAGCAACGAGCATTGCCAACCTCGTCAATTTCATGTATTTATACGCCGACTCTTCCGCGCTCGACAATTAAACTTGTACGCTTATTCGTTCGTACGTACCAAAACACACAGATATATGTATATATAGGAATGCGTAACTGTAGATGTTGTTTCGTAAAAAAAAGTCCAAGAAAGAATGACAATAATTCATTGATAGGTTAAATTTATTACTGGAATTGAAGATCTAATATGCGTTATATTTCTATCGTAGCAATAGCAACAGGAATTCTCCTCGTGTTGACATAACTGTGTTGTTGTTGGGTGGTACCTATAGGCGAGCGGCGAGTATACAAAAACACACCGAGCGTGTGTTTATGTACGCGCGCGCATTAATTCAGCATGAATATTTTCCGTGGAAAAATGTAGAGAAAGGTCAAGCACAGCAAGCTGAGTGCGTGCGTCTGTGTTTATGTGATTTGTTTTCTTGAATTTCTCAGTTTTATCGCTCGCGCGTATTCCTCTCGATTCTTCTTTTGCTCGACCAGACGGACGGTGTCTGGCTGAGGGTCGAGCGAGCCGGTCTATTTGGGTGGGACCGAAACACGACAAGGTCAACTCCATTTGAATTTCGCAGCGCGCAACAACGAAACTTCGCGCTATGAAAGAACGCCACACGCATTACATATATATGTAAACATTGCCACAGTTTTGAATTCTTGGAAAAATTTCTGCGCGACCAAACAACCAATGTTTACTTTTCTCAAAATTTCATCAATATCGCGAGCATATTTCGAGCTTGATTAATGGGTCAGATTAACTCATGTACATATGTATACTGCAGTAGTGAGCGTTGTGCACATCGTGTATGACATTCGCTCGCTCTCTGCTGAAGAAGAGAGTCGCTAGACGCGCGTTGGTCGCGCAGCGCGCAGCTCAGAAGGGACCAGCTGCAAAGTTCCTACTCTGGCGTAGCCCGCATTTTGTCCACTATCCATCCGTCCCGCGTCCGACGACGTCCGATAGTGAACTTGTATCGAGACTTGGTCAGAATTCAGTCCACCCCTCGATCCTATTCTCAATAATCTTCCTGTTTTTTCGACGAGAAAAAAAAGAAGCTCGTACATGCTTGTATATATATATATATACATATACCTGCGACCTCCGCCTTTTGCACCACCAAAGCTACACACACATTTCTCCAACCTTTGTCTCCTATTTCCCTGCCCTATGTAATAAATGTGTAAACACTTTTTTCCAGCATTAATATCTGTAACACGAATTAATTGTCAATAAAGAAAAAAAGGAAGCGCTTTGGCCTCTGCAGGGTATACCTTTATTGACATTTTCTTCCAAAGAACAACTTTTTTTGCTAAATTTCTTTGCGTCGTCGAATTTCTCGAATCTCTCGAGTGTCGAAGCCATACACACACACACACACACACACACACAGATTCACGGTCTGGCCATCTCGAGTTATTCTTAAAAGGAAAGATTGCGTGCAAATGTAAATGGACACGTTTCTATGTATATTGCATATACATGATATCTGGCGTGCGTGCATGCGTGCGCGCGCTCCTCCATCTGATTATTAAGCGCTTCGGTGAATACCCGTCGGAACACTCACACAACAACTATTAGCTACCATAGTTTTGTCGAGCTACGTACATACATATGCATACGGCACGAGAGGATAGGAACTCCATAAGGAGGATGAGTGCGTGTGCGCGTGTACGTGAGAGAGAAAGACGATGATAAAAACAAGCGAGTGTGCCGTGTACTGTTGCTTTCATAGATCATAGCCGGCCGGTTGTGCTTCGGTTGCAATGCGATGCAATGTCAGTTGGTTCATATTCATTCCACGAGGAGCGAGAAACACACTGAATAGTTTCTCTCTCCCGACCGACTCCCGCTCGGCGATGTAAAACACCGAGAAAACATTCTCCGCGTGTATACGACCGTACACACAGTTGTTCGTGTTTATAGACAGACTCCGAAGTCCGACTACGGTGGCGCGGGACGCGGCACTCCTCCATTCTTTCGATCTTTTCCATGTTGCAGAGCTAGCTGGTGCTCGCAACATTACCGGTCCTTCTCTAACCTTGGAATGCAATATACCACACATTCACCCATAGCCAACTAGCTTTATATTATGATTTATGCTAGGATAGCGACATTTTTCTCGCCTGTTCCATCCACCTTTTAACCAATATCTATTATATATACAACAATTTTTTTGGTAACTCTGAGTGGAGTTTTCTTGTTGTTCTCAGTACGGAGAGCGAGCGCAGTATACATTTGCTATAGTATATTATTATGTTTGGTTGGTTTAGCTTTTATTCTTTCTTCAATTATTAAACTTGTTTACATTTTTTTTCGTCCAGTCTTTTGTTGTCAGTTGGAAAGAGAGTTTCGACCAAGCTTGTTTATCGTATTATGACTTTTCTAAGTACAACAGTATTTTTCAACATTTCTCGGTATGATTTTTTTCAAAATCTAGGGTATTGACACACTATAATTTGCTCTCTCTCTCCCTCCCTTTATATATATATATATAATATATTATTATTTTTCTTTCAATCTTTTCGTACTAGTTTAGCAAACTTGTTGACGTTTGCAATTCCGTTTCTTATTAGCAACTGGAAAGAGCTTTGACCAAGCCTTGCAATGCTGAGCGATATTTGTTTCTGTTTTATTTTTGTTTGAATAGTGAGATTGCTGGAAAAAGCCACGAGGAGAGGTGTTGGAGAGCAGAATGAGCGAGTAGCATTGGACAAAACTCGTTGATTTATTCGCTAAATATCTTCTTTCGCGATTGATAGAATTTTGAGAAGGGATAAGTAATATTTTTTAATGCACGCGTCCACGCGGACGTCAATTGTCGTGGCTGTTCTACTTATTGGTATAACAAAAAATTTTTTTTCTCACACTCGTCACAGCTGAGTCGCGTTTCTCTCGCGGTGTTCAGCCACAACTTTGTATAATATATAACAAACTACAGGACCAAAGAAAATGTTTGTGTAGTTATAGTGCACATTGTGCGTAGTACGGACCAAAGCACAGCACCGAGGCTTTTATTAAGATTTACCGAAACCAAGTTTCTTTACTCTTTAGTCCAGGGCTCGGAATTATTTGCACATTTCAGCTGTTTACTACAGTCACTAATAGGGATTTGCTATTAACGACTGTAGTTAGGGTTGCCATAATAAATTTGATGAAACTAGAAGTTGAAAACAAAAAACCCCGGACTTTGTCTACAGAACCCCGGACACATTAGAAATTAGATTTATCTCTAAGGATAAAATAGAAACGGGTTATTTAAGTATAGATTTTGTGCACTTACTGTACATACATATAGTTATATGTATAAGCTATATGTATAATGTATATTTTTCACCGTTAGAGATAAACCCTACATACTCATGTCTGAGCTAAAACTGCTAAAAGTAAAAACTATTAAACAAATTTTAGTATAAAAAAAAATAATTTATTATAATTATATATTAATATTATAAAAATACTCTCTCTTTAAGTTTTCTTATAATTAAAAAACATCAACATACAATATTATGATTTAAAGTAAAGCAAACATTCTTTTTTTATAATTTAAATAATATTAATTAATTGGATCATTATATTTAAGTGAGCTGCCAATTTTATTCCACACTTCTTTGTCGGAGTTTAGAAGAAAGTTGTAGAACTCTTCGCAAGACATGTTAAAATTATATTTAACTTTAATAATATCATTAACCGTTTCTGGTTTTAATTTATTTCTCTCTTTAGTCCATTGACTGGTAATTAGGGAGAATACTCTTTCCACGTGCGCATTATGCGCTGGAATGCAGAAATAGAATTCTGCAATTTTTTTCAATTCCTGGCAATTACAATTTTCATGTTTAGTGAAAAAGGTATTCCAAAATTTGTTGCTATTTGTTGTTGACTTGTTAATAGCAGTTTCTCTAACAAATGTTTTCAAGCAAAGAAATTCGTTGAACAATTTTTCTTCATTTAATATTATGTCGCGTGACTTTAAAAACTCAATGGAGGGTTCTAGATCTAACCATTCAGCTGAAGTCATTTTTTTTACATCCATCCACTCGAAAACTTTGATTTCGTCTAAAGGCGATATCCAAGACACTAAATAATCTTTCATTATTTTATAAAATAATTTTATTTCGTCTTGAAACTCTTTACTTTTTTGTAGACTTAGTTTCCTTATTATTTCTTTAACTTTTAATGGTATAAAGCATTGATCAATTCTCTGATTTAAATTATTAATAATATTATTCAAAATATTTGTTACTTCAATAACAGAATTGTCAGCCTTCTCTATTGCCTCTATATTAGTATGTATTATATTCATTGTTGAATGAATGGTGAATAAATAAGCTTCGTTAATATCATCTTCAAAAAAGCTGTTTAAAAATTTTGGAGAATTATCTAAACTCAAAAAATAGTTTTTTAAAGGTTTAAATAACTTCAATATTCGCTCCACAGCTGGATATAAACTTAGCCATCTAGTTTTTGAATGATAAAGCAATTTCGCGAATATTCTACGTCAGCTTCATAGCAAAATTCCTTTTTGTGATTCTGTTCTAACAGTGAATATTGAGAAATGATTATAAATCTTCATTACTATTGATTCAATATCAACAGAAAATATATCACAGCCTTTATGGACAGTATTATTAATAATATGAGCTGGACACCCGACACCAACTATATTTTTTTTGAGCCGATCTTTTAATTTTGAATAAGTGTTACATTGCCCAGTTCTTTCTCTGCCACCAAAATTTGTATTGCAGTTGTCACCACAGTAAGCAATACATTTTGAAGTTAAAGAATATTTTTCTAATAAATTAAAAATAGATACGGTAATGGTTTCAGCAGTTTCATCAGACAAAGACAAAATGTCTAAAATTTTGGATGTTATACCTGTGAAGCAAGGGTCATAATATTGAATAAGTATAGGCATTAATTTAATAGCTCCGTGGTTACTAGTGTCACATGAAACACTTATACATTCTATATCTTTAAGTTTGTTTATTATTTGTTCCATAGATAGCGGAGACAAAATATTTTTTATTATTGCTGTAGCTTTTGTTCTATTGCATGTTGTGACTTTAGCAATATTTGAATCCTTGAAAAGACATTTATTAATATTCATTGTACAATCAAGAGATGAAAATGTCATGTGGTGATTTACTGTATGATAGGCAATAGTTCCTTCAACGACCTGAATTTTATCCTTTTCGACTGATTTGGGAAAGAATGTATCAATCTTTGATGATGATGCTTCATCTTTACAACTTTTTTTATGTTTATTGGTATTTATATGTTCATTAATATCAAAAGATCCCTTATTTGCAATCGATATTGTTGATGAACATAAATTACAAAACACTTCCCAATCATATTTTCCCCGTTTCATGAATGGAATTTTTTTTTGTAAATCATCGTTAAAAACGCACTTTCTTTTTGGCATTTTATTTTACAGTATCTAATATTTTTGCAAACACTTACGAAATTGATATAAGTTCACACACCTAGAATATTTTATTTATCTCTGGACTAAATTATATGATCCCCCTGCTCGAGCGGACGATACTTTGCAGTGAAGTCATTTTGAGTCTAAACGGACTCCCCACTCTGATCTCCCAGCCCATGTAGTTTTATAAGCTGGGAGGTCAGAGTGGGGGGTCTGTTTAGATCCAGAGTGGCTTCACTTCTAGCGTCTCTGAACAAAAAACAAACAAAACACCGCATAGCTGTAGGTTCACGGAAAATACTAACTGTTTAACTCAATATAGATATTATAATTTATTGTTATACGTTGTATACTCTTTTGCCTCACACTGTAAATATTTTCATAACTTTCATTTTTCATTGTGTGTTGTATCTTTAGAAATATATAAAAATTAAAAATAGAATTTTAATAAATATTTTCAGTAAATCAAAATATTTATTAATTAAAAAATAAATGTTAGAACATTATAAAATATCATATTTAATATTTTATAGAAATGTATTTATCGATCAATCTTTCACGGGTAATAGCGAATTAGAAAAAGAAATTATTTCGGACGATTTGAAAATCCCGGACAAATTTAAAACCTCCCCCCCCCCCGGACGTCCCCGTAAGGTTAATAAAAGAGGACAGTGTCCGGGGAAAAGAGGACGGATGGCAACCCTAACTGTAGTAAACAACTGAAATGTACAAAAATTTCCGAGCCCTGTTTTAGTCTTTTCTCTGGCTGCTGCCTGCCCGTGCGGGAGGCGGGGGGGGGGGGGAAGGGGAGGAGTCTACTCGTCGACCGAGTTAGTGGTGGAAAAGGTTCGAGAGCGCGACCAAACGAATCGCGTTTGAGAAAAAGACCCGCATGGTCAATCATATAGAATAATGCGTCGTTGTCGTCGTAACTAATACTTCAACCTGCAATTTATCACTAACGGTAAATCGTACACACTGCGCCGCTGTATAGTAGGAGTTTTGTAAAATAGTAAAAAGACAACTATTATATATATATATATATATAATTGTGCGCGAGCGAGCGGACGCGTCGTCGTTCACTCCTTTCATTGTCACACTGTTTATATTAATGGTGTTTCTGTTACGTCATAGCAGCAACGGAAAGTTTCTCCCTCGCTCGCTCACGTTCGTTTTACGATTTTTAGCAGGAATATTATACTTTGGCGATTTATATGTTATCGTATGTATGTATGGAAGGAGGCGGCCAGAAGTACGTGCTTATATATATATATATTTATATATATAGAGAGAGAGAGAGAGAGAGAGGCTTATCGGAGGCGCCCGAAAGAATTTATCAGCAGGATTTTATTGTTAGCCTAATTCGATTGTCTCACTTCTCGCTCGAGTATCGATTGTCGTTGTCAGCAAGCAGGTTTTTCTTTATCGCAGTCACGGGAATTCTTCGATCGAGAGATAATTCAGTTTAGTAAGCGTATCCTCATCGGAACGATCGAATTATCAAAGAGTGAAATTTTTTATTAGTGATCGTTAATTAGGGAATGCTATATGTTTATAAGAATATAAATAGAAAAGTTTATTTTAATTAATGGATTATTGTTAAAATAAACAAAAAATTGTTCGACGTGTGCAATGGATTAAAATTACTGTTTGAAGGAGGGGGGGGGGGGATAAATAATGTCCTAATGGATTTTGCTGCTGGTTACGCGCGTGTCTGACGCGATCTTGGCTAGCTATTGTAAATCAACTGGTTAGATACGTGGACAGAGTCTGATGACTGACGCAGACTGACGTACACAGTCACACACAACACACACTCCTCTTGCAGCTGTAGTCGAGCGAGACGTCGCGTCGCGCGCGCGTTGTACTTGTTCCTCCCTCGAGCACGCACGCTTCCACCATCTTTCTATGTACGCTCTTCGCATTTCGCTCCATATTGTGCGCGCATGTATGCATATATATGCAACATGTACGTCGATGACACATACAGTTCCCTCTTGAACAAAGCAGTCAAGCAACAACAATCATACACTAACCTTTCCCGTGTCTCTCGACTAGCTCGACCAACGAATCTAGTATACACACACACACACACACACACACACACACACATATATATATATATATATATATACAGCCATGTGCTGACGACCGCTATAGAATATATACGGAAACGTAGGATCGATAAGAGGAGATAGGAGGGTGAAACACCCCGACGCGAATTACGTGACTCATAGTGTAGTGTCGCGCGCACACGTAGACACACACACTCCACACAAATAAGTAATACTCTTCATTGAAATCCACTAAAAAAACTTGACGACGAGCCGCGAAAGAAAAATATAATAAATATAGAAAACCAAGAGCATTTTATAAAATAGACAAATCTTTATTCAACCTTCTTTCTACGCTTCTCTACCAAAAAGCGAGGTTTATTTAAATTAAAGACAAATGATAATTCGAAAATTCGCAAACAACATGCAACTAAGCATATTACAACAAATTCCCTTATAAATTTAAGAGAAACTTTTATCGCTTGGTCAGCCACTGCACGAAATTGTTAAATTTCCTCGAGATCAATCTAATAACGTAATAGAATATTCTCTCTTAGAAAATTTTTAGAAAAAATACGACCGAAGAAAGTTGGAAAACAACAAAATCTTATGAATCCGCTACATTCTTCTCGCGTCAATCGAGCGAGCAATTTTACGTTCGTTCAATCTCGAATCTCTTCATTGTTTTCCTTTATTCGAACAATCGGCTGGGGGAAGTTTGATCCTATAGCAGAGCTTCTTCCCCCCCCCCCCCCCCCCCCCCTCCTAGGTTGGTGTTGGTCAGGTCGACGTCTCTCCTTTTCATCGCTTCCTACTTTCACGTTCACCTTCGCTTTCGCAATCGTTCCATGCAACGTACGATCGTCATCCCTCTCCTCCCAACCGTATGCAAACTTTCCTGTCTGTCTGCCCATTGACACACAAATTTAACAACGAGATTATATTAATTTCGTTATTGTCCATTTTTGTGCTTCATTCTTATGGACCACGCATAATGTTTTTTTTTTTTTTTTTTTTTTAATTATAAAAAGATAAATTTCGTCATTTTTGGTCCAAGTTTTTCTTTCGAATTTAATATTGAAAGATGAGAAGGTATTTTCTGTATATATAAATATATATTATCGATACTTTACGAAAAGAATTTAATATTCATGACATTTGAAGGAGCATGCTGCTGTAAGAGCGATTCTTTCCTAATGTTATACATGGGATTTATTAGGAGGAGAGCGAGTAATTCTCGTTTCGTTCTGCAAATCAGCCAGCCAGAGAGAGGATCGCGATGCACGCGTAATTGCGTAAATCGATTATAGAAAGTATACAAAGTTGTGGTAATTGAGAAAGAGAGAGAAAAGTAACGCAGCGGTGGTTTAGTTCCCTCCATGAATTTTTTCTTTTTTTCCTTGTGAAACGTTTTTAAGATTTCACGCTCGAACCGCAAACGCAGGAAATTTTGTCGAGCCAGAGGAAAAACTTGCGCGAAACCGAGATGATGATAAAGACATTCCATTGAATATTTCCTATCTGACTGTATGTGTGTGAAATATAATAATTAGAGTATAGGTTAGGTCGCTCTTGGACTCTGAATTGAGATTTCAAAAATTTTATCCACAGCTTTTCCTGCTTGGTTTTTTGTCTCCAAGTTCACCGTGCTCATAATATATACATATATATATATATATATATAGGAGCAAATTATGGGTGTTCCTCGGGCTTGTGGACGTATAGCTTGGTCGTGGCAGGGGGGGGGGGGGGGGGAGCGTCACCTTCCATCAATTCATCGGGACCATTGTGCGTGGGACGAATGTTTGTTTGAAAGTTATATTTAGTTTATGAATTTTAGTGCAGGAACATTGAATCGCAACGCGACAGGTATGTAGTAGAGAGGCATCCAGCAATTGAGAATTGCAGGGTCGTGATGGAAAGAAAATTCTTTTAACCATGTAACGGTCGAGGAGGAGAAAAGGGTCCGGTTTGTGTTTTGGTGTGCAGGAGGGGAGGGGGGGGGGGTCTTATCCTATCTTCGGCTTGGCTCGGCCACCGTCGATTGTCTTCCGCCACCGAAATTTCCCTCGAATGGAGAAACTTGGCAAGAAGAGCTCTAACTCTCTCTCTCTCCAGAGCCTTGCAAATATTCTTACCATATTTTTTCTTCTTTTTCAAATTAATTAAAACGACAATCGTGTGGTGCAACTATTATGCATTTCTATATAGTTTACGCGTAATAATATAATTTAACATCAGAAATATCACATCGTCGTAACCAAAATGCTCTTTTCTCAATCACGTGGTGCAACTATTATGCATTTCTATATAGTTTACGCGAAAGAATCTTAGCATCAGAAATATCACATTGCTGCTGTAATGAAAACTCTCTTTTCTAATTGACAATTTGCAAATATATCCTGATAAAAATTAGGTAAGTTTATTCCCCACGTAACATCTACGGTGAATGCATAATAAAGGGAGCAAGATTATTGTAAAGAAAAGGCTGGATTCTAGCAATTCTCTTTTCGTATGTACGTAACAATACAGTGTATTGGTGAGAAAGAAGCAGATTCTGGCAAGTGACAACTCTGTGTAGTGGAAGAAGCTTTGCGAGGGGAGGAACGAGGGTGGCCTGCAAGTTGGCTTGGTAGACGCCGCGTGCGCGCATGGGGAAACGAACCACCACCACGCGACGACGCTGTGCGAGTTCGCATCTTTCGGGAAAAGTTATGGGAAGTGGGAGCCACGACGAGTAGTCACGACGAGGCCGTAGGTCGTTGAATGACTCACGCACGAAGGAACGCGAGACCGAGGCACGGAGCACGCTTTTCCTCTATATCGATCGGCCTGCGCCGTCGGAGAAAATTCCGTATGTGTGTGCGTTGCTATCCCAATGACACTCCCGGTAACCCGATTGCACCGTTTCACCCCAATCCTACAAACTTTCATGCACTCGAAAGAAAAAATCCATTTTCCATAATAATTTAATTGCAATTATCGCGAGATACATAACACGATCGAATGTCATATAGGGACGAAGGGTCGAGGGGGGAGGAAAGTGAATAAATCGATTAGGAGTTAGGGAGCATATATCTATATATATATATATATATATATATATATATATATACTGCTATTCATGAAAAAATCCTTCCCTTGTCACGATAAATGATTAGAAAACTATTTCTATACGTTGCACATCCAATAAAGAGAAAGAAAGAGGCGAGTGGAGGAAAATGCATTTGATAAATTTACGTAGAAAAATGTTGGTCGATTAGCCTGGAAGGAAGGTTTCGGGAGGGGGAGGGGATTCGTGCTCGGGATTTCCTTATTGGCGCGTTTGACGAATTAATGTGTCATATATATACGCGTATACCTTTGAAGGCAAAGCGGTGACGATGACGATGACGATTAATCGAGTCGATGAAAATCGTATATGAAGCATGAGTATTCTTCTCGAACGAATTTTACTCGCCGCACGACCTACCCCCTCCTCGCTATAAGTATGTACCTCTATTAACCTGCAGAGGGCCGACATTTTTCCACATAAACTTATCAACTTTTTCAACTGAAATTTACTCAAATATGTAGCCCATGTGACTAATTTAAGCGGCAAGATTGTTGCTGGCCATATGTGTGGTCACACCGACCTTCCAAAGGTTAAGGTACGGGTACACGCGCTGCGCGAATTTTTGGGTAAGACGCGCGGTGTGTCCACTCCACACGTTTCACGCACCCTATACCCGCACCTTAGGCTCCTATATTTTCTTCTCCAAATGTTTTTTTAATTAAACAACTATAGGTTAGTGTTTCGAGGCAGGGGCGAGAATGAGTGACCATGCACAGAATGCATCGCGCAATTACATAATACATCATCTCACCCTGCGTGCCACGGAGAAAAAAAATGGCAATAAAGCTGCTGAATTAGCAATAAATTGTTGCTCTATTTGGACCAGCGATTTTTATATTAATTGTATTGTATTTTTTTTTGTAGTAGATTTTTGCAATACTTTATTGTTAAATAAGTGCACAATAGTTTTTGTTATATCAAATTACTAAACCATATTGCTAATACAGTATTGCAATTATTACTATACTAAATTTTTGAAAAATCTAACAAAAGTTATTGTTAATTACCATTGCAATTTTTTTTGCAATACTTGAAATGTAGAATTAACAATATTAGGGCAGTATTATTTATTAACAATTCTGCATTGCAGTTTTTTATTGCAATATAATGTTGCATATACGACATATTATTATCATAATGCAAGGCTCGAAAATGTTTGCATTTATCAGTTGTTTACTACAATCACAAATGAGGAATCCGTATTAGAGACTTATAGTAAAAGACTGAAAAGTGCACAAATTTCCGAGCCATGTTATAATGTATATTACATCATATTTTATATCTTCGTTGAAATGTTAAAACACGATTTAATGTTTTATAATAGTATGTCGTATAAACACAATATAGTATATTGCACTTTTTTCATCTCTTTAAGGAAGAAAAAAATACGATTTATTTTAGAAAGAAATTTCCATCAATGTATATTTATTTTTGCATAAAAACGTTAGAAAGACATATATTATATAATATAAAAACATAAATATAATTATATTTTAATACACACGCACACAATCTTGCATTAAATCTTTTATCCTTATAAATTTCGTAAAAAAAAATTCAAATAAAACAAAAGTAAAATATTACTTCAATTTTCATAGTAACTATTTTGTCAAACATTTTTCTTTTTTTGTTAAAAAAATTATTTCGCTTATTTAAACAAACTTATAGTAATAATATATATCAAAACCTTAACGATTACAATGCCGAAGTAACTAATCTATTACTGTTTGAGAAATACATATTTCCATTACTTGCTTCAATTACAAAAAAATGGTATCTGATTTATTAACTGCATGTATTCTATATATATATATATATATATGAATTCAGATTTTTCATTAACGTGGTATGCACGAAAATGTCCTATATAATCTATTGTTTCATATATCCTTAACAAAAAATAAATTTTGTTTTCTTGATTTATTAATATTTTTGTTATTTTACCAACTGTTGGGACATCGTTTATTTGCACAGACAAATTAAGTTTGTAAATTAAGTTATTGACACTAACCCATTTAACATATTTATAATTTTCAAAGCGTGAAGATAACTTATTTTTTATAAGTAGTTCGTTAATATTTATTGGGTGTATGTCTGGTCCAGTCGATTGTTCATTTGTAAAACCTTTATGTAAAATAAGACGCTCACTAAACTTTATCGATTCTCTGACTGATATACCCCGTGTGAATAATATTTCGCCTAGATGTAGTTACATTTGCAGAAATTTTGCCCTGTCTATGTTTTGCTTCAAATCGCATGCACCATAAGTGAACTAGCGGTCCAGACATTTGCATTACATAAGAGTAATGAATCATGTGATGATGTTTTGGTTTTAAATTAAATTTAGAAAGCTCTACATATAGCTCATTGTGCTCTTGAATTATAGTTTTAAGAAGATTAGGATATTCTTTATGAATATATGGTGCTGTGATTAAATCTAACAAATCTCTTAGAAGCAAATACAATTGCCAATAACTATATTTTCTGGTATTAAGTCACCTACAAAAAATGATAAATGCTGAATAAAACAAAATACTTCGGAAGCCGACATTTTTATATTATCAAGATTTTTCTTTTCTGGTGGCTTATTACGTTTTTCTATGTAACCGTAATTAAGGAACTTAATCCTACAGTTTAGTGTTTCCAGTGTAAATAATTTTACTTGCATTATAAAATATTTAAGAATTAAAGAGATATCAAATTTACAAACTCCTTCTAAAACATCGTGCATTATATCAACAACAAAGTTTTCCGTTATATGAAAACTTGGAATTCTATTCCATATACACTCCTCTTTTATCCCAGAATCAAACACATTATTATTTGCTACACTGTTTAAATAATCATAGCGTGATCTCATTTTAATAAAATTATCGATAAAACTATTACATGTTAAATTATCTTTTCTGATATTACCAAAACGGCAAGGCCGGTTAGCCGAAAAACTTTCAACTAGATCTAAAATCGAGTGTAAGCCAAGGTTGTCTCCTATAATAAGACATAATACAAAAAAACCTGCACACTTTCATTTGGTGTAACTATTGCAATACCTTTTTCTTCTAAAGCAATAAGTTCATCTATTAATACTTTAAAAATTGCTGCGTTTCCATAATGTATTCTACTTCTTGCATAAAACAGTAAAACTAAAAAAATATTTTCTAGTTTGGACCGATAGTGGGGTGGTAAAGATGGAAGGGAAATATAAACTGCGCCTAACGTTTTAATACTAGACCTGGTACCTAACGGATTATTGACTTCATATTCGTCGAAATAAAGAAATAATGGTATCACGATTTTACCTTGATATGACAGAGTCTTCTGTTTCCATAAATTACTTTGCGTGAAATTCTCAATAATAAGTTTAGATGTAGATAATTCATCTAAGTATTGTAGTGTCATTTCTAAAACATCAGGCAGCTCAAAAAAACCTTTTAAAGTGTTTCGAAGAGAAATTTATTTAATAGTCTCATAACCAGTTTCTAAAACAATCTTATCATGTAAAATTGTTTCTTTTAAAGCTTCACCGATTACCAAATCCTGTGGTTCCTCATAATATCCATTATCCTTTAAATACTTAATTCGTAAATAATCTGAAGACATTTTATTTACTGTGTCTTTTATGAAATCTCATGTATTACTTAAAGCTGACACATTTTCATCCCCCAGTATGTTCAATTTATGACCAATAACTGTCTTCAAATAAGTAACTATTGGTTCAGACAATTTAGATAACTCCTGGATAATATTTTATACACAGTTTCGGGGTAATAAACGATTACCATACAAGTTAATAATAAAAAAAATAAAACGTGACAAAAATTCTTTCTTGAAATTAAGAAATGCATTTGATTCATTAAACTCTTTTGAAAAGTTGACATGTTCAACTGTATTATATGAACTAAGTGTAGGGGGAGCAGGAAAGCTAAAAGCTAAATCAGAAACATTATCTAAAACATCACTTCTTATATCGTCAAAAGAGGTAGAAATATTATTTGTAGGTATTTCATTTTTAGTTGACAAGAAGTCATGACATTTTCTCAAGTGTCTCGTAAGAACAGAAAAATTGTCAAATTCTCTCATACATCCTTGCTCAGCATATGTCAATTTTGTATTATACATATAATGACAACTTTTTATATGCCTTAGTAAATCTTTAATAAAGTCAAAATCTTTTTGGCATGTATAGCACTTCGGCATTGTTTTCGTAATTTGTAACAAACTTAAATTTCTGAATTAATGTAATTAAATATTAAAAACGCGTTTTAGTTTTCATTTTCAACATCAGATATAAAAGTTGTTAATCCAACTGACATTCTGCATTTCTTATTCCATTTGGTAGATATGTTATATATGACTTTTTGAAAAAACTTCCATACCTGCTCACATTCATATGGATATAATGCAGAAAACACATGATATGATTTAAAACATATATCCACCGCTTTCAAAGTGTTCTCTAATAGATAAATTATTTTATCTATAACTACGTAGCTGCATTCTATTCGCTGGAGTGAAGATCCGATAATTACTATAAATGGTTGAACATTTAAACCATATTTAAGCATTTTTTCTCTTCGTCTTTGGATAATTGGTTGCAGATCAGCTACAGTCTAAAATCAATAATTAATATTTTCTTTAATTTATGAGTTTGAAACTTAACTAATTAATAGAAAAGCTTGCTTACATTAATTCGAATAAAGAATCGATCCTGAATTTCTATTTTTGATGGGCGCCATGTGTTATTGTTTCTACGAATGGAAACAATAGGAATCAATAAAGGGAGAATACGCAAAGCAATTAATGACAATGTCTCTGAAAATTTATATCTAAAATAATATACCAAGATAGTTATAAATATAATATCTAAAATAATTATATTAAAGTTGTTTTAATATAATATTTAAAACATGTACCTTCTGTATCTGAAATACTTAATATATCTAGGCAATTTTTAATGTCAACTCTGTTGCACGACTTTGCAATATTCAATATTTTTAAAGAACATGTTGGCCACTTGTCAAATAAACTTAGTTCTTTTCCTGGGTACTTTTGAGCAAAATCTATTTCAATCTGAAATAAAATTACAGATAATGTATTTATACATAAATAAAAAGTAACCGTAACATCTCTTATGTAATTACTTACAAGTGTATAGCCTAACGCTTGCTTTAAACAGGTAAATGATTCAACATAATCATAAATTAGTATTTCTTTCTTGAACTGAATTTCTCTTGCTCTTCTAGTTGATTTCCAAAATTCCACAATTTGATTCCATGGCTCCTTTGAATTTTTTAACCATTGTAATTTATCCTTATCTTCAGCCGATGGCTCATATGTATCTAAAATTGTACAATAGTATTCAATATTTATTTTAATACAATAAATTAAATAAACCTGTCAATATTCAAATATTACCATCAGTAATTGCCTCTTCGCTTAAGTCAGTATTGCTTCCTTCATCTGAGACATTCACCGTAGAATTTTTATTTAACTTTTTTAATATACGTCTTAAATAATAATATTTACACCACAATTTTCCCCTAGTTTGCAACATTTTACCATTTTCTTGAGTATATGGTATATATGTTCCCTATAAAATTAATGTTTAACAGTAAATGACTAAATAGCAATTTAATATATAATGATTATGGTAAGATACTAATTTTTTGATAATTGCCTTCTTTTCTGTTGGAAAAATTGCAACAATATCCTCACATAATTGTAAAAATGTAATCGTTGATATTCTGAAAAATTTTTTTCTTCTATTAAAATTTATTTTTATTAATTGGAACTTTTAAAACAATTAAATTATTCTTACTTGTTATCTTTAGAATTGTTTAATTCATGAGTGATAACTAAATTTACAAGTTTTGTTCTTAACTGCGTAGTTAAAATTTGAGTCTCTTTGTAAACTTTTAAGATTACCACTCCTTCGACAGAATTTTCCAAAATACAAAAAACTTTATTTTTAGATTGAATATTTTGTTTGTTTGTGTGTAACATTAATGCTGTAATAAAAATTTCTAACGTACACTTTAAATTAAAACAATTATTATATAAAATAAAAATGAACCTACATGTTGACGTTATAGGCTCTGTTTCTTCTCCAGATTTTTTGTCACCCTGCAGTGTTTAATAATTTGGCTTATGGTTTAATAAATCATTTATAAAGAATTCTTTACTTTACCTGCAACGAGCTTTTATATTCTTTAAACTTCTTTTAAAATTTTAAACGTTCGCTTAGTCTGGGGATCAGTTTCTTTAATATTATTTTTATTTAACTCAGCAAATGATTCCTCCTCAATACCCTCAGCTTACAAAGAAGATAAGCAGTTAGAACTCGAAAACAAATTATTCAAGTAGAAAAAAAGAAATTATAAATTTACATTCAAATTTCTCTATTAAATTTTCCAATTTCCATTCACATAGCTTTTGTTTTACAAACTCATCTGCCATCTATAATTAAGAATTAAAAAAAAAATCTGTTACATACATTATTAAAGCAAAACTGTTAAGGTTTTACTGTACAAGAGTGTCTCGGTTAGCAACGTGACTGTTTTCATATTGCTTAATGATTGTTTTTTAGATTTTAGGTTGAAATAGTCGAACCAATGAACAATGGATAAATGATGAAAAGAGAACGGTATATGTAGAGCCGATCGAAACAGGTCTGAGCCAGAATTTCATATGTAGTTAGAGTTTTAGAATACTAAATACAATAAATTTTAGGTAAAAAAGTATGTTAAACGAATGTGCAATGTACTTACTTTATTTGTAGTTATCTTTCATCAAAAATTATTTCTGAGAGAGGATATGAAGCTAATCCCAAAATGCCGTATAGTATATATAATATCTTTACTTCGACACAAAATCTGCACTTTACAACTGGGGAATAATGATCGAGACACGGATATAATTATTGAAAATAACCAGATACTAAGTTTATCCATGTAATTTGTGCACTAATTTTATCATTAGGTAGATCACGCGTATTTATATTCGGTTTGAAAATTGTCCTGTGGCCACTTAGTTCCCAACACACTGTTCTGATGCAATTAACCGCCAACTATGCCAACGCGCAACGGTTATGCGCATTAGACATAAACAAGACGGTTTAGAGCAAAAAATGAGAATGCCCTCTCAATCAGTTTATCTTTTTTTGGAATAACAGCGGAACTTATCAAAAATGAATATATTATTTTCAACTTTAGGCCATCAGCTATCGATACTATTTTACATAATTATAAAAGCTGAACAAAGCATTTGTATAAGATACAAGCTCTTCTCCTTATAACATATATTTTTATGGATGTAGTAACTATTCTTTTAGTAACAAGAACTATTGTGGTATTGCTCTGAATACTCAATAAATAAATTGTTGTTTTAACTAAAGAAATATTGCAAAAATAGCAATCTTTATTATAATCGTATATAATTTTTGTTGTGAAAATAGCAATAAAGTTTTGCTAATATATACCTGTAGTTTTAACAAATATGAATGGTTAACTTAACATTACATTATTGCTTATTCTACAATAAAATTATTGTAAATTTTAAATTGCTATTTTAGCAACAGTGAACTATTTTTTTAAATATAAATATTGTTATGAGTGCGATTTTTTTTTTAGCAATTCATTTATTGCTAAATTAACCAAAATCATTTTTCTCCGTGTGCATAAATAAAGAATTAAAATAGAAAATTGTTAAAAGAAAAATAAAAAGTCCAATTCATTTTTATCGCATTTGACCTAGGGGGAAATTTTTTTTGATCCCACAGTCATCCAGCTTATTAAATTCTATTATGCAAGCTAGTATGATTTTCATTAGGGATCGCGACTCCCTTAAAGATTTTGTCGAGCATGGAAAGTAACATGGAGAGCCGAATCCGGCGAAATCTATGATTCTAAATTTTCGGCTACAATTTTCAAGTGCCAGGTAATTTTTTTAATTTTTTTGGATTTCACAGCTTTGCAGTTAATAAAATTTTGAATGAGCTGGTTTGAGCCTCATCAAGGATCGCGACTTCTTTAATGGTTTTCAAATAGAGAACATGACTTTCGAGATAAATTTATATTTGTTCCGGTAGAAACTACAGTTACAAATTCCCGATCGTTATCGAATTGCATACCATCCTATGTAGTTTGAAGAAACTAGATGACCGTGGAATCCATAAATATTAAAAAAATTTCCGGACACTTGAAAATTGTAGAAGAAAGTTTAGAATCATAGATTTCGCCGGATTCGGCTCTCCATGTTAATTTCCATGCTCGACAAAATCTTTAAGGGAGTCGCGATCCCTAATGAAAATCATACTAGCTTGCATAATAGAATTTAATAAGCTGGATGACTGTGGGATCAAAAAAAATTTCCCCCTAGGTCAAATGCGATAAAAATGAATTGGACTTTTTATTTTTCTTTTAACAATTTTCTATTTTAATTCTTTATTTATGTTGTTTTAGAAGGAATGCAACATATTCGTTACTTTTAATTTGAAATTAAAACATTTGGTTAGAATTTTTTTGTGTGGCTCGTATACCGGCTGTCACGCTAATTTTAGGTTAGCTGATGGCGAAACTCGCGGCTGGAGTCGAGTCGCGGCTAACTTCAGCGTCATTGATGATCGGGATGCGGCGCCGTGGCGCATGGCGTCGCGTCGGCTTCCTAGCTGCTCTCGTCGCGTATACCGTCCTGTCGTGTCGTATTGCATCAGGAATGTCACATAGAGATAGCAAACAAGTCAGTGGCAGGCAGCTGGCAGCTTCGACGTACCTACATGCAAATCTCCTATATATATATATATATATATATATACGGGTCTCTCTCCTAACGGGATTTCGACACAGATCGATATAGCATGCGGCGCCCGCCGCAAGGAGAACCGCTCTCTCCACTCAAATATATCGATCGAGATCTATCGATCGTACGTATATATATATATATATACTCGCTGATTCAATACAGACTCACGATCCTATGGTTGCTGCAATTTTGATCAAAAATTGCAAAAGTTGTGTGTGTTTCTATAGAAAAACAAGAATTTTTTCAATGTTTATTGAGGAAACTCATCATATGTGTTTATATGTATATAGATCCAGGAAACCATAAATTACTCTATATGAATGAAAAATTCGAAAGAATGGAAATTCTGTGCTACGTTGTGGTGTGACGCAGGAGAAACGAAGAAGATCCAACGTGATCCGGATCGATCGGTCGAGTTGACGTGACGTATGCGTGGTACAGTTGCAGCATCACCTCCCCCCCATCTCTATAAAAATCGCAGCAGCCGTTTATGCATCCCTAAATATATAGAATATTTTAACGTGGATTCTATCGGTGGCGACTGATGGCGGCCAATGAAATGGATCGAACGAGTCGAGCGAACCACCGTCCGCGCGGTTTCACCATTGCACGTATCCCATTTACATTTGATTAATCGAAAGCGGTACACGCGTAAGACGGAAGTGTCCCGCTTCTCCGCGACTCGCCAATCGGCTCATCCGAGCGAGCCACTCGTTTCTTTATTTTATATGCATATATCGCTCCGACGCGTGTGAGCTGCACGCACGCAATGCACGCGTGCACCACCGATAGGATTGATAAAATGCTAAATCCTATATAGGCGCGCGCAATCTTCCACCGCGACAGATGGCCAATTTTCTCGCCACTTTATTTATCATCCTTTCGCTTTTTATTTGATAAAAAAAATGTCGTTCGTCGAGGAGAAAAATACGTGGATAGAAATGATTTATAATTAGGAAAATTTGTAGGATCAAAATTCGTTTGATACATATTTAAAAAGGTTCTTTCCTCCGTGTATTTGCACGAGATTCAGTAGTGACGCTTGTGTGTGTCTTGCGTGTGTATATATGTGTTCCGGACATTGCAAGAAACATAGGTTCTGTTGGATTTTGATTCGAGTTTTATCGAGGATCGACCAGGTGGTGTGGTGTCTACGTCTCAACTATACACGCTATACATATATATATAGTATAGGAATATTCGAGAATGAAATCGGTGCGTCATTTGGCGTATACAGCGCGTTTCTTTTATTGTTGGTGATGACGAAGGGAAGGAAGGTCGCGAGCCGGTAGCTTTCCCGGCCGGCTCCTGCAAAAGGAGAGAAAAATTGCTCGAGTGACTCGACGATATAGCTATATGGCCTATATAGGCCCTGGAAGGCTATGGATGAGGCACAAACTATCTCGTGCTGCAAAAGAATAAGGAGAATCGAGGAAAGTAAAGCGTTCGAGAGCCCAGTACGTTATACCACGGAGTCTGTTTTGTGCCAATTGTTTACTTTTTTTCCTCCACTTCACTCTCTTCTCTTTTTTATCTTGCACAAATCGGATTACGTTTTTGTGCAAAATAATAAATTCTCTTTCTCTCTCTCTCTCTCATCATTTATTCCTTTGGCTTTGCATTAAATTTATCCGTTCTCATACACGTACCTATATTCCTAATAATAATCGATCCCTATTTCTCTCTTTTCACAAATTTCCCCTTCCGAAAGAGAGAGAGAGAGAGAGAGAGAGAAAGAGTCTCCACTCGACTATACGAAAACACAATTAACGATCGGTAAGACGGATTAATCTGATAAACAACTATTTTCTTCTATCAAGACCAAGTATACGTATATACGTTTCTCGTTTGGTTCTAAAAATACTCCTCGAGTATTTCGTGGTAAATTCTTATACTCGTATAAGCGAATAATGAGGTTTGCACGTTTGGCGAATGGCGAGCAGGAGAGACTCGCGCACCACGCGCGCTCAGCGTGTATTTGTACACTTTGCCTCGATGCGAGAAAGCCGTGCCCTGTGGCTCCAGTTCTGTTGGTGTGTTTAGGAGAGTCGGCTGGCTCATCGGTGGTTTTAGCTCCATCTCTGTTTGTTTATGAGAACGCTGTGCTCTGCTGACTGGCTGGTAGGCCACACTGCGCTGCCACTACACAGTCGCGTCGTTGGAACGACGGACGGACATGTATACGAAGCTAACCTCAAAAAGCGTCTGCGTAGCGTAAACATTGAAAGGAAGCAACGGAATAGTGACCTTGTGCCGTGGTGAGATAAGACGCCGTATCCGTTGCGGCGTTCTTTCGTACAAGGAAAGCAAATAGAAGTTTTGAGAAAGAAACGATAAGACCACCCGATAGAACAGGAGGAATCTCAATTATGCTGTCTGTCTGCAGCCTGGCTCTGCCGATGCACTTACAACTGGCTTAGAAAGTTATTGATGTATCAAGGCCACTCGATGCACTTGAATCGTTTCGATAAGCATTCGATGCTCGTCCTTCTTCTGCTATTCATCATCCGCTACCTGAACATGTATATGTATATATAGATTGCACAGCCGAAGCTTTTTTATCTGGCGCGCTCGAGCAGCCTTTACGATATACACTCTGCCTAAACTTCTCCCATTTGTGCGACGAAAAAAACAATAACAACTCGGTATACCGTACACGTTACTAAACAGCATTCTTTTTCTTTTCATCATTTTTTTGTTTTGCTACAACATGCAGACATGCTCCAGTAGTTTGGTGAATTTAGACGAAAAAAGAGATTGTTATTTCAGTGTAATTTTCTTTAATGGAGAATTACCTGTTTTTTTTTTTACAAAGATTTTTTATCTTGGTAAATGCAATATAAATTTGTTTTGCAATACCTTTTTTTTCTTTAGATTCAAGAAGGTATTCGGCGCAAAAGATTGATATTTATAGTATTCGGATGATTAATAAAGTTTTTAGTCTTCGGACTATTTATGCACATATACAGGGTGTTTTGTGTAAGACGTCCCACAGCATGGATACAAAATGACGCGTATCTCTTTAACTGTAAGAGAGATATTCATTTTTTACATAGAACCTTCTCGAAACCTCTTTAGTCCAGTCAAATTAGACAGAAAAGTGGCAAATCATTGCAAAAAATACTTCAATGGAATTTTTTTTTTTATTCGAATGGTTATCCCCCGGAGAATCGAAATCCACAAAGTTCGAACTCCTAGGGGTTGTGCTACGGCCGCCATCTTGAAAAAGGGGTAAATTTATAAAAATGAGATATCATGGTCAATATTAAACGCAGAACATCAATTTTTCTTTCGTTTTATAGAGAAAAACAAGCACTACAAGTTATATTTGAAGTATTTCTTTATAACTTTTTTGTAAAAAAAGTTATTAAAGAAAAACTGATAAAAATTTTAGGGTAGATTTGTTTTCCCTCCATTATTTCTTCCCCTGTTGTTTCGAATAAAAAAAAGCTCAAATAAATGTTGTAGAGCGTCAAATTCTCTACAATTTTCATATTTTAAAACTTTACGTACCTTTAACGGGAATCCGTATACCGACATTATAGAGCGAAAACTATTTCGCATGCAGCGTTGTCATTTGTTGACGGATTGTAAAGTTATTACAGGTTTTTGGAAATGCCAGAAGCTTATCTACTAAGTTACGTTAGGAAAATTAACAAAAAATGAAAAAAAATTTTTGTTTAAATAAATATATTAACATTATTGAGAAACAACAATTAAATAGCAAAATCCCCCAACGTACTTTACTAGATAATGTTCATACGTTTCCAAAAAGTCCACAAAAATGCAAATCTGTCAAGAAATGACGATGCTGCATGCGAAATAAATAATGGAAGAATTTCGTGTTCGGGAAGTCGCCAACACGAAATTCTTCCATTATTTATTTCGCATGATCATCGTCATTTCTTGACAGATGTGCATTTTTGTGGACTTTTTGGAAACGTATGAACATTATCTAGTAAAGTACGTTGGGGGATTTTGCTATTTAATTGTTGTTTCTCAATAATGTTAATATATTTATTTAAACAAAAATTTTTTTTCATTTTTCCTAACGTAACTTAGTAGATAAGCTTCTGGCATTTCCAAAAACCTGTAATAACTTTACAATCCGTCAACAAATGACAACGCTGCATGCGAAATAGTTTTCGCTCTGTAATGTCGGTATACGGATTCCCGTTAAAAATGTAGAAAATAAATGGCAATATAATTAACCATATCAATCTTATCCTATTAAAAATGAAACATACTTTTATATTCTATTCTAATTATAAAATTATTTATTTTGTATTATATTTTAAACAATATTAATAAACTCTTTTCCGCACCACCAAAGAGGTAGAGTTCCAAGTGCATTTTTTTTAACGTGGTGTCCCCAGTAGGTATAATCCACGAATAAATAATAATCTTAATTAATAAAGTACTATTTTAATTTTGCCTTTTTCTCACATGGGCCTTCCTTAGTATAGCATTCATCATCATCCTCTGTATGTTCATTTTCTTCATCTTCATAAATTGTAATATCTTTATGATTTGGATCAATTAAAGGGTTTTCTAATATTTCATCACACGCATCCTCATCCTCTATTAGGTTTTGTAAGACTGCTACATTTTCACAAGTCTTTCCACAGCAATAATGGCATATAATGGAACATTTTAATCCAGCTTTATAGCACCCACATGCCTTTCCACATTTTTCTTTACATTTACAAGATATTAATTGCAAAACGCTTGACGGTGCTGGGTCTTCTGTATTTATTATAGGCTCCAATCCATTAGTTGTTCTTTGCCATCCCCAGTCAAGCGGATCTTTATAAATATCAAGCCAACTTTGGACCTGATGGTATGTACGAAAAGTATGCAGTTTTGCAGCCGCAAAAGTGGGCGGTAAACAGCTTAATTTAAATTTGTTTTTTGTTGAACACCTAGTAAAATGTTTATATCGTAGGGAATTCAATGTGTCATTCTCATCACCATTAAATAAAGCAACAAATAATTGTTCACCTGCCGCTGCCAAAACATTATTTTCAATTTGACTATTACTAAACAAGGCTATTATTGATTGAAGACGTTTATTCTTCTGAATAACATTAATTAATTTAGACTTTCCAATATTGTAAATAGCAGACGTGGTATCACAGCCTGTAAAAGCATGTAGAAATAAAATATCATTATTAAGTATAGGATAATTAAAGCTTTTGGGAGAATAAAATGCCTCTGTAGATCGTCCTCGTGCCGGTTTTTTAAAATAAATATTTGTTAAATTATCCCCTAATGCTGTAAGTATAACAAGAAGGTCAATATCTTCACCTATAATTGTAACAGAATCGAATTTCGTAGAATTATGCATCGCTGTTTTAACGATAATTGTATCTGCATCCTCTATAGCTTGTTCTACTGTAATATCATTTAATCTGAAATTTTTTATTAACATAGAAATAAAGTTATTTTTATTTCTTTCGTTGGATAAAAACTTTTCCTGATTGATTCTTATTAATGTATCTTCCTGAAAAATAATATCACCGCATTGATGATTCATAGCACGTCTTAAACGTTCAGATGATTTGGTACCCATTAAATTTGTGTTATCTAAATAACCATCAAATACGACGGAAACATATTTGGAAAAATGGTTACGTATATAGGTAACATATTTTTCACAAAATTTTTGGTATGTAGAATGGTTATCCCAAATAACTTTATGCAACAGGAAACCACCGTCTACCACATCTAAATGTTTTTCACCTAATTTTGGTATATTTGAAAGTGGAGAGAACAATTTATAAAACGATGATTTGGTTCCTTTTCTCATTCCTTGTTCTGTAAATAATGAAAGAGGATATGGAGAAAGTTCAAATGATAAAAAATGTTTTAAATCACTTTCAGACTGTTTGCTTAATGAAATTCTTTGGAATAATAACGTCGGATCAATAGCAACTGGAATAGAATTTATATTGAGACTACTTTTCATTGTTGCTAAAGATAAGACTGTATCCTTTCGTTTAAATGAAAGTGAATCAAATGAGGAACCAATAATTTTTTTAGCCATTTGAAAACCAATTTCGAAAGCATAATGACAGTTAATATTTTCAGATCCTACAATTCCAGTACTAAGGGATACAATGTTTTTATTTTCAGGAAATGGATAATGGCTCGCAAACCAATTTGTAATTTTTTCGGCATCTAAATTATCGCGAGAAACACGAGCTTTTCGTGTATCAACGTGTTGCTCACTTGTTCCTCTTATGATACCACAAAATGATTCAACTTCCTCACAAATATCTTGCATATGGATACTTCCAATCGTCCACTTTCTTTGTGATATGTCATTCATTCTTCCACCATGTGTTAATCCTCCAGTTACTTTCATTGTACGCATTAAACCTTGTTCTATGGCCATATCTGACATTACTCCACACCAAAATTTATCAGAGCGACGGATTGTAAAGTATCCAAGATTTGTAAATTTATTAAATTCATCATCAGACATTCTTTCACGTAAGTTTCCCATATCTTGTAAATAAAGTTGAGCACTCTTCGCATAAAGGAAATGACCGCTAGCGTGAAATATTGGAATTATTTTCTTAATAGTTTCTAAATGAAGATTCCAATTTCCAGAACGCTCTGCCTCAATGAATTGTTTCATTAAAGTTACCATTCTAAAATATTGAATAAAAAGTTTTGCCGTTGGACCTCTTCCCTCCATTATTTTCATTTGTTCCTGGAATTTAGAACATGTCCTTCGTAGGAACTCGTTATTGACAATATTTTGTATTATTGTTGAGTCTGGACAGGCAAGAAATAAATCTAATTCATCACGTTCTTCGTCTTGGAAATCAATTTCATCCATAATGATTTTAGCCAAACACATGTGAGTTATTGTATGAGCGCGTACCGCTCGACTATATGCGTGGCCAAGTAAAATTTTATTAACACTATTTTCTGCATAAATCGTTGTTAATACAGCTTCAATTCCGCTGCCATTCATAATACTACCTATTGAACCAAGGAAAGACATTAAAAGATGAAAACCTCCTAGTCTGACTACTATTTTATTGAAATCAAACCTATCATTTACATTTGCAACAATGTCTCGAGCTTTCCAATACAACGCTTGATCAAATGTAACAAAAATAGTATTTTGATTGCAAGATTTACCCAATCGAACTGCTTCTATGAGAGATGTGAAAATAGTATCATAATTTGAAGGAGGAGCATTAATGAAAGGAAGAGCTATTATTTTAGATTTAACATAAAACAGATCCTTCTTTACATTTTCCATGAAACCATTCCAGCCTACAATTTCTCTAACTTGAGCCCATTTACCGTAAAGCCACATCATATCTATCGATGTTGGCATAATTTGTTCATGAATTTCCTGTGCGCCTAAAATATCAGTAACTTTGACTTTTTGTAAACCTTGATATTTTGCTTTTTCGTACGTTTGAATATTTATAATTCCGTACTCATCTATAGAAGTAGAATACCTTTTTGTAGGCATTCGACTAAAAGAAGTATCAGGGTTGATTGCATCATATGGTGTTAAACATTGAATTCCACCCATGCAATGAAACGTTCCATATCCATCAATGGTGCATGTATTAAAATCAGCATTATCAAATACAAATTGAGAGAAGGCATGGGGCAGAAAAATGCGTGGAGGACGCTTAATGGATGCTGTCTGAAATAAATTTATTTCGCTATAAGAAGCTGAAAAACCAAATGAGGATAAAATATCAATTAATTTTCTAGAAGCAAATTGTTTAAACAGAAATACGCCTATTCCAAGTAAAATAGGTGAAATAAAGGAACGTGGACGAATAGCAGATATAATTGCATGTCCGATTGAAGTACATTTTCTTTGCCATGCACATTCATCACCTTTCTTCGACTTCATAATCATTTCTGAAAGAAAAACTTTTAGGCTATTTGGTATATCGTCAGTAGCATTTTTCATAAATTTATCGCATGGTGGATAATTATTTAAATCATAAACTTTGGAACGCACTTCTTCTACGATGATAGCAGCTGCTTCTCGAACCACGCGTAATTTTTCTTCTTGAATATTAGTATTTCTTTTTTTATACCAATCTTCAGCAAGCAATTTATAGCCGGTATTTTTAAAACAAACGATGGTTTCACGCTTATTCATTTCAAAGAAAACAATTTCATCTTCATACTTTTCTTTCAATCGCATTTTTACCGTTCGCTTATCTGGCCGATGTTCTTCGCTAATTTCATTCATTAATTCTGTAAGTGTAAATTGACATTCATCAGAATTATCATTTAAAAAAGAGTAAATATTTTCCATGACACTATCGATACTTTTACATGCAGGTCTCCCTTTCCTTTTATTTGTTAGGGGAGGCAAGCTTATTTGTCGGTAACAATGAAGATGATACTTTGCTTTTATTGTTACACAATCAGAAATTGTAATTATTCTATTAATAATGCTACGAGATAATTCATCATCCCGATCAGTTAATTGTTTCAAAATTCTATCTAGTGTTGAATTATCTCGCAATGTACAAATCTCCTTTCTTCTATCTACATTTAATTTTTTTTGGTTTTCTAAAAATATTTCGTTTATAATTTCCGCGCAAAAGAAGCAACGATGTTCAAAATCAAATAGCGGTTGATTTTGAATTTCTAATTGTTGCTTCGAGGACGAGGATGCGTTTTGCGATGAAATATTACGACGACGAACAGCAGCTATTGCCATTTTTTCATTTGTGTGAGATTTCCAACATGACATATGAATATCTACATTCTGAGCATTTTCCAACATTTTCGCATGATCATCATCGCTTCTTTTTAAGGCGAAAGCATGTAATCTACGTACACCCCTTTCTTTAACATTAACGTTTTCTCCTTCAACAAGTATTTTCTCACATATGAAGCAAAACATTTTGTTCTTTCTCTTTCGCAAAATTCGTGTTTTTGTGTGTTCAATTTTTGAGTATATGCGTCCCGTTAATCTGTTTGAAATAAAAAAAATACATATAACAATCTTTCTTCAATTTTAATAAATAATTATTACAATTGACTATCATCAATGTAAAAATAATACAAAGGAAATTTATGTTTTAAAAAATCTATTATAATTTAGGTTAAGTAAGAATAAAACTGTTATATGTATTATGTATTACGAGATCTTTAAGTATTTAGTTTAAATTTAATATACCATCAGGGCACTAGATTCTGATCAGTTAACACAAATTTTCACATTGCACTCAATATTACAGTAGATATAAGAAGAGAAATTATAAAATGTTTTTTTTTTTTCAGTAAAAGGTAAATATTGAAGGTATACATAACAATTAAAACTATTATAAAATAAAAATAATTAAATTTATAATTAAATGAATTTATCGTGAATTACAAGGGACTAATTTCTGATCACCTATTTCATCCACGAAATAAATTTATTATCAGTTCAGGAACTACATTCTAATTATGGATATATAGTCGATATTTTAATTGAAATATTAGAAAACTTATTCAAATGAAACTATTTCAATCATTATTAAATTTGTTTGCATAATTAATCTTTTCAGGTTACGTTTATCAATTACTGAATTTTTTTCAATTAAAAACTCTCAATTGCAGCTTTTAGATTGTACTTTTATTTTTTCTTTACGATCTGATCTTAATATGTATAAATATATTTAAATTGCTGCACTGTAAATTTAATAAAATGATTTATTTGCCAGACTGATCAGAAATTGGGTACTGATCAGCAATTAGTGCCTTAACGGTATTATTAAGTAAGAAACGAAACACACAATGAATACATGAATGTTCTTACAGCAATAAACATGTTGACACTTTGAAACTTGAAATTTAAACGGAAAGTCTAACGATTAAGAACAATTAAATTGTATATCGGTTTAACGCTTGTTTAAAAATTGAAAACTATCACGAAATAAAACATCTATCTAAGTTTGGCTTACTAGAAACATGTATATAGCATATATAATAGCATTATTGAAAATTATACTAAATTTCATAATTTTATGGAAATAATATATATATTACTTAAATACATTTACACTGCATATATTATTCACATATTTTTGTAAGTGAACTTTATTATTTAAAGAAAAAAAAATTTATTCATTATTTTGCAAGTAATGGAGATACAATTTAATTTAAAATTAAACTTCTTATAAAATGTACTAGATCTCTTGATATACATAAATATGGTATTTCAAATAATGTAGAAGAAACTACTAATGAAGAATTACTGAATAGAGTTTCTACATTATATAATAATTTTCATTATTTTGTTATTAATAATTATCTCTTTGCGTATATATAAAGTTTTACAATAAGTGAGAAATTGAAACTCTACAAAAATATGTGAGCAAAGAAAATAGTTAAATATAATAAGAACGTTTCAATTAGGTTTACAGTTCGATTTCTGTATGTTGCCCCCCTCCCCCCCATTTTATTATCCACAGATCGAATATAATAACACACCAGCAATTTGAATTTTACAGAATATTACTCATTTAACACATCATCGAATTATACTAATATGATGAATGCTATACTAAAGAAGGCCCATGCGAGAAAAGGGCAAAAAGAATAGTATTTTATATTTATAAAAATTAAGATTATTATTTATTCGTGGATTATACCTACTGGGGACACCACGTTAAAAAATGCACATGGAACTACCTCTTTGGTGGTGCGGGAAAAGCGTTTATTAATGTTGTTCAAATATAGTAAAAGGTAAATCATTTTATAATTAGAATAGAACATAAAAGTATGTTTCATTTTTAATAGGATAAGATTGATATGGTCAATTATATTGATGTCTATTTTCTACATTTTTAAAGCTTCGTAAAGTTTTAACATATGAAATTTGTAGAGAATTTAATGCTCTACAACATTTATTTGACCTTTTTTTTTATCGAAACAACAGGGGGAGAGATAATGGAGGGAAAACAAATCTACCCTCAAATTTTTATCAGTTTTTCTTTAATAACTTTTTTTACAGGAAAGTTATAAAGAAATACTTCAAATATAACTTGTAGTGCTTATTTTTCTCTATAAAACGAAAGAAAAATTAATGTTCTGCGTCTAATATTGACCAAGATATCCTCATTTTGATAAATTTACCCCTTTTTCAAGATGGCGGCCGTAGCACAACCCCTAAGAGTTCGAACTTTGCGGATTCCGATTGTCTGAGGGATAACCTTTTGAATAAAAAAAAAAATTCCATTGAAGTATTTTTTGCAATGCAATTTCCTAATTTGACTGGACTACTTGTTATTTGCTTTCAAAAAGGTCATTTGAAAAAATGTAATATCTATTATACTTAAAGAGATTGCGCGTCATTTTGTATCCATGCTCTGGGGCGTTTTACGCAAAACACCTTGTATATAAATACATAGAGAGCGAATACTACGTAACCCGATCTACAAAATTAAATCGACTAAGATTCGTGTGATCGAGAGAATTATTTTTACTCAATTCAATATTTTATTAAAAAGAATCAATGATTTAATCAGAAATCTATTTAAATAAAAACACTTGTTTCTCTCTCTCTCTCTCTCTCTCTCTCTCTCTCTCTCTGTAAAAACAAACAAAACATTTGGTAATTACATGTTTCGAAGCTGACGAATGAGATATACATAATATGATTCGTGTCGTATTTCGTATATAGGTGAGAATTTTGCAAGCTAGCTTTTCGTAGGATGAAATTTCACTGGTACTACTACGATACTAATTACTACGAGCGAGCGAACGAGTGGGTGGGAAGTGGCTAAAATTTCTGAATCGTCGAAACTAGGTTGTGTCATTGGTTTCGTCTTGCACGCGTTAAGCGTTGCGAGAAAAAGATTTTGCAAGCGTTGCGTGCGTGTTCGAGTCGAGTCACGTTTATGCCGTAATTGTTTCGACTTTTTTCGAAGAGCGCGTTTCATTAGTGGGTCGAAATGACACGCGAGTCTATAGGATGAGGATCGATCGATATATACATATATATATATATATATATATAGTTGATCGAATGCACGCATGGGTGGTCCAAGCGCAATTCTCGATATAAATAATTATTTGTAGTTTTCGCTTTACTATATACATTAGATATGCATGGCCCGACTTGGGCCAGCCCGTTACTCGGTTTCATTTCTTCCAACTCTGCCTGCCTATATACCTGCCACTAGTCCTTTTACTGGTTTCTCTTCTCTATAACCGTTGGAGGCATTTTTTGACACGCTCTTGGATCTATAATTATGGTGATTAATCTTCGCGCAAGGAGATAGCGTTGAGAGAAAGAAAAGAAAAAATTGAGAGGATCGTGCGATAATTTTGATAAAAGGATAGAAAGGCTGGCGATACATTGCAGAATCCAGTTATTTCGATAGATATATGCATGCACGACTGGTTAGCTATGCAACCAAGGTCGCGTGCTTTCAGTAACCACCAACAACAACGAGACCAGAGAAACCTATATATATATATATATACCCAGATAGACAGGTATACATCAGATTTATCTCAAATTTACAATACTCATCATCATCCCTCGCAGCAAGGTAGCGCCCCTTACGAGTGCTCAGGTAGTCTTTGCTTTGACAACAACGCATGTCGCAAATAAAATATTCAATATTTCTTCATTATTTGGTCTATCATTGACGATAACTAATTTACTCGAAATTTAATTATAATTTCAATCATTTATTGGCGATCAAAGTGACAAAAAGATGCTGTAAACTTGACTCAAATTCATGTGAAAAAGTGTGCACAATATTTGCATCATATTTATTTATACGATTACACATATGTAATTATATATATATATATATATATATAAAGAAAATAACCACATAAATAATGGACTGCAACAAAATATATACATATGAAGAAATCTTACGCGTCTTCATTTATTATACGCTGAAATCTTTATATTATCTAAGCTTCTTATTCGGTTATAGCGACATTGCCAATTATACCTGAATTCGTGCAATCTTTTATTTTAAATATGGGACATATATATATTGTTGTTAAGCCAAGTAAATTAAATCAGCATTGTTAATTATTGATTGCTTAATATGGGTAACCTCTGCATGAAGAGCTGAAGAAACTGGAAGGAAAGAAACCTATATCTGCTTACAAAGAACTATATATCTACGCATTAAACCGCAAACCTATATGCTACTGTCTTTAAAATTCGACTTATATATTCAAGAGGAACACGTCATAATTACTTGCGAGAAATTAGCTGCTTGAATGTCCACCTAGTGGTGTCCCTAAACACTTAGTCCATTCATTCTAATCTATAAATTTTCAGTAAAGTTTTCTTGTATTTACTATGAATTAAGAATACTTACAAGTTAATGCAAATTTGATACAAAGAATAATACATTTATAAATCTAACAAAATTACATAGGGGCTTGTATTCATATTTCAGACATGGATAAAGTCATAATGCATCTGCTAAATAGAAACATTAATAGCAGGAATATATTTGTTGTAATATGGGAAAGATTAAATAGTCCAATAGTGATGATGCAGATATGCTTCTTTAATTTTCATTAAGTTTGAAATATATCTTGCAGCAATATTTGCCATACTATTTTTGTTTGTAGAACTAGCAAGATTGATGCAAAGTTTTGTAAATGCCTTTATGGATTACATGACAAAAATATTAATTCACTACTGAATGTAAACTTTTCGTCAATTTGCAGTAAATTTAATTGCACCAAAGGAGTTTACTTTAAGTTGTTGTACATTTAGAGTAAATCATTTTTCAGCATACAATGATCTTCATACAAGTCTATCTGGGTATAGGATTTGCAGTTTTAAAGGGGAACGACGAGGAAAGAAACGCGCGGGAGAGCACACATGTTCTCCGCCTTGATCGCCGTGTTCTTTCGGTCAAGACAATATATATATATATATGTGATTCGAATCAACAACCTTTATATGTCATTCGGTTCAACGCTATTTATTACATTGCGAAAATCGACCTTCAAATACGATTGCCCTACGTACGGCGCTATACAATGTTTATCTAACATTTTAACTTACAAATTATTTATATATTTATATATAAATAAAATACCGCCGTTGTAAATAGTATAGGTAAATGAATGAAAATTGAATGTGTGTGTGTGTGTGTGAATCTCTATATTGGTATATTTATACATCGCGTCTGGCTGCCTGGCCTCTCGTTCATTTTGACATTGCGCAGGAAACGCGTATGCGTGAACCGCGAGGAGAAGAATCATCCTTTCACATGCACTTAATAGATATATGTATATAGACACACGTAGAGAGAAAATGAGTCAGTACGGCACACACACACACTCCCACTACTCACGCCTCGTCAACTGCAGCGCCACAACTCGAGCCTCTCGAATCATTATCGTTTAACCTGGATTTTCTCAGAATTTCGCGTCACGCCGCGATAAAATCATGCATCATTGTGTCTTCGGCAAGCACCACAACTATGTACTTGCATGCGCATTTGTCCTCGGTACTCTATATCAATTAGATGCGTCGATCGTCGCGGTGTGTTTCTATGTGGAATAATTGCATTTTACTCCTAGACACCTAATTTATTCTTGCTACACAATGGAAATGGGAGAAGAGTGAAGAATTTGGAGAGATGCGAACCGTACGCGATCAGACTGCTCTGCGACCAAACTCTTCATCGAGGAGAACGATGGGACCTCTGCTATCCTCCATAAAAAGTCGCTATGCAATAATAAACATTTCTTCAAGCGCAACAGCCCTACGTTTAAATTCTTTTCTTCCTTTTTCTCGCTGGCTGAACGAAGCGTAAATCGTGAATGTTGCTAATTTTGTCACGGTTCATTGATTCGTCGCGGTACCGCAGTGTTTCGGATAATAAATAATTGTATTATTGGCCGTTGGAGAGTGAGCCAAGGGATTGATTGCGTGTACTACAGAGAGAGAGAGAGAGAGAGAGAGAGACGATTTCGCAAGGATCACCGAGCACGTAGCGCACCACACCGGTTGTAATCGAGACATATTTTCAATAATCGGAGCAAATTTCCTTAACGAAAAGTAGCCGAGTTTTGCGGTGCGATGCAGTATATATATATATATATATATATATAGGTAATTTCCAGCGCGCCGCGCGCTAAATTTTTCCTTCTTCCGATCTCGCGATTCGAGCGAATTTCTTTTGCTCGCCGTATACGTCGGTCATGCATGTATTGGATCCGTCCGTCGGGATCCTCGCGCGTGTCTGCAGCAATGCTCCTCTTCGTAATTTCACTGGAATTCCTCGCAAATACTCTCCGTTTAAATTCTCTCCCTTAGGACACGTATATTTATATCGTCTTCGATCACGTATATACGTACTTGTGCTAAACGAGCAACTATATATAATAGCTAGAAACAAGGATCGAGGTGGTCGATTGTCTCCGAGAAAGAAGAGAGGAAAATATGCGGGCCAGCCGGGCGTTCGGGTCCCGTTCACTTCACATATATATATATATATATATATACACGATAAGCACAGTTTCACTTTTCACGTCGATCCTTAAAACCTTTCTTTCCTTTTTAAATATACATGTTATACAAATTAAGCATTTTAGCTCTTTAAAGTACATATTGACGCCTTCGTAACTATATACTAACTTTTGTTAATATTTCTCTTAAAATTCTTGTCCGTTTATAGAAGAAGAAAGTACAAATAATGATTATAATACGTCCTGCTGCAATTTTGAAGAATACTTTAATAAATATTTAGTAACGAATCTTCGGAACAGTTAAAAATTTACGTTAATTACTTTACGCTATAATTGAAAATGGAGTTTTTCGCGTGAAGAATTCGAGTGGAAGGGAATAAATGTCTGGTTGAGTAAATATGAAAGGAGGATGAGGAGGGGGAAGGGGGGGGGGGGGTCGAGTCACACAAGGCACGCAGCGAGTGCAGCCACCCGCATACATAGAGGGATTGCGCGGGGTTCCTCGCGCAGCGCAGGAGTCGGTTTCACTTTTCGCGTCGGGTCGCTAAACGAGACACCGGCCGAGCCACCGACCAATGGACGCTCGTTCGCGCAGCGCCGAGAGCCCTGTTTCTGCACTCGTCTCCGTCCTCGCTCCACCTCGTTTCTTCGTTGCTCCAGCGACTCGAGCGAACGAGCTGCCAACCAGCCATGCTACATAATAAGCTCTCTTGCGAAATCCTCGCGCGCGTTCGCCACGTTCACCGCGTTCTCGTTGCATTGTCTCGCGCCA
This sequence comes from Prorops nasuta, assembly GCF_024137725.1. Lineage (NCBI taxonomy): Eukaryota > Metazoa > Arthropoda > Insecta > Hymenoptera > Bethylidae > Prorops > Prorops nasuta. The sequence goes on from NW_027116806.1 coordinate 4,167,340, forward strand.
AGAAACACTGCACGCCGTCACATCTGTGTGTGCAACCTATATATATATATATATGTGTGTATGTAGATGAGTCGCGGGACAAACGAGAGACTCCATCGCTTTCCTTGACGGCCGATCACCCCCCCCCCCCCCCCCCCCACCGCTATGTTAGATTCCTCCCTTCCAATTTTCCCCTATATATAACATTTTGTGTAAAATTATTAAATTATTTCCTTCGATTGCGATTCGCGCTGCTCGCTAGCGATCGGTTTATCCGTTTGAAAAAGATACGAGATTTACTGTTGGAACTGGTCGTCTCGATCTGCCCATCCTTAACCTATATATATCTATCTTGTCGGCTGCCAATCATCGTACATATTTATCTATCTATGTGTGTGTGCATTAAGATTAAAATATATATACAGATTCGTCTGTTTATTTTATATTTATTATTTCGCAAGAGGTTGGCACGTACACCCATTCGTGCGCACACTACAATTATCGACGTGCTGCTTCTTCCTGCATTCCACTCTTCATTTGCCACTACTAATAATTGCTGCTAAATGAAATCATCATCCGTGCTACGCACGCGCTCTCCTCGATGTAGTAAAAACACTGATATTTGAGGCTTGACAAAAATGAAAGAATTTCTTTGTACAAGGCTTGCGTGTATACATATATATATATACATGAATTCGATACAGAGTCTGTGGACTTTTGTAATTTTATTCATCCCTCGAATGGTTAGAAATGAATACATACATTTTACATCCACTTGTTCCATCTAGTAGTGGCGAATTAAAAGAAACACCCTGTATAGAGCACGTGATTGCCATGCCACCGAAACTGCACTGAACTAAAACTAGAAGAAATGAGAATTTTTAAATATTGAAAAATAAAATATGTCAAAAATTAATCGTGCGGGGTCTTCTAATAAAGTATACATATATATATCACACAATGAAATTTTCACCTCGACGCTCGATGCTTGAAAACCAATGACAGTAGCGAGTCCTCCACATTTTATCCATATACGATTAATAAAATTGCCAAGAAAGTCGATGAAAGAGTAGAGAAATTACAAGTGAGAGAAGAATAAACCTGATTTATCGAGTAGGAAATGTCGATGGAGTAAATTTTCCTTTGGGAAATGCCTCGATCCTCTCTCGTTCCGCTGCGTCGTATACTTTTATAAATAACGATCGACTCGCGCGTTCTTCGATCGATATATATATATATATATACATATAATAAATAGAGGCTTAAATGCATCATCTTGGAGATTTTTACAGGAATTTAATAGAAATTTATCTGTTTTTTTTTTTGCTTACAGGACCAGTTTGATAATCTGTCCTTGCACACGCAAAAGGGTATTGAATTCCTGGAGAGGTATGGCCACTTTATCCGGGATCGTTGCGTCATCGAAGTGGAATATGCAGCTAAACTCAGGTGAGCATATATATATATATATATATATCGTATATACCTCCCTCTCATCTATACACACATACACATTTTCATTGTTTATCACAATTTAGCGACGTGCAGTCCTCGATACTCGATATTCATTCGAGTCTATTCATCGATCGATTCTTGCCAATCTTCCAAAGCGATTTTTCTCAGTATTTTCTCATGTTTCTTATTGTTTTTCTTCGGGTAGAAAATACTTGCGTGTCTTTGTCTTTGAAGTGAGAGAAAAAAGAGTTGACGATGAAACTATGCAGATTTCATCTCCTTACTCTCTCTCTCTCTCTCTCTCTCTCTCTCTCTCTGCTGCTGCATGTCTATATATATAAATTCTGCGAAATTATTTTATTCCCAGACTGAACTCGAAAGGTCGAAAGGTCGAATATTCTGCAATTATGGAAATGATATTTATCTACCGTTTTTTGCTTCGCGAGAGAAATAACGTTGCGTTTGAGGTTAACGATTCGAATGGGACGTATCCTGTATAATGAGAGTCTATCGTTGCACACTCGGTAGGAGAGAGGGTTCAGGGACGCCACGCCAGTCGCACTTGGTAATTTTGCATTAAAGGCCCCCTTGTTACTGTTTTTTTCCCCTCGGTACTGTCGCAGCAGGCAGCCCCGAAACTGACCGCTGCATTTTTTCTCCATCTAAACGCCTCGCAAAATTTCTTATCTACTCTCGCGTAAAAAAAAACAATCATTTCCAAACACCGCTCTGTCATTTATTGCATTACCAATTTTCAATTTCCTTTCGATTCGTTTCATCCCAAACAAAGAACTTTTCTTTATATTTCAATTTCCTTTCTTGAAAAATTCCCTTGAAATGAAATTTTTCTTCTCCAGTCGATAATTTTGACGAAAAAACTGTAAAAATCTTTTGCAAGGATAAGTAATGTCCTATGCCTTGGCAAAAAAATTAAATTTCCACTGGCTATACATACACACACATACATATGTATATATGAATCAGTATTTCTACGCAAGTTAATTTCCCAAGGCACGATCGAAGAGATGGAAGGAAAGAAGAATAAGAAGACGGAGTGCGAGTGGCATAAACCAAGTTGCTTGGCGAATAAAGGAGAACAATGAATGTAAACTTGGCTCGGAGCTAGATATAGTAAACGTGCATGACTTTTACGATTTAATCTTTTAGTGGATCAGCAGCCTGATTTTCTCGTATACCGACGCGACCTCGATCATTGACACAAACGGAAGTGGCAAAAAGAGAGTGCAAGCGCCCGGCGTTATATTATCGTTCCAAATCATAAATAACGACGCTCCATTAATTCCTGTAGCAAAAAAATATGCTTTCTCGAGAAATTTCATTGATAACTCGTACATAGAGTGACGATCGAAGAGAGCTTCGTGCACAAGATGATAAATATATATCTATATATATATATATATATATATATAGCTCGCACTCTCTCGATCTGCTCTAAATGTCGAGGAGCATCAGCCGATTCAACCTTTTTCCGGCTCAATTGCAAAAGCCTCGTCATAGTTATATTCATATATACATAGTTGTTGGAACGAGCAGTAAGCATATACGCTAATAAAGTACTAATACAAAAACAGTAAAGTGAGAATGTGTAGTAATGCATATGCATACTAACAGCGTTATCTATCGGTAACATTTAGCATTTTTGGGAGTACGTTTTCCTATATATATATATATTAGGGTGGCCATAAAAAAAGGGAATTTTTTCCGGTGCTTTTATTTTGTTAAGAATGATGAAAAAAGAGGAATCAAATTTTTTTAGATTTTTTTGAAGCCGTTAAATGGTGCCGATATCGTTTTTAAAATTAAAAATTTTGATTTATTGAAAATGATTTAACAAAATTATAAATTAATATTGTGCTGGATTAATGTTTTTTTTATTACATTTTCTTGTAATTTAACTAAAGGACTTTTCAAAGCACAATATTAATATATAATTTCGTTAAATCGTTTTCAATAAATCTAAATTTTTAATTTTAAAAACGATATCGGCACCATTTAACGGCTTCAAAAAAATCTAAAAAAAAAATGGATTTCTATTTTTTCATCATTCCTAACAAAATAAAAGCACCGGAAAATTTTTTTTTTTTTAATGGCCACCCTAATATATATATATACATATATTGCAATACAATCTCCCTACATTATGATTGTATTAGTACTTCACAAAGCGCATAGTGCAGCACTGCACTTCCTCCTCGCTCGAGAGCCTCGCAGCTGCGCGGAGTCGGAGATCGGTCAAGTGTTTTTTCCTCGTGCCACCGACCCCCCCCCCCCTCGTCAATTACTTTGGCCACGTGTAACCGTCGTCGCGCGAGACTTGCCGGGCAGCACCACGCGTTACCGTTCAACTTCGTTTCCTGTGCGATCGATTTGCTTCGCGCGCAATTCATTAAGGGAAATTCATTTTCCTTGTACGAACAATTCATTCGCGTCTTACTGATGTTCGAGTTGAATAACGTGGAGAAAAACTGAGGAGTAACATAGTTTTTTGGATTATTCGTGTGTCTTGGACTGTGTCGTCGACACTCTGTGTGTGTATGTGTGTAGTAAATTCATACATGTGCTACGTGAATAAAAAACTGACCGAATCAGTGTGCTTTATGTTACTGGTGACACAACTCTATCGAGTTAGAAATCGTTTATATCTCTTCCCCACCGCGGATTATTAATTCGACTAGAATGGCGCCGTATATACATGCAGTAGTATATATGTATAGGAAGGTGGCCAAATATTTTCTAATAAAAATTCTTTGGTTCGAACATTGGTTTTTCTCGCTGGTAAACGCCTTCCTTATGGTAAATTAATTAACAAATTTCATCAAACTTGAAATTAAATAAGAATTTACTACAGTACCTAATTTTTTCCACCTGTCATAATAACTTTTTATTCCTTTGGCAAAAAGCTTGAAAATGAATAGAAAATTTAGTAGAGTGTGGTGCTGAGAGGCCGCCACCGCCGATTCGATAGTGCTATTAGTTTGACCTTGAAATTACACGTTTCAAGGCCAAACGAAGATGACTCAATTGTATCATTTTCATACGCGGTCATTCATCAGGTATTTGCGTTAGAAATTACATACGAGTATGTGTATAGCTTTGGCTGCACCAAGTAGCAGCTAGTGTACCTACGTGTGTGTGTGTGTGTGTGTGTCACGCGGACGGACGCGTACACAAGCGTGCAACGAGGAGTCGCTAACCCACATATGTAATTTAAAATCGAAATATTTATCGGACGACTACAGATATGGCACGAAAAATTGATAAGCCAGTATTTTGAATAATTGCTGAAGAGGTCTCTAAGCAGCAACAGCTGTAGAATATATATGGTAATAAAAGATTCGCACGGTTTCGTTGAAAAAAATTCAACCCGACCTTCTTCCAGCCTCGAAATAACTTTTCAAGGTCAAACCAATTGCACGATTCGGTTACGTCCCCTCTAAGCCATGCAACTTTTGGTGGACAAATTTCTCCGTTTTCCTCATTCCCATTGCAGCCACTTGCGATCATTCGGCAAATTCTCTATTTCAACTGGGAACACGACCTGTATATGGTACGTCGATCTTATATTATTCTGTCTCTGGAATCTCTCTTCGTATATATATATGTATGTGTGTGTAAACAATCGTATAGGTTGTCTATGGTGGAGTATTTCACATGCACGATCGAGCGCGCGAGGCAGGTATTTTTCACCGCGCATCACTCCTTCAAAACAAATCCATGTCTTATATATATATATATGTAATATCGTTCACGCGGCAAGACACGCGTCACGCGTGCGGCGTGGTCCGACGAGCCTTTCTACCGGCTAAACCTAACCTATATAGCCGTGCAGTTTGTCTTTTTCTAGCACCAGACGCTATAACGTCTCTCCATGGATCTTTACCAATAAATTTCTATGTTTTTTTGTCCATCCGTGTCAGTTTTTATTAAGCGATTGGCGGCCAACGCTGATTTCGTATATATATATATATATATATATATCTCTGTCGTTGAGACCAAATATAAGCCTGGCAATTCAATAAGCAGCGAGAGCGAATAACCCACGCACGCACGCACGCACGCACGACCTATTAGGATACTCTCCGTCTCTATAGCTGCTCGCACAAACTCGCATTTTCCCAACCAAGTCTCGGATACGGAATACCTACTACCTAGTATGTAGTCCGTAATCGCGCGCGCTCGGCCCAGCAAACACACTCACCTCCGTCTCGACTCCCGCGTGCGCGAGTTCGAGTCCAATGTATAGTTATTGACCTTTGGTCGTGGCTGCCTCAGTGCCGGCCGCTTGCCATAAAAGGTAGGCAGGCACGCAGCCTCGAAAATACCTCCAACCTTACACATACCCCTCTCGATTATGACCAATCGCCCAAAAAATCCTCTCACCACCATCCATTCCTCTCTTACCAGACAAATTATACGATTAACCTTGCCTCGCACATTCGCTGTACTCTCCTCATCGTGAGATAAAATCTTATTATTATAAGCTAAACCACAAAAAAACACAAGTATTTTGATTCTCCAATCAATTCAACGTTTCTACGTTCTAGGAATTCATTGGCAACAATGTAGAGACTGATGCGCTGTCGTCAGTGTCGCGCGCACGACTCTTTCTAAAGCAAAACAATCAGTGTTTACAAACAGACTCTCCATCAGTTACTAGCTCTTCTTCGTTCTTCACACTCCCTATTCATACAGAGTTTATACTTTTTTTTTTCTTCTCCCTCTATTCCACTCTGTCATCTTTCAGTTATTTTACAATAATTTCTCTCGTGGGAGCTAGTATTTATCAACATTAATGAACGTTACAGATTGAAGATTATCTCTAATTACACATTTCATTTCTCATTTCAGGCGTCTCGTCAAGACCTATCAGCCAAAGAAGAAGGAAGAGGAGGATTATCAGTAAGTTTACAAAATATATATTATTTTCTCTCTCTCTCTCTCTCTCTCTCTCTCTCTCTCCCTCAAGAAGAGGGCTCTCGTGTGTGTACTGTCTATCTATACATATATCCGTATAAATATACAAGTGCAACATATGCACCACTGCGCGTGCAATCAATTTCTTCTCTACTCTTTCGTTAACACAATCCGTACGGATTTTCTTTCTTTTATAAATTACGCAACAACCAACAAACATACGGACACACAGCCTTCCGCCTTATTTATTATTTAACCAGAGCCTCTCGCGGAATCGCGACTTTTCTCCACTGGCTGCACTACTACCGACCAAAGGAAATTTAAAAACTCTTCTCTTCGCCCCGTCTTCGCCTTTCTTCACCCACGCAACATGTTATATATACAACAATTGTTTCTTTAATTAACATTTTTCCATATACCAAGAATATTCCAAGTTTCTCCAGGTCTCTCGACAAAATCCTTGCAAAACTGTAATTATCTCAAACAGTCGATAATTTTCAGTTTGTTAAAGATTTTTTTCATTCTATCGTGTGAAAAAAAGGAAAAGATGGCGTAATTTTGTCCAAGAGAGAAGACCGAGAGATCTGGAGGTTTCTTCGGGCTCGGACATACTACATCGAGCGCTTGTTTGCGCGACGGTGACGACGGCGTCGAGTAAGACGGAAAACAGAAGGAAGAGCGAGCGGGGCCGTTTTTATCGAGCGCGCGAGAATCGTGGGACCCGTGGGGCGCGTGGGATGCGTCCTAAGTAAGTTCACTAACTCGCTCGTTTCTCGCGCGCCGCGCCTATACGATCCGCGTCCCTACCACCATCCCCTCCTCTCTCTCTCTCTCTCTACGCGTACACGCCTTCGCGCAACCGCCGCAGCCTGCAATCTCGTCTCGTCATAACTATACGTATAGTATACATATACACACAAGGTAGATGGTTCGATCGCGTATAGAATCTCGCTCACTCGCGCGCTCATCGTAATGGTCGAGCACTCTAAATAAAAGAGGAATCTCAATTTTTTTTTTCACACAAGCGCCATTATCCTATTCGTTTGAAAATTACATTGTCTAGTCGGATATTATTGCGTGTATAAGGCAGTAATCATATTTAGATTTTAATTATTATTTTGAAAAAAGTCATTGACCAACCTCGGAGACTTTTTTTTTTTTTTTCTTTTTTTTTTTTTAATAAAAGAGAAGAACGTCATAACGACTGACCATTTATCAAACGATATACGTATATATTCTTATATAACGAAGCTTACTCTTTATTTATTTCACTTTTCAATTACAACACTTGTTCACCTTTCGAGAAAAGAGAACGATATATAAACTTGATTATTATTAATTATAGGTATATTGATATTATTCATTCGATGGAGGAAATTGCGTTGCTCCCACCCACACACGCGCATGTTACTCTTAAAACCTAATAATAAAAGTTTAGAGCGAGCTTCAGATTGAGGAATGCGAGATCTTTCGAATAATGTAAACTGATTGAACCTAGCTTTTCCGCCCGCGCGATTAGTATATCTTATATTCTATATATATATATATATATATACGTAGAGGACAATGTACTATATGTACAGGAACTATAACGAGGAGAGAGGTGGGGGTGGCCCGTACTTAAAAGGCCACGCTTTTCTTCGCTTTTTACAATATATTTGTCTATATATATATATATATAGGGAGAGAGAGAGAGAGAGACGCATAATTTTACGATTGATCAATAACGTGCAATTTTTCTCTGTCGAAACACAACAGGTACAGTCCATGTCGAGCGTTCAAATTGGAATTGAACGAGGTGAACGATCAGGCTGGTCAGCGAGAAGTCATAGCGGAGAATCTGCAGGCGAACGTCCTGAGGGAGCTGAACCTGTTGGTGAAGGACTTTAAGGAGGACAGGAAAAAGTACCTGCAGGAAGGCGCGAGGTTGATGGCGAGCCTCGCCGGACAAATAGGGAACCTCGAGCGAGCCAGGAAAGCCTACGAGAAGGCCTTCAGGGATGCGGAAAGAGCGGTGGAGAATTATCAGAGGGCCGATTCCGACCTCAATCTCTCCAGGGCCGAGGTAACATTTTTTCTCTTTTTCTCAACTCTCCCTTAATTTCCATATCATACCCCCTCCCCCCTCCCCCACTCCACAATATACATATATATATATATATATAAATATTTATCGTAGCTGGAGAAGCAGAGAATGAACATGACCATGAAAACCCAGCAGAGCGAGGAAGCTAAAACCGAGTATGCGAATCAATTGCAGAAAACCAACGAGATGCAAACTTTACACTACCACACGGCGATGCCAGAGGTTTTTCAACATTTACAGGCAAGTCGATCGTGTCTTGTTCCTTCATGGCCCTAACGTGGAAAATTTTCTTCCCTTTGTTTCTTCCTGCGTATAACTCACGCCCAAACGGCCATATTTGTGATTTCAGGAATTGGACGAGAAGCGAATAAAAAACATGAGGAATTACATGGTGAAATCTGTGGAAATAGAGCGAGCGGTGGCACCTATAATTGCTCAATGTCTGGACGGCATCGAGAAAGCAGCCAACGAGATAAACGAGAAGGAAGACACGATGTTGGTGATCGAACGCTACAAGAGCGGATTCCAACCACCGGGAGACTTTCCTTTTGAGGATTTATCCGTGGCGAAGAGCTATGATAGCAACAGTCAATTGGCCCAACCTGCCATGCAACCTATTCACAATCATCTTACCGTTAAGGGAACGGTTTCCGGTGGCAAAATCAAGAAGAGAGTTGGCATTTTTGGAATTTTCAGTAGTAACAAGGTGTGTGTGTGTGTGTGTGTGTATGGCCACAGTTGGCTAGCTGCTGCATTCGTCTATTTAGAGATGGACTAGAGTAATTTTGTAGAGGATTCTGCGTATGTGTGTGTATATGTGTGTTCAAAGAAATCCTCTTTGATCGGACCATTATGCTCTACCGTGTCTATCTGTGCAGCATATACACGTGTATATACTTCAAATTTTGTCGTAGAACGCTGTCGATACGAGAATACTTGTACACACACATTTTTAAAAAAATTTTTAATTTACACTCTTTTGTATATAGTAGCATATACATCTAATTTTTAGGCATAAAATTTACAGATCCTTTCGATGCATGTTTATTTACAATGTAACGCTGCTGCATGTCGCGGGAAAATTAATTTGCACGACTCGCTCTCTTAGTAAACTTTAAATAAATATGATATATTTGCTTATAAAATTGATCGCTGCACGAGCAAGTAATTTAAACACTAAATATCTTAGACCGTGTTATTGCCTGCTTTGTTCTATAAATCCTTCTTATCTCTCATTCTCCATCATTTCTTTTAAATCATCTGTCGCTCGCGACCACTCATGTTTGGTAATATGTGATTAAAATTAATTTTATCCGCTATTACGAGAGCCTAACTTTATTATTCTTCTGTACTTTCTATTAATTTGGTGGATGGTTCAATCTACCACACTGGTCTCTCTCTCTCTTCTTTCCAATCTACCATGGCATCTGAATTTGGATACTTTCACCTATAGTAAGTACATGTAGATTGTGCTCGTGTCGTATGTGAGAATGCCTGCACTCTTGTATAATTCTTCTACTCTATCTTCACTAATATATGTATTGGGAGAAAATCCTCCTACTATAGAGGGAGCAAGAGAATTCAGCAATTGTTCCACATTATGCACACACACACACACACATATGTGTGTGTGTGTGTGTGTGTGTGTGAATTTTCATACCACTATCAAACGAATTTAAAATTTTTGAAAATTCAACCTTTGCTGAATTTTTACCCTCGAATCCGCACAAAGTTCTTCTTCTCATCCGCCGAATGATAACTGCTTTTGTTTCATGCAAACCACAGAAGTTGATCGAGGTGTGCATAAGCTTAAAGGTCTGTCTTTCATACGCTTACTTATTACATTTATTATAAATATCGTTAACACTATAAGCATACAAATATTCGTCGTAACGCAGTGACGTTATTCGAACGAAGCATTCAAGAAAGTCGACGATGCTCGAATGACATATTTCAAATGATCCATTATTATTTTATATATATAATACATCTTTTGGCAACCTTATTATCATGCTTAATCCTAAGACTGCTCCAGTGCATCTATCACGTGGCACATTGATTTAACAATTAATCAACTAACATGATAGGTGTGCAGCAAAAACATATAGTATATATACTACTTTATTATTATTAAATTTAATTCAAAGTTTCTTCATGATTGCACTCCACGTGCATTGTGCATTATGCAAATTGTGTCATTCGCAAGCTTCGTTATGCTTGTTTTTTCTTGAAGAATTGCGTTAAAGTGTATAATGTGCGTGTGTGTGACGATCCTGTCGTTTTACAAGAAGAAGGCCTATAACCTATCTATTGGAATTTACAGAACAACGTGCCGGGTTACGGGGACGGTGCAAAGGAGGACTGCAGCGATTTGCCACCGAATCAACGAAAGAAGAGATTGCAACAGAGGCTCGACGAGATTCAAGCAAAGATTCAACAAGAGACAGCGGCTAGGGACGGTTTGATGAAGATGAAAGGTGTCTACGAGCAAAACCCTGCATTGGGGGATCCAATGAGTATAGAGGGCCAACTCAATCAATCCGGCCACAAATTGGATAAACTGGGCGCTGAGCTGACCAAATTTCAAGGTTACCTCGACGAAGCTATGCGTGCAGGTGTTGGGCTGTCCAGGTAAATATTCCCTTTGGCCCAGCGTCGCGATTCACGAGCAATTTCAAAGGACTTGAAAGTAATCTTATGTATCGTGTGTCACGTCGCACAGTCCGAGTCAAGCGTCTCGGAAGCCAACGACGAACGGCTCGGCAAATCGACCGTTGAGTTCGAGGAGATCGAGTCACTCTGGAGGGGAGGAGAGCCTCTCGAGATCAGCCTCCGATTCCAGTGTCAGCAATACCAACAACGCCAATCAGACGACGCAGAAAAAGAGTGCACCTAGTACGCCTCAGCCAACACACGCGTAAGTTTTTCTCTCTATCGATGCCGAGCAGCAGCAGCAGTGAAAGCTTGTAGCTAGTATAGAATTTTCCTTCTTAATTATTTATTGCCTCGAGTTAAGGATCGAAGCCCGAGCTTGGATATATCGTGCGTGTCCTGTGAATTGTTATCCTCTTTTCCAATTATATTTTTATTGAAATTTTTGCAAAAATATTTATAGCCGTGGTTTAACGGTATTATTGTGGGGAGGTTGGACACGCGTACACGTCGAGATAGAAGAAAGAATTTGCTTTTGTACATTATAATTTATATTTTGAGAGAGCTTAGCGTGCGCGATTCATGCGTTAGGTTAATACACTGAGATATAGACCAATAGACACGGTTTTCGCTTTACCGTACTCATGCACAGTTCCACGAACAGCCCGGAATCTGGTCTTGGCGAGTCGAGGACTTCTCTGCCTGGAAGTGGAGGAGAAGAGTTTTACGTGGACGAGGTTGATGCGCAGCCACCGCTTGGCACTTGTCGCGCGCTCTATCCTTTCGACGGTAAGTACCAGCCAGCTCAACCCGACCACAATCTTCCTTTCGACTTGTGGATAGATAAAACATTGGATCATGCTGCACGCTGTATAATTGCACGAATTGCGAAAATCCATGGATCTCGATCATGCACCAATGACGACATTTATCGATCAATGTATTCACTCGACTCGAATAATACGTTTTTCTTAGTCGATTGTCCGAGTGGAGCGATCAATTATAGTTGGTCGATTGTGCTTGTATATCTATATATGCTATGATACAGGGCTTGAAATTATTTGCACTTTTAAACTATTTACTATAGTCGGTAATAGGGATTATCTATATATCAGTGACTATAGTAAACGACTGAAAAGTTGCACAAATTTCCGAGCCCTGCTATATATATATATATATATAATTGAATCCACGCGGTGGACTATTTTTGGCACATTTCTAGCGCTTTTTCCAAAATTCATATATCAATACTATAGACCTATGAAAGAGGCGAGAGATTTCTAATCGAACGTTTATCATCTTCTTTTTAGCTACCAGCGAAGGATCCATACCGATGTACGACGGTGAGGAACTCTACATGATCGAGTTGGATCAAGGAGATGGATGGACGCGGGTCAGGCGTATCTCCCAGCCAATCGAGGGTTTCGTACCCACTTCCTATATAGAATGTCATCTTTACAATACATAGCTAGAACAAAGTCCATCGAGCGAATAAGAAAAGTTGAGCTCCGAACGGAAACGGAGCACGGATACTTCAGGAATCTTTTCAAGTCGACGGGATTCGATGCTGAGATTCCACAATAGTTTGAGATTCTATTGTACGAGGATGAAATTTTGGTTCCTCTCGAGAAACCCGGCCTACGGATGATGGACGGCTGGGGCTCTCTGGCTTCTTCGTTGCAATGGACAAGGCTCCAATTGTTAATTGCAAGAGAAAGCACCAAAGGAGACACGGCGACATCCAACCGACCACTCGTCGTCGTCCTAACGAACCTTGGCTTTGCTTCTTCTCAATCCTTTGCTGGAACGGAATGCATTCGTCAACTGCCAAAATATTAGCGCAGTCATCCGTGATGAGCCACGAAAGCACGGGGAAGCACGTGCAAACAATAAATTCTGTAATGTAGTTTCCGTCTGCGTCTGCGTCTGCGTCTGCGTTTATATGACGATGAACGGACGATGTGGCAAACTTGCGCGTTTCATATTTGCAATTAGATTTTTGCACATGTTTGCGTGCAACACCGAATTACCTTTAGTTTCTTATTAATCTCTCAGCTCCAAGTTCATTCGCCGAGTAGCAATCGCGCGTGAAACTACTCTCGAGAGCAGCCAGATTAACGTCGATATGAAGAAATTTTCAAACTGGCATGGCCTTCCTCTCTCCCGATCGGTCATCTTTGGACCCATCCCATTTCTGAAGCTCTAAACTCTCGACGAGACATTTCCTATATTTAAGGAACTTTTAATTGACAAGCAGCCAAATGCTTTGGAATGTTCGTTTGCGTCAAGGACTTTACTTTTGCCTTCTTTTATAAATGTTGCGTATTGGATTGGTTGTATCGTTAACCGTTAAGCGCTTGTTCGTCGCTGTTTGTTAATATAGAATTTCTGCTGACTATGTAATTACCGTGGTTTCTTCAATTTTCGTATCTTTTCTGCAAGCGTAGACTCGGTCTCGTTTAAAGGATACGTGAACGATTGACACGATTATTAAATATAAAAGTAAAATTACTTTTTCTGCTGTAGTATGTATGATTGGCGCTTGTGCACGCGGCACACACGGTCCCTCGCTCTGTATCACTTGTAAAATAATTCCAATTCTCGTAATAGCACGAGCTCTATTTTCCTGTTGTTTAAAAATTAAACATGTAACCAGGCGACTATTACTCAAGGACGACTCACTTTTGAGCTAGAGAACAAGAGACTGATTCTTCTCAACGTTCGATCGCATTTACGTGTAATTTCTTCGACCAGCTGTACACGTCAGTCGAGTCCATGTAAATGTCTTGTGACAAGTGCAGGTCCAAACCGCAACTACGTTGTTAAGATCGACCTCCGAAAATTATCCGTAAGACTTTAAAGAATGATCAACATCAGTCGTGAAAATATTAAGAGGTATTCAATGTTTCGCTTGGCTGTGAGCTACTGTATCTCGCTAAGGTCGGCCTGCTGTTAAGGAGGTTCTGTACAGTTTTCGGATGAGGCGAGGAAAGGGGCGTGTCCCACCTCACCGCGCATCTACCTCCTGGCCAAGCCAACAAGCTTGACGGTTTCTTTACGCTTTACTGGATTACTCCGAAATTCATTTGTTTACACACATTGTGAAATTTCGTACACAGCCTCCGAAGAGTTTAAACGATAAATTTTGATAGTCTTCTTTACTCGTTTGTTTGTTGTATTTTTACAATATTGTATACTCCATATGTCAATCGAGTGTGTTTGACCGTGTTTCGTAAGAGAGTCCGTGTATAATCTACAAACATCAAAATCGAATATTACCGAGATATATTCGAGGAAAAATATCATAAGAAATCAGGGTGATTCGAATACCGTAAAACGACGTGTTCTCTTAGTTTCACTCAATTCTCTGTTTTTTGTGTTTCGCGTATGAACCTCCTTAAACGATTACACACGTTAATTATATTGTTCATACTCTTCGGACTAAGAATCTGCGATTCCTATACTATACATTGTATTTATTCATTTATGACATGTGAGATTTGGCGATTGAGACTGTGAGAAATAAAGTTGACATGAGAAATATGCCACTCCTCCATTCTCGTATAGTCTTTTTCACAATGACCAAGCTCTAACGATGCATTCGTTTGCGTTAAGAATATAATGCGGTGCTACAGAGTGGGTCGTTCCGGAGTATATCCCCTAGTGCGGCGGCGGCGGCGGCGGCTGCTGCTGCTTCTATTGGTTGGTAATGCCTGAAAGCAAATTTAGTTGGGGGCTAGATCCATGTAAATACGACGAGAGAATGGTAGATTGACGATAATCAGTGCCAGGTCAGAGATACTATAAACTTGTAAAAAATTCAATAACCTCAAGATTCGACGAGCAAGCAAACTCAGAAATCGGCCTCGTGATTTTCACGCAATGTGAGTAATGAAATCTGCTGTTTTACAGATTTGTTAGAGAGAGTGAGAGAGAGAGAGAAAGAGAGAGAGAGAGAGAGAGAGAGAGAGAGAGAGAGAGAGAGAGAGAAAGAGAACCCATACTCGTCTTAGCTATTATCACGATAACATGAGCTGCGTAATCGTATATATATTCTCGTATAATATTAAATGTATATAATATATAAATATATAAATATATCATCAATTATTAAAAGCATAGCTTTTCGATATAGAACTGGGATGTGTATCATCTTACACGTACATGATACCCTTTTTTTCGCCTATTTGCTCGTTTCGGGCTCCTTCAATTACGCTATATTTTTATCCATGTATATTAAAACTGCCTGTCGCATCTTCCAAATCCTCGATTAACTTCTGCTTCAAATGTTAAACGAGGAAATCCTTGCCGATTTTCTCGTCTTTTTTGTCAACATTGAGGATTTCTAAGATCGTACGAGGCTCGCGCGACGGTATTTATGATTCAATCTTTCGGCCAAAAAGTTGATTATTTTTACTGTCCGGTTGAATTAATAGTTGCGTTTAATCTGATATGGACGGAAGAGAGAGAGAGAGAGAGAGAGAGAGAGAGAGAGAGAGAGAGAGAGAGAGAGAGAATGATAAAGAGTATCCATGAATGTTGTTAAGAAAGAAAGACGATGGGAGAAAAATTAATTCTCTGATATCTTTTTAACAATGAATCATGTCCATTTTATGTATATTATGTGATTTTTTATTAATGTTCAAGTATTGTAGATATTTACTTCTGCGTCTCATTATAAAATTCAATTATTACTAGTAATATTGAAGAAATATAGGTACTAAACCATCGTCACTCATTTATAAACGTGTCTCGTGCGCAATTTTAACTCGCCATTCCAATATCCTGGCTCCGTAACCCCTATCCACGCGACACTTCTCTAATACATCAGTTGTTATCAGCTTTCCGTTTGCTATACAGTAAGCTATGTAGAGTTTAAGAACGAGAAAATTGGATATACAGGGTCTTTCTTAGCAAAAGATCTTAGTAATAAGATTGTCCACGTGCCTAAAGCTCGTATGTTGCGACCTTCCGAATACAAGGTGTGCAACTGTGTTTAGTAATTTTTTAGTTGGCTCAGCCCCTAAAGGTACATCGGTTTCTCAAGGGTAAGTCAAAAGGATGGTTATCGAGATGTGACATTAACGTCGATCACCATGACTAGAGCTAGCCAAACCAGTTTTTCGAGAGCACGTCGATCAAGCATACTTAGATAATTAAAGCTGTGACTCGCTGTACAATTTAATTAGTATAATATTATAAATTACAATATTAATAGTGATGTAAAATATAGATACTAAATCAACGCAATTTACAAATTTGTGTAAAGTATTGCGTGTGACGTAGCGTTGCTTTGCATATTATATACTTCTAATCTCCATTGATTTTGTTTCGGAAAAGTTGACGATCGAGCTGTCTTAATACACTTAGAACAATAGGTCCTTTCTTTTTCTAACAACAGTAAGAAAATTGAAGAACTTGGATAGTAACAGGGTGTCTCAGAATTTATGAACAACCCGAAAACTTTTGTACAGAAGAATCAAATCTGAGAGAGAGAGAGAGAGAGAGAGAGAGAGAGAAGAAACCTTTTATACAATTTTTTTTTAATACTGTTTTCATTTACCGAGTTACGTAATGTTTGTGAGTTATCGATCTAACGAATCTACATCTGTGAATCGGTTTTTATATCATTTTAAAAATATTATTAGGAATATGAAAAAAGTTATTCAAGTTTTTTATTATTATTATTAGACTTACAAATAAAATTTCTATAAATTTTCTTAATATTATTAATATTCATCAAAGTGCATAATAATTTATGCATGCTTGTGACTTAATTATATCGTTAAGTAACTCGGAAAATATGAACAAAATTAAAAACTTGTGTAATAGTTTTTATCTTTTCAGAATAAAATTGAACCTCTATCCAAGGTCTCGGTTTGGTCTTCAACTGTTGAGAACACCCTTTATATTTCTACTATTACCAATTGATTCATCCTAAAATTGAAATTATTTTGACGATCACCACTAGAAATAGTTTCATGTAAAACGCCAGGTTACATCAAACATTGTGAATACAGTAATAATGTAGTTATAACAAATATGCTATTGGTCACACGTGAAGAATCGATTAAAAATAAATAAAAACTATTGACAAATTTGTCAATATGCACATCGCATTTGTTTTACTTGAAAACGTTACGCATACTAGCTATCATTATTATACATATTTGAAAAAAGTTTTTCGAATGAGTAATATCACCACAGGCGACGAAGAGAATAGAACACGATAGAAAACTTGTTTCTAGATTGTATTGCAGCATCCCATGTATAATTGACTAGATCGAAAATACAAATTAATAGTAGACTCTCTTGGCAAGCTCTGCGATTCTATTCGCGCTACATAAATATACGGATAGAGTCGCCAGTATACGATGCAAGAAGCTCTCCACAATCTATTCTTTACAAAAAAAATAAAAAATAAATTTCACACCCGATAAATAGCTGCATAGTTTCCCTCCAACACTGAATCTGGTACAATATTGGGCAAGTATTGCGATAAATAAAAATACAGCAGAAACGATTGACTTGCTGATTTAGCCCTTTTGTCGATTATTAATCGGTATCGATCGAATGCACAAATGGTTTTACCTTTGATAGATACAAATTACTGTTCCTCCATGAAAACTTTCTAGTCTAACATAATTACCAACATTTTGTACGCAGCTGAGAAAGGCGATCGTTCAATGATCGCATTAGACATAAAAATAAGCCGTGGCCAGATGTATGTACAGATAATAATGATTTCTAATGAAATCTTATTTAGAGGAAATTCGTTAAAGGCAGTTAAGAGGAGAGGTCGGCCATATTGCTAGTCGAAGATTTAATTCGATAATAACGCATCGTGTAAAAAGAGATGAGCTAGCCATGCGTGGATCGAAAGTAGGAGGAAAGAGGGGAGCTAGCACGATTTTCTACGCGAATTCGAAATCACGCCGAGAGACGAGACTACGAATTTTATCACGGGATTGCGAGATAAAAAAGAAAATTTTTTAAAAATTGTGTGACTTGGTAGAAAAGCAAAGTTAAAACTATCCAACATTGTTGTCTACGTTTCAAAATGGTCATTCGATACGCTGAACATAAGTTTACTGCTAAAAAGGCTAATCTCAATGCTCTCGTCGAGAATATACAAAGACAAACGAAGGATTCTTAAGTACAGATCGTTTTTAAGAGCTTCTTACCAGTAGAGAAATCGCGGCGATTACTTCTGGTACGTAATCGTGATTAAAGCTCTTTGCTTGTGCTACACAATCGCAAACATCAGTCTCTAATTAAATGTTACTGTACAAAGTACATTAAAGTCTAAGTCGTGAAAGAGAGGAGGCGTGGACTCTTCGAGGCACATTTTCCCACCGTGACACGGTCCGAGAAAGCAGCCGAACATATTTAAAAGAGTTTTCCTCCACAAATATTAACTGTCTTTTTATTCCGAAGGATCTTGCTCAAATGGTCAGGTCTTCCCAATCCTCCATCTGTCGTGGGGAAAGCTCGATCCTAATGCGAGTCAAGGTAGCCAAGAGATCCAGCATTCTCTGAGTCAGTGGATTCGCTCTAAGGTCAATCAACTCCAATTCAGGTGCGTGCCTCAGCCTCTCAACGTCCACGTCTGTTTAATTCGCAAGAATAAAGAAAAAGTCATTTCACACTATTGCATTGTAGGTACTTTAAAAAATATTATTTATTTTACTTCAATGACAACAGTAATTATCGAAGGTCTTTTAAAGGTCGGATTAATCATCGAATCACAATCAAACCAAGAGAGCTACCTTTTCGATAATTGCTATTGATATTGGGTAAAAGACTTGTGAACGTCTAGGAAAACGATATAATTTACGCGTTGTGCGTATATATACTTACCAATGATAGAGTTATTATTGGCCAGAAGTTGTTTCAACCGAGGTATCCGGCAGGCAACGGGTGGCAGATTGATGAAAGCGTTATGCGAAATGTCCAGCCTCTCCAAGGCTTGCAGTTCCGATAACTCTTCTGGCAGTTTACTCATCTGATTATGACTGAGGTTGAGCTCTATGAAACATCAGGTTAATTTTAAAATTCACTTTTCTTCCGTTCGAACGTTCGAACGAGAACCTTACCGGATATCAGGGAGAACTTGACGGCGAATTTTGGCGGTATTTTGGTAATCACGTTGCCGGACAGGTCGCACCTCTTCAGTTCGGTGTGTCTCATGAGGTGATAAACGGCATCCGGAACTTGCATCAGCTGGCACTCCGACAAATCTATTTTTAAGGCAACAAAAATGAAAAGATAAGAAGAATAAAACGATCCAGAAAAATGCCTAAATCGATCGAAAAGTTTTAGAGGTTAACTCGCCAACTAGCGAATTATTAAGTTCTTCGACACTCGATACATCATAGCTAAATGGGATTGCTTTGAAAGTGAATTAACTGTGGAACACGTTTCTTTCACGCTTTCTCCTGCCCGATTTCCACCGCGGAAAACCACCTGCCAACATCTTTATTCAACTGCTCTGTAACTCCAAATTTTATCCCACTATCTGCATAATTTATCTAAATTTATTAAACTTTACATTGAGCTTTTGGATTAACTTACGCAATTGTTTTTATAATCTCTTGCATATTAATGTTTTTACGTAACTTAAGAAGCTATTAATGTAGCTACCAACCCATTGGAATTGATTGATGTCGTGTAGAGTGGATGGTACAGAATAGAAGGGGTGATACAAATGAAAATAGGTTAGATTCTTAAGTTATGTTTTTTAATCAAAACGTGTCATTCACTGTGATGCAATGCAAATACCTATAGGTCAGTGATTCGATAAAAAGAGAGAGTGAATTGATAAGTAGCACAGTTTTTTAGTACACAAATCAATCCGATCATCATTTGGTTCCTTCTCCTAAAGTGATTTTGTAATTGGCGCCATACGGTAGATCAACGCACACACAGTAAGAGACCGCGACAAGATACAAGTGGCTCCCGTGGCAGGGCTGCCACAAAAGTGGATAACCGAACATACACGACGTTTCGTCACGCTCCGTTACTCTCGGTGAAAGAATCGTATTCTCGAGAAGAAAGGAATGGTTAAAAGACACGAAAGAGTTTTATTTTGGGTGGAAAGTTTTGGATTTCGGTTTACCGAGGCTCTCATTCTCTTGGGCTTCCTCGCAACGCAATATCACTCTCGTAACGGCATTCGCCATTTTCTCTAGCGGACTGACTGACGTCCGACTGACTCCCGCCCGCCTTTGGTTCGGATCTGACTCATTTAACTCGAGAAACGAGTTATAACGACCACCCTCCTCTACATACGAGCACGCTTTATTTTTGAGACACATTTCAGAAATAAATCTACTCTTTTGTATATCTAACCTTGGCACTATAGCTTGCTAGATGCAGAGATCTTACATTTGCAAAGAACTATTCGTTTCTATAACCTATAGATATGCCATATTATAATGATTTATTTAAAAATTGATTGTATATTCATATTATTCCATAACGTCACATTTTTCTAGCATTTGACGAATTTTTAAGTGCGCATAAAACTCATTATATTTAGAAGAATCTAAAAAATGTTACAACCTTATAAATACGGTCTTATAGGTTAAGGAGTTTGGATCGCGAATTACGGAGAGGATAAAAATAGATTTTTTACGAACAAAGCTTTTGAAAACTCGCCTCACACGGTGAGATGAATTTTTTCTTTTACAAAACAGTCGAACATCTTAACGCAAGTTTCCTATTAAGGTAATAGCTCGCCATACAGGGAGAGACGACTTCTAAAACAAGTCTTGTGTTTGGTGTATGTATCTATTCTTTTTTATCATTATAAATATAGTAGATTCCACAAAACAAATTACTGGAACTGATAGACATTGTTTTACTTAGAGATTTATGCAATTTTAAGATTGAAGTAAAGAAAACTTTCGAGGGAAATAAAGACACGTGAAACATAAAGAAAAGGGGAACCAAAAAGATGCAAGAATTGAGCGAGGTACAGGAAGTAATCGTAAAGAAAACAGTATCTGGAGCACTGAGCGGTATCTTGCGTTGACTCTGAATAAAATTAACAAATTTTCGTCCAAATGTTCACTG
Source organism: Prorops nasuta (assembly GCF_024137725.1). Classification (NCBI taxonomy): domain Eukaryota; kingdom Metazoa; phylum Arthropoda; class Insecta; order Hymenoptera; family Bethylidae; genus Prorops; species Prorops nasuta. The sequence goes on from NW_027116806.1 coordinate 4,188,524, forward strand.
TGATTCTTCCAAAGTACTCGGCTTTGCTACATACATATAACTAAATAATATTTTAAATAAATTATTAGGGTAACACACACACTACCACAGAATATAACCAATACCAAAAGAACAAAGACCGGATGGGTTGTGCAACAAAGGCGATTTTTATCCGACCAATTATCTATCCTGGGAGCATTTCACTTTTATTCCAGTGTCTGATCCTCCAATACAAATAAAAAATGAAAGACTTGTATATAAAATTCACAAGCAAACAAAAGAGCACAGCCACCTGTTACACCATTGCGACCATTACCGACCGTCGCGTCAACGTGGGACGAATAATGCAAGCTTGCCTTGAATTGATTGAACTAGAATAATTAGCCTCGCGCCGTTATGGATAATTTGATTAATATTCCATGAGTGACCAAGGATAAACTTGATCTCTTCGACGTTTGATTTTTCTATTGTTAATTTTCTCCATGCTTATCTACCTTAATCGCAACCAAATGTTCAACGTTCTCTTTTTTGCAGCACTAATCAAATAAGTTAATATTTATAAGCTCCTTATTTATTATACTCGTCAGTTTCTTTTAAAAACACACACTCACTCTCACATAGTTACATCTATTTGTTATTTTAAAACAGTATTCATTGATACGTGTATGTAAGTAAAATTCTTAAAAGTGTCACTAAATTACTAAACTAACGATTTTTAAAATGTACATAAATTATGAAGTTGTTGTTATTATATAGTCGTTCAGCTGGGCGTAAAATTAGGTTAGATTTCGGCTGGCACTTTTGTTTTCTACAACTACTTGCCTCGTTTATACATGTATTTACATAATTCAAAAATGTTTGCTTATTAAGCATTTATTTAATGAATGATGTGCTTGTCTCGTTTCAACTTATTAAGTATACCAGAACAGCGCAGCGATGCAGTGAAAAAAATCCTCGGTTAATTAGTCCTTCGGGTACTACGGTCGGTTAAACTCCGAGCAAAGTCGATCCCAGCCGAGCCGAGCCGAGCCGAACCGAGCCAAAAGCCCAAAGTAGCGAGTTGTTTCATCGATTCGTGCGGTTCACATCCTTTAAAGTTTGAATCGTTTTATTTATCATGCTTCTCTCGTGAGACGCGATTATTCAAAGAATCTACGAAGATTCACACGCGAATTCGACAAAAATATTTTTACAACTCTGAGAATACTTCCCACCCTACTAAATCTGCATATTTAAAAAGTTTTAAAAGATTCACAGAGCAGACGAAAAATCAATTTCTTCATTGAATTCGCCAATGCTTCTTGTACCTATTATTTACAGCCGTGAGCCGTATTATAATAGTTGTCTCAATCGCTTATATTTCTCCATTTCTTAGAATTAACACTTTGCATACGACAACAATGTACCATTTGCGGCGCAATATCCTTTCAAACCTATATCCACTGTTGTAAGAAATACGGAAGAAAAACAAACAACATTGGTGAACCGAATTACGCATAGAACATAAGAAAGGCGCGTTTACCTCTTACATGTTCGATTTTACGTACTTCCTATTTCATTAACCGGCAAACACATCCCGGATACGTGCCTCGGAGCCACTTTCTTTTCCCTCTTCTTTTTATTAACACGTAAAAAAAAAACAAAAAAAAACGATCGCACGACTCATCGAGCTAGAAAAAAAAATTTTGCAGGTGATTCGCCAAGATGAGTGAATCAGGATGTTTCCATCATTTTTTCAAGACTGATCGTTTCTTTTGGGTACAATGACATCTCTTTCTCTCTTTCTCTCTCTCTCTCTCTCTCGACTCTTTCTCTTCCTCATCGGTACTTTCGCCCAGCCGTGCGTTATAAATCTTATGGTAATTTCACCGCTAAGAGGGAAATTAATGCTTTTTCTCAGTATAGTGCAACGAGCGAGAAAAGTAGCGAAAGTAATTCGCGCGCGTATATATACTTGTAATTTGCGTGCCATATAGTGATTGTTGAAATTTTCAAATTAAAAATTACAGAGGGCGCTCAGTCCATTATTGGTCAAATTTTCATGCTAAAATAAAAGATTAATGAAAATAACATTTTTACATTACGCGAAAATATTTATGACGTTTTAACGGAAATGTTTATTCTGTCATTGAATGTTGGACTATCGACATTGCTAAAATTGGCTGTTTAGACGCAATTAGCTCGTTAGAGAAAACGCATTGCTTGAAATTCGAATGATTAATCGATCAATGACACGAACGCGTTAAGAAAGAAATGTACAGTGTGTGGCGAAACGTCATCGAGTGGACAATTCGTAGCCAACTTCGGAGTCAAGTAGATTGTGCCAGTGCATGGTCAGGCTAGTTTCAACTACTAGCTGCCAAAGACGAAATCTCAATTGACGAAGGCAGTACAAGCATTACATTAGTAATTTATATATACGATCTATATAAAATGCGATAAATCCAAAATCAGAAAATTATAAATATGACATTCTCCTGAGATAATTCCTATAGAAAATTATAAATTTTCATTCACGAATCTACAAAATTATTGCATTACTCGCCGAGAGAAAAAATGTTAAGAAAAAGGTGAAGCTCAATAACAATATACAAATTATTTCGCGCGATAACTTTTTGGACATGCACATTTGTTAGATTGTCCTATCTTATCTGATTGGACATTGCGTCAGGAATGAAGAAATTGGAGCGTAAGAGTCATAGAGTGATTCACAGAGTTTACTAATAAATAACAAGCAGAAGTATTAATTAAGGGAATAAAAAGAAAAAGCGTAAAACTAACTAGGTGCACGCGGTTAATAAAAATGCAGTTGTTTTCAAAGAGATCCTGCTGTAACCGCGCGTTGAAACATTCTCCCTAGATTTCCTACCGAGCGGCGAGCGACGCGAGAGTCGCGGAGGAGCCTCCGACAATTACTCTAATCTCTTTTAGTATATACGTATGCCCGCAACCCAATTGTTCTACTTTTTCTCATATCGCGAAACAACTGTAGTGGCCAATGCTTCTTTTCTACCTAATTGCCGCGAAATGTAACAATCCATTCTTTTCTCGCGAAGAAAAAGAAACATGGAGTAAATCTCTCTCTCTCTCTCTCTCTCTGCTGGTTGGATTTTAACCAAAGGAACTTGTTCGTTAAATACATACACGTTGCAATCTTTGGTGTAAATGGGGCAAACTTGGTCCAATTGTAGAAGCAAAGAGAACGATCAAAGTGAAATGTTGAATTCATAATGGTAAAGCTTGAATTGCGCCCCTCCATTACAACGCCAGTAAGTAATTATTGCAGTATATATATATATATATATATATCGGTTTGAAAATTGGGACGGCTAAACTTGCTGTATAAGTTACACGGTAGGGCTCGGTGGTATAGACATGTCATTATCTACTTTTATACGTACTTGCCGTCGAGACACTACCGTGTCTCTTGACAATGAAAAGGAGTAGAGAAGCGTATAGATTGACGAAGATTTGATTTGAAAAATTTGTTTGGCTTATGGTCCGTAAACGAACGCGTCCTTGGTTCCGGTTCCGGTCCCGATCGAGTGACAACAGATTGGACAAAAGAGACTATATAGCTATATGTACATAGAGGAGCGTGCGAGCAAGTGCAACACGCGCGTCTCGAATCACCTAAATTACAATTATCCTGAGCTTCCTCGCATCGAGAAACCACCCTGATTATGGCGCGACCAGCCAATTGGATGCAAACGGCCATGGCAACGTTCCTCTCGCCCTGTTCCGGGCTGACCTGGCCTTGAACTTGCTCCTCGTTGTACGCCGGAGGCCTCATCCTCTCAGCTCGCTTTCTCGATATCTCCCAATGACGATCTCCGCGCAACACAATCCTCTTCCTCCCCCCTCTCTCCTTTTAACCTTGCGTCGATTCACTGGATACGCCGCATACGCACACTGCAATCTTTTTTCCCATCAAATTTCAATAAGGCACGCTGTATATTACCAAGAGTCGTCTCGCTGAAGAAAAAGCACACTGGTATCACTTTTGGCGTGCAAAATGACTGTCCGAAAGTCTTCTTCTTTATATATATATATATGAAATTGCCGCGCCTTCCGGTTCAAGCTGCAGCGATCGAGTTTTAGCGAATCAGCTTGATCTTCCTTTGGGCGAAGGAAGAGAATCTTTTACACCAACACGGGGCCCTTGTTTTCCAAGATGCGAACGATTAGGGTCGCGAAGGAGGCCCGTTACCAACCACCAACTGGCTGCTGACAGGTAACGCTGCCCCGACCTGACACTGGGAGTTGGGACTGGCCTGCACCATTCCACGCGGTGCTATTTAAGCCTTCTACTCGAGTCTCTCTCCCACCTAATGCAACTCACCGATCAGCTGACTATACTTTGTTCGCACAAGCTTGTCGGTCTGCACTACGCAACTTTTGCGTCTGCCTTCTCGCGCTCTCTCTCTCTCTCTCTCTCTCTTTTGTTTGAAAACAACCCGACACGAGCACGCTGCATCCTCTGAAACGCCACGAGTCATTCGTCGAAAATCCAAGAGGAAATCAATCGTTCCCTCTACACTTTCCCAATTTACTTTTTCCATTTTTTCACAACAAATATTTCTGCGAACACTGAGAAAATAAGAGTTTGTCATTGTCGATAAGGAAAGATTTTTTCTCATTCGAAGATGCTCGAGTGCTGCTCTCTTTATTGTTCCAGAACGACGAATGCAACTTTTCTCTATTTGGGGATTTTAACCTTCAAAGTGTCAATGGAATTGTGTGTGTGCGTGCCGCCGATTTATCGTCAAGGGTCTCTCTCGCGTTTTCCTATTTATCCATTTTCATCAGGTTTTGTATCCTGCAGAGTCCAGGTGACGACAGAGAGCTTTAAACGCTCTTGTGCATCGATCACCGATGAACCAATCGGTAACACGATCAAATTCTTCCTACCTCCTCTTCGAACGGGTGCAGATGCAAACGGATTGTCTTATAGATATATGTATACCGCTATAATTGAACCGATTTTGTATTTTAATAGAAAAGTATGAAAAAACCTCGATGGATTTTGTGCAAACGAGGTAAACATTTCCAAACTGATCGAAAAAATCCAAAGAGTAAACTGTTTTTTCTTCTATGGACTTATCTATGTGGGAGTGACTCATCTAATTAACTCACTTTTCGATACATCGAACGCGCGATTCCGAGATTGAGAATGTAAACGCGTGTAACCTCGGACAAGGATACTCGACTGACACGATAAAGGACTCTGTATAGGATAAAAAGAAACAAGAATATAATTGATCGAACATTTTTAAAGAGAATTAATTATTTTCGACCAATTAAACTCTTATGTTTCGCATCCTCTCTTTATCTGTTACTCTGCTGAGCCTCTAATAATAGGAATTTTCAATCTAGAAAATCTGCATGGAAGCATTGTGCGCCACTGTCCAAATGAACAAACAAATAAATAAAAGGGTTCGCTTATAAAATATATATAGCACAACCTACGAATGTGAGATACTTTGATAAATTTTGAAAATAAAACTTAGTTTTTACTATTATATATACATATGTTAGTCGCAAGTGACATGGACGAAAGAAAGCAGGATACGTATTAAAGGTCGCTTGTGTGTGTGCACAATTATAACATACTTTTGCGCCTATCTATCTCGTAATTTTTCCATTGTGATAGAAGCAAACTTGATACGCATTTTGCTTTTTTATTCAATTGGATTTTCTTTCTTTTCTTTATCGATCCTTTAAATCCGTGTCGAACGTAGTGACTTTCCAATGATTCACGCTGTTTGCAAATATCCCAAGCTTATTTGACAATGAATATAAGAGGACAAAAAGAAGATTCTCTCGCCAAGTTAAAAGTGGATGATACTCGAGTGGATTAATCCGTCGATTGAACGGGTGGGAGGTAAACGGAAAAACGAAGAAAGCGATTTCTCCAGTTTAACGAAATATATAATATCGAAGTAGCTCTACTCTTATTTATACGATTGTATTAACGAATAGCCAGTTAGCCCGTCGGAATGCTATTCGAATTGGGTAAAAAAAATAGGAAGTTGGAACAACTAAGAAAAATCTAACACGGTAGAAGATTTCCTCCATGCAGCCAACTATCGTTTTTGCGCCAAAGCGGAAGCTCTTGAGAGATTCATCGAGCGAAATACGCTTGGAATAACAAACCACGAACGCCACTTTGTTTATCATGCAATATTATTATTATTTAGCATCGAAATATCGAAACGAAGGTGAAACGTTTAATTTATGCGTTAAAAAGGCGAATGATTCGTGCTCATCGTTGGATAGTTTCATCGAGCTGTAATTATAGTTAATTGATACGTGGAATGAGAAAGAGTGTTAATTAAATGTGAAGATGGAGGGGATGGATGGCCCTCCGTGTTTCTAATGATCTCGCAAACGGAATTGTCTATTATTGCAGGAGAAGAGAAATTGGAATTTGCGTCCGGAAAAAAAAGCTGCCGAGTTCAGCCGAGAGGTTTGTTATGATGCACCGTGGGCACCGTGGCACCGGCTGCCGGCACAAAGGCGGGGGAAGGCAGGGGGGGGGGAGGGGGGTATTTTCGTATCCACGCCGTCGTGTCTCGCATGGTCGCGCGTCGAAACTCTCGGATAACCGGGACGGAGACAAACGGACAGTACATTATGGTTATATATATGTACGTAATGCGCCTTTGGCTGACTCTGTCGGTCGGGGTAATCGGTACTCGCTGAAGACGATCGAAGGAAACGCGGTGAAACTCTCAGTCTCGTAGGCATCGAAGCTACATACCCATGAAAAATAATCACGATACGCGCGTTTCTTCAAATTCAGAGCATTGAGGTGTGTGGAAATTTTCTTGCCTGCATCAGCCAGCAACACAACTACTGAGAAATGCACGCCTGAAAATCTCCAAGTTGGTCTAACGACCTCAGTTAAATTTATACGCTGGTGCTTGCGTAAATAAAGACGATTGTATGCGCGCGTGCGATGATCGTTCATTCTGCTTTTTCTCCCTTCGCGTTTGACGGGTCGAAAGAAATATCACTCTTCGACAAACTTTGAAGAAAGGAAACTCTGCAGGTGCACCGATTCCACAATCACAAAAGTTTACTTTTTCGAAGAAGCAAAGTTTTAGGAGGTCTATGGTCTGTGCGAATCACACCAGTTGAAAATGACTGCATTAGGTACTAATAGGTACATACATGTACTATAGATCGAGACATGGGATTTGGAATAATTTCGGCCCGAAGGCCACCTGGCGGATGGCTGGGGAGATTCTGGTGCGCGCGCGTGCCTCTCTAACCTTGCAAGTGACTTTGCAGCCGGAGGTTTATGTTTGAAAATGAGAACTTTGCTCTCCATTGCACGAGACTCGTGAGAGTGCATGGATTCGGGAGTAGAGACCAATAAGCGAGGGTTAAAGTGTTAATACGTCGCGCGCGGACTGCGGGGCGGAGTGGAGGGGCATGGTTGGCCGCTAGCCAGAATATTCTGCGCCGTGCGCGTGCAGCATTTCAATGCCGAAAATAGAACATTGCCGAGAAAAATCCCCCATGACTTATTCCTCTCAATTTTCAACTCTCTTACACCGCAGGTTAATCGTGCCCCCGAATTTCGACCAATTAACCGTGTTGTCTCTCCTGACTCACCGCGTCACAATTTCCGGCCTCGCATATAACCTCGTTTCTCCAAATTTAATAATCCTTCACACTATACTTTCAGCTACGTTTTAATATTAATTGGTAATCGTGTTTCATAGCCGTTATTGACCATAACTCGGATGGAATTTTGATGATTCGACAAATGTTTAAAATGCATGGCCTACACCTAATATATATGTACCTAATGTCAGAAATGTCCTTCGAATCTTCCTGATTGTTCTTTTTCGCAATAAGAACAACCGCATGCTTCTCTTATCTCAATGAATTGCACGAATACGGTGGAAGAAATGCTTTCTCGTGTTATGACTAAAAAACATTCATCTTTCTCCTCGACACCTTTGAATTGCATTTCATCGAGCCAGTATTTTGACATTTTTTTGTTAAACAGAGTAAATCGTTGTCCCCTATATATATATATATATATATATATACATACACGTATAAGTATATCAACTTTTATTGTTTTACGCAATTCCTCCCATTACTACTTTGAAAAGTCTAGTAGATTTTTTAGCTCAAAGTGAAACTCGCGTATGATCAACGGCTATTTCGGTAAACGAATAGCATTTCCAGAAATCAACAGTATATTAGTGCTCCACGTGTAAACAAAAACTTCCACTGTAGCAATGTTTTGCTCTTTTCCTCCTAGGTATTTATCTCTCTCGCGAGCTACATACTATAACAAAACACAAAGAACTGATCAACAATATTGGAAAAAGTTACGTGAAATTCTCAACAACATTCCAACGATTATTTTCTTAATACAATTTCAACAATTTGGAAATATCGAGACGCAATAAATATCTGGATTCTTTATTGTTAATCGGGATGTGGAGGAAGGATAAAGGGAGTGTGAGAGAGAGAGAGAGAGAGAGAGAGAGGGAGCGGCGGTAGGAATGAAGTTATTGAGAACACGTGTTGTGGATTTCTTTGGTAGAAAACGTGATTTGGCAGAAGATTTTGCCAAGTCTCGTACATTGGCCCTTGGCAAAAGTTAACTGTTTGACGTGAATTCTTTGTGCGTTTCACCCTACTGCGTCTTGGAGCGTTTTACGTATTTTCGTGCTTCCCAAGAAATGGAGAGACTCGTCGCAGTTTCGTCCTCGAGAGTGGGGTAGGAGGGGGAGGGGGACGGAAGTGCATCAACCACGACGCTTTTTCCAATACCGACACAGTCGTTTCGCATATCGCGCTGCACACGGGCCAGCCCAATATTCGCAACTTTGCAACTCTATTTTCTATCGCAATAAACGGAATTTCCCAGATGCACGAGCTTTTCCAAACTCCTCCTCGCGACACGACGCTCTATCTCGATCCGAGGCTCGAGCGAAGCTGCACCGCTGTTATTATTACCATTATTGTCAAAATGAAAATGGAACGATTTACGTACAAGCTCGTTTTGAGTAAATATAAATAAGAGATACTACAGGGGCTGCAGTTCTTTAAGGAGGCTCAAGCGACTTTTACAAAAATTTAATAAATTCTTGAAAAAATTCTACGGTATTCCTCATATATTTAACTTTCCAGAACCAACGAAAAAATGAGGAAACCGATCAATTTATTGAGAAAAAATATCATTTTTACCTTAGCGTTATGATACTATCGTTCGTCATATTAGTTCTATACCCACATTTTCTCAGCTCTAAAATATAAACAATTAAAAAAAACAAGAACTTTATTGTTCGATTTACGTAGACTAATATATCATTAAGAAAATTGTGTGTGTGTTCCTTGCCGACCAAACAAACTTGTAAAGGGGAATCTATATGTATATCGACATTACGGAGCGAAATTTGCGCCAAACGAAACGGTCTCATTTCTTAACCGATTTTAACGTTTATCACCATTTTGAAAACGCTAGAAGATTATCTAGCGATCTTCGTTGACCGATTTTTCAAATTTCACTTTTTTTTTTAAAAATCAGCCAACGAAGATCGCTAGATAATCTTCTGGCGTTTTCAAAAAGGTGAATGAACGTTAAAATCGGTTAAGAAATGAGGCCGCTTCGTTTGGCGCAAATTTCGCTCTGTAATGTCGATATACAGATTCCCCTTAAGTGTCTGTAAACAAGTATTTGCAAAGTATAAAAATTCTCTTATTTGCTTTACTTTTACTTAAAAAAATATTTGGCATTTATCGTTATTAAGGTAAAAAACAACGTATAGGTATAATTTATAAAATTTAAATAGTGAAATTTAGTAAGCACCATTAGAGCACCAACTTGGTACGATACCTAATGCTGAAGCCACCTTAAGAGTCGCGATTGGCTCGCTAGAGGCAGAGAGAGAATCGTGTTAAAACTACAAAGAGGAGAATAATAAAGGAGTATAGATTAAATAATGCTCTTAAATAATAATTTATGTAGCATAATATATATTTAATGTCTTAACAAGAAAGATAATGGTACATTTGTCTGAATCGTTAAACGTACAATGGCTACATGCATTTATGTGCCACTGAAAGGCGTTCTATGGATGTGGACTTCTAGGCCTTTACGTATAATTATACTGGTGGTAAGATTAATAATTGAAAAGTCAGTCCAAGTTTTCTTCAACTTTTTTCTTCGTTGTCAGCTACGTACGTAATTTGTAATACACAACGACTCTTGAGGCCGATGGCGATGTATCGATTCGAGCTAAACGTTTTGATTATAATTATTATTATTTTCAATCAAGAGCTAGTAAAGTTAGAGAGAAAGAGAAACGTTAAAGGACACAGAGAGTGAGAGATTTAGGAATGGAGAGAGAGAGAGAGAGAGAGAGAGAGAGAGAGAGAGAGAGAGAGAGAGAGAGAGAGTATATAGATTAACGATATATTCTCAAGTACTTTTAAAGCCCTTGCGTGACACGGAGTTACAACGCCTTTTAATTGATCTCCTTTCTTAAGCATTTCCTTGAAATACTTACTAAATATCCATATCGTGTCTATATATGCGCGATCTAGTACTCGTTATCTGACAATATACAACTTATCTATAAATATGAGTCTCAATGTTTGGTGTTCTCTGCTGAAAGCTTAATGCCACGTGGCTCAGCGTAGCTTATTATTATTTTATTTCTAACGAGTATCGTATCGTTTTAGCCGCTATCGATTATGCTGATATACTGCGCGTGATTAAAAAAATCTCTAAAAGCGTTCATCGTAAACGACCATGATAATCTAAAGACTCCCATTTTCAATAAATCTTCAGCCAGCGTCCTTCCAAGCAGTTTTTCTGAAACATTCATGCAATGCTGCCTGGCTGGCTGGGTATAATTGTGTACATAGTCTATATATGTATATATTTCTTCCAAGAACATGTTGCATTAAATCTAGATCTCGATTCTCTATAAATTGACTAACGTAGATATTACACGAGATTACATTGAAAACACGTGAATTTTCTTTTATTTAAAAATATTCCATTCTTCGCTAAAATCTCTTAGGTTCACTTGACAACTAAACATCAGTTAAATATCGATCGCGAAAACTAACGAGTAGAGACTAAACTTGAAAAATGAGACATTTTATGAGAATAAATTAATTTCTGGGTTAATTAATCCTTGACACACGATCGGAGGAATAAAATTGTCTTGGTTGAATCGTGGTGAGGCTTCGAGTGATTATCAACTAAGCTTCTTTGCTATTGAGATCCAAATGGTCCAGTGCCTCTTGCGCGTGTTGCAAGCCGGCACAATAGTGAAGAAGTAAGACACTGAGTGCTTGCACGCGTAAGTCGCTCTGTGCAATTAATTTCATGCTATCCGCTTCTCCACTTTGAGCTAACTCGTGCCTCGAGGTAGTTTCAGCGTCAAGGGCAGTCTTCAACTTGCCCATCTGATTGAAAACAAATAATTATAATATTTCCAACGACATCTTATTGCTTCTACTAATGTACGTTTATTTATACTATATAAGAACGTTTTATGTGGGACAATTTTTTTACCATGTTATTAATCTTCTCGACGCGCTGCTGTGGCTCCAAACACTTGTACAAATATTTTCCAGTATCCTTGGCCCTGGACATGAGCCCATCGTTCAGGTCACCGGCTATAAGAGGCGTCGCGACGCTTGGCTCGGCTCCTTCCAACAGCTCAGAACTTATCCCCAAACCACCGATCAATGAATTCTAAATGTCATAAGAATTTTGTCAATTTCAGACGAATTATTCAAATCTAAAAATATTGTGCAATTGTAGACGTGCATAGCAGCACATATATTTAAATGAAAATTGCAAAATTAATATACGTACGTATAGTTATGGCCCCCTTATGTATAATAAGTTAAATATATCGAACGCTATTGGAGGGGGGGGGGGGGAGGGGGTGGACCGCGTTTTAATGTAAGATTGGATTATTCTCTAGTCGAAGCAAGGTGGAAAGGAAGAATGTGTCAAAAATAAACATTGTTTGGAGAGACATGAGACGACGCCATTGGTCTGACCTTGAAAGGTCGCTCCAAGGTCAGGCAAAGGTCATTTGGATTTCCTTATAAATGGAACCTACCTCCTATTTTTTATAACGCATTGTTATAGCCTATTTTTAAATCTATCCACCCAACTCTTTATTCATTTTTCCCTTTCATCCAGTTGTTTAAGAGATGGATTAGAGTAGACATACGCGTCTCTTCAATTATTATAGTTGTTAAAATCTCGCACGATACCTTTCTGATTGCATATTGTAAGATGGTTCGAAAAGGTCTTATACCCAACATTTTGACATTTTTCATAGTTATAGGGAGATACGCGTCTTATTACGATATTTAATATATGCTGTTCTCTCGCGTTTCAACTTGTCAACCTGTATGCGTGTTTTTCGCTAAATTAGTGTGTGTAACTGTTACGCACAGAAATGCATAGTCCCGCGCTCATCTATTTATAAATTCACATTGAAATATCTCCTAAATGACTGGATGAATCGCAAAAATGGTTTTTCAACATTTTTCATATAAACTGTAATAATGTGTTATAAAAAGCAGGTGGTTCCGTTTAATCAATTCGAAATGACTTTTATATTTTACCTTTGAAGGTCAAGCCTTGGACACACATTGTCTTACGTCCCCCTCAAAGCCACATGACTTTTTTTTAAAATTATTTTCTCTTTCTTCCTATCCTGACAGAATTCTCAAGATTTTATGTACAAAAAGAACAAAAAAATAGTTCAGTTATTACATTCTTATTTCTGTATTAACTCCTGCGCTAATCGAAGTGCAGAAGATTTCCTAGTCGTTAGAAATTTAAATTGTAAAAATTTGTTTAAAAGAATTAACTAGATTCGAGGGGGGAAGCCAAAATATAAAGAAACTTAATTAAAAATAGAATAATGAAAATATTCTATAATATCAAATACATTACCCTTTGATAAAATTATTGCTTAATGTAAGGTGGACCAATATTTCTGTTAAGTATCCTATGCACTTTTGGCGACAGAAAAGTACATAATATCATTCCTACTCTATCCGAGAATCATTAAAGCTAATCATTGTTCCATGCTAAAACTACTTATTACTTTTAATGAGAAGCGTGTTTTCGTAGGATCTAGATATGGTTGAAGAGCTAGTGTGTAAATGGATATTTGGTTATTTTTTGAAACTACAAAAATATATAATACTGGAAAGAATTTCGGTTAGTGTCAAGAGATAGAAAGGGAAAGAGAGAGAGAGAGAGAGAGAGAGAGAGAAAGACTAAGCAAAGTTGTTACACCATAACAAATTTTCAGAAAATAATTGACAAGTAAATGAAAATATTCTATCAAATGTGTATAAAATGAGAAATGCACGTATAGCAGTATTAACCCTGGTGCAAGCAAAAACGTGTTTTTGTCAAATTCTACCTTGCGGGATGCACAGGGACTTGGGGGAAGACTTCTGGATGCCAGACCAATACCGGAAGTCGGTGGAGCCAAACAACTAGTGCTTCCAGCTTTCTTCAGGCCCAACAGTGTGTTAGCTATACTTGCTTTCATGGCCATCATACTGGGCCCCTGATCAATCGAGTTTAATTTAAAACTGATTAAAGAAAATACTTTAGTAATTATATAGTAGAAAAAGAGTCCATAAAGCAATAGAGTTAACGGATATACAATAGTAATTTAAAACACAATATAGATTTTTTAAATACAAGATACAGATACAATAGGTATTCAAAGCCTCTACACTTTATGGATACTTCGTTATTAGTAGCAAGGTCAAGGTGCAAGCTTACAAAAAACCTTCACCTCCCTGAGTGCAGATGATCACTTTTATTGCCAATAACAACATATTGAACCATGCTTAACAATTGTTAAATATGTATATACAGAATACCAAATGAATTATATACCTACAGTGTTGTATATATCTTTTCTCTCAATTTCTCTATCAAACACATTTAAATTTATCTAAAAAATATAAATGGATATGCGACGTCTCTTGATCTCGTACGCGACACAGAGATTCTTGACTAGAATCGATAGTAGTTTCGTGATAAAAATTCATTCTATCAATATTTAAAATAAATCATTATGGACGAGACTTTAGTATTTTAAATATGAAATTATAAATAATTATAATAAATAATTTAAATTGCTAATGATTTCCGTATAAATAATTATTCCCTATCACTGACTAATGATACCGGTTGGCACTGCTAACATATCAATTTCATGTCTCTTTAACCGCTAGCAATACTCATTTTTAAAAGCGTTTAAACTCTTTTATTACGTCTTTAATACCTGAACAGTTTCTTCACAACCAGTTAGAGAAATCTCTGGACTTGTCTCTCCTGTAATAGTATTAGGATCTAATTCGTCCGCTTCTAACGCCAGTGTCGCTATGCTTTCTGCGCCACAGTTTTCTGCTGCCTGACAACGAACTTCGCACTTCTTGTGGCACACCGTTCCACATTCTCGACATTGTACAGCGTCTTTCAGCCATATCTACAACAATAGACTTGTTCGTTATTTCCCTTCAATACTTCAAATAAATAAAATGGTAGAAAAAATCATCTCTGCTGTTGGTGTGCGTATATATGTATATTTATACCTTTTTTGAGCAAAAATCACAATGCGTTGCCCTATGGAAGTGAGTTCTAATAAAATCGTGCATACGTTTATCGAGGATCTCTTCGCTTAGGACAGGCTGTGTTTTGGCAGTCTCTACATTTTCCTTCTTCCCAAACTCTCCAGTACCCCTACGATTGATATCACTCGATTCCCATACATAAGACAGCAATATATCTCCATAACATAACGTCGGGTCAAATCCAGAATATCCATGCAATTTTAAATGGGACGTCGCTGTGGATGCTTAAATACCATATACTTATTAATATTACAATAGACCATGATAAATCTTTAACCAACTTTTACAAAATTATGATTTAATGGCATACCAGTGTCAACAGGCAAAAGGGCGTGACATTTGAGGTAATGACCGGTCGAAGACGTTGAGCACTGAGCTAAAATTAATTTTATAGGTGTATTGATGTACCCTAAGAGTTTTGGTGGATTCTCTCCTCCTTTGACTCTGCCCCAAACACCGATATTCAAGAATGGAACCTCGGAATCAATTTGAAAACTTCTCGTTTCCTCGAATGTTATCAAAGAGGCCAGTGGTTTTTCTTTAGTTGTAAAATATAAATCTGTCATATTTGTTATATCCTCCGATCCAAACGATACAAGATTGCTAGATGCTGTCGAATGATTAGATACCATTGAAACTCTTCGCGATGGCGTGTCTGGTATTTGAGCTGCGTCTTCGTTCGCAGGGGCACTACTCTTTCTTCTTCTAAATAGTTTGCTTCCTGTATCCGGCTTCTCCAAATGCTCGCTTTCGGAATCTCGTAAGTCGGAAAACTTTATTTGGTTCTCCACTTTCATCTTTCCAACATCTGCGTCAATACTGGGCTCGGTCTTGCTTATTATGCTTTCGGATTTCGAGGACTTCCTTTCTACATTCTTATCTATGTTTGCCTTTTCAATATCCGAACATCTTGAACCAAATTGCCTCTCCAAATCCGATTTAACGTATTTCCTCTCTACCCTTATGATAAAACGTCTCTGAACAGCACTCTTAACAAGTTTCGCTACCTGGTTCATACTTGAGATCTTTCTACCGTCAACAGCTACTAATATATCTCCTTTTTTCATTTCTGCAATAGCTGCTGGACTGCCGGCAACGATAGTCTCTACCAAGACACAGGTTTGTCCAATTTCCGTAACTGCCTCTTGCTTAAAAACTACACCAAGTTGCTGGGAGCAAGTTTTACTGATAATTAAATCCAGAACCATATATGCTATTCCATTGTATTGAGTCAGATAGACCCAAGGAGTTGGATCTACGCTCATTGTACAATAAATTTCTATTTGCGATGGATCTTCGGTAGCCAGCATAGAGCCAAGATTCAATCTGCTTACTTCGAGTAGTGATACTTCCAAATACCCTGGAGTGAGCAGTGTACTTATTACCTGTAAATGGAATAATTCGATCATGTGTATCATGAGAAATATACTTTTCTTTATATCTTACTCACTTCTGACAAATCCACAGCTTCATCATTCAGCCTGCGGAAGAACGGTTTATAACGCATCTTATAACGAGGTAGAGTGTGTTTCCGACGAATAGCTCGTCGAATTTGTCCCGTAATCAGTGATATGATTTGTGGTTGCAATTGTCTTCCTTGAAATTGAGATTGTACCTCTAATTCTAAAATAGGATCCGAATAAAAACTAAGAGACCAATGTGTATATGGAACTCGTGTAAATTGCAATCTCGCACGGCCGGTCACACGTTTGACTAAAAAAAATAATTTTTTAAAATCACTGAAAATGTAAATAAAATTTTTCTACATTTATAAATTTTTTCAAATAAATTAAACACCTTGTAAAGCCATGTAAGCTGTTTTTCCTAATACCATCTTTACATCTATAGACATTTGAAAGTTTCCTGAATAGTGCAAGTCTAATGATAAATCTAATGATTCCAGAAGACCCGTATCTGCATCAATTTTAGAATCAGCTACTTCCAAACCTTTTATTGTGGGAAATGCAGTGCCTAAATGCAAATCTCTGAGCTGCAAAATTTTAACGAGTGGTGTACAAATTTATGTAGGTTTAAAATATAAATACTATTTTTATGGAATTATTACCTTTACACTATCCAGTAACTTTCCAGTTGTTGTTTGCGTCAGCAGTTCTTTAAATTCATTATTCAATTTTCTATACAACCATAAGCGTACTCTTTCTGCATTTCTTAACTCGTTAAAAAGAAATTGTAAAGTTAGGTTTATAGCCAAATTTTCATTGCCTTGTGCTATGTTCTTTCGATTATTGATATTAGATTTGTCATCCTGAACTTTATCCAGTAACTCTTCAGGTAATACAGCCTTGCCATGCCTCGTTGGTCTTTCTGGAGGACTCGCCTTTGGCGAATCTTCCAAATATTTTTTGAATAAATAAAATTCTACTGCAAGTGTGCATGCTATTCCACATAAAAATGTGATCACAAATATACTGATAAATTCAAAAATATCCATATTTAAAATTCATCTGTCACAATGGGACAATCTTTGCCAACTCGTTGAAAATGAGTTATAAGCAGGTATTAAAATACGTGTATAAATGAGATAAAATTGATATAATGAAGAATGACAGAATAAAATCTGTTTAAGAAATTTCTGGCACTTATTACAATAATAAACATATTACGATTATTTACAATATATATGCCATTCGTTTACTATACAGGAAGATTCCCGCTTCTCACTTAAGACACTAAGAAAATTGATTGGCATACGGTAGCAGTAGTCGGGAACATTAAGTAAAATCCTTCGTTCTAACAATACCCTCTGCATTATTATTCTATTAATTACGATTCATCACGGCTATAGTGGTTTCTTTGGACACTTTCACTTCTCTTTGAATTACAGTTAATCAGCTAGTAATTAAAATATATAATATGATTCTCTTCTCCATATATAATATTCGTTAGCTACGAAATATTAATTAATATCACATATTGTTTTTTAATACTTAATAACGCCGTAAAGTAGAAATGAACTCTATCTTGACAGCTATCTATTGATTTCGTCGGCCATGTTAATACCGAACAAGCTGTCACTTTGACACTTGCGACACTGCTTTGCTGGCGTTTCCCTTATTCCGTGTTACTGCTGAACAGGTTACAGTTCGTAGAGCTATAATGCATGTGCATTTGTATATTTATTATATAGTAACAAATATTATTATCCATTTTTAACAATTATTTTTATTGAAGCCTATTCTTTTATAATTTATAAGGGTGTGCAGAACTATCAGCTGATTTCATTAAAAGTATTTGAATTATAGTTTGTATAGAATGGTAATTATTTTTAATAAAGAAAGGACTAAATAAAAAGTTTACGGAGAATGATGTGCTTACGAATTTTATTAATCTTACTCAATTGGTTAATGAATCACTATTAAAATAAAGAGTATAGGTAGTATGATTATTCGTAGAAAGGGATTATCACCGAAAAATCTTTATTTAGAGATCGGGATGCGGCTGTATTTCAGATCAGTTTTTCTACCTATTAATGAAATTTATCTGTTTGGTGGAAATTTAAAATTTTAATAAATTCTATTCAATTTCAAGCTTTACCAAACGGATAAATTTACCAAGCCATTTATTAATAGGTGGAAAAATAATTTAAGTTCCTGCCGTTTGAATTACTCTAAATTTCAAATTTTTCGAAAAGGTTGCCTGTACTGATATATCTAGAGATATTGTATGTATACAAACATACAATTGCTAGAACTGAAATCCTCTATATTTTACGTGACATACATTGTGGTGTTTTAGTACTTGCAGTTAATAAACGAACGCAGCTGTAATACTTTCCAATTCCAATTAGCTTAACGTGAATCCGTATAACGACATTACAGGGCGAAAACTGCTTCGCATGCAGCGTCATCATTTGTTGGCGGATTGTAAAGTGTTTATAGGTTTTTGGAAATGCCAGAAGAAGATTACCTACTGAAGTACGTTGGGCAAATTAACAAAAAATGAAAAAAAAATTTTGTTTAAATAAATATATTAACATTATTGAGAAACAACAATTAAATCGCAAAATCTCCCAACGTACTTCACTAGATAATGTTCTTACGTTTCCAAAAAGTCGACAAAAATGCAAATCCGTCAAGAAATGACGATGCTGCATTTGGAATAAATAATGGAAGAATTTCGTGTTGGCGACTTCCCGAGCTCGAAATTCTTCTATTATTTATTTCAAATGCAGCATCGTCATTTCTTGACGCATTTGCATTTTTGTGGACTTTTTGGAAACGTAAAAACATTATCTAGAAAAGTACGTTGGAGATTTTGCCATTTATTAGTTGTTTCTCAATAATGTTAATATATTTATTTACATAAAAATTATTTTTCCATTTTTTGTTAATTTTCCTAACGTAATTTAGTAGATAAGCACCTGGCATTTCCAAAAACCTGCAATAACTTTACAATACGTCAACAAACGATGACGCTGCATGCGAAATAGTTTTTGCCCTGTAATGTCGGTATACGGTTTCCCGTTAGTCAGAGTGACAAAAAGTGCCATTGATAGTGCATTACCTCCAGCGCGACAATTATTTCTATTGGAAGTTGATTCCCTGCCTCAAGATACGTCAAAGCTTCCCCCGTTTTCTAGATCATTGGTATATGAAATACCAATTTTACCCAGACGTAAAGCCAGGATCATTAACGAGGCCTTTGCTACCATTCCTTTTGGTGCTACCATCACCAGGGGAGGAAAAACTTCCAAGGCCACCTGTGACAACTCGTCTTTGTCGGGCGATTATTGAAGAGCCTGGGGAGGGATGATACTGTTGCTACGGTCAGTTGCGGTCTTTTACTGGGAACTCCGTTAACCGTAAAAATAACAAATTTAAAAGATCCACATAGTTTACGCGTTAAATTAAGACATCCGGCTCAATAAGTACAGTTATTGTTACCACGCGAATTAGACTTATGGTTGCAAAACGAGTATAGATTGCGAACTACAGTTTTTCTTTCTCATCAAGCTTGGATGGAAGCATGCAATGTAGAAATACCTTTAACATTGTTGGTACCATCCACTGGTGCTTGTAACCATTCACCGGTGAATGATCCATATGTCGCACATTGATCTCTGTAAACCGACCAAAGTCTCTATCGCGCCCAAGTCCATCAAAAGAGATATGTGTATAATTATATAAAAATTGATTTATCATTAGTTGTCTTAATTTGTAAAAAAAATACACATGTTCCAATCTATTTAAATAACTAGCGGTTCAGTAATTAACTGACATTTCACATTAATGAAAATTAATGAAAAAAATATTTAATTACGACTTTTATAGCAAACTTTAGTATTTCTTTTCTCATTGTTTAAAAATATATGTACATTCTTAAATAAGATATTTCAAAAGTTGAATACATGTGTCTCACGCGTATATTTCATTCCATGATGAACAATTATTAGACTTTATTGTTTTACAACTATCTCCAAGTAGAAAATGAGCTTCCACTGAAAATAAAAAAGTCGCATGTTAACATTTTATATAAGATAAAATATTGAAAGAGATTTTATAGGAACTCACCCTCCAAATGATGGAGGCTTCTCTGGTTCTGCTGTCTTTTGAGCCAAGCTACCGAACGAAAATCCTTCCGTTTGACCAGCCAATGACTCAAATGTAGTACTGCCAGTAGTACTTCCAAAAACTTTAGGAGTATTGCTTCCCATTGGGGGAGGACTACCCCCCATAGCTGGAGCACTTCCAAACCCTTTTGATGAAATATAAGAAAAAAAATTAAAAACTTGCACAAGGTACATATCTTTAGAATTTATGTACCTGTAGACGTAGGGCTACCTCCAAACGCTGTTGTAGCAAATCCACCCCCAAAAACCGATTTGGCATTCCCAAATACTCCTCCCGGAGGGGAGCCGAATACCGGTTTGCTACCAAAAGCTGGTGATGCACCGAAAGCAGGAGAAGTTGGTGAACCGGTGATGACGGGTGTAGTAGAGCCTCCAAAAAATGAAGGAGAACCACCAACGGCTGGAGTAACATTACTGGACGCACTTCCAAATATCGATGCTTGTCCCGTAGCTGGAGGAGAAGCAAAAGCTGCAAAGCTTGGGGCGTTTGCAGTTTTCTGTGCATTATTATCAAATACGGAAGGCATCGTTGACGGCGTCCCGAAAGCTGGAGATGATGCGGAGGTATTACCACCGAACATAGATGCTGTCATTGCGGGCTTCGCTCCAAAGATGGATGATGCCGTGGTAGCTGGTGTTTTGAATAAATTACTGCCAGCTGAATTGCCACTGAATATCGAAGGTGATGACGATTGCTGAGCAGTTGTACCACCAAATATCGATTGACTCATTGTATTCGAGCCGAAAGGTGACGATGGCTGCGCTGTGCTACTAATCGCTGCTTTCCCAAAAATATCGGTAGGAGGTGTAGTTACAGATGTGGTCGCTGCCGTTACACTCGTCGCCGGAGACACTTTTCCAAATGCCGGAGCTATCGTCGTAGGAGTGTTCGCATTTCCAAAAGTGGATGCCGTCGAAGAACTGCTGATAGCATTTGCAAAGTTTATTTCCGAGGCTGAAGTTTTGCCAGTTTCAGCCGATGACTTGGACGTTGGAGTGAAAAAGGAAGGAGCAATAGTAGCAGTAGCGGTAGTGGTAGTCGGTGTTCCGAATGTTAAGGAAGTTGACAGATTGTTTACGAATGCATTGTTTTCAAACTTGGTGGATGAGGTAGTCGTTGTGGTAGAAGTATCAGCCGTGAGGGGTGTGGTAGAAATAACAGCTCCGAAGGCATTGGTGGATGGCGCTACAGCCGTAGTGGTAATGGCTTTCCCGAACGAGGACAAGGCAGCAATGGGAGTCGAAGGAGTAAAAGTGGCAGAGGCCGTCGGTGAAGTGACTAATTTGCCGAATGCAGGAACTACTCCTGCAGTCGATTGGCCACCAAATAATGTTGAATTCTGCGCTTGAGCTGTGGTGCCTCCAGTAAACGATGGAACATTTAATACAGGTTTTGGAGCGACCGTAGTAGCAGAAGCAGTGGTAGTACTAGTAGTGATAGCAGTAGCACTTGTAGGAGAAGCAACGTTTAAAGCTTTGCTAAAAATATTCATGTTAATTGTTGATGCAGCAACGGCAGCAGCAGCCTGCGCTGCAGCAGCATTTTGAATGCTAGCGGTGAGATTTAGCAATGATGCGGGAAGAGGAGAAGCCTTTCCAAAGTTGATAGTGGAAGCTGTGGTAGATGTTGCACCCTTCGGAGGTGATTGCACGGCCATATTGGCAAAACCTGCATTTTGTTGCGAGCCAAATGATAATGCTGAAAAATCCAAAGTCGCCTGTGGCGTTGCTCGCTGAGGTGCTTGCATTGTCAGTTTGGATTCTAATATTGGCGCTGTTTGTGGCAAACCTTGCGGCGTCGCTGATGGAGCAGCAGTGCTGATAGCTGCAGCAGTTTTGCTCAAGAAGCTCAATGCGGACAAAGGAGGCATTGCTGCTATTGCTGGCATTGATGGACTGTTGCTCGAAGCCGTTGGGTGCGTTAATGTTGGCGCTTCTGTCGTTAACGGATAATTAGCACTCGAGAATAAGGTTTCTAATTTTTGAAGGGCTTGCATCTGTGGTGTATTGGTTTTAAAAATAATATCCGAGGACAGAGGTTTCTGTTGCAGTACTTCCTGAGTCGACAATGTTGCCATTCCAAAGTTACCAGATTCCGTCTTATTCTGAGGCTTCAGCGCATTCGCTAAGGAACTTGTCGTATCCGGTTTGCCGAAGGTAATCGTGGTTGAAGGCTTTGACAAGGATTGTGTCAATATGGGCATCGCGCTTGTTCTTTGTTCCGCTTGAGAAAGCTTGGCCATAGTAGATGCAGCGGTAGCATCTTGTCTAGCTTCTGTAAAAGCTCCATTTGATTCTGATGTACCTATTCTAGCTACAATATTGTTCAAGAAAGTTAAAGGATTTTGAGGCTGACCTTGCGGCTGCTGCTCGTTAATTTCTTTGGTCGATTGCTGTTTACTTTCGTCCAAAGGAGCTATCTCCTCTATATTTGTATTAATTGCTGGTCGATGAGGAATTGTTGCAGGATTTATTGGTTTGATAATTTTCGGACTAGACTGCGCTAGTAGTCTTTTCAATTTTGCTTGTTTCTCATTCGTGAAAGCTAATGTTTTGATCGCAATGGCCTTACAACGTGCCTGTATAATTTCAGAATCGGGTCTTAGCGGTGAAGTTTCTTTTGGCGATATGTTTAAACTTGACATAGACTGATTCAGGTCGCTGACCAAGCCACTGGAGCTTGATGGATGTATGATTAATCTCAATTTTTTTCGCAGACATTCCAGCTTCTCTCTCTCTTTATTGATTATATCATTTTGCTTTATAAGCGTTTGATAAAGATACTCAGTACTAGGTATTCGCATTTTTGATTGTTCATCAGACCTATGATCCGACCACTTTAGATCTAAAGCTTTTGTAGCTTGGATTAATTGGTTCTGTGTGTAATAATAGCGCTTCTTTAATTCTGCTATTCTTGAAGATTCCTCAAGACCTCGAGTAGTAATATTGCTATTTACCGCATTTCTCGATTTCGTTTTCTCAACCCACGCAAAAGACTGTAAAAGTGATGTTTTTAAATATGCTATACTGCTAGATAAATTGTTTGTTTCCTTACGTAAATCTTTAATAAAATTATCTATTTCTATACATTTATCTACAAGGAATGTACCACAATCACCTATTGCTTCCAATTTCAGTTGGGGCTCCAAAATTTCATGCAGCTCTTTTTCAAATTGCTCTTTTTCTCTTATAAAATCTTGCATACATATTTTTTCCTTTGCTTCCTCTTGCTCCTGAGTTTCTTGCACTTGAGTTTTTGCAATAGATGTATTAAGTTCGTCGCTCTCAATGATTGTTGCTGGTTTTTCTACTTCGTGTGCTTTCAGCTCATTACTTTGAATTTGTCTTGGTAACTCTGTAGGTTTTGCCGGTTCACTGAATAGATTCGCTACTGGTGCAGCCTTCGGATGTTCACAAGTTATTTCCGTTGGGTTTGACGGACGAGGTGTACTAGTTACAGCACTGGTTAAGGCAAACGAAAGTTCAGATGGCGCAATACTTAAACGCGAATCTGGTAGCTTTGCTGTTTGCGGAGGTAATACAATCTCAATAGGTGCTGAACAAACCACAGGACAATTGGGCAGCAAATTAACCATATGAAAGCTACACAGTTGACCAGAAGTACTAAAAATATGTAATATTGGAACAGGATTTGGTAATGTTGATTCTGCCCCCCAAGGCAACTTCTCTACAGGCGACTTATCAATAGCAAATCCTACTGGATAGCTTTCTATAGTGCCTATAAGAGGCAATTGAGCTCTTCCACTATCAACTGGCTGCCATTGACACCAAGTTACCCCACTATCTGTTGTTGCTAATAAAGCTATTTCACTACTACCACTACTACCTGCAATAATTAAGCCCCACTCGGGTATGTGATCAAAATAATATCTAGGAAGCGCGCTTTCTCCTTCAGCACCTAACAATGCATATGTAATATCTTCGTAATTTGTAAAATTTGCTGTTGTCTTCCCTTTTGGTGCATCAACAATGAGAACATTGAAGTGTCGCTCAGATGTATTAAGATATGCGGCACAAAACTGATAATTACTAATCCACAGCAATGATATAACTTCTCCAATATTAGGCTCTGGGCCAGGAATTAATCTTGCAATCTTTAAATCAGGCTTTAATTGTACAATACTCCCATTTCTGCAGCCTATCACTATTTGTTTGCCTTTTGGACTCCATGCCAAACAACGGGCATCAAGCCCATTAGGTTTCTCTAGACCCGCTAAACCGACAGTAACTTTCTGATCGTTTACTTTCACTTGGAAACTACCTACACTGCCGTCACTAGCTACCGTGCATAGCATTCCAGGAAAACATGGATTCCATTTTACATCAAAAACAAATATTTGTTCCATTGATGACTCTTTTGATACTCTAATTTTATGTAATATTTCCAGATCCTAAAAGAAATAATATTATTGAATGATAGAGTAATCTCTGTTAGGTCTTAATTCTACAAGTCTCTAAATTATGCTTTATAATATTGTACAATATTTATTCGGATAGCTTACATTTTTTGAGAGACTGGTAACATCATAAATAAGAACTATAGGACTTTGAGAAGTTACTGCCAAATAAGAGCAATCACAATTAAGGGCTAACTGTGAGATATTGACTGGAAGATTATGCTCGAGTTTCCATTCAGTACTTTCCTCATCATTTCCAGGTTTTAATACAGTAAGCTTATTGTTATGACCTATGTACAATAAGCCTCTGCAAACATCAGCAACTATCAAATTACATGCTGGTGGTATTACTGTAAAACTATCAAGTATTTGATGAACGGTCGATTGTTTAAACTGAAATTCCTGAAAGTATCAAGAAACAAATTTATAAAATTTCATTAGTAGCATCGCAAGTGATACAAGAAATATATAAAGTTTATGGTGATAATAAAACTAAATTAAAACTAATTTTTCTTTAAATAAGTTTGAAAAAAGTAAATGGAAATAATAGAATCTTAGATTTGGTGAAGATCAAAATTACACTTAGCACCATTTCAACCACAAACATAGTTAAATTAACTAAGAGTTAGAATGTTACAGTTTGTGTAACAGTCACTATATTTTTAACTTGAGTTTAACAAATTAAACCTGAGTTACAAAGTTTGGTTGAAACAGCCCTCAGTCACAAAGGTATCTTTAGTTAGTTGATAAAAAGCAGAAAAATATTATCATGATACATATAGTACTTAAACTATTTATAAATATATTTGTTCTTGGAATATTTCAATGAAGAAAATACCACATATACGAATTATTACTTGTGTATCTTTCGGATCAGGTGCGAGCTTCATGTTGTCACGTTTTTAAAGCTGAAGATTGGAGGTTTGTTGGCCGCGCTTACTAACCTAACATGTAAAACGTCTGCAGTGCCAGTTCCAGTTCCAGTAATCCAGTGATCGTTAGATTGGTCAATGAAATTTATGGAACATGGAACTGATGGAACTGAATCGGTTAAAAAGGTGGAGAGGGTACACATGCATACATACACACATGTAAGTACTACTGTACATACATACTACTAATTTACCAACAATACTACTTGTTTACTAATATTTACCACCTACACCCCATAGATTTTTTGTTTACCTACGGTTGGCTGTATCGGCTGCGCTGACGACTTTCTGCTGGTGGCGCCAGTGGCGGCACTGGCGGCTGGCGCCATTAATTCAGAACACCAGAACGACTAGAACTAAAAAAGGAATTCCGTTGCTAACCCCACTTTATCTGCTTGCATAAAACGCAAACTGCAACGCAGCATTATCTATTACTAGAATGGTTGTGTAGCATCGTTTCATCAAACGTCAAACAAATTTAATAATATTCCTATATTGAAAAGGATCATGTAGGTAATATAATTCCTTTGTATTGAAATGTTGAATAACAAAAAGCTCCGTGTTATACGCAATAGGTTACTATTTCTGATTTATTGTTAAGTGTTCTTAAAAGTAAATAAAAGGTCAATTCGACTTTTGTGCATTTCTTATTTTAAACTGAGTTATTAATTGATATGGTTTATCATGAATTTAAAAGCCAAATTGAGTAATAACTTATATTGTTCTTTAATTTGCAGAATATTTTAACATGGTTTGCGACAAGTGTGAAAAGAAATTAGGAAAGGTTATTACACCAGATCCATGGAAATTAGGCGCACGTAATACAGTAGAGAGTGGTGGACGAAAAGTTGGTGAAAACAAAGCACTCTCTGCAAGCAAGAATCGATTTAATCCTTACACCGCAAAATTTGAGATTTGCAGAATTTGTAGACAGAAGGTGCATCAAGTGGGATCTCATTATTGTCAGTCATGTGCATATAAAAAAGCAATATGTGCAATGTGTGGAAAGAAGCTTATGAGTACAAAGAATTACAAACAGTCTGCTACATAAACAATAGACACTAGTCATAGTTCAATTATATTACAAATGCCACAATCATGTTTATATAAAATGTATATAAGTTTAAAAAAAATTATTCTCTTCAAGGCTGTACCGAAAAATAGGTATACTTCACAATGATAGGTATTTAAATGGGCTTATAATTTATGTTATTTTTAAAATTTCTTACATGTTTAAAATCAATAAGTTAAAGCTATATTATAGATGCCACATAAATACCTTTAATTGTCTGAAATGTTATCAACCTTCATGGGCTGGCTTTATATTTCTCTGATGACGAGTATAATAAGTATATAAGAAAAGAATGGTGGTAAATTCATAATTAACTCTCTAATATTGCTTAGTTGCAAAAAACTTTTTATTACCACAAATAAAATCAATATTAATAAGAAGCGTTACGCTGAGGAGCTTTTGTTCGCTGTCTGTGATATTGTAGCCTAATAAAAATATTGATTTTATTATTTAATTGTGTTTAATAATTTCATCTAGTTGTCAAAAAATTTTGGATACAGCCGTATTTTTTCTTACAAGATGCATTAAAGTACTTATAATACAAATACTAAGCATTATATAAAATTTATAATTTACACCTTTAATATGATTTCATAAATCTTAGATTATGATTAAACGCGTATCAACATATAACACTAACGTAGAATATAATAAAATTCATTGGATTCGGGGGCATGAAAAGCCATCTTTTGTTTCATAAGAGCTTACTTCTAGTATAAAAATATATTTCTGTGGCACTAAGTGGTTAAATAAAAAAATATACATTTGTGTCTGTAAAGATTAGTACAAATTACTAACAAATAATAAACAACCAATATGTAAAAATATTTCCGCCATTCATATACTATTCAATTTTTGTATATAAGTTATTAGTTAACTATGAGTAATTAGCGGTGTTTAATTTGTTCTTGTTACTTTGGAAACAAAATCATAAAATTTAAGTGAAGATAGATATCCTTGTAAAATAGTATTTTGTATAATAGTGCAAAGATATACAGGCTGTTTATACACAATTAAGCAACATTCTTAAGTAACGTGATTTATACAGAAAATTGCAATTTCCAATACGACAAAAACTACTGTAAGAATGCTACAGTAATAATATTGGAATACTTGCATATTGCTTTCTTTTAATCAAATACTCTGAATCACACGTTAAAATGCATTCGCGTCTATGCTAATCGCAAGTTTTATTAATATACATTATTTATCAAAATGATTCTATTAATAGTATCCGCTTTTCTTTAATGTTATCAATAGTAAAAATCGGTGACAAAAATGAATTATCATTAAAAATTCTGTTACTAAAGCAATCGTAGCTTGTAACAATATTGCCAAAGATAATGATGTAATTGTTAGTATAATTTTTACATTACTTAATTCGCATTAATTTATACATATCTCTTTGTCTACAGATCTTATTTACTTTCAGAATGGACGTATCTTGTTGCAATAATTTTAATTCATCGATAGTTAAAATCGAATTATTCAAGCTGTACATAATTCTTAGTTTTCCACATTTACACTTTATAAAAGAAAAGTCTTAATGTGAATTGTTCCGAAGAATGAATGCTCCCTTATTGGACTGGCCTGTACATGAATATGAAGACACGAGAAGATTTTCATAGAAAAAGATGAACATTAGTATAGCTGCATCTAATGGTAACAGCTAAAGAGGACGTACGGAGTTTAAGATAATTAGTCATTATATTCTATGTCTTTTTATAAAATACTAGATCCATATTCATAATCAGAGTCAATTAATTTGTTCTTCGTAACAATAACGAACAATTTCTACCAAGTGTCTGATTATAAATAGAGATAAAAGAATTTTGCCATACAAATAATTATTATCCTATGGCACATAATTTTCTCATTTTCCTCTATCCCGATCTAACAATTACTTCATAATTCGCACGAAAGTTACCCTTGAATAATACTTGTGAATTTGTTGTTTTTTAAGAAAAAGCTACAGCAAAAACACGCGGTACAAAACATTACTGCTGTATGATCTTATTGTCGTCCCCGGATGATAACATAATATTCGTCACGGTTTGCGGTTGACTCGAGCCGTTTTCCCAAGGATTTTGATCCTTGTTATCTCCCAGGAAGATCCAATGCTCGAATTTCTTATTAACATCGGGTTTTCTATGCTCAGAAGTGGAATTTTCTAGGTCCTTGATGGACGATGGCTTGTACTCGGACACGTAAACAACTTGCTTCTCCGCGGACTCATCCTTGGCTAATTTCGTGATATCCGACCTTCGGGGAGGCACAGGAGGCTTCTTGCCAGTTGCCGGTTTCCCGTTAGATGTCACCGTGATTTCGTGCTTCCTATCGTTCTTATTCTCACTGTCTCTAGATTCATCGGTGACACGATGAACGTGCCCCCCTCTATTGGGAGAAACTTTAATTTCCGTGATGTACGTCATCTTCTGCGATGCGTTTGCTGGAGGCATGGGCGTCAAGGGTAAGGGTGGTCGAGTCTCAGATTCCTGCTGATTGTTGTAGTCCATGGACTCCCTGACCAATCCACTGTCCTCGCTGTTCTCTCCACTGGAAACGCTTACATTGCTAATATTGTGCCTGTCTCCGCTCGGCGACGAAAGATTCTTGCTGTTGACGGTGACGTTAGATCCAAACTCGTATTCCTCTTCTTCGTCCTCGTTCCTTCCAAGGTCATTAGGGAATACACTAATGACCCTTTTAGCGAAACGAGTCTCGCCCAGCGGCTCCAGCAATTTCGTCGTCGTAGTCGACGATTCCTTCCGGTCCAGTCCGACGAGTTCTTTGGTCCGACGTTGATCAACATCGTCGGGAAGAATATTGTTAGCCGTTGTTGGAGCCTGTATACGAGACTCTGGCGCGGAATCCCCTTGTTCCACCTCAGACTCCTTGGAGCCAGACTTTGGGACATTGGAATGTTTGGTGCAGCTTTCATCGTGATGACCCATTCGTTGTTCGCAACCAGGACAAATTGGTCTAGTTACGGTGAGTTTCGTCATTGGTTCTTCGACTACCGCCTTTTTACCGACGTACAACGAGGTATCGTTCAGCGATGGTGACTTTTCGCTCTTCCATTCGTCGAGTCGAGTCAAGTTTACTTTGATCTCATTGGAAGGTGGGGTTTTACTGGAGTGTGTCTCGAAGTATCTCAAGGCTCGACTGAAGTCTTCGTTAACCTGATTCTCGCGTTCCTCGCCTCCAACCTCTTTCTCGCTCTCATCGGGAAATGTTATATCCTCGGACGATTCCTCGTCGGGGAAGGGCTTTGCTTGTCGAAAGTCCAGCTCCACTTCTTCGGGGGTAGGACTCTTGAGGACTCTCCCATCATTGACGATCCTAGCCAAAGAGTTATCCTCGTCGGGATTGAACATCCTCTCCGCGCGTATAAATTCAGCAGTCAATCTTTTGCTAAGCGGAAGATTGAATAACTCTATGCTAGTTTCATATTCCTCTTGGGAATTTTGCAATTTTTCGGACGAAGCCTGCACCACTGGGGCCTCTTCCTTCAGCTTGATCTCAACAGCAGACTTGGATCTCTCCAAGGTACCGTTGCTCTTCTTTCTGGTTCTAGATTTTTTTGCAATATCATCCATCGCAGCTGATTTGCTCCAAATGGCGTCTTCCAGGGTACCCCACTCACTCGATTTCTTCAACTTCCTTCTATCGAAAGTGTCCATTTGATCCAATTTCGTGAGATCCTCCGTAGACTCGTTGATGTCTTCCGGTGGCGGCAACGGGGCCTTCCGCTTCTTCGAGCCATTGTCGGTCATGTCCAAGCTCTGAGCTCTCTCCAACGTAGCCGAAGCCTTATTCTCGTACTTGGACAGGTCACCCAAGCTTGCCGCTTTCCTGTATTCGTTCTCGTTCTCATCGTCGTTGCTCTCAGGTACCGGTGTGCGATGGATCGTAATGTCCGCTGGATTCAGTTCGATGGTGGTAAAACTATTTTGCAACTCGCTGTCCGTATCCGACTCGGAGTTTCTCCTGTTGGAGCTCCGACTGTTTCTTTCGGCCCTGTTATCATTGCTCTCCCTAACTTTGCTAACGTATTCGTTCAACGAATCGGTGTAGTCCGTAATGGTGTCAATCGTATCTTCCCGCTCCATCATCGTCTCCTGGGAAGAAGCGTTACTCTTCTTCGGGGCCACTTCCTGTTCAGAGTTCTTCGGAGGAGCCGGAGCCTTCCTCTTGTTCCTTTGAGGACTTTTCGGTCCTTCCGCTTCGCCCGACTCGGCGGCCCTCTGAAGAGTCTGCAGCATTTCCGAGCTGCTCTTTCTGTTTCTCCTAGCGGCCATTGCAGCATTGTGAACTTCCGTTGGCACTTCCGATGGAATGTTCAGCGAAATCTCCGTAGGCTTCTTTACTTTATCAGTCTCATCTATTCCACTCTTTTCGTACTTCGCATCAGTCACTTTTCTGTTATCGACCATCTCACCGGCCACCTCTGCTCTCCCATTGCTCTTACTCGAGGCTAAATTCTTCTCGGCCTCGATCTTTCGAGAATGTCGTCTTTCCAAGTTTGTGTTGTGCTCGTTTTGGTTCTCGATACGGTGCACCGTACCATCCAGAGCAGGTAGAACTTTTATACCGAATTTGTAGTAGTGATTGTTAGGTGTCTCGTCGTGACGCCTTTCAACCGCGTGACTGGCTGGTGTTGATTTGGTGGATTTCAGGGTGGAATTCATCGTCGAATAATTCGAACCCATGGATTCGTTCGGGTCGGCGATAAAGAGTCTCTTGGCCGCACTTTTGTGGGCTTGCGAGAGTTCTGGAATCGATTGGCTTCTGAAAAGTTTTTCAACGTATTAATATAAAATATATGTCAAAGGAGGGGAGGGGAGGCGGGGCGGGGGAATATTATTTATAAAAATTCTTTTACCTGTACAAAGGATGGCAAATTCTACTGGCAGTCGGCCCGACGGACTTCTTAAGCAGAGTCGTTGGTTTTGAACTGGTCCCACCGCTTTCAACCTCAAGCTCGACGTCGTACGGCGAGGCGTAGCTCAGAATAGTCAACGCATCCTCGTAGACCATGTTTCTAAAACTGATTTTTACACTGGCTATCCGATCACCTATAAAATGGTTGAAACGTTAATTCAATTATTTCCATCGCGAGATCGTGGCCCAATTAAAATGAGAAAAAACCAACTGACCAGGATGGATTCGACCGGATTCCGAAGCAGGACCACGGTGAAGAAGGTCTTTCACGAAGATACCCTCGCGCATGTTGCCGCAGACATTGAAACCGAGACCCGTGAAGTCTCTGCTCCTAAGGCTAACGATGCTGACCCTGGTCGCCTTGGGCTGAAAGCGCGACAAAATGGAATCGCTCCGATTAGCCGTTGTGCAAAGCGACGAATCACACGCCCGTTTCTGCGTGGGTGGCCACGAGCCACCGAATGCCTTATACATATATCTATACTCGCTCATGCATACAGACCGATTCGACTCTCTTGAGTGTATCCCATCTCGGTATATAATATATATTCGATATATCCCCTACTCCTAAAAGGATCACAAATTTACATAGTCTTCGATTGATTCAACTGACGAAATAACACATTGGTTGCTTTATATAACAAAAGCAGAATCATTGTTGCAATGTGTGTGACATTTTTTATAATCTCTATTCGAATATACGGGGTGTATCACTGAAAGGGTTCCAAAGAACGAACGTATAAAAACTTCACTTGTCATACAGATAATAATAGATAATATCAATTTGTTGCCTTATATCTGGGATATTTCACATTGCATATAATTAAGAGCTTTGAGAAGGTCCTGCGTGTGAAAAACTTGATATTCTCCATTGTTACGGGGATAATAAGTGAATTCTTAAATCCAAACTCTGCGGTAATTTTTACTGGCGCGCCCTGTATATACAGGGTGAGGCACTTAAGCCGCCCCAGAATATGGATGCAGAAAGGCGCGTATCTCTTCATCTATAAAAGATATTCAATTTTTCCATAGGACATTTTCGAAGCCTCTTGTTATTTGCTTTCAGAAAGGTTCTATGGAAAAATTGAATATCTGTTATAGATGAAGAGATACGCGCCTTTCTGCATCCATATTCTGGGGCGGCTTAAGTGCCTCACCCTGTATACAGGGCGCTCCGTTAACTTTTGCCAATCTTACAAAACTGGATAGTATGAATAATTATAAGAAAAATGTTCCTCTACCATTTTTAAATCCAGCCCTTGATCAACAAGTTATTATCAAAATTAAAAAAATGCTTAAATCGACACTTTTTATCGTTAGAGCAACTCGCCGATCATTCATCAATTAGTCAAAAACATCACCAGAATGCTCCTCGAGCCAACACGAAGTTTCGAATTAAACAACTTTTAATCCTTGATCATTTCTAATTTCTTCGATAAATGTTACATTTAAAAATATAGAATATTTGCCTCACGATCATTCGCACTATCTCAATTTGTACGTTTGGCTGTACTCAATCAGACCCGGCATATGTTTACTATACCATGCATATATATAGATGCTTACCCCAAGACAAGAATCGTCAAAGGTTTTTCTCTTGTCGTGTTTTAAGGCGGAACCAAGTCCGAAGGATGTCCAGGGTGTGGACCACCTTGCAGAATCCTTGGAGGAATTTTCGGCAGGAGTGGAACTCACCGGGCGTTCCTGAAGCCGGTTAACCGCAGGCGTGGCGTCCTTGAAGCAAGGATTGTCGAATGCGTAAGCGTCTTCGACTATTTCTGGGTCCGTCACCAGGACTAGGTGTTTTCCTACAAAAATAAAAAGCAATCATTATATATTATCCCATAATTGATAACTTTTCCAACTATTTAATTCACCTCTTAAATCTCGCACTCGTAGATTAATGAATTATAATTTGTTTGTTTGTTTTTTTTTTCCAGGAATAAAGGAAAATCACATTATTATTTTAACATCGGCTCTAGTTGCGTGGAACACTGTAAATTTATCGATAAGAATCTTTAAATAACGAGTGCTCGCCACAGAACTAATAATTACCTATTTTCATCTTATATATTACTCGTAATATAATAAACAGCGAATAAATCTCAAGGAAAAATAAATTTCTGAACGGCATTAAGCGAGTTCTCGGATTCATTAGCATATTTCACCCATTTAAAATCGATTGGATCTCGAGTAAATTTTCACAGAGAAGATTGGTAATTTTCCAGGCCAGAATCTATAGAATGGCCGATCCAATTTCGTTATAACGTCGATTCCTCAGAGATGCAGTAATTGCAACGAGCAGAATGTGAATAAGCCCGACCTCCGTTCGACGATGATAATATTAACGAAACAACGCGTCAACGAGTCATTACCATAATTCTTTTCAAAGAAATTTTATTGTTCGAACAGCAACGTATCATTAGCCAACAATGACAAATTAAGCAGCCAACGAAAATTGCTCGTTGGATCAAAATTCCTTTGTATAAAAAATGCATATTTTATTTTGAGAAATAAGGAAGGTTAAAAGACCCGATCCAGTACAAAGTATTCACGTGATTATAATTTAAAATTACGTTAATTGAAAAGCTCTTATAACTATGCAATTACGTAGCATCCAATAATGTATCTATTTCACTGGCATGATACATCGGAAAAGCTTTGCGTTAACGAGCACACTGGAACAACTTTTGAATTGGATTATATTTGAGAATAGTTTTATCCAAGAGCTTGAAGTACGCGTGCAGCCAAGTCTTCGGGTATGTATAATATTGTAAAATACGCGTTAGGTATGCGGCAGTGACTGCGGGAAAGAAGTGGAGGAGGCGTCGCCGCGCGGCTATCGTGCTTCGCGGGAGAGCAGTAAAGTTAGATTTAAAAGATTAGCTCGTAAAGTAGGCTCGGTAAGCATGCAGAGACACGCCAGGGACGCCAGGCAATCAAGTAGGATAAATAAACGTTCGCTCGCGTGGCACACCGGAAGGATCCCGCTGCTACGACACCAATAACAAAATTCGCATTTCGCCGCACGGAAAATCCATCCGGTCGATCGGTCCAGCGGCGAGACGAGAAACACAGCTGTGCTGCAAAAATCTGCTGTATACGCGCCTATACTGTAACGGTACTCGTCACGCTCCGTCAATTCTCTCTCCACTCGTGCTCCCCCCTCCCCTCTTCTTCCGCAAAAGTGAAATGAACGGTGACGCCGAGGCAGCCAATTGCTGAACGCTATATACGAGCGAATCCCCGTGCACAGGGCGATACTCCGCGCGCGCGCGACTCCTTTGTGTCTTCCTGGGCTCCTGGTCTAACCGAACGGAGATTTATCCTCGAATTTCATTTGGCTAAAGACGAGAGTCGAGCGTGGAAATTCCTCGAATTTCTCCCAGAGTTTTGTCTTTCTTTATCATCATTATATCGCTTTATCCGCGATGCTAAATAATTGCCAGGCAGTTTCGCCAGAAATGCCGTGTTTTGTTAATAATCCTCGCCTATGCGTATAAACGACTGTTAAACTATTCGTTATTGTATTTAGATTTAGCCAATCCAGGTGTAGGTATAGAATTCCAAGTGGCATTGTGCGTTACGTAAAAAGTGCTCGGCTATATAGGGGCCATCCTATATATACACACGCATGTAGGAGTTGTGTGGAGGATCGGGTTGTGCATGTGTCGAATGAATAAATACACGTGCGGTACGTGGTTTCGCGCGGTGAATCTATACAGCGAGACGAACGAACGTTTGTATATGTACATATGGGAATGCCGTGGTGTATCCGTGCGAGGAAATGGATATACGTGCAGATATAGCGGGACACTGTGAGAATACGAAGAATGCGTTTCCTTCCGGTGGATTCTCGCCCAAACATGGTCTTCCTTTGACGCTTGGAGGATCGACCGCTTATATAACCAGAATGTTCTGCTAATGTGTGTCCTTAGCTTCCATTGCGTCCATATATATATATATATATATATATATATCACTTTTAACGCTTCTGTAAAAAAATAGTGAAAGCAAATAAAATTTGACTTTTCATATATACACACGTATACGTTCGAGAGAAGCGACTAATTCGTTTATGTATATACGATACTTTCAAAATCGATGCGCGTGTGTGTGATCCTGCTACACAAGTCCAACGCTTGTTTACATTCTTAACCTCTCGTCGCGCGCTCGTTCCCCAGTAGCTTCTCGCTAAAGCAAACATTGAAAACAGCATTCAAAGTATCAGCCTGCACAGTCTCTCTCTCTCTCTCTTTCTTTACACGTGCGCTTTGGCCAAGTACCAAATACACAAGACTCCGCATCGTTTCATTCGGATTGAAAAAATCTCTTTCGCCTCTAAGACTCCTCAGAGTGATTTTTACATTTTTCTAGAGACTGTAACGAAGAACGAGCTTGCATAGATTTGCTGATTTTTCACACAAGACGATTGGAGATTCTTCGAAAATCGATTTGGACGCGTCGTAGAAACGAAATTCGAGCCGGACGATCGTTACCGGCAGAACAGGTTTTTCATATAGAATGACGCGCTCCGCGCTGTGTTTGGATCTGCGGGTTTATCGAGATTTCCGAGCCAGCTGAGAGAGAGAGAGAGAGAGAGAGAGAAAAGATACAAGATGGGATTCTTGACGAGCACCCGAGGCACTCATCGCTTCCAATCAACGAAACTTGGCGAAAATAGCAAGAAATCCGGGCGTTGCCAAAAAAACTACGTGAAAAAGTATTATCGGTGAGATGTCGCTGCCGGCAAATTTAGCAAGGCTCCCCCCCCCCCCCTTCCAGCACCATACACTCTGTACTACACACACATATATACACGTTTGAAGGATCGTCTCAACAGTCGACGA
Source organism: Prorops nasuta (assembly GCF_024137725.1). Taxonomy (NCBI): domain Eukaryota; kingdom Metazoa; phylum Arthropoda; class Insecta; order Hymenoptera; family Bethylidae; genus Prorops; species Prorops nasuta. Next base: position 4,224,982 of record NW_027116806.1, read on the forward strand.
CCTTGCACCGCGAACAAAGTTAGCACCGATGACCATAAGCAGCGCGCTGCCTCCTTTTTCGCGCGATCGATTTATCGGGTTCGTTCGGCTCTCGAATTTTTCAGCCGTAAATACTTTGCTTGGCACCAAAATAGCTGCGATCGCAAAAGCACGAAAATCGTTCGTTCGACCGTGTAGATTCGTTCCCTTTCAAAGAGGGCGCATCATGCGATGATCGTCGTCATTGGTCCGTCGTTGTTTTACGAGCGTTTTTGAGAAAAATGTGGGAGAGGGGGAGGGGGGGGAGGGGGGGGACGTAGTTGTCCGCGCGTTCGACCGTCGAAGAGGCGAGTAAGTGGATCCCCGTTGATTATCAGAGAGGATACGGTCGAGAGTTGGAAAGGGGGACGGAAATTCGTGGAGACAGGGATGGTTTTTGCGGTGATGGGCTACGGAAAGTGGGAAGGGGGGGGGGATCCACGGCGTTTATGAGGGGGCGAGATAAAAAAAAGGGCACCTGCCAGAGATATAGGTGCGTGACGGAGGATAAAGGGGGGTGGGGGGGGGGGGGGAGCAGATCGGGGAGGGGCGTGCAATCACGGTTCGGATCGCATGGTTGACGATGAGAGCGGGAGAGCTGAGAAGAGGAAGGAGAAGGCGGCTCACCTTGGCGCCCATGGTATGCGCCGCCCATTGGTGCCGATACCATCGGCGTAGAAATCCCGGAGAGCGCATCGGTACCAAAGAAAATCTTACCCTCCCCGTTATCGACACACCTTTGCGAACGATCACCACTACACCAACGATTTTTTTTCTTCAATGTAACCATTCTTGAGAACTCTATATATATGTATATATATGTATATAGTCCCCCGCAAATTCTTAACATTGTGTACAAACAGGATCCTTGGAAGATTCATTGACGAATGGGTGAAAGAATTTTTTGTCAAATTTGATGAATTATTGTATAGCTACTATTTATGATCTTAGACTTATTTTATGTATTGACATATACATAATCGATAGTTGTTCTCAGGTGAAACGTCGAGTAATTTGTTTATTGATCGATCAAACAGTAGTGCTCGCGCTTCGTTGGTGTTTGAACAGGAAAAAGTACACAATCGTGGCGTATAGAAAGAGTAGATTTTAAATACTGTAGATATGCCTAGGAGCAAGAGAGAGAGAGAGAGAGAGAGAGAGGAAGAGAAAGACACGCGTCTCCGAGCTAAATTGCATACGCAGTTTTACGTAAGCGTTCTCACATAACCGTCTTTAAATAGTCGTTTCGTTCTACGCAAAGCTTGAAACGAGAGGATTAGCAACTCCTCGGCCAAATTAAGAAAGAAGGAGAGAAAAAAGAAGGAATAAATAAATAAAAATTGGAAATTATTTCTATCAAGCGTGTAGAATCGACTCGTCCGGTTGGTATACCTTCCGTGCTGTCAGAAACCTTCCGAAAACGTTCCCGGACTAAATCGGACATGTACGAACGTGTTTGACATATCGTTGTTACGTATATACACATAAAGGACTCTACACGAATATGTGTGTGTCTTATAAGGCAGTAAACGAGTGTTGTGCATTACTTCTTCCGATTGAAATAATCTATTGCATAATAAAAAACACACACACACACACACACATATATATATATAGATGATATAGATAACCGCGCGATCGCTGCTATAAAATAATACTTTAATTTGCCGATTAGAAGAGTAGAATTACTGCGTTACGTCATGAGGTTTATCGGGACGGGTAACCTGACTTAATTTTCTAGTATAACTCTTGGTCAAGCGCGATGAGTCATTCGTCACTGGGACTGCGCGAGATTGGCGAGAGGCGACTTATTGTTTCATTGAAGAATCGTAAAATAGAATTAGAACGAGAAATTTGGCTTAAGTATACGAGATAGAAATCTGAAATAATTTAAAGAGAGTGGGGGAAGGTGTTGAACGATCGAAGAAGCGATATCGTTGGAATATGCATAAATTAATCCTGTATAATTATTGTCAAATGAAAATTAACGCAAGGAGGATATTGACAGTGGGGGGAGGGGGGGGGGGGGGGTGGTAATAAAAGTACGCAATAAAGATATTCAGTGTTAAACCCCAAATGGAAACTGACCAAGTTAGATTGAGCGCGGAAGATTCGGAGGAAACTGGATTTAATCGGGTATACTTTGAAACTATAAGGAAGGAAAAAAAAAGACGTTAACTCGCTCTATTGAAGAGCCGTAAAGCAAAGTTAGTAGGAGAAATTCGAGTCGCGAGTGCGAAATAAAAAAAGTTGAAATAATTGAAAGGAAATGGAAGCAGGCGTTAATGGTAGAAGCAATCGTTAGAATATGTAGAACGAATCCTGATTGGGGATTAGAAATGAACAAGGAGAATAATGAGAGGTGATTGGAAGGAAAATGTGCAGTCTGGTGTATCGTCGCGTGAATTACGAGAAGGAAACTGTGCTGTTGGTCGGTGCGGCCGGCCAATTTTTTTACACTCCAACGACCTGGTATTTGGGTCCACCCAGGTGCACCGTGGATAGCCGCAGGGCCCGCGGGGGCCGCAGGGGACGCAGGTTGCCCGATATCGTCTCTAAGACTGCACAGTTCGAACTGTCAGTCAGTCATCTTGTTCCTCAAGGTCATTTTCTATCTTTTTCAGCGTAGAGTAGTCGAGCTTGAGCTTTGGAAAATATGTTTCTTCGTGGGTATATATATATATATATATATATATGTATACATGTCGCGCATCAGTCATTCTATAGCCAACGAAATATCCCAATTGACTCAGCTGCGTCTTTGCGGAATTTTGCCCGTAACTGCGACACAACACTGCGTGAAATCAAAACAAAACGAAGCACAACCGTGCCCAATGAAATTCCTTCGCTTCTATCATTATTATGCAAATCTCCTTTTATTGCTATGGATTTGAATTCTGAATACGTAACTAAACGCTATTAATTTCCGACTGACGCATAAGCTATTATTAAAGCAACAAAAATCAGAAAAAATGGAGTAAAAAACAACATCTTTGATTTGCAGCCTTTTTATGATTATCCTGTTAAATGTATACTGGTGTCCCACGAACGATGGCCATGGCAATACCATCGGATAGGGGACAAAAGTCTGAGTAAAAAAGTTGTAAAAACTGTTTTCCTAGCATCCTTAGTTAAAAAGCTACTTGCGATTAAAGATTTTTGATTACAGTAGCCTTTCTGAAAGAGGATGATTGTTTTGGTCGCATTATAAGGTCAAAAATGCTAAGATTCTGTGAATTAAAATAATAGGAAAAACACAAAGCGAAACATCCACTTGAGCCTACGAAGTGGTTGAAGGCCGATCGATAGTTTCGAGTGCGAGCGCCATAAAAACAATCAAAACATAAACAGTCTTGACAAACTTTAAGATTGAAACTTTTGCAACTTTCATTTAACAAATTAATAATTATTATTTTTGAATTGTGCATATATTTACGATGAAGATGAGTCCAAACGCAACATAATTACGTCAATTCTAGAGTTAATTAATTAATAGTATCGCTAAAAATAGTCGTAATTATGTCACGTTTGGACTCATTTTCATCGTAAAAATACGTACAATTCAAAAATAATTATTATTAATTTGTTAAATAAAAATTGCAAAAGTTTCAATCTTAGCTTATAGCTTTTCTCGAAAGTGTTTATGTTTTGATTGTTTTTATATCTCTCATGCTCGAAACTCGGCCGCTCGTTTTTCAACTACTACATATAGGCTCAAGTGGATGTGTTTGGCCTTGTGTTTTTCTTATTATTCTAATTCCTAGAATCATAGTATTTTTGGCCTTATAATGCTACCAAAAGAATCTTCCTCTTTAAGAACGGCTATTATAATCGAAAATCTTTAATTGCAAATAACTTTTTAACCAAGAGTGGTAGCTAAACAGTTTTTAGAATTTTTTTGCTTAGAATTTTGTATCCTACCCGATGGTATTGGCATGGACATCGTTCGTATAGGACACCCTGTAAATATTTATATAATCCAGTATGACTACAGTGTTTAAAGCGAGCGCATTGTTTAGAAGATGCAATCGAAGAAAAAGATTAATGAACGTAATATATATTGAGTGAGGAAGTGACTGTGTCAGTCAGGAGGCAGGCTACTGTTTTCTTTCGCTTTTATACCATATATAAAATGAAATGTTTTGATTTTCAGGAGGGACGTTGAGAATTGGTAGTCACCGCATGTTTTTGTAGCTTGCTATCGTCTCGTCTCCGTAAACATGCATGATATTACCGAATGGGCACACGCTCAACAAACCTACCGAGACCTAGGTCATTGTTTCGACCTTCCTAAATAATAAAAAAAAAAATTAAATACTCTTTCATTCTATCCTTTTTTTAACCCGATCGAAGAGAGAACCAGCTTGCTTTTGCACCTTTTTAGTTTGGTTATTAGAACATTTATATATTTGTCAGGTGGCATAAATAGTTATGACAAAACAGTCATTGCTCCGAAACTTAAAGATAAATTTCTGTCAGGTTCAAAAATCATCAGCACGAAGCTTCGAGTTTTTTTAGACGATTTTTGAATTTTCATCTTACAAGCCTAAAAAAAGGAGTTTTCTCCTAAACACTGTTTAAGAATTGTTAATATTTTTTAAAGATTCCAAGTTTCGTCTCAGAAGATACAAGTTCAAAATAATTGCTATATAAATGAGATTGCTCCACCTTTTTTTTACACGTACTGTACAAGACGCTAATAACTCCCCAAACATCTATATATATATATATATATAGCGTAATAAATGTATATAAAATAGAATATACATATATCAGCACCATCCATCGGTAAATTCCGTTACTCCTACTTGAATTACTTATATATCCTGATGTATCCTAGCCATCCTTGCTTCATTGAAATGCAACGAATTATTATTAGGTGCGAGAAAGAAGAAATTACACACGCAAAATAGACAAGAATAATTTTTATGCACTAAATAAGACAGTGTTTATACAGCGGATCCAAGAGAGATCAGGTGGAGTCGAATTGAAGAGAATCATCGAATTTTATCGATTTTTAGCATCGATAATTAAAAGGCGAGTCAAATACATAAAACGAGATGATACGTGCATTGATGGTGATGTTTATCGAAGGAGCTGTACAAGAGGATGTCGAGTTTGAAATGGGGGACCATATAGCGAGAGTAGCAGCGAGGCACAGCGAGCTCTGGGTCGTCGCGTTGACCTTGAAGAACGGACCTTCCCACGTAGGCTCGTTAACCGCATTCACGCACCACGCCACGCCACGCCACGCCACGGCGAAATGAAAACCTAATTATGCGGGATCTACGCGTCTCTCGCTATCGCTGCATTATTTCTCAAGCGAAACACGATTAATTCCATTGTCGCGGGATGCCTTGTATATAATCGCAACATTTTTTTTTCTCACCAGACAGACCCTTTTCTTGTATACGCGCTCTTCCTGCAGAGGCAACGCAAACTGCTACTGGGCAAAACAGCTAACATAATTACCGTGTAATTCGTTTAATAGAATCCTTCCTTAAACCCATTAGGCGAATTCCTTCGGGATAATTGCTTTATAGAATTTATGAAGAAACTAAAGTGCGCGCGCGCATCCCTCCGACGAAGAAAAGAAGAATTTCTCGAAAACGTATCGAGATTTAGTTTCCGTGCACTTTCGGTTTAATCGAATAATTAGCATCCTTTCTAGGAAAGTCTGTACGAAATATTTCGTGTTGCACGCTGCATACCTCTCGTAATTGCTGTATAACTGCGGAACACGATGAAATTTTCAGAGAGAGAGAGAGAGAGAGAGAGAGAGAAATTTTCTTATTGCATATACTGTTTTTTTTTTTTTATAAAAACAAATAAATGGCTTACACATATGTGTACCTATATATATATATATATATTCAACAGTGTTTATGGATTCAATAACGATCGTTTAAGGCTGGATGCCAATGTCGAATTTCAAGTACGATCTGCAATGATAGACTAACACACTTAATGAGCGATCTGGCCGACGCTAGAAGAAAACCGAGGCAATTATTCTACGAACACGTGGACTCGACGTGTTTTTCTAAACATCCAGCAATAAATGACGAATGTGTTTCATTCGTCGAGTCGACTGATAAGTGCAATGGGTGGACGCGAGAACAAGCTTCTTGTGCATAGTAACAATGTGCGTTAGAGAAGAATAATGTATAATTCATGCAACTTGCTTAATTTATTTTTAATTTTCAATTTTCAATTTTCAATTCTTAATATTTTCTTCTCATTTCCCATTGCGCGCGCATCTATTTCAGAATCTGACGGACGGTTTGCACGTGCGGGATGGTAAATAAAGAGGAGCAGGTAGAGTTGTTTGGGAGGGAGGGAGCGGGGGAGGGGGTGCAGGAAGTAGGTAGTTTGGTGGGGGAATGACAACAGGCGTGATTATGCAGAAATGCGAGGCGTGGCATCCGTAAAAAGGAGCCTTAAGTGAAGTCTATAGATATAGCATTGATGCGGAGGTTGCAGTTTGCGCTCTCGGCTCTAAAAGCTCTCTCTCCTTCCATCGGTAATAAATATCCTCCAACCGTCAATCAGTAAATTTCATTTTTCTAGCCTAATCGTTTTTCCCATTATTACCTTTAACCGAGCAACTATTCATGAAATCACTCATTTCGCATATAAATATCCTTTATCCCCCCTCTCAATATGTAAATTTTATTTTTCTAGCTTTTCATCTCGTCTTATATATATATATATATATATATATATATATATACCCCTGTATTATTACCCTTTTGACCATTAATAAGCCGATGACGAAATCACTTGGTAGTATATAAATAATATCCTCGAAGCGTGAATTTTTTAAGTTCATTTTCTAGCCTAATCGTTTTATTAATATTTTATATACTCTGTATTATATCTGGAATAGGTTAATTTTAAGAATGTATATAGATAATCACGTGTATATTCTTATTGCGATCTCGCACCAGTCTTGTAATTTAACGCCATCTTTCGCGCGGTTCAATTTAAATGCGAGTGAAGATAATTGCTACATTGTAGACTGCAGCCACTATGTGAAATACGGTTGTATTACAGAGCTACACTTAATTCCGATGCTTCGAGCGATTAACAATCTTCGTGCGAATCTTCGAGTTTCTTATTTCCACACCTCCCTCGGCCGTTTATCATTATTCTGATTTTATTTTATCTTTGCACCAAGAAGGAACGAAAAATCTTGAGAAAAAAAGAAAAGTCCATATATATATATACATTATTTCTTACAAATTTAACTGCAGGCGATAGTTAAGAGAAGAGCGTTAACGATTTTATGCTTGATTGAAAATCCAATTAAATCTTTTTAGGTTACTTCATCAAATTTCACTACTTTATATACTTTTTCTACATAATTAAATCAATCTTCAAATCATTCTCTTCTTTCTCCTTTACAGATTTCTGGAATTATATGTCATTTAATTAAAATGAAAAAATCACTAATTTTGTATTTAAAACGTAATATCGAATAATCAATAACGAGTACGAAAAACGTTTGCGGAAAATCTCAAAGAGCTTTCTGCTAACGTTCATCGAGAAAGCAACAATAGCAAATGCAATGAGATAAAGCGAAGAAAACGGGAGATTGGTGGATAAGGGAATCGACGACACTAAATCAAGCTGTCTGATTGTGTGTGTGAGAGAGAGAGAGAGAGATAATTTGCGATTAAGTCTATATATAATAGCTATAACAGCTTGTGTAAAGGTAAAGAGGACAAAAATGGTAGTTTGCTGCAAAGTAGATAGGGTATAGCATATATATATATATATATATATATATACATATAAATGTATACGTTAAAAGGAACAAGATAAAAAGTAGCACACCACAGAATTGAACACAATGTATTCCAATGGAGTTATTTATGGCAGGTTTTCCTGGCCGGCCACTGCTAAATACGAATGGATATACACACACGTATACATATACAGGGAGGTTTAATCAACGTTCAATAGGCATTTGGCAAAGGACAAGTAGAGCGGGAACGCACGTGACGATCAACAATCGCCACTTCCTATCTCGTTTAAAACTGAAATTCCATCGGGTATCTACAGCCAAAGCATAAAATTCACGTTACAATCGACTGGTGGAGATAACCCGAGAGTGCCAGCTGAATTCCTCGAGTATACAACATAAATGTGCAACACTGAGGAAATATTTGAAATAATATTTGTCTTGTTTGGCCAAGAGCAATATTCGTCCCTCGCGATCCGATTTGCCACAATGGATCCGTCACGCGCGCGTGCGCGCGATTCACCTTACAACGTATATATATATATATATATATAACAATAGATTGTGGCGGAACTGTGATAAGACTTATCAGCTGCTGCGTGTTTACATCAATGAGAGAATGGAGAATCTCGGTCGAATGTTGGAACTTGTTGTAAAGGGAATCTGTGGTGAATTCCTCCAGCATGTTTATATATATATATATATGGAAAAGAGTGGCCGAAAAAAATAAAGTAGCCAGTCCGGAGCAAAGACTCTTCGAGTTTTGCCGTATTAAAATCGACCATTTCTGAATTAAGGATTATTATGTAGCAGAGTGGATTACGCGTTGACCGATGATGCAATCTTTCAGCTATTTCGTGCGAGGGAAAAATGTTGAATTCCGCAAAGGTGTATATACTATAGTGTATAGTTGGACATGTATGTGTGGAAAATGGAAGGTGGTGGTGGGGTGAATCAGATTCCGATAATAATGCATGCATAGCTGGAATAAGGTCAGCAACCCACGCGTATCGCGTTGTCCATCGTGAAACGCGTGGCACAACGTAGGATTGCTTTTTATTATATAATTTCGTTAGTCCGACCGATGAGCGAGCGTCGAAGTACGCGTGGGATCCCACGTGAGATTAGAGACGCGGTCGCGCGCCCCTTCTCTCTCTTTGCATATATATATATATATATATAACATACCTTTCTTCCTTTTTCGTCCCCCGAGAAAAAGAAAACCCACTGCTCCTCATGAGGCTGAAGTTAGCCCACACTTTCAGCCCACAGTTACGGGCGCTAGTTGAGAACCACTGCGAACACTTTATTTCACTGAAAATTCGATTTTTTCGTATTTTCAGTAAATCAAGGGCTCACTTTACATATAAATCAATAAACTGCATTGATTTATATTAAAAATAATAACCTTATTAATGGTTTTAATAAGTTCGCAATAGTGGTTACCACCAACCAATAGCTTCTGTATTTTTCATAGTAGGAAATTTTTATAATTTGTTTTAATTGTACAGTCTTGAAGCCCATTAAATTCTGAATTGAACAGTATGCATTTCGTGAGGGTTCGCGACTCCCTTAATGACCTTTTTAACAAAGAAATAGGACTTCAACTCCCATAACCAACGTTTTCTAACATTGTACTGGATTTTAGAAATAGCAGGAAATTTTTTTAATTTTTTTCACCCACACAGTCTTCTAGCCCATTAAATTCTCAATAAAACAGTATGCATTTCGTGAGGGTTCGCGACTCCCTTAATGCCCTTTTTAAATCAAGAAGTAAACAGAATTCGGAATAGATAGATAAACTGACGTTTTCTATCTTTGGGCTGGATTTTTGAAATAGCAGGAAATTTTTTTTTTTTGCAATAGCACAGTCATCTAGCCCATTCTCCCCTTTTCCAATTCCAATTGCCACAACTTGCGCAGCGCAACTACCATCGCGCGCGAGACACCGTTTATCCCCCTAAACAGATTCTACCTTTTAAGATACTACTCCATTGTATGTAGAAATCCAACTAATTGACTCGTTTCCAAGTGGTTCTTCATACGAGAACGCTTTCGATATTTCTCCATATTTATTTCGACTCGAGAGAAAAAATAAGTAGAGTATTTGATCTTTTGTGTGCAGAGCTCTATATAGAAAAGAGTTGTGTTGGTAATTGTTGATTGCAAGTGGTTCTATGGTCACGTGGGCTGGAGTTGTGTGTGTGTGTGAGAATTTGGTGGCCAAGAGTGTTATCTCAGAGTGGCGTCTACTCTACTGTACACACACACACACACATATATATATATATATATATATGTATATAGATTATTTTTAACTCGCGATAAATTCCAGCGAGATACAGAGATAGCCGATTAGAAATGGTATTGTAAAAGTATTTCTAATTATCGATCAGCGATAAGCCGTCGATTATGATGATGGTTGTGGATGCGAGTGTGGAGAGGGAAAAAGGGACACCCGGTATAAGTGAGACGTTCAAAGAACTCGGTCCTGGCGAGTCGCGAAACCCGTTTAAGCAGCCCGATATCTCGCGCTTATACGGCCAGATAAGAAACCACTTATCGGGTCCTGTGACCACAGCCACACACACTCGTGGCTTATAATTTTTTATCGCTCGCGATGAGAAGGAAGCTTTGGCAATTTTCATTAAATCTCGTGGAAAATTCAGCTTTTGGGACGTGGCGTAAATGCGAGGGGCTGGATTGGGTATTCTCATCAGTATTTTATACCATTCGGAATCGGAAAGACGGTGAAACAGCATTATACAGGGTGTTCCGTTCGAAATTGCAAATTCTTTTAATCCGAACGGACGGGGAATTTTTAGATAAGTATTCTTGTAAAGTTTTTTCATTTACTTGTTAGTTAAAAAGTTATCAAGGATTAAAGATTGTTCGACCAATGAAAAGCGTCCAATTAAACAAGTGTTTGGTCCTCAACAGTTTGTTTAATAAAGGTTACATTTAAATCACTTATAAAAGCTTTTTCTCAAATTCTCCTTTATTACATATTTTCATCGGGTTGGCATACTAGGATTGTGCTTCCTGTATATAGGAGAGCTTAAATGGGTTAGAATTAAAGAGTTTCAAAGAAAGAAGGGACGGCGTGATGTGTGGGCAAAGGTCTTCTCTTCGTAATTTACGATTCTTGAATATTAGAGAGAGAGAGAGAGAGAGAGAGAGAGAAAGCAACTGTGGGGAGGAGTGTATCATTAAAAACGAATCGAATATAAATTAGCCAATAATAATACGTTAAAATAGCGGTAACAGGTGTGTCTAGTAGCGCGAATTTTGAAAAGCATGTGCAAAAAATAAAGCATCCATTGTTCGAAAATATGGCTCGCTCAAGTGTACCTTTAACTCGGTTGCTTCACTTTCCGGCGCGACGAGGGAGAATCCTATTAATTAACCTATAAGCAATGGCCAACTTGCCCTCGAGAACTTGACGAGTCAATACATATATGTATACATTTACTCTGGTAGATCTGTTATATATATATATATATATATTATAAAGATATCTGCCTAGTAGAAAAGAGAGATGGAGATTATTCATACTGCTAAAACCACGTGTCTCAGCACCATCGAAAGTCCGAAAATCTTCGGTCACGCGTTTCGTTTGTTATACAAACGTATAGTAGAGCTACTCTTTGAGATGCGGCCTATATAGTACATGTATAGTACACATGGTATGAAAAAAAAGCTTCTAAAACGTGTTAAATTCAATCCGTCAATGTTTAGCAAAATGATTAGCAAATAAGGTTTGATCGAATAATATATAACTGAAGAATGATCGTTGAGGAAATATTTGGAGGTTAGGATGCGCGAGAGGGGGATAGGTTAATCGTTCCAACGATCAACCCTTTCGCTACGGCGGTCCTCGCCGCGGAGCGCCTTACTTGGAACGGAGCACCGTGCTATAAGTCTTGAATATTCGGAGCCAAGACTTTTGTCTCAAAAACGACTTTGTAACATTACTAGCGCTTACAATCGTTTGCGAACTGAAAAAATGGAGTTGGTAGCCTCTGCCTTGATTTTTTATTCCATTTCTGTAAGAGATGCAACGTTTTCTGATGATGAGTGACTATAGTCATCCATAGTATCGAATAGGTTAATTTCTTTATCGTACAAAGGTGCGGGTACACGGCGGGTGAAACGTGTGGAGCGGACGCGCCGTGTACCCGTAACTTAAGGACAGTACAGGGATTGGAAGAGCACGTGGCAGGTTTTTCTCAGTTCTACAAAAACGCCAAGTATCACCACAAAAGTGTAGAAAAAAGGACGACACTCGAGCCAGTGTAGCGCGCGCGCGCGCGCGCATTACCGTATTCCCATCGTTTCGTAACACACACGTTTGCAGACAACAAACGAATCCCCCGATGGACGCCTGAGACACGGCTACCGAGAACAGATCATTTCAATTTGCTTGCCACGTGCATTACCTTCTCTCCTTCTTATTATGGCAAAACTCGAATTCTTTATCCGAGCCTTTATTTATACGGACAAAGTAGCCTTATTTGCTTCTACCGTGCGTTGTATCCATTAGCAAGAAACTGTGTTACCGACCGTGCGTGTGGGAGCAATCAAATATTTGGCCTACGGTGCACGGAGAGATGTGTGACTGGAAGTCTGGAATAACGCAACTGCTGCATGCCCACAATGCGACTCGTTCATTTTTCATCGTCGGTGTCCCTGCACTCCCTGACTTTCATATAGGAGGTAGCTACGACTCGCCCACGCTGTATTTCAACGCTTTTATTGCTACTTTTACGACAAGTTGTCCGACGGACTCAACCTTTTGAGAGAAACGCGGCGTTAATGCGAGTCTAGCGTGTAAACCGAGCATTTATTTAATCCCCCTCTCGCCAAGACATTCGCGCCTTTTCTCCGCCAAGCCGCTCCACTAAAATTACAGGCAAATTCCAAAGTATCTACCGTACCTATCAGCCAGTGGACCGTCTTTCCTCGTCTCTTTTCTTACCGCGTATAGAAAATAAAATGGACGGAATAAACGCTCGATTCTCGACGAAGAATCGCGTGTCGATAAATACATTATGCAAACGACAAATCCCCAACTCGACTCGAATTTCATCGGCTCGGCGATGACTGACAGTGTCTCTCGGTCGAACTCGACCAAGCCGGAATGGCGAGTCGGGCGTTCTCACACATAACCTAAACACGCGGATGACGAGCCGAATGAAAATTCCTCGATGACGATGGCGACTCTTCGTCAATGATTCCCTTAATTAAACGTATAGGAAATTTGCGGGACGAGAGATTCGTTTCTGACGTAGCGTAACCCGGATCCTTCTACACCCCTTTTTCGCGTCCTTTTATATCCAACGCATTGCCACAATCGAAGTCTCGTCACTCGCTCAGCCTATCTTCTTCGAGAAAAATCGAAAGCAACGATGATCTTCCCGTGAAAATTATAAACGTTTCCGATTCTCCGCAGAGTAAAGGAAACGAGCGACGTGTATGTACATACATCGCTCAATCTGGACAATATTGAAATAAAGATAAGCGAGCGCTGAGAGACAATTGTATTTACACTCGGGGGAGACGAAAAATCACTGCAGTTTTGCAATTGACGATGAGAAAAGGCGTAGGACGACATTGACACGATTTTCGTGTTTGGCTTTCGGATAAGAGTTAAAAGTTTCTCGGTTCGTGCCGCAACTGCGTTTTATTTGGGAAGAGATGCTGACTGTGGTGGAAATTGTATATATATAATTGGTCGTCATAGGTGGCGTTGTAAGCATACAGTATATGTACGAGGCAAGACACGAGGGGAGGGGATTTTGCTTCGCTTGAAAAGGCAAAGGAATACACGGACGGCTGACGGCATTGACACGCTTTCGACGTATGAACCGTGGCACCGTGGCTCGCACCTGTTTCTCCACACCGGTCGCACTCCATTTACCTACATAATCTCATATAATCGAGTATAATCGCTCGAAAAACCTCAGCTCTTCCTTTGGATCCTCCTCGTGAAAGTTTCCATGCACCAAGATTCTGCGTTGGTTATTGTTGCTCAGAGGTTGCTCCTGCTCTCCTTAATTACAATTTTATCCGCTGTGCGCTGCAGTAGCCGATATCGCGATTTGCGAAAGCTGATTCGCCGTCAGTCGTGTCAACGATCTTATTGGTGCATCCTCTGCCGTAAACCACGCACAATCGAGAACTCCCCCCCTATATTACACTCTTTCATCAAATCTCTTCCCACGATAATCCTAGAGAAACCTGGAAAATATTTCACCGTTTGGCATTCCATGACTATGTAATATTTTTTCTATCCTCTCTCTCTCTCTCTCTCTCTCTCTCTCCAATAAAGCAGTATATGTATATAGCTACATTCTAAAAATCTAACCAATGATGACTTTGCACATAATGAACCCAGATCTCGAATATAATAACAATGATTTATCTCTCACTCTCCACATCGTACTGCAGATATTTAAGGTAATGAAAAAAATGAAGAACAATAATTTATATAATAAGAAAAATGTTCGAAAGGAGTAGTATACGATTGGTTATATAGCTTACAAAGCTGAAAGAGTGCACTCTGCTCTTTCTAAAATGAAGAGTAATACACGGAACTGAGTATACATTGGACGGGATATTGGAGTTTCCCTCGTTGGGTGAAACTGTCCCTGAAATGAGATTTAATGAACGCGTTGGGATGTCTCGGATGGGAAAATTGCAGTTGCGTGGAGTGTAATCAAATTCGAGCGGTCAGAATCGATTTGATTTTTCTTCTCTTTCCAAGTAAGATGATCTCTCACGCAAAGCTGATATTTCTGACTGGCGGTTCTTGGAGCGAATCACAAATACAATGTAGAGAAGGTAGCGCAACGTATAATTGACTAAATGTGTTCCCATCGCTAATGCTACCTCCTCGCCATTGCCTCTTTCTCTCTTGTTCTTAGCTGCGTTTAGCCCGGATTACAAATCTCCACGCACAAACATTACTTTTTGCCATTCCAGCGAGATTCAACATCACACGCATTTATCCACCGTAGTTTTACCTATACCTATTATATCATCGGGAAAACTGAGAGATCGAACGATCATTCTCAGTCAACTTGAAGCAACATCGAGAAAAACAATAACACGGTAATTGTTTACAAATAAACTCGCGCGTTCAATTTGTCTCTTTAGGTTAGGAATAAAGAGAGAGAGAGAGAGAGAGAGTCTATTTACTAACACACGCACACATCGAGAGTCAATGTTTTAGGAGCAGAGTTGGTGCAAATTTGTTTACATGATACAATGTAATTCGATCCTTGTTTGGTAAACAGCTGGATCAAAGATAATCGAGTGTAATATTAAATCTGCACGATTAACTTTAGAAAGACCATACATGCGTGAGGTCGAGAAAGGGGCTTCAGACTAATTTTAAATTATATATTTTGCTGAGCATTTCATAATATTGTTACTTGAGGTAATTTTATTTACAACATTCGGAGAGCGAATTTTAATTAATTATGAAATCCCAAATTGATTTAATAGCGATGTGGGGATGGTATTATGTGCATTACGATTCGAGACTTTTTTTCTGCCAAGTTTGTATTTTCAAATAAAATTGTTAATAATTTAAATTCACAATTGTTTCTATGTAGAAGCATAATAAGTGATTGCACACCAATGCAACAACAATAATGATATGAGAATATGTAACTGTCCATACAGCACACTTCACTAAAAGTTGTCTTATAGACACCTTTTAGTCATCCAATTAACTAAAATACGCCTAAAAGATGTCTTTAAGTCATTTGGTGCTCTATACATGCATTTATGTATACAACAACTTTGTTCAAAATTGACGAAATTTTATCGGTAGAAAGCTATAACACAGTACGGACATGCATTAATTATTACGTTTCATCTCTTCAATGTGAACATGTTAGTGCGTATGCGAGCGCATCAAATTCTAATTCACTCGTTTTCCCCTTTATAGCTTAACAATAATAAAGTACAATTTTTTAAGATAAATCTTCTCTGAAATATTCCCATATTCACATGTTTAAATAATTATACTTTTTAGAAATAATGCTACATCGATTATATAACATATACATATAGTTGTATAAATTATCATGTCCTTTTTCCCCCACCACACGTTTGTTTTTCAAAATTATATCGATTGGAATAAATGTTATTTAATTTAAGGTAAAGAAAACTATTTTTTCTGATTTTGTTTGTTTTAAAACCACTCTTACCAATACTCTCTTACATTTACACAGTGTTTAGTATTTATCTGTTTCTTCCTTGCGAAAACACGAAGAAGTTTAGATACTTGAAGATTTTAAAGATACACACACCCACACACACATTTACAACATATAACATTCACTTTACAAGTAGTAGAGATTGGGGTCCATAATGGCCTCGTTTTGTACCGCAGGTGAGGTTAGGTGAAAAAATGATAGACGGAAAAACTCTTGCATATATAGTTAGGCGCGTGAAATTGTTATTTGTCAATAATAATAACGATCCTATAGGCATTCGTTAATGGCAGATATAAGCTTCCCGAGGAGGATGCTCGTTGAACGAAATACCGAGTGTTTTGGCGACGTAGCAGCTGCCTGCGGATAACACGAGCTTATTTGGAAAACGCAGACGTTTGGAATAGCAATATAAACGCGTGCAAATTCTATCCGATCGTTTCGCAAGAGCTCTCCTTTTTCTTCATTTATATTGTCTAACACGTTCGCGAATGTCATCGACCAACAGCCTGCTATTATCGACGGTCAATCGATTTTTCTTCCTAATATACTGTTTTCTCAACTCAACTCAACTCCAACAAAACGAGCTAACGTCGTTCTTTTACGCCCTTATAAAGCTTTTTGCTCGATCCTTCCAACGGTACATACCGGGTGACATTTTTCTAATCGACTTTGTGATGATCGATTTACAAAAACAAACTCCAATATTAACGTTAATTTACATATACAATTTTGTTGAGATTCTTCACTTAAAATATACGTAAGTGACAAAAAATTCTATCCAGATATATATTTGATTTTTGTTTAGAAAAAAAAACCTCTCTACACACCGTAGTATGTTCGTGTGAAAATCCTCCAATGTTTACATGTACATTCGTTATCAGTAAGAGCCGTGAGATTCGATCGAACGAAAAATTCATGGAAAAGTATAACCTATAATTAAGAGTGTTTCGTTTTGGAGGTTATGAATGGATCACCCGTTACATAGGACGCTCGTCTCGTATTGTGAATCGCGTATTCGTACGGGCACGCACATGCGTGCATGGATTACGGGTGTCCCGTGCCGCGTCGCGCCATGGCATGGCGCAAGTGCGCCGCGCGCGTGCATTCCTTCATCGAAGGCACGCACGCGGCGCACGAGTGTATTCGTGGCGCTAGTGTGCGAGAGCGGGAACGATCCGCGGTATGCCGTGCCTCCGGTGGTATCAGACTCAACGACCTGGCCTGCCTGGCAGGGGCCTCGAAGCCGCACTTTCTAAAGGCCTTCGCCGGTTTTGCAGCTCGTCTACCTACCGTCCAACGCGATCCGTATTCCGTACTCCGTACACACTCTCAAAGTCCAACAGACACCAACGATCAACAGCAGCGCCGTGCCTCGCGTGTCCCGCGTATCAATCTGCCGCCCGTTGCCATAACCTAGCATTCGCTAATCTTTTCCATTCAAATATCTCCATCTCTATCTGCATTTGCAACTTTGCAGCATTCCATCCTCCTCCTGCGTCAACACACACACCTAGTCAATCCATCTGACAAATTTTTCCTCGGATACTATTCTCATGCTGACAATACTTGACAAAAATACTCTTTTTCCTGGCGTTACACGGATCCCTCCAATACGGTAAGCTTTTCTTACAATGTCCATGCACCAGTAGCACATCAGACCGCGCGGGATGATGAGACTGTAGTACAGAATCTGTATATACCTTGTGTGCACATACCAGTTTATCTTACTTAGCAACCACATGCACCGATACGGCTGTGCTATTAAAATGTACTCGATGCCAGCGCAGCGTGATCGGTATTCTTTAATATCCTAGTTTATGTTAAATACATGCGCATACCATCTTAGGCTCCCGTTTCATATGATGTCAGTCGGTCTTGGTAATAATGTTTGGCAAACCGAATGTTTATAAATGGCATAGTAACTAGTTTTACATATACTTTACTTAAAAAACACATAAGAATCAATAGTTTCCACTGGAGGCCTCGCAGAGTGCAAAGATTGCAGTGAGTTTTTAGAAGAGGAATATCTCGAGTATAAGCGATAATGTGCGATGTTTGATGTTTAACTATATAATGCTTATACAGCTTAGATTCGTGACTCGTGGTGGTATTAGCAAGCTGCTAAGTTTGCAACGATGAGCAGCCAATGGCTGAATACCATAACTCTTGAGCCGATTATCTGTCGCATGAATGCACATTTACATACATACGTACACACAGTCACAAACAAACCACTTCCCATTGTGTCAGGAGAGTATTCGTTTTACGATAAAGCTCTCCAAACACCGTTTGCAGAAGGATAAACGCAGCTTTTATTTCGTTACACTAACTTATCTTTTGCGCCACGCTTCAATATCTGGCTCTCCATGAAAAACCATCGAGCATCAAACAAACTTCACTCGTGATTTGACAGATGGTAAATTTACATAGGAATTTATTGCTTTTATTTGTGTACATAATACATACATATATACTCCGCCGTGATTTTATCTATGATTTTGCAGCCAATACCTTTTTTGTCTAGGATAGCTTTTTATTCCAAGAGACATATTGACGGAAAGTATGTCCAGGCCAGTTCTCCGTTAGCCAAGAAAACGTGTTCCCGTCGCTTTTGCACCGGAAAGCAAAATCCAGTTTGCGGAGAAAAAAGCGGCTAGACTACAAGTGGTGGGGTACACAGTATTATACATAATGGGAAACAATAATCTTTAAGAGAAGTCTCTTGAAAAGCCGGATAGCGCACACACAGATGCGTGCCTAGTGTTAAACACTCGACTAGAAATGGCTACGTCCACGGAATAGATCTATTACTAGGTACAGTCAGCTCGGATAACGCTTCGGGAAACAATCTTCGAAATTTATGCTCTATTTGCTCTTCCGTGCTTATCGTCACGTGCAAATATGTTGGCTACGTGTTTTTAGGTTATGTTCACTTGCAATTTTGACTATGAGTTGATCATTGTGATTACTCTCAAGTCTTTCACGGATGACGGAATGCAATCGCGATTTAAAGTTGAACACAATTAAACATAGCACATTCGGTAGATAACTGAATCCATTTCTAATTCGATCGAATCCCACGAAAAAACTCACTATTATGATTTTTCCATATTACGACAAACTTCTGGAAAGATCGTTTGCTGGACAATTAAGGGCGAAGACCTCTCAGCTCATTAGGTTAATTTTGTTACATTATACGTTACGTGAAATATAACAAAATTAACTTAATGAGTTCTTAATAAGCTGATAGGTCCTCACCCCTAAATTTCTGCACGGTAGTGGTTCGATTTCAGATTATACGCAGAAGCCTGAAGGTTCTACGAACGGTTTTCGGTGATATTGGATAAAACCACTCATGTTGTTACTTTGTAAAAACACGGAAAAATCGATAAAAGATACACTCTTTCGTAAATCACTGCATAACCCTTTCCACACATTGCTAGAATTGTTTTATATTAGTATACTATGAATAAGTAGATGCAATTATTCCCATCGTTTCATCGCGACATAAACACTCAAAATTCAACATGGCGACAGATGCGCAGTTTAGCAGCAACTCGCATTTACCAATGAGAACCTCCGATTATCAGTCCGATGCTTCTACAAGGCGTGTGTGATTTCTGATTCGCCAATGTGCCTAAAACCTGGGTTGCCGGGCTACATTCCGAATTACGCATGAAACGCTTGTGTAGAATACTACTCGGTCATTGATAACAACAACAACAACAAGATTTTAGCGTTTAACGGCGATTATGCGCGACACGCTAGCAGTAGAGGCTGGAATTTTCAAAGGTGAAAGTGATTTAGAGGCGCACGACCGTTGAAGTAACATTCGATTCGACCAAATGGATTTCCTACTTTTAGGAATGCATTCGAAGATGGGGATACAGTAGCGTATATCGAAATTGAGCGCCTCTAGTAGCAAGTTTTACGACTACCCTTCCCCACCCCACCCCACCTTCTCATCGCTGCGTCCAGCTAGAAGATTTATGCACCGAAAGAGAAACGCGGAAAAGATAAGTGACACTGGCTGCTCATCCTCGGAGACAACCTTCGGATACTTCCAGGTATTTATACCTCTTCCACATCGGAACTCTTGATAATTTCACTTTTAATGTCAACGGTCCTCCACCTTCCACAGTCCACTCTCTATCGAGAGAGCCATTTATCCTTTCTACTCAAATATCCATCAATTTTTTCCAATCCTAGCTAAAGCAACTTCCAAATTAACTTCTACAACCCAAAACACAACACTCCAAGTGTTTTATTGTCAACCATTGCTCCTGCAGTTACAAAAACGCGTGCGACTACTTTTACAAATTTTAATCTTACGTCAACAGTCACCCCATGATGCCATCTTTTCTATTCAACGTGCACTAACTTAATCCCAAGTTTTGAGGTTAACTGACCGGCATCGGCGTACAGATTAAGTAGACTAGAAATGTATGGTTGTTAAAATATCAGTATAATCAGCTATTTATTTTCATCGTCAAGCGTAATAGATATAGGTGGAATTATATCGATGGAGAGGAGATTGATATCGGCAGCAGAGTGTGACGTTTGCATGGATATTACGGAAGATTAAACGCGAGCTCTAATACTTGGAAAGATCTTATTACTCATTGTTATTCACATTTTAACACACGCTAGAGTCTCGGCGTAGTGAGAATTTACACATCTCCACCTGATAGACCGGTCTCAAACATTTGAATACTGCAAATTTCAGGCCCTTCCGATGCATTCCACCACGGATACCTATCATATTTTCCTACGCTAATTCTTCTTCAGTCATTTCCTTCTCCAGTGTACTGTTAAGCTGCTATTTTATACGCGGTCCCTGATTATCCAGTTTTCTCCACTAGTTTTAACTTCGGAAAAATCATTAGAGAAAATAGCGCATTCTTACCCGAGCCGGCCAATCGTCAATGTGAGAAAGTTTTCTTTCCTTTAAACACAAAGCACACAGCAAAAAAAAATACAAATATTCTGTCAAGACTGACGAAGATCGCGTTTTTTGTATTGCACATGTGCTAATTGCGCCGCAAAAAATAAATTTATCACTTGCTTTATTATTCAGTTTCTTGTTTACGATAAAGAAAGTACTTTTTAAAGTGAATAGAGAGAGAGAGAGAGAGATTTATTATGATTCGCTGGTAGAATGTGCCTGTCGGAATTTTATAATCAGAAACGTCGTTGGAAATGTAATAATTATGCTTTATGTAACTGGCAGTAATGGAAGTATTTGAATGAACTCGTTTTAAGCCGATTGAGAATCAGACAGGTTTAAAATAGGAAATTTTATAGCACGGAAAGTTTGAAAAGTCGGAAGAAGAAAATTTTCATGAAAAGAATGCACCGCTAATTACCTTGCAATTTATTTGAATGTATTTAGGAATAATGGTGCGATTTTGTGATAAATGTAGGTTAGACTTTTGTGAAATATATATATATATATATATATATATATATAAGGAGGGGACTTACCCTTGTGCCTACGCCATTGCCTGTATAGGAGGGCGGCGACTGCAAGAAGAAGGGTCGTTGTGAAAAACGTCCCAATCACAGCCCCTGCCACGCTTCCCGAACTGAAGCAGGTATCCTGGACATCCATGGCTTTCCTTTCAGAGGTTTGTCTGTCAATTCCGTATCGCTCGCATGATCACCTTGCGAACACTGTATATTTCCAACTATCCAAATGCACAGGTTTTGCTTCACCAGCCGATACTTGACGCAACCATATTTTTTCGCGCTTAAATCTTTTCGAATTTCGAGGTTTAAACCGTCACACTACGCAGTTTTGTGGCATTCGCCGTGACACCGCGCGGCGTACTGACTGAGCGAAGCCACGAAGCAAGTAAAACAGGTAGGTAAGCAGCAACAGGTGCTTCTGGCCTGGCCACGGACCTACCTATACACCTACCTACCTACCTAGCTTGACCTGTTTGACTGCTTGAGAGCGTTGAGAGTAGTTGTTGGGAGTTGTGGCATAGGGAAGGAGAACAACACGTTTCAGGTTTGCCTCGCACTCCTCGTGCCCATGCCTTAGACTCGGTTTCTTCTGCTTTGATTGTCTTTTAGTCTCTCTCTCTTTCTCTCTTTCTACTAATTTCCTATTTTTCCCATCCCTCACTCTTCTCTCATTCAGTTTTTTTGTGCTCTCAGCATTTTTTTATTCCCACTAGTTTTAATTATTATGCTTGAAAACAGATACTTTTCTCTTCCTTTTTTTACACAACTTTCATCTTGACACAGAAATCTTTCTCGTCTACACGTACATACGTCTTATACTCAAATACTTTGCTCATCATATTTAGTAGCAATTCGTATTGAATTTTTCGTATCTTTAACTGTTTCTCTGGGAAGGAGTGTTTTGTAGTTTACTGTATATATATATATATATATATATATATATATATATATCTATTTATTACAAAATTTCATTTTTTTATATTTGATTAATATTTTTATTATTGTTATGTATAGTTGATTATGATTGTGCGATTTGTAAAGATATTATCTTTTAGGGATTATTGTTCATGTTTATATATAAATACATTCATGAAGTTAAGAGAAATTTTTGTCGCGACGGTAATAACATAGTGAACGAACCGATCATACCGGGCGAACTATCGGAACTGGAGACTGGAGTCTGGGCGTCTGGACTGGAGACTGGACTGGACTCTGGAGCAGCCTAGCAGACCGCAGTCTGGAACTAACGAGAACGAAGAAGCATGGAAAGTCAAGCAGTCTTGCAGAATCTCTTGACTTAAAGCACGCGTATGTCGGTAAGTTAGTAGGTTGATGGTAGGTTGTTGTTCGATTATGTCAGGTAGACTTTTGAAGCAGTTTCTCTACCTATTGGTTAAATTGATCTATTTAATCAAAATTTTACCAAGATGTTTACTAATATGTGAAAAGCAGACCCTTAAAATAACTGTTGCTTCATCATTCTTTGGGTTTTGAGGTCGATCACTAAACGCACCTAACAATCATTGTAATTTAGAAAATTAACATTTTTCAGTGGACATCCTGGTGAATGGTATTGGATAGGGTAAAGATCGCAAAAAATAGGATGATATTAATTAACTTTATTAAAAATGAAATAAGCGTTTTATCGAGGTAACTATATTGGTGATAAATTCACCTATCACGTGAGTCGTTGAAGATTGTTGCTGGGATCTGGATATTGACATTTCAACAGAATAATTTATTTCATCGTTGGGTTTACTTTCAGCATCATTAAATGAATCCTGTGTAACAAATTAGACATTAACTTTTAAATTTTATACTTTAAACAGCTTAACTATTTAGAAAACAACTTACACTACTTGGAGTTCCTAGATTTATGCTACTATTACTGTTCTGAGAATTGATATTAGCCATCTCATGATCCATCTCTTTCATACAAGCTTCCAATACTTTATCCTTCTTTGCACTTTTAGTTAAGTTTTTTTTTAATTTCTTTAACACAGGAACATTTTCCTTAGAAGCTAGTATTTTTGAACTATAGGGTTTCTTTGAAAACAAGTTAAACATAAAATAACTGTTTATATTTATATAAAATAGATAAAACTTCATTTACCATCTCTTCTTCATCTTGAATGTGCTTTCGTTTATTGTATTTTTTCTGTAAATTATCTGTTGTAAGTTGATTTACATTGTTGTGTCTTAAAGGTATCCTTGAGCTGCTATCTTTTTTCAATGTCTGTCTACATTCTGTATACTAAAAAAGATGTGGAAAATATTCATATCAAAATTCTTAGACTTACGTAATTACATTATATATTTATATTAGAAAAAATACCTTTTTGACAGATGTCTGTAAGGCTTCCAGCCACTCATTACTATCATTATTTTCTGAATAAAGTAATATTTTTTCATTCAAGCATGATACACTGAATAGACCACCTCTTAATATACTTTTCACTGTGCATTTATTTAGTGGCAGTGCACATGATATTGTTAGAGAGGTACATGGACTACCTTTGCAATACAGAAAGGTATCACTTAAGAGAATAAAATATCTTTTGTATGAACAATTTCCTGATCTTGAAACTCTCATCAATGACCCATGTTTTATCAACATCCGGCCTGGCTTTACTAAGTTAATTGGATTTGTGATGCGTGCTTGAAGCTCTAAAAGCTTTTTTGTATTTTCATGTTGACTTATTAATGTATTTATATGTGTACAAGCTCTTTCCACCTCGGCTAAACAAGCTAAAATTTTTGGTTTAATATAACTAAATAGGAACTTATTTTTACAATAATTTTTATAAGATGGACAACATTACTTTGCAAAGAAAAAAATTCTTTATGTCTTGCTGGAGTGTATTGTAAAACTTCTTTTAAAAGCAATTTATATCTAGGAATTCTCTGTATTGGTGTTATTAATAAAGATGGTAATTTTCTGCCAACTTCTGGTCTTGATTCTTGACTACTTATAAAGCTTTTAAAGTTGGGCGAAGCTTTCTCTTCTGTCTGAAGGAAGTAATAACGTGGACATTGAGAAGTATTAACAAATTGTAATATAAGCCTTAAATTGTAATTTTAAATAATACTCATACTTCTAATACTGTTAATACTTGCTGATAATCACAAGCATATACAGAGTACAATTTAAAAAATGGAGCAAGCCTCTGAAATGCGAATGAAATATGTTCACCATCCTTTGTAAGTTCTTTGATCAGTTCTAAACTAATATTATATAAAGTCTTTACATTTTCATGCAATGTGAAAAGTAATGAATGATTGATAAGCTTTTTTTGCAATATTGGTTCCAAGAAATACTGAAATTAAAAAGAAATAATTATTATTTATACAGCTATATAAAATTTAATACTGTTATACATTTACCTGCATAAGTATTTCTAATTGATGAAAATAAGTAGTCTCTGTTGTTATAATTTCTTGAATAGCTTGGTTCCTTAACTTAATCTCTTTTTCTAACAAATATTTGTGATTACTTTCATCCAGAGCTTTTAAAACTAAATGAAACCAAATTTTTTACTTAATACTTGTTTAAATTCAGAAATTAAAACTTAACCTTTTTATTATACCTTTCATACGACTTTGTGTACGAAGAGCATTTCTTTCCTTAAAATTATTTTGTACTTCATCAGGTATATTTGTTTGAAAATTTGAGAATGTATTCATTGTTCATGGAATTGCTTAAAACTATTGACGGATTATTGAAATTATGTAGTTGTGTACATAAATATTGTTGTATGCACGCTACACCTATTCTATTATTTCAAAAATATTACAGAACATTTTAAACAAAATCAAAATAAACAATATACTTTTCCAAGGAAATACATAAATAAATTTTGTACAGTAGAATTTATTTACTGGATAAGATCGTAAAAGCATTGAAGAGTGAAGAATTAGTGAAGAACCGTACTGACTACTGTAGGACTCTCGGACTACGGAATCTATTGTCGTTAATGCACTTGTTGCGCTCACAAGATTTACAATACCACAAAATTAAGGGAAATGGAAATTTAAAATAATTGGAAGTCTTACGGAAACGTATAGATAATACTTGCAAAACTTATAGCTTATAAAACTTATTTATTCGAACATCCCGTTTCCATTTCAAATGCGTCAAAATTCAAAATACACAAACTTTTTTA
This sequence comes from Prorops nasuta, assembly GCF_024137725.1. Taxonomy (NCBI): domain Eukaryota; kingdom Metazoa; phylum Arthropoda; class Insecta; order Hymenoptera; family Bethylidae; genus Prorops; species Prorops nasuta. Next base: position 4,250,604 of record NW_027116806.1, read on the forward strand.
CCGACCGCACCAATGTCCAATAACCAGAAAAGAAAGAGTAACTTGACGTCATATCCGTGCATAGATACAAAATGCATAGGGAGAACACACGAGTCTTTTTTCTTTTCTTTAACTACATTTCAACCTAATAAGAAGATAATGGTTTTATAACACCGTATGTATGTACATACATACATATAACATATGTACTTCGCCTTCGCCAGATAAAACGACCTGGTTAGGTTTTATTCAATTGGGTCCTTCATAATGAGCATAACATTCTATTTAACTTCTTAAACTTAAGAAATATAAATTTTTTGTATAAGATCTTTTGAAAACGTCTTTCAATTCACATTCAGAATAGTCTTATACAACAAACGAATGCCACTTCTAGTAGTTCTAGTTTCAAAGATAAAAAGTTTTATGTATGTAGTCAGATCATTTTATCTGCCGATGCCGAATCTTAATTGTAAGGGACCGTGCACATCAACACAATGACAGTGAGATGAGAATGTGTATTGGTGTATATGCATACTATCAGCGCAAACTATCGGTCAATTTTCGCAGTTTTTGAGTGTAATTTATTTATACATATATAGTTACACATTGACACTTCTCTATCATTGTGTTGATGTGCACGGTCCCTATATAATTTATTCGATTAATTTTCGAAGACTATAGCTGATGTTATTTTATAATAATTAATAATTTATTTACAAAGGAATTATTTAATTATAAAATTTTTTATTAATAATGCCTTTGTCATGCTTCAATTTATAAGCAATAATAATAATACCTTTATGAAAATTATATATATATATATATATATAATACGATTGATTTTTATTCAACTACTTTAAGGGTAATATAATTATATAATTCTTTTTTCGCTTGTAAAACTATATCAAAATTAAGATTAATTTTACATGTGTTCAAAAACTTAAAATATATAATGATAATTTTGTAGAGAGAATTTAATTTAAATTGTACTTATAAACTAATGTAGTGGAGTAATAAAGAATGATATCGGACAAATATAAATTGTGTGATTATATAATTTCCTATAAGTATAAGCTTTTAACCATTCAAATAGATGATGAATCAGATAGATGTATAACAATTAAAGTAAATAAAAATTATAAAGTAGCAGAGCATGTACTCGATCGCGGATGGTATAAATTGCGCTTCATTAGGATTATTTTATGTGATGGGCAATAAGCTATTAAAAAATCTTTTAGTCATATTTATCCAAAAATTTACTTACGTTTATAATTAATAACATTTTTTTTCAGCAATTATTAATATTATTTGATATAAATTTAATTTCTATTTGAAAATACGAGAAAAAAAAAATTAATATATTCCACTTTAAGTATTCACTCCATGCAACAACAACAGAGTGCCATAGCAATAGCATTGTCAATTCGTTTCCCCTTATACACTTTTTGAAATTACAAAGAAATTACATATAGAAGTGACATTTAGTTTTATTTCTATGAATATATCATAATCGGAAAATGTTAAAGCTTCGTTATGATGAGAGAAATATTTAAAGCTATGAAACCAGAGTTAGAATGATATCTGTTAAGCATTAGTAACCTAATTACAGATGAATATAGCAAGTTTTAGCAAAAGTTGGCATATCCAAATAAACTCACGGCTATTTGTTATGATCTATAATTACAATGGCAATGCAACAACACATTGTTTATAAATCATGCTTGTATAAATCCTAAGTTTAACTATTGTAATTATAAAAAATTATAATGTATTTATATTTATATTATAGGGAGAAAAATATTGTTTTCTATGTTAGAAGAGAAAAAATTTTTTTTGCATCTAATTAGAAAATATTCCTTTTTACTTAAATTAAGATTGCTATATACATACTGAAACGTGTAATTTATATTGTATTAAATCAACTAATATACACAGTATATCAAAGGCCGTGCTATTATTTTATTTTAGATAAAAACTTTTTAATTCGTACGGAGCATATGTAGAAAGAGATTATGTTGCTATTGAAATTTATAACATGATTTTCATTTTAATTAAATTTAAAAAAGTTGTTTCTAGCTTGCAAAGCTCTTACACTGTTTAGCTAAGTAATGTCACTTTTATCACACGCACATTATATTGATAATTATAGAAACTAACTTTACTTACTAATATAGTGTACAATATAAAAACCGATGTAACACTTTCTCTCTGCTTACAAATGTATGCAATTACTGCATATATTATTATAACTGTTTTTGCTATTATATTATTATTATTATTAGCATTATTTGTTCAGTAACATATAGCGAGCAGTTCATTGAAAAAGTGTTTTACTGTTAACTGCAACATTATGGTAATCGTTTTAAATTTTCTTTATAAAACATATTCTTTTATATTTTGGATTGCTTAATTGAAATTAAATTTTTACACACTATTATAGTTGACAGTAATTTTATGTTATCTTTATGAAAATACATTTTATTATTAAAAATTGAATAATTTGTGTTCTAAAGTGGAAATACATTTCTACATATAATTTAATTATTGTATTCAAAATAAAATAACAATATATATGGGGGTAACGAAAATATACTTTTCCTCAAACTTAGATTTTTTTCACTTCTGAATAGGACAATGAAAATTATACTTTTTAACAGTTTTCAATGCACATTCCTTCATCATTGGTGTTGATATTTCAATTTTTGGGAATCAAACAAAAGGAAATCGTTCTCTACTTAAAATGATACAAAATATGTACTGGCAGTGGATAATGATGAATCCAAATTCAAATAATTGTCATTTAAACTCTCTTAAATATTAATATGACAGAGAGATATTTTCATCAGATCTCTTACTCTAATCTCAACGTCGAAAACTGAAGAATAAGTCTTGCGTTATTCTATTAGGTTCTTGAAATACTTACTAAAAATATTTTTCCACCAATGAATATTTACTTGTGCATCGTTTTATACCTATATAACTTATAGAAATGCAAAACTAGGAGTGCAGTTTAAAATGTATAAGATACCTTCATTATAGCATATTTTGCATTTAAAAGATATTTATAAAACACTAGCTACTAATTATACACATGATTCGGCGTGATCCAAAACATAGTACATTGTCGTAATTGTATAACGTTATCTATCCTACAGTTAGGTCTATAAACTTAAGTTAACTATATTGATGACAATTTATACTTGAAAAGTTATTTATATAGCTTGCGTATTTTATCACAAAGCTTAAATTTGTAATATACATGAGAACGTAAATAAATTCAAATATTGAATATAAATTTTATCAACGTGAATAATTAATGAAATATTACAATATCTTTATTTTCATATTATTTCTTTGTTATACCTATTTTGTCGCTCATCTTATGAACTAAAAGTATAAAGAAAACCAGTCAAAAATTACTCTAGTAATTTTGGACTATCGTGAATGATTGGCTTGAGTAAATAAGAGTAGTAAAGTCGAGTACCTTTCACTTTTTAACCCGGAAATTCGTTTCAAATGATTGATTAATAAAGATTCCTGTATTGGGTCATAGGGTATGTCAGAAGGCATTGAGTCATCTATTAGTTCGTCAACATTTTTTATGAACGTCGACCATTCATTTACTAAAGATTCTTCTGCTGGAAATAAAGTTTCTGCTTGTACAATCATTGAAGCTATAGCAGATATACCAAACTGAAATGATATATTAAAAATAAATCTAAGATTAATGTATTATACTTTTTTTTACATTAATACCGCATAATAATTAAAAGAACTTACCTTATTTGCAAGGGCAAATGCTAAACTATTATTTTTTGACGCTTGGCTTGCAGAATCGTTTAGTGATTTTGCTAATCTAAGAACGATCTTAAAGTCTGAAATATTACTAAGCCATTTCTGAAACTCAGGATAAAAATTGAATAATAAGTGGGAGTCTCTGCGACCTATTATTGCTAATCCATGAAAAATTCCAGTCCATAGTTCTCCCAATTGATTACTATATTCTTTTACATCGAGAAAAGGTAAAAATCGTAATAACAACATCTACAAAAAATGTAAACGTATTAGAGAACAATGTTCTTTTTATAACACAATCAATAGGAATTATATTTTAAATTTTATAACTACCTTTGCCTTACGAATACTTAGCATACTGGCTATTTTATCATCTTGAATTAGTAATAAAAGTGGTGTCCACATCATAATAATTATTTCAGGTGCAGTTTTTTTAACAGTTTCGGTTTGCGTTTCTGTTTCGGATTCCCCCTCTTCTTGTTGCTGCTGCTGTTGTTGTTCGCTAAGCAACGCGAGGGGATTGCTTATGTCTTCCAGCTTTAGCTGAAGTGTATAAAGCTAAAAAAAAAGATAATTTTAATTCATTTGTGCTAGAGCCGTATTATTTTTACAGCACTTACCCTTTCAATCTCTAGAAGAAGCTGCCGAGTTTTTTTACTATCCTTTTGCTGCATGATTATGGTATTTTGAGGGTCACTATTAGGAACAACATCCATGTCAATGATTTTGCGTGGTGCTGTTACACTACCACATTGTAATTTTCCTAGTGAATTCTCAAATTGTGTAGGTGTATATACAACTTTAGAAATCGTATGGGATTGATCCCTGTCTCTGAAATAATAATAATAATAACGGTATTTAAATTAAAGAAAAACTGAAAAATATTCCATGAATAATTTGTTAATGTCCAACCTGGATTCTCTATGGAAACCATTATTTTGTTGTTTTTTATCTTGACTCTTATTTTCATTTTTCTTATTTTGTCTATCACAAAACACAGTGTAATAATAATCGTCGATATAAGGTTGATTTGTATTTAATTGTAATAACTGGATATTGGTTAACCATTGTTTTTCACGAGTGCTCATAAGACCAGCGTATTCATCATAACCATTGGAAATGTTTATTCCATTAATATTTTGAGTGTTATTCCATTTACCTTGATGATAGTCATGATACAACTGGTTATTTCGATTATGATTGTGAATGTAGTGTTGATTATTCTTAAAAAAGGGTTGATGATTGACCTGTTGATCACGGCGATGAAAAGTTGGGTTTTGTGCTCTTTGATTTACACCATGGGAAAAATGTTGATGGTTATTCTGATTATTAGGAAACAATGGAATCATGGGATGATCGCGCACATATCGTGGTAAAGCCACATTTGGATGTGGAGGCTGCTGTAAGAATTTCATTGGATAACATAGGCAATTTGCAACATTTTTTCACATAAATTATGATACTCACAGGAAAATTTGTACCAGGAGGACCATGAAGTAATTGTCTTTGAGTACCATGTGCCAACATCAAATGTGGTGGGAGGGGATATCTTAATACATTACCAGCTTGATCTAAAATATTATGTATGTATGTAAATTAAAAATCCTTTATAATAAATTAGAACTTAATTTTATTAGAGAATTATGAATTTATTATAATTAATGAAACTTACTGGGTAATAATCTAGGATTTTGTATGAATTGAGGGTGCGGTAGTCTTATATTAGGAGGTATAACAACTGGATGTGGTCCAGGTGGAAAACCTGGTGGAAAACGAGGTGGAGCTGGTAGGCCATTAAGTTTCTCATTCAAAGACAATGTATCAAAAAAAATTGATCCATCTGATTTTTGTGGTTGTAATGGCTGTAAAGGTTTACTAAGACCAGGTGGGGGTCTATTACCAATGAGACCTCTTTCTAATTCTTCAACAGTACACACATTTTTCAAGGGGGAAGAAAATGCTGGTACCGGCTGAAATTTTGGCAAAGCATATTGAGATGGACTATCCCATACACCAGGTTTGGGAACAGTTCCTTCTTTTTCATCTAAGACTAAGTGTGACAAACTATTTTCTATGTCCACATTTACACCATTCTGAAATAATAATTTCTTTTGTAAATATTCAGTGGTTTGAAGAGTACAGTAATATAGATACTCTACCTTATTTAAAACATTATTATGCGCACGACTGGACTCGGTGATCTGGGCCAATTTTTCATGATCTTGCTCCCAGTCTCCAATAGTCGCTTCAGAACCAAATGTTTCATTGTTTAATGCATCGTATTCCTCTTCTTCAGTAACATCATCTTCTAATGGACAGTCAAGCCCATCTAAGCTGCTATCCTATTTATTATAAACGATTTTCTTTAATGGAAGCTTTTGATTGGAACATGTGGGAAGTAAAAAGTTGGTTTAACATCCTCTTCTTTAATCAAACGAAATAAAATTTATAAATGAATTATTTAAAGTTCCAATAAGATTTTGGACAAATAATGCCAATTAACTGTCACATGTTATTGACTGTAAATTTTAATGAAACAAAAGTGAGGTTATGCTACATACCTCCATTGCCCTCTATAAGACAAAGTAAGGTTTGTTTTTGCAAATCATAGGCTGTGGCAAAAAAAAGTTTGTATATTACAAGTATTATTGTTTTTTTACCTTTGGAACAACCCAACGTACCATTGCTGAATTATTTTAATCGAAATTGAAATTAATGTAAAGAATATCGGTAATTCTAAGGTAAAACGGGACGCGATTGTTGGAGTAAAATTTCCATCGTATCTATATCGTTCTTTCTCTCGTATTAGCGTCTATACTTACAAAATTCAATGAGATTACGTAATAGATTATAATACATACCATAAGTGTTGTATCAAAACCGAAAAAAGAGTCTGCCATTTGTTGGAATTATATTTGCAAAATGTCATGTTCCGATTAAACGTCAAGTTCTACTTCACAGAGCATCAGCTGTCATGGCGGTTAGCCATAGAATTCCTGTATTTCCCGTAGATGTCGCATGTGTTACTTTACGAAATATACGAGAAACAACACGCGCAGATCGCCGTTCGAAAAGGGTTACGTATATGTATAGTAACATTCGCGCGCTCGCGAAGGAGATACGATTTTGGCCGATAATTACGGTAAAAATGACAATAAAGTTGGAGGGGCCGTTAAGAAGCAACTATCTCCTTCTACGTACACTTTGGGAAATCGAATCGTCCCGAAATGTCAAACAAAAATTAAATAGGCCTAAGTTAGCTATCATGTCAATACATATTAGATTATTGATATAATATTTGTATTGTTTTAAATATTATAAAATTCTTTTGTTTTATATTTGCAGGTATGGTTGGTGGGAAAATAAAAAAGAATTATAGCAGAGTGTGTAGGGATCGGAAATGCGTTGGTGTGAGCGGTCCGGGTCCGGGTCGGGCCGCGCCTCGCTCCAGCGCACTTTCCGTCTCAATTCCAATTTCCAGCCTCTCCATCTCGGCACAACGCCGCCAGATGGCCACCTCGCACGGAGCGTTTCTCGCTAGTAAAATTTTGATCACATTGTATTTAAGCTCGAGAGCTGCGCATATGCTGTACCCTAACGATTCCAACAAGCCCAAAATGGCAAAAACAATGAAATAGGTCGAAAAATAGCGCTGGACAATTCTCCCTCGTTTTTCGTTCCGTAATGTTGGTTACAGATGGCTTGAGGGATCCCGTTAATCTCCCGCCTATAGCGCTCAGATCGCCTATATAAATTTACGCGGTTGTATTTAAAAGTTCAATTATCGCCTACAGGGCCTACAGCATCATATTTGAAACAGAACCTGATTTGTCAGTTCCTGCTAACAGATTAGTAATAAAATGATACCGCTTTTTGTACCAGAACCTGCGGGCGTTTACAATGCGTCGTCAGTCGCAGTGTATTAGTCGTGGGGAGTATCCCAGCATCGGTCTCGGAAAATGTCCGAAATGTGCAAGAAGTTTCGAGCCTGGTCATAGCGTGTTGTTATGGGCCAATCACTCAGTGATTGATCATACTGAGTCGGGTAAACTAGTGTGTGTCACAGTGTACCGTTGCATTCAGTGGAAATCGAAAGATGTATTGATTTACAGTGAAGCAGTCATCAGAAAAGAGGATTCACCATCGCGGAGACTCGCAGGTAAGATCGACGAGATTATCTCTTATCAATCTTTCGGTTTATGGTTTATTTTATATAAACCAATTTTTTCCAAAACTTGTGTGTGTGTATATATATTTGCGCGTCTGTCAACATAGAGTATAAGCGACGACCTCTATTTCATACAATGTTTATCGCGTATTGGGATACTTGACGCCGTAATCTGTAACTACATTAACGAAAATTTTCGGTGCCGATATATCTATACACATTTTTCATTACACGTACCGAAATTAGTCGATAAAATAAGTTACAAAATAGCCCTACAGCACTAGTGTACACTGAATATATATCTATTCTCTGCCTTCACATTAATAATAAAAAGATAGAAATATATTCAGTAAGCACCAGTGCAGATACTCAAATTCAAGATAAATATAACTTCCTTTTTTGCCAAATATCCTGTTCGACAGTCAGTTGAAACATGCCTCTCCAATTGATTACCATGAACAGCTTATGGAATTACATATACACATTGCAATAAACAGAAATTATATAAAAAATTAATATTATCGGATAATAATTATCAACGAGTCTTTCGAAGTCCTACCAGATCTAAGTGCATTGCGATATATTTCGTTTTTGATCGAGCATTTTCGCGAATAAATAATAGTGTTCGAATATTATCGTTATGTACACATAACAAGGTGTTCAAAATAATGCTGTTTTTTTTTTCGAAAACTAAGCGAGGCAAGAAAAGACGCGGTATACATTTATTTTTATCATGTTTAAGACTATATAATCAATGAAAATATTGGTTAAACCTTGAAACGTACACTAAAGGGTACACAAAGGTCATCTTGAGTTCTATAAATTAAACACGCAATTGTTAATTTATATATAAAATGCTAAATGAAATTAAAGGAACAAATTTCCCGCAGGTTTTACGAGTTATAATGCTGTCTCTAAATTAGTGATGAAGATACAGTGAAAGGAGTAGAGGAAAGCCAGGTTAGCCTTGAATGAAGAGACCGAAAATTTAACAGCATTAATCGTTAATCAAGGAAAGAAAGAAACATGGGAGACTCGCTGGTCGGGTTCGGGGAACCCCCCTCAGAATTACAGAATGTGGCAATCGTGGAGACAGTGGAGTATTCGCAATTCGCGAATTACCTGAGGAAAGTGGTGGCCATACTTTTGCCTGGCGAAGATACAGTTCCTTCAGATTTCAATTTGGCACTGGAGGATGAAAAAAATCAAGAATCTATCCGAGAGTTCCTTAGTGACTCTCAGATCAGCACACTCTACATCCAAAGAAGTTCTGCAAAAGGTATCATCACGCTCCTTTATTTTTTCTTATTGAATAATCTCTTTCGATTACTTTGGCCAACGCGACCCCTTCTCGCTTTCTGGACGAAGAGGAGAATATTATTGTTTACAATATGGTAAAGGAAAGTGGGCCAAAACAATCCCTTAGTGGATTTATAGGTAAAAACAGACCGTGACTCAAAATGTAATAACGATGATAATGATGGTAACCAAAATGAATTTTATAAACGACAAACGGTTTAAAAACGACATTTATTAAGAAGGTTGAATTCAATGTATGTACTTTTTTTACTCTTTTTATGCTGAAGCGATTATACTTGAATAACACGTGTTGTTTCATATAAAAAAAGAATAGAATGTTAGCATTAAAATATGCTTTTCTACCTTTTTATTTGAAAATTTTATAGCTTTTTTCTATCGTATCTATAGTTATAAGATCATAATTTAAATTATTTGGAATGAGATTATTTTATCCTTACTCGTGGGGTAAAATGATCTTTTTGTAAAGTTTGCTTTAAATTGATTACTATAGAGCGCATCTTTAACAATTTAATTTTGGTGATTACGTTGAAATGTAAAGCAATATGTGATCGTCGTTACACAAAATTTTTGCTATGTTAAAATCGATAATAGCCGCACTACGATGGATTTTTCTTCAGAGGGATCGTTTTGCCCCACTCTCTACTGAATTAAACAGGAAATGTGCATATACTATTATGAATTACCTAGCATCTCCATATAAATTTTTTGATCGGGTGACTCCCGTCGAAATCGATATAGTCAAAAAACGTCATCTTCTGCCCTCCCCTCCTTTATTTAACCGGTAGGTATAACGAAGTTACGGTAAAACTAATTCTCAATTCCTAAATTATTTGATGAATATTTTTATGCATTTTGATCGCAGCAATATTAATTCATTTATTCTTAGAGATTCCAATTTGAATTTAATCACTGAAATATTTCAGTTATCAAAATAAATAAATGCAGTAATTTATAGTTTTTTTTGTTACTTGTTGACAAGAAATATTCTTTTCTTGAAGTATTGATTTCCAGCTGATTTTTCTTTCTTTTTTTAAGGAAAGCAAATCTAATAAAAGCATTTTTTTTTCAGGGGATGACAGTGGAGAGACAGATAAGGAAAATAATAATTTTGTATACTACATTTCAAATGAGATACATTTTACAAATCCTAAAATGTCCTTCTTAGTTCTAACTAAAAGTGGAACCGTTGTAGAAGCAGATAAATCTATACATTCGCAGTTAAGACTTGTTACTTTCGCAGGTAGATCACCTTATGAAACGTTACGTGCAATCAGCAATGCCATGGTACTTTATTTTAATAGTTATGTAAAAGCGACTGGTCGTGCTGATGAGGATGGTAACAAAATGGCACCACTTGCAGAGAAAGCCATTGCAGAATTGGAAATGGGATTATTGCATTTACAGCAAAATACAAATATACCAGAAATTTCGTTGCCTGTACATCTATTTGTAGCTCAAATAATTAAGCAATGCTCAGAGGAAAATAGGAAGCCGAAAGTTGCTGACTTTGGAGGTAAAGTGGAAGATTCGACATTCTTGAATCAGCTACAGAATGGAGTCAATAAATGGATTAGAGAAATCCAGAAGGTAAATCTTGCTATTTCGTTCTAAATTCAATTAAAAATATATGCATGTAAGAAATTATTTTTTTAGGTAACAAAATTAAATTGGGACCTAGAATCTGGAACTGCATTGCAAGAAATTTCCTTCTGGCTAAATTTGAAAAGAGCGCTTTATCATATTCAAGAAAAGAGAAACAGTATTGAAATTACTTTGACTCTGGATATCCTGAAGCATGGAAAACGCTTTCATGCAACTGTCAGCTTTGATACAGATACAGGATTGAAAGAAGCCTTGGCCACTGTAAACGATTACCTTCCTCTTATGGAAGATTTTCCGATAAATGGCTTGCAATCAGCAACAGACTTCGAGAGAATTAGTGCAAGTATTAAACCGATTTTCACCCACTTGAGAAAGATTCGAATCAGCAAATATCCGATACAACGAGTTTTAAGATTGATAGAAGCTATTTCAAGAGACCTAGGACAGCAGCTATTAAAGGTTCTAGGATCGCGAAGACTGATGCACATTCCTTTTGACGATTTCGAAAAAGTCATGAGCCAATGCTTCGATGTGTTTACAACGTGGGATAATGAATATGACAACTTTACAGGATTATTGAGAGACATTGTGAGGAAGAAATGGGACGAGCATGTGAAAATGGTTCGGGAAGTGTTTTTAGCTCACAAGAAACTCCAGACTCGAATGGGGCACATGAGACATTTCAGGAGACAGCACGAATTGTTAAGTACTGCTATTGTTCGTGTGCTTAGACCAACCATCCGGCAAAACAGTAATAGCTCGAAAAATGCGAATAACAACAATATCAAGGTTGAATTTGCTCTTCACGCAGCTAATGCGGATGTTATTAGCGAAGTTAATCTAGCTTATGAGAACGTAACAGAGTTGGATTGCCTTGATATTACGAAGAAAGGTCTGGATTCCTGGGATGCTGCTGTTAATCGATACCAAGAACGTATCGAAAGGGTCGAGAATAGAATAACGACGCATTTGAGAGATCGATTAGGAACTGCTAAAAATGCTAACGAAAAGTTCCGTATATTTTCCCATTTTAATGCACTCTTATCCGTTCGACCATACATTCGAGGAGGCATTAGAGAATACCAGACTCAACTCATACAAAGAGTGAAGGAGGACATTGAGGCTCTTCACGAAAAATTCAAGGCCCAATATGCAGGTAGCAAATGTTGTAAGATGAGTTTAGTCAGGGGCTTACCACCTGTTACTGGACCTATCATTTGGGCTAAGCAGATTGACTATCAGCTAACGATGTCTTTGAAACGTGTGGAAGATGTGTTAGGTAATTTTACTCGAAATATTTTTGTCGTATTTCGTTAACTTATAATTCGCAACTCTTATTAATTTGTCTTTTTATTTACTTCATTTTTGTCAGGAAAGGGATGGGAGGATCATATTGAAGGACGGAAGGTGAAAGCAGATGGGGATAGTTTTAGGATGAAATTATCTACGCAGGAAATCTTTGATGATTGGGCTAGAAAGGTGCAGCAACAAAATCTTGTTGTAGCTGGATGTATTTTCACCATAGAGAGTGTTCGTTCCAGAACGGACGGAGGTGGAAGCGTATTGAAATTAAAAGTAAATTTTCTGCCAGAGATTATCACTCTTTCGAAAGAAGTGAGAAATTTAAGAAATCTAGGGTTTCGTGTGCCACAAGCTATCGTGAACAAGGCTCATCAGGTCAATTATGTTTATCCGTTTGCCATCAGCCTCATTGAGAGCATCAGGACTTACGAAAGGACTTTGGAAAAGGTGAATTTTACATTTTTCTGCAAACTAACAAATTTTATATTTAATAGATAACATAGAAAGAGTCATATACTTACTATAGTTAATAGCGAAAAAAAAACAATACTAGGGTATAGTGACAGGTTTCAGATGCAAACTAGATTAATTAAGAATCTAATCCCATGGATCTCCAATATTTTAGCTTACCAATCGGAGTCCCCACTGTCCCGCATTAAAGGTAGATTTCGAAGCTTCCAGGAATATAATGCATCTTACCCAAACTTGCAGTCATTGTCTGCCTGCTTAGTCAATGTAGCACAAATTCTACAAGTTTATTTTCTTCATTATCTCCTTTCCTTCAGGTTTAGAGTTTATTTCAGTAATCTGCTTACAAAGGCCGTATAGCTTAGATCTAATGTTACCTGCCCAGAATTTTTAATCAATATTCTTTTTATTATAAAGGGACTTATCATTTTGCATTTGGCAGTTCCATTATTTTTTGAATGGCAAGTCGAACTTTATGTTGTATATCTGTTTTCCAATCGTTCATCAGTTATTTTTACAAAAATTTTGAAACGAAATTGATGTTTTACAGATCAAAGACAAGGCCAGTATTACTCCACTAGTGGCTGGAATGCGTAAAGACGTTTTGACTCTCATTTCCGAGGTGAGTTAAATAATTTTTTAATCAACAAATTTAACTCGGATAAATATTTTAAACTTTCGTTTTCAGGGTTTCGATCTATTCTGGGAAAGCTTTAAGCTTGACCAGTATGTCCAACAATTTTCCGATACAGTAGTGTCTTTCCAAGAAAAAGTAGAGGATCTCTTGGTAGTCGAGGAACAGCTGGTAGTGGACGTTAGATCTTTGGAAACCTGTCCTTATTCAGCCAACACATTTGCGAATATTCTTAAGAAGATTCAAAAATCTGTCGATGAGCTTGCTTCGAAAAATTATTCAAATTTGCACATTTGGGTCGCCAGATTAGATGAAGAGGTTGACAAAATTCTAGCTGCAAGGCTGGAAGCTGGTATCAAGGCCTGGGAAAACGTTCTTACAGGACAAAATAAAGTAATCGATTTCAGTATAGACACGGATGCCATAAACCACCATTCGGAACGCAAATCTGGTGGGTATCCCAAGATACAGAACCAAATTCAAGAAATGAGAATCACGAATCAGAAAATTTATTTGCATCCGAGCATCGAAGATACCAGATTTCAGATAATGGAGCAATTGTTTGCTTGGCAAGCTATCGTCACTTCCCAAGTTCGTCTTCAGAGTACGAGATACCAAGTAAGGTTGGATAAGCAAGAATCTGGAACGTATAGGAACTTGCTAACAAAATTACCAGGTGGAAAACAATCTTTGGAAGCAGCTTACGAGGCTGTTGAATCGAAAATAAAGGACATTGCTGATTATGTTGATGAATGGCTACATTATCAAGCTCTCTTGGATCTTCAGCCTGATAATAATCTTTACAGGAAACTTGGCAAAGATATTAATTTATGGATGAGTTGTTTAAACAACATTAAAAATTCCAAGCATACCTTCGATACTTTTAGTACCAAACGACAATTTGGCCCTGTCATTATTAATTTGGCAAAACTACAGAGTAAAGTCTCTCTTAAATACGATTCTTTGCACAAGGAAATTTTATGTATGTTTGGAATTCTTTTAGGTAATGAAATATCAACCTTCACTGATCAGCTATTAAAATACCGAAACTTTTTACAACAGGAATCAAACAAAAATGCAATTGGATCGAATAATGTAAGATTTATAACTTACATTAATTTGTTGAAAAAAAATATGAGAGCGTGGGAGGAACAGATGGATATTTATAACAAAGGTCATAAGTTCCTTGAATGTAACAAATTCCCTTTTCCACCATCGTGGGTAGATTTGGATAATATCGAAGGAGAATGGGTCTTGATTAACGAAATTGTCGAACGAAAGGATAGAGAAATACGCATGCAAGTTGCTTCTGTTCAAAATAAAATAATCGAGACAAGAACAACATGAACCTTGAATGTTTGAGAAGAAATGAAACTTGCGGGAGGTAAGCAGCGTCTAGAAGAATCTTCACAGAATTTGCAGTAGTGCCAGATCAAATTTATCAAAGCGAAGAAGAAAAAAGACGGGGTTTCTAAGGACAAGAATACTTTGGAATATGAAGAACAGATAGCCCGTCAAGTGTCAAGAGTAGACTGCAGCAAGATTTTTATTCAAGAAAATTCCAAAAGATTTTAAACATGTCCGTTCGGTGTTTATCAAGAAGCATAGGGCCTCAGATTGACGAATTTCGAAATGAGCCTTCAATGTTCGTTCAATCTAGAAATAAGTGAATGGAACAATTTGATAAGTTGACGATTCAGTTGAAAGGACTACCGACTAGTTTCAAAGAATATTCTTCTTACGAGTCAGTTAAAAAGATTCTTTCGCATTGGTATTTTCAAGGCCAATCTGTTCATCCTAAAGTTACAAACCAACTTTCCAAAAGGAACTCGCTAGAAACAAATAAAGAAGCATGTTAATGCGAAATGTGATCTTAGTGGTTTAACTCTTGGGGAAGAATGAAATCCCATTTAGCAAAGAAAGCAGAATAGTGGAAATGTGATTTACACACATAGTTCAAGGTGAATTGATATTAGAGTACTTTAATGAAATAAATGAGGTATTCTTGCAAAAAGTATGAGTTGGACTTTGTCGGATATAAATATTTTGTGGATGCACTTATCAACTCATATATAGACATTTATTATTAGGTACAACTGATAACCTCAACTTGTAACAGAAATTGGAGAATCTAGATTACTCTATTGCTACATTAATCTTTCATATTGGTGGAAAAAACGGTGAAATAGTTCCTAATTAGAAAAATAAGAATGTTAACGGGATCCCTCACGCGTACTTTACCGACAGTACAAGTCAATAAACAATTCGTTTAATAAAAGTCAAAAGCGAAGCAAATTGCATAAACGGGCTTCTTTATGACAAGGTGCCAATTCTAACGAGTCAATCGAGCTTAAAAAAACTCAAATCGGATGAAGAATAACGTTGTACCACTGTCCCGCGTTCTTGAAGTGGAAATAACCAAAAGTAACCTCTCTTCAAGAACGCGGCACAATGGTACAGCGTTATTTTGCAACTAATTGGAGTGTTTTTAAGTTCGTTTGACTCGTTAGGACTGGCACATTGTCCAACAAACGCCCGATTGTTCAATTTGCTTCGCATTTTACTTTTATTAAACGAATTGTTTATTGACTTGAACTGTCGATAAAGTAGGCGTGAGGGATCCCGTTAAGCAGATTAGACAATGCTGTTAGGTATCTTCTGTCTTTATCATATATGTAAAAGCATTTTTTATTTTTTTGATGAAATATAATTGCACATTTTTGTGCTGGTGTTCATTATTAACCTTTTTGAATTATGTTTTACAAATGACCCACCTGAATTTGGGAGCTAAAAAGATTCAAGACTAGTAGTCATGTGAGGGTACTTATAGACTTGCGTAATCCCAACTTACCACATGTTCATAGAATCCATCTAGCTTCTCTGCTCTCTTCTGCTAATAATAATAGAAACTAATTATGTATAAGGTAATTGTATAGTTGAACGGGGTTAAAGTTAAGCATTGAATGTGTTCACTACTGTTTTGGCAGACCTATTCTACTAAACCTTGGCCTAGCTTAATATTGGGAAGGGATTGTTTTGAGATAGGTTTTCTGGTGGTACATAAGATGAAATTTTAGGCTTGGCGATAACGACGCTTACAAAATAAGAACATTTTCAAATTTGTTGTAACAAAATACCTGGATAACTGGCAATATGTATGCCGGCAACAATTATTTATTTTTATGCATTCATATTTATAAGTAATCCACTGTTGTATTTAAATATATACTTTTATTAGCAAAAAATTTGTTTGATATTTTTCCAGATGTATATCCTCCATACAAAAAAAAACAAATTATATATATGAGCGTATACTTTTACATAACGAAATTTTAATAATCTAGT
This sequence comes from Prorops nasuta, assembly GCF_024137725.1. NCBI lineage: Eukaryota > Metazoa > Arthropoda > Insecta > Hymenoptera > Bethylidae > Prorops > Prorops nasuta. The sequence continues at coordinate 4,267,217 of NW_027116806.1, forward strand.
CATTTCTTCGAGGGCAAGACTGTAGTATGTAACATTATTAGTGACCCTGGAAAGGTTTAGGGCAGTATCAATAAACTGAACTTAAGTTTGGGGCAGGCTTAGCTAAGATCAATTGTCTCACTTTAACCTTTAGTGCAATACTTAGCTCGTTCTTCGTCTTAAGTAATTGCTAAGCTAAAATTCCAGCTTAGTCCGGTTTATTAATACCGCCCTTAGTGTTTTGTAACACCAATTTGCTGCTTATAATTTCGCAAACAGTAAGTTTCTTTTTACTAAACAATATGTGGGTGATCTTATCTTTTATTCAGTTATGATAGTCTAAATCCCATTAAAAACAATCTTCGCCTGTAAAAAAAGGCGTCAAGTATAAAAATTATCTAGCGTAAATAATGAAGTAAAATATAATAATCCTATTGAAAAAATTAGAGAAATCAAAATGTTAGGCAAGAATATATATTTTAGTGGCAAAATTTTAAATTTCGAAAAAAAAAATAAAATGGTAACAGAAAAGTTATTTGCCGGGGGTCTGTTGTATGGAAATAGCCACATTTTGAAATTATGAGATGCAATGCTTGTATTGTATACCTCAAGAATTGCATTAAAATAATTTAGAAGAATAAGAGATTTTTTTGGAAAAAGAGTTGATATAAAATTACTTTTAAAATGACTGTTTCTGCACCATCAAAATTAAGCATAGATAAAACAGGGCTGAAATATCTAGATATTTATTATCTAAGATTTTAATTTAATACCTTAGTACCCGGTTAACTTTGACAGTATATCTATTACGCTATCTGAAGATATGGATAATATTAAAAGGCACAGTGAAATCTGATTTAATTAAAGTCAGCTTTGTAAAGTGCACACTAAGAAAACGTTTTTTAATTGATCAAGCGAAGGAATATCTCAGTATAAAATCCAGCAATATATATATGTTAGCATATCAATACATATTAGATTATTGATATAATATTTATATTGTTTTAAATATTATAAAATTCTTTTATTTTATATTTGCAGGTATGGTGTGTGGGAGCATAAAAAAGAATTATAGCAGAGTGTGTAGGGATCGGAGATGTGTTGGTGTGAGCGGTCCGGATCCGAGTCGGGCCGCGCCTCGCTCCAGCGCACTTTCCGTCTCAATTCCAGCCTCTCCATCTCGGCACAACGCCGCCAGATGGCCACCTCGCGCGGAGCGTTTCTCGCTAGTAAAATTTTTATCACATTGTATTTAAGCTCGAGAGCTGCGCCAGGTCTTCCAGCCGGGATTCCAGCATCGTCTCAAACCGTTGAAGCTAGGACCGTGCTCCTATGTATCCGTGTTTTTGTACATACAGTGCTTGTAGCACTATCGTATCATACGACTCAGGGACCCTTTTCCTTTAAATTATCAATTAACCCATCTTACCTATACCACTACCACTTTGGATGCGTAGTCTTCTTCCTATCCTTTTTTCTTATTCCCTTTTTTATTTTAAATTTACTCCGGAATATCATATTGGGTGAAATTGCTCACAGAGTGTATTAAAGATTTTCTTGAAACATTGTGTAAATTATGTAATTAAGTTATTGCAGTAGGGTAAATTTAATAAATAAAGATCTGTGATACTTTGCATATGCGTTTTTTATTCACTTTTTGTATAATATTACAATTAGTCCCTCAAATGAAATGATTGTCGGGCACGACAAACAAATCTTTAATCAAAAGTATTATACGTTGATGAAGCAACGTTTTTCTCCACAACTAACATGAAACGGTAGAATTGATGGCATCTTTGTAACGTATTTTAAATATTGATTTTTTCTGTAGATACAACGATTAAATGACGTTAGCACAACGCTTTCTTCGTGAACTGCAGTTATGTCGAGGATATAGTTCAAAATATTGTTCTTGTAATATTTATTCAATTGATTAAAAAACTGTAAGATATAAAAATATTTAACAAAGATTTTAAGAATCCAATTCGAAAAAAATAACTTAAGGTAATTTTCAATATTAGTTGAATGTTCATCAAAATTGTAATGATTTAACGTATATATCCTAATGTAGCCTAGTGCCTACGAATAGTTATAAAACCAAAGAGGAGCTAGGGTTTCATTATTTGTTTATTACTGCGCCGAACAAGCAACAATTGGTATTCAGCCGCTTCCACGTAACTGTTAAGATACCTGCAGAACTTTAATCTGATCAAATTCACGAAGTAACTCAATTTCCGTGTATCGTTATTCAGTGAAAATCATACGCATTTCCTTATTTCTCAAGGGTATAAATCATTATATTTAAAATGAACTCTGATAATTCGAGAAGATATTGAAAAAATGGTGTGGAAAATGGAGGTAAAAGCAATAATACGGGGTGTCTCGCTTAATTCGGCTCAGAGCAGAGCGTTTACGTAGAAGTTGATTTATCTTCGACGATCTAACCAAAATGTGCAATTGTTTTCATCAGGCCTTTCCGAAAGTATTTTTTATTCCTATTCAAAAAGGTTTCATGGAAAGAAATGATATTGTTTCTAATTACGCGCGCGTGAGAATGAATGAACTTTTATGTTCATGCTCCGATGCGTATTCAATGAAGGACTTTCCGAGCTTGTAAGATATTACACATGTTACTGTCCGAAGATATTTCGAATTGATACGAGTACGAGAAAGTAAGGAAATATTTTTCATCACAATAAGGAACAATAATATAATGATTATAATTCAACACAATCATTTTCATGTGCACTTTTATTGCCATTTTATTATTTTGCATCATACACACACACTCACACACGCACACACACTACTTTCCACTGATCTCTTACCTCATTTATTAACAATAATGAAATAGTCTTTGCAGACAAATGTTTATACACATTGAAGCTGAATGTAATTGGAGTAGAATTTTTAGACACTACTCGTAGCATGAGAATCTTCCAGTGTTGCTAGGCTGCTGGCCCTAAGCGAGGCCAAGCTTAAGGAACTATGATTTAAAGTATTCATCCCATGAGGATCCTCGCAATGCAGGTACAATCGTGAGCTGACAGATTTGTGACAATCCGGACACAAGCGTTTTTTCTTCTTATCTCGCCTTTTCAAAATATCATATGCGCACCTATGGACAATAATTGGTCGCGTGATAAGTGGATTCATGAGGTTCTCGAGGTTCGTACGAACGTGCATTGAGTAGAAATGAAAACAAATACCTGGCATGCAATATGTGAGAGCAGGGCAGTGCTTCGAGGGTATCGGGTTCCAATCCAAACGGTTCGTCGCAACTACCGCATCGTAATTCCAAATCTTCTTCCATCGCAGCAGCCAATCGTTCATGATGATTCTTTTGTTCCTCGTCGCCCAGAGATCCATAAATATGCGAGAGTCTACATCTCACTGTCCTCACCAAAAGCTGACAACAATACAAATACAACACTGTTAACGAACGTTGAAAAGTTTATATTTCACTTATTCTCCACGGTTTAACAGGATTAAAGAAGCGAAGGATGGAAGGTGAATTTGAATTTGAAATAATTTTATCTAAATACGTGACAATTGGTAAATGCTGTTATACGCTTTGAACAACGTTACTGTATTGTACTACACGGAAGCAAGTTAAAACAGGATTGAATCTTACTTTGGCGCCTACAGAGCCAGCAACCTCTAGTAGTCTGGTGTTGAACTCCAGAGGGCGACAGTCGCATATTTTCCGTTGCAACCTAAGAACCTCGAAACATCTAGCAACACCGTCCATTGCTTCCATTTGACAAAGTCGATCACCCGTAGCTGCCGCTGAGCCCATCGCACTTTCGTATTGGCGAAAAGCTTTCTACAGTTTCACATTGAACATGATGCAGATTTTTTAATAAGTATCCTCTCTCTCTCTCTCTCTCTCGCACACACACACACACACACACACACAAGTGTTCCAGGTAAGGGACTCGACTTACATTTATGTCAGCTTTTTTCCTGTAAATATCACCCATGATGCGTATACTTCTCGCATAGCTCGCCTGATCCCCAGAAACCAACGACAATCTAGTAGCTTCCTGCATGGAATATAAGAAAGTGGAGATAAGATGAGAGAGGAAAGAAAACGCGAATGGAATAGCGAAGGAAGGTTGGGTTGGCCTGTTATATTTATACCGGTATATATACATATATAGAACCAAAGAAATCTACTTTACCGAGCAGTAATCGTGAGCATCGCCCAGTTCACCCTTCTTCCTAAGAGCGGCGGCCATTTGAAGAAGTGCCGCTCTGTGATGTCGAGAGTTTAAATCACCCAATTGTAAGCTCCTGGAAAGATCGTAGGCCCTCGCGGCGTAACCAGCGCTTTTGTCGGCGTCTTGGAGTCTACAGAAGAGTTCCGACAGGCCAACGTATACCTACAACAGCAAATCGATCATTTTTATTTACAAGTTGCTTCGTTTGAGAGATGATTCGAGAAAGTAAAATAAGAACGTGTGATAGAATACTTGTAGCTCCAAGGAGGGATCCTGAATGGAGTGGGCGATTTTGTGGGCCCTTTGGAAAGCTTCTAACGCTTTGCAGAATCCAGCCAGTTCCAAGTGAACTCTGCCCACCGTCAAATGAACCAAGCCAGCGGTGGCACATTGATCGCATTCGTTGTACAAGCTGCGCGCATTACACGTCAGTTTTTTTCTCCAGCTTTCGAGTAATTCAATCTTTTTGCTGTTGCTTACCTATGTCGAGCGTAATCCAGAGCTCTGTCCAGAGCGCCCAGTCTCTCGTGCCCTCGCCAAATTTAAATATGCCTCTGCTCGCATATTGGGCGAATCCATCTCCTCGGAAATGTGAAGCTGCTTGTGGCCAAAATCAATGCTGTCTCTGCATGTTGTATCGGAAGGGGATCATTTCATTTTTCGTTAATCTCTCGGCTTTGCGAGGAGGGACGAATTATTGTACATGTTAATGCTATATATATACCTGTATTTGCCCCAATCCATGTAAGCTTGGTACAAGTAACCGAGCAGGGTAAATTTATCCTCGTGCTTCCTAATGTTTTTCAATGCATTTCGCCATTTACGCACGGCGGCTTGTTGTTTGTGTGCACGATATAATTTCAGGCCTTCCTCCACCTGCAATGCAGCAAACCCCTCGCCTTTATCAACCGCTCTAATTCATTATGTCGGCCGCTTCCTTACATTTTCTACCTACACCCCTTGCACCCCCTGCACTACCTACACGTATATACGCATAATAGAACTGTGTTATAGAACCGTGCGTCCGTGCGTCCGTGCATCCGTGGAGTGTCCTAGCTGTTACGTGCAATGTCGATAGCTACCAAGTTGAATGTAACGATGCAGAGGGGCCAAATAGAATCTTTGCCCGTTTATTCATGACTATTATCAATTTTTAACGGTATACCGCGTAATCTACACGTTGTAAGTCCTTCTTCTCTATATATACAGTATTTCCCGTGCATACTCTCAAATATTATATACGCGCTGACAATAAAATTACGCTTGCACCTGGAAAAAGGTCTGCAGTAACGAACGGTTTGGAATTACTCAATGTTGCTTCGCTTCGCAATTTCCCAGAGAGCACCATATGACTTAAAGACTTCTTTTAGGCGTCTTTTAGTCAATTTGATGACTAAAAGATGTCTATATATAACACAGCTTTTAGTCAAGTGTGCTGTATGAGTTAACTTCCGGTTAATTCGATGTTCGAGTTGGCGAGGATGAGCGAACGCTTAAAAGTCATATTGAAGCAACCATCGCGAGCACGTTTGTCAGTGAAAGATTTATTCTTTGATGAGGCAAAATCGATATAGAGAATCAGGTACTTGAATAAAAATATCTATAGATATATATATATATATATATATATATATTATAGTGTTTAATCCCCTGCACGTAAGATACACGTTCAACGCTTTTTTGCAAACATAATATTTTTAGATAAATACCTTTCGCCGTGCAAAGTGTTGATCGAGCCGGCGTCTGCAGCTGACGAAACATTCCCATATGCCAATTCCGCTGTGGCCATTCTGGTAATGACTGTTGCCATTGCCGTTCCAATTTTGATGACCATAGTCCTCTTCGGCGAATTCACAGACGTCCAGTGGATGCCTCGAACCATCTGGACTGCCCAACAAAGCAGTGGCTGATAATTGATGACTGCCGGAACCACTAGAATTTCATCATGATTATTAATTTAATTACCTATATATATATATATACGTTCACTCAATTATCAGTCCATAATTTAGCAATTTACTAGACCTACGTGTCATGTAATAGCTCGTAATGTTTCCACAATAAATCTATATATATATATATATATAATATACTAATGGATTTTTTATATGTAAAAACGGAAGGAGCCTATTAGAGAGGCGTCGAAATATATATATATATATATATATCAATAGGCTCTTTCATCGAAGAATCTGACATTGTTTCTCGCGTTAAAATTCTTATTCCCGCGCGAGATGGATACAAAATGAGATTTAGTTCTTTTTTCCCAATATACAATCCAGGACACATATGCAGAGCCATCAATTTCGCACGAATGAGAAAATATATATAGGTATACTTTGAAAATCTTAAATCCCTCTTGCTTCACCGATAGATCGGACATTGTTCTCTCTGCATCGACTTGTAAAAAATATATATAGATATAGGTATATAGTACAAAAGTTTTATTGTAATGCATGTATTCTTTTAGAGCAATAGCTGCAAATATGTTACCAGCTATGTTTTACAAAATTCAATATTTTTTATTTTTCTCATTAGTCTCTCGATCATTAATAAACAACTTCCCTGCAGCATGATGAAAAGATTGTCGGGTATCTCGAATTTGTAAAAAATAGTTGGAAATGACGATTATTGATAAAAATGAGCAATTATGAGTATAGCACGTATCTATAAAAATTATGTTAACAAAAATTATTATATAAGCATATATATATTAAGTTTTAGTCGAGGAATAAGCTAGTATGTAGAGTTTAGAAGGCGGGCTCGCGCGGTGCATTTGGAGAACAAGACGCGTCTAGCATGAAATACTTTTTCCCCTAACAAGTGGAAAGAACGTGCCGGACCTATCTAGTAGTATATGTATGTACGTGGGCCGTGCATGGCCTTCGCTTTCGCCTGCTTTCGAGCTATTCATTTTTCTTCCTAGGCTCTGCTTTATATTAAAAATAAATAAATGAAACTATAAAAACTTTACAAGTCTGATTGTGTCTATGATCTAAAAATTGTAAAACTTATAAACTATCCTATTATTAATGATACTAGTCAAAATCTCTTCTACTTTAATGCGAGATTCATTTCAATTCTGTAATTTTGAAAAGACGAGTAAATATTATCTGTTTCACACCAGTTTCCTCGATGACTCTCTGATATTTTGTAAATTTTCCTCTTTATCCAATTTTACATTACTCTATTCATCCTTTTTTCTTTATGATAATGTTTGGTTTGCCCGAGTAGTTGGTATGCCGGATAAACCGGATATTATGGTTTTATCCGAGAGGAATCCGAGGAATTGATTAATTAAATGGGCCGGTGCACGTAGATTATTGTAAATGTAAAACTATTCCAGAATACTTATTATTCATTACGAGTTTTGTGTGGTATAATTTCCTACATTCTATTTCCAATTTGTTTCAATAATTTCACTGTATAAAACGTAACTAATTAAAATAGCGTTTCCATGGAAAAGATCAAATGGAAGGGAGTGCAGTCGATAATCGGTTACCGCATATGATAATAAGTTTATTGTTTTGGTAATAATTTGTTCGTTCGATTAATGAAGAGCGATTTAAAAATTTGTTATCGTTGTATAATTTTCGCGTTATTGTACATTTCGTAAAAATGAAAATAATCGTTGAATCATATATATATATACATATAGGCAAGGGTAGATTTTATAATTTTAATAAAAAAGAGTGTCGGGGAGAATGGCAAGCCCATTGGTGGTTCTGGGTCAAGGAGAATCGTATGCAGAAAGAGAAGTTTTCGGCAGATGTTAATTAGCTATACTCCGGCCATTTCTAAGTTTGACCTTAAAATTATTTTGAAGAATTAGAATGTGTAACGGATGATAAAGCATCGTGTGCGTTATCATCTCGGAGCTCAAGTTTGTAAACTTTGAAAGCAGAAGGAAAGCTACAATGAGAATGCATACTATATATATATATATATATATATACATACAGAATAACCTTAACACAGTTAAAGCAATATAGTGTGTGTGCCTGTGCATCCTTTACAAAAGAATACATTATGCTCAGTTTTGTTTGCAATTAGGTCTTGGGAAAGAGATGAATTAAAATTTGCTTGATCAAAGACCTCCAGTGTATTATCCGGAGCTTTTGTCAAATTTTATAAATATATGCAGACTTAGTTAGCTACAACATTAAAGTACCACATACATGCTCAATCTGCATGTGTGCTTCATCAGCGCTGACAGCTCGTTTGGAAGCTTCTTTGAGTCCTCTCCACTGTAACATTACGCCATTTTCGCAACTCCATTGTTCGCAATAGAAAGCTCGTTAGACCGTTAGGCACTGCATACTTGTAATAAATGCCTTTGTAATTCATGTTTTTCCATGTTATTCAACGTCCTTCGCTTGGTTTAACTCGATAAAATGCTTTTAGGAAGCTGCCAATTTTCGCAAATTAAATTTTAAGCAAACAGCATTCGTCCAAGCCTCATATTTATGACAAAAACACACACAAAACGAAGAAACAACAGAAGAGAACAAAACACGTGTAGCGCAAAATCAATCTTCTTAGCAGACGATAGCCCAAGCTTGATTACAAACAAGAAATAAAATTGGAAAAAAGAAAGAATCGTTTTTCCAAGTTTTGACGATTTTTTATCAAGTTGGATTTATATTTATTTGCGATATATTCTTAGAGCGAGATAAACTCTATTGGATAAGAGAAGATTCCCGTAAATATTCCATATCTTCGGAGGAAACTGCTTTTAAATATTGAACTGGGACAAAGGCTGCATGGATTATTTAATTGTTTCTCGAAAGATTATTATGCCAAGTAAGCGAAGCGTGCGCGAAAAATGCAACTGGTGCGTGCAGCAAAATTTATTTCTTCCAATGTTAATTAAAATCAAGTCGCGATAATAATAACAATATTACATAAACACGATTTTTCCATAATATAATTCGCGTCAAGTTTGTACCGAGGCGCGAGGGATGAAGAACTCTTGTATAGGTAAATTTGTTTCGTATAAAGGGAAATATACGCTTGCAGTTTTCCCATCGCAATTACCAAGTGGGCGAGGCACCTGCGACCCCTTTTCCTGACCTATTTACGGCGTAGCGCGGCGTAGCGCGGCGTAGCGGATGTACCGACAACGTTGAACGCGCGCACCACCAATCCGTACCGAACCGAACCCTACATATATACGTACTTGGTACTAGTGACAAGTTTTTAAGCAGAAAATTCTATTAGAACCCTTGTTTCTATCACAGACATTTAACCATTAAACCCAACTCTCTCCTTGACAACTCGAACGGTATATCGATTCAATAAAATTTCTTCGTTATAATTATATATATATATATATATATATATCACAGAGATGAGTCAACTCGAGTAAGTAAATCATTCAGCTAACATAATTGTAAATTGACTCGAAATACTGCAACGAGAGAATCTATAAAAGGGAGAGAGGGATCGATTAATGAAATAATTAGACGACGAGGCAAGAAATGTGCTGTCGTTGGCTGTACCTGGAAAATAGATAGAAAAATGGGAGAACGAGTGTGCGACACACGTGCAGAAATAATTTGGTTATTCTGAAGAAGAAACGGTACAGCGTGGCGAGAGAAGATGGAAATAATGGAAGAGCGATTGAGGGGGATGCAATCAAATGTAGGATTTTATATACAAAGCTGCGTTAACTAAAAGCCTATATATATATATATACAGGCTCGTTGTGCTATATCGTGCATTCCTCGTATCGAAGAAAATAGCTGTTGTAAATGCAGTGATATAATCGACGTGGTTTATATATGTATATGTGTAACACAGCTGTAGAGAATAAATTGATACTTGCCCGAGATAATCCCTAGACGTTATAGATTCCCATGACATGACGGTGTCCTTTTTTGGATGTATTTTTCCAACCCAGTTTGGTATTTCGTCTCTTGTTTCCATTTTCCACTGGCAGTTGGAGTCTCATCTCCCCTCCCCAATATTCTCCCCCTTTTCACCGCACTCGCACTTTTTCCTCTCGAGATACGTATCCATCTCTGCCTGGATTCTCTACTGGGCAAATGGAATTTTCTCAAATACAAAGAATAAAACTCTTCTTCCTCGTTGCAGCTGATGAATTTTACCAACTTGACCTCGTAACTTTAATTTTCCAATGAGAGATTAAGTTGGAGGGTTGTTTATATCTAGATCTGTTTTCTCGTCCTTTAAACGAACCCTGCAGAATATTTTTCGAGCATTTGCCTGCAGCACCTTTCGTTTACTATAATAAAAATATCTGTCAAATTTCCCTCTCGTCTCGTTGGATTATTTGCTCGGTAAACACACACACCGTGTTAAGATACAATCGCGCGAGAGAGAAGCTTTAAACTCTGCACTCCACAGTGCTGACGTTACTCGATGTAAACTTTCCTTTTCGTGCTGCAGCTGGAAATCTTTCCTCTCGATCAAAAGGCGCGAGCCTCGACAAGCGTTTTGGATATTTTGTTAATTGGCTCGAATCTTTAACCGTTTCGTCGTTTTTCCATACAGGAAAAAATGGCGAGCTTATACAAATTGCACACGTATGTTTTATAGCCTTTCGAGAATTTGGCGCACAGCAGTCCTCTTCTATACGATAGGATACATGTATTCGAGTAATTAAGCGCAGAGTCTTAGCTGTTTTTTAATTTCTACTCGTGATAATTTTCGTAGAGCTTCGAATCGTGCGGTTATACATCTATTCGACGAAACAAGCAACGTCGTTTACATCAAGATCAAATTCTCTTATATGCTAAAATCATTTTCTCCTTATTCAATAACGTGTGTCTATATATATATATATATATATACCTTTTCGTTCTTTCTCAATGTAACAATAACGATAATATAATATATGTATGTGTGTTTATATTTTGTAATCCCTTATCTACATGGACGATCGGTAAAGAGTATATATATATATATATATATAGATTAGAACTCTATATGTTAAATTCTCACTATAATCTCTGTGCATTTAACACGATGAAACTCAGCCGGACTATATTCCAGTATTTTTCGTACGAGACACACAAGAACGAATGTATCGACTTTGTCGAGATTAAACTTTTGTTTGAGGTAGATCGATCGAGTCCTTGTAAATTCAGGGGTTTCTTTCACTCGCTGCGCGTTTTCATTAAAATAGAGAATATATATCGTTTAATTTATAGTAAATTATATTTCTTGGACAGTATATGGACACAGTTTGTGCGATCGTTTCTCTCCATCGGCGAGAAGTCCAACGCAGCTGATCCAATAGCGATTATTTAAGAAAAATAATTTTCCATAAATTTTCTCCGCTCTTCCTTTCCTTGGCAATCCGTTGTACTTATCGTTAATTGAGCATCGATGTCTTCTCTTGCTTGTCTCGATGAAACTAGGAAGACCGAAAGAAAATTAGTCGTTTAAAGGATTAATTTACAACGATATAATATTTCATTGGCAAATGCTTCGTGGCAGTTTGGTTTGGTAAATAAGTTTATATCTTTTCTCCCCTGGATTCGAAATATCCGAAAACGATCAACGTAGTTCTCTTGGCTTACACGATATAACTCTATATATCAATTATTGACTATTATTTAATTTCTTTATATAATTATTATTATTTATCCGTAGCCTTTAACACTTTCCTTTATCTAAATATTTCAATTGATATAATTAATCAACTTTCTATATATCTCTTTTTTACTTTGGTTACCAGGAATTATTATTTAATAACTGTTTTTTTTTTTTTTTTTTCTCTTATCTCATTGTGTCTTTTAATATAATTATTGACAGCGAGAGTTGCTCGTTTGACCATGCAATCGCGCTATATAAGAACGACTCGCTGTGTGCCAGGAGAAGCCGAGGAGCTGGGAAACTGCCTTCCTTCGACAGTGCTCGTACGTATTCGTCCAATTGATTCCACCTGAATAACCTTATCTCGCAGACTAATTTTTATTTTCAATGAGAGAAAGTTTATTTCTATGAAAAGTGAGCTTTTAAATATAGGATAATCGCACGTAGGAATAAGCGCATCGTTCGCTGCCGTCGATATTCTCGTTACCAGCACGAGTGCAGGAGGCAGATGAAGTATAATTTATAACAATCTGATATAGAAATATTTTCGGAAAATGTCTTATTCCTTCATTATCTTTCTTAAATGGAAAATAAGTAATTTCTATAGTCGAAGAGGATCTTCGTGGACATTGACAAATCTGGGCGAAATCTTGATTCGGAAGAGCTTTTCCATGGCCGTCCTTATTCCTGATTAAAACGCTGCTCGTCGTATTTAAATTTCGAAGAAGCGCGTCGGCGATTCTTCGTTTCTCGCCTCGGCCGTTTTATTTCGTACGAGCGAAAGTTGGAAAACTTGCAGGTTATCTCGACGAACGTACTACGCGTTCTCCCATCAGACACAGACTTGTCGTGGCGCACGAAAGGCTCATCCTTCGTCCGGCTTCTTCGGAAAATGCGTCCTTCCTCCTTCAATATACACGCATCTCTCGTACTTTGTACGAAAATCAACGCGAGAAGCTCCGATACTCTGGATAAACCACGCTTTTATCAGATGGCTATTAAAAAAAGTTTCCCTCTCATGGAAGAACCCTGTTAAAATATTCAACGAAACGATAAAAATTCTGCAAACTTTGCCAATCGCTCTGATGGATGATAAATCGTCGCAGCGATTAAAAAATATATATCACTGGAGCGTTGGAAGATGGTTGGAAAAATAGCTCGCGTTGGCGCAGTTTGTCGGGAGGATAAGAACGAATTGGCGATTCGGTTGGAAATGATCGGGGAGCGTGGCGCGAGGGTTTTTCGCGAGTGAAGAAAGCTCTGTCGTTTTTGTTCGAGGCGAGGCTCGAGAGCATGCCTCTGATCGATGTGTGCGGGCTTTCCTGGCCTCTTTTGGCGGCTGGCTCCCACCAAGCCCTCTCTCCTCGCTATCCGTTCCCAACTGGGTTCGGGGGTATGGTGCGGCTCGGTGTATTGTCAGGGCCGAGCTTTTATCTCGCTTTCTCCCTTCCCCCCGCAAGCTCCTCGCGTCGTCGTCGAGTCGCACTGGCGAGAGAAGAAAGCACGCGCTCCACGGACTATATACGCGTCCCTTTCATCGATAACGCTAAAAACGCCTAGCCTTGCGCTCTTCTCCAATCTTTCCCCCTCGCACCTTCGCGCGACTCGCGTTCCTTAATTCCCGGGAACGTGTCCCGCAGGAAGTATCCTCTCCACTCTGCTTTGACCCGAAGAATATATATCTCTGTACGACCCTCTTGCGATTATACCACGACAACCTCTCGTATCTACATTTGATTGGGCAGTGACAACGAGAAACCCATGACTGTACCATCCAAGGTCGAATCGAGCGGATCTTCCCTGCAATTGCAAAATTCCCCTTCAGGTTCGTCGAACGGAGTTCCGACTGGAGTTATCGTTGACCCGCTTCGTCGTCGTCGTCGTCGTCGTCGCTCGTCGATTCGTCATTTCGGAAGAGTCAAGCTGCGTGCGTCAGCTGGTTCCGCGTACGTGAGTGGCACACACACGCTTGCCTATAGCGTTGTCCGCGAAGCAGCTGGTGTCTCGGCTCTTCTCGTCGCTGCTGCTTCCGGCGCTATACTCGACCACTCGCCTATCGTTATCGATTGGCCGGGACGAGATTCGGGCGCCTCGGTAGTCGCTCGTGCCTCGGCATAGCGCGCCGCGCGTTTTTACGCTGGGATCTCGAGTGGCAGAGCAGTCTCCGTGCGTTTCGAGGGTCGCGCGCGCGCTACGATCGTCGACTATGGTCGAGTCGCTCGCGCACAGACGCGAAAATCCAGCATTGGCAATGGTCGAGGCAGAACTGTCGCGCCCGAGCCCCGAGAACCCGAGCGAGAGCCCCCGACTCGAGCCGCAGCAGCCCGCAATACACTACCCCACTCCCTCTCCCCCACCACCCCCACGGCTCTCACCCTTCTCGTCTCTCTGCCTCGGTTCGACTCACCCACCAACACCCCCGCACGCGCTCTCTCTCTCTCACAGCATCATCCCCCACCCTCCCTCACCAACTCGTTGAACAACCGTATACTAATATTTTCTACCCTTTTTGCACGTTGCAGGATTTTCTTCTCTTCTTCGATATTTAACTCTGCACCTCCGCCTCTTTCCATACTCAATTCTTATACCGAACGTGATACTTTTTGTTCGAGAAGAATGGCTTTTATTGAATTTTTCCTCCATTTTTTTGTTTGTTTCTTTAAATATTCTTACACGCTTGTTTTTGTACGAGAGAATAATGATTGAGAGTCTGTTGATTTTTGTAATATAAAAAATTAGGCGATTGGTGAATACCGTGGAAAAGTAGTTTTCCTAGCAGTTGGCAAAAAATTAAGCCTCTTCAATCATTTTAACGGATTGAGTAGCCGGGTCGATGGGTTGAGCTGCTGAGCTATCATCGCTCGAAGAAACGCGCAGCACGTGGAGCTCTTGACACTCTTGAGAAACCCTCCTGGCTCGACTCGGCAAGGATTAAAGTGTTACTGCTCGATAAAACAAAATCGAGTCATTTATATTTATTCAACGGATCGACCAGTTTCGATATCTCCAGCGTTGGTCTCTCTCCCTCTCTTTGGTAAACTGATCCCCAAAGGCAAAACGATTTCGAATAAAAAAGAAAAACTTTTCAAGCGATAAATTGCTTTCTGGAATTCTTATCGAACTATGTATATATATATATACTACCTAAAACTTGTTCAAGTCAATTTTCTTTTAACGACCAGTATGATTCCTCGCAGCTGATGCCTCTGAAACAATGTTTAACGTAGATACAGAATGCTGAGTTTCGTAGGGTGAAAATAAAAAAGACTTTTACGTACTTTTATGAGTTTCGCGAAAATGCTGGAAAATCATCCTTTAGATCGAAGAAATTCGATTGTGATAATGGAGCAAGTTATGAGATTCTTTTGATAGATTCTTTGTAAATACAGGAGTGCAGGGTGAAATTCAATGGGCTTTGTTGTTCGTCTGGTGCTTTTGTTAAAATTTAATTTCCCGTTGGGTATCTTATTAAGGCAAACTACGTAACTCCAGAGTAAAGCTAACAATTAAAGCATAATACCGTTAAATTGTCTCTCACAGCCGTCATTCCGCTAAAGCCAAGCAAGAGAGGCGTATATATATATATACATATACCCCTACCTATCGGTGCTCTTGAACTTGTGTGTGCATCAAGACTCTTTTGTACGCCTTCCTATATAGTATTAGATCATAATAGCGACGTTTATCGAGCTGGAGTGTACGTGGAAGCCAATCAGGCGTCGCAATCGATACTCGCGACGCAGCAAATATTTCCCCTTTAAATCTCTAATATATATCGCGTTTGAAAAATTCATCCGAAAGGGGCTGCGAGAGCTATAGACTCTGTGTCCGATTTATCATACTTCTCTACTACTTAATTTCCATATTGGAAACGATCGAACCTTGCACGTCTCGCGTATCGTACACTTTTATGCAGTTTCGTACACAAATTAACTTTTCCCATTAACGTGGAAATTAGCGAAAATTATATTGTAATATTTTCAGAGTTTTATTGCAAACATCGAGGGATTGGGAATGACGCATTTTTATGATCGAAAAAGCTACTCCAAAGTGTGGTAATAATATTTATTATCCTATACAGACTCTGAGGTTTGCAGCACTCTACCTCGCGTACATATATATATGCAGAATATCACACATTGTATATAACTTTCCATTGCGGTTTATATGTATATATATATATATATCACTAGAGAATGCAAAGTTTTAGTTTTCCATGTCCAGACGAATGTAGCTTGGAAGCTGAAGACCATTTACCCTGCAGCTGCGAGGTAGTCTTTGTATCAGAGCAGATATTTACAATATAAATAGGTATCGTTGCACGATTTGAAATATCGATGCCAAAGCACAACGTCTCACCTCTTAATTTTCACTGTAATATATGGTATGTTCCTCGTATTAGCAGTTTAGTAATTTGATTTAATATGAAATATACTCCATTTTAATTATTCATTCCAATTATCGTGTTAAACAAATTTGCTGTAATGAATGTGTATCAGTAAATAAATAAACGCTTATATAATTTCTGCTCGATATAAATTTTCATTAGAAAATAGAGGAAAGAATGTCGTGCTTTATCCCATAATGTGTTGTTATCGTCTACAAATGTTGTAAAAGAGATGACTGTTGTAACCTTTTGCTCATAAATCACCTGATATTGGCTGATTGCTTGAAAACATACGAAAAATTGCTCGGGAAGTCAAAGATGTTTGTACTTGCAGACTTTACTCCTTGACCCAAAACTCTGATACCTTTCTTTCAAAGGGCTTGCCAATGCACGTTAAACGTCATTTACCTTGGTCATTTTTCTAGCTTGGACATCGTTTTAAAATACCACTTGAAAATCTATATATATATATATATAGATATACATATCCCAATAGTGAATTTAATCACACAAATGAATTATAATCAAACGCAAATACAATAAATATACAGGGTGTGGCGCGCAAGACGCCCCACAGCATATATATAAAATGACGTGTATCTCTTTAACTATAAGAGATATTCAATTTTTTTATATGACAGTTTTGAAAGCAAATAACAAGTGGTTTCGAAAAGGTCATATACAAAAATTGAATATCTCTTATAGTTAAAGGTATACGCGTCATTTTCTGCTCTTGCTCTGTGGCGTCTTACGCGCCACACCCTGTATAATTACGTAAATTCAATAATACCTTGAAAAATACATTGACAGCTTTCTTAAGAAATTCAATTAAATCAAAGAAACGAAGCATCGATAAAATATCACCCTACCTTCCCGAAGAGATATTTTACGATTAAGCTTAATACTTGCCAAGGGAGCTTCATAGGTCGTGTATTTCCATAAAATCGATTTAAAGTGACGAGAGAAAAGTTTGGATCTACTCGAGATTCTCAATACTTCCATGGGTGTGCGACTAAAGAACCATTTAATTATTAGAAATAAAGGAACTTGACATAAAAAGTGTATAACAAAAAAAAGAGCTAACAATTAGAATTAAAGCAAATTCGAATTAGAAGCGATATGATGACAGAGTAACCGCAGAAACTAATTTCTAACAAGACTTTTAAATCATTTTTCTATATATATATATATATATATATATATATATATATAGCAATGCGAGACGGTAATAAGACGATGAAAAATTCTCAGAAGCTTCGAGAAAGATGAGGAGAGTTATAATGAAAAAGCCAAGACTGAAATTATAGTACAGTGGAGAGTCGAGCAGGGTATATATATAAACAGGAAATAAGAGAGCGAAAGAAAGGGAAGAGGATAAGATTGGTTTAAAAGGTGGAGGGATGATGCGCGTGGCCATGCAGACATTGCAGTTTAAACTGTACATATATAAAAAGTCAACTGATACACCACGGATGATGCATGAGTACTCGAAGAGAATAAAGTACGAAGGACCGTGTGGTTCGCGAGAGTCTCGATATCTGTCTCACTATTCCTCTCCCCTACACACACACACATGTGTGTGTGTATTTCCCATCGCGCTTCTTCAGCCTTCGACGTACTCCCCCCCCCCCCTCTGGCCTGCTTTTACCTCGATCCGTAGAGCACAGCAGCCCCTTAAGACGCGCCACGGCGCGCAACGATGGTCCCATATAAAAGTGGGCGAGGCATTGCCCTCCCGTGAACTTTTAGCTTTGGCAGATGTAGGTATCCCAGCCAGGCCAGGCCAGGCAGCCGAATCCTGAAAGGAGGAGAGAGCTGACCCGTTTTCCATCTCCCTTCATCGACCCATTATTCTGCATCCCCGACTGCGTGCTAGCTCCCTCTTCGCGTTTCCTTCTCGAGATTGCCCGAGTACCTCCGAACGTTCACGAACTTTGGGAATGAAAAGGTGGAGGACCATCGCGATCCCATCTCCCTCGTCAAACCCCTCCAGCACAACCCCTTCCCTCTATACGTTTAACCCAGTGCCTCGCGTGAAAAATTCTCTCTTTCTACCCCTTAAAAATTAATCCACCCCCTCCAACATTCCTCGACACACTTCCTTCTCGAGTCTTGGAACAAAACTGTAATTAGCACTCTTGCCATCTTAACTGGAATCTAATCAACATGTAATTAATATTAATGTTGAAATTTGTTGTATTGGCTATATATATATATATATATATGATTCGTCTCGTAAGAGTTGCAAGATTGTTCTTATAACGCTTTTTTGCTATAGTTAATGAACGTATAAAATGATTATGAACGTTTGACCCAGTCACCGATTAGGCTTGATTTGACGCAGGAGTGCGCTTTCATTGCTTTGAAAGGAAAAGGCGGTGAAGGTGAGACCTTGCCACTCTGCAAGTATATTTCCGTGCAGGTACGCAAATCAATATCTTATAATAAAGTTGGAGCTTTAAAGAGGAAAGTCAGGGGCAAACTGCACCCTCCAATTTTCACTCCTCATATAAACAAACGTTAACTCTCTTTTTCACCAATTTCTTCCTTGGACCAGTTATACGATTTTGTCGATATCTCGTTGCTTCCCTCGTATATATAACTCGTTTTACTTTATTTCACTTGTATCACGAGAACTTTAATTTATTACTGAACTAGCAAGTAAATTTTAATACCACCATAACATTCTCGTTGGATATAAAAATTATTTCAATGTCAGCTATATATTATTGTTTTAATATTGAGATCGAGTGCAGGAAACTCGATACTCGATCATTGGCGAGTGGATAAACAAATTTCATCGTGGTTTTAACCGAAAGCTCGTCGATGCAAGGGTGAAAAACGCAAATTGGAATATTAAATTATATATACTCCTGCATGATGAGGTGCAACGGTATAGGTACAATGTCAGCTGGCTGGTTCTTTTATTCAGCCGCGCGCGCGAGCTGCGAGGTAATATTATCTTTGTAGGTTATCGGTCTAGTGTTCAAGGGTGGCTGAAAACTGTACAAGGAACGCTTCGCTAAATCCATCTCGTGCAGCGAAACCATTATTTTAAGGGTATAACTTGCACTCTGTCGGAATCGACCTTGATAGACGTAAAAATATCGAGTGCTTTTATAAAAGACATTTTTTTCTTCGACCAATCGTGTCTTTTTCGCAGTGCAATTTTATCGATTATTAACCACGCCATATTCTTTCAATACGATCAACGTGTCTAATAAATTTGCATCATTTGACATTTCTCACACGTATATATACGTTTTATCATAATTATTATGAAACACTAGAGCCTGCTGTACAATTAAGAGCTGAAATACAACAGTCTCCCCTATATTACATTGACATTAAATTATCATTAACCAAATGGGATGGATTTGCCAGTTGGAAACCTTTGGAAAGCTCCTGTGACTCTTTTCTTTAAAACACAAGTGTATATTGCATGCAATATTATATATATAGTGATTTAAAAGCATATCCATCGATGCAGAATTAAAAAAAAAGAAATCAAGAGGGTTGCACTTTTTGCAATAATGTCACGTGTTTCCAATAAAAAAATTAATGAGAGAAGAATTATCGTCACCGAATACTTGTCCATGCATCGAAGACGAGGCGATGCGAGAGCTGAAAGGAATAATGGACTGTGCACAGAGCGTTTGCAAATAGACAAGGTTATTCGGTGACGTTTGCTAAAATGTAAAATCGATTCTTGACAGGAGAACCTATAATGGCAGAATATGCCAATTGGTATATATATATATATATATTCGGCGAAAAGTACTCGGAGCACTACTTTAGCCTGTTTTCTATATTGGCTCGTCTGGATAACTGCCAAAGTAATTTTAGCTTTTATTCGATGCTCAATAGTCTATTTTAATTCCATGAAAGCGGAGCATAAAATCTGATAGTCTACGCATTTCCATAAATTAACGCACGTTTGAAGCAGCGATCGTGCAAGTCGAGCGGGTGGTGCGGGCGGAACTCGAATCTGATGCATCGCACGCTCATACCGCATGGCCGCGGACATTGCAATTTTTGAAGCATCCACAGAATTCGCTGGAGCTGCCCTTATCAAAGCCTAGCAGCAGCTGATGCTATATACGATGTTTGCATTATTTTCCAAAAGCACACTGCTATATACCTGCCTGATCTAGCTTATCCTTCGAGCTACGTCAGCTGTACCATTTTATACTTTCTTACGACTCGGTACAAACCGCGATATACTACATGCAAACATAACAAAACTGATTTTATTCATGCATCAAACTATTTCATCTTGAATCTACAAATTTCGAACAATTTCGTTCGATCATTTTTATTTAATATTTCTTAGCAATGGGACAGAGATTAAAATAAGTCATTTAGAAATTACTGATATATATATATATATATATATATATGTGTGTGTGTGTAATGGAAATTCTATTTCAGTGGGTACCTATATAATACAAAAATGAAAATTTTCACCAATTAGCTGAATTATACACATGCATGCACCGATCGGTTACTCGATTGATTAAACGAATGAAATTTGCAGAGAGATGGATTTATCGTAACCTAATTGAGCCATCTTGCAGAATTGGCCGAGTTCCTCGCTCGCGCGCGCGCGTTCTAACTGCGTTACGTGGACAAACGAAGCCCATGGTTATCGCGGGCAGATACGTGCCTGAGAATCGCGTAGTGCAGGGCTAATTAATGGCTAAGCCACACCCCGTGAGCACCCCTCTCAAAAATTACTCTCTATCCAGTTTTAGAAGTGGGAAACATTGGGCGGGTCTTTGGCCTTTCCAACACGATTCTCCTCCGCTTCGATTGGCCAAAAGTCTTCAAAAATAGCCATGCTGGGTGTGACTCGTGTCACGCACACACACGCACCAGCCAAATGTTCAAACGCCTCCACTCTCGTCCGTAGAGGAAAAGCTCGAGGAGGATGCACGTGTACGTGCGAGTGAACCACGCGGGAGAAGCATGTGGTCCACGGCCCACGCGGCGGACCAACTCTGCTCTGCATTCTCATCCGTGACTCGAAGGATTTCGTTTCGTTGCGACTCTTCAGGGTCGGTCCTCCGCTTCCTTTGATCCTTGCAAATCGCTGCAGTCGAGGAAAACTTCCTTCGTTTTCACCAAATCTCTGTTCCTTCGTTGAGCCGACGTCTTATAAACGCAACTTTTCATTAAAAACTAAATACGTCAACCCGTCGCTGGTCTCACGGCGACCTACAAATTTTATAAGGTTGATTTTGTGCAATCGTTCGAATCTTCGCTCGTGTCAACTTTTCGAGAAACTTAACGTGAGATTATCGAGTGGTTATTTTATGATATGTGTTTATGCTAATTATGTGCTTGTTAATATTTCGTATATGTATTATATATGAGAACCAATAAAAAGAGGGACTGTAGTTTGTGATGAAGTTGGGGTTCGAATTGGAAGACTGAGGGCAAAGAATTTGTTGCATCCTTCGAGTAACCCAATACGAGTGATAATAATATAATTTAGGAAAAGAGTTTGCGTGATAAATTCTATAAAAAGAGAGAGAGAGAGAGAGAGAGAGAGAGAGAGCTGTTTTCGTGAAATGATGACCCTCATGACTGATAATGCACCATACACTTACGAAGCCGCGACACGATCGTCTTACGATAGCTACCGGCATCATCATTATCATCATCGTCATCGGCATGTATACGCTTCGACGGAAGTGGACTATTTGCAAGGTTATACCGCAACGAAAAGAGATATCGAACATCAAACAAGGACCAGCAGTGCTGATAGTAGCCTAGCCTCTGTCAGCTCTTCGCATTATCATCATGATCGTATCAGGTATATACGAGCCTTCATCTTTTACAAAATCACCCCCCCCCCCCCCTTCTACATTTTTCTCTGCAATAATATACAGTGGACAAAAGTGATTCGACCTTCGATAAAAATTAATAGTTTTAAAAAAAATGATCCACTTGTTATAAGGATCTCTATTGTATATATAGTTTCCTTTTCTCTCAAAGATTTCCTATAGAATCCTTGTGCTATTCGTCGTGTATATGTAACGAGTGAAAATGAATAATTTAAATGAAAGAACGATGACGTTTTTATCGCGCATTAAAACATTTTCACCTCGTTCCTCAAACTCATTTTTCTCCCTTCTCCGAGAAATCCTTGTGGTTCCCTCGTAGCTCGAATCCCATAACTATTCAGCCTTCCAAAGGGTCGAGTCGGTCAAGCACCACCTGGAACCATTCCAATCACGAGAACCGTACTTTGACAGACTTATACGCACGTGTCTACCTTCTTAAGTAGCGAATAACGATAATTAATAGACGATTAGATCTCTGTGGTACCACCAGGACTTACACTCGTAGTTCATTGGATAAGTTTTGTCTTGGCTAGCCAAATTCATGAATTTGCAGTTTTATTCGACTATTCATAAAAAATATGCCTGTGTGTGATTTTCATTGCGAAAATTAAAGGATTTTGTAAAAGGTGAAAATAAAAATAGTGGATGTTTCAAGGCAGATGTATGGTTGATTTGTATAACGTCTCATCAATAGTACACTTTAGCAAATTTGGAAATATATATGCATATATATATAGTGGCATTTTCCACTTTATTTCTCCATATATATATATATATATATGTCGGATAACAGCTCAATTTTCCCTTCCTCCGCCCGAATTCTTAATTTTTCCGTCCTCTCTATCGTGAAACTGTCACTTAGTTGTCCCAGCATATTACTTCCCCCCCCCCCCCTTCTACGTCCTGTTTATTTACTATCCAACTTTACATTACGAACTCCGATTTGTTTACATATCATCGTACCTAACGCTCACTCGTTTTTCTCAACACATCACCGCCAATACTCCATAATAGCCTAACCATTTCCAACTACTTATACCTCCTCAACCATTCACTTGCCAACCTATCATCTCCGACATACATATAAACTATAAAGTAAACATCTGCATGGTTCATTCGTGGTAAAATTGGTCGACGATGAAAAGAAGAAAAGTAAAATTGATAACGCGCAGGTCTCAGAGCAGATACATCGTTGACTCGGACGACGCTTCGTCGATTGTATCAGCTGACGCTTCGGCAGATTTGGAATCGCCTTCCGCGGATGGCGACGAGACCACCAACGAGAGTGAAAATGTCGAGCACGTGCCTCATCCCCATGCGCTCGATGCCAGCTCGCCCCATGGAGCCAGGCGCTGCCTGCTTTGGGCCTGCAAGGCCTGCAAGAAGAAGACTGTCACCGTCGATCGGCGAAAAGCCGCCACTTTGCGCGAGAGAAGAAGACTAAGGAAGGTATAATCATAAATTTCAAAGATTTTATATATGCCAATATTTCTTCTATTAGCTATATATTAATAGCCAATTTGAACTATACTCTCTCTCTCTCTCTCTCTATATATATATATATATATAAACAGTCTCATTAATATTATTTATATATGCACTTTTTTACATTCACCGAGCCAATCTTTGTTTACTTTAAATAAGTTTCATAAACAATTGTTATATCAAAATAGAGCACCGTGGGAATTCAAAAATAAACATATTTATAACGAGTAAAACTTACAGGTGAACGAAGCCTTTGAAGTATTAAAGAGAAGAACGAGCAACAATCCGAATCAGCGTTTACCAAAGGTAGAGATTCTACGCAATGCCATAGAATACATAGAAAGCCTAGAAGCTCTTTTACAAGGGAATTATTCAACGAGTGCTCAAGATCACGTCTCTTCGGACAATTTGGTAAGTAGACACACACATGTGCATGTATGTATGCAGAGGTTAATAATAAATTACAGCATTTTTGTATAATTCTAGTCATGCGAAAGAAAGGTAGATTTATGATTAACAAAGGGTTGGGAATGTAAGCGAAAACTATGTAAGTGGTCCCCTACATAAGTGTTTCTCTGTGATCAGTAATGATAGACCATAACAGTCATAGTTATGTTTTACGAGTGGAGGCGCGTATAACTATGAATCAAACCCGAGACACTCATAAGAATTAAATCACAGTCCGTGTATTATCCTCGCGATAAATTATATCGTACGAATTATTCTTTCTTAATTGTTTCTCCATAAAACGTACGTTTTAATGAGAGTGACCATATATTTCTCATTGGTATTATAATGACGAGATTTGGATCGATAAGAATTTGGTGGTATCTGAGAAAATCTTTGTTAAATAAAATGATGAAGCTCATGAATGACGTGTCTCGCTTTGCTATCATCTTCCAAGGAATCCATGTGAATTCAATTGCACATATTCAGAGGTATTGGAATGGTGTCGATCGAGATGGAAGCTATCCAGCCATCAATCGCACGTATACTTGGTGGTTTAACAAAAATACAATACGGGATCCTGCATTTGTCCTGAGATGAAAAGATTTCATATATATATATATATATGTATACTTATTTCTATTTCTCTCCTCTTTAATCCTTATCACATTCAACGCGAATTTCTTCCGAGCATGCCAACAGCAGGCTCTGACAAAAACAGAATATGCAAATTTGCCAGAGTAATTTCTTCACTCGTGCAGATTTATGCAGATTCGAGCAGCTTTGCTTTTGCCTATTAACAATAATATTCAAGTTTTTAACCTTGGTGTTATTTTCTCGCGTATTTCAAACGACTACTCAATGTCGTTGATTAAAGTGGAAAGCATTGATCAATGTGAAAATCAATGTAAATCTCGTGTTTGGTGGATAGATTGAATTTGAGTATCGAAAGATGATAATTTTGCACTAATCGAAAATTAAAAGTATACTAAAATTGATTGTTTTCATTTTTCTTTTAAATAGTTGATGAGATTAGTAAGATTTTATTTATTTTAATAAGATGTCTCGATTTCACGGTATTTGTTCGGATATCTTCATTCTTTTTTGTCAAAACATATTGCACACGTGGGAAGCAGATGCTACGCGTTCAAACAGCAGTCTAATGTTTTTGACCTGTGACAGCACATTAACTTTAGGTATATACACCATTATGTACTTTGAGCTGGAAAAGAGTTAAGTTTTTCGGAACTTTGGTATAATCT
The DNA here is from genome assembly GCF_024137725.1 of Prorops nasuta. Lineage (NCBI taxonomy): Eukaryota > Metazoa > Arthropoda > Insecta > Hymenoptera > Bethylidae > Prorops > Prorops nasuta. The sequence continues at coordinate 4,292,412 of NW_027116806.1, forward strand.
TATAATTTCATGTCAGACCAATAGAGGTTCTCGATCGTTGTTCTATACAAATAAGAGGAAAAAATATTGTAAAACGTATAAAAGCGGAAGTATCAAAATTTATACAGAACAAAGTATTCGAAATGAACGTTAATTGCATAAATCTAACAGATTTTTCTATATCAAGCCTCGAAATCATTTTTAAACTCTCTTACATTAATTTCGTTATAATTCATCATCGTCATTGATGATAATAGAAGTTCGTTAAATGTTTTTCATTCAAGAAACGCTTTGCTTTTGCATAAACTATAGATGGATGAAATCAAAGGTTTTTTAGGACGAAATAATTTTGTGTCTAAATTTAATGAAATTGATCGAGAAAGAGGGGGCAGAAAGGTTAACCTCTCAGAGTTTGATGGTGTATAGGTTACGCGTATAAGGAGGGGGGGGGGGGGGTAATTTCTTTAGTGGATTCGTCGAAAAGAGAGACAAATTGAGCTAACTCTGTTGGTTGGTAGCTTAATGGTGGAGGTGTACGTACATACAGAGTGTAGACAGAGGTCGCGCGCTCGCGTACAGCGCCAGAGACGCCAAAGAGAGAGAGAGAGAGAGAGAGAGAGAGACTCTTGACGACGCTCCAGTATTTCGTTTCTCAGCGTTGAAAGCGAAAAGAAGATTGTTGAAGGCGAGCAGTGGAATTTCTCGCAGGAATCACAAGGCGATTTCGCGCTGGGCGGGCCTGCGTCCACGATTCGAGCCACGCACCAGCCACTTTCGGATTCTTCTCTCTCTCTCTCTCTCTCTCTCTCGAGGGGATTACACAATGAAATATACATTTCCCCGGTCCTTCTTCGCGTTGAGTCGCTGTGGCAGCGGCGGCGAAGCCCCCACGCTAAATATAATCCCGATGCCATACTGATCCAAGAGCAAAGGGTCACAAATCACAACTGTGTGTCGCTGGAAAAACTCAAATTCACTTTGGCTCATTATTTTCTTGCCCCTTGCGAGCTTCATCGTCTCTCCGTCTCTATAGCTGTTCCCTTTCATAGCCGCCGGCGTCCGTGCACGATCGCGACTCTCCTCTCCTCTCCTCTTTATCGAAATGCTTACCTTCGTTCTATTTCTGATTCGATCACAGTCATTCATCTTTGATACAACTGTATTAGTCGGTCGTGTTACTATTAGTAATTTCCTTTAATGTCCAAGTAGATTGAAATTCGCTTTGTCATTTCTCGGCGCTTTTAAAGTCTGCAGTCCATTATGACTCGCGATTCTTTTTTTTTATTATAGTTTAGCATTTTACCTTTGGACCAATCACAATTTTCCATCGCTCATCATTGATATGTATGCAATTATTTTATCGACGAGGGAATGCCAAAGAAAAGTCAAATTTGACGTGGCTCGAACTTTTTTCTTCTCGTCGCAGCTTTCGAGATCTGTCCATATATACACGACCCTTTTATCCCAAAGCTTTGCTCCATTAGTCTATTTCTGACTCGATTAGCATCTTCCATCTTTGATAAGAATCGATTGCTTATCATTGCTATGTAGATATATATGTATGTAATTTTCTTATCGATGAAGTAACGTCAAAGAGAAGTAAAATTCGACGTGGCTGGAACTTTTTTCTTCTCGTCGCAACTTTCGAGATCTGTCCATATATACACGACCCTTTTATCCCAAAGCTTTGCTCCATTAGTCTATTTCTGACCCAATTAGCATCCTCCATCTTTTATAAGAATCGATCGCTTATCATTCCCAACTACCTTATCTCCCAGCGAGCAGCGAAGATTAAAAAAAACGGCTGAAAATCTCTAAGGCTCCTGAGCTTAATTAATAGCCGTTCGAGCTTGCTCCAGTAATAATATTCTGGTTTTATTCGCTCGATTCTATAGGAGCTTGCGACCAAGCTGATCATTATATCCGTACTCGTGTTAAATTTATCAACTTTTATCCCTCTTCTCTCGTTATACGCTTTGTTTACGACTATAGAGTGATTCAGAAACATTCGTGTCTATAGCTCGTAAACATTTCCATTTCACATCTAATAACTGTCTCGTGTATTTAACCTTTTCCATCTCCTTCCTTGAAATTTAACGTTAAAAATGTCGTCTATAAAAATTCATTATCAAAGGAGGTTATTCGTTAAACGAGTGCACGATATTGTAATAACGAATTTTCTATAATAATTGGAGGGTGAAGAGTGCAGGGGGAGTAAAATGATACGGTTGAATCGAAGTGCGTGGTTGAATGGCGAGTGAATTCATTGCCAGATTCCTTTTACATTGCATGGCTAATGCGGGTTAAGCAGCAGTACATTAGACGAGGAGGACGGCGAGATAGCGCCGCGTACGTCGCGTCGACCCCCAACATCGACGATTCACCACGACTCCTGCAGTTCCCTTGCTCGGCGCACGCCGCTCGCCGCTACATTCAAGAGCAAACGTTCGGGGCTTATTTAAAGCGACCATTTTACGCACAAGCCTGTTAACTCATTCTATTTTATGATAAAAGCCGTTTGATTTCTTCTTGCGAATTATTTCGAGGGAGGCTTTGCGAGCTACTTTCTTAATGTCGTGGAAAAATAAATAAAGACACGCGCAGTGATTGCGCGATGAATCTTCTCTGTAAAAGGTATAAAAAATACGCGTCTTCTTCGATGGTATATATATAGTTTGAAAAGAATCTCTAACTCGATCGCGAGTGCACTGGCCACTCGCCCCGATAAAATTAAGGAAGAACGCGCGGTTGCAACTTTTCATCAATCGCGATATATACATATATATATATATATATATATATATATATAAGAGTCGTGGAATTTTTAGAAAAATATTCTCGCAAGAATCAAATGACACTTTGCTGTTTGAAGCACCTCTAAAAAACGACTGCATGCAATTTATTACACTTGCCATTTATCAAAGCAACAAGTTGCGAATCTTAAAAGTAATTTGCTCGTGCAGTTATCATATTTTAGTGGTGGAGAACGCTAGCTGCGACTGCGAGCCACTGCGAAAGCAGCTATTACTCAATTAACGTGCGTTTCAATTAAGCCCCGATGAGGATAAGAAGGTGGCACCCCAGTGGAGCCCTGCACTCTCGTCTTTGCCTTTTCACTGAAACTTCGTTCAATGTATACATGCTATACTCGAGGATCAAAATTTCTTCAGGATTCTCCTTGATGAAGAAATATTTTTCTTTGCAAAAGCTGCAAGAGTTAGCAGCAGCTTTGTCAAAATATAACAATGGCATAACACTTGGGAATTTGCACTTTTCACATACATATAGGTATTTCTATTTAGTCCCACTGAAGCAACAAAACTTCATCCATTCCAAATTCATCCCTTTTCCAAAAGTCTAGCATTTATAAAATTGTACAAAAACTCTATATATAATTTTCTTTTATTATGCACGTGGTTTGTCGCCTTAAAATGCACATGCAGCTAAGAGCCAGGACAAATAATAACAACAATAAATTTTTAATAACAATTCTCTCGCGATTGTTCGTTGGTTTAAAATTCACGAGGATGAAAAAGAATATTTGTGATTTAATAGTTTATTTGGCGGTGAGTGAGTAATAGCTGGGAAGGATAGTTGTAAGTGGGATCAGCGCGAGGGGATTGCGCGTACGCACCCATTTGGATACCTTCAAAATGTATCGCACCCTCGCGACTGGTGCATGTCACAAGATTTCTTGTAACAACTAGCGTGGTGCTGGCGGTGAAGAGTAGTCGTGAAGGCTTTCACTCCGAGAATAGCTCACCACTGAGCTGCATATAGATACCTCGAGCACAAATAAAAGATGCGAGCTTAGATTAAATGCATTCGAGCTATTATTTAGTGACAGAATGCTACAAGATTAAATGACCGGGAGAAACCAATACATATTAAACGCTGCAGCATTTATCAAATATATCAACTCGATCCTACTTTGCTCCAAAACTTTCTTTCAAATTTATAGAAAGCCATTTTTAGAAACTCTGTCTTAATCGTGGCTCATCCACGTAAAATACCGAGAATAATTTAAGTTGGAAACTGATACATTCATTTTCTATGATATTTACCCTTGTAATGTTTTTGAAACTCTATACAGAAATAAGGATATTGTATTTTTATTAAATCGTTAATATGATTTTCCAGCAGGCCTCTTAATTTATAATTTCGAGTTCAATATTTGTTTTGCAATGTTTTTTTATTTTAAAAATTATAGATACTCGCTTAAAACTGTTGCTATGCATCATAACTATATATATTCCAGTTTAAAAATATTATCATGGCGTTTGTTGACCGTGAATTGTCAAATAACCGAGATGTCAATGTTATACATAATTTGTTAAGTTTCCGACATGGAGATAAATTAAGTTGCTTGACTCTTTCGTGACAACTTATCTTTTCAAGTTTATGGTGGTTGTCTACTGGTCTGCCGAGGGAAATTATGACTCTCCTCTTTCAAATACATTACCCTTTTGTACCTTTCGTGAATCTGCAATTCTTTCTTTATTTTTAAATATATATTTTGTACTTTTCATTTCATTCTTACATATATATATATATATATATATATATATATCATTTCAAATTTTTGCCTTTTAAACTCATTTGAATAAATAATGATTCAAGCATTAAATTATACCCAGCATATTAGTCGTATTGACAATTTAATCAACGTGATTGAAAACGTTCACTACATGCATGAACGATTATGCAAAGTATTGCAATATTACCGAAGCTTTAACAGAAAGTATCATGACCCAATTTCGTGCCTGCTTCCAAGTTTGAAGCTGCTGCAAAATCAACCGATAACTCTAAGTGAATACGAACTTGCATGGTATCGAGCCTGCTCTTCGTCGAGTGTTACTAATCTTCCTCGCGTTGTACAGTCCCTGAATCTAACAAATAATTTAATAATTGAGATTATAACAACGAAAGGTCGTTACTTAGCTATTAATAGCTGGACTAGGTGAGGAGAGGCGATCGAGCCTGGGGTCGAGCCATGATGAGTGACATACAGTGTAACTTTTTGATTCGTCGAAATAATGCCTTTCGAGCATGTACGTAGCAGGTTTCGCTAAGCTTTCAAATATCAAGTGCAGATCATCACGGATGTACCGGATATGTAACGTCGACCCTCTGCACAAGCTAAAGTTTCAGATTAAATATATATATATACGATACAAGCATCGTCAATTGTAGTTGGCTTGATAAAACTCACTAACCCATACGAATTGTTTACTCACACGTATTTTTTTATCACCTTTTTCTCACATATATATATATATATATAAATCTTCTTTTTATAAGAATAGCTTTGACACTCGAGTTGAATCTCCGCGAGCTAGGTAATAAGCCACTATAAAACGACAGGAATAATGTTGCAAACTATTAAAAACTTAATTGCTTGTCAACAATGGCGACTTTTTTTTTATAGCGACAATAAGATGGAATAATTAACAAGCGAAACTTAGCTTTTATGCGACGCGTAATATAAATTAAGGAATATAAATACAGCGAGCATAACTATATATATATATATATATATATATACGCATGGTCGAAATTGTATAAAAAATCTCTTATAATAGGCATGTATTCGTGATGCACGTTCGTGTAAGTGGAATCTTCTTTTATTTACAGAACAGAGATTCGCCTCAATACGTGACGGACAGACTCCGTCAATTTTCGGATCCTTTGGCAAGGTTTCAACCAATTAATGGTAAGTGGTGTGGCTTTTAGAAACATTTTTATTAGCTAATAAATTATCACATTGAAATGGTGAGAGTGCGCGACGTTTTTCTCATTCCTCCATAAACTCGTGCTTCTGGTTATAAATTTTGTCATTTTGTCTTTCCAAAAGACAAGGAGAGCCAATTCTTTTTTCATATTGCTTCCACACACGTATACATATATACCTATATATATAAAAACATTCCATACAACTCATTCGCTACCAAAATAATGTTTATCAGCTTGAATAAAGGAATTCTCTCTTAATCGAGCATGAGTATAAATGTTGCTAAATAAATTTGAGTAATTAGTTTTTGTTCGCGTGCTCTCTCGAACCGTAAATAGCATCGAGGAGCGAGCTAAAGCTATAGAGAGATTTTGCACATTGCGGTGAAATGACAGAGAAACTTATGCGGAGACACGCGTGTTAAAGGCTCTCTCCTCCGCACCGAGAGAGAGAGAGAGAGAGAGAGAGAGAGAGAGAGAGAGAGCACGTATAAAGTTATCCGATGTTGGTATGATCTAAAATGGTAGGTGAGTCGCACTACAGGTATTTTTAAGTAGATTAATGCCGGACACGAGACGGAGCATTAAGCAGATCAGTATTAATGAGTTTTGTCATCCTTGAGTGACACTCGGCTTCCATTCGGTTACACTCGTTTCTATAGATAGCCCACCCATGAACATTTCTGCACTTCCTCGTGCGTGCTCTCCCGGCTCTCCGAATGGTGCGCCCCGTCGCACAGACATGGTGCATTATTATTATTATTTGCAATTTTGCAATTTTTGCAATTGACTCTGATGCACCGATCGATGAAGGAATTTTCTTGAAATTCTTTGCTAAAATCGATAGATTCGCCATGAAATTTATTTATCGTGTTATTCTACGAGAGTGGCAATGGTGCAAGCATGATTGAATCGTGCCTCTCGCGACTGCTGCTAATATATAACTATGTAAATTCAGTTGTAATTTTAGACAGGAAGATTTCAGAAGCTGCTGCATAAACTATAAATTCTAGAGCAGTCTAACGTCGTCTATATGATACTCGTTAAAATAGTATATGCATTCTTTTTTTTTGCGATTCTAACGATTTTAACCGATTACGAGTCGTCTCGCTACTGTTCGTGCCTATATTTATCTAGCCTACATTTTAAGTTAGTCGTCAGTGTCAAAAGGAGAAATTCAAGAGTTATTATATGGTTTTCGGGTAAGGAGGAGTGTAGTCTCTCTATGCATACATATATATATATATATATATATATAAGAGAGAGAGAGCAATAATGTTTATTCACACATGCATCATTTCTAGTAATTAATAGTGGTCGATATCGAAGCTTTGTAAATAAATTTAGAGACCACGTGTGTGTAAGAGATTCCTGCAGTTATTGAATTTTATTTTCATGCAAAGTAGAAATTAAGGTTCGAAAGAGCTGAATTTTTCAATCACTTCTCAATTATTCCTCTTTACCAATATGATCCAGGTTCCTTCATGATAAAAGGTTCGAGGTTTACCAGTCTTGGCCTTTCGAGGGATCAATTATATAGTCTATATATGTACAGAATTAGCTTTGAATTTGGGAATGCAAAGCTCGATATTTTGCCTGACTGACCAATCTTGTCTTTTGTCATCCTCCTCGTAAACCATTCTCCATCGTTTCTCAATTGATTCAATTGTCTGCACCGAGATCTCGCTGTATAATTGAATTTTACTCGTGCACATTGGTGGTAGGTCGCTTATCCTGTTTCCTCCATTTATTTTTACATTTCGTCATTAGAGAGCCAACCCCTCCAGCAGCCATTTTCCTTCATAGGGAGTGTACTAATCGATTTAATTCATTTCAAAAAACTTTGCTCTACTCGTGGTTAGAGATCAGCAAACTAGGCTCAAAGCGCAAAGTTTCCATGCAAGAGCCTAACATACCGAACACGTTGCTTCATTCCCAACAATTACCTTCGCCAGCTTACGCATTCCCATTTTTCTTCAAGCATCAAAATTCAACTCGATTTATCCAAACTTGCACAATTACCATGCACAACTTTCTAAAATAATTAACCGTCTAAAAAGTATTAACATATTCACCACTCAACTCTCTCTCTCTCTCTCTCTCTAAACAGTTTAACCAAGTTATAAACTCGTACTTGGAAATTACACTATTATGGGTTTTTTATTTAGCAAAATTTGATTTTTTTCAAGGGAATTAGGATTGTGAGACTGATATATCGCAAGTAGTGCCTGTTAATTGGTGTATTTGAGAATGATCGGTAAAGCTTGATCAGAGTGCCCTGCAGTCTAATGTTTTCCTCGAACATGCACCAATACGTGTAGCATCGCTAAACACGAATATGCCTGGCGATGGGAGATTTATGAGATGCATGGTAAATCAGTATAGGAGAAGGAGGGTCTAGTTGTTCGAGTGATAAACACCGTCTACAGTAGTATGAACGCCAATTTGGAAAGGAGCCAATTTTCCAATGAATACTGAGACATTCGTGAAAAAGTTTTGCTCTTCTGCCCTCATCATCGTATTACGTAGCACACTCGCGACACGACGAGACGTTTCCTTTATACGAACGAGGCTTCTTTTCGAAAAAGCTCCGCATCCATGCAATCCGCGATTCCTGCAAAAAGCATCAAACTTCCTTCGATATATTCAATGTTTCATCACTGATTCTAAAAACAACAACAAAACCCACGTACAATAATATAGCTACCGATCGAATCAACTTTTGTAGCTCGGCACTCTGTTTCAAGGAAAAATGTGACTCAATCTCGTATAGTTGACCGAGAACTTGAAATTAGAATTGGCAAAACATTGCAGATTATTTACGGTATTTCAGACCGCTGTATAATTTCTTTTGATATTTTTCTAAACGATGTAAAAATATCCTTGGACAAAGTTGTTTGAAAACGGATACTCTGGTTTATTTTGCTTCTGGTAAGTGGAGGAAATGGTTGGAATCTTCTACGGAGCGTGAAATACAACTTTCGATCCACGAGTTGGTGTATTTTGCAAATGATGGGGAAAATTTATTGGGCGAGGGATGATAATTGGAAGAGCAAAGTGATAAGTGGACGTGGGAATAAAAGCGGGGGGTGCTGAGGGGATAGCGACGAGGCTGCGAGGAAACGGATAAAGGGCAGTTGTATAATATTTTCACGCGGGCGTAAACACATCATCGAGATGGAAATGGAAAGTGGGAGAGCGAGGAATTAACTAGTGGCTGCAAAACACGTGTTCTCTATTAAACGACGTGCATTTACATGTGTAGCTTGAATAAAGGAGACAGCATCGAATAGTAATATCCGTAAAGAATGGAATGGAACGAGGGGGATGGGAAGATTGGTGAGAGAGAGAGAGAGAGAGAGAGAGAGTATATACATGCGCATGTAAGAAGGAAGGACACTACGATGAACGGGATGAGGGCATGAGGGAGGGGGAAGCCACGTACGGTACTCGAACATTTATCCTAGTGGTTATTTTAGTGCATGTGACATTTGTAAAGTTTTCGTTTTTCATCTCTGCTGAAAATGTGGCGGAATTAATTGGCCTACATTCTTAAAATAAGCGTATAGATGAGTACATATATATATATATATATACATATTTGTGGGAACATCCCTTCGAACGTGGATTCGCATGAAAAGTCACCGACTGAACAAGAGTATTATTCGGCGAGCATCCGATTCGCTCCATATCTCGACGGAAATCACGCCAAAAGTCAGTCACTCTTCGTTCTAACCTCTACTCGTGCCTGTGGTGCCTGCCATGCACGTATACAGACTTCTCCTTTCCCCTCCTCTTCATTCTTTCCAACTCTGAACGACTCTTCGTGTTTTCAAAATAATGAGTCGAGAAACCTCTCTCTCTCTCTCTCTCTCTCTCTCTTCTGAAAGCAGTTTTGCTCCCTCCGCGCGACTCTTCTTAGATACCCACAACACTCTCTCTCGCAGTTTATCAAATAATTCTCTGTAAATTCCATCGACTCTTGTAAAACTCGAACTTCCGGGAAGCTTCGAACACAAGAGACTAATATTGTCATTTGCCATCCGCGTAGTAACGCGCGGTGAGAATCGAGGATTGGCGTGCTTAACAGACTACTTCACAGTGCATAGTGCGTAGCCTCGGTGACTTTGGCAAGCCTGATGCTTTTTTCGTGTTAGACTGAATTGTTGGTTGGCTTTGTCGAAGAGGAAGAAAAAGAGCTAGTTTACGGATAGGCAGACCGTTTTCCAGGGGAGCTAGCTATAGTCTATAGAGAAAGTCCAATGTTGAGCGTGGAAAGACCGTAGTGATAATATAGCTCGTGGATCTTGGCCAAATCCAACACAAGGCGAGCATTTCTGCTGTATTTGCATTGCCATTTGATCCGTGCGCGCCGTGCGCGACGCAGATGCGTATATATATATGTGCGAGTCACACCAGAGAATTCGTTACGTCGAGAACTCTGAACTTTGCTCGTTAAGCTCCACTGCCGGTACACATACGTATACATGTATCTATGACAAGGGAGCAGGCTGGTATAGGCGCGCGAGCGAGCAGCCGCCCCTATAACCTATCACCCATCGAAGAATACCAAAACTCCTCGCAAGTTTGCACTCGTGTGCCTCGATCCTATAACTATAGATACAGCGACAGCGTAGCTCGCCTCTTACTTCGAGACACGTGACACGTGCATTCTAACCAGCCCCATTCTTCATTCTCCGCATACTCGTACCGAACCACGAGTATCAAATTTGATTAACTGTTCGTCAAAATGTATACGCGTGCTTAAATATACTTGTATAAAAGCTTTATTTTAAACATATATGTATACTCATACAGTACACTTGACTAAAAGGTGTCCTATAAACATCTTTTAGTCATCCAATTGACTAAAAGACATCTAAAAGATGTCTTTAAGTTACTTGGTGCTCTATGGGTATGTATTCCTTTATAATTATTAATTTGAAAGATTGGACTCTCTTAAGATGATGGAGCAAAATTGCAGAAGGTTTACGGGTGATTTTGCATATGGTAGGAGAACACACACACACACACACACACACAGTGGCAAAGCTGAACATTTCCAAGCACGCTGGCGCACATTCGAACGACTTGCTCTCGCGGGAAATAAAATTTTACGTAGATGAGAGTGGAGGAGTTACAGGTAGCTCATGTACATCTCTCGACTGACGAGTGCAAAACGCGAACCTGGCTAAATACACATGAATACTTTATTTTAAACACTCATGTACAATGTTTCATTAGTTAAACTGAAAGATTAGAGTCTCTTAATCGTATACCATAGAAATTTTAGAATACGTGGAGGAATTTGGTGCTACAATATCAGTGGCAAAGTTGAAAATTTCACAAGTACCATTCGCCCATTGGGATGACTTAGTCTTCTAGCTAATAAAAGATAAAATTTTGCATAGATAAGAGTGGAGGGACTCGCAGCAAGTATTAGAAATCGATTGATGAACGCAAAACGAGAAGACACACACGTGTATAACTAAATATAACCATAAAAATGTTATTTTTCATTAGTTAAATTGAAAGATTTGACTCTCTTAACTTGGTCGAAAAATGTTCGAGTACCACTAGCTCCCACAATGAGACGCGACGAGTCTTGGAAGAGATAAAATCTTACTTGGACGAGATGAGTGGAGAGGAGAGGGGGGTGAAGTTAGGGGCGCGCGTGGCAGCAGCGGAACTCGCGACTGATGAACGTAAAACGATAACGAGTAAGTACGTACATACGTATGTATAGTATAGGACTGAGCTAAACGTTAACGCGCGCTTACACGCACACGTATACTCTACTAGTATTATTACTTAGTTATATAGCTATAGCCAAGTAGTATATAGGGACTTTGCGCGCAAAGCGTCTATTAAAATAGCTCGGGATTAATTAACGTTAATGAATACCTGACTATTGGCAAGCGTGGAACATAATTCAGTCCGGCGAGAAACAAGTTTCGTGGAGGCCGTTTTGCTGCGCCGCTCTACGCGCGCGTCACTCGCAAAGCAAGAACGACGCTCTCTTTATTGCTATATACCATACGTACACTTACAGATTTATGGAAAAATTCAAACGTCAGTCCTGGGCAATTTTGCAAACGAGTATAATCATTGTGCAAATTTACATTTTTAGTTTAACAATTTCACAATAATTATCTATACTTAATTGTCCCGCGCGTTACGTGTAAATTTGCAACGACATGCAGACACAAGTTAGAAATTCACCCACAACTGTCGTTGTAATTTTCAGAAAAATATTTACATTGTAAAGTGATCCATGCATGCACTTATATATATATATATATATATATATATTACCATGCAGCGAAATTTTGGGTTTTGTAATTTTTTTAAACCCACAATTTCCGACGCGCAAACCTACAGCCAATGTAAATACCTCGTGACGAGCAATCTAATTGCAAATTATTTCGCCGTGCACGGCTTGCTTGAATTTATGCGAAGATCCGCCCGCCCTGCCGCGCCGTGTTATACTGATAACTTTAATTTATGCGTCCATTGTCTTATAATTCCACTTGTTGTTTCCCGTGTTATTTTCAAAGCGTTTTGCGAGGGATGCGATAAAAATACCGATGAATTTCTTATAATAAGCTGGTGCGGTTAACGATTCTTCTTGAAATTTATACTCGATAAATGAAGAATATAAAAGAAGATGGTAAACCTGGCCCGGGCCCTATATATATATATATATAAATGTGTTTACGCACAACAAGTATAAAAGGCGTCGTGCTATAAGTCACGATTGCAATGGCACATGTCCTGTTCTCTCTAGATTCTAGAGTGCTTAAGAGCAGAGTGGAACGGGCAGGATTCTACTACACGTTGTACAGTATATCCTATATACATATATAAGTGCGAACGATATCTATGCAGGCATTGCTCTAGCATAGACCGCCCCGTAGAGTCTAAAGCTGCCAAGCGATTTACCGAAGCGTACAACTCGGCCGGGTTACCACGCGGACTCTGATTATTTTAATTAATGTCTCGTCGTTACGATCCATTTAATCGACTTTATTCGTAAACAAGCGAGTAGCTGGAAATCTCTCCCGTTCCTACAAATCAAATCAGCTCTTTTATCGTCCGTTAGAGTTTCGATATTCGTTAAGTCCTCGATCGTCATAATAAACTTTCACTGCAACGTGCACTTGCTTCTTATTCGATTTTATAATATATATATATATATATATATATATACTTACCTCTTTGGAATATAATCCTACTTTGACGCTGCAGTGTTCTATCAGTGTCCCTTTATATATATATATATATAGCAATGCGTGGCTCGTGTTTGTTCAATGCAAGTGGATCCTTTCATGCCAAAGACCAACGTCTTTTCAGAACGAAACCAACTGTAACAGTGATTTTCTGGACTCTGCTTTCACGAAAGATGTCTAGCAATAAAAAAAACTGCACTCTCATCTTCCTAGCTCTTGCTTTGCTGCCAACAGTAAACCACCGCGGGCATATTTCACCAACCGTCAATATTAAGCTTCGTAGTAGCTTGTAAGAAACTTAGGGGAAAAGGAAATAAGCTCTATGTGGATGGTATGTGTGTGTGTGTGTACGAGGTGGCTCAGAGCTACTGGTAAAATTGTTGGGGGACGTTTTCTGGAAACATTGAGAACCAATGAAAAGCTTTTTTGTTAATATGCTTTTGATTTTGAGTTTCAATTATCGTTGATATTGAGCTTTCAAGCTTGTAAGAAACTTGGCGAGGAAAAGAAATACACTGTAGATGGTTATAGAGCGACTCAGGATTATTGATAAAATTGTTGGGATTTTCTAAATAGATCTAATAAGAAGCTTTCTCATTAATGCGAATTTATTTTTAAGCCAATTCCTGAGCTCGTATCATGCTTTAAACTTTTTCTTGTAGATCTATGCACGTACCGTAATGTATCTCCTCAACGACAAAAAAGTTCATTTTTATTTCAATTGTCAAAGAGGGAAAAAAGAAGGAGTCTAAAAATATAGGACCATGGATGATTTATATATATATATATATAATTTTGTTCAGTACCATAGTTGCGTGAAAGACCCATAAACTAATATGAGAAAACAAATGAAGCGAATATTCGACACACGCAAATAAAAACGAATTAAAAAAAAATGTTTTACTTGCAAACTAATTCTGATGCTATTTTTTGTCCCTTATCTCTGCATTCGAGCATAAACGCATTCTTAGCGCTTGAAACTTTCATAGCTACATAAATGCCGAGTGGTTGGATTTTTGCGCGCGGGGAAATTCCGCGTAGCTTCGCAAGAGCTTCCATGTAGAATGCTTGTTTTTAGGAGAATTTTAAAACTGCAAATTGACACACGCGAGCGTTTCTCCCCCATCTCATCCCGCGTCCCATCATATATATATATATATATATATATAACGTCGAGTGAGAATTAAATTATGGCGACTAGGTTGCTCTCCACTGTGCTATATCTCACCACTATATCAAAATACTTGAATTGGACGAATTCATGAAAGCTAATTGGCAAAATGCATTTGATATAATATTAGCTAACGCGTGTAACTCGATGTATATATATATATATATACAGACATACATGCAGCAAGCACCAGGCAAATTTCCAAGCACTCGGTACAAAGCTGTTCACTGATCTCTTGAGCCATGGTTAATTATTGGAAAATCAAAATGTGCCAAGTATTGCGTATAACTAACACAGAGAAATATCAGGTATCAATGGTGAATTTTCCACAGCTACTGGCTTGTCATTGGCAATCATATAAATCCATTCTATATATATATATATATATATACCGTTTGCGAGCGAAACGTTCAGGAAAAGTTTCTCGCGACAAGTTTGACGAGCACTGCATGGAGCTGGTGATTTATATGTTATTATATTGGAACGGAAAATCTGTCGTTTCTGCACAATGTGCTTTCATAACGCGAATCATATAGCGTGTCCATATTTCTTTTCTAACTAGATGGACATAAACCAGCCAAATGGGATCTGTTTTCTTTTATGTTTCCGTGCATCGACACAGAGAGGCCTCGCATTCATACGAAATTAGGCGAATCGTTGCACGTTGCTCGGAAAAATTTATCCAATTTATTAACAATTTTGGATAATATGTTGAAAGCTTTTTTTAAAGTGCGTTTTTCAGGCGATAAGGCAGTAAATTTCAGTGATCCGAATGATACTGTGATAATTTGCGTTTCTTGATTTACTATGTGTGAGAGTGAATGACGATTAAGCTTATCGAGCAAAATCTATGAGAAATTTTGGTGTGATTATTGAAGTTTCTTAATTTAATATTTGTTATAGTGAATCGTTGACGATTAAGTTTCTCGAGTAAAGTCTATGAGAAAATTTGGTGTGATAATTGAAGTTTCTTAATTTAATATGTGTGATAGTGAATTATTGCTTAGTTGAATGAATGTTGCCTACATGTTCGTATATTTCACGTTATTTTGAAACGTTATTATAACTTATAAATAAGGTTAATTTAGCATGTATATTATGTAGAGTATTGCTCAACGTTTTCTTAACGTATTGTAATTAGTTATATATATTCAACGATTCAATTTTGCTTTATAATAACATTTTTTCTGATGCATACATTATTTGTTTAAAAAAAAAAACATTAAAATAACGTTCTATCGAGACGTTCTCAGATAACCGTTATATAACGTTGAAATTTTCAACCATAACCAAAAATCAACGCTTGTAACGTTATTTTAACGTTTTTTCAACATGTAGGGTCCGGCTGGGTGACGATTAAGCTTTTCGAGCAAAGTCTATGAGAAATTTTGCCAGGCTTCGAATAAAATGAAAAACTTCGATAACAAGACAAATTTAGCATACTTATATGTAATTACTGATTTTTCTGCTAAACATCCAACTGTTACAGGATCCCTTTGTATTATTGGTTAAATTGAAATTCGCGTGGTTCTTTGACCGAACGAGGATATTGAATTACGTTAAATTTTAATTTCAACCAATTCGAGTTATCGAATAATAATGGGAGATTACCGATAATCTCCGTTTAGGATACTTTACGAACGAAACGTTCGCAATAAGTTTCTTAAAAGCGAATAACTGAAGGAAAATTTGCCGAGCAGCAAGTACCGCTTTAGCCGCGAGGAAATGTTCGATCGCAGCCAAAGCTACCGAGTTATATGACGCGATTATAAATCGATGCAATTTCTCACGCAGAGTTAACGAGAATTTTCCGAGCAGCAGAGATTAAAAGTATCGATAGGAGAGATCGTTTGCGTTTGTATATCGACACTTTGAATTTTCTGCAGATAAATCAACCAAACTGCATGAATTTTTTTATCCGGATTATAATTCTTCCACCCTACGGTAACATAGCTGTCTTGAAAGAAAAGAAAAGAGGATGACTATCATCGACACTCATCGATCGACTAATTTAAATATTCAAGGTCACGACAGGTTAACAAAATACTTAATTCAACACAAAATCAACGTCAATTGTAGTGTTGTAACTGGCAAGTATCGAAAGCTTCGATGGAAATCTGTCGTTTATTTTATATATCAATACTTTGAATTTGCTGCTGATAAATCAACCAAATTGCATGGATTTTTTCATCCAATTATAATTCTTCCACCTCACGGTACTAAGTATCTTGAAAGGAAAGAAAAGAGGATGATTATCATCGACACTCATCGCGATCGACTAATTTAAATATTCAAGGTCACGACAGGTTAACAAAATACTTAATTTAACACGAAATCAAAGTCAATTGTAGTGTTGTAACTGGCAAAAATTGAAAGCTCCAATGGAAATCTGTGGTTTTCCTCTGAATAGGTATTGTTGCTATACACTTAATATTGGTTCTTTGATAAAGAGAGAAATATAAAAAAGGAGGGTGGGGGGAGATCGGTTTCTTTCATCCACAATAATTCCCCGAACTCTTCCTTTACGTGGTTATATTCTTCGGCTCGGGGGGGAGGAGAACGAGCGGTTAGGTGGTCGTGGTGCGGTGTGACGGCAAAAGGAAAAAGGTGGCGCGAGGAGGAGAGAGAGAGAGAGAGAGAGAGAGAGAGAGAAAATTTCAGTCAGGCGAAAGTGCCATATATTGCCACGGTACATTAGTATGACGCATCGTTTCTAGCGTCCTCCGAGCTGTGGAACGCGAATTTAAGCACGACAGAAACTCCGGCCAAAATACATACTTTACCGCACTCAAGAATCCGTTAATATCTCCGGAAAACGTCACGCAGCCGCAAATCGCAATCCTATTCGCGGAGAAAACAAGCCGAAAGGGTCCTCTTCACCGGCGATACACAAGCTTCGCTATAGGTACAATCGATAAAGCTCTTGGACAAATATCAACCTTCGCTGATTTATGTTTTTACATCATTTTCATTTAAAAACCTGCAACGTACCGTTGTTGTTGAAATTACCAGTGATATGCGTTTAACAATTTTCCATTAATTCATGTACACATATATAGATATGTTCAAAGCGACACGTAAACACTTGTTCAGTGACACACGCTATATATATATATTAACTCGAACGGTATTTACAGTGTACAGCAACTACATAAATACTGAAAAAGCCGAGAAACCTTAACTTAACGTTAATTAATTTGTATCGTTATAAAATATACCAATAAAAAAATTGACGAAAGCCACGGTGCAATTGTTAATTCATATAAAGACGCGTGGATTGAACACGTGTTCAGTGTCAAAGCGCGTTTTAGCTCGAACAGCGTTCGCAGCATGTGTGTGTGTGTGTGGTGTAAGTTTCTGCCGGCTAATGAGAAGGTGGCGATGAAAAGAGCCGTTGTACTACTTTACGATGTCTCCGGTATTTACAAATTGACCGAATCTTACGATCGCTTTGAAGCTACAACCACCCCCCCCCCCCCCTCCTTATCTCATCCCCCCTATACCGCACAAACAGCGCAACAAATTGATTCTCAGTGTCAGATTCGTCGTTCGATCCGTCCAATTACTCAATACTCGTACAAATGCGGTGTCTTTCTAAAGCTGTGCGTGTCCCAGTGATTGTAACATTGAAAAATCGACACGGCTGACATCCGACGATCTATTCGTAGGTAGACTTCCGTTTTGAAATTATACCTTGCTTCAGCCGTACCTATACGTATCTTGAGTGGTTATTTTCGTCACGCTTACCCAACGTTACGAGATGTTACGACTAAATCCTCCGATTTATCGAGTTGATTAAACGCTCGCTCGCTCGGTCGGTACGGATTAAGCATCTCGCGCTTACATTTGCGCGATGATGGAATAATCGAGGAGTCTCTTTGAATGTGTACCTCCGGGGGGGGGGACTGCACGCGGAACGCTCGAAGCAAACGCGACAGTTTTTTCGCTTTTCGACGCGAACGGATGATAATGTTGGTTGGGAGAAAAAGTTGGACCTACTGTATGCGTTTTCGAAGATATTAAGAGCTTTCGAGACATTATTTTTTGCAACGTCGTTTTTTTATAATTGTATTTTTTTGACGGGAGTATTTCTTCTACTTTCTTCGAGATTATTCTTCTTACATCATTTTAACATTTTTTCAATGAAAATCTACTTTGGAAACCCACGGTACATTAGACATTGGTAAAGAGAAAATTAAATTTAGTCGTAGATGCCGTATGTATAATAAAGTTGTAATATTTGAGCAATTATAAGATTCGTTGGATTTTATAGTAGGTGTCAACTGATGTAGCCTGAAACGAACTATAGTTTATTATTATGCTTGGACAGCAGACGCTTCTAGGTACGCTCGTGTTTTCCTCAATGTATTGCTATGATACACGTGTGTATATTTATTAGTGGCCAGTTGGAAGGTCATGTTTATTTGTCGAGCAAACGAAACGTTAGCGAGGATTTCGGAAGAAGCCTGCTTTGATTCCCAGGATTCGCCAGTGCGTCGGGCACAAATCGTTCCTGCCAGTCAGTCACAATTTTAATGCGATATTTTCCATATAACTTTAACAAAGTAGCAGCAGCACGAGTAACGATAAATTAATATTTTTTTCTTCAAAGTAATTGCTTCTTCTTCTTCTTCTTCTTCTTCTTTCAGGATTCGAGCAAGCCGAGACGATCTCTTCTCAGAATAATGGAAGTAGCTTGGACTGCCTCAGTATGATTGTACAGAGTATTAATGGACCGCCACAAGTGCCTGTTGGAAGTCATTATCCATCACACCACTAAAACTCCGCAGTATTACAATTATCTCCTTATCTCAATGAACAAGAAACTTTGCCACACAAAAGTTGTAAAAAATGTATTTTTATAGCACTGGGATTTTATGAGGCTGAAACTTATTAGCAAAGTGAATTTGCTCCTTTAGATTGACACAAAATTCTCTCATCATTCTTCTAACTTTATCTAATTAATACTATCACTTTCTATGAAGTAAAATACACCTTTGAAACGATTAAGGAATTTTTATGCAATAATTTTGGTGAATGAAAGAATATTATCTGTATATGTCGTAGTTGTTTTAATAAATCTTCATTTGTGTACATAGGTTTCATTTCTACTTAATGTATTTATGTAGTAATCTGTAATTATTCATTAAACTAATAGTTGAATTTAAATTATAAGTTTCCAACCAGAAATTTGTTCGATACTGTCGATTTAAAAGTATCGTTAGTTTTTAATTATTTTTTCAGTAAGTTAGAAACAGTCAATGACAATTGTGAAAGTTTTGGTAAAAGCAATTATGGCTTTGTGTTGACAATAATGCGATAATGATGAAATATGCATAGTTTTTACTCGTAGTCGATATCTGCCTAGTCTACCGAATAATATCCAAAGATTGTAAAGATGCGCCTTAAAATATCAGGGTATGAATTATACTATTATAATAATAGCTATTTTGATAAATACAAGATTTACTATTTGCAATTAAATATTAAAAAGCTTATTGATTTGTTATAATTTAGTGTGTTAGCATTTGTGGTCAAGCAAACTTAGCTTTTTCACATTTTCTTAATAAATCAGATTCGAAATAATCTGGTCAACTCGATTATAAAATAGTGATAAAGAACGTTCTCAATGAGCAGTCGTACAAATTATTACTTGCTCAAGCAATAACAATGTACATACTATACAAAATAAAACTAATTATACATATATATGTATATAAGTATTAAAATACAGTATATACTCCTATTCTATCGATTATACCATATCCTATTTTCTTCTTTTAATGTCCGCTGACATTTCGCAAACCCATCTGTATGTGTGTGTGTTAAATTAACTGACTTTTCTTCCAAAGAGATTAATTAATCATCCAATTAAGCGTTGCTAGTACCATTAAGGCTAGAATGCTTCAACACCTCGTAGCTTCGCGGTTGTCAAAAGTTATTAATGTAACTCTATATAAGATATACCTTGTACATGCTACCACAGCAAATTCTGAAACTCCTGTACGCGACATTGGGCAAGATCAATTTTCAATTTAAAAGGTATATATTATACTTATTTTTATTATCTTAAAATATCAAATTTCTCAAATGGATTTTAATTCGTTTCATTTATTTCATACCGACAATTTTAAAGCTTTAAAATTATATGCAGTCTACAAATATAGGCTGTATTTTCCTTTAGCCCTACACCTGACTAAAAAAAAAAAAACAGAAAAAAACGATTCTGTCCTAAAACAACGATCAGATGAAGTTGGATTTAACTCGGCACGACCAGTAAAATAGTAGAGTAAGCTCTTATGACACGTGTCACTAAATAAGCACCATGAGATTAAAAGATCTTTTATTAATAAACACTGTTTTATTCCACTCTCTTCTTTACTTCTATTATACATATATACATATATATATATATATATATATATAACTTGAAGCTTCGGTACAATGGATTTTTCTCAACTATAACGAATTATTATTTTTAAACGATTACAAAATATGTTTTCATAATACAAAAAAGAGACTTGGAATTTTTTATTTAAATTATTTTGGTAAAAGTCGAAGAATTTTAAATAAAATGGGAGGGTGGGAAGAGTGTCTTCCTATTTTGAGTGTGAATAAGAGCGAATGATCGTAAATAGTACAGAGGATCTCGTGGGAGGGATCTTCCGTAAAAGAGAAGGTTCACGTCGTGACCGGTAAATCCGTCTAGTTATGTCAAGTTCACGTGTGCCCGTGCTTTAGCAGAATATCGGCACGTTTTGAAAACAGGGCCCGTCCCTTAAGACACGTCGAATGCATCTGTGCCCATTTGTCAAGAGCCATTATCGGCAAATTTAGAATCCAAGTCACTCTATTCCCTAGAGCTTTCTATTTTGTCAGTTTTCCTAAAGCTTCCTAAACGCTGCATCCCATTTACGTTATTGGTCGTTAATCTTGATGCCAGAAAAACTACAAACAGCTCGAATAATTCTATTAAAAAGCTTTCATTACTTAATCGAATATATAGCAAAGTCAATAATCTATGAAACCTTTTGCGAGAACATTTGTATATATAAATATTTATATAAAATAAAGAGAAAGCATGTGAAATGAATTGATAACTACCAATGGAAATATGAATTGGTCGTTGTAGCAATTTAACTTGAGCTAATTGAAAAAAGTGATCAGAGTGTGGAATGTACAAGGGCCTAATGGTAGCGTCGAGGGACGAGGAGGGGGGGAGAAGGAAGGAAAGCATCAGAGCATCTGCTTTCTTAGTGTGAATTTCCCGCGGTCGCGCGGATCCGAGTCAAATTTCAAAGCGTGTTTCCTCTTCTGTCTTCTCGTTTCATATAATCGTCCGGAAGCTATTGGTCCGGTCCGGCCACCCGCCGCCCGCCACCCGCCACCGTCACGTTGAGACTCCACTCTCGAGAGCATTTTCCAGATGCTCGCTCTCCTAAAGCGTGCGACTGTCCAGTCAAACTCGAACCTTTTTCTCATCCATGTTTCCCACTTGGCATATACTTCACCGCGTCTTCTGCAACAATTATAAGATGACCTTGAGTGACCCAGCACGACCCCATTTTCAAAACATACCTTTCGGACTGTTTCACAACACGAGTAGCACCTTTATTCAACCTTTAGAGAGAAATAAACTCTCTCGATTTGTGCAAACTTATAATATAACTTAAATAAGATTTTTTCCTCTCTTACCGAACTAATATTAGCATTCGAAGAGATGCGAGCCAGTGAACTAATAAAAAAGCCAGGCAGCTAAGGCAGTTTAGCAGTACGGATGTAGGTACTACCGCTGAGCGTTTTTTCACTGGTGGAACATTAAACTGAAATCCGATGTCTTAAATTAAGGCGTTTCCAGTAGTTTTGTAGGCACGGCCGACTAAGTGCCGCATTAACCTAAAGACACGAGTGCGTGTCGGTGTTGGGACTCCAGTCAAGTATTTCAGGGTCCTCGCTCTCTTTGGGAAGGAAATGTATAAAAACACGTGACTTTAGATACCGTGCCCTGAAATATTGCTTCA
The DNA here is from genome assembly GCF_024137725.1 of Prorops nasuta. Lineage (NCBI taxonomy): Eukaryota > Metazoa > Arthropoda > Insecta > Hymenoptera > Bethylidae > Prorops > Prorops nasuta. The sequence goes on from NW_027116806.1 coordinate 4,314,542, forward strand.
ATTAAACTTAATACCTCGGGATCCTCGTTCTAAAATCTTTCGAGTTCCGGAGCCTAAAAATAAGCATATAAAAATGGATTTTACTTGATTCTGAACGGTGTCATTGCTTAACATTTATGCTTCTCTCATTTGTACTAATTATAATGATATTTACAACGAATGTAAGATAAGTTTGAATTAAAAAAATTTTACAACTTCAACTTTTATACCATTTCGGATAGAGATAGAGAGTAGTGTGTGTGGCAGTGTGGTCGTCTAAAGGGAAACATCTGTTTACTCCCCAAGGTGGTCAGTGTTTCAAAGTCGTTATTAGGAACAATTCCATATATGTTTATATGACAAAGGTTAAAGCTCCAATATCAACACATTTAACTCTCTAAATATCATTCTTTTACAGAGATCGAGTCGTTTGAATGGCGATCAAACCGGAAATCGTTATTACATGTATGTGAGGTTATATACTCGATAAAAATTGATGCCCTACTTTATCTTTTTGCACGCATGAGACCTGTCATTGCCAGCCTATAGTGTCCAATCGGAAAGCTTGAATTAATATATACTATTATTTTTATCAAGAATTCTGCGATGATTCTTATGCACGCATAGAGATGCAGTATTTCTACTCGTACAGTTTTCGATTTGATAGGGTTAACGAGAGACATAATGCGGTTTGTACGGTAGTTTTGCGACCGTCTCAATGGTAAGTGCATAAAACTTAGTAAAAACGAGTACATAAAAATTGATATTGCGTCGATACAGTGAAGCGTTGTCTCACTACATTTGTTTTATACAACATAACGGCAAGTTTGTACGCCACAACCTTAAAGTTAATTGTTGGATTACACATATTGTATTGTATATTCGGTACTTATACTCAAGACCAATTATCCGAGTGATTTTCTAACAAAAAATTGTTAAATTATCGGTTGTATAAGTAGGATTTGAAAAATTAAATATTTCAAAGTGATAAGAATGTTATAAGACTTTCAAAAATATTGAAACTCAAATGAATTGAACTAACACACTGGAATTGTACAGGAAGCGCCATCTTACGTAAGTTTCAGCTAGTATACTTGAATTCTTGAATAGCGTTCGACTTTCGAGTAACCTACTCCGACCTTACCTATGTTTATTTTTGTTACTGTTTGCGCCTTTATTCATTGTCTTTTGTATTCCGGTGAGCAATGTGAGCGTTGTCGAACTTGATTCTTTTCACAGTTTTCAAATACATTCAGTCATTGAGATTTTCAAACAGAAACTGCTTGACTTCTTGTTGTTTTTTATAGATAAATTCGTTATATCAGATGGAAAGGTAACAATCAGGTTTGCGTAAAATTTTTACATAAATAGCGCTAAATATGAAATTTAAACTACTTAGAAAACATTCCTAAGAACAAAGAAGTAAATAATTTTAGTTTTCTCAAATATTTTTCGTGCATTATATTATTTAAATGACGCAAGATGCTTTGAATTTCTTTTAGTATCATCGATTTATCATAAATATAGAATAATCTTGTAAAATAAGACAATTCGGCAAAAGCAAAAGCAATGGCAACGGATGATATTGATTTATCCTCAATAAAAAGAACGAGGAATATATTAGCAATACGTAAAAATTCTGAATTTCAAGGAAATGTATTTTGTACAAATGATAATTGGGAAGAATCCCTACTTACACTTTCTGAGGTATAAATGTATTTAACAGTAACTGTCTTATTTTTCTCTGTCATGAGGTACTCATTGTTTTCATTGTTTAGGAATTGGAATCGTTTGGATTATTACCTATAGTAGGAGATGAAAATGATTTAAAAACAATAGGATTGTTGAAAGAAACTTGTATTGATTTAGTGAATGCTTTCTGGAAATTTATTTTTAAGCATAGGATGCTAATGAAAAGTCATGATCAGCTTAATGATGTACATTTCAAAACTGCTAATGATAACAACAATCTTAAAGTAAGTAATATTTATATACAAATAAAATTATTATCAGTAACAGTCTATTATGTTATGACATGCTGCATTTAAAGGATTTATAGTAGTAAGCAATAATTAATATGAATTTTGTTTGAATAAAAATACCAATCTATATAAAAATAAAATTAGAATCAATCTTGCTTTTCCTAGAACCAAGTAAAAAGATTAAAAGATGATATCAAGAAAAAAGATGATTTATTGGTACAAGCGAAAGAAGGAGAAAGGAGGCTCAAGGTACAATATGAAAATACGTCCCGTGACTTGAAACGAGAGAGAGATGAGGTATAATTTACTACAGGCATATTGTTTAAGAACATGTAATATTTTTCAGTCTTTTTCTTCTAAAGGTACTTAAGTTGAGAAAACAATTACAATCTAAAGATAGCCAGCACCAGCATGAGATGAGAAGGGTAACTCAAAGTGGCCAGAAGTTACAGGAACAGTTGCAAAAGTCTATTGGTTAGCAATTTTTAAAACATAAATTTTAACATTTCAAGATGCAATACTTTAAAAGCATAATTTTTCAATTATATGCTTTAGGAACTTATGTACCAAAGGATCAGGTAGTACAAAATTTGCAAACAGAATACAAAAAAGAAAAGTCTGCTTACAAGAAAATCATTCAACGTCTAGAGGATAATAACAGACAAATGTTAGAAGAAATTAATGAATTGAAAGAAAGTTTAGCTTTACATCGCCAGGGTATAGATTTACAAATCGAAGCTTCTGGAATTTGGACTGAAGCAGGTTACTAGCTCCTGTCTTATATAACTTTGAAAATTTATTGGTGCTAGTCTTAGCCAATAATAACATATTAATCAATAGAATATATATTTATACAACAACTTCATTGTGTAATTTAAAATGATTAATGGAGAATTGTGTGTGACGATACTTAATATAAGAGCTAGTGAGCTGTTGGTGAATGATGTATAAATTAGATATAAAATAAGTTACTCTTTCAACTGTTTTATTTGTAATACGTGAAAGATTTTATATTATATATATAATTAAGTTTTTAAATGAGAAGTAATATTTATAAGACATGTGCAGCATTAACAAAGCTTTTACAATAGAATGTTAGTACACATGTAATATTTTTAGATCTTAAAGAGCTTGAACTAGTGAAACATTTAAATGTGTATTTGTGATAATTAAATTATTGAATAATTTTACTAGTGATATAAAGGAAAATTTGTTATATAAGTGCGGTGAAAAATATAGATTGTGTAAAATTAACGCCAATGTTGAGTTTTTATTGGTCCAATATTACAACCAGTATTAAATAATCAAAATATTACTTATAAAAATAAAAATACAAGTAATGCTGACAAGATACTTTGTATAACATAATGAAATTGCAACATATATGGATCTTGACCACTGCTCTTTTGACATTTGCAATTACCAGCAATACATACAGTATTATTAATGTTTAAATATATCTCATTTAAAGAACTTGAACGTTTAGAAAATGTATAAACGATTTCAGTTGGTAATTTATTGTTAAAGCTGGTAATTTTGCTAGAAGAAAGTCTCAATGAGCTTTTCCCATCTGCACATATGTTTGATATCGTAATATTATCGCTCGCAACAAGATTCATACTGACGTTAGAAAAAATATTATTTTCAATATATGCATCGTTAGCTTCTATCGACATTTGGCCTGGCTCTGGCACGGTGAAAACAGAATTAATAATTTCAACCTTTGCGAAGTAAGCAAAATTTATAGGCATTTCAACTCTATTAAATTGGGTATCTACTACCCTCAATAATTGACCTTTTTCAGCAAGCTGCATGCCACTATAATTATTGATTGTTACATTTTTCATTATAAGTTCAGTAACTGCTGTATCTGTAAATTGTTCCTCAAATCTATCAATAAATGTGTCGACAATTTCAAATGATTGAATTTTAGCTACATTAATGAATTTGTCATGTGTAATAAGAGGAATATGTCTTACACCGGCAAATTTTATATTTTTCACATGTTTGGAAGTTAAAATGAGCTCAAAAATTAATTCTTTACTTATATTCTGTACTGTGATCTCCTCAATTTGATTGGCTTCTGTTAAAGTTGAGAAATGTAAATCAGCAGTTGAACAAGAGGAAACGGTCAAACTCGTTACGTTTTCATAATTGAAATTGGTTGGCAGTTGGAATATCTGAAAAATTATTTATATATATTTATTAACATTCAGGTATTTGTATAACTATACTTGCAAATAATTACTGATTTAACAGCAATGGAATATTACCTCGTTTCGGCTGCAGCTACACTTAATATGAGTTCCATTAAAAATTTGACATTCATCACTAATATTAATATAACACTTTATTGGGTTGAGCACCAGTATTAAAAGAAAGCTAGTTGTTAATTTCGAACGACTATTCATCGTGGTGATCCTGATGAAATCTGTTGTACCAAATTAATATGAGACAGTTAAAAGTTGGTAGCTTCTAGCTCCTTTTTTAGCTAGGCTTGAAACAATAGTAACGGAAAACTGAGTATGAAATTTAAAGTTGCTGTATATAATTACGTTATCACTCGTTTATTTAAATATTTTAAAGCAAGAGCTCTTTATTTTTACATCCAAATTGTATTAGCTATGCAATTAATATTTTCTTTTAATCCTTTGTTATAAATTTTGTCCTTGATAAATTCAAGTCCTACGAGAATATAACAAAATAATTGTAACTTTTCATCAGCATCTGAGAGATAGTACAGAATTGCGGAGCAGCGATAAAAACAAATGTTGACTTTCTTAATGTAGCAAAATACATGAAAGATGAAGGAACGTGACTATTAGACCTATTTAAAATTTAATTTATTATCAACATAAACATTTTTTACTGGAGTCTGTTTGATTATATAATAGTTTAGTTAATTTATAATTGCCATTTCATCTCTCTAAGTTGGATCGCCATCAGCGCGACATTGCTGTACATACCTCTCTCTAGTATTGTAAAATTTAACTTCCTTCTTTTTCACCGTGTAAAATAGTTTTTCAAATTCCAACTAAGATGTTTCCTCAGTGCCGTTAATCACTCATCAATCGATAACAGTTTTAACTTTGAATTAAATAAATAATGCCTAAAAAAACTTTTTGCACTACCGTCTACTCCAACTTGTTTCTAGCGTTACATTATTTACTCTGGAGCTTTGTTACATTGTACGTAGAACAAGTAGTTTGATAATCACAAGAGCAAACGTATCGAATGAAGCCCAAAATTATGATGGACACTTCTTTCACGCCGCTCTTTATGGTGAGTGACAAGTTCGGTGCACTTTACTAGGTATATTAAGCAGTTTCGGAAATCAACGATTTATTTTCATTACAAACCGATTTTATTTGCTTTTAAGCGAAAGCTTTGAGCAAAACTAATAAGTATGTAAATCTTACGTATAGAAGAATCATTGATAAATTTCAGACTGAAGAAGAGAGCTAGAGGAGGAGAGAGAGAGACGTAAAAAACGCGACACACAGAAAAAATTTTTACAGAAAAATGAAAAATCACAATTATTTTATTCTAAAATTAAAAATTATACTTTAATAAAAGCTTACTTCTTGTGCAATTTTGTAGACTCTTTAATTATAAAGAGGAATTCTTTGCATTGAATACCTTTTAAATTATTCCATATCCTCCATGATTTTACAATAACACAGATTAGTTTATAAAGAAATGTACTATCGAGTGTATGTAAAATTCGTTAATCTTTGCCAGAGTAAACTATAGTTTAAATTTAGCAAACGCAAAATACGGTCTTTCTCACAAAGTGTTGTAATCTTTGTGAGAATAGTGTGAGATGACCACAACGGATGTGGCTGTGAATAAGGGGAAATACCAGCAGCATGACTTAATATACATTATGTACGCGCATAATTTATCTATAAAAGATCACAAGTTATATGAAAACTGACATTTATTCATAGGTAGCAATGTTACAAAGTTAAAGAAACTTGCTTTACATATGTGTAGAGTAATAGCATTAGGTCAAACAGGTTTCAAATGTATCGTTAAAATATTTATTATATTATATATCGGCAGAGATTCTATAAAATTGTAAAATGCATTAAATTAAAAATGATGCAATTAATATCCCCCCCCCCCCTCTCCTCCCCGTCATCCATATTTAAGCTTTTTACACTTATAAAATATATAAAGGCGTTGAAATTTGTAGAACCTTTCTAAAATTCTAATCTATTTACACATAAAAATTAATTCACAGCTTCTTAAAAGTAACACGTGTCAATGTGTGGTCTTTAATCGCTAATCATACTATTTTATACTCTCGATGAAACGTTAAAAGATTATTTAAATTTTCAGAAAATAGGGTATTTGTCAAATTACATGTGTTAAATAAAATTCAGTCTTATTGAGATCGTTTTTAAGTTCCAACAACGATTTATAACTTTTTGTAAAAGAGGTTTTTCATCGTTTCCTTTCGCTCTGACGTTACCAATGCCAAAGGGGTCTTTCCCTGACGATTGTGAATATTCGTTTGAGCGCCAGCGTGGAGCAAATGCAAGCATACCTCCTTTTGCTTATCCAAACTAATATTTTTCGATACTGCTGCTGCCATGTGCAGAGGTGTGTTCCCATTGTAATTCGTTGCGTTTACCACGTCCGCGTTAGACTTGGACAGTAATACCTGCTTGATAATGAAAACAATATTGCATAAGTGTTCATACTACAATTAAGCGATAATAGCTACGAGATTAATGAATGAATTCTTTATATACATATATGAAAATATACATACAAAAAACTCCTTACCCTTACAAGTGTAGGATCACAGCTCAATGATACAGCTACGTGAAGGGCAGTGTTTCCACATTTGGTCTCTTTTATTTTAGGATCTGCTCCATTTTCCAGCAGAAGCCTTACAGTACTTATGGATTTTATGCTTTTAACCACTGGATCATGGGTTTCAACCGCAACATGGAGAGCAGTCCTCCCTTTAAAAATAATGAAATTGTCCATTTCAATATTACCAGCCATTATACGTACATCAACAACAAAATGTTCCCTTTGCTTTTAAGCTTACCATCGTAATTCCTTTTTGAAAGGTCAAACACTCCATTTCCCTGTTTTGTTTTTAAAGACAAAAGCTCTGCTAAAACTTGGTCGTGAGAGTCACCTTTTGCTGCCAAGGAATGTATTAACGTATCACCCTAAAATTATCAAATGCCTCTTTGATTCACCTATGCTAACTATAATTCTTCGTCACACCTATCTAATTGTTATATCAATCAAATAATCATTACCCGCGTATGATACAGCCTCTGGTTAATATCAATTCCTTTCTGCAACATGGCAGCGGCTAGATAGCCAGTGATATAAGCCATTTGTGGGCAATTGATCGCTGAGAGATATAGAGCATCTTCTCCATGATTATTCGTCATGGATAAGGCTCCATGAATAGTGCCGAGTCTTTCCACCAAAGGTGCTAGATATGCCCTCTTTTTTGCAAGCTCCTCTGCATTGCCTACCAAACACATGAGCATCCTGAAATTGCACATTTAAATGGTTTTACTTCTACTTTAAAACAGTTTCTCTATATATGAATATTGGTCTAAATACTAGGGGGAGAAAAAAAGAAATACTAACGTGTCACCATCAATATCCGGTTTGGCCAATTCTTCCACAGGCTTCCTCAAAAGATCCAGCATAGCTCTCTCCACGTCCTTTGGATGCAGCCCTTCTTTCAATCTTTCACTTGCTGGAACTGAAGGTAAATTCAAAGATGGCCATGGTGTGATAGTCCTCTTTGAGATTCTATGATGTGTAATAAGAGAAATAACTTTAACATCTCACTTCTTATCTCTGTGGATGTTTGTATTCGTTATTAAAACATTGCGTCTTTGGATATAAGCAGATAAAACCAGATTCAAGCAATTACGAAAGAGTGTTCACTCATATATATATATATATATATATATATATATTAATACATTATAGCGATAACGAAAGATTGGTACCTTTTTGGAGAAGAGCGACTGGGTCTGAACGAAGATACCATTTCAGGTATTTGGAACTCGTTAAACTCGGATGGAGAATTGGCGCCACTGGAATTTATCGCATGACTTTGTTCGATAGTCGAAGTCGATTGCCGAGATTCTGCAGATGCGCAATCGTACATAATGTTTTGAGAAGTTTCAAATTGTTGGGCTGGCCAATCACAGGACTCGTTGCACAAGCCGTTATCCCTTTGGCTTGGAATCATCGTACCCTCTTGAAGTTGCTCCAATGGACTTTTGCCAATTGCATTCTTCATGGAACAATTATTGTAAAGCTTGTCCTTTAAATTTGGATTGCTCATAGCCTGTATATAATTTTCGTTGGAACAAGACAGATTGTTTGCTCTTGGTAGCTGAATCGTGTTTTGCGAATTATTTGTAATATCTTTCAATGAATATTCAGGATTATAATTGTTAAGTCGCATCTTATTGAACTCGGATGCGTTATATTCGTTATAATAAATATTATTAAGATTGAGATTGTTGGTTCGGTTGGTGTTTGGAGAGTCACCGTTACCGTCACCGTCACCGTCACCGCCATCGCCATCGTCACCAGGTAAAGCCTCTCCCAGATTGGATTCGAAATGCTCTAGTCCCAAATAGGCGTTCTCGTTATTCATAGGTAACATGTGCGACTTGGGGACCACTTGCATGTCATCGGTAAAATCATTCCTTCTACCCAAATCGCCCAATACGACTTCTTCCACGAGTTCCAATTCGCTACTGTCAATGGGATAAACAGTCTCGCAGCTGTTGATAACCGTTCCTGATGAATTATAATTGATTCTCCAATCCGTAAGAGCGTCAAATTTTTCGCTGAATTGTTCCTCGATTTGTGGATTTAAGCAGTTTTGATAATTCGATGGACTGGGCGTATCGCCATACGACTGATTCGACGACGATGACGAAGATAAGCCTTGGGGCACTCGATATACAGATGGAATCTAAAAGTCATCGAAAAGTGATCGCTCGACGATAGGAACGAGGCTCGCAATTAAAATAGCATTTGGATTATTGTAAACGGACGGCGATAATTTCAATAAGCAATTTTCATGAACAAAGTTTCACGCTAAATACCTGCGGTGAGCCAATTGGACTGCCCGCTGCGTTAGAGTGGGTTATGGGTGATTCGAGATTCATTCCCGAGCCCGGAGACTGAGCACGACTCGAGGAACGGCTGGCCGGTCTCGAAATACCAATATTGCAGCTACTGATCGGTGAATCGCTCCAAGTATCGGCTCTGGTTAACGGAGATGGGACAGAATTGCTACCACTACTCTCCGGCAACATTTGGCCAGCTTGGAATCCCCCTTGCGTTAGGATCTTCAGTAACGAGTCTTCCGGAGAATCATTCACGATTATCGATGGAATTGGCCCAGCCTATGAATTTATCAATACTCTTAAAACACGCTATATGTACAATTATTAAACGGAGAGACCCGCAATTTTGGTCAATCGAGACTCTATCAACGTTTTTCTATCAATTATTCTGCAAAATACGTTATTACAGTTCGATTCGACGATTGAACGAGTGGCACGAATTTTCATTCATGGGAAATATTAATAATCAGTGCAATCCACGTACTCTACTGTCATTGCTGTTTCCATCGAGGCCAGCTCTCTCGCTCGAATCCAGCCAGCCATTTTCTTCGAGTAGTCGATTGGCAGAATCTTGAAAGTCTCCTTCGTTCTCCGCTGCGAAATCTCGAGGGGGCAGGTTGCCGTTGTACGATTTGGACAATCTGTCCAGAGCTGGATTCATCATTTCGCTGTACTTCCTGTCCATGAGAATTTGCTCGGCAGCTTCGTCGAAACTTCGAGGGTTCGAGCGATGCTCGTTCGTTTCCGAGTCAGCCAGCCAATCGACGATAGGCATGTAGGGTTGATTTCTGGGTGTCTGATGGTGCATTCCTGGTCTGATTGGTCCACGTTCGATCAGCTCTCCCTCCTTTTCCTCTTCCTCTCCCATTCCAACTTTAGCACGACATCCACCATCTCGACAGCTCGACCGATACTCCTTGCTTTCAGATAGAGAGAGGAAATTCACGTTGGACGTGTAAGGTTGATTTCTGGGTGTCCGATGGTGCATGCTTGATCCGATCGGTCCACGTTCGATCAATTTTCCCTCATTTTCCTCAGAGCTTACCGATGCATTCTCCTCCTCCGAACAATCACCCTCCTCCACTGCATCTTCGCGATGATTCGCGTTATCCAAACGAGATTCAACTTTATCCTTCCTGTCGTTCGCTTTTGCTGCGCAATTATCATGATCCTCGTTAGAAAAATGCGCAACTCTCTTCGCAGTCGGTGAATTCACATTTTTCCTAATTGCGACAGCTTTTACCGAATTGCCCGTTGGATTTTTATTAACTTCCGGGTCGATCGGGTTAACCTTACACGTTATAGCGTTTTCTTCGCAACAATATGCTTCTTTATTGCGATCAATTTCCTCCTTTATCTTTGACAAAGCAGTGGCGTGGGTCCCTCGATTGCTTTCGTCGTTCCTCGACATCCCATTGTCCCTCTTCTTCCTGCCGAGGTCCAAGCGAAGAAAAGCTTCCTTCTCGAGGATTTTTCTTTCCTCGTCGCAAATAAATCGCAACGACTCGATTTTCTCGATGATGTCGTCGAATTTTTGCAAGTTTACCGTGACGTCTCGAAAATTGCCCATTTCTTGGGTCGATTTGCAATTTTCGCTTGGTATCGTGAAGTGATCTTTGGGGTAGAAGCGATTGGTGGCCTTGGTGCGATTCATCAGAGCAGTTTGGATGCAGACTGGTGAGGTTGCTTCGGTGCTGGCCATCCTTCCACTTGTCGTTTTAAAAAATCCAAGTTGAGAACCTCCACTGATCTTTGTGGATCACCTTGCCTCGTGGATAGTTGAGGTTCTTTCTTCAAGGTCGACCTCCCGACCAATTCATAGACAGTCTAGATGGAAATAAGAAAATATGATAATTAAGGTTACGGTGTCTTTTCAATCTCTCTCTCTCTCTCTCTCTCTCTCTTATACCAAACATGTAATTCTACTTGTTAGCCTAATTTCTAACACCCCAACTCCCTCCCAATATCACATTTAATTTTAACGTTCGACTCGCTCGAAATCTCTCTCGTATACGACTCGAGCAATCAAACAAGTTTTACACATTTTCAGCGAAACATGTGTTCTCTTTATCTGTCGTATAATCAAGACTATTTTTCACCTACAATTAAAGTATTAGACGACAAATAATAGCCTTGTATAATTACTTGTTAAATACACACGGTATATCGCCTGCATCTAAATTCCCTCAAAAGCCTTATCAATGTTTCAGTTTACTCGTTGCTTTCTCAATTTGCGCTACACATATTGTATTAAGTATTCCTCGTTTACCAGCTAAAAGCTTTTTTATCTATCGTAAAACTACTATCACAACGTAAAATCGACCTGTTTGGAATTTTAAATATCTCGCTTTTGTTTAATTTATGATTCCTCGGTACACCTTTTTTAATTATATCCAAATTTAAAAGTCCACGCTACGAAGCGTTAAAGTAGACTCGATATCACGATCGCCTCATTGTAACAATAATTAACGGCTTGGCTGTTCGCGAACGTGAAAATTAGTCTTTATCTATGCCAGAGGCAAATAAATGCTGAATATTGCCACGAAAGTTTGCTATATAAAACTATAAAGTAATATATATCTATATACAGCCCCATGAAAAATGGTGGAAGAAATTTTGCAAAAAACACGTACACGATTTGGTATTCGACCCAAAGCAAGGTGAGTTAAGTTAATCGCGTGTATCGTGCAAGAAGTAGGGATATATATGTGGCCAATCGAGAGGCAGACTATTTTTACAACATTGATATGACAATAATGCAGTAAAGAATAGTTTTTCGGGTCAATGCTTAAAATGCAGTTAGCAGTATTAATAAGAATTGTTTGTCTCTACAGAGTGTTATAGCTGGTTTCGCTTTGGGCTGACTTTCCCAAACACAGGACAGGATTCAGAGTGGAAACTTGAGAACTCAACAGCATCTTCGAACATTTAACACATACAACATTGACTATATATTTTACCAGCCTTAAACTTCAACTTAAACTCTCAAGTTTTAACTGCGTATATCCTCGACATAATATTATTGCTTTATACATTTATAATCATCATACGATAATAATACTGTAAAAAATATTTTTTACCAGCCAGAATGTTCAAAATTTGGTTAGTCTTTGTTTATAACATACTGTGCTCGGAAGACTTTACCTCTCAAATAAAATCCTTTACTATTTCTCTATATTCAACGTACCATTGTATAAAATATCATTTCGTCACCAATATTTCTAAGGATGAAAATGATATAAATGTCATTAGCAATATTAATAAACTCTGTTTTGTCTATAGTATTTAAACTAGTTTCGAAGTTGCTTCTCGAAAGAGGCTCGTTAGTTTTCCAAAAATTTGAGATGTGGCAGTGGTTAAAATGCAGTTAGCAGTATTAATAAGTGTTTTTCTCTCTCTCTCTCTGCAGAGTACGTATTGTAGCTGGTTTCGTGCGGGTGCTTTCCGAAACCTAACCTTATTAGTTTCCGCGGAACGCGCGCATCAGGCAGGAGGCTCCGCCTACTGTTACAGGCCAGAGGCACACGACACGACCAGAATATCACCAAGCCGAGCAAGCAGCAATCTAGCAATCTCGTACGCGGTACGCTTGAAACGCATTGCCGTGATGCGTTGCATATCTCATTGTCAGTGACGCTGCTGGAAAGATCCCAGCGGTTCTTTAATCTTCCAATGTGCACTCAAAACGCCTCCAGCTATATCGCCAGTCGACACCAGGCGTAACTCACGCGCGGCATATCAAAAACACTCATCGTTCTATATCTACTCTCTTGACCCATATCTCACTACCAAATTTTTTTATACGGACAATAAACATTGATCTCGATCTGGCTCTCTTTATATTTAACTCGTACGATCATTCAATTATTTCCTTTCATAGTTTTGTACAAATAAATGTATTTTATTGTGAAATTTATTAAAGTTGTTTCGGACATAAACGATGGAATTTTGTAATTAAAAATTTGTTCGAAACTTCAAGTTTATTCTTTCTCTTATCAATCAAACGTAATATAATGTACAATGATAGATTTGGAATTTTATTATAATATTGTTTTTAAATTTCTTAACTCGACGAAGTTGCAACATAATTTATGTTCCTTACAATATATATACGAGTTTGATACGAAGCTTCTTTTCTAAAATTCAAAAAATTTCAGATTCGCACTGAGACTGGCTCAGCCAATTAATGCACGCGAATCATCGAGGCATAAACTTGTCCAAAAACCGTTAGGTTTTCGGCCAAAGAAATATTAGCTCGTAAACCTTAAACTTATGGAAATTAGCAGCTAGGTCTCGAAGGTTCTTCGAGAAATCCATCCAGCCGCGTAACACGCTCGTGTGCGATCGAAGTCAACACCGAAGTTAGGAAGATTTCCCCGCGCGAAATCTTTGTTTTAGCAACGCGTTTAGATTCTCGTATTTGGTTATTTCGCGGCGTCGATATTTGGAACGGAGGAATATAAAGGAGTGACTCATGATTCGTTACGTGGGAACTGGAGAAGAAACAAATGGGCCAATAAGCTATAAATCAAAGGTCAATCTTCCACATCGCGCTCGCGGTGGCTCCTCGTTCAGCCTCGATCCCAGCACTTGCCATGTGCATGTATTAAATAAGGAACAAAAGAGGGAAAATACTAAGAAATGGAGGTAAACAGAAGCGTGCGTTGGTCGCGTCGAGCGATTAAAAATACCGTGACCGATTCCCCATAATCTTATCTTTGATGAGATTTGTCAGAAATTGCCCGCATCAACGGCCAAGCGTGCACAACCGCGGCATGTACTCTGCACAAGTGCATATATATATATATATATATATATATATACGTATAATTGTTCCTCTCCGCGCGTCCTCGCAACTTTCCACCAACATCACCGGCATGTTTCTCACCGATTTAGGATTAGCTCGTAAATTTGCCGAAAGAAATCTATGATGCAAATTATTATTTCGCAAATGAGCGGGTTAGCGCCGGTCGGTGTGGTGTCGAGACTCGCTTGTTGCTATACATGTGCATACAGTGAGTGGTGAGTGTGTGGTGGCAAACAAGCGAGTGAGAGTAAGAGAGAAAGGGGGGAGATCAGGGAGAATAAAGAAGAGAGAAGGGGCTATATATATACGTCAACTGGAAAACCCAGAAAGGGGAAGAGAGATAGAGAGAGAGAGAGAGAGAGAGAGAGAAAACGCGCGTTAACCAAACACCGAAATGGTCGCGAGAATCGAAATTGATAACGAGATCGGACTTACTGTATAAATTATCACAGCGACCTATTCGACGGCTCATGCTTGTAAAACTCTCACGGTTCAACACTGATACACTCGATCGAGTAATACAAGAATCGATGAAAAACTGTTGCGTGTGTTTGTGTGTGTTTTTTTAGCACTTTGCGAGCTTCGCGAGCGAAGCTTTTGCACTGGACAGAAAAACAATTATTTCCCTCGAGAGAGGAGAATCGTAGATAAATTGCCAACAGTTCTTCCAAATGGCACACTGTAGAAGAAAAAAGCTGGCTCGCGATTGCCAGCGAGCGCGCGGACGAGATTCACTCGCACGACTGTCGAATCGAATGTCGACTGTCGACTGCCGAGCGCGGACTACGCACTACGCAGTCAGTCAGTACAGTATACGGACAGTTTTGAGCTTATGGAAGGCGCGTTTCGTCTCGCGCCAACTTCAATGCAGCACTCGAGCCTCGACGCACTTGGATGGACGCGCGTGGCAGAGGACGGATCCAGCGGAGGAGCAGAGCAGCCACCTAGTTGATCGAATCAACCTGCTGCAGTGCAGTAAACCAGCCAGTCAGACAGTTAAACGTTGAGCCAGCTTGAGACTCCAAGTCGAGTCCGAGGTTTTCAACCAGCCAGCTCGCTGAGTCCGCCTCCTCCTCGCGCTCCTGACTCCCCCTCCCCTATTCCATAGCGACCTCACGATTAAGGGGAGAGGAGAAGGTCCTATCACTCTCTCTCTTTCTCTCTCTCTGCCCCTTCAATCATCGTTCCCTCTTCCACTCAGTCTCCAACTCACGATTCTCTCGTATTTCAGCCTTGCCTCACCTTGCTCTGCTGCCTCCTTATCGACAGGGACGTACCAATTTTGGCACTACTTGTTCTTGCAAAATTACTCCTTTTTTATTTTATTCTATTTTGCGGTAAAGGTGTACGTTACTACACTTTGTTTGTATATAACATACTTGTTAGATATTACTATCTCACAATTTATACGAATAAAATTTCTTGTCAAGGCTGCTGTTATCATTGTGTAATTGGAATTGTCTCTCTGAATTGTTACAGTAATAATATTTCGCTCGTTGGGTGAATTTTCCATCGCGCGTGTTTAGAGGTTATGGGTTATTTTCGTAGGCATTGTGGCAGAAAAAGTGTCTTTTGTCGAGCATCGCGAGGGGTTTATTTATTTACCGATGCATATGCCATTACTGGCTACTGCTCGGTAAGCGTGTGTGTGTGTATAGTGTGTATGCCGAGCGAAGACGAGGAGCTACGCCACTGTGACTAAATAACACGAAGGAAGGAGGGCGCCTGCGCATGTGCGAGCAGCTACGTCATCAACAGTGCCATTTACAGTTTGTTTTCGTTCGTTGGACGGCTGGCCGCTGGTTGGGGCCTCCCCTCCCTGCACTCCTGGCCTCCCTGGCTTGGGAAACAGTGGATGTGGAAGAGTGTCACGCGTCTTTCGAGATTCCACGCGAGACTTTTCGAAAGGGTATATCGCGATTCGTGGACCACTTTTCGAGAAGGACGTCCAGATTCTCAATGCAACTGCAATTATAAAAATTAAAACAGTCTTGCAATACCGATCGAATGATAATGAAAAATCGCGATAAATCGTTGGAGTAAAATGCCATTGGAACTTTGGAATCATTCATTTTATTCCTTTTCATCGAATAATTATTGTGGTCCGGTCGAGCTGCTATTGGAAACATTATACTTTCTCTTTACGTCGCAGTAACTTTATCGAAACGATTTGACTGTGTTTAAGCTTCTGATTGTATAATGAGATTGATGAGTATATACATAGTTATGCAAACTCAACGGAGCGATTAGAGGATTATATAGTTGAAACGTTATTACTTTATGTAATGCAGCTACTGATTTTTCTTCTGGATACACTTATTGACATCTTAGTGTGTAATGTAACCCTCGATTGATCGACGATCGAATTGGTATAAGGACTCGGAGGGGTATCTATATTAATTGGAGACTCTATGCATCTCTTTTGTTATGCATAAAATCTTGGTTTGTGCAAGAATTTGATTCTTGCTAGGGAAAGGAGAGCTTGTCTCGCTGACGTCAATATTACTACTTAGAACCAATCAAATATCGTAAACGCACGGTGCAGGTAAGATTGAATCGATATGATGTAATAGATACTTTATTACGTAGTACTCGAAGATTTGGTATAAGAGAATCGAAGAAATGACGTATAAGTAAATTGCTATGACGTGCTTATAAAATGAAGATGTACAATTTGAAATGATTTGAAGCTAAGTACGCAAGATCAGGTGAGATGCATTTACGCAAATAGCAGTATTTCACAAGGATTAAATCTATTTCGAGTTGCATTAATTTTATTGTAGCAATGAGAAAATGAGAAATGCAATTTTCTTTGTTTCAGCTACTACGTCTTTGTTTCTTCGAAACGATCGAATAAATAAGGGGTATATTGATAAAATTGTTAAACGAATCATTTGTCCCTGTGTTTTTTTTACCAACGCAGACTGCAGCACTCTTTATTTAATTTTGTTTTATTTATGTTATATAATTGAATATTGTATACATATATAAAGGAATTAAAGATGATACAAAGTAAGACCAGTTTATTTCCAATGAAAAATAACCGCAGTTTTGCATATTTACAATTATCTTAAATTGTATATATAGCATATCCTTTAAACAAACTGGTATAAAGTATGAAGGATCGTGATATTTTTCTTATCCCGACATCTCCACATCCACGTGGCATAGGTATGTATATATACTTATTAATATTTATTTGAATTTTTCGGAAAATAGTGCGATACGTATACATTGCATCGATATCATTTGTAGGATACAATAGACTGCTCGTGTAGTTCCCTGAATTATGAAACAGGTTTTCTTCATTCGCGAAGACTCGGCAATTTTCCAGGAAAATCTTGTACCTAGATTATGCAGCTTCGTATACGATTGCGAATGATGAATTATGTGCGTAGGAAGCTAAGTTTACCCTATGGCGGAGAACGAAAGGAGATTATTAATATTTTTGAAAATTCATTGTAACGCATTTATTACACAGCTTACTGCTCTATTATCGCAATTTTATTCGAGAAAGTTAAGCTCGAGACAAAAGATTATTAAATACTCGAATTTTTTTCAATCAATTTACACGTGCTCGTTCGACTAAGTGAGAAAAACAGTTAATAAATCTTGATTAAGAATAAATAAAAGAAACGACAGGTGTAACACAACTATTTTTAACTTGGCTATCAACGATAAAGATTTATTGTAAGAACTGTCTCAATTGGCAGAGTTTTATCGTGAAGCACCGTAATTGTGTAAACAAGCGTTAGTCAAAGATATAATTTTTTCAACTGCATTATTCACACTTCATATTCTACATTACCGTGAATCAAATTTAATCTAAAAAGTGACTATTGTTACCCGGTAAAAGTAATTGTTAGATCATTTTATATTAACCAGATATTGTTATTCGACGAACATGGATCCATCAATGATTGATTTTACCACATTGTTAATGTAAGCAAGACCTCCTGTCGCGTACATTATCCAATAAGTGACAGCCAATAGCCAAACTTTAAATATCCTGTCGACCCAAAGCATCCTGTAATGAAAGAACAAAGAAAAATTTTTTCAATTTACAGTTGTAAGACTATACAAGGCTAGAGTAGTTTAAGAGCTGACTACAGAGAGAGAGAGAGAGAGAGAGAGAGAGAGAGAGAGAGCTAATTAAATTTTAGAGCCGATATCAATCCTGACCTGTACCACGATAATTAATACCAATAATTCAGGGGGAATAAAGAGTAATTTATCAGAATTTTACAAGTGTGTTGCAAAGTAGCTTCCTGTATGTATAATCAGAAATGCTTCAGAAAAAATAATACGCTTAATTTTCGCATTACAGACAATTTTAATTTTCCTGTAAAACAAACGCGCACACGTAAGCTTATCTCCTTTCATTCGCGATTAGCGCAAGATAACCATTTAATTCTTCTAAACTACAACAACCGTGATCGATTCTCTGCTCTTACACAATTATTACTGCGTAAAATTGTCCGTTTCTAGCTAAAAACCCACATTTAGGTGGAATAACATTTTTAATCCATTCACTGTATTTCGAGAACACTTTACATTTTTAGTTTCTATTTTAAGTGGTAGGCGTAAATGACAAACAAGTTTCGTATATAATTAACATTTTGCACGAAAATAGGAAAAGATGGCGAGATATCTCGTAAATATAATACGAGCACGTACAAAGTTTAACAAACTTTATTAAGATATATTTACGTAATTTAAGATAATGCTATAACGAGTGATGCTAGAAGCTTTAAAAAAATAGTGATATAAAATATGATTATTCATCGTAGTTGCAAGAGTGAATAAATGTCTGGTAAATTTGTTTGTTTAAATAACGGTGCTTATCTTTCATAGCGATAAATTTGCATCGCTGCACGTGCAAGGCGACGAAGAAAGTGGATGATTTTTAGTGAAACGACCCGCAGACCCTGCAATGGCGTCTTGCAAGCCAAAAGTGCTTAGGACACGAGCCACGTTACGTTGGAAAGTGAGTGGAGATGGCATTTTCTTTTACCATAGTTTATCCGTTTAAAATTTTAAAGTCTTCGGTAAATCGCTTTGGTGTCTAAAAATGTATTGGCGACGGTCTAAAAATATATGTACGCATGCTCGTGTTGGTGGCTGGTGCAGGAGAAGAGGGGGACTGAGAGGGGAGATCGAAGGGGGGATAGACTCGTAAGAAAATCCATTGGGGATTTCCTCGGTCTGTCGATGCGTGACGCTGGACTTATCTCTTCTCTGCTTTTCTTTTTTTTTCTTCCCCTCGAGAAGTTCTTACACACTTTACACTCTTTGCACTATCTCTGCTCACGACTCGCGCACCCATTTTGCACACACGCACACTGGCCGAGCAGTGTTATATTTACTTGGTTAAACAATTTAAACTCGATTATAAACAAATAGTGATATACTTTAAAATCAAATATTAGCATTTTTTAGTAATTAATTTTGTAACGAAACAACGTTTCGAGAACTCAGGTCCTTGTTCTAATTAAAACATTATAAAGAATTAATTTTTTACTTTAAATATTTCTAATTTTAACAAAATTTAATGTGTTTTAAACTAATAAGATCTTTTCGGAGTGATGCTATTTAATTATTTCTCATTGATCTGTGTAAACAATGAGTAAGCACGTATTTGTCCAAGAAATTATGTCTGACAAAGATTCACAAATTGTTTTATTAGTTAGTATTGTTACGCACACATACGCGTATGTGCGTAAATGACTGCGTATTCGTAGATGCAACGTTGTAGCTACCTATTCTAGTTTGCAGAAGAGCTAGTGACCTAGTTTTACACTAGCGACAATGCCATCGACCAAACACTGTGAATAAACCAACTGGCACAAAATCCTGATATCACATATATTGTCGTTGACTTTTCAGTCTCGCGTACAATCTTTTGCACATCGTGAGGACACTTGGTCACCACCAGTTTATTCTCATTTAAATAGTGGTAGATACGTACGCGCCACACAATCACCGAAAATCATTAATTTACACAAAACCTCGAATTTTATCCAATGAAATTGCATCCGGATTATTTATTTGTATATCGAAATTCGTATGTAATGTATCCTTTCACGCTCGCGCGTTGTTAACGATATTTATTCGAATGTTCAACTCTGACGTTGGTTATTTTAATTTGTTGCTAATCCAATGTTTAAAATTGAAAATAATGGATATTCGTTACAATATATTATGCTTATGAAAAAACTGTTTATGTAACAAAAGAAATGACCAGGCCACTGTGATACCTTGCTAATCAGATGTTGTTACGTAGTAAATTTAGAATCGTCGTCAGCATTTGTAAGGATTTTTTACTTGGCGTTAAGTGCTAATAATTAATGTTCCAATGTTATTCCAAGCGAAGATAACGTGACGATTGCGGACCTATTTAGGTCCGCGCAGGCTCTGGCTCTACTACTACCACTTACCACCCACATATGTACTTTAAAAACTAATACTGAAATTGCAATGGATTTTACTGTGGTAAGCAATCATTCGATCAATCAATCTTCGTACATCTTACCTGTTAAAGTGAGCTTTGGACTTGTCCAATTGAGTTACGTCTTCGTGCAGTAGATACATTTTGCTGGCGTAGAGGCAATTCCTATAAAAAGTAGATCATTCTTAAAATTTGCCTCGTCCTCCCTTTAATAAATAAAAATTCAAATCTATTTTACTTGAAAAATTCTGGAATATCGAAATTCTCATAGACAAATCCAAAATCTTTCGCATTTTCCGGTGATAAATCATTCAATAGTTTCAGCAGCTTCTCATTTGAAAAACTCCAGTCATTCGTTGTAAAATATGACAAGGCCATGTTCGAGATGTAAACTTTTCGTTGTAACCTAACAAGCCTGTCAGAGTATACAAAAAACAATAGAGTAATAATTGAATCTCAACCAATGTTGTATGTGTGCATATATATGTAAAATCTGTTACTGATACTACAAACTCTTACATAGGCTTTCTGCCACTCAGTTTTAATAAACCATCGATCAAAACTGCTGGAAGTAAATGTGTTAGCAAGACGAGTAGATAATAATAAACTCGACATCTCGTTATAGTGACAGCAGGGTGCCAAATTATTCCATCCAGAGGGATTCTTTCGTTATAGTACAGTCCAATGGCTATCAATTCTTCCATCGAGATGCTTTTGATATTGTTAGAGGCACAATTGTAAACGTAGACATCTGGATCTTCGGTTACGCTGTAAAATAATTCATCAAGTCTGTGAAATACCGATGAAAATGCATTAAATTGAATTAATGGTTCCCCTTGAATGAAATGTTAAATTAATCCCACGTTTTCATTCCTCTTTTCCAGGCAGCGATCATCATTGTTTTGATCGCCATGTCGACTGGCATATAATCGGACGATGCTTTCTTGTCCGCAAAAACCGCCCTTAGCACACCTTTACCACCCCCCACCATCATACCAACAGGTCCATTAAAGTTGTCTATCCAACCCCTCACAGGTTCCTCGAACGACGAAATTACTGCAAAGGAATAATTATTTGTTCACTCTCGTTAAAAAAGTAACGAGTCATTCAAGTGGAAAAATAGATGAGATAGAAATTTATTTACCTATCGAGGGTCTAAAGATTACACTTGGTAATACTTTTGCATAATCCGATATCACCAGCTCGGCTAATCTTTTTGTAAAGGTGTAAGTGTTTGGCATGGCTCCCAAATACCTTTGGAGAAAGGAGGGAGAGAGAATAAATTATTTATGTTCCTCACAAAGTATATATAAATTATTTAACGAAATTAAAATCACTTACTTGGAGCTGAAAGTATTAAGGATGTGTTCGTCCACAGTCTCAGCCATTTTTATGACTTTTTTCCAATCGATATTAGCTTCGTAAGCAATCTCTTCAACATGTGGCTTATCGGCGTGTGCATAGGTTGAGCTGACGTGCACTAAAGACTAACGAAAAATCGTGTTATCAATGTTGCATGATTGTCATTGCAATGTTGCTGTAATCATATATCGAGTTTATCATAAATATTATTGTTTGTCGAGTAGGAAGCTTACAATTAAATTCTTCATGCTTCCAGCGAGGATGCAGACGTCTCTGGTCGATCTCAAATTAACAAAAATGGCGTCTTTTAATTTATCGTCGAAACGTACGTTAGCTGCTACGTGAAATATGATGGAGACTCTTTCGATGATCACTCTTCTTTCGACAGGTGGCAATCCGAGACCTTCTTGCGTCACATCACCCCTCACAGGGATCAATTTCTCAAAACAAGATGGCCGCTCCTCCCTTAACTTGTCAAACAGCTGAAACAAGATTTTCCAAAGTATTCTATATATTGTTAGTTATACCAATTTTTCGAAAGATTTTTTTGATAAATAAAAACTTGACACGATCAACACTGATATCCATGAACAATCACAACCAAATTTAACTGTGAAAAAGCTTCTAGAATATTTTATTTTCGCATAAAAAAAAAGGAAAATTAATTTTCAATATCGAGCTTTCCGGATATTTCTCAAATACATCTTTTTAGCATTTATGTAATACTTGATAATTATTGACACTCATCTTCTAATAAATATATCAAACCTGACACTTGTATTTACATATATATATATATATATCGATATCAGAGTGAATCTTTGCGTCAAGTTATCTCCAAGAGAGATTGTATTTTTCACTAAAATCAATCTTTCGTAATAAGCATATCTATATGTAGGATAGTAATCTATAAATTTTTTACCGGTAGACTTAGCATTTTGCGTAATCGATTATCGATACTCATTTCCTTTTTTGGACGCATCAGTAAGAATATTTCTCGCACCTCGGGACATGACCTCAGTATTTTTTCCACTAAAACTTTTCCCAAGAATCCAGTACCACCTGTGATAAAAATGCTTCGTCCAGCGTAAAATTTTGGTATCAACATGGAGGAGTCCGCTTCTTCCTTACTCATCTTTCAATCGAAATGGGTAAGATCAATAGCTCACTATAAGCATATATTTATTATACTATCTTTGAAATATCACTCGATTAAATAGCAAGAATTTGCCACTATTAAACTCGTTCTCTCCTATTTAATTAAATTTAATCGACCGAAGCACAAAAAATAATACAAATTTGTCAATCACCTTTTCACTCAAACACTATTTTTTTTACTTCGTTTTCACTGCAAGCCCAATTCTCAAATGACCATATACCTCCAAAGCAACGGGAAGTGACGTAGCTGACTCTGCTAAAGAGGGCACTTCTAAGGTTCAAGGAGTCATATACTTAGTATGTACATTCATCAACATTCATTTACATATTAACTTCTTTATATTGTTACAAATATTGAAATGCAGCAAATCATTGGCAACACATTACTATTATTAGCTTTTAACAAAACAAACTCAATAATCATGCATTTTTGTTTCTTTGCATTCAACGTTTTATTTAATGGTAACAAATTCTCCAAATTAATTCCACTGAAATTTGTATCCTCTCTAATGATGAAATCTCGACCGTTTAAATTGCGGTGATTAATTCGCTATCCACACTATCAATTCTACCAACCTTTCTTGCATATTCACTGTTATTACGTGTATATACATAGTATTATACGATAAGCCTTTCGTTATTTGATGTTGGTAAAAATAGAGTCTTTAAATTGTTAATTATATTGCCACGTGTAGCTTCCTTCACGACGAGCATTGTTTTCTTGGTGAAAGGGAAAATAGATATTTATAAATAAACTAATGTGTGAATCAATATCTGTACAGAGGATCAATATGGTTTTCGTGTGAAAGAAAACATTGAATATAAGAATCTTTTTTAATAAATTATTATAATATATTACAGGGCTTAAAAATAATTCAAACTATGAAACTTTTCCAAATTAACATTAATTTATTTATAAAAAAATTCGTCGAGTCTTCGATTACACCGGAAGTAATAAAATTTATCGTGATCATTTTCTAGAAACGAAATAAGCCTCCCAGCAAGAGAGTGTTTCGTGGAAAAGCAGAAAATGCAGGGTAACTTTGGCTCTCTTCCTGGATTCCAGTTTGCATGCACCGCAAAACATCGCTCGGAGCTGCAGCAACTTTATACGATCAGGGCTGAATAGTAAATCGATACTATCGTCAAAGAAGATACCATATAACACTGATTATCATCTTAAACAAATACCGATGCGAAGAAACTATTTTTTGTCCTTGCAAATATTATTTCCGATAATTTCTCTGGACTGCTGTACTCGATAGCCCGAGTCCACGCTGCGATAAAGACAAATATGTCGGAGAAAGTAAAAAAAGCTGCGGAAAAACAGCGAGCAGCAGCAGCTGCCGCTGAGGCTGAAAAAATTAGGTAAATTTTAAAACTTTTACTTTTTACATTATTGAAAGAAAAATTAAATTTGAATGATACATGTTTATTAGTCGATATAATTAAACGAGCAGCAGATTGAAGTCTGAATATTCCGAAATATTTAAATAATAAAACTGTATATCGGTTCTTAATAACTACATAGATGCATGTGTAACAAGTATGAAATGCAGATGGAAATTTCGCGAGCCTGGCACACCTCTATACTTAGTTTCCCATCCCTTATCAGACTACCCTACTTTCGAGCTAACTGACGGTTCACCCTCCCCACCGACAAGTGAGAATTTGCCACGAGTACCTACCTCTCTCAGTCGAGCTTTAGACCTTTACGTGCAACTTTTAAAGCGCGAGTAAAAGCTTTCACCATTCGAGTATCGTTAATTTCCTTGCAAGGCAACAAAATTCAAGATAGAATTGAATGGAAGAAACGATTTTTTAGAAACGACGTAAAAAATGTTTGACGATTTGAGCATCATTACATTTTTCCGTAGTTATGCGGAGAATGTCCAAGCAAAATCTAAAACTCAATCCGAAAGGTATTTTCGTATTTTTTGTCCTATTATACCGGTTGTATATTATACATATATAGTCATTGCGTGATACAAGTTAAAATAAAGAGCGTCTAGTAACGCGGGGAATTTGACGCAGGCAACAAATGATCGACGAAATGTACGAGGAAATTCGGTTGGAGAAGTACAATTTCGAGCAGCGGGCGCTGTTGGACGAGCAGCAAATGGAAATGCGTAAAATTCAGTTGGAGAACACGTGGTCCGCGGTTCATAAGAACCAGGAAGCCTTTGAAAAGTATTTGCTCGACGATGAAAAGGAAGAAAACGTGCGTATATAGAAACCTCGAAAATTAATATGTATTTTCAAACACTTTAATCGTCGTTTCCAGTGGATATGGTATACAAAGTGTGATGGATTACCCAACCCTGCTGTTCAATCGGACATGAATACGTATTTCTTTATTTGGTCGATGGAAAATGCAAATTTTACTATGGCTCATATTGCAAACAAGTGTAGAATTATTATTTATGTCAGCATACGTTCCCCTTTTTATTCTCAACTTGAATTTGTCCATAGTGGTATGTTTTGATCTTGCATCAGTTACGCTTTTTTTCAGCTCTTAATCAAGGTAGACGAATTGATAGAACGTGCAAAATCAAACTCCACGGGATATATAGAGGAGTGGAAAGTGGTAGGGAGATATTAGTAATTTTTTTTTTCTTATTTCTTTCAATTTCTTTTCTTTTTTTTAAGAAAACTGTCACTTTACATTTTTTATCTTATCGTTAATGAACAGATCCGGCAGAGATTTAGAAACAAGTTGGAGGAGGGGGTAAATCAAGCCTGTTATCGTCTTCTGCGGCAAATCGAAAGGGATATGGTCAGAGTTGATATGAAAAATGCAATATATGTTTATGAGTCGGCTGAGATTACATCCTGTCTTTGGGCTCTGATAAAATTACCAATAAGTCTTAGAGTTGTACCAGTAAATGACAGGTAGTTTGAAGAGAAAACTAAATTCAAGTCATTCTATAATTAGGGTGAGGTATATACTTATGGCACCCTGGAATTAAAAACCGTAAAAGGAGATTTTTTTATCGATAACCCTATAAAAGATTTCAATTTTTCCACTGGATCCCTTTGAATGCCAATAGATAAAACGTTGGAAAAGGTTTTAGCAAAAAAATTGACTCTTTTATATTTAACAAGATAGATGTTTTACGTTCAGTCTTTTTCATGTCCTGCAGTTTATTAAAAACCTCACTCTACAGATGCATTTACTTGGGTACACTAGTCTGTCAATACATTACAACGTGCATTATAGGAAAGCAATAGAAGTAGAATTTCGAGAGATTGGTATTAGCATAAAAATGCCATTGGATATCGATGGTTATTGCATGGCTATCAGAGGCCTCTGGACCATATACGATCATATTTCTGATACTTGCTCGACCTACGAAATGGCGGAAATTCCTATAGAAAGCCAATTAAACATTGGTAACTGAGTTATCGCATGTGCAATAATTTATCTTCTTTTATACATTTATATATCTTCAATTCGACAGATCTGTTGACCTACTGCCAAAATCTCTATTCAAGCAAGCAACAGATTCGCGAGGACCAAGCAGAGGAGCGTGAGAAAAGGCTCCAAGAGAAAAAAGCTAAGCTCGAAAAATTGCAAAATCCACCAGCAGTGATTAAACCTGATAGAAAGAAAAAAGGCAAGAAGCAAATAAAAGTGAAGAAATCTGAACCAGAAGCTGATCTCGAACCACTGCCATACTTACCTACACCCGATGAAATTCTTTTAAGTAGAGAAGGTAATGAATTATTCAAATATATTCTATATAAGCATAGGAAAATCTAAGAATTTTGGTTCTAATACTGATACATGACTCGTATTGCAGAGGATATAAGAAAAGCACTGAGAAAACACTTGTCTATTCGTAGCGAGAAGACAGAAATTAATCTACGAAAATATAAAATTCTGGGAGGTATCTATCACGTGGATTTATTTTATCAACCACCACAGCCAAAAGATTTGGGCAAACGTACATTTTTAACAACCTGTAAGCATTATGAATTATAATGTAGAGTGTCGAGCATAATAATAAAAAGCATAAAATATTTTCTTTCATCGGCAGTAGAGATACCCAAGGAGTTAAAGCAGGTCCCCTTTTACAAGGAGTACCATCCACCAGCTCCAGCACCGGATGACGAGAGAACGCCCGAGGTCATAGAGGAAGAAATAAAAGCTCTAGAGGCTGCAATGGAAGCCTTGGCACTGGTAACCCTCAAGTAATGTCCTACGAAATAATAGAGTAAAAGTCTTTGCAAGTGTTGAAATTGAAGGTGAATAAAAAAATTTTTCACAGATTACCAAATACAATTCTTTGGTTCGAGCCCCCCTTGGTTGCTCACTGGATGGCGGAGAAGAAAATCTGGTCGACGCAATTTATACACGACATAAAGTTTAACGAGGAGCAGCAAATGATCACTTTTCGTACTGGAAGACTGGGCATTCACGGTCTTGCAGCGAATAAATTTGTCAATTTGCCATTTCAGAGTTGGGAGTTGAAGCCTGACTGTGGAAAAAACAGCAAAACTGGTATACTTCTCAATATAATTGGTGCCGCAGTGCAGGTTGAATTTATCGTTAGAGTAAGTAAGTTTCAAAGATTAACGACTGAAACGCTTCCATTAGTAGGAATATAAAACAGTTTTGTAAAACCAGGCTTTCTTTATCAGGAAGATACCGTGTGCCTGAGTTCTATGATTGGAGGTACTTGTTCTGCACTGGAGGATATAATCGGGCGATACATGAAAATCAAAAGTCTCATGAGGGTATACATATACTATTAGTAAACATAGGAATATAAGTGAATTTTTTTTATGACGATTCTCCAAGCTCAACTCGTTCTACTCGTTCGCATCACTTCGCGAAAGTCAATGGCAAAAAATGTTTTGTGGCTCATTGTCGCCTGGTCGCAACTCGCAACTTTCACAAGAGCCATTTCTGGTCTAACCGCGAGCAAACCATAATTGACGAAAGCCGAGCCACTTTTTGCCATTGGCCTTGGAGGATGGAAAAATTCTCGATTCTCGCGTAAATGTCGCTTACCTTCTTTTTCTGCCAAGCAGACGATGCAAAGCAGTGGATGTGATTTGTTTCCCGAGCGAGACGCCTTTTGTTATGTGAAAGGATTGTCTATGAAGCATCCGATCATGGAGAGACATCTGCAGGAGTGCATGGGACTATTGTGCACTGGCTACAGTTTTTCTTGGTCCCGGTGGAATGCCACTCGTTCATCCAGGGAAATAGTCGTGCAATGCAAAGAGTTGACAGGGAGTGCTAACGAGGTTAATGAAAAAAATAAACATATTTTTAATTCAATAATTCTTTCGACGTTGATCCTTCAAAAATTTATCCGATTTCCACGAGACTCTCGTGCATCTGTTCCATTTTGAGTTCGATAAGAGACGAGTAGGTTGATATTTTGTTCATCTGAGAAATCAGACTTTATTTGAAAAAGATTGATCGTTAATAATAATAAGTAAAATCATTTGGCACCTTTTATTGAACTGCAGTTTGTATACAAAGCTGGAGATTTATCATTTTTTCACTCGATACGCGATAACAACATTGAAGAGAGCTGCTTGAATAAACGCTTTATTGAAATAGAGCAAATATTAACCTCTGACATCACAGGTTTACTTATGTTACTAGTATTTTTTTCTTTCTCTTTTTGATTTTCAGCGATCAAGCTTAACGCTTCTGGTAACACCCGTACAAACCGTTGAGATCCAGTGTAGCGAGGTTAGCCAAGAATTCTCCGATGCTCCGACAGATGGCGAGCATGCCAAGGTAACAATCAAACATCATTCACGCCTCTCTCAATCTCGATTTTAATTTAATATTATTCCTTCTTTAAAATTCTCTTGTACCTGATTTTGACTTAAATTTTATACCTCGTTAATTCATTGTATCTATATTTATTGACAAAAGTCAAGGATATAAAAATGATATTTTAATAATTTTAACACGTGCGAAGAACTGGAATGAATTTTTAACGAGTTTCGACGCTGGATTAGTTTTACAGTGACCTTTATCACTACGCTCTTCACAAGGCAAGTATAAAAACTGGGATCGCGATGAACGAGATATCATTCAAATTAGTGCGGAGCGTTGTTTCGTTGCTGCAGCTAACAAACGTGATCAGTATGTCTTCGTGAGTTTTCTTGGTAGCCAATTTGAGGTTGGATCGAGGAGGAGCTAGGGAGAGAGAGCAAACGCGAGATTACTGGAATGGGCCAGGTGCTGTGCTTGCTGCTTTCTTCGATGAATACAAACGACCAATGATATTTTTCGGACAGAAGTGTTTTATTTAAATACATAACGTGTCTTAAATTTTAAGCCATACTTACGAAATCAGCGCGTTGCTTTTATGAAAACAATGCAAAACGTTTCGCACCATTTGGAAAGCATATAGTGGAGTGCTAGTATGCAATCAACGAGAAAACAGTACGAGCTATAATATGTTATATATATTATAAATAAGGTGTAGCCTATAGAGATTGAAGTAATATGACGTTTTGCATACTAGCAAAGCCCATTAAAGGCTCGCCATTGATAGCACGATATATTTTTCTTTATTCGACGTACACATAGCTTACATTTTCAGTAGTTGTTTTTCAAACGGTATAGACTTTTGCTATATATATATATATATATATATATATATATATATATATATATAGATGCACACAAGACGAGAGAACAAAATAAACACTGCAGTGATGCGAGCTTCAAACTGGATACGTGTAACGCGTATTGCTCTGCATATAAACGCAACGTTCTGATTATCATTGACAATAATTATCAAACTTTCCTTTTTTGGCCTACAGGATTAACCTAGTTTTTTCCTTCTCTTTTACGTATAAGATTACTCGACACACGAGTGTAATTTACGCGCTTTTAGTCTATATGTGATATATAGACGAAGAGTAAATATCGATACTACAAAATAATGGTAAATTTAATAGCAAAAGCCAATATTGTAATGGATATATATATATAAAGTCAAGCCTCGATTGGGATCATTTGCAATTTGCACAACTAATCATGCATTCCATTGCAAAAATCTCATTACCTCTACGTTTAGTACTATCCGACTGTTATCCTATTACATTTGTAAATATCTTTTTTTACCCAATAAGAGCTGTAACATTACGAAAGCGTTGTTGGGAAATATTGTCGAACATCAACTAGACTTATAATGTATTAACTGTACGTCGAATTTCATTAAAAATCGTTAAGTTAATTGAGCTACCTTGCCGAATAAGATAAGAAGAAGCTATTGTGTACAAGTGTTAATTGCGCAATATGTTACTGTAACATTATATTGATAACAATAAAAAAGCCAGTTTTTTTCTGTTTTGGCAAACTATCACGTATTATTATATATCGACAAAATAATTATGAGTTTCAAACAATATGCTATAGGTTATTCCCTCCAGTATTAGTGCAACATTGATATACTGAGTTTTTGTACTTACCTATATATATATATATTTACGTCTTTTATCATTCGTAGCCGTAAATTCACGTCAATAAATTAAATACAAATTTTCACCCATCTAACTATCATGAAAAGTCATTGAAATATCAACGTTTCGCATGTTATTTCTCCTTCTTTGTTCAGAGTGTTACTATCTTGTATTGATTTAGAATCATTCGCGGTGCAAATAAAATATTTGTAAGAATCAAGAGGTAATTCAGAAGTTTCTACCTTACCTTCAATACCAATGGATTGGCAAGCGAACGTTTACATTTTAGGGAATATTATTTTTTGTGCTTCTGTTTACACGTCGATTTAACGTTACTGTTCCTATTGGGTACAAACGAACGATACGAAGCTCTTTTGCTTAATAGGAATATCAGAAGTAGAGCAAAATATTTCTTTATACACGTCACAACAATCTACCATGTACTCGTCAATACTTTGTTCTGAAGGATCTCGTTTTTGTATTAATTTTCGTTTTATCTCTTGGCACGTATCCAGTCTCAATCCTGCATGTTTCTGTGCTATCGATAAATTCGCAATCACCTCCCCCCCCCCTCCCTTTAACTTTGTAGCTCCTTGATTAACACTTTGGAACCTTACGCTACCTCTGTACATATATATAATTACACCTATATATATATATATATATATATATATTCCACAGAGAGCAACAAAGTTTAATCAACGAGATTTGTATTTTTCGTAACAGAATATATAGCTTTTTTTCTTTTTTCTTTATTTTGTGTCGAGTGATTGCCTCGATGCTTCCAATTGTACAGCCTGTCGAAAATATGTTAATCTGGCAGTGGATGAAGTGGAAAAATATGAAAAGACACAATGACTCGAACAATCGAATAAGAATCAATTATAAGGTTTAATTTGCGCATAAAAAATGGAGGATGCTCGAGACGAGGAACGACGATCGAAAGAAGAGGGTGAAAAGAGTTCTAGGCTTTTCGATAAAAATCAGAATCGATAATGAGCTCGGTTGAATACACTCTAGTCTACATATATATGTTCCATGGCCAAAGATGAGAGAGACTGCACTATCACTTGCGCGGATTCTTTATTGAGTCAAAACATATTTGAAGCTTGTACAAATATCATCTGCTCGAACCACTGCCAGATGTATCGATTAATGTGTATTTTTTTTATGCATACATACGTATAATATTTCTTGTATATCCTTATTTGAAATAAAAACATTCAGTACTTGGATTTGTTATTAGTTTACCATGATAATTTCCTACGAGCTACATAAGAATGCAAATAACAACGACGTTATACGGGCTTAATCAATGGAAATATACAGTAACGCAGAAATTCTCTTATCCTCCGATGCGAATACTATATTTAACGCTAAGACGATAGTACTACCTAAAGTGTAGCACTGCCAGAAGAAAACTTGGACAAGATCAATGATCTTTAGTCCACTCCTCTATTCCTATATAAACAGTCACGATTTGGCAAAGCAGAGTGCCACGCCAATTTATGAAAAGAAAGGAAAAAGAGTATTCGATAAGTAAAGTTCGATTAGGAAAATAATTTTTAGGTACATCTTAGCCCATGCTCTGTAATAATTCTTTTTCAGTTCTTTTTAACAGCGCCACGAGGCTCTTTAATAAACGATAAAGATATGCATTCGGTGAGGTCACGATCATGTAACGTTTCGTTACTCATATGTATAACATCATTTTTTTTTTCTTATGTTACATATTTGTTTATTCGTGTTTCTAAGTCTCCGTCAGCTACTTGAGCCTTCGTCTAACAAAAACTACAAGAATATCTCAACGAAAAACTAGACACCTGCAGCTTTTCAGCTTCTATGTACGTCCGCGCGTTTCAAACTTATTTCTCGCTAAACAACAATCACAAGCTACACTCTTACATTTTATACTGGCACAACGTAATTACGGTGCTTCCAAAGAGGTCCACGATCGTTTTCTCCAATATTTCGTACGTTTCTCGTGCATCGATTCGTTTCTCGGGAAGAAATGGAAAATCGTTCGCGTTAATTTGCGATAGACATTTATAATAATAACTTTTGCAAATTTTACCGAGCTTTTTTGCTCCAACGAGTCGCACAACGATCGTATAGTTTACAAAATAATTTATGCCTTTTGAATATATACTCGATACTCCTATACGCTTATTTTAACCAATGTTTAAGTAAAAAATTGATTCCTTTGAAATAGGAGCGTACAAAGCTGAAACAAAGTCGTGTGTGAAGCGCAGTGACTGTATCGTATCATCTATTTGGATTATTCGTTCGGAAATACAGAGATTTAGATATTTGAGTAAAAGAACCCATACAGTACACTTGACTAAAAATTGTCCTATAGACATCTTTTAGTCATTCAATTGACTAAAAGACATCTAAAAGTTGTCTTTAAGTTATTTGGTGCTCTATGGGAATAGTTTGGTGGAACGCGGACCTCTTGAAAACACACGTTTTGGTATTTATTCGAGTCTCACGTGACGTCTACGGGGGTGGCCGATGATAATTACATCCCTAAAAATCTTATACATTTCGCTTTTATAGCTTAGTCAATTATATATGTATGTATATGTATATATATATACATACTCACAGAAGTTTTTATCTTACATATAGCGTATTGGAAATAGACATCTTTTGTACGCTACCCTATAATTTATCCATTGCGCAGCAAAAATATCTGTGTCTTTTTAGTCGATGTATGTGTGTGTGTGTGTGTGTGTGCGCTGGGCTACACGTACAAGAGTACATGCGGGTACGCACATGCGCATTGATGTGTGTGTAGTTTTGTATCTGCCGTGTGTTTACGCGTATGGTACAGCAGGGCATCGTTATTGACTCTTGCAAGATAAGAATTTACAACTTCTGCAAGAAGTTTTCGTATTCGTCAAGTTTTGGGAAAAGGAAGATATAGTGTGATAGAGAATGATCTTAAAGTAATTGTTTTTTACAGCCCATCTTACATAGGTAAGGATAAATCGTATAAAGGACATGTGTGTTAGCTTAAATAAGTAGTACATAATAATGTACGCGCAGCCAGCGCTATATATGTCACTGGTTCACTGCTGCTAGGTAAGATCCATTAATTGTAACTATTATCTAACACTGAATAAACGATCATTAAAGCAGTTAAATCTCTCGTTTTAAATTTACTTGTACATTTACACGCTATCAATTGCAAGCATTTACTCTAAAACTATAATCTTACAGCTAGTATGTTTTATCTTTATATTTATATCATCTCTTATTGTTAGATTCATACACAGAGAGAATAATCAATGCAATGTCTAACTTTTGCTAAAACTTTATGAATTAGTCGCAAGGAGCATTCTCCCTACATATTTATCATCGATGAGCTTATCAATAGAAAATGCATTAATGGTACACCATTTAATATCCTTTTCTTATTTTTAGGTATGTAAAAAGCATTCACACGCAACAGTGAATCAGTGTCGTACATTAATTGATCCATTAATATCAAACACGAGGTCGACAATACTTTCTACGTAAAACTTGATAACAGTGGCACACCATTCTCGTGCTTGGAATTTTGCTTTAAGCTGCGTTATAAATGAGGTAATTCATAATTATAAGGCCCACTTTACTTTTCACATGGATTTTTTAGCTATACTATTTGCCAATACTTTCTCTCTTATTCTCATTCTCTCTCTCTCTCTCTCTCTCTCTTCATATTTTTCTCTTTTCTAATAATAACATATTTTCAAACTGCGCAATGTAAAATGTTTAACATCGAACATTTCTGACCACCAGTTTTCACTAGTTTTCCCTCGCTTATCACCGATTATGTGTATTAACTATATATCTTGACATACACATACATCATGATAAAAATTAATATACCTAACATAAGATAGCGTCTCATGCTACAGATAAGTAAGCATCGCACGCTTCGTCCACTCGTGAAAGACGTTAAAATCGAGCCACAATGGGTACGTTAGAAACGAGATTCCTACAAGTGTGTGTACGAATTTAGGATAAAGTTAAGATTCTCTTCGTTATACTGTACACGGTGCAAGGTATCGAAACTGATATAATCGTTGT
The DNA here is from genome assembly GCF_024137725.1 of Prorops nasuta. Lineage (NCBI taxonomy): Eukaryota > Metazoa > Arthropoda > Insecta > Hymenoptera > Bethylidae > Prorops > Prorops nasuta. The sequence continues at coordinate 4,348,937 of NW_027116806.1, forward strand.
CAGCAAAGTCATTATGTTTATTCAAATTGAAAATCAACAAAGTAAAAATAGACAAAAAAAACTATATATATATATGTGTGTGTGTATATTGTTCCATCGTTCACTATTAAATGGCAAGATTTTAACGCAACGATATAGTTAATCGGTCTAATATTTTTAACCTTATAGTATATACAGACTAGACATGTAAATATCAACTAAGCTTTGTGCTACTCAAATACTTGTATATATTATATTCACGTGTAATCGTTTAATCAAATTTCACATAATAGACTTTTATTTATTTTTCCTTCGTTCATTTTATTCCTCTACTCGTCATCCTTGCGTTCTTTGGTACTCAACGACGAAGGAGACCGCTGACGTGATCCAAGAAAATTTATAATGTTGTCAATCGAAAATGAAACTCGTATCACATGAAAATTTCTCTTTGGTAAATCACTCGCGGACTCGATTAAGCAGATACCTGCGTTACGTATGCGTCACATGCCTTTATCACGAAGGTATACGCGGGGGGAGAGAGACGTAGAAGAAAATTTAAGAAAATGCATACTTTTCTCTGCAGCAATTACTTTCGAGCAATCTTTTTTCATACTTCGACACTATACATGGTTACCAGTCATCTAGACTGTGTCAGTTGTTCCTCCTACCACTACATTCGATTTCGGTAACACGCGCATGCCTTTCTTATGTGTGTGTGTGTGTGTGTGTGTGCTTTCCAGTATATGAAGCAAATTCAATAGGGGATTTGTGTCCGAGGCTGAGGCTCTCTATATTATTGTTAACAACAGCAGACTATCGAATATTACGTAATCTTTTTTTGTTCTTTTTTATAAGTTTTAGCGTATAAAGTACACCGATCACAATTTACTGCTCAAAAATCTTTAAAAGTCTCTTTCTGAGTTTGCTATTACAAAAACATCGTTAAAAATATCCTCCTTTTTATCAATTATCAATTTCTAATTGAGATGAATAACCAAGACCCTCCGTCACCCTCGACTATGCCTCACGACGAGTTAAACGTCAGTACGATCCCTACTCCCTATTGCAACAATTGCAAATAACATTTTCAACGTTTCTCACAATCACACGTTGTCTTCTCAGTAATCAGATAATTGCTTCTTATTTGCTTAAAAGTTTCAACGATTTTTCAACAAGTGTTATTATATAGAAACGAAGAAAAATTAAGCCAAATGAGACATTTATTTTCGAGATTGGCAAGTAGCCCTTGCTCACGAAATATTTGGTAAATATATAAATAAATTAATTGATAAGCTTGTTTATACACCGTAGACATTAAGTTTACACCGAAACAGAAACTAGAAGCGATATTCTTGAACGAAAGTCTCAAGCTACTCGCGTTTCTCTTCCGATAATCATTTTTTTATGTAACAAGTCACGCGAAGGAGTATTTAAATAATACGTTAGTTATACGATACCCTTGCCATTACGCGATACAACACATGTGATGAAAAAGCTGATAAAAATATGACAATTTTGTGTGGACGAAATATAAGAAATCGGTACAGCAACATCGCGATGAGATCATATGAGGAAATACTCCGAATTCGTACTTAATCCTCCTTTCAACTATACATACACAGTATTACATCTTTTATCTTCTTCGACGATGCATAATAGTTTTGAATAGTCAAATAATAGATCAAAGTTGACTCGTGCATTTCTTTTTCCATTAATTTTGAAGAATGATTCGCTTTTGTAACCATTTTTAGAAAATATTATAAATCGTTTACAAATCAGCAAATTTGTCCTTTAAATATATAATTAAATTATGAACACCTTTCTCGGTCGCTGTCGTGTTCATTTACAAGACCGAGTTAAATTTTTCTATTATCACATTGGCATCGTTACACAATAATTATAACGTTATTATACAACGGGTCATACGATAACGAAAGACTGTGTGTATGGATATCAATCCAGATTCTGCGTGTGACATATTCATCGAAACTGCTAAATTTCTCCTTCTTTCTTATTCAAATTCTTGTGGTTATTTAGAGTGGGATGAATTTACATATATGATGTAATCTTACAAAAGCATGGCATTTTTCATACTTGGAGCATGGCTTTGAAATTGATGCAATGATGTTACTTGAAAAAATGTACTTTGCATTTTAATCTAAAGCAAATATAATATCATCTTGCCGAAGTTAAATGAAAATTAAAGACTTTGTCTTGATTTTGTAAAAGCAGTCCTTCATCGCGATTCTTGTAACTACATATTAAGTATATGCAGTCACGTGGAATCTTTGTTACAGGCAAATTATCGTCGGGTGTTCCTACCTTTGCAGCACTCGAATGGTATTCTAGCTCCTTTGAGATCATTTGTCTTTATATCTGTACAATATATATATATATATATATATATATATATATACGTGATACGTCACGCAGAAATTCTTATTCGAGAATAAGTTACCGTGTAATTTCTTGCGAGATCTTCGATAACGTAAGCTTTATCAAAGAATACCGGAATTGAACTTGCTCGAATTGATGTATTACAGCTGCGAAAGCTTCCAATTTATTCAGGTTTCAAACGATGCCACTGAGGAACGATCTGTCTGGGTCTTAAAATCATGTCTTGCCAGTGTTTTGCTTCACTCGCCCCACTCCCATTTTTACCTGCAAGGATAATTAATTTTATCAATTTTAACAATAATTATATGACTATAGCTGGGATTTGGTGCTAATTAAAATGTTCAAAAATAAAACTAATATTCACAAAATTATTCACATGGAAATAAACAATTATATTTACAATTGATGAAAGAATATTTGCACAATTCCAACTTTTTCAAATGGATTTTTAACGAATCTTTTCTATTGCACATAGCTGAGTGTACCATAAGTACCAATTATTGCGTAAAATCTCAAATGAATGTGCATAAATCGGCTAAAGTATAAGCTTACCCAGTCGGATACGGCCGATGAGCTCGTTTCGACCAATGTTATCAAAGTCCATGACCATTACGTCCAGAGAGCATTCCCTGATTTTCTCCCAAGGGACATTGAAGGAGAACGCCTCGTTGAACACTGGATTTAATGTACACTTTAGTATGGACGTCTTGCGCTTTTCAACCCTTTTGTCACCAAAGTGAAGCCACACTTTTACGTAAGGATCTGAAAAGAGTTGCCAAACTTCAAAACTACTCTCTCTCTCTCTCTCTCTCTCTCTCTCAAAACAAAACCTTTAATCATAATTTTCATTTTTAATCAGGTAAGAAGAAAATTTCACACTCGCTCATTAATTTAAATCTTTCTGAGCCTATCATTATGAAATTTCTTTAATTAACGAATAAAGCAACGAGTAAGAGAAAATTGTCGAGAAATCTAATCGCGAAGGTACGAATTTGTAATTACAAGTATAATTCATACGAGATAAACTTACTGAAACCTCAAATTTACCTGACTTTCCATTTATATCCTTGGCTTTCAAATTCCTTGCTTCCATAAGCGTTATGGTAAGTACGGAATTACTTGGATGGTAGCTCAACGAGCATAACAGCTCGCCACATTTATCCTTTGCTGGTGGTTTCAGTGGTTTCCAGTATACCTTGTTCCTTGAAAGATCCACCTGAGAGAGATGTATGAAAGCAATTAATCTATTATAGAGATCTACGAGTGAGTCCTCGAATAAAACAATTAGCATGTCTCTGTATCGAATCAAAGGAGTATATATATATATATATATATATGTATACCACCATAGCCTGATTAAATATTAAAATTTTACTCAGTGTTGGAAGGAGCCACGTGTTACGTAAATTCATGAGAATTTAGGAAATGTAGGAAATTTAGGTAAACATTAAATTCAGCCTGCTTACACTTTCCATCGCCGGCCTATTAGCCCAGCTGAACCTGACGACGACATTTACGATGCACGATTGCCTCCTGGGAAATGAATGTGTGCACCCGGAGAATTATCGTAGCCATGTGCTCTCGGCTCTACGTATACATATATACATACCTAACTAACAAGCTTAACTCATAGACATGTAACGCTCAATCCTCCCTTATCGTTGAGCTATAACTCGTCTAAATTTACAACTCTATCCTCCGGATCAAACACGTCGACTCTAATATAACTAAAACTGATTTTAATCTGTATAGATTAATTCTTCGCCAACTAAAGCCACACTCGTTATCAATTTTCGTTTGGATATAATTATAAAAAATTATCAATGTCTATATTAGGTTAATAAGAAGCGTTCTATAGAATTTTGGTACTTGCAGTAATAAATGACACGAGTACTTTGATTATATGTATAGGAAAGTGTGTTAATTATATAATAAGAGCATTAGCCATGTGTACAGTACACGAGGACCCAACTTACGTAACGATTTTAATGAAATTTATATAAGTATTTGTGTAGATGTGCTGTTCGATGTATTTGCAATATAATAGCAGGCTACAGGAATATTACAAAATTATAAAATTACCTGGCAAAGTGGTAGAAACACTTCCCCTATCGGATCGTCCCTCGAGAATCGATCATAGTCAAAGACATGCAAATGCAATACCCTGCTCTGCAGCTTCTGAATGGGGAAACCTGCAAGAAAAATTGCATCCATAGCGTGCATTCAATTTCGATGCCACACTCTTAAAGGAACCGACGAAAGCCAATAATTTCGCGAACAATAGCGAGCGAACCGCGAAAATTCTATTCTCAAAGCTGAATAATCTTGTAAGATCGAGAGCTCGAGTGGAAAACAAGAGAAGGAAATGTGCATTTACATTTTCAGAGAGACGAAAGGATTTCATTAAAATATATGGATAGTTTTAATGATCACCTTGTGTTCTCGCTATTATACACTGTGGAGAATTCTCTTGTAACCGCACGATCGGATAATTAAGCGAAGGGTAGAAATGATTAACTCGACCGGAGGATAATAAAATACGTAGCAAGGTGCGCTTACATTAGCACCGACCTTTGGCTCTGTTAATCTATAGCCGAGTTATACTCACAGAGTAATTTGAATAATGTTTAAGCTGAAAAGCATGGACGGATTCCGATTAAGAAACTTACCCTTGCATTTGATTTATTTTATTACCGAGTCCCTCGATCTCTATTTATCAATCAACTATAGTTTGTGAATTATAGTCGACACGGTTGTATACTATATGTATATGTTATTATTATTATATATATTTTATTTATTTGATTCGGTGTGCACCCTAGCACGTGTTAATGTTGTATATATATATATCAAAGTGATATATCTTACACATGTTTTCTATTACGAGCTAGAAATGCCAAGCACGAAAATCCTACCTTCAAAAAATAGGGCTTCGTTCCATTTAGGATTCAGCGTACGTCTTTTAATTTTCGTATCAAGCCGATGCTTCTTATCTGGCAACAATGTGACTCGAACATACGGATCGGATGTCCCTGTAATATCTTTTGCTGGCAAGTCTTTACCCTGAAATCAATAACAATTATCAGAATCTTCGTTAACGCTGAACGACTGGTCGATACCTCGTTAGATAACAACGCATTGAAACTTACTTGCATTATACGTAAGACGAGCGTCGTTTTCTGGAAATCGTATTCCAGGCTAAACTGAATTTGACCAACATTTTCGCTCGGCTCAGTGTTGTAATTATCGATGTACATGTCGACTAAAGAGATGGATCTACTTTGTAAAAACGCTTTCTACAAGAGAACAAAGAAGCACAATTTTTATTAGAGTTAATTATTAAATTTTAAAGATTTTTCAGTAATAATTGATCGACGTTATGTCAGATTGGTGAAATTATAATCAACGTCTTACGAATGTTTCGCGAAATTTACTTAAAAAGTCAATCGGGTTAATTATTCAATTTTAAAGATTTTCCAGTAATAATTGATCGACGTTATGTTAGATTAGTGAAATTATAATCAACGTCTTACGAATGTTTCGCGAAATTTACTTAAAAAGTCAATCGAGTTAATTATTTAATATTAAAGATTTTCCAGTAATAATTGATCGACGTTATATCAGACTGATGAAATTATAATCAACATCTTAACAATACATCGCGAAATTATTTAAAAAGTCAATCGAGTTAAAGTTACGATGAGGAAGCTAACAGTAGTATTGGCCAAGTTGGAAAGCTGTGCACGTACTTGGCAAATATTTTCATATGGGTGCCCACATATTTTTGTTATACATATATAGCGTTGCTCACCTCGGTACATTATTCTCAGCTTGCTTAGAAAGCAGGGCTTATCTTATTCGTAGATAATCAAATAAAATGATAGCTGACTCTCCGATCGTATCAGATTCGTCAATTTCCATTGTGCTCTCTGCTCGCTCGTGTACCACAACATAATTACCTTATTACTTTTGATATCTCACTATTATCATTCACCATCTCAATTATACATTTTCATCTTTCTAACCCAGTGAGCAATACTAAATGCATTGATAAAAAATTCGCGTACGAATATATAAAATTCTATATATTTCTTTTTAAACAAAATATTTTATCCAGAATTTCGTACAACTTTGGAGAACATTTGCGTGGTCATAGAAGATTTAGGGGATTTTTGTACAAATGTTGCTGACTCGAATTTTCAAGAGAAGCTTTGTAGAAATAAATTACGTCGTTGTCAATTATGAAGAAGAAGAAGAAGAAGAAGAAGAAGAATATAGAGACGTGTGGCAGAGGGTTAAACCTTACCGAAGGATGCTCTCCTTTAACTGTCTGAAGCTGTTTATTCTGCGGTCCAGCAGTAGGTGTACGTGGCTCCGCGCTACCACTTGCGTTGCTAGTGGCGGCCACAGCTGCACCTGCACTGCTTACAGGACCTCCGCTGCTACCAGCTGGTGACTTGGACGCCGTATTACCCGTAGTCCTGCAGAAAAACAATTACACTCCCAATTAAATCAATCTTATCCTCCACCGAAATATCTCTGGAAAATCTGAAAATTTCAAACGGTTACAATTTCATTTTTTAATCTTTTCAGAATCAATATAGCTTTTTCTACGACTCGATATACAGATAAAAGGAAGCATTTACTTGGAAACTGTTATTAGCACACAAGCCTTCTGGAAAATTGCAAGGTTTTTTACAATTCTCTTAAAAATCTTTACAATCAGAAAGATTTTAGTACGAGAGGTTCGTTCAACGAATCTTAAACTGACTCGTTTGAAATTTAGGCTTTAACAATTTTTACTTGGGGCTCTTTAATTCATTCCTGATTGATTAAAGGAATTCTTCGATATAGCTCTATGATACGAAAGCATTTCAACTATCTTCCCTTTGGAGGTTGGCTAGCCACTGAAAATTGTTAAATATTTTGCTTGCGAGAAGCATTTTGTCCATATACTATATTCATGCATTATAGGAGCCTGCTAACTAAAATAGCTTTCTAAAGCACGAAGCATTTTTAATTGCACAAAACTCCCATTGACCAGCCTACTAAAGTAGCTTTTATTTCACATGAAGATTAGTTTTTGTTTCTCCGGTATCTACCAGTATTAGATTCTCTAGATTTTTCTGCTTGTATGTCAATTTAAGAGAAATTTAATAAAAGGTAAAAGTACATAAAAGCGTATCTAATATAAGACTTTGCTATTCTCAGGATATTCATACGTCCGTTAGTAGTCATTAAAGTTTTAATATTATTCATCTACTCTTATTCCTTACGAACTTTCATTCTTCTACCATCTTTTGTCGAACAAACTTTTTCTTCAATAATCGTGCACAAGTGATATCACCTTTTATTGCCAACTATTTTTGTTTTCAAACATTTCGTTAATTTTTCTACAAAGAGATCTAAAAAGTGTTTAGTATTTATTTTCGACAGAATATTTCCGATTGATAAATGGACAATATATTAATTTCTTATGATGTCAATATAACAGTCTTGAATAAATGTCGAAGCAATGCTGAGGAACAAAGTTCAGGCAAAGTGTATATATAGTAAGATGCATTTTAGTTTAATGGCATAATATAATCCTCTTGACAAGCAACTATGAAAATTTATGACAGTGATAAGAGGAGACCATTTATTACAATTATGCAAATTTCAAAGTTTGTCTGTTGTTATTAATTATGAAAATTGATTAAAACCATTTTCGTATGTATAATAATACAGGTTTTTCCTATACATAATACCATTCGCTTTAATATGTCGAACGAACAATGTAATTTCAAAAGAATACCTATATTATCAAGATAACTTCTAAACTCGATGACAATCATATTTGGTTGCCAAGGCAATATCTACACGAATGTAGCCTGCTGGAAAATAGAACACTATATACCTATACATATATGTATAGTAATTCCATAAAAACTCTCTGGGTCTTATCAGTATAAAGGAACCAAAAGGTTTGGCATTTTTCCATCAAGTAATGAATTTTTCTAAAGCAGTATTATGCAAGTACTTGATCACTCTATTATTAAAAAATTAAATGAAAATAATCCTTTGATTGTAATATAATTTTTAATATTACATATAGGTGTGTTTGGTACATAACATGTACATTATGTACGTGGTGTAGACCACAATGCACAATTGTAGCTAGCACCGATCGATATGTTTCGCCTTAGCGAAGGTTAAATTATCAAATGTGAGTCATTACCGTATCTTATTGTTTTCGGAGAAAACCGATACCCAGTAAATAATTTAATTACTCTGCCTTCCTGTTTACTGTAATTACTTATCAATTATTTCTCTTATTATCTTCGATTTTTACGTAATAGTTATAGAACAAAGCAGACTGAGAATGATTTTTATTAGAATCGAATTCGTCGTGAAACTAAAATTGACAAATTGCTCAAACCACCTGAATTTAATTAAATTTTTCGTTTATTCTTTCATTTTATTTTACAAATCTGTCTTACTAAAGATAAAAATCTTAATAATTGCAAAAGATAATATTTTAAGGATGAGTGCAACAGGTGCCATTAGACTTGAAGCTATCATGGGAGATTAAAAAGAAAACGAGTAACTTGACAATACGATGATTTCGAAATCCTCAGGGATGATATTGTGCCTGGTTATTCGTAGATTTATACACCCTCTACACACCTATCTGGCAAGCTCAAATCAGAAAAATGTACTCATTCAGCGAGTCTCGAAGGCCACGTATAACTCGGTCACGAATCGTATAATATCCCTCTGCCTCTCCATCAATTCAGGACTTTTCATCGCTGTCTACATTTTAAATTTAAGAATCAAGAAAATCTCAAGCCTGAAATTCTGCTTTACGTACTGGTTAAGCTATTTTCATCGATGAGCAAAAAGTTTCGAGAGAGAGAGAGAGAGAGAGTTGTAATTTGTATAATAGAATCAGTGTTATATTCCATTAAATTAATCATGGTTGAAGACAAACATCAGGCTCGACTATGTATTATATATTCTAATTTTAATATCATTTATTATCTTACGAGTAAATAGGAATTACTCGACGATGGTAAGAAGTAATTTATGTTAAGAAAGAAGTGAATAAAATAGTTAATAATAGGTGCTTGGAAGAATGGATGAAAGAAGAGAAGAATAGAGGACTAAGAAGATGCAATACTTACAGAATTTAATATGGTTTACTGACCGAAGAAAAATCGATAACTAGCAAAGTAGATAAGAGTGTATAAAGAAGAAAAAGTAGTAAATAATCTATGCAGAATTAAGAGAAATAAAATGGAAGAAATCTTGATTAAACCTTCGTTACACGGTGGGCCATAATACTTACTCTAATTGTGCTCTGGAATCCAATAGTTAGGAGGGAACGAAGCATGAAACAGAAAAAGGTAATGATTAATTAGTTAAGATATACATTAAGCGATATCTTCTCTGGCAAAGAGAAATTAACACAGGTAGGATTCGGTATGAATAAGGCTGAGAGCTCGAATCACTCAACTCGTCGAAAATTAATCATCGTCAAATCAACACTGATACGACGTTGACTATCAAATAATTATACACAAAGTTACTAGTAGTGTACTGTAGGATGATTTAGGTAACATCGAGTGTGTATTGGTGAAAACACTTAAAAATCCTAAATATATGTATATATCCATTTAAAACGACATATATGTAGTGTACACAAAAATCCACAGGTCATGTTTTTTAATTAGTTTGCTTCGTTCAACATTTATTGCATATATATATATATATATATATATGCAATAGCACACAGCACATTGTGGTACAAATGCTGTAACTTTATGTACTCTAGAGTAGATTGTTGGTGAATAGTGTCAAAGGGTGATGCAGTTTTATGAGCTTGCTAGCTGTGAAAATTACATAGTGACATATGAGAGCTTGGCCCTCGTAGTTATTGATACTCCTGTCAGAATAGCACGATTTTACTGAAGTTTATAGGCAACTTGGGAATGTTAACGTTCACGCAGTCTTAGTGTCCCTTTATTCACGCCATATGCACGATATGCTGAATGCCAGCCAATATTCAATAATCATATTTGATTCGATATACTGCTCGACAAAGGTCGATGTACATAGATACAGTATAAGCACAATGTATAGCTAAGTTAAACGTGAACGTGCTAATTATAACCACATTTGCACACATGTAACGCGTCACGATAAAGTACATTTTCACATTCGTTAATATCGACTTGTATATTATAATACTATATAATCTTTTATTTAACATATATATCTCTCTTTCACCCTTATTCATGTAATTTTTCATTTTTGTCATTTATTACGAAACACATCTCAGTTTTTAATAGTAATTTCTTCAAAGTTATAGATCAGTGTTGGAACTTAAACAAATTCGTATCTACCAATCTAATTGTTCTATAGAAGTAGTGGTGTAAATGCAATTGTGTGTTTCAAATAAGTATGTAAGTTTCTCCAATGTTCAACAGGTTTCTGGTCGTATACTGTATTCTTCATAAAAGAAACATCGTCGAGCAATTGCAGCTGATGTGGCTAGTCATAATTGGAAAGATTGGAACCTCGTATAAACATTAGTGAAATGTTTAAGATGCACAAATGTGTTTTCTAGAATACGTAATCTATATACGAGAGTCTGGATTTTATCGAGAATGGATTCTTTTCCTTTTTAGAGTTATTCTTTTATCAACAATATCTTATAGGAAGAGGAGATAAAGCTGTATTCACTCGAGTGTTCGTCTCTTTATCTACGAGATCCCTTATTATTTCTGGAATAGAAATTATTTGTTTTCTTCGGTGTAAAGGATGAGCAGCACGAGGATTTAGAAAAAGTGAAAATGAATATTATTGAGGATCTCGAAAGATTTTAATAAACTACTTTCTAGGACCATGAAAAAGTTTGATTTCTAAAATCCTTTGCACAGTCTTGATTATCTTAATGTAATACAATCTGAGTTGTGAATTTTTATTAAAGGGAGTATATGGAGCATCAGGAAATGAATATGGGCTTCTTGTTTAGGATCAGCCACACAAAGAAGTTGTTTAAAGGACAATCTGTTTACCACTGAGAAATCTTTTTCATTATAAGTACTTTAGTCGACTTTTTAAAAATATTTTATACATCTTACCTCGTAGTATAATATTCGAAGAAAGCTACCAATAAGTTTAAAGATCTCGTCACCGCTGCCCACATAGCTTCCGGCTTGGCACAAAGTTCACTTATTTAAACTACTATAATATTATGTTAATTTAGTATCAACGTCCAAAAACTTGATACATCGTTTAACGTTCGAGAGCATTTAGATCGAAAACTGGAGGATACATCTGTTATAAAATAAAAGTTTTCTGTGTGTCATCTTTATATATATAATTAAATAATTGTCATTAGAAAAAGGATTGGAAAATTTAATTTACATATGCCAAAGATTCAATTTCTCGAAGATTGAATGCAACGTCGTGAGTGAAAGTAGATGAGAAAGATTTTCAATTAAGGATCATTAAATACCTCAAAGTACAACAAATCCAGTAACATAATGAGATTCACGATGAGAGTAGTTGGCATTCTAGTATCCCTGAAATCCATTTAATTTTATTGGCTATTCTTTTCCAGCATTTCGATGGGAGGAATCGCCAATATTTTTGCATAGAGGTCCAAAAGCCTTTTCCAATAGTTAAATAAAAGAAAGTTTCCCTGTACATATACAGCCCCTAAAAGAGCAACACCACAGAAGCGAACTAAATCAGGACTATTTTTTTACACTTTGCTCAGAATCGTAGAGTGGACTCGATAGTTTCATTAAAAAAAAAAAAAAAAAAAAAAAAAAAAAAGATTGTTAGGTAAAGTTAAAAAGTATTTACCAATAAAGCAATTTCGTTAGAAAAATATCCTGCAAGAAATTCAATCGGAACGAGGTGGATGAAAAATCTCAGAGATTTTTTCCCCAAGGAAACAATAAACGAATCCATCCATTTCTGTCGACCAACACGATTTTCTATAGGATCGACCGATCGCTGCTTTTCGATTACAATTTCATTAAAATTCAGCTTAAAATTACATAAAAAGTACACGTTCCCTCTGACACCCTTTAACTCGAACCTCCACTATTATAAAAAAAGGCTCAAATATACATTTTTTACGTTCAATACTATATTAAAATTTAATACAATGTCCTATAAATCTTGAGATTTAATTTAAAGGAATAAAAAGAGTTTCCTCGAGTGTTTTCTCATGCGGAAAATATGCGGTGGTGGCTAGGTTCGCGAGATTAGGTATATTATATCTGCGAGGATATTTCACACGGAAAGTAGTATATCGGTGAGGGTATGGGAGAGGCTTATTGTGGTGTTTGTAAGGTTCGTGGAATGTAAAATGCGTCGAGTGTGTTGAGGTGTAGTATCGCATATATATATATATATATATGCATGTGCGTGATATCGAGTCTGTACATCGCGTTGCTCGCATTGGATCTGTGGAGTAAAGAGAAGTGTACAGGATGAGTGTAGATAGTGGAACAGAGAGAGAGAGAGAGAGAGAGAGAGGGGGGGGAGGGAGGGGGATGGGGTGGAAGAAAGGAAAGTGGTGGGAGAATGAAAGAGGAGAAGTTGGTTGGATGTAGAGGATAGGGGGTTGGATCGATTCCAGAATCCAGCTACTATACCACCACGGCCAGCTCTGGCCGGGTCCGTATGGCTCCACTTGGTATATTCTTCCACATTCTTCTAAGGTGATCGTGAATATGACCAAAAAAATCCTCATATTATCACAAACACCGTTATGAATGGCCATTACTCGTACAATTCTTCCAATTAAACCCTTGCTTCAAACTGTTCCAAGTAATCAACTCAATTAACGAGTGGCTTTCGTGTTATTTGGTTTATCTAACAAGCAAAGTATTTATTTTACCTCTTTAGCAAGAAACTTTTCATCTCTATTAGCAGTTAAGTATACCTACACTTATACAATTCAGACCAGTTTCAAGTTTAACATAAACCTGGGTAATTTACAGTTTTTTTTTTATAGAAATAGAAAAATTTTTGTGCAAAATCTGTGCAGTACTTTGAATTATATCGATGCTGATTAAACGAGTTGTAATGTTATATACAAATGTGTAGATTTATTTTTGTAAATATTGTACGATTCTTGTGGATGCATAGCTTTAAAATATCTTTTGTGTGTATATATATATATATATGTATAATGCAAGATTGTCCAAGTTGTAGCTGTGATAGTACCAATAGCGACAGGTGGCAATATTGATCGCGAGAGAAATGTTTTTGTCCAGTGTACTCCTCTGAAAAATCTCACGGTTTGCTCGAAAATATCGTCTCTGTGAGAATTCATGCAATGTACACATTGATGACACAAGGAGTTCAATCGTTTAAATTGTACGATTAATCATTCCGATTAGTTTGAACAAAAACTATCCGGCCGAGTGACCTAGCTATTAGATTGCAGTTATGTGGTGTAGATGTTCGCCACAAAATGATTGATAATCCGTCCTTTTCCTTTACGATCCTTATACTTAGGTGAAATACCGCCACGTTCAAATTCCACTAACGACGGTTGATAACATTGATTTAATATTGAACACCAGCCTTATCTTTTTAACCAACGTTTTCTTTCTACATTAATCTTCGCTATACAAGATTTTCTCTTAAGTATCCTTATTCATTAAACTTTTTATCGAAATATTACACATTTCGAGAATTTTCTAAAGAATAAAATAACGAATTCTTTCACGATGAGAGTAATGTTTGATTTACAGTCAGTGTTAGCTTTTATTATTCACGTTTCAGAGAAAAAGATTATGCTTTGATCGTGGTTGGTTATTAATTTTGATGAAACGAATAAATCATTTCAGGTACCCAAAATGGTTTAACTTTTAAAAGTACTTTAAAATGTCCATTACTGAAATCGTCAGTCATCAAAAGTTAGTGAAATTAGACGTCACTGTTTCATATATTAATTTTATCAGTCAAGCTTTTGATAAAATATGTTTGAGAAAGAAAAATGTAAAAGAAAGTAACTACCTTACGTTGATTAAATTTGAATGATGAGTCTAAACAAGCTTTAAGCTAAAAGGAGAACATTTCGCGAGATCTTTTCTGCTGAGGGAAAGCGACTTTAATTGTAATTTATTATGCAAAAATAGATACAAAATGATATTGAGCCCTCGTATTTTTTTCATTTTTCCTGGGAGATTATATTTTATGATTACTTCTAAAATTGGAAACCATACCCTTCTCAATTATTTTGCCAACTTCCGTCTATGCTTTATTTCTAATTATCTTTAAACCTGTTTCGATACACCCTTCTCTCTATCACAAACGAAGTAGGTGAAGGAAAATTATTGATTGTCAAATGATCCTTTCAATTACTGTGGCCTCTGTTAAAACCTGTGCCAAATTAAATGAATATAATTATGTAGTATTTTTGTATATATATATACATATATATATAATCCACAAAACATAGTGTTTGAATGAAGAAGAGATATACAATTATTGTCCCAGGGAAATTTGTTTAAATCGAGTAAAAATTCAAGCAGTAAATTCCTACGATTAGTTTGGATTTTACAATTCAGTTTATTAATTCTTTATGATCCATTAAACTATAAAAGCCATAACTCTCTTACGAGGAGAACAGATAAATAAAAGGCTAGTTTGCAGTGTTATCACCGTATATTAGTGAGCAACAGGTTCTACCTGCTGTTTTCTGTGCATGCAAGAGCCTCTCGGACTCTCGACGCTTCTTTCACGATCTAAAGATTTTATCGCATTATCGATAGTCTGCATTGCTATCTGATATCCGGTCATAAAGATTATAAATAGATCAAGATTTATTTCAGTATCGAGCGACGAAAACGCAAGAAATCAATGCAAAGATTTAAATAATTAATCGAGAGAATTTGTATTTTTAAGTATTCAGAGATTATAAGATTACACATTAATATATTATTTCTAATAAACTCGACAAGAATATTTAACCTCAGAAAACGAATATTTTTTAATAAAATTAACGATGAATAATTTATAGTATTTGCAATTCCCTTTATCTTAAACGTTTCTCAAGTCCGTGAATTGAATTTTGAAAAATTAAATTGTTTTTATCCTATATTTCATTATAATTACCTCACATGCTACCTGCAATGGTAAACAATATTATACTTTCGAAAACGTTGAATTATCAAGTTGACTCTCATCTGTGATTTAGTTGTTCTCTACCCTGTTCTTCGAGTAAAAATTGTGTGAGTGAATTTTTATTGAAAATTATTAAATTTGAGGCGTTCCAGTATCCAGATAATACATAGAAATTTTACTTATTTTTACAATTTATTGATTACGACTATCGTCATTAAATAAAAAAAAATAAAACGTTCTTTTTTTTAAAGTTTGCTCCACTCCTCTTAGTATAATAATACTCGTATAATTTAATTATAACTTTAATGGGTTTACCAGACTTTAGAGAAAGATCATTGAGAGTTAGATGAGACGAAAGGGATTATTGGCTAAACTTCTGTACTTGGGAATGCAAAATTTAGCTAAGAAGCTACTTATTTTCGACATGCTAAATCTGTAGGAAAATTTATGGCCTTTACTATGCTGGACTAAGAAGTTTAACCGCGAATAAAACTCATCATAATATTCTTCCTTCGTCCCTTTATCGTTCTTATCGCATACATTTTCCATCCTTCTACTCTGCAACTATTCAATTTAAATTTAATTCCAACTGCGTGTCTGTCTCTGTTTGAGCAAGTTCGAACGAGCGCGGTTAGAATAGAAAATTTTATACACTCAGAAAACGAATGCACATAGAATTTAGAATTACTCGATACATTGAGCTCTGTAATCACAATTTACCTTATTTTTTTTTTTTCAATTATTCTGAACATTTTATTTAGCATATATATGTTCAGTTCTTGATCGAGGTGGCTGCAGAATAGTTAACGATAGTTTTTCTATGACTTTATATGAGTACTCGTAGGCATGGCAGAATAAAATTAAAAGGTTATTTAGTTAGCAAGTTATTGATTTCCTATGCTATTCGGTAAGTCGTTGAAAGCTGTAGACTATATTTAGTACGCGTTAGAAATAAAGGCTAGTGTGTGCAACGATGATGGTGATCGATACGGTAACAATTAATGAAAGCCCCCCGTTCGCTTTACACTGCACTAAACTTTTAGTTTATTTTTTTCATGTGTATGCATTAACGGAAATTTATGGCCTTATATGGATAAGTTGATCTAAATCATTCATTTAGTTTCATAATTATATATACATCATTTATATAGTATGATTATGAATAAAAAAAATTTTTTTTAACACGAGGAATGTAGTATATATATATATATATATACAGTGATATATTTTGAGCCTTTTTAACCTGTTTATTCATCAACTAGGATAAAAATAAACATCGATGGCAAGTGATTCAACATGGACGATAGTTTTGGCCAAAGTTATTTTATGCCACTGCACAAAATCCTTTTTTCGCTATCTTCAAATAATTTATACTGCTAAAAACCTAACGTATTAAAAAAAAGTGAAACTGTGGAGTTTTGGAAGTCTTTTCTTTGATTAGTCGAGTATTCGGTGAATTTAGTCGAGAATGCTATGCACATATATGCATGGTCTCGAATGGCAAAGTCACTATTGGGTCAAGCAGACAGAAGCAGATGCTTTTGATAAACGCATTATAAACAGATACATCTGCCAACGGCATAAATTTAGTTAACTCGTCGCAGCACTTGCATAATTGTGCATACCTTGATGAAAAATTGCTAGACTCCACATAACGTATGTTAAATTTAATAGAAAAATTTATGATTCTATACTCAACAGCAAATTTATCGTTGAACGATTGAAGAGACTCGAGTGGCTATATAATTTGGATTATTCAAGATTCTTAGTGCGAATGAGTAATCTGAGCTATAGTGGAAATGCATCGAAGGCTATACGAATTAACTGGAATCGCCAACTGAATAATGTATATATTATTCAAATACATTCGAGTCGACTCTTAGATGCAAAGCATAAACAACAGAAGAGATTAGAATCTTTTCATTATATTATACATATAGGGGCTTGATTATGATATCTCGTATATATATCTCTTGAAACAAGAAGAGTTTGCCTTTGTGTCCTAGTGCAATGTTTGTAGACGAGTGGAGAGAGTGCGTCAATATAATAATGCTGTTAAATTTCGAAATAATATTCACTTGCATGGCAAAATGCTCTCGTTCGACTTTTTATTTACTTACACCAGTAAGCAATAAATATCGATTATCAATAGTTCCTTTTATCTAATTTTCAGCTTCACCATTCCGTGCACTTTTTCAAATACTTCCAAATAAATTGACCTCAAACAGCAAATCCCATTTTAAATCTCACTGGGTTTAACAAATACGAGCTGCAACGTATTTCACGTTTATTCGAATAAAAATCGACGTTTTTAGTGCAAATTATTCGTTTCCCATTTCTCAGACGAAAGTATTCTTAATTTTATTAAAAAGCTGTGCTATAAAGTTTATATAACGATTATTCGCTGTTATAAGTGCACTATACTATACTATATTCCGCGTGGTTTAATAAAAATGAAATGAGAGTGTTGGATATACGTGAGCGCATGTTTGTCACGACATGGCGTGCCACGGTACATACCAGGGCAACAGGTCCTTCTCTAAAACACAAGCATGTCCTATTCTTACAAAACCAATACGGCTGTTGCCTGGGAACTATAATTTTCACGTTACATTCGTTATCTTGAAATAGAAAATGCAAAATTCGCGCGTAACGCCACCAAGTGCTGCTAGCACTATGCCTGTATACATTCATATAAAACCCGTGAACAAAGCTTGCAGCTCTCTCGTCGAGTGCGAGGGTGTTTAGCTGTCTTCGCTTTTTTTTCTTTTTTCTTTTTTTTCATGGAAAATAAGCTTTCATCACTCTGAATAGATCCATTGAAGGACGTATATATTGATACAGCTTATTACGTTTATTACTATATATATATATATATATATATATATATAGGAGATTTCAATTGGTAATATACGAGCATCACACGAAGAAAATATTTCATATTTCGCTCTTTTGTTACAATTCCATAGTTAGCTTGTATCGAATGTGAAATGCAATCTTTAATGTATTTATATATATTTATTCGTGATATATAAGCATGGTATTGCAGCAATATTAGATAGAGATAAGATTCAAAGCGAATGTTAGAAGAGATTTTTCGCTAATATTTGGAGCGAAATCCGAGTAATAGCTTAGCTTTACAGGCAGGTAAGATAACGGTTCCTTTGATAGCTTAAAGAGCTTCGCTCAGATGTGTAGAGAAAGCTTTCACTTTTGGAGGGACTTGAATAACAGTGTGAACGATGTGGCTATTTTTGGTTTCACCTTGGTACAGTTTGCATTTGCTTTGACGTTGGTCAGACTACACATTACAACGACACGTAATCCTTCGCGTTCTCTCACGTTTCGCTGTGAGAATTACGAAACGTCGTCGCATTTGTAAAGATATATAAAAAGAACATTCCCCTTTTTTGTATTTTAATTCTTTGAGAATAACTGCACGACTGCAAATTATCTCAATGGGCCCAAAATGAACCAGCATATATAGTTATATTGTGCTATATCAAACTAATTATGGAACGAGTCAAGTGATATAAGGGTACATAAATTATTCTAATGAAAAATCGATGAAAAGAGTCCCTAACTCTTGACAATTTTTGTGTGTAATTATTCGTTTTTTATTAGGCGAAACTTTTACTTGTGGAAGAGCCCTTGGATTTTATCTACCCCTACAGATTTTACAGGATTTATTTTTGATACTTGTCAGCGTGTGTAAGAGCTCTTATCTGCTTAAAATCTTTTCTTTTTTTATGAATATTCATTTAGATTATATATGTATGTATTACAGGAAATCCAGATTTACGATAAAATCAGTATCCAAGCTACCGACTAGTTCATGAATATTGACCCTTCATTTTTAAGAGACGCTTTTTCACCGATATAACAGAAAAAAACTGTATCATACCGTTCCCTCCCATTATTTTGTTCGGATATATAATGTGGCCAAAAGATTTTATTAAATTTAATTTCTCGTTGGTGTACCGAAATGACGCAACATTTATATAATTTTAATTCTAATATGAAGGAATAAGTCATGTAAATTAAATGTCCAATATAAAATCTATATTTTAACCAGGCAAATTGCGCATCGCGTCATGAATTTGACATAAATTTAATTATGACATAAATAATTCATGGAAATTTTAACAATCATTGTGGGTAATTATAATAGGAATTTAGATTGATTTCATTATTTCTCTCTGCTACAAAATTATTACTGTAAGAGCAATATTACTGTTAACTATACTAATGAAAAATTGTGCAATTCTTATTACCTCTGTGAAGAAAATTTGCCATACAACACGCACACTTTTACCCACGGTTCATTACTAGAATGATTTTATACGAATAAAGTTTTAATATATGTACATGTACAGCTCAGTGCTATATGCAAATAACCTTGAAACTGAAAATATGTGTTCAAGATTCTCTCCGGTTTCAGCTTGGTTTCAATCGTATGAAAGACTTCATGAGACAAAAGTCACTACTGTTAAGGAGCTCATGTATATATATATGTATATATAGAAACTTATCGATTTTTCACTGTCAAGGTCATTCGAAGTTCATATTTGCAAATGGGTCGTGCCCTTCTGAATTTCTGTTACAATATTTCGTTGAAGAGGTAAAATTAATGAAAGCAAGAAAATTATTCTAAAGCATTTAATTAAACGAGTCACTTTGAGCTGAAGAAAATTCCCAACGCAAAGCAAAAGGCATGACTATATATATATATATATATATATATATATATACCTATACATAGATTCATTCTTAATGAAATTAATAATTTGAAGATAAAAGTTAAATGATAAAACGGTGGGTATATAAAAGTTTTAACAATCGTTTGACAGTGCGAGAAGCAATAAGTAGAAGTTGTTCCCTCTGTGACCCGCATAAGTTATCTGTTCCCGAGCAATGTCCTTATGACAACAATGCACATGATTTCTCTTTATCTTGACGCACGAGAAAATGTAATCAACTTTTATATGAAAACCGCGATCATTGTTTTTGGAATCTGAAAAACATGTTTCATTTTTCATTCAACCTTGAAACAACAGCTCTGGCGTGTGTGTGTGTAATTTTTTAAAAAATTTAATGCAAACACTTAAATGATTTAGCTTTTCTATCTGAAGTATCTTTAACACAGGCAGAGCTTCTGTGCAAAAACTCTGTGATTATTATAAAAATATAGAAAGGCTTATATATATATTTGACTAAAATCCCTTTTATTTCACAAAACTTTGATAAGGATATGTTTTGTATACGTGCAGATATTTTATTTTTATGTTTTTTCAATACATACTGTAATAGCTGGTTTTGGCTTCGATCTGACGGTGATTTGTACGAGTTTTGTGTAACTTTGTTTTTGTTACTCTCCGTATATATTCGTGCTACGTGCAAACCAGGATTATTGGATTATCGCTCCTCATCAATTTTTTGCCCAATTTTATGATAATCTTAAATAAAAAGCTTTTCTTCGAATTAGTTCTCAGCCAACCAAATGATCGCATTAAAAAGATTTTTCACGCTAGCAGCATAAATTGGTTTTTCAATTTTGTGTGAAATCTTTCCTTCAAGTGGGCCAGGGTTGGTCAAAATTGACTACTGCTATTTAAACAATGCGTAAAGTTAAAATTTATTAAAACGACGAACGCTTTATGGAGCGACGACAGTTTAAACTTGGCAGCATTGTGAATAAGTACACACTTAGGTTCAATAATAGCTTCTGCCAGAAAGATTAATTTAATCAAAACCACCAGATTCTCTAGATTTTAACTTTGACAGCACGACCTCTGGCAAAAACTAATCTACCACATGGTTTAAAAATGACTGCAGCACCTGGGGACAAAATCTACAGAGTTTAATTAGATCTTTGTTAAAAATGAAATTTACTGTTCATCCTACGAAATAGACATGATAAATAGTATCAAGCAAATTCCCACTACATTTTAATCTTCATCCGTTGGCACACATTCGGCAAATGGGAGATTTGAGAAAGCACAGTAATTTGAAGCAGCTATAGTAAGTTTATTTAATAGAACCCTGAAAGGATTTGGTGAATTACTCTTGTAGCAGTGTAGTAGGCGACAGTACAGCTATCCGACAAGTCAATTCCAGTCCACCTGTTATTATCACCGAGTAGCTCACTACGACAAGTAAAAGACCACAGTCTTATATACGAGTGCAGTGAAAAACTTTTTCCTCAATTCCATCTCTGTCTTTTTTACGTTATACGCTCAAATTCTTTAGACTCTTCAATTATTTCTTAATTCTCGTTTATTAGAGATTGTTAGAGATGTAAATATTAAATTTAATTCAGGCTATTATCACTGATCAATTTTGTACATATAATATTAAAATTATATATTTTTTGCTAAAGAGAGAAATTACAAGATAATTTGATAATTTGAAAACAATTTGAATTATATATTTTTTTATAAAATTTGCCTTAGAGATGATAGATTTTAATATAGGTATTTATAAGGTTGATTATTTTATCACTTATTTCTTATATTCTCTGCCTTTCAACCTATTAGTTTATTTCTCAAAATGTTCCCTCTCTCTCTCTCTCTCTCTCTCTCTCAGCACGTTTCCTGATATTGTAACTCCAGATCCTAATTATTATGCAGCGAAATCTCTTCGTAGCAAGCTAGTTCGTGTATAAGCTTAATATGGAAAATATGTACTGTCAGGGACAGCTACTCTGATATTAGTCTAAAGTACGAAAATAAAAATTGTGATTTGAATGTTGATTACACAATTTCCTTTTCTATTGCTTTGTAAATTTAAAGGCTTAAAATTCAAAAAAGCTCCAAATCTTTAGTAAATAACAAAAAAGACTGGAACATATAGCATCAACTTTTAATGTCAGGTTTTGTACAAACGGTAGCTACATTTTGAAGAATATAACGATAAAAATTAGTTCTTTTTATTTTTATATCCTTCTATAGTATTTCGCAAAATGTCAAGCTGTCCCGACCCAACGTGAAAAATTACAACGTGAAAAATCGTTTCAACAGCTCGAAATAGGATATTAGCTTATCCTGCATACTACAGTATATGCACTGTACTATATGTGACTTTACATGCAATATGTGCATACTCGTTTGAAATCCCCCATTGCCTTTTTACTATTGGAAATTCAAATGGATGAAAGCTTGGATGTTAAACTCTTATTAAATGCAATGTCTAGTATTTATAATTACCTTTCGTTTCACTTAAATAATTAAAAGATGGGTTAACCGAATAATAGTAATTGAAGAAATTAAGCTCTTGACATTTTTCTAAACGAGCTACTCTTTACAGAGTCTTTATAAAGCAACAAACAAATTTTTCAAGAAAATTAATTTTATTTAACCTTATACTATAAGCTTATAAATTTCTTAAGTGCTGTAATAATATATATATATACATATATATAGTAATCAGACATTACACTGTCCAATTAGTATACATCTCTTCTTCCACCCAATTAAAATCTGTTTCTCATCAACTTATCTGATAGCAATACACTACAACTGGATCCGTACAGGTTCTCCTCGTTTGGTAGAGTTTAAGCCTCCAATAATCGTATCAGTGAATAATAAATATCAATCCAGAATTTTAACAGAAATAAATCTCTTCATCTTTTTCCTCCCTCTTATCGAACTATCTGTACAAAGTTCTAAATTTCGAAGAAATATATACCCAGCTTGTGATTTTTAATTATACATGTACGAAAGCTCTCATTGTTAGAAATTGTATCAACTTCCCTCACAACGTTGCATTACTTGGCAATATAAACTGTATTGAAAAGATAAAAAAAACATTAATAAGTTAAAACACCTAACTCAACCTCATTAAAACAAATAATTGATTCTCCTACACGAAATATATTAAAGAAGAAGAAAATTTACCCAAGATCATCCAGTCGAACCATTCAACTCAGAAAGTATACGTAAAATCAGCTTACCACGAATAAAACTCGTATCGACCATAAGTGGCATAGCGTGCCAAGAATATAATTTCAAAGGAAAAGCTTCGATAAGATTGGTGATAGGGGGCTTTTTCAACAAGTTGAAAAATCTCTCGAAAAGAGCTTTGCTATTTATTTCTGCTTAACGTTACGTACACATTTCTATATACCTCAGCGAATTGGGAGTGAGTAGGTGGATGGGTCGTAGTAAAGTATCCACGCGGTCGGTTCGTCCATGTCGCAAAAGGTGATTGGACGACACGACGAATGTAAAACGAGTCAAAGGGGGAGGGGGTTTGTAAATAAAAATTGTCGAAGAAAAATAAAGCGTCTAATACAAACTACAAGAGTTCATCGACCCCAACGTCTTAGAGAGGACGATATAAGTAGTGAGACTCGGTGGTATGGTCAGACGCGACGCGGCGGCGGCACTATATATAATACGTCACTGGCACGTACTACGGACAGCCACGCAAGCCTCATGTCAGACCGCACACAACGGTCCGTCAGCCTGTCCGTGCTCTCACTCTATTACGACTCGATGTTCGTTGTCGCGCGGAAACAAGTGGTTTTTAGCGCATTACGCCGACAGCGATGCGTCCGATCATAACGGCATCTAATCACTGACTGAAACCTAGCACTCTAGCTATATCCCTCATTTCCTACCCCCACCCCTCGTACAACTTGAGAGCTTTTCGATACGTTGGCGCCACCTCGCTGCCCCCATCGAGACCAAACGTCACACCGAGCCAGTACCTACGAGTACGACTTTCTTCCTCCACTTTCTTTTCACTCCTTCTTCGTGTATCCCCCCCCCCTTTCTTTTTTTCTTTCAAAAGTCGCGCCTTTGATATTCTATATCCCTTCGTTCGCGATCATAGCGCGAGGTCCTTTTTCAACCTTTCGCTCAGCACAGTCGGAAAACTGTTGCTCCAATTTTGTTCTCGAGCTCCGATTGCTCCAATCCTTCGACTTCCTTCACAAATTCTTCGAACCTTCGGTTATATACGTACTATGAAGCGTGTATTGAAATTTTTAGTCAAGGAGATGAGGGGAAAGGTAAAAAAAGAAGAGATAATCATTTTTAAGTCGCGTTAATTCACGTTGGTCATTACGAGCAAGATATTTGCTTTTCATGATTTATTATTTACTATTAATTACGCGATGTGCGTGTTGTGATTTTTATGGGTAAATATTAATTCTGTGCTTGACGTTGTTAGCGATTCACCGATTCACGACGCGATGGGTTAACCAAACATAATACTCGTTATAATTTCACAGTGCCCGTTCATTAAATAATGCGAGCGAGGACAGTGGAGATTTATTGCAATATTTAAAAGCAGATTTTTGACGCAGAGGCCGGAGCCTGAAAGGGATGAAAGCTGGGTAATAATATCGAAACAACTGCATGGGAGATGAAAACGTTAATTATTCCAGGTTGCTGGAACGACGTAAAAAGTAAAATCGTTTTTTGTTGAAAAACTGCAAGTTTCGTAAAATCGTATATATCAATTGATAAAGAGCGAGCCAGCGGTGGATTTTCAATTTTTACCATGCAGAATTTAAAGAATCGTGCATCGCGTCACGTTTGCATGGACGCATTATTGTAACAACAGTATATTTTTTAAGGGATTGATGGGAGAAGAGCGACTCGCTTGGACATGGAAAAAATTTCTGTCTTTCCCACAAGGTCAAGCCCATTATTCTTTGAGCAATCGATACGTGAAATGGAGGCGAGTATTGAGAGGCCTATAGGCTACAATCTACATTGAGCGGGGGAAGGGGGGGGGGGGGCAACTGGAAAATGGAAAATGACTGAGATTCTCTGTTCAGCTTCTAATTTGAAAATGCTACTCGGGGGTTTTTGCCTGGCAATTCCAATGTTATTTAGGTCAGGACTCGCGTGGTATTTCAGAAGCGAGATGGAAGCACCGAAGCCCAATGCTCCGAACCTCGACAGATCTTTTTATATCTGCCTCGAAACATTTATCCACGTGTGTCAGACTCACGAGCACCTTCAAACTAGACCCCTCGACCCTTGCTCTCTCGGTCTCTCTCTCTCTCTCTTATTTATCTCTTCGCCGCGGAGCTCTTTTAGCATCATCATCATCGTTATCAATACAGCTCCAGCACAGCTTCCGTATTTCAGGAGAGAAAATTATTCTCTTCTCGTCTTATTCATTAATGCTGACGGGAGAGCCCATTACCTTCTAACCCTCTATCTCTTTCACACGTCCCGCCTTTCAAGCATTTTGTGATTAGAAACTGAAAAGCTGGATTCCTTATATTCGTTTCCCTGCATAGCATCATGATCGATTTAATTTAAATGCATTTCAATATCATTTCGTAGCCTCAATCAATACCGGAAGCAAGTAGCTCGAAAAATTCGTATTTGCATTCATTTATTTCTGAGAAATTTTCAAGACGTCTCTGCCAGCTCTCCTCGCCAACTTTAATTAGATTTACTGTCGTATTTGTTTTAAATTTACAACTTTTGTAATATACCAATATTTATCAGGATTTTATTATTCGGAGTTTCGCGAGGAAATCTTATCTAGGCTAAATTTGTGAAATTGTTGAGTATTCGGAAAGTTAAACTGACCTTGGATTTAACTTTGGAGCCATTCGCGAGATCTATCTTTCTCTATATATACTTAGAGTACTTTAAACAATAAACATCAATGCCTGTGCAAAGTTTTGCAGAAAACATTATACATCCAGAGCATTCGATATTACTTATTAACCATCTATTCATTCCGGTCTATACAAATTTTTTTCCTTTACAAATTTCCAACGGGTTGATTATCAGTATTTTTATATTGTGCATGTGCCTCTTATGTATATATATATAGGATACGTATACGAGTATTAGTTTTTAACTTTATTTATAACGCTTATTTCATGCTAATTGGCTTTTGCGAAATAACAAACGTCAATTTGTACTTGGAATCCTTTCAACCCTTAGTGTTTATTCTGGTAGTAATTTTTCTGCTGTATTTGTTAGTAGATTTTAAATTTATTAATTAAATTTATAATTAATATATTTTTGAATGAAAACGCAAATAACGTTGCTCAATTAGTTTTCGCAGAAAAATAAAGGTTTACTTAAATTAATTACAAGTGTGGAAGGTGAAAGGAGGTGTAATATTTTTTGAGAGATTTATCAACAGTACAGAGGCGTACTAGTTGTTTCGCTGTAGGTTGGCAGCCGATAGGGGTGTAAAATCAACCGAGGTAAATGAGGGTCGTAGCAGGGTTTAGTGATAAAAGCTGCTACTGCAGAGTTTACCGACGCCATTTTCTTACCATATAATACCTATTTTACCGACCTTATTAAATTGATCAAGTGTAGAAAGTAATGAAAGCCACCCTGAAAATACGACTTGGATACTTTTGTCATCCCTGAAGAATATACCTAAATAAATTAAACGTTAAAAATAATCTAGTATTGCCAATGTATTTCAACATAGATTTTAGTAACACTCGAATATTATATTTATAACCACAACTATCCTAGAGAACCTATCTGAAAGTTACGTAATAGAGTTGCAGTTTTAAAAAAAGCATTTAGAAATGGGGTAAAAACTTTCCACCCTTTAACATATATGTATATTAGGAGTTTTATTGTTTCAAGGCTTTTTTAGTCCAAGTAAATAAATGAGAGAGAGAGAGAGAGAGAGAGAGAGAGAGAGAGACAGAAGGTTTTTCAGAATTTTAACCTCCATCAATTTTAGTAAGAACACACTGTAGCGAGAGACCTAGAATTTAACTGAAAACAAAAGTTCATCCTTCCAGACCTTCAAAACGAGGTAAAATTTTGCTATCCTCTTCACTCGAATTTTCCTGCACCTCTCTCTCTCTCTATTCCATAATCCTTGAAAAAAAAGAAAATAAAACAACTCGATTCTTTTGCATAATAATTTAAGCAAAGTATACGTGAGTACAAACAAGTTTTGCAG
The DNA here is from genome assembly GCF_024137725.1 of Prorops nasuta. Lineage (NCBI taxonomy): Eukaryota > Metazoa > Arthropoda > Insecta > Hymenoptera > Bethylidae > Prorops > Prorops nasuta. Next base: position 4,376,363 of record NW_027116806.1, read on the forward strand.
TTTCTCTCACTGAGCTTGAACAATCGCCTTATATTAAAAGTTATAATGCACCCACTGTGTGCGCAAAATTCTTTAAAAATCTATTTAAAACAATATAATAAAAGATCATTTGTTTGCACGAGTTTAGCAAGCATGATAGAAAATCTATATAGTTGTGTCGACGAAGCAGCAAACTTGTCAGACAGTCATGAGTATTCATGAGCGTAAACAAGCGTTTTTAAGTGCTTAGTTACAGGGGGGAGAGACTTATACGTTCAAATAAAAACATTTTTAAAAATACAAGGAGATTGAAAAATGTGCAGGTGTACGTGATGCAATGAAATATTTGTCGAATATATCCAAGAAATATGCTGTCAACAGGTATAATTAAATGGGCTTGTAATTTTGAGATTGATGCAGGGTTGAGGTGACGTCTCGTAAGGGAGGAGAATCATGCAGATCGTGTTGTTAGATGAGGAGAAACCTTGAGAATTATCAGAGATGACCCAGCAGCTTAGCAATCCGGAGAACTAAAATTGCATTTGAGTCTGGCGTCTCTCTGGACAGCATAAATCGTTAGTGGAATTAAAAAATAAGAGCAGGATGCTGTGAATGTAAAATTATTAGCAAGAACGGGGTCAAGTAATTGCTCAATTCACAAAGTTCCCTTGAAATAAAAAATTTTCTATTTTAAGGAGAACAATGCTGTGCGAGGATTAAAAAGTGCTTTGACAATTAAAAGGAATTGTAGAATTTAATACTTTTATAGGTCATGATCAAAGGAATTGATAAATTGCTGATATGTCCATCGATGCATGAAAAATTGCCTGCGTCTTTGCACTATCTCAAGGTTAAGACAAGAAAATCTCTTATATTACTTGATCCTGTCAGGAAAGCTTTAAAAAAAATTGATTGAAGAACGCTTGGTTGAACGGATCGAAACTGCGAAGGCTATTGATAAATTGGACTAATTTCAATAACATGAACTAAAAATATATACGTGGCTCTTCTATGCAATACTAATTAAATTCCAATTTATCAAAACTTTGCGAAAACTACTACAGATTACGTAAAGTATTCTCTGGCTTGTGTATACAAAACGAAGAAATTGAATTAGCCTGTAATTAGAGGTAGCGATTAATATCTAGGAGAGTTTTGCTTAAAAATGAGGATAAGCTGTTTATATATAAAGTTCACTTCATTTTATATTGATAATGGCTTGAAAGTTAAGATGGTTTTACATATATATAATGATGCTTTCGTTTGAAATTCAGAAGAATTGTTCCCCCATGTTCTATTTTGTTCTTTGAAAAAATTGTGTCAGATAATGTTCAGAATTCTTGATTGTACCAGCGTATAGCCATCAGCAACATGGCCACACACAGGTTTCTTCATTCAATTCTTCGCATCCAAGGAAAATCTTTACGCTCGAAGATTAAATTTCTTTGAAAAGCTCATAGCTACTTCCACGCTTATTTATTATATTTTATGAAAGAGTATAAAAGTATCAACAAGGATCAAAATTCTAATACGTATTATTTATTTTCACACCATGGTAAAGCTGAATCGATACTTGGACTTTGAATACCATTTTTTAGCTTTTTGAATAATAAACTGTAAGTATACGTAGGGACGCCTACACGTGTGTATTAATACATTACAATATTTGTTTGATCAGTGAGATTAAATTATGCTTTGAACTGATTTTAAAAGTATACATAGCAAAGGATATTTCTCATGCTGCATGAATTTTTTTTATGTATTTTATTATAATAAAAGAAAAATTGTTGCATGTTAACGTTACGAAAAATAAAGAAGTCTATCTTGTGAAAATGCACTTTAATAAATGATTACTTATGGAATTGAAGGTTTATTAAACGATCGCTTCAGCAGAATCTTTCGTTCGAAAAAGCTGCTTATTCCTGCTGTACCTTACACGTATATATATACACTGGATTTGTAGTTCTATGTTCCGCAGCACAATTGCGATTACACGGGATACTGCTTCCATAGAAATACAGCTTTTATACAAATGTGAATGTTGACACTGTTTTTTATAATATGCTAATGTAATCTCATTGTTCTTTTTACTCGGCTAGTAAAGCATGCACGAGAGGGCATAAGGACAGATCTTTTACTCGTACGAACCTGTGTGTTGAAATATAATTAAAAAAGTAAAATGCATTGATTCGTTCATTATCGATTTTCCCAAAGGAACACAACGATAAGCATACTGTAGTAACAAAGTTTGCCTTTTTAAAGATACTATAAAATTACTGTTTAAGAAAACTTTAGCAGTAACTTTCTTAAATGAAGGAAAATAGAGTTTATAATTTGCAATGTTTTGGAGGATCATCGCACGTTTATTGTGTATGTGTAGCTCCAGACACATAAGCCAGTGTCTCATAACTGAAAAGCTACCAAAGCAACAATAAGCCTCGTAAAGGGGTAAGCAAAAGTTATGAATGTAATTAGTCCATGCGTTTACAATGTAAAAGTGGAGCATCACAGAGAGCCTAAGAAGTACAATATACATCTACATGGCTGGTAGTATACACAAAATGTAAAAGGTAACTAGCTATTATCTCACATGTGTACCCTCTGTATTTTAATGAGACTTTCAATGAGACAAAATCGTTTGCTGAAAAGTTTTTGCCCTTTGGACGGAATATAATTACAGCGAAAAATATACGTATAAATCATTATAGCACACTGCAAAGGATTTGAAACTTTAGATTAATTCATGACTTGAAGCAAAGAATTAAATTTCTTGTCCATTGGAATATGTGAAATTTTATTTTGCTTCATTCTACATAGAGAACACTGCAGAATCACCAGGTGTCAAATTTTTCAAGCGTTATTAATGCATTTTCAGCAATTTTCCGTGCATTCATTGGATAAACATTGCATGCACGCTGACACGTTGTACAAACGTTTTTATTATTTCTCACTTGCCACAATTTTCTCAAATATTCCACTTGAACGGCTGATCAATAAAAGGTTATAGTTTACGTAAGTAGTCTTAGCTTTCATGGAGATAGTAGCATACGGTAGTATAAATTACCTTTATCGAATTTAACGACGCTATTAAACCTAGCCATAATCTATGTTTCCCCATACAAAGTTAATCCAATATGCATCGAGAGTATAACTTAAACTTGAGATAAACTATTTGCTTAATACTGAATCAACCTTTTATATACCAAAAAAGAATTTCCCACACGCCCATTCCTAGATCCATCTAAAACTACTAATTATTTCTTTATGAAAAAAAATTAGAATATATCCCAGACACGAGGAACCTTTTCTCTACGAAGCAAATTTGATTTATGGATGTATTTTAATGTCACTCGATAAACAATTAATCAGAGTGAAAGAATATTAAAATAAAAGCTCCGTCGACAGGGTTTAGGCATAATAACAATATTCTCCAGTTATACCCTCGAATAGTGTTTGAAATACTGTTAAAATGAATTAGCCTATGGAAATCGCTGAGAGAGCTGGTGCTGCGTTCACGCGTGCTCAAATTGAGTGTCGTAATCTTCGCTTTGAGTACTCGAAGAGAGGAGGGAGGGGGGGGGGGGGGGGGTGGCTCGACGAGCTTGTGTCGAGTGGCTCAAAGATTCGCTCTAACTTCTCTTCAATATCAACTATTTGCCTGAATAGAGGCTGCTCTACCACGACGCGACGTACAATTTACTTGAATCATCATTAATCGTTAGGGAAGAGGTTGTGTGCGATAAAGCTCTCTTCCCTGCAGGTACTCGAGAGAAGCAAGTAGAACGCATGGGTTGACCATTATTTTATCTCATAGCTAACAGTGACATTTCCATTTGCACGATTAGAAAAAAGCTATTGCTAATAAAACGTTGATTTTAAAAATGTCAATATTGCCACTGATCGAATTCCCTCTTTTCCTTTAAACGAACATCATATCCACGTAATTACAGAGCTATTGGAATTTAACTGTTTCTGGATGAGGTAGGAGCGACGATGCATATTTTCGAATCGAATATTTTGTTCCGCAGAGAAAAATACACGTGCGTTTGACAGTTATCGTTAATATAAACGCTTCGGATAAATCATGCACGCGTGTAAAACTATTGTCAATGCTTCTCTTCTGGAATTAAGCAGCTGTTTGTAATTATTCGCGATATCTCTTATAGCCAAGTATACACGTGTGAGTTTTTATTGTTCTATAATATTGTTGAAAATTCATCCAATTATGGATGACTGTATTACGCAACGCTATCAGTGATTCAATTAATTGTTAGGGAATAAATGTTTAATGAGTTTACGTTGTTACACAAAGGAGGGATAGGCGGACACTCGGTGTGCACCATAATGTCCTATTATCAACTATTGAACCACGAAAATTTGTGCAAACTAAACGTTTATAGCAGCTGCGATGCATTCGCTACAAAGTACACTCCGCGTGTGGTAAATCAGTTACCCTTGCGAGATATAACTATGATGCTGCATAAGTGTCAGCGAAGTGTTCAAATAATTCCCTAGACTTGTACAAGCCTAGCTGCCTTTAAATGCAGTTATTCTTTTTCAGTAAAACAAACAATTTAAATCAGTTGCCCCTGCGAGATATAACTATGATGCTGCATAAGTGTCAGCGAAGTGTTCAAATAATTCCCTAGACTTGTACAAGCCTAGCTGCCTTTAAATGCAGTTATTCTTTTTCAGTAAAACAAACAATTTAAATCAGTTGCCCCTGCGAGATATAACTATGATGCTACATAAGTGTCAGCGAAGTGTTCAAATAATTCCCTAGATTTGTACAAGCCTAGCTGCCTTTAAATGCAGTTATTCTTTTTCAGTAAAACAAACAATATAAATCAGTTGCCCCTGCGAGATATAACTATGATGCTGCATAAGTGTCAGTGAAGTGTTCAAATAATTCCCTAGATTTGTACAAGCCTAGTTGTCCTTGAATACGTTCATTCTTTTTTAGTGAAACAAACAATTGTTAAACGTTCGTGTAATAACCTATATATATATATATATGTGTGTGTGTGTGTGTTTACACTGTTTCGTTTGGTCAAACAAATTTTCATTTAACTCAGCCTCACCACACATTTTCCCTTTCCTTATTATTTTTATCAATAAAACTGTCCGTTTGCGTAATTCAATATCCAACGAGCAAACGCGTGATGGGTGCAACTTTATTATGCATAATAAGCTACTTTCCAAGCATACCTGAAGAGAATATTACCAGAGTCCGAGAAGAATTCATCATCTCGTTTCTAAAATAAGCTTGCAACTCCGATTGTGTCTGTTATAACGTCTTGGGAATTTAGTCGATAATGCTCGAAACCATTGAAAATTAAACACAGATCCAACAATCTCACAGTTCAACAGAGATTTTCTGAGAATTGCTCAGTTTCAGCTTCAATCTTGACAAAGCTGTTAAGTTCGTATGTATAGTGTCCGAATTAGAAAGGGGGTACTTTCTACTCCAACTTTAAAGTAATCTCAAACTCTGATCAAAATAATAATCATGCTGCTTAAATTGTACTTAAATTCAGGCTTCTTGTTAATTGTATATACACTCAACCAAAAAGGTACCCAGAATCAATAAAAATGTACGCTGAAACCATAAATTTGGTTATTAAAAGTGACCCTACAATTGGATTTATGTATTCAACGAACAAGCGTTTATGCTCGATTTTTGCCCATTATTGCGTTCATGGATACTATTAACACTATTTATACGATTTAGAATTTATCATTCATGAATATTATAAATGACTTTATGTATATCAAAATTACTATTGAAAGCTTAAGAAAGAGATTTCATGGATATCACAATCAATTTTATGTGTGTCAAAACTGTTTCATCAAGGCGTTAATTATAATATAATAATTACAATTATTTATTTGACAAAATGTTTTCTACACACAGCGAAGAGCTTACGTAATACCAGTAAAAGTGCATGTTGTGACAATAATAATCAGATTTTATGAGTTTTGTAAATGCATTTATTATTTTAATATACGTTGTTTATAAATATTATAGCTGCAATTATTAAATTAAAGACATTTAATTAGTGGAAAAAAAGTGTTGTATTATCAGAGGAAATGTACACTGGAAATCCTAAGTACATTCTCAATTTCTTGTAGTCATTTTATATTCACTTTAAATGGTATTATTTTTATAACATATTACGTAACTTATAGTTTTGAATCTATGGGATAGTTACACTTACTCTGCATGAAATTCTCTCTCTCTCTTGCACTTTAAGATTATTTCAACTTTGTATAGATTTCTACATATACGTGTATGGATTAACACACATTGTTAATGGCATGAAAGGTCCTATATATCACTGTAGCACATGTATACATATATATTTTTATTTGTGATTTATATATGTATGTATATTGTCACAATTTACCTTCTGATCGAACTATATAATTTTTCCTTGAGAAAAAACCACATACCTTTGATGGGATTCGAACCTAGAATCTTGTGGTTACTAATACAGCATTTAACCTACTCGTTTATTTGCTCCTTTACAAAGTATCGGCTTAGAACTAACCTTTGTATTAAATACCTTCATGAACATATTAATGTATAATATTAAATAATTACTGTTATCTATAAAATTATATTTATGCTGAGCAAAAAAACGCTGTTAATGAATATTACGTTTAATTTGCAGCTGTTTATTATTAATTTTATCAATATAATTGTGAGATATTTTATCCGGTATGAATATTCCGGAGTGATATAAAAAAAAATAGGAATAAGGAGAAGGATAGGAATTAGACTGTGCAACCAAAATGGAATACACAGATGGGTTATTGGTAAAGTTAAGGAACAGGGTCCCAGAGCTGCAAGATACGATAGTGCTAAGAGCACTGAGCAAAAATAAGCAGCTCTGGTTAAGGAGCATGGCCCTCGATTCGAATGATATCGAGAGTAAAATTTGGCGCAGCTCGCGAGCTTAAATACAATGGGAGCAACATTTTTCTAGCGAGAAACGCTCCGCGAGGCGGCCATCTGGCGGCGTAGTGCTAAAGTGGAGAGTGTGAAAGAGAGACGGAGAGTGCGCTGGAGCGAGGCAGCCCGAGAAACTCGGACCCCGCTCACATCAACATACCTCCGATCACCAACAATAATTAAATAACATTTTCTATCTATAAAATTGGAATTTTATGGAGATTTTTAATTATTTTATTCTTTATACATATATATACATGTTTTCATAAAATCGTTTCATCAATTACATCAAGAAGTACATATTATCCATAAAATTTACTTAATAATTTTTATTAATGTAATTCATTAAGCCTTTTATGAAAACAGGTTCAGGTTTATATTAAATATAAAATAATCAATTGTATCTATGAAATTACGTTCCTGTGGAACATAAACGCTCTTTCATGTTATCCATAAAGCTTGTAATGAAATCATTTTTATAAGTATTTGTAATATTCATAAATCTTTTATGGTAACAATAAAATTTACTCCATAACTGCTATTAATGCATATTATGTGCAAAATTTGGTTGAGTGTATGTAGTAGTAATAGTCATACGAAAGAGTTTCTCTTACACTATATGGTAAAATATCTACTATATGGTAACACTGAAATACGAACAGCGACGTTATTTGGAGGGTATAAAAAAATCTTGTATTTTAATCGAAACACATTTGAGTGGAGCGTCGATCGAAGGTCACGATACGGATGCATATCGTTGAATCCGTCTCAACGTTCTCCATATTACAACATGCAGTAAAAATAAATGTATGATTCCATTTAAAAAAGAGAATACATTTACTTGCAGCTGTCCCCTCTCCAAGCCTCGTATTTACCTCTCTGCTAATGTATACACATAATAACTGAATAGTTTTTAAGTAAAAACTTTATTCGTGTCGTGTAACATAAATGTTTATAGCTTCAAGCTAATAAGCGAAGAGAAAAAAAACAGAATTTTCTAAAATAAAAAAAATATACACATTGGAAAAGTTAAATTTAATACAAGTACCCAGCTAACCATTGACCTTTCTTAAAAGTCCATTCTCTTCAGAGGACAAATATTTCTGCCAAGCCATAGCTAATCAGACATAACATTTACGAACAACATTTTTTGGTTGAAAATATTTCCAACGCAATTACAATCTATGTATATGTATATATATATATATAAGACGGTTCATGCCGAGGCTGGAGAACGCGAGGGGCGAAGGGTGATACATAAACATATCGATTCAAGAGAAAAGGACTGGAATTATCCAGGAGAATGGAAAATAAGATACAGTATAGGCTGGATGACATAGGAATAGGGTCTGAAGAATCAAGCGATACACATTGCACAAATTGGATGCGAGGCATGGAAAAAGCGCGACACTCACACACAATAAGATAACAAACAATTAATGAACCAATTACGTGCCGATGCCTCGGTATATATGTATATGTTCTCATTAGCCCCGAACGTCAAACCAACCATTTCATTCTAGATTAGTTTACTCACAGACTCTGTGACAGGAAACGCGAAAGGGCCAGCTTGCCTATCCGATTGTTTTTTAGTCCATCCAACATCGCGGAAGCTGCAGTCTCCATCTTGATGTGACAATAACGGTACACTCAAAACTCCATATATGTATATATATATTTTTCTGCAGTATACAAAAGCTCGACGAGCCTCAAACAGTCCTTCCCCAGAATTTCTTCCAGTGTATACTAAAAACGTTTCTTTATCACTTCATCGACGATCATCGTGTCCTGCTGAAGTCAGTTCCCGATTCGACAATAACACCCTTCTTAAACTGCCCATGATTTTTCTCAAATATTTTCCTCCCACAATTTTCACCCGCGCTAATCGTTCTTTGAGAAAAATCCCATTCGAAACAAGAAGCCACGATGTTATATATATATATATATATAGATAATAATAATGAAATTTTTTTTTATGCGAATCGCGTTGGGGAGTCGACAAGGGGCAGCACAATTTATTTACACACGTTTTGGGATAGAAAAAGAGGGGGCGGGGGGGGGGGGGGGAGATGGGATCGAGTGGGAACAAATTATCCAAGACGAATTTTCCTTCTTGCATCTACCAAACGCCTCGATTGGTAATTTTCTGCAGCACTACGATTATCGAACCTGCTTGACTCAAGATTTAATTTTCAGATGAGTTCCTGTTCCCTGCGAATCGCTGCTGGGTGTGTGTGCACGAATTACGCCGGTGGTTGGCATTCGCCGTACAACGAGGGTTAACACCGAGATCACTTTGAATCATGTCGCGACAGCTCGCGAATATTTCGTGCTTGATTTACTCGGATACGAGCCTCGAGCCTCCAGCGGCCGAACAATATCCTATAGCTTTAATTTTAACGAAAACTTTTCACTCGCTCGAAGGCTCCACGGTGAAATCTAAGCAGAGCTTCGTTGACATCCTTCGTCCTGCGCGCGGTATACGCGTGTTTTTGTATCTATGCTCTGGGTCACTTTTTAAGTGGAACACCCTGTATAGCTTGCACGCGTTAATTAAAAGAAAAATGTTGCTTTCTTCGAATTCTTACGATTTTTGGTCAAGCCACGAAATAGGATTAACCTTTCGAGCGTGTATTTATGATGTTTACGAGGGGTTCTCTTGCAAACCAGACAAAAGTAGGTTAAACAATCCAAGATTTTCTCTTTCTACCTTTTCTGGAATTTTCTTTAAAGTTTTATATATTGTTCAAGAGAGAAAGAGAATATAGCCTTGCGATACTCTTTATGTCTTCTTCAAACGAATAACAGTCCAAACTATCAGTTTTCCTTCCTTTGTGCGATATATTGTTCGTAACCAGTGGAGATTTTTGTTTTGCACTTAACTGGCCACTCGCTACTCATGTGTGATCCAGATCTTCCTTTCTTTATATATTACCTCCTTACATCAAGATCGATCTCTACAAACACTTATTTTACCCCCCCCCCCCCCGTTATACAAACATCTACTTGATTTCAACCGTTTAGATTCATTCGAACCTTTTAACCAGCAAATTAAAATTCGTTGTTATTTTCAGTCTCATCAATCGTACGATACACCAGTTCTCGAGGACTATTAACGCGGTTCCTTTTATCTCGTATGAAATATTTTAAAATTTCGTCCACGCGTATCAGAAATCGTAGGATTCTATCTTGCTCGATTTCGATGCACTCGTTCTCCAGGGGAAATGTTTTTGTGCGTGCAGCTCTTTAGTCAAGATTGGTCTATTTTAAAAATGACAAAATTTCCCTTGTAAAATCCTAGTACAGTGATATTGTGCGCTGCTTTAGATTCAACGAATCAGCTTAAAGGTGCGATTGACCAGAACTCGAACCCTCGTCACTCGAGCCAATCAGGAAGGTGTATCAATATTATTGCCATGCAGGAATGTCGAACGCTTTCACTCGGAGTCTCCATGTTGGATCCCAGCAAATTTGTACGATTCTAACACGTAAAAAAAGCCCACTGAAACGCCAATAGTTTCCAGGGAGAAGAAAAGTTGAACTTTGGTCGCTCCCAGCGGTCAATTTTTAATCTTTCAAAGTTTGCGAGCAGTTTGCTAATGCGACTGGAGGCTGCAACAACGCGCGACTACTATCAATCCCTTTGCTGCTTCCTTCGAGTCGACACACGTTGCGCAATTTAATTTATTCCTTATTCCCAGCAAATGGATTCAATTTAAAATAAGAGCTAGTTACTCCGCGCTTGGCGTTGCGCTTAAAAACGTCCAGAGGGGCGCGATCGATTTTACTCTTCCTCTCTCTCCACTCTGAAAATACGTCGATCCATTTCGCAACGAGGATCGAGTCGACTCTCTCGATAATCCACCATTTAAAATGCCCCAACATCCTTCGCACATCCACCCTACATTCCGCAATAACACTCGACAATCGTCACTTTTAACCGCTCGCACGAATTCCCTCAATACTCTTCAACTATACCAAATGTATACAGAGTCAGCGATCAATTATCCGAACAATTAACGCTTCGTCTTCGTCAACAATTTCCACCCTGCGAGTTTACCGTATAATGCAATTCCAAGCACAAAATTCCAGCAGGAGGATATTTGTAATCCATTGAGATTCAAAGTTGCTTGAATAATTCAGCTGCATGGGCTTAAGAAGCACAATGCAAATGCTCCAAGAGTCGAGCTGAATATCGACGTGCCTTTTAATTATACAATCAGCTGCGAATTATTGTTTCTTCAAGATTCGTTAAATATTGTTCTCCGACAACTCGATGCATCGATTTCTGCATTATCAAAATGTATTTCCAAGCGAGTCAATTCCAATGGAATCCGTAGCACTAATTATATAGACGAGGATGCAGCAACAAAGTCGATCGGTGTGCTGCGCAAGATTTCTCTTCGAGTACTTATATACTCTTTCCCTCGAGGTGATCTAGCTCGCGCACGGGTCACGTGGCTCTGGTTAATTTCCTTTACTCCAGTGGTTCCAACGTCGAAGGAGTATCTCGCTTTATTTCCATCGATCTCACATCAGTTTTGCCACTGCACACACTTGTTTAATCACGAAAATAATTTTATCTCTTCTCTTTGTTCTTCAGCTACTTCCGGTTCGTTTCAGTCTTCCCGGATGACGAGGCTGCGATTCTGCAAGAGAACAAGCACGTGGACACAATTTTCTTGACTCGAGTGTGACTGCAGCAGCGATTTCAGTTTATGCGTGTCGTTCTTTGCATATCGGGTTTAGCATCGCGCACACTCGTTAACCCGAGGTGATTCTGCACGGTCCCTCCAACTTCCGGTTGGCGCGAGTGTGTTTCCTAGAACGATCCTCCGAGGGCAAGTGGGCAATTTGCTCGAGTCGAATGGCTTCGGCATCGGAGAGGATGTCTCGATTCACGCGTGTCACTTTCATGCATATCAATTCTCACGCACCCCACAATCACTGGTCCCCTCCTGTGTACTTCCGGTATCTACGAGTGTCTTCGAGGTGATCGCGGTCGTACGTACAAGGGCAGCGGAACGTAATTTTCTCGAGTCGATTCGAGTGTTGCAATAAAACGAGGGGATGTAACTCACTTTATAAGTATCCTTTTGATATTAGTTTTTCAAATAATCCTATTTATATAGCACACATGTACGCGTCGATCCCTCGAAAGTCAATCAATTTGGTGCGCGAGATTTCCGTCCAAGCACTTCCGGTCTGCAGGAGTCTTCCTCGGTCGATCTTAACTGACAATGGCACGTGGGCAATTTTCTCCAATCGAATTGCAGCAGCGAATCTCACACTACACGTATCCTTTTGATATCAGTCTTTCGAATAATCCTATTTATATAGCACACATGTACGCGTCGATCCCTCGAAAGTCAATCAATTTGGTGCGCGAGATTTCCGTCCAAGTACTTCCGGGCTGCAGGAGTCTTCCTCGGTCGATCTCAGCTTACCAAGGGCACGTGGGCAATTTTCTCCAATCGAATGGCTGCAGCAACGTATCTCACTTTACGCGTGTCGTTTTGATATCAGCTTTGCCATCACGCACCACTCGTTTAACCGGAGATAATCCTATTGATCTCGTACGTCGTGGCTTTTGCACTCCAGATTTCTTTCTATACCTCTTCGTTCTTCTCCCTGTATACACACACACACACACACACACACATATATATATATATATATATATATACATATATTTTATATATATATATATATATATAAGGGGCACGAGAGAGTATCGAGAAGATTGCCGGATCCCCAGACTGCCGTGACCTCAAAAACGTTTACTTCGGATCAGGTGGGGTGTTTCTGATTCGCCACCCTTCATTTCTTTCTTCCGCCCCAACGAAATACACGCTGTATCTTTGAGACAAATAAGAGAAAAAGTTGCCTTCGACTTGGTTTGCACCATCCAATCAACTTTACCAGTTGTTGCATCACGGTGAAAAACAAAAAAAAGAACGGGACCAAAAATCGCCACTATATACGGATCGTTATTTCGTTCGCCACGTGGTTTTTAATAAGTATACTTTGCGAAAGAATCGGGAGATTATGCTTATAATCGAGCTTGTAATTTGCAATTAGTTGAAGGTAATTACAGTCGTTCGCATTTTTTCAGGTTTCTCTTTTTTTTCACAGAGAGAGAAAGAGAGAAAAATCGGCTTAATCCAACATGGCGACGGTTATCACTTTTACGATTTCTTTATTCGTCTCGGCGCACTGTTCGCGACGAGCTTATTATCTGTTAAATCACTTCTGGCAGCGTTGTTGATCGAGTTGTCCCATCTTAGGAGGGATAGTTTGGGTAGTTTGAGTGCTCGAGGTTTACACCACACGTTTATCGAGAAAATTGCGAGTGTTAAACATCGCCAAACCGTGTATACATATATATAGAACTTTAACGAGCTAACCACAATATCAGCGGTTATTAATTGACAAGGAGAAACGTTACGCAACGACTGTAAAAGATCAACAATTGTAAATTAACAGTCCTCTCTTCTCTTCGTTACTCGCTCTACCACATCTACGGGGACTATAATGCATATATATAGTAGACTTTTTACGTACAATAAACGCACCGTCCAGCTTGACTCGTCAAGAAAATTTTGCAACATTTCACACTTGTAACGAGCACCACACTGCTAAGTCTCGTAGGCCATACTTCCTGCACCAAAGTATTTTTCTCACAATCTCGTAGACTCTCTCGACACGCCGTAATCTACAATTTAATTATCCACTGCTATATTCGCCAAATGACAAAACTTGTAGAATGCAAAACGCGGTCTCGACGCGCTCCATTCAGTGCGGAAATGATGAAATGAATAGAGCGAATAGTTTGAGGCATTCGAAACATCGCGCGTCGATTCATTATAAACTCGTCCGTTCGTTCCTCGACTGATAATTTCTCGTAGAATCGACAATTTTCCAGAAATCGAATCGTCGGTTCTCTTCCAAAACGGGAAATATTTATTTTCAGTCGCGAGGCAATTTTTCGCACATTTTTTGCAAATATACAAGCGAGAGTGGCACGAGGATTCACCGCGAGCGTTTATCAGGCCAAAGTTGGCCCAACGATCGAATGCAACTCCAACTACTCGTTCTTGATAAGGACAGAGCGCTTCTTACGACGAGTCCCCATCGTATGAGCAGTTTTTCCTTTTTCCTTTTTCGGTCGACAGCCGAAGGAGCGAACTTTTCTCGAGCGTAAAAACGAGGATCTTCCTCTTATCCTTGACGAAACGGCCTTCGATCACTTCGGACTCTAAGTTTCTCTACGAACAAAAACATATTTCGATCTTGGATCTCTCGTTTACTCCCATCGCTGGAACAACGTTCCTTTTGAATGGAATATATTAATTATAAAATGAGAAGAAAAAAAAACAATCTCGAGAAATATAATAAACGTGAAGCTGATATTGGAGCAAAATATTACATTTTTTCCCATAAAAGATTCTATAGTCTGCAAGAATAAATTGTAACGTGATTTATACGACGCTCGGAGCTCCAACATTCATTGCCCTTGAAATAAATTATTTTTTACGGAGGATCGTGAAGAGAAAATTGTGACAAAGATCCGAGTTAGGAGGAATTTAATCTATTTAGCAATCGGAATAAAAAATAGCTGCCGGTAAGCAGGGCATATCTCGGTGCTTCCTATATAGCGATATTGAATTTCTCCACTGATATATATATATATATATATATATAGAAATGGAGGAAAAATGTGCCGAGTGTCGAGAGGCAAGGGGCTTCGCGGAGAAAGATTCCAGTTCCGGAATCACATGCAAACCGAATTGGACCGCGTAGCGAGAGGGTCGAATCTCGATGATTGAAGAAAAATTGCAGTTGGTTAACCATCCTCGAAAGCGTACGTACACTCGGGTCGCTGAGTCAATCGTTCGTCTCGAGGATGACTTTGCGAGGCAAAGAAAGAATTTGCTCTCCCATTAGCAAGTTTTAGCCGAGCACCGTGCACGAGCGTGCATCCTGCAATAAAACTTTTCTCATTCATTCGCGATAACGCGAATATTTCGTCGTCCAAAAAAAGACAGAGATTCACTGGCATATCGTTGAGGACTCTCGCAAGGAAAAGCAGCTTTTGTTACAGAGAGAGAGAGAGAGAGAGAGAGAGACCTAAAAAGAAACTAGAGAGAACGAGGGTATAAAGGGGTTTCTAAGCGAGAGAGAGAGAGAGAGGGTGAGGGTGATAGCAACGCTATATATAGCAATCGCAGTAGTAATACAAGTGATAACAGCAGACGCGAGTTTTTCAGCCACTGTGATTCGAGTCTTCTTTTCTCTACTGGTGCAACAAAAGCCTCGATCTCTATATAGAACCCGTACACCGACTTGTTTTTTCGTCGCGAATCGGAAACTCGACGCGGAGTACCTCGACAGCCCAGAAGCTGTCTTGGTTTTTATAGGCGTGGAGGGGAAGAGAAGCAGCGATCGCGAAGACGAAAAGTAAAAAAAGAACATTTAAATACGAGTGTACGATGCTCGCTACAATTTAACGATCGAGTGAGATTATGGGGTACGAACGATGGAATGCCGAGAAATGTATCCCTACGAGAAAATGGCGGGGGGGGGGGGGGGGATGTTACGGTTTCAAGCGAGGTTAAAGAGAAAGAGAAAGAATAGACGTACGGTAAAAGTGGAAGAATGGAGAATGGAGACGAGATAGAAATTTCGTTCTGGTATCGATGGAAGCAGAGCAGGCGAGCCGTTCGCCAAACGCAGACTGCCGCTGTGGTCGACGGTGTGACCTACTCCTACTGTTCTCAGCTGCTTCGAACCCCCAGCTTTAGCATTCCCCTCCGTTCTCCGTGCTCGGTGCTGCTGCTGCTCGTTTTCCACTACCAGACCAGCCACCATTTCCACCTCTCCCTGGCGCAATTTCCACCACCAGCACACCCCATCCCCCCCCCCCTCTCTCGCCCCTCTTCTCATCTCCGTTCAAACCTTCTCCCGCTCCACTCGACTCGACTCAGACTGGCCCCGCGCCGTTGCGCGCTCGCGTCTCCACCGAGTCCACTTTGCGGCGCGCGGCACCCCCTTCTTCGACGCGCACCATCAACCAACCAACGACTTGACTTTCACGTGTCATATCCAAATTTTACCTACTTCCGGACAGTCACGCAGAATCATCCACTTTTACCCCGTTCACCCCCTTCTTTTTCGTCCCTCAGGCTTTTATGTATGTATATATATAGGTGGTAGAGTGGTATAGATAGCATAGTACACTTGCATATTAATACCTCGATTAAAGCTGACGTTCTTAATCCTCGAGTCGCTACGCGTTTCGCAAATTCACCCTGGAAACTCGTTGGAACGTATTGGATACAAAGTTTCTTTCCTATACGGTTGCTGCTTTCGATAGGATCTTTTTTTTCTTCTCGCTGCTTTTTGCTTCTCAACGTCGACGAGCATTCGTTAATTGCGTCATCGTTATGGATTAAAGTCGACGAGTGTCGACTGGAGGCAACCTGGGGACCCTGGCCCACGCGGCAGCGAAAAATCTAACGATCCTTCTCTCTTCGTTAAGGTTATCATACTTCGCATTATTCTCGACATCCTTCCTCGAGGCAATTATTATATCGAAATGCTGGAAGAATCTTCGGGCCAAAGTGTAAGCAGTCGTGTCTCTTTCCTCGATTATTTTTGCTTTCTACTTTATAGTTTCAGCTGTGGTACGCGAGGAGAGGAAAATTGCGGACGTTCGTTGGCAGATTCCAAGTATCTGGAATGGTACACAGTGTGGTACAGGTACGTAATTATCCGAGATAATAATATAAGCAACCACATTGTTCCTCTTTGACGTAACGAGACTGATTATTAGAGTCGTTGCTAAAAGTAAAAGTGGGATATTTGTGTATCGATTGTCATATTGATTATTTTTGCTCCTGTACTCTGGCCTATCGAACGTTACACGAGCACGTATCGTAATTAAGTAAAGGTAATGATGCAATGTTCTTACGAAACTATATCCTAGCTAGGACACTCGGGGAATTGCCCTTCTCTACTTCGTCGAGCAGGTCCCTCAGGCAAGCCCTTTATCATGTTCCGGATAATTTACAGTGAACGTGTTTAACAACCGAGGGTGGGGTACGATTTAATTTTTGTATAAACAAACGATTCTTTCCTTTTTTCTTCTTCAATTTGCTCTGGGTTTAATCCATTGACGAAGTCGAAGATTTTTATTATCGAAAAGGAGCTTACTTACAATTTTCTGATAAACTTCTGGAGAGGGAATCGTAAAGTCTGGCTAGATCCCTTGATTTCAGCCACCCCATCCTAACTCACCATGGTGCAAATAGAGGTTAATGGCTAAACTCGGTAAAAGAGGGTTCCAGGATCTATCATCTATTACATGCTTGCTATATACCGAATTTGTTCTGAAAAATACATCTTCTTCTTTGTGTATAGATATATGATATATTTGAAGAAGGTTTTCTTTTATGCATGCAAATATAACAAAGCTCCATCATTTTATGTGTTTCTACTCCCATCTGAATATACTAAAAGCTTTATCATCGTATAATAAAACAATTCTAATCCTGTTTATAGTCTGAATAATGCAAAGGTGAAAATAAATAATTGAATAACAGCTTGGACTTTCGTATAGCAATTTATGCACGATGAACACGTCTGATACAATTTTATCTATTAATGTTAATGGATAAATTTTAATTATCTTACGTAACTCCAATCAGTTTACAGCGAAGATGAGCTTTTCCATGTAATTCGAGGATCTACGTGTTATGCAATCGTATATGCGAGGGAGAGACTGGTTAGAACAGAAAGTTGATAGGTGTAAAAAAGAAGGAGCAGCCTCTATAGGGGATTACTACTTGAAAGGTTCAGTGATCCAACTGTACGCTCAGTCATACAAAATCTAGTGATATAGTCCGAGTTTAAACTGGCATGTATATGTTAAAAACAGATTATTTATAACGTAGAATTCTCTTCGTATTCTTACTTGTTAGTGTATGAACTTTGAACCATAAGTTTTTCACATTTCTCTCTCTCTCTCTCTCTCTCTCTCTCTCTCACACACACACACACACTTGCAAACTACACACGTATCCTCTGGCTCGACCCTTCTCCCATTTTCCAACAGTACACATAGAGTCACGACGCGTAGCATTAGCGTGCAGGAGTATTATCGATTGCTATGTTGGCACTCCCATCAGTATACGCAACCTAAACCTCCTACGTAGTAAAGTTTTTGCTAAAAATTGTATTCAGCAGCCAAATGCTCGTTCAGTGCAAATGCCTCTGCAAGCATCTGATTTTCCTGCTGTCTGCAATTACACTATACTATCGAAGCAGTTGTAACAATAATTGCTAAACTTACTGATTACTCATTGAAATGGATTCAAGTATATTGCCTTTAACGACACTAATTATAGAACTATTGTAAGTAATTGTGCATTTACTGTAAAACAAGATAGATTCACAAAGGTATATACTCGTTGCAGGGTGTATAGTGAAATGGTTGGTAATTATTTTACCAAAGTTGGCCGAGGCGAATTCGTTTTAACGTGATTTATAGCACGAGTATAAATTGTTTATCAATATTGGCTTCAGTTGAAGATTCTAATAAAATTTTAGCCTAATTTGATATTACACTGATACTAAATTTTCAATATTATATAGAAGATATTGCATGCCAAGCCACTTGGGACTATTAGCAGTATTTATTAACTTAATTTGATAAAATTTAAGCTTTTTTATAGCTATTTAATAGACTCTTTTGTACCTGTACAGTCGGAACTTTGGACAATCAGCATAGAGAACTTTATTTCTCTATACACGAGAGTTGCAATCAAATTTTGTTTATGGCAGAAAGCGACTCCCTTTTCCATTAAGCAATCTAATCAAAGGATAAATAATTATTTCGCTCTGCAATTCTTTTACAAGAAAGAAATTGTTACAATCGGGAGAAAAATTCTTGAAAAAAAAAAAACAACAAAAATAAATAATTAACGAGTATAGTATAACCACCTGCATCTAAATAGCATCGAGGCGCAGTCACCGAATGAATAACAATGCAAGTAAATATTGCCAAGTTCGATAAATTTACTAAATTATTATTACAACGTTTTAAACATCGAGCTTCAAATCCAAGTCCATGAATTAGTTTTAGAAGTGTATAATAATTTTTCATTCCAAAGCGTTTTTTTCCAAGTACAGCATGGAAAGTACGAAAGCACTGTAAAGTTCTGTCGCGATAAAATCGTTCTATAGTTTTCACTTTTCGGATAAGCAGAGTATTTATGCACCTACGTCGTCGTACGAGATGCAAAAAAGAGTTCCTGCTTTCGAAACTTTGGTCAAATATAAATCATGGATAACGCAAGTGCACATGTACTCTCCTCGTGGCGAATGCATCTCTCGAGTCCATTATATTATTTTTCCGGGCGGGAAAGCCCTATTATAGGCAAATGAAGATCAGCGGATATACCAAAAGCTAGCTTTGCTCAATGGTAATCTCGCTCTTGAAAACAGACATATATATGAATATTGGACGCGCGAAATAATTTGCGAGCTCTCGGATGGAAAGGATTTCTAAAGAAATTTGCATACTGCTTCTCTTACTGTTATATATATATATATATTATTATAATAGTAAAATTAATAAACAATTTTCAGAGATTTATTTGTTAATGAGGCAAAAAAAGGATCGAGTCGAAGATTCTTCTCGATAGTTTTCAGCAGTTTCTATGAGAACGTTAAAATGTTAAATGAAAGATTGGCGCACAGGTAGAGCTAACAAAAGAGTAGAATATATCGTATATTCGTACGTTTTAGTGCCGATCGTAGCTTTCGAGTACAGGTGTGCATGAAAGTGTATATTGCGAGCTGTCGAGAACGTAATTTGCAAACGTGTTTAATTGTATAGCCATGCATAAATGTTTTGCAACAAGGGGGAGTCGAAGAATCAGGCGCGTGGAAGCTACAAAGCGCGTATTGCAGAGTATTGTACATATATATACTCACGTGCAAGTGTTATATCGATTATTACAAGAATACAGCGTTAGGTCAAATCCGACAAATCAAATATCGCAATGAAAGGATCTTCTTGTCAAAGACCTTTCACACTTTAAGCTCTATGAATATTGAACATCGAGTTGTTAACAAACAACTGCTCCCTTTTTTCCAGTCGAACCCTTTTAACAGCCCCACGAAACCCTCGTTATCCTTTATTCTCGACAGCTTATAAATGTTCCCAAACAACTGGAGAATAATGATAAACCGTATGTGGAAAACCTGATATTCTCTCTACTGATTTATTTCTACGCGTTGGAGAACACGCGAGTCGAAAGATTTCAGCAACTATAAGGGAGGAGGAGAGAGAGAGAGAGAGAGACAGTTTACTGGAAAATAGCAAATTACCGTGCGGTGCTTGCCTAGGTGAAAATAGTTCGTACTCTGTATTATTCCGATATAGCAGATTTCTGATGATACGTACACGTGTATACTCGAAACCACGGAGAGCAATCTACGATAATGTCTACTACAGCAAATTTCATGAATCAGTGCCGTATTTGTCGCCAGTTACCAATATCGTCGTTTCCCCTTTTTAACAAAATCAATTATTTCTATCTTAGTTTAAAACCTTGTGGATTTTATGAACGAAATATATTATTTTAAACGGTACATTTATTGCACGATCGTTAAAAATGATAATGAGAATGCAAATTTGCCTATACTCTTCGTGTACAGCAATTAACGTTGGTACATTTGCCGATGAAATTTAACGAAATTTACATTGAGAGGTGGAAAGTATTTATCGTAATAACATATTTGCATAATATTAAAGATGTGATATTTATTATTGCAATTGTGGGAAAATTAACCTGATCATTCGTACAAGGCTTGAAGTGAACATATACATATACGTAAATTAAAAAAGGGGGAGAAAATAATTTAACGATAAAAATATACGCATGCACGAGAGAGAAAGAGTTTGGTGTGATTTTTAACCTCGCGTTGGTTGGTACCTAATAATTCTAAATCAGTGATGCGAAAATGGATAACTAACTATAACACAATTTCTGACGGCTGAGATGTACACCTCGATACGCCTGCATGAAACTCTCGATTCTGGAACTTTTGCAGCTTCGCGGTCGGCTAACGATAAACCATAATTCTTCCCTTATCTCGAAATATCGTACAGTGTCTCGCGATCTCAAAACGTTCAACGAGTATCGCCATTAAGAGATGTTTTCAAAAGCTTTTTCCCCGATACAAAGCCCACAATTCACATTTTGCTCCCTTTCACCTTATCAAATCATCGTTTTTGCAAAAATACTCACGATTTATTGGCAAAATGTAGCGCTGCTTGCCAAAAAAGCAACGAGAAGCTTTCTATGAAAATAAGCAAAAATCATGCGAATCAGTGGGATTCGTGTGCAATTTTTTATATACGTGAATTTCCGATGGTCCAACTAGAATATACCTTATATATATATAAGTATAGCAAAATTTCTCTGTTGGATTTTTGCAAAAAGATCCTGTCTCTCTCCTTCCACCTCAAAATCTATATAGTCTTATTTCGACGAGACGTTGCTCACCGTTGCTGTCGCATTGTCATATAAAGAAATTCCTATATTCACAACGCCATCTGGCACCACCACCACCACCATACTGCATTACTGCCACCTGCACTATCATATAATAAATGTGCATTTATACGATGCACCTAAACATTAAATATTCCTACTCTCTGACTGTTTAAAACATTTTTTCAATTTAGTTCACTTCCGGACCAATTTCGCAACTAGGAGCTCTGAAAACTTCTCCGTAACGATGTACATGTAATTTGGAAAAAAAAAGAAGAAAAACATGTGAGATGAGAAGTGCAAGGATGTATACGAAATCGATAAAAAAGACTTTTAGATTCTTAGAGGTCCTGCTTGAAGTGTGTCGCAGTAAACTCACAAGGACGTTGATGGTGGAACTGTTAGCTTTGCGTCTCGTCGTATACCATACGGTATAAAACGGATTCACCAGAAAATTCATTGCTAAAGCTGCGCGCGTTACTTATACAACGCTTCTTTTATACGCCACTATTTTTGCATTCTCTTTTTCATGAAAACAAATTCAACGCGCCGTGTGTGGTAGCTGGATTCTCGTCAAAAATGGAGATTTCACGAACGTATTGAAAAAATAACAATCATCCACACACCACAGAGGTAGAGCAATATGTACAACGGCAATTCATATATAGTTAATTAAAAATTGAGAAAGTTTCGTTTAGACAAGCAGTCCAACTATCATATATATATATATATATATATAGATACGTGGATTGATCGAGATTGATAAAATTGGTGAGAAAAATAATTAGGCTAACAGAAAATTGTATAAATAAAAAGTAGTTCGGTGATCGAACGTTCATTTAATATTTCAACACTCTTCATCCATGTGTTGGTTGATAAAATATATTCGATATAAATTTCCTTCGAGCACGACAAAGCTTTGCGACGAGTACTATTCTCCTCGTTATCTCTCTTCTCGACCCCCTTACTTCAATCGTGTACAAGTTTTTCTTATTTTCTTACCGAATCAAGAACTTTCCGATTAGGATAAGTTGAATTCTTATCGCATTGATGGAGAAGCTGTGGAGAGAGGGAAGAAAGCAAAAAAATATATCACGATTCTTCGTGAAAATCAATGTTTATCGAAATAAATCCAGCCAAAGAGAAGCTGTGCGAGAATGAACGCGAGACATTTTTGAAACTTCCGCAAACAGGCTGACACTGATGGAGCAGTTAACTCTCGTTTGGCCTTTAACAAAGCTGTTCCCTCGACAAAAAACTGTCGTCCCGTTTGTTTTCCACAAATTTCCTCTCCCTGCGATTAAAACCTCTCTCGATGGTTCATGTACATATAAAAATAAGTTGCGATGATCGTTTGATGATAAATTAAGGATGGTTTAAAGATGCGATGGAAGCTTTTTAAAATATTTGTAAAATCTGTAAAATTATTCCATTGTACATGCTGCAGACTTCAAGAATATTTTCTTACACATCCTTTTGTGCAGATACACGATCGTTCTGCGAGTTTTTGCACATAGAACAAATACGTATGCAATAAAAATGCATCGAAACATTTCAGAACGAGAGAAAATTCTTTAATTCTCAGAGATTTTTGCTCGAAAGGCCTCAAGCTATCGTTAAAAAAATTCAATCGGAGCTGATAGAGAGAATTTTTCATTTCTTTTTCCAACCTTTCTCTCGCGGCACACACACCTGTCATGGAAAATTCTGATACGATAGCAGAAAAGCAATGATTTATAGTTTACGTGGCAGCAAGCCCGAAGCTCGTTCTTTTATATGAATAATGACGAAATCGTCGAAAGTTTTGGGCAAATCTGATATGACTCGGCGGCTGGCACACACACACACACACACACGGACACCATTTCCCAATTGCACGACGATCGACACACACTGGAATGGCCGCGCGACCAATGATACGCACGGTAAAACACTCGTCCTGTAAATCATACTATATTCTACCTCGTTTTCCGATCAATTTTCCTTTTCGAGATTAAACATCTGCGCTTGACGAGTGTTACTTTAGGATTTGACGTATCCGAGCTTTTAAAGCGTTAACCTGGGTGGTTTTTCCCATCTAGCTCTATATCTTTCTTCCCAGGCAAATAACGCAAGGTAAGCATGGTCGTTTTTTTTTTTCTTTCTTCATCTCCTCGTCTCTCGAATCAGAAATGCTCACAGCTATTCGGAAAGAAAAGATCGTCCAAGACTTTTGGCTTCAACGTCTACGATAAATCAAAGGAGCGAACACGTTTGGCAGTTTAATGTGCTTCATCTACAACATTTGCTTACACACTACGTTTAACAATTTTCAATATTAAAGTTTGGGATGAAAATTCTGATATAGCTGAAACTTTATATTATCAAAAAAAAAAAAAGGAGTACAGGGTATAATCAATTGATAAATCAGTATTTATTAATTATCGTTAATAACGACCACCTATAAACGCTAATTTAATCAGGGAAAATTGATTTAAAGCTCTCTCGATTAGCTAAGCTGTCATAGGCAGGAAAAGCTTTGACAAAATGTTAGTGCACAAACGCTCCTCTCTGACATATACCAACTATCTTTCTCATTTTATCAACACTCTCTTACAAAAGTTTTCTAATTCGATTAAAAGTTTCTGTTTATTGCAAACATTTGCTACTTTCGAACGAGTAACATGACTATTTAACAATTACTAATTCGCAGATTGAAATTCGTTACACGTGTGTCAATGACGCGAGGGGTCTGGCATCTAAATTTCTGATGGCACATGTTAGCAATAAATTTCACGTTACTACACGCATTTGAATAATAAACGTATACATAATTGCACACTGAAATGTCAAATTTCATATTTAACATTTGCATTGGAGCTTTTGTCGAGGATATATATAGTCCATGTACGAATAAAATAACTGTTGCGATATATCAATAGAGCGATAGTTGATGAAAAGAGAGAAAGGCTTTGAAAAATGAAAGAGATTCGTGAAAAGTCAGCATTAATCCTGCTATTTCTTGCTGAATGCAATCGTTGAATGGTAAATAGGCAAGAAAAGCGACAGAACTGATGCATGAATTTAAGCTGCAGTAAAGCTGAAAGCTCGCGCGGTTTGCTTCTTGCTACAGCTAAGCAATAATTGTAATAATTATATATTCACCTTGCAGCAAATTAATATATATTTTAACGTTCATGTTTGCTCACAGTTTTCATCCTGCTTGTATCTAAATGATATGAGGAGCTCTCACGCAATGTCATTCTCTCTGTCCTCCATTCATTCTGTCCGCCATCAGTAATTAATTAAAACGCTTGTGTGTCGATCGTAAGAGTCGGCAACATGCGATAACGATCGACTAGGCCTGATTAATTTCATTAAGGAACCTCGTGGTACAATTTATTTAAATGCACTGGGGTATATCGGGCAAAATAATTCCCTGCAAAAAAGCTGTCCTCAAGGATTAAAGCAATAAGGAGATTACGTATATAAAAATTAACTTTCTCGAATGAGGTCAATTGATGCACTCGTTGTAATGATCATTAATCTCGTGTGTAATGAGACTTGTTTTTACAAAAATCAAACACCTTATTTCTACAACGAACAATTGATGCAAACATCAGTCAACTACGTGCATGCAATTGTCAATTGGTTTAAACATTTTTCTCCTAATTAGTATTTATATATATAGACAATAATGTAAAAAATAAATAATAATTCTCTGTCATTTAAAATTTCCTTAGAATAAATACCCAGGTGTAAAATTACATTTTAAATTCGATATAGGAATTTCGATAATAATAAGCAAGAATCCAACTTAAAAGCTTGTATCCAAATCTTATATATATATATATATATAGAGAGAGAGAGAGAGAGAGAGAGAGAGAGAGATAGGAGAAAAACGATGGAGTAAGAATTATTGAGTGTACCCTTGTCTGTACTAAACATTAATTATTCATTAAAAATCAGCAGATAATTTTTCTTTTAATAAACTGAAGATCCGTCTGAGAAGATGGTGGATTTGCAGGAACCACGCCCAAGTCGTAATAATGAAAGCAGCTATGAAACGTCGCGACAATGCCAGCCACTGATAACCTTCCAAATTACCTGCAGATTTGCTTCGCTAACGACCTCCTTAAAAACTTCATTCTTCCTATACCTAAGCCCACATCTATGCTCTACTTGGGTCTGACCATTTTTTCTCCCCTCTCGAGCCGAACCAAAAATCGAATGCCTCGAAATCCAAGCATTTAGCCTGCGTATCAAGGGAGCTACGTCATTAGTGATTCGGCATTCGGCATCCAAGCAAACTTATTACGCGATCTTTTACAACACTTTTTTCTTCCTCGATCAGATTATCGTTATCTCGAAAGTAAAAACGCTGATGCAATGAAAAGCAAGTTTGGAAACTCTCATCAATCTTTCTACAATTACGTCTCTACTTAATTTTATTTCGGATTCTATATTTTTATTCCGACAAACGAGTTTACCGAGGAATTGCATTAATGATGCTTACATACATATATATATATATATATATATATAGGAAAAGAAAAAATTTGTTTAGTTACAGGATTGATCTTTGTATATCTTTCACGTGACTTTACGATATATACTATACCGTTTTTGTTGAAAATGCCTTAACTTTTGTATTTCTACGTCCTATCGCTTTTCGCAGACTTGCAAGCTCGCAACGATGCTGCGGTGAAAAAGCTTCCGTGCATCTTGATTTACTTGCCTGGCCTATCGATACCATTAGTCAGCGTTTTATTGCATGATTGATCGGCTTTAAGGCGTAAAGCTCCCGTTTCAGCTTACTCTACGTAGAAGCCAGTGCATTTTACCTAAAAACTCATTTTAGCATAGACTTTATAAGGGAAAATAAAATAATGGAGCAGCTACGAAAATATATGTATTTTCTGCCCATCGATTACAGCCTTAATTAGCTTAATTAGCTTTTCAGCCACATTTACGAAAAATTGGGTCAAAACTTGTAAATAATTTATTGTTCGATAAATTATATATTTTATCACTCGACACTTGCATTGCCTTTAAACTCTTTCGCCAAGATTTACTAGCCTCTCTGCTAATAATTTATCATGATAATGTTGTGTGTGTGTGTGTGTGTGTATGTACATACATACAACTCTGATCCAATCACTCACCAACATAATATATACATATCTATAGACAACAGCTTTTTAGCAAGTAAGTATATAGAAAGTAATTGTAAGCTTATCTCCTAGATGACCGAAGCTGAAATCGATAACACTTGCTTTTCTCATGCTCCAAGTGGTAATTTAATCCTTCGAGGGTGCAGAGTGCGTCCAGCTTAGCTCTTCTCACTTTACTCCAGAGTTTTAGCTTAATCTAAAATATATAATTATCCACAGATAAATCAGCACTCGACGTATTATTAAAAATTCCTTCCAATTTTTTTATCAACCTGAGTTGCAGGACTTGAAGAAAATATTAACTTCGATAATTGGAACCATTCGAGCAAAGGTCATTCGTGGCTTAATTCAGTATCAGCAATTTACATTAGTTCCCAACTTAAAATAGCTTCTCACTCTTTAACGTTGTTCATTGGATTAAACGATTTGTCGAATTAAATGAAGCAAGGATAATTGATCTAACAAACTTCCTCCATTTTGCACTATATCGAGTCATCGTTTATGATATTACGCAGGTCGACTTGGGTGGAAAAATTAAATTTTTTCATCGAACCTAGTTTTATCGAATTATCGTTAATTCCTTAATGGGATTCTGTCTCAAAGTTGAAGATACAAGATGAAAAATCAATGGCGTTCCTATAAGTGGGAAAATTTGTTAATCGAACAATTTTGGTGTTGGACGAACGGAAATGGAAATGTTTTTTAGAGCCAACACTGACGACTATCCACGTATAAAACGTTTTTCCTTGAAAATTGAGCAATTAATTACTTTTATGTGTAATTATACGGTGTCGGATCTTCGCGCAGCTCCGACGCGGTCTACTCATGGCCTTGCTTTATCAAAATGGCCCGCTGCTCCGGCACAAGTAGCTTCTATAAGTCCCATCCACTTTTCTGGCTAAGTGGATCACGAGTGCCTCGCCTTACCGACAAAAGAAAACTTGTAAAGTAAACCTTCCCCTTATACACACGCTTTTGGATCTCCTCCGACTGTATATATTTATGTCGATTAACACTCTCCTCGTAGACACCCCCACCCCCTCTTCATTCTCGAAGATGGAAGTTTTCGAATTAAGCATTAAAATAAAAATTTAAACAATTCAAAACAGCTTTTACAAAAAATATATGTTTTTCAAAAGAATTTCTTTCTGCTGTAAAACGAATAAAATTCTAAATTTAACAATTTTCCAAGTTTGTCGATAACTGTGAAAGTAACGACCAAATAATTATTCTTCCAGGGAGATGGAGAGATAGAGTTTGAAAAAAATTAGAAGAATCTGGAAAAAAAGAAAATGAAAGGGACGGTAATAAAAGGGGATATTAAAGAGGATGGTGTGCGAGTTGTGGCCGCTCGTTCGGTACCATCAACGACCAAGAACCGGCCAAAGCTTTTCAGCAAAATTGTACAACGTGCTCGGATCTGGTCTTTACTTAAACTCTTTCGGGTCTATATTTATTTTGAATCATTAAGAGAAAGAGGGGGGGGGGGGGGAGTGAGGAATAATTAAAAAAATAACTCCGAGGAATACAAGTGGAAAATGTAGTTATATAGGAGAGAGTTCGTAGAAAACGTTGTAAGTTTTTCTGCTTGATGAAAAGCAAGCGCTTGGAAAGAGGAATTAATCCTTGTAGAGTACAGAGAACAATGTGATTTGTCCCAGACCTCTGATGACCGATATGACTGCTAGCAGAGCCAGTGGCTGTGAAAATAGCCTACTAGCCACACTTGTTTCAATTTATCATGAGA
Source organism: Prorops nasuta (assembly GCF_024137725.1). Classification (NCBI taxonomy): domain Eukaryota; kingdom Metazoa; phylum Arthropoda; class Insecta; order Hymenoptera; family Bethylidae; genus Prorops; species Prorops nasuta. The sequence goes on from NW_027116806.1 coordinate 4,404,761, forward strand.
CGCTACGAAATTGCTTGTCAACGATCATAACCATCAACATTTATAATAAAAGAATAATATCTATATATACTCTGAAATTATATATCTCCCAATAATTCCATTCTTAAAGATTTATAAAACAAACTACCACATAACTATATCATCTTAATCAAACTAATAACTTTCATTTTTCAAGAAAAGCCAAAGTGTAACGTATCGATTAATTATTCTTCTTACGAAACAATGTTCCAGAATTATATACAAGAGTAATAAAATTTATAATAAAAGAATAATATCTATATATACTCTGAAATTATATAATTCTCAATAATTCCATTCTTAAAGATTTATAAAACAAACTACCATATAACTATATCATCTTAATCAAACTAACTTTCATTTTTCAAGAAAAGCCAAAGTGTAACGTATCGATTAATTATTCTTCTTACGAAACAATGTTCCAGAATTATATACAAGAGTAATAAAATTTATAATAAAAGAATAATATCTATATATACTCTGACATTATATAATTCTCAATAATTCCATTCTTAAAGATTTATAAACCAAATACCACATAACTATATCATCTTAATCAAACTAACTTTCATTTTTGAAAAAAAGCCAAAGTGTAACGTATCAATTAAGTATTCTTCTTACGAAACAATAATGTTCCAGAATTATTTACAAGAGTAACAAAAACGATGGGCTTTACTGATTCGTGGATGATAAATTTTTGCAGGAGGACCGAAGCAGGGGGAGCACTCGATGACTTTAAATGTCCTGTAAATTATTTATTGCTTCGAATACGCGCGTATTAGATAGATCAGACTTTGTAAATGGGCGCTGTATCGCCAGAGAACTAATCCATAGGGGTGGCCACTAAGAAAAATGGGATAAAACGCGATCATTCGAAAATGCGGGAAAAATTCTCTCATTTATCTTTTCCACAAAGCGATTTAGCCTGGTCCAAATGCTCCCACCGGAACCACTCATTGTTTAGACGCAAACTCTTCATTAAGAACGAAACGATAAATTGTTATATTTATGCATATAATCCAATATATATATATATACGTTTAAATTCCACCGGTAAGAGTCTCAGCCAAAAGCAGATTTATCAAAAAAAAAAAAAAAAAAAATACTACTCGATGATACAAGAGCTTTTCTCCAAGTAAAAAGAATCTGTCAAATATTGCACGATAGTATTATCATCGGGTTCTCTCGATTATCGGCATGTCCGAGACAGATGGTACGTCGCTCTTACTTGGAAAACAATTTTGCTATGCACGACGGGTGCTTAAAAAGCTTTAACTTGTCCTCTCATACACAACGTCAGCTTTTCTCGAGACTGAGGCTCGACAAAAATTTCTTGTCTCTCCGGAGCAAGTTCTGTTTGATTCCCATACACACACCGAGAAAGGCTGTCTATACGTCTACTTTAAATGCCACATTTTCTACTGGGAGGGTAGTTTTCCACATGCAAGACTCTTGATGAATTTGCCCCGAAAACTGTACGACACTTTCCTTTCTATTTCCCTTTGCCTCCATATCAATGTGTCACTTAAAAAACTCTCAATACCGACTATTTTCGATTACACAGTCATTTATTCCACTCGCACACGTACGAGTTATAATTTTATCAAATTTAAATTCACTGGATTTTCATTTTATGCCTTTATAGCAGCAGAGTGATAAAAATAAAACGTTCACGTTTTCTGTAAACCGACGAATGTTCGAATATGTACAAATACGTTTGTACATACGTATATATATAATAGTTTGGGTGGATGTACTATATAGCGCAAAACTAGTAAACGAGCACAGCTGTAGGGCACTATCGTACATGGCACGACATCACGCTATATATATATATATATATATATATATATAGGAGATTAAGTCTTTTCGGTGTGACGTCTTGAATATTCTTGACCGGATTTTGCAATCAGAGGAAGCTGGTGATAACACTTGTCCCCTATGGCATAAAAAGGAGGTAAAATCCAAGCTTTCTAGGTGGTAACAGGGTCGCGGTGAAAGAATTTTGATAAGTTTATCTCGTAAAAGAAAGGAGACGTATACTTGAAAATATATATCCCAGCCAGACGGAAGCACTGTGAAAATGGAGGGGCCACAAACGAGGATTAATGAGGGTGAGGGCTGCGTTGATAAGCGAAAGAATTCCCACTCAAATTACTATGTGAACACACTGCTGAGATAGAGGGGTGACCTTTAATAAAGCGTAAACAGACAATTGCTTGTAAAAAAAAACCTAAACAGCGTCTTATCACTGTTGAACAAATTCTATTGATCAAGGGGAAAGTGTGAAATAGTCAAAAACAAGAGAGAGAGAGAGAGAGAGAAAGAGTTTAAAAGATCCAAGTACATGGGACTGTACACAGGGTGTGTACCACTGAAGGAGCACCAGAATGCAGACGTAAGATGAAAATTATTTCTAAAATAATAAAGGATATAAATTTTTTGCCAAGAACTATTCAAGTGGCAAATAACGAGAGGATTGAAAAAGATCTTATGAAAAAAATATGTTTATTATAAACTCGACAATAAATCAACTGTTACGTCCACGCTTTGGTGTCTTCAGTGGTACATCCTGTATTATAGCTTTGATAAAAAACAAATATCAGCTGTTTTTAACAGGGTAAAATCGATAGGTGTGTAGAAGGTGGATATAGAGAAAGGGGTGGGGGGTGAGTGTAGAATTCGCTAGTTAAGGATCGTAACGCAACGTAACAAGTGGCATCTGTTGCATTTGGCTGATTTAAGTAGCGTAAAACACTTGGCTATTGCGATTTGGCCCTTTTCCAACTGGCACCTTATCAACCATTACGGAAATACACTGGTATTGCATTTTTCGCAGGATCTCCCTTATTCACCCGGTTATACGCTACTCTGAATTATTTATTCAGTCAAGTTTCGAGATACCAACGGAAGCACCGACACAGCTAGAAATAGAGGAAACGAAATGCCTTCGAGGTAAGAGGTATATACGTATAGTTCTCGAGTACCCTTCTGTTATGATACTGAGAAACAGGTCTCTCTCTCTCTCTCTCTCTCTCTCTCTCTCTTCACCCTTGCACACACATGACGCACACTCCCTCTTTCTCAAAGCTTGGCCCTCTCCCACCCCCCCCCCCCCCCCCATATAACACTCCTTGACTCGCACGATACATTGCATTTGCATCACATTATACGCTGCTTCCCCAAGGAACTCGTTTAATAGAGGAGAAAAATACGAGTGTCCTACAAGACGAATCATCTCAATTGCAATTTTCTCCTAGATTTCTTATCTTCATAAAAATACACACATCTCCATCTAGCTCTCTCTCTCTCTCTCTCTCTCGCTCCCATTACACTCGACGTTAAAGAAAACATATTCCTGTGGATGCTGTCCAGCGTGACGTCAGAAAGACTCCATGACGCAGAGACTTTTATTACACGGATTTATCCAATAGAAAATAAAGAGATTGTAAATAGGATGTGTTAAGAGGCTCGTAAAAAGATGCTGCGAATAAAGTTATACGAATCAGTGAGGGGTACAGGTGCACTTTAACATTTATCCTATAAGAGAGATTTTCATTATTTTATTTAATGTTGTATATAGCAACAATAGTTTCGTTGATACACATGTAGTGGTTTAATAAAAAAAGAATGTAACACAGAAGACTGGGACTGATTTTAATTGGAGCAAAAATGAAGGTGTTATTATTGTGTTATGAGAGACACGTTTTGTGCAAAATAGTTTTATGTTAATGAAGACGCGCATGGTTAAAAGCTTGCAATAATTATATGTGAGGTTAAAGTATATGTGTATAATAGAGGTCGTAAATATGTCACAAAGAGGTGTGCCATGCATCAAACGTATCAGTGTAAAGGGGTTTGAGGACATATGCATCCTCCGGATCTCTAGCATCAGCGGTTAACAACACCCTGCATCATTGATGATTTATACCCCTTTGCTTCCGAGCATGCTATCCACACCTGATGCAACGAGCCCCGAGCCAAAGTCTACCGATACAAGTTTTACGATGGTCAATATTGAGCAAACCACGATTTTCCTTCTCTACTTATATATGTACGACACCTCATCAACTATTGTGCAAATACTCTTCTAAGAAAACCTCGACACAGTCCTTCTTAAATTCTAGTTTCTTTGGAAATTTCAATCAAACCTTTCCATCACACTGGTGCACCTTGCTTCAAATGAAACTCGATTTTATATTATGGATTTAAATGACTATTTTTTATCCTAATTATTTGTATAACACGTTGACTAATTTTGCGACTAAAATACAGCAAACTCTGATCATATTATATATATATATATATAGAAATCTAAACCAGCAAGTACTTGTTTACGGATCTGCATAAATGTTTGTGCATCAATATTGGACAATCCGAATTTTGATGGGTATATTGATGAAAACACACAAATTTGTTATACTTGCTCGTTGTATTTATTCGCTCGATACCATTTTAATGAAATTATTTGCAAGTAGTACGACACTTTCGCAGTAGTAACAATGTTCTCGTATCGAAATTGTACATCACGCGTGTATATATAGTACTTGTCATTTAAAGATAATGGAACAGTATTATTACAACCATCCAAATATAATTAATAGCAACCATCAGTGTTTATGAGGACAATTTAAAGATTGGAACTTGTTTAAAAATTATCAGATTTTTTAAAGGGACTCTGTGGTGTGGACGTGACTCTAAGGGATGTTGAAAATATACTTAAGAAATAACGTCTGGAATAAGTAATGAAAACTCGTGCAACACACTATTTTTTTTTTTTTTTTTTTCCTATGCTGGGCTAAAATGCGAGCCACCCTCGAGGCTCGAGCTTGATGCCTTTGACAGGCTGCAGCCTCAAAATGAAACGTCCATCGCGGCGCTTAGGGCTTCCACGACTCCGCGTGATAAATTGCTTCCATTAATGAATTCCATAGCAATAAACCTCCTATGACTATCTTGTTCTTTTCGCGACGCTCGTGCAGCAAACAGGAACTAATGATAATTGAGTTACATCGCTCATAATTATCCACATTCCATTTATATTCGTTCGTAAGATCGGAGAAGCTTGCCAAGTTGCAATTCCAGCTAAAACTACGGCTGCGAAGCGAAAGTTTGAAGAAAATGTTGAAACTCTTGTTGCTAGCTCCAGGCACATGACGCTTATCCATAAATAGTTGTAGCGTTGCTTTGGAAGAAAGGAAAATGCGTTATGCATTAGTTTTCTCGATAAAACGCTACTGTCAAACCACTCTACTTCGACCCGTAATCTTTTATTTTTCTATTACTCGAGATATTCGAGGATCTTTTGATTTTACCATTGTTCACTCTCGGCAAATACTATAGGAGAGTTGAAAGATCACAAGGAGACACTTTTATCACGATGTACTTTGGATCGGCGACAGAGACATTTTCATGGAAAAGTCTCTAAATTCAAACTGTTTTCAATTTGAAGTCTGGTCAAAGAACCATCCTCCATGGAGAGCGAGGCACGCTGAATATAAAGCACGGTATTTGTAATCCAATGCTGCTACTCCTATACTAGGACCACTCTGCACTCTTTCTATTTTATGAAAAATTACTGGCAAGCAGCTGGGACCTTTGTGTAACAAGGTAAGAAATACATTTTCCACTTCTTATTCTTCTGCAAAGTGAACGAAGATATAAAAGTCAAGCATGAATATGAATATATACACTGTAAGAAATTTCTTCTGGATCGCATCCATCATGAAAATTTAAACCTACTAACTTCAGTTCTTTAACAATGTGCTGCAAGATACAGTTGAACAAAATTACACTCCTTTTAAACGGGTGTGCTCTTAAAAAGACGAAGAAGGTTGAAGGAAAAAACTTGTGAGAGAAAAAAAACAGTAAATTTTCTGCACTCCAAATTTTATGACACATCGAAGAAGTGGACGTGTGTAACAGGTTTCTGCTATGGTGCGAAAATCTGCGACAGTGACGTTAGGTTGAATCACGAGAAGCGTTATTTTCTTGAAAATAACAACTAAAAATCGTGTACAGAATTGCATATTTTTTAGCAGCATTTTTTTATCAGGAAAAAATTTATTCCAAGTGGCCGAGTATTGGGAAATGGAAAATATAAAGAAGGAGAGAATGCGAGGACGTCTCTTTCTTCGCTCCTTTTTATTGCTTATAATATTGCTCCCTCTTTCTCGTATATTGATCGGTCTACAACAAGAGAGAATGGTGGTCTAGCCTAGAGGAATTCAGGAGCGGAGAAAGAGAGATAAGCGTAATGCGATAAGCAATGATTAGAGAGAAAGAGAGGAGAGTGCCTCAAAATCCAGTCGATCAACGGATAAAATACAGTATACTGGATGCAGAAAATTGAAGGAAAATTACTGTTCAAAATTGTGCCCCCTTTCTTCTACAAAAATAGCATTAAAATTATTTCTATACGTAACCAATTTCTTTAAATTGTATATAATTTCGTTAAAAGATATATATATATATATATATATATATATATAAAAGTTTTAATTGTGTGATGTTTGCACAAAACAATATTTAAAAGTGACCCATTATACTGTTCTCCAGACAAATAATTGAGATCATAATTAGAGCAATCTATATATGGTGTTACCAGCGTCTGATTTGTGTTGGCATTTGCGTGTGCAAGGTGGCTAGGACAATACCAAGAGCGGCGTAATTATTTAAGATAGATCATTAGACGAAGGGCTGAGCGCGCAGCTGCTTCCAGGATTGCTTGCAAGACAAATAAACCAATATGACGTGACGCGACACGAGAGATAACGGCAAAGTTGCAAAGCTACTCGAGTTATAGTAGACGAGTCTCCACCAAACAATCCAACCCCCCTCCCCCCCCCCCCCCCCCCACTCAGACTCGCTCCCATCATCCTATAATAACAATGGCTCGATCAATTATTTTATTTAGACATTGTATTATATATATATATATATATATGTTTCCCCCGCTAATTCGATCGACGTTACAACAGCTCAATTGTTGCATATATATATATATATCATATAATCTCATATTTTATTTTTATCATCTTTATTTTTGCTATTCGAATATCTCAAGTGTAATGCTTTCCCATTAAATTGATACTCGAAAATAATGATATTTTGTGTGCAATTGACAGCGAAGCGAAGATTGAAAAATCTGTTATAGGCTTCTCTCTCGTTGGAGATGAAAGCTAGGATGCGACAGCTGCGGTGTCCTAACTATCAAACTTATCAGTCTCGAAGCTTGATAATACGGCAGGTGAAATAAAGGAGCACAACGCAGCTGTCGTCTCGATAAGACCAACAAAGCCAGCTGGGTGTCAAAAGTTAAAAATGGAAATTATTTTACTCGCTCCAATATGAAAGAGCAAATTTTTTATATAACAATTAAAAACGCTCCAAATTTCTCTCCAATATTCCTCCGTGATACGAAATAAGAAAACGTTATTATATATGACACTCTTGTGTGTAAAATATAAACTTGACAGTTGCAATAAAAATTTCCTCGAGTATTTTAGTTTTTCCAACTGCCATTCGAACAATGAATTTATGACATTGATAAAAAGTAACCGTAATTACACGAAATCATTTCTCATGGACTAATTAACTTGCGTGAATAATGCGAAGAATATTTTATGCGCAAAGAATGCTAAATGATAGAAAGGAATAAAGAGGATTTTCTGTTTAATATGAAATCGTAAAATTACGAAAAGGGAAATAATGGTGGACGAGATAAAAGCGTGTGGAAGTACCATTAACCTGCGAGCTTATATTTATATCTTAGGAACTATCTAAAAATTGAGTAATTGTAAAATTTAAGTACCAAGCGATTGGGAGATATACTGTATATATATATATATATATATATATATATATATAAGCACAATGAGTCGTGCAGTAGGTAAGTGAAACACTGCAGTCTCGATGAAAATGTCGACCGAAAACCTTGCTCTATACTCCGATATTGAGATTGAGCAACGCTGTATCCTTGGCTCTAATTAAAACGCAATTGTAAAGTTCGCATTTCCAAATTTAATATAAGAGAAGTAAAAAAGCGATATACCCTCGACTGTTGAGCTCGTTCGGTTATCAAAGTGGCTTAACAATGGTGGATAATGAACGTTACAGTATAGCAAAGATAATGATACTGGTGGCTATTACAATTCTTATTGTGAGCCACACAAATTATCTTTCTTCTCTTTTTGCGCCAAATAGTCCACGCTTTTTTCTATAATCTTCCTAATTGCGATGAGAAAGAGAGAGAGAGAGAGAGAGAGAGAGAGAGAGAGAGGAGGGAAGGGGAGGGGGTAGGTATGAAAGAACATAGCTTTTAGCTCCAACTTCTATCCAATAGAATTACAAAAGGCAAAGACACCAACCTCGCGCATAACACAACGGAGTGTCTGCGTATATATGCATTAAAACTATAATTCTTTCTCTTCGGTTTATTCCATTGATCAAGCACGTATTGTGTTTCTGCGTTTTTCTTAAAATTTTGCATCTCGAAAAATATTTTCTTCCTGGAGAGAAAATACGAAAAAGCTTTTATTTGTCAACGACAATTACGTAATAAATTGTGAAGGAGATTTGCAAAAAGTATTAAATTGGTATTTGACGAAATGGCAAAGTAGCTGCTGTTCGAAGAGCAGAAACGGGTAAATCGATACGAGTTGATAGACTGTGCTTCGCATTGGGGATGTGTGTGTGTGTGTGTGTGTGTGGTGGGGGTGTCCCTGTTAGTCGCATGTAGAGGTAAGCGTTCGGTTCATTTGTACAAATGCATTCGGTCCAAAAAGGCTAACGTAATCGATCAAAAAGAAAGTTCGTTCTTCCATTTTAAGATTTTGGTATACGAGTTTTAAAAGTATCACCTGATAATTAGAAAATAATAATTCGTATATCTGTATCGCTAAAAAATAAGTAAAGTAGTAGAATTATTTTTTAACTTGAAAATATGCAGCATAAATGCCAGAGTTCAATGCTCACACACCACGATGCATTTATAAATATTAAAATAATTAAAATTCTTAACAATACAAAAATTTGAACAATGGATCTTTGAAGGCTATTCCCCTTAAACGTGTCAAATATTTTGATTGACTTTGATAAAAATAAAAAAACCTATGTATTTTCCCCTAGATGAATGGGATAGAGAGAAAAACGTTAATATACTATGCACATATTGAAAAACACACAAACGAGTAAGCACAGTAGTCACTGACAGACAGTTTTCTATTTCTGCTCCCATTGTTTTCATCTCGAGTCTCGAAGCATCTCGCTCTATCATTAAAGCTCCTATCTGTGCTGGTAAAACGTGTCAGAAACACCTCCACGAAGCTGCGAAAAGATTAAAGCTCCAAAAATTTTAATCGTCGTACAGATAGACCCTTTTCGTTTCTCCCACTTCAGTTTGCTGAAACGTATAAAGTAACGTCGTAATAAGCAAAAAGTACGATAATATTTTAATTATTTTCAGAAGGATGGAAGGTTAAACGTAAACGAAATAACGTTTAAATAAAGAGCAAGTAACGAGTCGTTCGAGCATGAATATTTAATTGAGAGACCAGTTTTTAGCTGTCTGAAAACTATAGTACGCTTTCTATCAATATCCTTAGGACGACATTGTTCAGGGGAAAAAATTAAGCGAGTCTTATTCTAATTTCATTGCCATCCATAATGAAGCATTCTTCAAGATTTGATCGATGAGTTAATAATTGGTGAACGTCGAAAAGCGAAGTTAAACCAAAGTAGCAATAATATCAGAGCTGGTGGTAGAAAATGGGCTGGTCCAGGCAATACGAGAGACAGCAAGTCCTACACATATTGGACGTTACTACTCGAATGCCTTGTGGATAAAAATATTCTACCTTGCCGACGATGAGCTTGGAACAGAAACTGTGCAGGTTTCTGCTTATCGAACATTCCTTCCACCTTATCGCAAGCTGCTTCTGAAGCTCTCCCACTGATACTTCTCTGACAGATGATCAATTTTTATTTACTCTCGAGCACCACTGGCTGATAATGCAGAAAATAAGTATGTTGATGGATGGTCAAACGAAATATTGTTGCAGAGAGAGAGAGAGAGAGAGAGAGAACATTTAAAATTACGATTTAAGAAACACACAGTCCCCAACTCCAAATCTCTCTCTCTCTCTCTCTCTCTCTCCTATTGTTAGCACTGGTACCACAAAAATTTGCGTAAGAATAATATCCAAGCGATTTAAATTTGTTAACGAAAATAAGAAGAGAGAAACACGCGAAGGATGAAAAAGAAGGAAACAAGTACATGAAAACTCCTATACTTACCCACACATTCAATTATAACATTTCAAAACAAAACCAACCTGCATCCATAATTCAATGAATCTATGAATATACCAACGATCGAGATACGGAGAATAAAAATGAGGAAGAGAAAATTGAGTAAAAAAAAAACGTAAATATTTGAATTTTCTTCGAAAGAGCTATATATAGATTTGGTTACACATACACGTAGATTGTTCATCGAGTCGTAGAAGAAGTTAAGTATATGATAATAATTGTGCATGACGGTTTGAGGAAGGAAGAAAAGAAAGCAAACGGTATACATGTGACTCACCCGAAAGCTTTGGTGCTGATAAGAGGAGTTTTGAGATTTAAGAATCCGTTCTTCTTGGTTGGCTGTTGCTGCTGGCTTCCACCGCCGTCGTCCCTAATTTCATTTTGGTCCTCCAGGTCGTCGTCTCGCTGTTTCGAGTTTCTGGCGCGCAAGTAAAGCCAAATCGCCAGTCCGATGCCGCCTAAGACCACGAGCGCTCCGACTGTCCCGAAAACTGCAGTCAGAATAACGTCCCTGCGCTCCATGCCCACCTGAAGGACATATCAGCTCAGATTCGAAGCACGTATAATCAATAGTTTGCCTCTAAATTTATTCTCCATCTACATAGCCCTACTTTAGTCCTTTAAATATTCTATTTCTACCCTCTCTCCTACCCCTCCCCCCCCCCCTCTCTCTCTCTCTCTCTCTCTCTGTCTCTTTCAACGTCTTACCGAAATTGACAATAATACTTGCAGAGGTAATAATGCCTGGATTATATATTATACACGTATGTGTAATGAGAGTATATACCACGTGTTAAATAGTCTTATCAAAGTCCTTTGTACTGTACACAGGTCGTTAAGCAAATCGCGTGCATTTTCCTACGATGAACGCAAATAAAATTTCATACCTGTTTACTTTTTTCTCCTCGGTATATTAAATTATCTTATATGTAGAAAATGTAACCGTCTATCATGATGGAATCTTTTGATCGCGTTACCTTGAGTTATGAGAAAACTTTTTAGTTGCGAGATAATTCTAAAAATATTCCAACTTTTTCCAACATCATTTTTTCCTTATCATCGATTGAGGAAAATATCTGCGTGCACACCGGAGGCTCCGATACAAACGTTTTCGCGTAAAGTTTGAAACTTGGTAAATTTATGTATTCTATCTCAAACACACACACACACACAAGCACTCTAACTTTCTTAAGAAATGTTAAATTGTGTATTTGTGTTCTCTTCAATGATTAAATTTGCTAAAAAAACAAATGTTTATTTTTTGTTTCATAACATTTCAACAGTCTTCAGGGGTTAAAAAAAGTTATCGGATAATGATATTTGGGATATAAATACAAAATGGAGTTAAATTTGGAGTAAGAAAAAATAGCTTTTTAGAAATTGTAAAAGACAAATCCAACCCTGGCGCGACCTCCTAATCGGTCGATACGAGCGGGGTTCACCTTAATGGTATGTATAGGTCATACTTCCTAGTCAAGGAAGTGGCACGGAGCAAACCGAGTTAGGGAGAAGACCGATGGGGGAAGGAGTAGTTACCTATGGGAAAACCACATAGTTATTTCATGAATAATTGAAAGTACGTGTCTAAGGTAATTAACGTGCACCTTTGCACTATACATTAAAGAAGAAATCGTGCGAGGAATAAAAATGAGACTCGACCTTTCAATATCTCAAATATATACTGTATATATTGCAATCTGAAAACAGTAACGCGAATAAGTATCATTCTCACATTCCTCAAATGTAAAAACTACAAATATAGCTTGGTGTAATAAATATGGAATATATTTTAATAGCGTATGTAACATGGCCTTAAGCCGACAAAAGAGATCAAAATGTTCCATAATCGGGATATTCGTTGGACGGCTCGTTATCCCAGTCTTCTGCGTATATCACAATTAAAAAATAATTGCAAATAAATTGGCCATGATTTAACTCTACTATCGAGAAGCATTACAACTTTTCTCCTGGTCGTGCATGCACCTTTCCAATTTTTTCATCCACCCCCACCCCCCTCCCATCTTTCTCTCATCCCTTCCCATTAAAATGTATTTTCATGTTTAAACCAAACGCGAAAACGATTACTCGGAAAGTTTTCGATCAACCAAACATATAAGCTTTGTTTAAAATCGAGAAAAACTTCTGACAACCTGTATCCTCAACATGTCTGAAAGGCTACATCTTATTTTTATCTTAAATGTGAAAAATCGATTGGATGCTTTAAATATACGTCAGTACGAATATTTTGTCTTCTCGGTCGTACTATCTATACGATATTTAAAAACTCGGAAGTTAATCAATATAGCAACGTCTTCGCTTCATTCTGTATCTCTAAATTACGAGATAATACGTAACATAAATTGATTTGCTATACTTATGCCCCATACAGCAGAGAAACAATCGTATCTTCTCAAGACGAATTAGACAGTCGAGGCAAACACGTATACCCACGTATAATTTAATATGTAAGATCGCACATAGTTGCTTTTATAGTAGCTGAAGTGTATGCTGAAAGCTCCCTTAACCCTTTATCAGCTTTACATTATACAACATGGTGTGAAAGCTCTGTTAATTCTATGCTCGACAGACTTTGATCATTCCACTATTAAAATAAATGCCTCTAAAGAGCTCGTCGAATCTAAGTAGAAAAATTCCGGCCTTTGTCGAGCCAGTGTATAGAAATCTCACTCGATATATAAGGTCGTAACATGAATTCCTTGGAGGAGTGAATTTATCAAAAAATAGTTTTAGTCAGAATACTTACAAGTTTACGTGCACGTACAGTTGGATCGGTATCACTGGGTGGACTACTAAAATTTGGATCCAGCTCCGAAAAATATTGGCCTGATAGCCCCGTGTAGCCCATTTTTATAGCTCAAACTCTGCCACTATTGGTTGTTACCTCAATGAAATTTTAACGATAAGTTTGCTTCTTTTGTCAGAATAAAATATAATGGCACTTTACTGGAAAAGGATGTTTCAATGGAACTGTTTCGAAATTGTTACAAAGTTTTTCCTAAAATTTCATTTAAATCCTCCAATCGACGAATAGCGTGATAAAGGCAGCTTTCATGAAAATAGGATTGGTAATTCAGAACATCGATGAAACATCTTTTGTCGTCCAGAGATTCCCATTGAAATGGAGCTATTAAGCGAGTAACAGCGTCATTCAACAGTAGCTTTAATCTAGCAAAGCGTGTTTACTCTACCATTTCCTTATTACGCAATGCACGATACTGAAAAATCCCAATACCACAAACCATCATAGAGATATTATATACTTCATCCGCTTGCTAAATTTACATAAAACTTATTTCTCTGTGTAGAATTCAATTTTTGTCAAGTCTCGTTGAGAGTCGGTAGTTTGCCTTTAATTTTTGTATCAATTTTACGTTATTGCTGCATGTTAAAACGCCGAATAAACTCGAATCTTCGGCGATAATTAAACTTGGCTAAAAAAAAAACTTCAACTATATAACAGCCACGATATGACTCACTCGAAATTAAATTGACTAATTTCTCCATTTGAGTTAATATAATTGTTTTTATAATTACATTTGGAAGAAAATAATAGAAACATGATTCAACAAAAAAATATTTCGTAATAATGGGAAAGAAGGGAGTTTCCCTGAAATTTCTCGAAACTCTTTACAAAAACTAGAATATTAAAAAAAAAGACAGCACCGCCACCACCACCATATGCAGTTGCGTTAAAATAGCACCTACGTCACAACAGCCTGCAACGTGCTTTCTCACACTAGGCAATAATCTATAATCATAAATAACAGCATTACTACCGCACAATTAAATATTATTAGGCCGAGCTAATCATCATTGACCGTATATTTATTATTTACAGAAGCAAACAATGCAAAAAAACAGCAACGAGTGCAAAATTAAATTCCCAACCAGTTTTTGGTTCACTGCAACGAAATTCCTTTCAAGTAGAACTCGACTTTCTACAGTACTCGTGCTTCTGGGAAAAACGATACTCGGAATTTTCAGTCACAATTTCCAAACAAAGTCCAGGTTAACGAGGTGCACGCGTAGATTTCAAAGTGCAATAGTGTAACGGTATCTCGAAATCGGAAAAGGAGTACAGATCGTTGACAGTAAGGTGCTGCTAAATCTGGCGTGTGCGCCGTCGATCGAGTGTGAGCCAGCGTTTGTGTCGGCGTCGGCGTCGGCGTCGGCGTCGGCGTCGGTGTCGGTGTCGCGTAAAACACGTTCTGCACACGCACCAGATATTCTCAGTACTATAGGTATATCCAAGGAACGTCAAACGAGCCACCTTGCTGTCGCCTCTCCTTACCCCCCACCCCTCTTTCTCGATATTATTTTTTCTCTTTTTCACCAACAGTAGCATCCACCATCCATCCCTCTCCCTTGAACCCAGTGAATGCGGAACGTGGACCACTACCCCTTTCTGCTCGACCCTTTCCGGAAGTCCTCGGGTTTCATCGTCGAGTAACCTATGCTTTTCCTCCCTCCTCTTCTCTCTTTACATATCCACTCCCTACAGCGTCCACCACCCCCCTAACGTCACCTACATACCCTGCTCTACCCCCCCCCCCCCCTCCCCTCCCCTCCTTTCCACAAAGCGAACCTGCCACGAAACTCCAATTTTCACACTGGTCATACGATTACTATTTTAATTATCGTCAACTTACACTTTATACGCGAATGAAACTTTGAATTAAACTCCAAACACGCCAAAATCATTGATATATTGCTCCTGCAAACCTTTGACCATTTGAAATTTCTCTCTCTCTTCAACGATATACTATACTATTCCATTTTGCGAATTCATACAAATTTGCATATACAAATATTTGCAGCTACTCTCCATTATTTTTCAGCGTATAACAAATATTGCCCAAAACGCGTTGCTCCTGTTTACCATAGTATTGGAGAATGAAATTTCCAATAATTTTAATTATTTTGCTGTGCTGGAAACTATTTTGAATATTATTAACTATTGGGATTTCTAAACTGACGTAGTTACCTGAAAGGACTATATCGACTAATTGTTTAATTCTCAAACACTAATACGTGGGAAAGTTTGGTGATTATTTATTGATATTCTTGAAACATTATTCAATATTGAAACTAATTTCCTAATTATTTAAATATTGGAGAGTTTTCAACTCAGCCTGTGGTTAAAGTATCTTAATAAAATCGAAGGTATTGTTACTAATTTGTTTTCTGCATTTAATTGTATATTGGTGTATTCAATAATGTTATTGTTAGAGTGACTCTCGATGCTGCTCATTTTAACACTTCGCTTGTCAATACTACAGCAAACGTTCGGATGTTGTGTCAACATTTGACACGAATATCCGGAGATGCCTCTGGTCTGCTTAAAATTTAAATAACTTAAAACGAAATTTGCAGAAACACATTTTATAAACTGATTCTTACATCTTAAAGTCCCAAAAATCGCTAGGAATAATTAACCTGCTGCTATTGAAATATCTACTACTCAATATAGTGTGTTTATCTCCCTAACTTTATGTGGAAATTGATTCACACGTGTAACAAGTCGGAAATTCTCCATTTCGACATCATTATCGTATACATACACCGTCAATCCAATGGTTGACATCGAAATTTATGATACTATCACATTAATAATGATGTAGCTACATATTCTTATAGATAAATTACGGTAGATATCGCATTAGCTCAAACTTTTATCTACATTCTTAAATATTCATTTCAAACTTGCAACACTTATTGCATTTTCAAATACCAATTACTCGTTGCATTTAATTGATACATTTATATAAAGTAATATGAGGAAACTAGTTTGTGTCAATACTTAAAGACTGTTTCTACTTACGCACACGTAACATATATGTACAATATAAATTGAACTATTTCTACTGAAAAATATTTTCTACTTCGCTTTACCGAAAATTAGCTTAATTTATTTATTAATTTTTAATTTATAAATTATTATTTCCAATTCCTAATTGCATTTTACATTAAATTTACTGTTAAAAGCACTTGGCCTGATTAAAACAAAATTCGATATATGTATAGACACAAATTGAGATTTGTGTATATGGAACAAAGAGAGCTTTATTAGAAATTTGATGATAAGTCGGAGATAAACATTTGTCTACTCTTCCAGAGCCATCTTTACAAGCTTTCTGACTAGTACTGCGACAGGAGTGAGTGAAAAACGATCGACGGTAACTGTTTACCTTCTCTACTTGCTGAAGTAGAGGAGGTCAATGGTTTGTCAGCCTTACCCAGGTATGAACCACTTTACCATGGGTTCAAATGTGTATGATAATTAGGAAATGTTATGTTGCAATTTTCATCACCTAGCTTTTAATATATAGCTTTAAAATTTGTATAATGATTCGGGTGTGCGATTGCTACTAATTGTACAAATACAAGGATAAGAAACAGTTAAAGAAATACAGTGTAAATGGTAATGTTACCATGGGAGCTAGCTTGATGTTACCGACCTATGGTACTGCTCTATCTATTCTATCCTACGTAGCATTATTCATCGTTGAAGGTAATTTTTGCTCTGATGAAAACCCTTGTAACGTTTCATGAATAATTTACCAAAAGCTAAGGAAAATTGGATGAATCCTATGTTATTAAAAATAGTCCTTGAAAAATAACTTACCTGATTAAAAATGAAGTCTATCGTGGATCAATAGTAATTTCACTTTAATCTTTCGACAGATAAGCTAACCTTCTCTTTAGGTTCTTAATTCTCTATTCTCATTAACTGTTTGAATTCAAACGAAAATGTCACATACATTTATAAACGGAAATAGCAAAGACATTAGTGCAAAGGAAATTTATTTAGCCATTATTCAGCACTATTACCTCTGAAATAGTCTCATGCAAATTCATCTTCTTTAGAGTCAAACTATTTAAGTAGATACTTTTATGAATATTGAGAAATCCTATATATATATATATATATATATATATATATACAACCACTACCAACATTTGCATTGTAAGCTTGATGTTCTTTGAGATTGTAATTTAAATGCAAGAAATAGCTTAACCTATCTTACCAAGCAAATTAAAATATTCATAGCAATCGCGTTAATACTTTACGTTAGCTTAAGCTACTAAGTTCATAAATGCCTATTAGAGTTACTCGCACTTACCGAATGTCAATCAAACGAGCTGTTTACGATGGCACATGTCTCATCCTGTCATGCACATTCTGCAAAAAGAATGATTAACTGTTGAGATCAAAGATATAGAAAAACTTTGGCTGATATAGAACACATACGTATACCTCGATAGTGGAACGTGAATCTGTTTTATTGAAAATAACATGGACGTTTTATAAGTGCAGAAAACTTTACTTTTAAAAGCTTTTAAAAGCTGTAGTCGCATGTACCTTCTAGTATTTTGTTTTACCAGTAACGCACAGAAGCAAGTTTTATTACATTTCTTCCAATAAACTAAGTTTTAATAATTTATTATAGATGGAATACCCTTTAAAATTCAGGAAGCAGAGAGCACCAGTAGTATTAATTCTTTAAGAGCATATATATATATATCAAACTTTACAACAGCTTTTCTTTTTTTCTCAATATTCTTTAATAAAATATAAATAATCTTTCTCCCTGCTGCACACATATCCTTTTTTCTTTTAACCGAATGTCTCCATGCTGCTCGTAATTAAGTATAACAATAAAATTTTTAAATAATTACTATAATAGTAATTTTTGCTGAAACAATATTGTTGTAGGAAAACGTGGGAAAGCCTTATTATTATTAATGCATCTTATAGGGAAAACAATCGATTGTATAGAGCAAGTCGCGCCACCTAGGGGCGCGTGAACAAAGCCAACTTAGACTTATTTTAGTCAAGCGGATTTCTAGAGAATACTAGAGATTGAGAGAGAGAGAGAGAGAGAGAGAGAGTCCTTTATTCGTAGCTCGTAGTTGCACTTTGCACCCAAGCATGTTTAGATGGTACTGATAGAGTTTATCCCCTCGGTAAGTGTCTGGCCAGTTTCAAAGTATCACTACTTACTCTTCAGCATCCTCGACTTTACCCACACACACACACAAGCGCAGGATACAAGTAAAATTGATAAATTCCAAAAGTGAATATAAACGGAATTGGGTCAGGCGCAATCTCCATGCAGCAATGGAAACAAATATTATGCCTCGTTGAAACCTTGCATCGACTTATACCATTACACGGACGATTCTCGATTTACCCCGATTACTTTTTTTATTACTTCTGAACTTGGTCAATAGAAAACACATGGATCTTTATTGTCCAACTTGCGCGACAAAGCTGCCAATGAATTTACATAGGGATTACCATTGAGATTTATTGCATCGTACTGAACATCGCGTGACTATATATAATAACGTAGCAATAAAATTTCACAGCCAAAAATCACTCGTGCCTGTATACATTTTACCGAGAATTTACCAAATTTTCTGAAACACGTGCATAAAGGCACTGTCTTCGTGAAGGAGCACGTTTGCTTTTATTAGGTATAATTTTAGACTCTAGCATTCAATTCTGCAAGGGTTATTTAATTTCAAGCAATTTTCACTCGAGGACTTATCAGCATAATGGTGAAGCACTTTTCAAGATTCGGGAACAAAAAGTTAGGCCAACCGTGTCAAAAAGTTAAGTATGGAGTAGATTCTATAATGTTTCTGCCTTCTCAACGTTCAACAGAACAATTTTAAGAGGATTATTTTTGTTGTGAGTAAAAAAAATTACATGAATAAAGAAGAAAGATGAGACTAAAAATGTATTTTATGCTTTTTTATAAATATTTTAATTTATATATATATATATATATATGTATGTTTCTGTCAGAGGAGGAATTGCGTAATTGTATAAAAGAGAACCAAAGCACGTTACGGTTTATGGCCGTCGGCGTCGTCCATGTTATCCAAAATTTTCTCTCTCTCTCTCTCTCTCTCTCTCTCTCTCTCTCTCTCTCTCTCTCTCTCTCTCTCTCTCTCTCTCTCAAAGCCAACCAAAGGAAAGCGTGCTCATAATTGATGATCCAACGAAAAGAGTGGCACGAAATTAGGTTAAGCCTGGATTTCCGACAAAAGAATAATTTCCCAGAAAAGAGAGGGTGGAAAGTTCGATTGGATACTTACAATTCCGCAGCTACGAAATCTCCCTCTTCCAATGTTTATCAAGATAGCATAAAACTTATTAAACCATTCGCATCCCCCCCCCCCCCTAGAAAATAGATGACAGCAGCTTCGTCATTGGCCCTGCTTCGATCCTTACCTCGAAAACTCTCTTATTTTCTTCACGAAATCCTCCCCCCTCCTTCACCCTCTCCCTATTACAATTTTCAAGGCATAATCCCCTAATTTTGTCTCCATCAGTCTGACCGTATCGAGAAGTAGAATTTCTGAATCAAATTCAGACAGAAATTTGTATTTACCAAGCACGTAGGAAAAGACAAATATTTATACAGCCGGACGATAAATGGAGGAGCTTGGAAAATGGTAAAAATCAAAAAATTGATTGATTCTCGCGTAGCCTGCAGCTCGCTTCAAAAGAGTTGGAAAGATTTCAGTGGAAATTCGAGGGCGTGCACGTAAATACATTCGCGTGCTTCCGGTCAAACGTTTCGTTATTTTCCTCCTACAGCTTTTTCCTTTTGTTTCTTTCGGTTGGCAAGTCGGTTGGCCATTTCTATATATGGATGAAAAGACTGATTGTGGGAATGAGTGGCGAGCAATTTACGGGCGACTAGCATTTCGAGGTTTATTCGGCGAATCCAGACGCTCGCCACAAGCCACCGGCCCCTATATCGACGCTACCCTGTATTTTCCACTCGATGCTTGGCAAACATCCCGCGTGTAAACCCACTTTTGCTTAAAATTGACCATCGACCCTGCTAATCGTAATTAATATTTCGCTCAATGATATACATTATTATTAATCACACAATACCACTATCCTCATTGGAGAAGCAAAGAGTAGATTTTCGGTTTATTCAATTTGGCAAACCTGCAATTTATTTAGTCAAAATTCGTTTTATCATCCAAGAGATCTGGAAAAGTAAATAATACTGATTAGCAATGGAACTTTAAATAAGCATGAAATTCAATAATGGTTGTAATGTTGAAAACTTTGATAAACAATTTATATTTACTGCAACAAGATTCGAGTCCCTATATTGGTTCTTGGTACAGTTAAGCAGGCTCGATTTGATAAATCTAATGCATCAAATAAAATCCTTTATACGCAAGATTCTCTCGACAATAAAACAATAACTATTCAAAGATTATATAACTAAACATTTTAATAAACAATTTATACTTGCTGCAAAAAGATTCGAGTTCCTATCGGTTCTTAGTACAGTTAAGCAGGGTAGATTCGATAAATTTAACGCATGAAATAATAATCCTTTATACCCAAGATTCTGTCGACACGTGAAGCAATAAATATTCAAAGGTTATATAACTTCGTGGTAGATTGAACTGTGATAATTGAATAAATAGATTAATCGACCATTTATAGAGCGGTTTGGAGGTTTGAACGCGTCATGGCCTCTTGACCGATGACTAACAGGGAGGGGGTTGATTTACCGAGTACATTAAACGATGTATAAGCCTTGTTACCGTGTTTAGAGCTCTTGAAGAGTTTAGATTACAGAGGAGATAAAGCGGGAGAAAAGGTTTTGTTTCTACGAGAAGGGAACACGTTTGTGGGCATGCTCGAGGGGGATTTATGTCGAGTAAATATGGACGTTGGCAGTGTCACCTCGTGACGTAACAAATAGTGAGAAAAACGGACATGACACGAAATTAATTAACTCGAGAATTATTATATATGCGGGAATAAATTACTTTCGCGTTAAAAGGGATTTATTTAAAAATTCCTTTTGCACAGTCAAAGAAACATTTTCGAAAGTTTTTCAGGAAGAATCTTGGCGCTCTGCTGATGTAAAAGTTAGGAGGAAACCTTCTGGAAAAGAATTCAGCTGGAACATCGTTTTGTAAAATATTTTTCTTTTTCACTTTTTGTCCACTGCCCGAGGCCCGGCCTTTCTTATGCATGACCTCTTAAAATATAAAACAGAGTGAAACGAGAAGGGAATGAGCGTCATTAGTTTCCCAGTGGATATAGCATTTGAGAGCATCCAACGGAAAGTGTCGCAAATCCGATCAGGAGTCGCACGAAACAACTAATAGTCCTGCATTTTTGTCTCTTTCCATTTAAATTTACGCGTTTATAATCACTTTCCTACGTATTTACAGCGACCGCCTCGTTATCTGGAACTTCTAATGATCGTACTTTGCCAGCTAAGCCCTTTTTTATCCATGCACCTTTCGAAGCTATATTTTTATCACATTCATATTTCGAGGTTTCGTGGTACCAAGCACACACTAATAATCCCTTAAAAAAAATTAGAATTCAATTTTTTTTTTTCGACTAAAGTAATTTGGTCCGTTTCATCAAAGGTCCATTTTTCCCTCGACCTCTTTCCTATGAAGAAACTGCTCGGAAAATCAACTGCGAAAGATGCCAAGCGAAAGACATAGTTTCCTCGGTAGAAGCTCGATCATGAAATGTTTTTACGTTCGCTTCAACTCGAACACCGACACATTGTAAACTGAATAAGCTGGAAAAGTGAGGAGCTCTGCACTTTACTGACTTTCTATATACTTACCGTTAACGTTTAATACTGGCTATAACGATACATCTAACACTGGTCATCTAGATTTTACGACTTGATCCATCGACTCAAAATTACTATTTTCTTTTAATAAAAACGAAATTAGTTGGCTGATTGGCAAGCTTGATTTATATAGGAGAAATTTGCCTAATTTCGAACATATATTGGCTTAATTGCACCAACGATGTAACTTAACCGTGGTAATATAAGATATTTGTAGTTTTAAACAGTTGTGAAATGGGTGCTTCAGACCTAAACGTAAAACGGAGTGTAAACGCTTTGATTTCACACGGTGTTTTAGTGTGTCTTGAATTACCTTCGCGTTTACGTACACTATGTTTATTCGTCTGAGATCAGCGTTAACCACCAGGGATTCCTATTTATGACGAAAATGTACAGAATTTACTCTTCTCCAATTAGTGATTTAATTGGTGATAAAGAGTAAGCAAAGAGTCTCCCGCTGTTTTAAGGCAAGTAATAATATTTTTATTATTCGAATAAAAATCCTTATGATAGATTTATCAACCGAAGTTTGAAGTTAGGGTAGAGGTTGTTATTTATAAATTGCTCATAAGTTACGTAAGTTTGGCCAACGTCTTCCTAAATTGAACAATACTGTATCACGCCTAGTATAACAAGTAATTCGAAGCACGGTTCGTTAGGCTCTCGAAATAAACAAATAGTTGAAAAAGTTGATACAATTGTAAGCTTCCATTGTAAAAATAATCTTTATAAAATATCAATAAGAAGAAGAAATAGAACCAATCCAAGTCTGTTTGGTTTTGTCCAATACGTGAAAAAAACAAAACTACTAATAATAATCCAATAACTCGAATATAGTATACAATCTCAGGGAAAATGTAATCTATCGAGATAAAAGAAACTTTTTTTTTTCTATTAATTATGCTTCCTAAGATTGATTATCTATTTTAGACAGCTATTGGTCCAAGTTAGGAGACTGCAGGTTTCTTTAATTCAACTGAAATCTATCATTTTTAAATAAGATTTTTGTATCTTTTATTTAATACTATCGATAAACAAATTTGTTCATTCCATTTTTTTCCTATATGAATTATTTTGTATTTCACAAATTACTCGAGTAGTCGCGAAAATTTAGCACACCGCTGTTCCATGTTTAACACTGTATACATACGAAAATTGGCTATTATATATATATATATATATATATGATATTAAATGTATAAAATTAAATCAAAGAGGAAAGTTTGCTAGATAAGGCAAGGTAGCGAATTACGCTACAAAGGGTTAGGAACTTGAAGCAGTTGCCACACGATCTTGCACTTTAAAAGGCACTAATTTAATTGCTCTTACAGGCTTGTTTCAGATCTCGCGCTCGTTTCTAGACACTTTAATTTCTCTCTTTATCTAAAAAGATACGATTATTAACCTCAATGCTGGACCGTTGAGAACGCGAACACAAAACACATTTCAGTTATCTAATAACTTATCTCAAAGCTTTAATAATTTCAGAGAACAATTTTTACAAATATGATTTTCTCAAGCTCTAGAAAATGTTAAAAAAAAAACAATAGTTTCTCTCTATTTTTGTATTATTGATACACTGCGCATTTCTTGGATACAAAAATTTGTAAAGAAACTCGCAATGAGATGTTGCACATTTGCACTAAAATAGCTTTTCTGCAAATATTTTTAAGGAAGATAAAAGAGCGTGTTTTTGTATATATTTAGATAAAAACTAGCATCGTCCAAGTGTACTGGAGGAAGTTGAGCTTTGAGGAGAAGAAGAAAGCGTACTTAACAGATTTAGCGATAAGGGTATCTCTCTTTTAGAGATACTTTTGAGCCAAGTCCGAGCCAATGGATTTCGGTCAGATCTTCGCTCGATATCCTCCACATAGAATCGAGCACGGTCAAAAGATATTTCCTTTAATGCACTTTATCCGAAGCAACAAAAATGGCTGTGAAAGAAGTATTACTTCAGAGTATTGAAAGATCGCACAAAATAAGAATTTGAACGAGAGTAATTTGATAACAACAATCGGAACTTACTAAAAAAAAAAAATCACAAAGTTATAATAATTTTTAATATATACTATACAAACGTATATAAAAAATAATAAATAAACTTGGACATGAAAAAACCACTTTTTGCAAAAAAGAAACAATGTTGCATCTATACCCCACAAAATTAAGTATATTTACAGAAAATCATTGAGAATAAATAGAGACTTAATTAAAATACTTCCTGCAAGTCCACGAGCGCGTGTTTCACCAGGTTCAAGGTTTATCTCACGAAGAGCAAAGCCTGTCCAATTAACAAAGTTGAAAATTCGATGGCACATAATCAAGTTCGCATTGCAGTGACTCGTTATTAAAGCAGATAAGACACGACCGAAAGTTTTTTAAAGGGAACAATTTTTTCTTCCCTGATGGCCAATCGAACCCAGCAAAGTATTCGAATTCGGGTTGAATTTATACGAAGCAGGGCCAGGAATTTAATTGGATTACTCTATGCCAGTGCGAGCACAGTACAGTATGGTGTAATATAGTGCGAAACAACGCAACGATAAGATGGATCTACATATTACCATATATATATATATATATATATATGCATGTGTGCAGGTAGACGAACAAGATGTAGAGCCAGTGGCGCAAGTATACTTATGCATGTGGCTTAAAGCATATACCTATACGAAGCTGCCTCGTGCTATATCTATAGGGAAGCTTGCACAGCTGATGAGGGTGGCCTTGGATGTTGCAGCAGATAGGAGAATTTCGCCGGAAAGGCATTATGACATGATTTCCGCGTTTGCATTACAATTTTCCTATTATGCGATTAGAGCTCGAATTAAGCCCTTCTCTAATCATGCCTGTGTGCTGTGGCGAGGCATTTGTGCCTTTGACATCTATACACCTCTCTCTAGCACACTACCATCTTTATTTATATATATTTTTATGCAGCAGATGGGAGAATTTCGGCCGAAAGACATTATCACACGACTTCCGCGTTTGCATTACAATTTTCCTATTATACGATTAGAACTCGAATTAAGCCCTTCTCTAATCGTGCCTGTATGCTGCTAGGCGAGGCACACATTTGTGCCTTTGAAACCTATACACCTCCCTCTCGCACACTGCCATCTTTATTTATATATTTTTATCACACATGCCATTTCTCCCCACCTTCCTCTCCACATTATTACACCAATAATGAGTTTTTGTCGAACGCCACACCATCGCACTTAATTAACCATCATTATCAGCGATAACTCGCAAAACAACCCCAATGATCGTCAACCACCTACCTTCTTCCTGCTATCGATTTAATCATTACCGATACTACCTTTGGAAATTATGAAACTTGATTCAACTACCAACTTGGCCTTAACAACTTTTACATCGTGTAATTTATTTTTACTGCACGATAAACAATATTGCATATTACAGTTTTATTAAAAATTCTTTATTTTTTTTTACAGTCACATAGGCGTTTTTATGCTTCTCATTCGTAGTCTGAACAGCGTTAAAAAATCTCTCTTATGCTTTTCATTTCCAAAGATCTTTTCGTTCCGATACTTGGTGTACCGTATAGAATTTTTTAAATGATGTCATTCTTCTCCATCTCGTTTTAGGCGAAATTTCACGCGTGAGAACAATATTTGGTTCGTCACGTGTATTAATTTAATCGATAAAAACACCCGTAACAAAAATATCTATCACAATGGATGTCAAGGTCAAGCGAGCATGTGCTAACGGTATGTGAGAGAGATTATAAGAACCACCTCACGCCTATAAGAGTATGTACACTTGCGTACGATACACATTCGGTTTAGTAGTGTGTGAAAAGACTTGTTTTGTTTGTTTTTTCTTCTTCTTCATTCCCATACACATATATATATATATATATACACACAGAAAGAGAGAAGAATGATTAATTATTATCATGCTCTCTATCGAAGCTGAAATGTACGTTCTATATATATGTAACATGGGTTGTGGGAAAATGAAATAATTCAATGTTCGGAGGATAGCAAAGCTCGCATGTGTAAGACAGTAGTGATGCAAGGTAATGCTCCACAAAGGCAGAGAATCTCACATTCTCGTCTGGCACATTTCTGCACAGTGTTCTACGCCATTAAGGCAGCGAACCCTCGATTCTCGCGGAACATCGATCGATATTATACCGCAAAGTCAGAGCGAACCTTCAAATTAATTTATGCTTTTCTATGTTGATAGCAGACTTTCCACCCCCCCCCCCCCTCCTCCCCTCTAGCTCTTTTCCAATAAATAATTCACTGTGCCTCCAATACAGATTTAAATGATATATATTATTATCTTTCTCGAATAACCAACTCCAACGAAAGAAATAAATAAGAAGCTTTTGGAGACTCGCGTCTTTCCAAAATCGATAATGCAGAAAATGCGACAGTTAAATCCTGCGATCGATCCGGTCACGTCAATTTCGGAGACCCCACTTTCCACGCTATACCGCATGCAGTACGTATATATAGTGCCTGGGAATACGAAGGGATAGAGCGTTTGCTCGGACGAGAATAATCAGGTGGAGAATGATCGTGAGAAATAATGTGCTATACATATATATTTGACTTTGGTAGAAAATAATTTTAATAAATCCCAAAAGATTTTTGTCAATCTTCGACTAAATGTGCTTTTATATCCGCCATTGCAAATATTTGTGGAAATGAAATTCTTTGCGAAGATCTTGGCCTTTAAAATGAAAATTTAGTTCTGACCGTGCATAATATATCTGCGTAAAATCACTGTTTTCCTTATACATATATACATACACTCTTACGAATAGACAAATAAGAATATCTTCTAGATATTACGAATTAAACTTTAGAACGAACTCAATGATCTAGATGAATCTTGTTTTTGCTTTAATAAAAAACTCGACAATTTTTTACATTTAAGCAATCTGATGATTTTTATCATTCAAATTCGTATAATTACAATTATTGATGTCGAGGTATCATTCACAGACTATATTTTATTGAATAAGGTATATAAAGTTCTCCTAAGTACGTTTACGCGTTTGCACGCGTACCTATAGTGGTCCCAAGTATCCAACCTCCTTGATAGAAGTCGTTAAGCCACTTATTAGTCAAGGAGAGAGAGAGAGAGAGAGAGAGAAGCTTCCATATATATACCTCCTTTCCATCCCTTCCCATCATCAATCCCCACTATCCACGTTTTTGCAAAAAAGTCAAGCTTCGAAATACTTATATGCTTCGTGTATATATACAACTGCAGAAGATACACTCAAACTTGTACCAATATTAACTATTTCAATTAAACTAGAAAAAGAAAAGAAAATAAGCATTTTTTATATAAGGCCGCCAGGTTTTCAAACAGTAGTCTAGAAATATATAGCAGTCGACAGTAAGATTTCTCGATTTTCAGCCAACCGTTGAGTGGCATACATACGCGAGGCGACAATTTCACATGGCTGCTGGCTGCGAGCCATTTCTCAATAATGCCACTTCTCATATATTATTTAAAAGTTAAAGCTGACATGTTTCCGTTTCTCTTCCACTTGATCCCCCATTTCCCAACAACCCTCTCAATTACCCTGCCTACTTCTTTATACTTATCAACTTCCGTCGCGCGTCTTACTCTCGTCCGCCGAGTTCCTCGAGAGGCCACGAGGATTCTAATGGCACTCGTCGCGAAAAAGAACACGGTATCATTAACTTTACTCCCCCTACACGTATATAAACTCCTCAAAACGGTTTGACCTCTTTTTTTTTTCTTCTAAATTCGCGTTTCTCGCCGCGAAGCTTCGAGTTTATGAAAAATATAGTCAAGCAACCAGGAGATATCCTCTTTTATATCGTAGCATCCGTCAAATGCTGCTATTTATTTTGTTATTCCGTAATCTTCTCCCTGGATCAGTAAACATTTATGGCGGGGTTACCTCTGTGGAATTGCTATATTTGCACACGAGAGGCAATTGGACGTCCATACTGACAATTTGAACATACTGATTAGCAATTCCCAAAAGGAAACACCCCTCCCCCCCCCCCCCCTCTCCCTCTCATTTGCATGAAAAACTTAAAGCGTTGCGACGTTATCTGGTGGATAATTAAAGCAACAGTCGATAAAACATGTAACAAAGGCACGAGTACGATACGGCAAGAGATCGCTAATAATTCAGGGAAATAAATAATTCGTGGCGAAAAAAACAGTCGAATATTCACTCAATGGTTTTTGTACTGGATAATTTAGTTATATAGACAACAAGTGGTAAGTGAAAAATACTGGCAAATTCTGCATCTGGCTTTGGCCCTGGTATGAATTCTGATGAAAAATTGAGAATTTTCGGTTTTTACGTCCTTACTTCCACGACGTTCTTTGATTTTGAGCATTCATCACTTTTTTCTGATTTTGGAGTAAAGCTATTTCCCGTTAATTAACGTAACGACGAACAATTTTTTGGTAGCTCGGATTCCTGAGATTCTTTATATCGTGCGAAAGGTGCAAAAAATTTCCACGCCTTCGTTATTGTTTCCCTCTTGCTTTTTTTTTCGTCGACGGTTCTTTCTCTTGGAATGTATATCCAGCAAAATTAAAATAATCCGGAGACGATACTGGAAAGAGGATTATAGCGATACAATGATGTTCGCTTTAAATTAAGTTTCCTTCGAAAGAAAAAAGGGAATTCAAGCCTGAAGGTTCAAATTATCATTACCTCACCCAGGTTTCATTAAATTTTTTTCTCATATTTGCCAGTACATTAAAGCTATGGGCGATAAGGTAGAATCATTTCTCAACATCAAATTTTCACCAGAGCTACTTAAAAAAATTACTCATTTTTTTACCGTCAATATCAACCAATCAATAATCGATTAATTCCAGGACAAATGAAAATTTCATTCGTGCTTAAAAATTAAACCAACAGCTACAAATATATATATATATATAGTAAAATAATAATAATAATTTATTTAGCAAAAAACAAATAAACCAAACCACAAATCACTTTGTAGAGTTTCGTATAACAATTTTCATATTACAACATTATTCTAATTTTGCAATTCTCAGCAAACATTGATCAATAGATAAACAAAGACTGAAAAAATTAAAAAAAATTCAATCTTATTATCATTCCATGTTTAAACAAAACCTTGGGATACCCAAGTGGAAGTTGCAATGAAGTTAGTTAGCAATTGCGACATTGGAGTGAAATGTAGAAACTTTAGTGCACTTTATGAGTCTGGTCTTTCAATGTACTCTATTTATCGAAAGTTGTAGGAAAGTTGGCTGGATTTATCGTGCTTCTCCAGTGGAGTATGCGTATAAAAAGACACTCGCGTGTCCAAATAAGTTAGCTTGACAAGCTTCTGACTCGTGAAGAATGACGATGATTATTTTCACTGAAAATGACACGAGGTAAAAATGGAACGTCTATTAAATTACTTGGCGCCATCTCGCCTCGGAGCAGACACAATTCGACTTATTGCACCTAAGATAACATCGCAATTTCCTATATATCATTACCTAACTCTGTTATTGTTTAGACTTTGGTATATAAGCTGAGTGGAAAATTTCAATTGTTTCTAGTTGCGAGCCAGCAAACACATCGCTCGGAGAAATAACAATGGAGCGATGAGTTGTTGCCACTCAGCGACAGCTTGACCTAACGAATGTCGTTTGCAACTCTGCAATTTCCGGGTTTCAGCAATTATTTTCTGCCATCCCGCGTGTAAATTATTTCTATATTTCAGGGAGTGCAGTTCAATAAACGCTGAAACTCTTGCTATTCCGCAGACTCGCTCCTCTAGAAAAATTAACTTATTTCAATTTGGACCGATACTCATTGATCCAAGAGAAATCAATTTTTCCTCGTGCGAATTAGAAGTAATAATAACGATAAATAAAGTCCTCGTTGTCCCTTGAAAATTTAGCGTGTCTTCAAAAGTTTCAGCAAAATATTTATCGACGTTCTAGAAAGGGGGGGGGGGGTGGTACACACAATATACTGTAATAACCAAGAGAGTCATTATTCTTTTTACACTAAAATGAAAAAGCAAAGAATCGCTTACGTGACTTGGTGCTTCTCTCATTGCTTGGAAATCATTACAACTTTTTATATCGATTTTTGTACAGTGTGCAAGAGTTTCAGTGGAAGGAAAAATTTTCAACCGAAATATATTTTTCTCTCGATTATTGGTGCAATGGAAGTTAGAGCAGGAAGGAAGAATACAGGGAGGAACGATGGGCTAAAGGGAGGAATGGAAAAAATAGAAATGATAAAGGGATAGAGGAAAGTGGGGTGGCTTTAGCATGGATTTGACGCATCGTTAAAGCTCGATATTTTAGCATATAGGAGTAAAGTCGAGAATCGCCAATGATGCCAGAGCTAACGGAAAATATAGAGGAGAGAGAGAGAGAGAGAGAGAGAGAGAAATTCAAACGATGGAATTATTGCACTGTCGAGTGACGTTTGTGTTGAACGAATAATAAATTATCTACATGGGTAATAACACAGGAGGATTATGTTTCTCTCTCTCTCTCTCTCTCTCTCTCTCTCTCTCTCTCTCTCTCTCTCTCTCTCTCTCTCTCTCTCATTTCTCTTGTATATCATGTGTTAATTTACCTTAATGTGGAGTGATAAAATTTTTAAGCCCAGCTTGTGGTGGTATATACTATATATACACAAAAAACAAGCTTCGCTTGTAAAAAATGGACGGCAAGTACATAAGTCGTATCTAGCATGATTAATATATAATAATATAAAATATTTTAATTAAAAAAAATAGTGAAATCCAAATGTTAGGCAAGTATAAATTTTTACCATGGCGAAAATTGAAATTTGGAAAAAAGTAAATAGCAATACAAAAATTACTTGCCGGACCCGTTGTGTGCAGTCGTATTAAATAGCCACATTTATAACTTACGAGAAGCAACGCTTATATAGCAAGATAACGACTTACACATGGATATTACGGGCCCGGCAAGTAATTTTTGTATTGCTATTTACTTTTTTCCAAATTTCAATTTTCGCCATGGTAAAAATTTATACTTGCCTAACATTTGGATTTCACTATTTTTTTTAATTAAAATATTTTATATTATTATATATTAATCATGCTAGATACGACTTATGTACTTGCCGTCCATTTTTTACAAGCGAAGCTTGTTTTTTGTGGGATCTTATAACGTTTTGTAAGAATATAGGAATTAAAACTAAAAAATTGTTTTAACTAATTCAATCTTACAAAACATTTTCCAATGTTGTGATCGTTCCATAATGTAACGCTTCAATTCGAGATATTAATTTATTAATCTAATAAGTAAAATACAAAATACTACAATGATGAGTTCTTATCATAATTACACTTTTAGATGCATTTAACATAGGATTCAATGACTGTTTGAATTATATTTTCAAGATCTTATAACCAAAATCACCTTAAAGCCTCTCGCTTTCAAAAATTTATTTCTAAATTTACCTTTAAATCCACCTTTTTCTTAGTTGTTGCTCTCACTATCACCTTTGCATTATGGCTCTTTCCCTGATAAACTAGTGACATTTATATATTCTTTTCATTAATATAAACTGTAAAATATGTACCAGTTAATGTAATGGAAGCCTATGATTTTTAGGTATACTGCTTTCAGTTTTCTGAAGTTACACATCGTATGCTCTATTACATGTGAAATATTGAAATCCTGAATTACTTTTATATTTACACATCTACATGATTTTATTATAATTTTCATCAACTATGTGATTTCTAATTCCAAAGTTGTATGCCCAAAATCACCTGCAAGTTTTTCCCTCTCAAGGATTTTCTTATGAATTGACTCATTTTTCCACCTTTTTCCTAGCTGTCACTCTCAATATCAACTTTGCATTATGGCACTTTCTCCATCACATTAATGCCATTTATATTTTCCCTTCATTAATATACACTAGGAAATACACCAACTCCTGCAATGGATGCCTCTCTTCTTTAGATATATAGTTTTCAGCTTCCTAAATTTATTCACCGTAATGCCCCATCATATGTTAAATATTGCAATCATGAATTATTTCATATTTACAGATCTACATGATTTTGTTATAATTTTCATCACGTATGTGATTTTTAATTCCAAAATTGTATACCCAAAATCATCTACAAGCCCTTCACTTTTAAGGATTTGGTTAGAAATTCATCTCTTTTTCTTAACTGTTACTCCCAATATCAACTATGAATCAGGGCTCTTTTTCAAACAAAATAGTGCCATTTGTATTTTCTTTTCATCAATATAAACTCGAAAATACACAAATTAATGCAATGGAAGCCTCTATTTTAGATATACTGCTTTCATTTTCCCAAATTTATTCACTGTATGTTCTATCCTTATAACATTTCCTATGCCAGAGTCCTCAGATGTTCGTTTCGCTAATTTCTATACACTGTTGAAACTGGTCGGACTTCTGGTGCTACAAAATGGAGTAGAAACCATTAATTTTTGGACTGACTTTCAATTGAGAATAAACATTGCATTTTTTCATCCATACCAATGACCAGTATACTGCCTTTGGCCTAGAATACTAGCATAGGTAACAGAGGAAAACAATTAATAGTTATTAACTCAATTTTTCAGAATTTCATCCAATGAGTCTCATCCTTAAATTATGGCTGAGCAATTGATGACGTTTTTCTGAATATTGGCTTATTCTTACTTTGCCAATCTTTCCATGCTTTCATCTTTGCCTGTTTCAAGTACCAGAATACAGGAGTGAAAAGCCCAGTTGTTGATTCAAGTCCAATAGTCAGTATGTGAGCGAACCTTCTTCCTTGGATTTTTAACTCTATTGTACCAAATGTATTTATGTCAAAGCACAAGTATTACCATTTGCTATAAGACACTTCCACAGTGACTGTAAAATACTAAATGATAACACTATGAGTAAGCCTGAAATCAAATTCATCATTTAACAATCTTAATCTTCAAAGAAAATAAATATTTGAAGCAACATGAAGCATCTCAGTTACTTACCAGTATTTGATTTTGCCCCATCTCCATTTTCTTTATTGCTTGTTGACCTAACTTCTGTAATATTTGGTTGTCTTCGCATCTTTTGTAAACATCTACTATCGTATAATTTGTTCAAATCCAAATACTGGTTAACTTGTATTTTAGGTAAATGAAGATTCTTTGGAATGTTTCATATCTTTAAAATAAGCATTGCCATAATTTAATCTAAAATATTTGTTCGTATATATTGGGATCTGACATGTGGGCGGAGTCAATATATATAGATATATAGAAAATTCAATATGGCGCAGAAGTGCCTAGAGTTAAATAGCATATTAATATAGAGTGATCAGTATTAATAGTGATATCTAATGATATCATTGAAAAGTATTTGTATTTGGGCTGGAACAAATCCCTCGCAGCGTAATTTTGTAGAAGGCGAAAGAATTTACCAGTCGGGACATATAATTAAATGTGGGACAAATGAGAGATCAGAAAATGATGCTACCATTAGTTTCACAGCTCTATGCTTACAGACATCTAATTTAAGAGGAAATCCACACGAGATTAATGGAATTGTGTCAAATACTGGTGATATTTTAAATTGTGTTTGTTCATGTAAAGCTGGCGCAGGAAAAAAGTGCAAGCACATCATAGGCTCTCTGTTGTATTGCTATCAGTAAGTTTTGTAAAGTGTATTTTATGAATAGGTTTAGATTATAATTGTGTAATAATAAAAATCACTTTTGTTTTTTTACTAATATTATTAATTTTTAAATTAATTTTCCATGCTTTGCAAATGTCAATTTTTTCGGAGTTGCCAAAGATATTTTGCTTGTTTATAATGCGTGTGTTAGGCTTTGGGAAGCAATGAAATCTAAGGTTTAAATTTTTGTCTGCTCTACTTCCACAATTTTTTACTACACAACGATCGGTGTTAGAATTTTTTTGCCTTAATATAAATTCACCAGCCTCCATAATATAAACTTATTTATTGATTAAATAACATTTTCTTTAAAATTCCTGTGTTAAACAAAGTATAAACATGGGCTTCCTCTGCTTTCATTTTTTACCACTTGGAGCGCTTCAACTATGTCAGATCCCAATATGATATAACCCATCGGATAGTTACAATCAATATCAGATTAAAGAAAACAAAAAGCAAAACATGCATTTGATTAATGATTTCAATACCTGAAAGTTTAGCATATGATTACCTTAACAATTTATTTCAATTAATATCCTCCTGATAATGACCGATGCACATTAATGTTGAAAGTATACTTCTCATAGGCACAGAGTTGTAAATATTAATCTTATTTAATCCAGTCAGCTCTATCCTCATCAATGAATATGAAAATGTTCTGTCTTAATTTAATCTGAAAAAGAAATACCACAAAGTACCACAAAGTATACTACATCCTGTATTGTAAAATATATTGTTATACTTATCTAATTCGCGAATCTTTCAGTCACTGTTAATTGAATTATTTGTGATTGTAGAAATTAACAGATGCAATATCGCAACACGATGAATAATCTCACTGCATTAAATAAAAATAACCTCACATTACAATTTACACAGTTCAATATAGTCGCCGAATTGACAGTTCACAACCATATAGTTTGATCGTTGAGTATATTATGTTGGAAGCGTTGTGAAAATGACGTCATTTTTCTTAGCGACCAACTTCAGCCCGAGACATACATTCTGGCTGGAAGAGAAGATTATGAAGGAAAATTTTATTTTCGATATATATATAGCTAACAGAATATGAGATCTCTGGACTGCGTGAACGGATTTTGATGTTCTTAGGCGCAAATGAAAGCTTTTTCAAAACCATTTTAAAAAAAGCTTTACTTAAATAATGGCAATGGATTATTCACGGAGAAAAATCGGTTTGAAAATTGGGACGCCTCAACTAGCTGTATAAGAGAGTAGTGCCTCGACGGCGGTATAGGCATGACTTTTTCTACTTTTATGTACTTGCCGTCGAGACACTACCGTGTCTCTTGATAGAAAAAATTTGTTAATCGTAGTTATTTTATCATAAAGTTCATCATACAACAATCTCAATTCTTCAAAGAAAATAATAATTTAAAGAAACATGAATCATCTCATTTCTATATCAAAATTTGAGTTTTTACCAACATCTGACTTTGCGAAACTTCAGTAACTCCTTCAGCTGCTTGAGGTGATACAGGGGCAACACTGGACAAGCAATTCCTAAAGCTTTGAATAAACTACAATCAAGCATATAATCGAAGTTAGCATTGTCGTTTTACATAATAAATTTTTAAATAAATGTTAAAATAAATATATTAAACTATAATTATTACTGTTGGTCATTTCAAATCCATTGTATTCCTTTTCCCACCCTTTCGTAGGTATGATAGAAAAAATTTGTTAATCGTAACTCTTTTATTATCAAATTCATTATTTAACAATTTCAATTCTTCAAAGAAAATAATATTAGCACCAATTACTGTCACATTTATGCTGCTAACTCTTGACAAACGTGACGTAGGAGATACATTAACGAGTCGTCCTTATAACATTTCCTATGCCAGAGTCCTCAGATGATCATTTCACAAATTTCTACACACTTTTGAAACTGGTCGGATTTCTGGTGCTGCAAAATGGAGTGGAAATCATTAATTTCTGGACTGAGTTTCAATTGAGAATAAACATGCATTTTCTCATCCATACCAATGATCAGTATACTGCCTCTAGCCTAGAATACTTGCATAGGTAATGGAGGAAAATAATCAGCAGTTATTAACTCAACTTTATATAATATCATCCAATGAATCCCATCCTTAAATCATGGCTGAGCAATGGATGACTTTTTTGTGAATATTGGCCATTTCTTACTTTGCCAATCTTTCAAAGCTTTCATCTTGGCCTGTTTCAAGTCTCAGGAAATGCAGGAGTGAATAGTCCAATTTTTTATTCAACTCCATCAGTCATTATATGTGCGAACCTTCCTCCTTGGATTTTTAGTTCAATTGCACCAAATGTATTTAAGTCAAAGCACAAGTATTACTATTTTCTGTAATAGACTTGTACAGTGACTATAAAATACTAAATGACGACACTAACAGGAAACCTAAAATCAAATTCATCATTTAACAATCTCAATATTCAAAGAAAATAATATTTTAAACAAAAACATGAATCATTTCATTTGTTTGTCAACACTTGACTTTTTACCAACATCTGACTTTGCCAAACTTCAGTAACTCCATCAGCTACTTGGGTGATACAAGGGCAAGACTGGACAAGCAATTCGTAAAGCATCGAATATGCTAGAATCAAGCATATAGTCGAAGTTGGCATTGTCATTTTGCATACTCCGTTTCTTTTCAGCACTATTCATTGATCCGTTTATGCTGCTAACTCTTGACAAAGGTCGCATGGAAATTACATTGATGAGTGGTCCTTATAACATTTCCTGTGCCAGAGTCCTCATATGTACGTTTCACAAATTTCTAAACACTTTTCAAACTGGTCGGATAACTGGTGCTGCAAAATGGAGTGGAAATCATTAATTTCTGGACTGAGTTTCAATTGAGAATAAACATGCATTTTCTCATCCATACCAATGATCAGTATACTGCCTCTGGCCTAGAATACTTGCATAGGTAATGGAGGAAAATAATCAGCAGTTATTAACTCAATCAGCAGTTATTAACTCAACTTTATATAATATCATCCAATGAATCCCATCCTTAAATCATGGCTGAGCAATGGATGACTTTTTTGTTAATATTGGCCATTTCTTACTTTGCCAATCTTTCAAAGCTTTCATCTTGGCCTGTTTCAAGTCTCAGGAAATGCAGGAGTGAATAGTCCAATTTTTTATTCAACTCCATCAGTCATTATATGTGCGAACCTTCCTCCTTGGATTTTTAGTTCAATTATACCAAATGTATTTAAGTCAAAGCACAAGTATTACTATTTTCTGTAATAGACTTGTACAGTGACTATAAAATACTAAATGACGACACTACCAGGAAACCTAAAATCAAATTCATCATTTAATAATCTCAATATTCAAAGAAAATAATATCTTAAACAAAAACATGAATCATTTCATTTGTTTGTCAACACTTGACTTTTTACCAACATCTGACTTTGCCAAACTTCAGTAACTCCATCAGCTACTTGGGTGATACAGGGGCAAGACTGGACAAGCAATTCGTAAAGTATCGAATATGCTAGAATCAAGCATATAGTCGAAGTTGGCATTGTCATTTTGCATACTCCGTTTCTTTTCAGCACTATTCATTGATCCGTTTATGCTGCTAACTCTTGACAAAGGTCGCATGGAAATTACATTGATAAGTGGTCCTTATAACATTTCCTGTGCCAGAGTCCTCATATGTACGTTTCACAAATTTCTAAACACTTTTCAAACTGGTCAGATAACTTGCTGCAAAATGGAGTGGAAATCATTAATTTCTGGACTGAGTTTCAATTGAGAATATGATATAACCTATCGAACAGTTGAAACCCACATCAGTTAAAAGAAAAGAAACAGTTAAATATGGATTTTGTTAATGATTTCAATACTAGGAAGTTTACCATATGATTTTCAAATACCTTAACAATTTCTTATAATTAATATGCTCCTGATAATCACCGATGCATATTAATATTAAAAGTATATTTCTCTTTGGCACGGTGTTGAAGATATGTAAATATTAGTTCATCCAGTCGGCTCTATCCTCCGCAATGGTACAACAACCACATTAAATTTTAATTCTTCACTCCACAGCTCTACCCTCAGCAGTCAGACAATAAATACATCACCATAATTTAATCTGAAATAAAATCCCACAAAGTACCACAAGATACATTACAATTATATTATAAAATTTATTT
The DNA here is from genome assembly GCF_024137725.1 of Prorops nasuta. Lineage (NCBI taxonomy): Eukaryota > Metazoa > Arthropoda > Insecta > Hymenoptera > Bethylidae > Prorops > Prorops nasuta. Next base: position 4,442,627 of record NW_027116806.1, read on the forward strand.
TTATACTTATCTAATCTGTTGATTCCTTTAAAATCCATTTAATGAGTATGTTGAGTACAAGTAGAACCTCATCTTTTTCAAATAAGAACAGTCTAATAATGTTCTTTCATTTATTTATTATAAAATTGGGTTCTACTTATTTTAAGGTTATTACTGTCAATCAAACTTGCAGCTTAACCTGATTTACCGTAATAAACAAAGTAAATCATGTCGCGGAGATACACACACAGACACACTATTTACGATTGTGTGCAACTATGTTTACGCATACGTCTACCGACGTCACTAGCATCTACGTTGAGCAACCAACTTCAGCCCGAGACATACATTCTGGCTGGAAAAGAAGAAGAAGATTACGGAGAAAAATCTAAATTTCGATATATATATAGCTAACATAGTATGAGATCTCTGGATCGCGTGAACCGATTTTAATGTTTATGGGCTCAAATGAAAGGTTTTTCAAAACCATTTTAAGTAAAGCTTTACTTAAATCATGACAATTGATCATTCATAGAAATAAATCGGTTTGAAAATTGGGACGGCTGAACTTGCTGTATAAGTTACACGGTAGTGCTCGGCGGTATAGACATGTCATTTTCTACTTTTATATGTACTTGCCGTCGAGACACTACCGTGTCTCTTGATATATATATATATATATATATTAAACAAAGCTAGGAAAGCGAGCGCTGGCTTACATCAACTATTCAGGGAGTATGATTACGTGGACGCACTAAAGGGGATTTCCTTTCTGCGATCAAAGTCTTGCTCGATCAGCTTCAGTCAGCTACTATATATACATATAGCTGCAGGATAGTTTAATAATTTGGTGGCTTCTTCGTAACTTGTGGCTGCACTTATTAAATTTTCTCTCTCGGGTGATAAGCATCGAGTGATTGGAAATTCGAGGTAATTCTGCGATCGATTCATAACAGAGCTTATATATATATATATGTTTATAACAGTGTTATTGAAAGAAACACCACGAGACTCAAGAAAGTTTGTCTATTCTCTCAGTAAACTTTCATAGTAGTGAATCTCTCGTTACTATAGGTAATGTTACTTAGGATGGTTAAATGGTTTGATGATAAATCGATAAGAAAGCTCTTATACAAGATATTGTGGTAGTTTAAAAAGTAAGTGAATGCACTTGTCGAATATTTTGTTTATGGCTAGAAGTCTTGGTTGAACAACTTGAGTGGACAATTCTTGCTTTGCCAAAAATCTCTCGTTACTATATAGGTAATGTTAATTAGGATGGTTAAATGATTTGATGATAAATCGATAAGAAAGCTCTTATAGAAGATACTATAGTAGTTTAAAAAATAAGTGAATGCACTTGTTGAATATTTTATGTATGGCTAAAAATCTTGGTTGAACAACTTGAGTGGACAATTCTTGCTTTGCCAAAAATCTCTCGTTACTATATAGGTAATGTTAATTAGGATGGTTAAATGATTTCATGATAAATCGATAAGAAAGCTCTTATACAAGATACTATAGTAGTTTAAAAAATAAGTGAATGCACTTGTCGAATATTTTATGTATGGCTAAAAATCTTGTTTGAACAACTTGAGTGGACAATTCTTGCTTTACCAAAAATCTCTCGTTCTACTATATATATATATATATATAAGCAAAGTTGACTGGGATGGTTGATAATCAATCGATATCCAAGTTCGCATATGCCTGGAAGTGCTGTCTCGAAAGATACGCCAGCTCAATAAAGTTTATCTTCTAGCTCTCACAGCCAACTTCCGTACTACCAAATCTCTCGTTACTGTATATAAAGTGAGCCGAGTTGGTTAAATAATTTGATGATCAATTGATAGCAAAGCTCTTATATACGATAATAGTGTGGTGGTTTAAAAGTGTTGCTCGATCAACCTCAGACACACACACATACAATTCTTGAACTACCAAATCTCTCGTCACTATAATATATATATATATATAAATCGAGCTGAGTTAGTTAAATAATTTGACGATCAATCGATAAGAAAGCTCTTATATTCGAGATACTTTGGTTTTGCACTTATCGAATATTTTCTATTGGATAGAAATCTCGGTTGATCACAACCTCACTCGGACAATTCTTTCTCTACCATATATATCTCGTTATTGTACATATATGCAAGGTGGACTGGGATGGTTAAATAATTTGATGATGAATCGATAGCAAAGCTTGCATATGCAATATAAGAGGAGTCGAAGGTACACAAATGCGCTTATCGAATGTTTCTTCTCTCAAATATATATTCTCAGTCGATCTGCAAAACAAACCAACTCTTTTCCCACCAAGCTTTTCATAATATGCAGGAAATATTACTCTTTCTCTCTCTCTCTCTCTCTCTCTCTCTCAAAATATTCCCAATGCATCACACTGTATTGCACCTTACTAATTTTTCTCTCGATTAATTATATTCAATAATTGACAATATATATATATATATATATACGTTTTTATTATTTTCGTATCCATAGTATTTTGTAGCTTTCGTTATTTCCCTCTACTTCCGGCATTTTATTCATTTAGTCACGATCTAATATTATCTCGTATCTTTCACGTAATCTCACGAGTTGTCGAGGATCGATAAAGTGCAATGCTCAACCTATACTATACTGACACGGATCTGAACAGATAACATTTATTTCGTAAGATTTTCCTTCATTCATTCCATGCAGGAATAATGTTTATACGAAAAATTCCTTGAGCGTTCGCAAGATTCCACTCTCCGTGTCCCTTCGATTTAAAGATATTTGCGCAGGCTCGAGTTTATACTAGAACCATTACCCAGCAAGGTTTTTGCCACGTGCTTTGATAAATTGACTGCAGCACTTAATTATACGCGTTACGTCACTGACCCCGAATCAATATTATCATTACTCCTGAACTGAATAGGGTATAATATCAAATTAAACCAACCTGTATCATCATACGTGTTTCAAAACTATGCATGTAATTATAAGTTAGAATGCGTGCAAGCGGTATAGGTCAATGTTTAAACGGTTTAAACTGAAAAGCTATCGAATAATAACGCGTGAATTCTGCCTGTAATCTCCATTCTCCTTTTAACAATTATTATTTTTAGCTTTAATAATAATAATAGGAAAATTAAAAAATACATAGTTCGTTTTGAAAGAAAACTTTAATTAATACCGAGCAAAAACTCCGAGTCTCTTTCACGTTGGATCACTTTTGTTTCAGAGACCGAAAATATGAGAAATTTATTTAGCGTTTAATCAAATTTGTCTTTGGACTGAAAGCTTTTGTACACGAATCGCAAAGTACACTGGCATAAGACAAATCCGCAAGAGTAATGTAGAAACGTGGCACGGGTCGATCGATATTTCTACTAGAGGCATAAAAAATGCTCAGCTGCTATTGCTCGATCGAGCATGAACGGATAGAACGTTATTAAAAAAAGAAGCTTTTTTAAACTGGAATTTACATTCGTTAAAAGTTACGTGAAAACTCATATATCGATTATTCAATTGATATAAACTTTAATACCATATATATATATATATATATAAACGTTACATGTGTTTAGTTCGAACAATTATTAATAGAGGCTTCCGGAGATTTACAAAATTATCCCATCTCGAATCGCTTTTCGCAAACATTTCCTACGTTGGTATTTTCGAGCAGGAAAATCCGATATCTGTACAGGAATCTGTTCAACACAGTCAGCAGCAGTTTTCAAGGATTTGCAGTGTCTTATTGAATACTGAGACAGGACAGCCTAGTACCTTTCCAAAAAATATTTCCTATTGCTGTGTACCAAGGCACACGCCGAATCCTCAGCTTTATTCACCATACGTACTCCTATACACAATCCTATCTACCACTATCATGGAGAAATTCCTTCTTTAAAAGTTCACCACACTGCAAACTCTGATATGTTTATTTACAAACCATCGTGTCAAAGTGATGCCTCGCAAATATGTGCAATTTTGAGCGAATCATCGGATTTGCAGTGTCTTATTGAATACTGAGACAGGATAGTCTAGTACCTTCCCAGTAATATATTTCCTATTGCTGTGCAGCACCAAGGCGCACACGCCGAATCCTCAGCTTTATTCACCATACCTCCTGTACTCCTACATATGTAATCCTATCTATTACTGTCATCGAGAAATTCCTTCGCTGCAAACTCTAATATGTTTATTTACAAACCATCGTGTCAAAGATGATGCCTCGCAAATATGTGCAATTTTGAGCGAATCGTCGGATTTGCAGTGTCTTATTGAATACTGAGACAGGATAGTCTAGTACCTTTCCAGTAATATATCCCCTATTGCTGTGCACCAAGGCACACGCCGAATCCTCAGCTTTATTCACCATACCTCCTGTACTCCTATACATAATCATATCTACTACTATCATCGAGAAATTCCTGCTTTAAAAGTTCCACCATGCTGCAAACTCTGGTATGTTTATTTACTAACTTTGCAAAGCATCGTGTCAAAAATGATGCCTCGCAAATATGTGCAAGTTTGAGCGAATCGTTGGATTTGCGAATCGTATTAGAGACAGGAAAACTAACTTTGGGAGGGATGAAGAGATGGAATGGCATTTTATTTGAAATTAAATAAATTAATTCGAGGCTGTGCGTTAAATGCAAAGAAATAGTTTGGAGTAAGTTGAAAAAATTGCAGCTGATGGTAGAATTATAAGAAAGCCTATCCAGAGTAGCAGAACTGCAATAACTGCATCGCAGTAGTTATGCCTAATCTTGATCAGACATCCAGGACTCCCCATTACTACCACCACAGCCAATTTCGAAACTCCTATTACTGTTGCCACCTCCACTGAGAAATATTACACGCGAATTTTTATCAAATATTTTTATATTCCACCAAGTATAACGAGCATTATTAAAATACGATAATAGTGTCTTTAAAATGCATTTGACACGTGCAAAGCTTGCAGCTTTAAGTTCAATTTGTGGTAAGAGAAATGCTACGAGATTTCATTTTACGGTGTGCTGGACCAAAAATGATTCAATTTATCATAAAATTCTCATAAATCCATCAGCTTTATAATGCAAAAAATATGTTAAAACGTAATACTTGTTATGTTTATTCGAGTTGTCTTGGCTGCGTCTTGGCTCATGTATATTTTGGCATGATCTCAAGTACTTTGCTTGATTTCTTGGAGAAGGGTCAAAGTTTCTACAGTTTCAACGTGCAATCTGACCAATTTATGTAATCCTTCGAGCTACGTGTGGCCTCCCCTTGTCCTTGTGATAACGCAACGTTGCAATCAAGATATTACACTGATAAAACATGGCGCTGCAAATTAGTTACTATTTCATTCACTGCACAGTTGAGTGAGAATATCAGGTTGTGTCGTTGTAGGGAAAATTGTTGTAATAAAATTGCACTATGGATTCTTCAAATTTAATTATTCGAAATATTCTTAAAATATCCTTTAAAGTGGTTGCATAGACCCACTTTGGCACGTAGCCAAGTATTTAAAGTGCCATTCTTTGAAGAGGGCAAAACTTTTCTTTCTTCTGTCGAGGCTTAACTCGTCTCCGGCTATCCCCAGAGAACAAATATTTGATCATAACAGTATTATAAATTTGGACGTAGCACGTATTATATAAAAGTTGAAAAAGACCAGCACATCTTTTGCCAATTATTTCAATGACACCAAATCAAACGAGAGAAAGGATATTCTTGCAAAGAATATATCAATTTTTCCTATATATAAATCTTCCTGCTTGTTTTGTCATTCCTTCGTATTTTCCAGAATTTGGTCCATGCTGAGGACAAAGCACCATATATAAAAGAGGAGCTTTTGAAATACTGCTAAAAAAGGTAAGATACTTTAAGTTTCCTTACAGTGACAAGATTACAGAATTTTCTTCGTTTATTAAAATACATTGATCCTTTTATTTTATTAACAACATTTTTTCTACAACTATATGTAATAGATTTTTGATTGATGGAAACGTTCAAGGGACTGCATGGTCTTTATTTGATGAGCAAAAATAATCGGGTTATGAAGGATCCAGTAAATTATTTTCAGCTTCTTATAAAATATGAAAATCAATTTGCAGTGGCCAAACCAAGGATAGGGTATCTATAAGCAGTACAAATTTAACACGACGACAATAATAGTGTCTGAGCGAGAAATTGATTATAATCGCCTCGGTATAGCAGAAAAGTCACTTTTGATTAAATCTGTAATTCTCAATTAAAATCATGTTTTTCTTCATTAAATTAGATCAAAGTCACCACATCCAAAGAAGCACAGCGAAAAAAGTTTAATTATTATTTACATTCCAGCTTATAAATATTAGTCAACTCAATGTCTCGTCGAGTCTACGAAAATCGTTTACTTTGTAACAAATCACTGATACAGCATATATTACTCGAAATGAGCTTTTTCAAATGTCCCGTTGACATTTACATGTCACGATCGACGCGTGGAACGAATTTTCTTTGACGCAGCAACCAGAAACAATGGAATTCGGTTGGAGCACAAAAGCCAACGCTAATGAATGTTACTAAAAAGCTTAATTCGTATCGTTTTAACGAAATTTTGCATGCACTGCTCGCACACACACACACACACATCTACCCTATATATCTGTTACGTTTCATCGAAGCTACACCAAGTATATATAAATTTTTGCACGAATAATCACAGCATGATCGAAGGTTCACCGGATGAGAAGCTTTGGGAGGAATGGTTTTTAAGCGACGTAGTTAATTTTCAGTAGTTCTTCCAGCTAATGCACGTTCAGCGCTTGGTATAATTAAAGGCTGAGGCACGGCCACAATAATTGGACAATCGATCCCTGTGATAAGAGACAATCGAGCACATTGCAAAGCTCTCTGTAGCAGATAGGGAGCAGTGAGAAATGGCAAATGCCAATCACCAGCTATTTAACACAGCTTAGTACGATCTAAATAAGGCGAGGAAAAAGAATAAATGATTCTCTACTTTTTTATATAAAAGTACAAACGCTGCGCAGACACACTGAGAAAAGAGAAATTTAAAAACCTTAACAAGTTCCACAGTCCAAGATTATATCGTTCCTCGAGATAAAGTAATTAAAGCCAGCTCCAATCTTACAGATCGAACTTGTTAAAATGCAAATTTTTCCTTGCAAAACTCTAATTGATTTTCGAAAATTTATTATTTTAATTCAGGGCGAGTTGATTGGTGAAGGTCATCGGGGAGAAAAATTGACGTGTAATTAGTCTATTTTGAAATTGTAATATCGATAAAAAGTTTAACATGTAAAAAGTCGAGGAGCTGGAGGCAATTCGATGAAAAACGCTATAGCTTCATGCAGAGTCCAATTGACTTGAAAAACTTGGCTGCCGAGCATTCATGCCATGCTGCGCGAGCATCATCAGGACTAATATCGAAGGCAGTTTCGCTATGAAAATGAAAAGCAAGGCGTAATACAAGAAAATTGCCCGAGAGCGAATGATTTATTACGATATATAGGCAAATTTTCATCAACTTTTTTTTTTGCATTGATCCGGATCCTTTTCCACAGCTATCAATGCTGCATCTCGTTGATTAACAATATAGTTGTCTCTCGGTTTGCTTTTAATAAATTACAGAGAGCAAAGAATCCAGAGACAAAGATATATATATATATATATATATAGTAATCGTGAAGGAAAAACGTAAGCAAATAGTGGAAATTTTGTAACTGCGGCAAAGCGCGCACGAGGCAGCTCAATTTTCCTGTAAGCCGACCCCCCACTTCAACTACTTTTCATCTGACCTCGTTTCTAATTTATCATCGACCCTTCCGTAGCATGTTAAGGCAATTTGAACGAAGCTCGTCTGGGTCGTCATCGTCATCCACCGCATTTTAGCAGAAACTTTCAATGAAGCCCATATATATATATATATATATATATATTTTCACCATTCGTTAGATTTCTCTCGTACTCTCCTTCCACTTGTATCTTTACCCCCCCCCCCCCCCCCCCTCTTCTCTTCCCCTCTCACGCAAACTCTCTCTCTCTCTCTCTCTCTCTCTCTCTCTCTCTCTCTCTCTCTCTCTCTATAGCAACCCTTTAATCGGTTCAATCTCATCACGATAGCTCCACTTTCCACACGTAATACCGAACGAGTACAACGACCCAGTGATATATTTAACAAATGTATAAAGCTTTCGAATAAGGTCCATTAACCTCATTATCATGGAGATTAAGATCGCGAGAGCTTCGTAGATTATTCAGTATTATTGTTGAAATTTTCGCTCTCCCTTGCTGTTATATGACATATAGATATATGTATAATACGTATTTTTGTGAGCCATTTTATAAGCGTTGCAGTTATATAAAACCAACCATTCTTGCAAATATATTTTGGACAGAGAGAATTTCCCTTTCGGGATAAAATTGGATAGCGAGCTTCCATCGACATTGGACGTCATTGTCAACATTAAACCTCTAGGTAAGCACGATCCTTTAAAGTGAGAACTTTGGTTTTTATGGAGGAGCGAGAGAGTTTCCATTATAAAGTTTTTGCACTAAAATACTCCTTCCTTCGAAAGCCTTTACTTGAAATTTTACGAGTTTATTTTGCTGGATGTAATTATCCCGGAATTAATAAGTAGCAGATTTTGAGGCATAATTAGATTTTTCTGTATGAAAGAACGATCAGAACGATTCGTATGGCAATAATTTATTTCTGGACGTTATTAGTCTCGTGAAATCTTGCTTGCCATATAATAAGCATGGAACGTATACGCTCAATTGCCATGCTATTATACTAATGCTCTTACATAAAAATCCAATCTTTGCGTTATTACTGAAACATTAATCCAAATCACCATTATGCCATTTTTATGGTGGCATTTTATTGGCTAAGTAAACTGTTATCAACATATCCTCGGGCTATCAATTATGATTAGAAATGGTAAAGCTTACTGGTCAATGGCTAGCCATTCCACCTTATCATCTATATACGATATTACTCCTGGCTATCGTTTACTTTCTATAATACTAACTTATACCATAACCAAATGTATCGCTGGTATCTGCTACTATAAACCGTGAAATGCCAGCTGCAAATCAACTTTAGTGCACTCTTGTCCCCAATAGAAGAGATAAAGCCAACGTAAGATGATCCCTGCATCTTGCGCCAAAGGATTTTCCACCAGATATGGCCTTATCGTTCTGTACAAAGTAGAGCAAAAAAATGAAATATTATTTGTGATCACATGCACTGACCATTATTAGCATTGTGCATTATTTCGATGTGACAAACACGACAGATAATTCGAAAAGCGTCAGACGCGACGTACGATATATTATTTTATATATACGTACGAGGAAAATTCTTGCTTTACAGAAATATCTCCATCGTCTTCCATCGCACCGTAACATTTTAATATTTATGTCAAAGTATTTATTACGTTAGAGCTTTGACAGAAGTGCTGAATCAGTCATTTTCCTGGAAATATTTCCATAAATATTTAATGTCTCCCTCTATAATTACTTGGACTACTTCGGGTTAATTTTTTTAATAGCAAATGATTACTTTCTTATCGCACTGTCAATCTGACAATGCAGAGTGGAGGATAAATTTGCTTGTTTTTTTGTTCTTAGATTACAATCTCTCGTCTAAGTATATATATATATATAAATAGACACATACAAGAGCTTGGGTAGATTTGATTAGCGTCTCCTGTGAGTGCATGGGCTTTAATCTGATGGGCAAAGCGAGCACTTTTTCCAAAGGCCACCTCGAGAATTATTGTCACTTATGGCACGTTACACGAGGAATATTGAGATTCCTGTGTGTATATACACAGCTCGAATTGCATATAGCCATCTCAAGAATTCTGGGTCAAAGCAGAACCCGTGGCAATTAAATACCGATATATAACACGAGTTTCGCTACAATTTCCAAAAGTTTATTTCAAATTTCAACTTGTTTACTGGCCCCCACATACGTAATGCTGAAAATCGCTTTGGCGATATAGAAAAGCGTTTTATACTGATATAAAAATTGTTGTAACAGTCATAAAGGTAAGATTGTGTTCAGTCCACAGGAAACATACAGAAGGTTATAAAGCATTAAATCGATTTCTAAAACTTTGCTATATATGTGTACTTTCCCCTAGGGATGGGTTTATAGTGTATCATGGTGGAAATTTATCACACGTGACGTACGAAAATTCAACACTCGACGTATATGTGCGTGTGTACGACTGAGTAAAAAGCAAAATATTAATATCATTGTTATCTCGAAACTCACGATTAGTATATATATATATATATATATATATATAGAGAGAGAGAGAGAGAGAGAGAGAGAGATATCGCTACCTTTCGCAAGCAAGCATTAAAATTCCAAAACGATCACGAGGAATGTCAATATTGCACAGTTGAGCAGACCAAGTTATAATCGAGCCAATATTATTGGAAAGTATACGAACCAGTGGGTGACAATAAAGATGGCAGCCAAACTTTTATTATTATCCATTTTCTCTGGTTAATCGCTCTTTCGCCAAAGTTTTTATCACTTCTATTTATTCAAAAGTCTTAATTAACTGTTTTTTTCCCTTCATAATTCGAGAATAAAGTTTCAATCGACATCTTTTCCTTCGTGAGACTTCATCTCTCCCACTCCGCGCAATCTCCGAAAACTTATTCCTCGATAATCGTCGCTAATTTCACTCTTTCAAGGTGAAAATAATGACTTTTCGTCGGTTGGTCGAGCTTTTTGCAGGCTCGAAATAGAATTATAGTTTGAGTGCATGGTATGTAAAAAGAATTTCTAATATTAGCACTTTTTTATTGTGCAAGCTAGGTCCCATGATGATTGCACGGATTCAATAAACCGAAGACGTTCTATTTTGCCATAATGCAATTTCAATGTGTATATACACGTGCCGAAGGGGCTGACGTCGATGAGAAGAAAAAAGTAGAAAAGTGATTGAATACTTTCCCCTTCGCAAAATTTCTTCTGAATGAAACATGGCGCTAAAAGCAATTTCAACGTAGCTCTCTGCTCTGATAGATTTATTCTAATTACCAGCTGTTAATCGAGCGGTGGTTTATTATTGAATTTCATCCGATAGACGAAATTATTAATGATCGATACGTATGATGTACCCTACTGATAATTATAATTATGCTCCGAGTAACTTAATTTCCGATCTATTAAATTCGATACGCTACAATTTTATATTTCGTAATTTCAAATGTATATCTATATATAGTTCTTTAGAGACAAAAAGAATGAAAAGTAAAAGAATGTCAATGTTGACGAACGATCCTGCCGATAGTGTGTTACATATCAGAGAGACACACGTGGGAGTTAACAAGCGATTCGAGGCTAAATCGAGATGTCACGTTATAGTCATATGCTACATGCAGCATTGTGCATGGACGATCGAAAGAGAACATTGAAGCAGTAATAAATTCTGATTAAAGAAAATTTGAAGATGATGCTGATAGGTGACCATAGTGCGTCTTTTTGCCAAGATCACATTTCAGCCTTGAACCCTCGACCTTCCTCCTTCGCCACCAACCATTTATCCTCGCTTGACCAAGTTTTCTCATTAGATTTTTTTCTTCCCAAGCTCGACTGATACCTCTCCCATGACGCACCTTCCAAAATACTTGCACTCTGGCTCCTCTCAATATTTTATTCTCCCTGAAAACTTCGTATAAACGATTTTGTTCAAAATCATCCCTTGCAGTGCGTGCTTGGGAATAGTATTTCATCACTATCATTTCTTCGTGCAGAAAGTTGAGTTAAACCGGATATAACGTACGTATTCTCCCCACCGATATAGGAATAAACTTTTCGTTCATCTAAATTACAAAGTAGTATATTAAACTTTTTGGCATGAACGTATTATAACCTTAAATAAAACTTGTGTAAGACGTGACACGTGTTTCAATGTTTGCGATGAATGTACATGCGCATTGCATACAACTGCACATGTATATATAGGAATAAACAAATATTCAACAATTTCAGTTTCACAAAGTAATTAAGGCACTTGTCACTAACATTTTCCAGGATTTTTTCGAAACAAGATATTCTGCTAGGTACATAGGCTCTGGGTAAATTTATTCAATCTCTGTTTTGCCAAGGAAATAATCAAGGAGAACAATTAGTATAGTGAAATACGTTTGAAGGGGTGTGTTTACAAAAAGTGTTATTTCAAAAATCATTTTATTTCTTTGAATTTCGCTGTAAAACTTTCTCTTATTCGCAAAAATGTACGCTCAGGCTAGCGAATTGATATTTATGCAGCAAATGTCACTTGATATTTTATACAAGCAAAAATGGGCTTGAATGTTCTATTTGAAAGAGCGTAAGAGCTCCTACAATATTAATCAGAAACGATTTGTATTCTTCTTCGCTCGCTATTCAAATATTCTTTTGCCTCTCTCTCTCTCTCTCTCTCTCTCTCTCTCTCTCTCTCCCCCTCCCTCTCTCCCTCCTCTTACTCTCTCAACAGCCTCCTGATGCCATTTCTTTTGTTCCTTTTTAAAGCATCTTTAGTCGCCTATAATTTTCACAGATTATACATCGTTTAATAACTGTTTGCTCTTTCAATAAAAATTATCCTGGTATGGAATTTCTAAGGAAATATAATCAGAGTTGAGAAATGAAACTGAAAAAGGAGGTTTTTCCTGAAAGCAAATTACAGGCCAACGTAAATTAAGAGCCCAAATATCAAAGAAAACGGATATGGCAAATAATAGGAAACTTATTAGAGGGTTCGATGTGTATCGAGGGTCAGTGTTCCTTTTAATAAACGTCAGGAGGCACCTATACAAAATACATCCATAAAAAAATTATACGATCACAGCATTTTCGAGAAAAGTGAAAGATAAACTTATTTTCGACTCGAGGGATATTCGAGTATTATGGAAAATCACAGTGTTGCTTTTTGTTCTTTTTGAAAACCTACAAAGTCAAGCAGCAAGAGTAGCATGATATTGGCAGTTTCTCGAAGCCATAGGAAACAAGTCAATGCGTATCGAGGGAAATAAAATTCCTAATTTATCGTAAAATATTGATTTGTTATCTCATCATTTTTATTTTACTCTTATATATCTGGAAGAAAATAAGACAATTATTTTATTTATACATTAAAGCATTTAATAAAGTGTCCTTGTGAAAAAAGCAAGCAATGTTTGATCGATATAACAGTGTGAAAAACTATCTAGCAGCACCTTAGTTAATTCTGTTAAGCTAAAGACTCGCAACGCAAAAAGAATTGCGAATTTATATCAATTTATCATATAAATTGAACCAATAGGATTGGATTAAACTTTTTCTTGGGACAGATCAAGGGATTGAAAATAGTCTCTGTTTTATTGGCCCTCTATTTGTTTGCACCTCCACAGTTTTTTCATAGCACTTGATTTATCAAAGTTTAAGGTGAAAAATGATTTATAAAGTTTACAAGAGACTTCTTTTCTGGAAGAACTTGGACCTTTCAAACAAAAAAGGATTTAAAGCTATACCTTAAATCATTTTAAACGCTTCACACGCTATAAAGCTTTGCTCTCAAGAGCAAATATTCTTCACACTTGGCGTAAAAATAAAGTGATCAACCAGATAAACACTGAGATTGATAATAAAATGACAAATTCCTACCAATGTGGCATTCAAACACGATGCATTTTTTAACAGAGTCGGCGACTTTTCCATACAATACGCACATCTACCAATTAATATCGATATCGATATCATGAAGCATTGAAATAATAAACCATGGTGGAAATGATTCAATATTGATCAACGACTACATTCGAAATTTATAATTTTACTTTAGAAAAAAAACATCCATACACCTGATACATGCAATAATTTCAATGATTTAGTATATATATTTTATTAAAACAGTTTGAAAATGCCTTGCAAAATGTGCGAATGCTAAAATTAATATTAGATATATATATATATATATATATATATATATATATCAAACAATGCATAATAGCTTGCACTATATAATATTGTATTACAAGAAAATGGATAAACATTGGTATCAGGAAAAACGATTATTTATATATTCCATTGCAAAAAGCAGAGTATTCTCTCTGATATTACGATGGATCTTGAAAATAGGAAAATTACACGAATAAGAACCACCACGAGCTCATGCGTGTTCGCTCGACATATAGATACGTCTCTTTGATCTATTTATCAAAATCTTATTGATCTGTAACGTTCATACGTGGCTGAGTAATTGATGGTGTCGCATTTCCAGGCTGGTACGAATTAGTTACAAATGACAAAGCTCGTCATGCATCAGTTTGATCAATCATCGGTAACCGTGACATTACATAAGAATCGATCTCACACATATCCTTGTTATCTGCGGTGAAATGTATCTTAAACGCAAATGTCAATACCTAAACTCTCCGAAACATATTCGATACACGCGCTCTTAATACGTAAAATTGATAAAAATATATCGTGCGATATTTGCAATTGAATTTTCCATCAATGAATAAGAACGAGAGTTATCTCGTCACCACTGATTGATATTTTAAAACAATTGCAATAACCGATAAAATTCTCGATATCGCAAAATAATCGCTCCTCTCGAAAACTCTACTCTTATATGCTCAGCTGACTATCTGGACAAACACTGCTGACGATAAGAATTCAATTAAGAAATACAAAAGTCTTTGTGGAGAATGGAAATTAAAGAACTCTCTTGCCACATCTCTTCTCTCTAAGTTTACACATTTTTGAGCTTCGTTCTCTCGTTTAATTTTATCAAGAATAATAATCCACTGCATCCACAGGAATGCAAAAGTTTGTAAAAATATCGATTTACGATAAAGGAGAAGTTATATATATATATATATATAAAAAGGATATATTTATTCGAATACCGAATATAAAGAATGCTAACAATCTCGTGTTGCGGGAAAGGGATCCAGGGGGGGGGGGGAAGGGGGGGGGAGCTATGAAATCTTTATCACGAAGCCTTTTTTAGCGCAACAAACGAAACGTTACACGTTCCTCTTGAATCAGAGCGAAGAAAAGAAGGGATGAAGATTAATTTACACTTGAAGAAGCTGCGAAAGTACGATAAATCGAATTATCACCTTATACTCTTATAGTACAAAGTTTTTCTCGAGCGAAGCAGAAAGATTCCTGGTAAAAGTTGTTAATTTCATCGATCCCGAGGCCAAGAAAATTGCGTCCTCCCTCGGACTAATTTTAATCTGCTTCTCGTTATAGAAAGGTATAGCCTTGAAACGGGTACGCTTACCCCAGCGTGTGACAAATCACTTTAATTCATCCATATAATACCACTTTGTATGAAAACGACAAATTCCAAAGCATTTGCTTCGCTACCTGTGCTAATTTACAATTTAATTAACTCGCACGAATTAACGTCTTAATCCTGCAGATTTCAACCCTCTTTTAAAGCGTTTACAGCGAACGAAGCTACTGCATACTAGTTCTTAATATTCGCTTCCCTCTTTTCCTAAGACAAAATCACCAAACAATTCGATAAAAATACACGATATTTGCAATCACGAAAATATTTCATGCACTGATTATTATTTACAATTAACGTGTATAATATTTAGAACAGCCGATCAATTACGCAATACCTTCGTACATCTCTCTCGAACGATTTACTTTACACAAAATAAATCATAGCTTATTTTTTCGTACTCGCAGGTCTTGTCAGATTTACCGAGTGCAACTTTCGAAAATTTGACGAAGAATGTTCGCGACGTACTGTGAAAACGTACTTGAAGTTTTCTCTCAAAGGAAAATTGATCCTCCTTTTACCGATAACACACGATAAACAAAACATGGTATATATATATATGTATATATCGCATTTTTCAAACTCCTGATAATAGTTTTGCTCTCGTTTCCCCTCAAATTTATCCTCTTTCTCTCTAACATTATTATGATTAAAATATTCGCAAAACCAGCTTGCGTTTGCTTCGATCTTCATACGCACAAGATTACGTTCTTTATATCTAATTATATAAGTCGTAAAATGAGTGGCACGTGCATGACTTTGCCGAAGCACTTGCGACCCCCCCCCCCCCTCCCGAATTATCGACAGATGCGCCAAATTGGACCGTAGCTAGGGTCAAACGAGCAGAGACGACCAATCGAACAGTTACACTCGCAGTGGAGAAAGCTCGACGCATCAGACAGAATGTAAATAACAATCCTCCATTAACAAAGTATCTCTCCAAGTACTTTCTTCCACCCCCCCCCCCCCCACCCCCTATATACTCTTTCATCAAAGATCCTTTTTCAATTAAACTTAAATATGTATTTAGCTTCCCTGCAATTTAATGCGAATATTGCCTTGGTTTAAAATCAACTCGTTCGTACAACTTGCAAAAGAAACGTAGCGAGTCTAATGAATAATTCAATTGTTGGTATACTGTGTTGAAAAGGAGGAATATTAAAAAAAAAAACATACACACAGATGAGAGAAAAGCAAGATCGTTTTGGTATAATAGGATAATTGACGTTTCTCGTTGTTCTTGTATCAACTTGAAGAATAGTTTTGATTTAGCAATTTCTTGCCTTGTGAAACGAGTGCTCCATGCTGAAGAAGCTAAAGCGAGGCAGGAATTTAAAAAGAAATTTCTTGAGCTGGAGGGAAGCTAAAAATTACCACGAGGATAATTGCCAATTTATATGTATATACGTATATAATCGACCGAATTAATTTTTGTTTTTTGTTTTTTTTCGAAAATTTCTATATATACAGTATCAAGAGAGTATACGATCAGGCAATTGCAATCTGTTTGTCATGCAACTCGCATTCTCCTAATTCAAACATTATCGTACCGAGTCAATAATATCGCAAACGTCCAATGTTCACGAAATTCCCCCAGATTCGAATTTTTCACTAGATATTGTTACCCTCTAATTTTATCTACGTCGTAAATAACGCAAAAATGTTTAATAATGACGCGTGAATAAAACACAACCATACATGTTTTACGAGACAATATAATGAAGTTGCGTGTATTCTCGCACAATATTTTGCCGGAAAAACTTTTCCATGGAGCTACAGAAGCTAATTTAACTTGGAAAGTATGCATAATTATTCAGTTAACGCACACTTTGATGCATTAATTATCAATGCGTGAAATAAACAGTATTCGTGCATCGGCCACAGCGAAAATGAACATTTATCGCTGGAAAATTAATATCATGACGATATAACAGAAATTTAGCGAAATCTTTTGTTGCAATAATAAAATCGTTTGACACGTTTTAATTTTTTCTTTTGCTCGGAGAAACATTTTGCTTTTCCTTTGGTCATTCGAATTAATTAATTCGGTATAATGAAATTCTCTTTCGACTAGGAAGGGCTCTTGCATATTGCCGAGCAAAAGTATAGCAAATATATACACTCGTATTATTAAAATGATATAATAGAAACGCAATTAAGGCTCTAGTATATTCGTTTTAGAAAAATAATTGCGTCTCGTGTGTTCCACAAACTTCATTCATTCCCACCCAGTTATTTTCAAGTTTTTGCAGGATGTAAGAGAAGAGAATAAATTAATGAATCGTAGTGAAACTACGGTTTTGATGGATAAGGAGCATTTATCAATTTGACATATACATTCGCATATGGAGTATGGTAAGCTGCATGTATGTGTGCAGAGAGAAACATATATTCATACGACATGAAAGTTAATTAAAATTACGCCTATCAGAAATTCAGTAGCGAATAGGTACATGCAGCATGCGAGCAGCTGGAGGAACACGAATGTATTTGTATTCGTTTTACAAATGTCTTTGTGCGAGATTTGCCATAACGCGATATATGAACAAGTGAAATAAACAAACCTGCAGCTTAGGTATATTTCAAGAACTCGACTCGAACGATGTTTCCAACTACGCAACTTTGCAAAATTTTAATCAAGCTGCCAATTTCTCTATTATAAAAGAAACACGGATCTCTAATTTTTGACCTCGTGTGGCAAAAGTTGATTATTTTTTCATTGTTCCAGCAACGCTTATCCCTCGCCTTAAATTCACAACTAATACATTTTCACACAGAACCTGCAATTTCACTTGCAAATTTCTAAACAGACAGAAATCGTGGATTTGACGTCACCATGTTCGTTACAGTAACAAAATTCAAAATCCCACCTTGGCAACATTTCTATTAATTAATTTGTCAATTCTGAAATTGGTTATGGAACAAACCTATCGACTTTTTCAACTGTCAGAGAGAAAATTCGTTAATTTGGTCATTATTATTATAAAATATCTCCATCGCCCAACAATTACATACACCAGCAATACTCTCACATATATATACTCAGCAATTTTACTTGCAAATATCTACTGTACCACGCGCACTCTAGTTTCTAGCATTCTCCACTCTCCACGTCACTCTGCTCGTTGCATTTCGAGTATTAACGAATTCGAGGTCCACAGTTTCCATCGAAATCTAATCTCCGCGCCATAAATCTACAAAATTATCCCTCCCTTCCTTTCATCCCACACATACAAAACGTTTTCAATCCAAAAGAGAAACTTGTGCTTCGTCGGCGAACCTCCAGCACAATGGTCAAGTAGAAAAGGTCAGTGGATATAACGACAAGCATTTCTCACGTACACGTTTCTGAAACATTCGTCTTGATTTTAATTCCTTCGCCGTTTCACCCCAAGAATCGTATTAGCGTTTCGTGGCAAGTTTCGCGATAACAAAATATTTGTGCTGTAAGAGCTTGACAGATGTATATGCGAGTAGAATGAGCAACGGATTCGCGTTTAGCAGGTGACGCAGCGTGAAACGACGGCAAAGCTTTAAATGGGCGATTAAGCGCATTCGTAGTGGCATTTCACTGGAATTCGCGCAATTGAATCGCAAACTTTCCTAACATGCGCGGAGAGTTTGTTAAAGGAGCACAGTTAGGAGAGGGGACAAGGGTCTGGGGCAAAATTCCTGGGACCGAGTTATTATGAAAATCGTAACAATTTGGGTGAATTGGTGAAACGTATGTGGATTTAAGTGCATTAGGGGGGGGGGGGGAGTTGAAAGTGGAAAAAGCAAAAGAGTCGGACAGGAAAACGTGGCGGTCGAGCGCTGACTTGGCGATGCAACCGCTTATTGCCACGCAGGAAAACGATCAACGACTTCGATCCACTCGTTACCACGAAAAAGCGAAAGAGTCGGATGAGATATGGCGGGCACGCGGCATAGGGGGGGGGGGGGGAAGTCGCGAAAGTGAAAAAAGCAAAAGAATCGGACAGGAAAACGTGGCGGTCGAGCGCTGACTTGGCGATGCAACCGCTTATTGCCACGCAGGAAAACGATCAACGACTTCGATCCACTCGTTACCACGCTTATCCGATCCAAATCGAATTTTCCTCCGCTTTCCATACTCTCGTAGATTTTCCAAAGAATACACAGAGTACACTGCACCGGAAGTGCGAGCACCTATGCTTTTGCTCCTTTTACATTATTCATCGTTCTTTTCCAGGAATCCTTCGTGTCACCAGGACGTTATCCCGTCCTGAACTTTGTACACCGTTCCAAACATTTTGTTTTTTATGCAGATGGCAAAAAATAGCGGATGGAGGCAGACTCGAAGGAAGCTTGGACGCTTCGAGGAAACAAAATCGCATTTACCGAGGAATAATTAATGTTTGTATACGCTTTAAGGAAGGTTGAGAGGATCGTTGAAATTTTTATACATTCCCAAGCCTTTTTGAAAATTTTATTCAAATCGACCTTGAGTGACGCTTGGAGCGAAAATAAGTTCCATTTATCCATGAATTATTTACTCGGGATGAGGTTTTATAGAAATTTCACGAGTTCCTCCAACCCCCCACCTGTTTCGGAATTATAGTTAATATTCGGAAATGGTCGATCAAAGCGTTCAGCTGCTGGAACCGGGATGCGATCGTAACGCACGCGTGTGTGTGTGATGCATTTCACGAGGAATGCGATACGTGTGCATGTGAGATCGAGAGAAAATGGAGCCGCTCCATCGATGAGAATCCTGGAAAGCACGAGGCAGAAGAAATCACTGGTATCGCATCAGCACGTTAAGAAATGTCAATTGGCTCGAAATGTGCCGGCCATAATAAAAGCAGCTTTGGAATATTGCTTGGAATGCCAAGAAGCTCGGTGTCTACGGCATTCTGTGCTCGCGTTCCAACGGGCCTTATACTACTTCTCCTCTTCGATCTCACTTTAACTTTTTCATTCTCGAAAAAGCCCTGGAAAGGCAAGACTTTTTCTCCAGACAAGGTGCTCTTGCTCAAAAGGAACAAAAATCTCCAAACTCGCAACGAGACTCGCCAACTTAATCGAGCAGAGTACAGTCGACGTATTTGGAACACGGAAATTCTTAGTTTTAATTTTATTTACGTGTGGAGAACATATATATATATATATGTATGGGTGTATGGAATAATTCTTTTTTCAAACAATGTATTCAATCGTGTCCTAACGTTTATTCTATTTGCTTTGGGATTTTTGTTACGAAAATATTTTAGTCGATAAATGGAGAAGAGAGATTTGGTAGGTTTCCTCTGGTATTATACAAATTTAATGCAAACAATACTTTAATCTTTACAGAAACTCGTTCGATGCACGATTTATGAAAGTATCGCGTTTGTTTTATCCGGAAATTAAATATTATTCGTGTGTTTTCCTCGGCTTTATTCTCAATATTGACGCAAGCTTTTGGCTTAAATAAAGTGCTTGATCAGTCGAGCTTACTGCGCGATAATCGCTTTTCTGCTTAAAGTCGTACGAATGCTTGGATTCAGGTTGCAGGATAAGTGAAAAGTTTAAGCAGCGCCAAAAGTTGATCCATTTGAAGCTAATTTCTCCAAGGCTATATACAGCGTGCTCAAAGTCTTCTTTATGAAATTTTTTATTGCAACTTTAAAAATTACGATATAGGAAGGAAACAAAATATTCTTCAGCATCCACTCATCCCTCGAGGGATACAATTTCGACTCGTCTATTCAAAGGCGTGTGCAAAATTCTAAAACGAATTTACGTTTATGGGATAAATTTTATTATGCAAAAAGAGAAGCGTAGGATTGAAAAAATAAGTTATATATCGATTATCAGTAATAAGCTGACTCTACTTGAATTCTGTGAAACACGTGGCCCTGATAAGAGGGGGGGGGGGGGGGAGAGAGAGGGAGAGGCGAATAAACTAATTGAGATCAATCGAATGCCTAGCAGGGTTCCATCGATCTTTTTATGCCAATAAACACAGCCCTTTGGAAAATTTACTGTAACTCGATGTGAACGAGTCAACAATTTATTACTCGCTGCAATGTGGTTATCGCTTTAATTATATAGCAGAGAGAAATATTCCTCTTCCCCCCCCCCCTCCCCCTCGACTGATAATTCACCTATACCTCGCAAAGTTGAAACAAGAATCATCTATTCGCGCGTAAATGATTATTATACTAAGGACGAGTAAAGCGTGTATTAGTGCAATTTAATTACAAGATATTTAAGGGTAATAGGGCTGGCGCGGCGGGGCAAACAATTAACGATTTATCGTCGTAATCAGCACTGATATTTAACAAGGCCACGTCATTTCCGCCCACTTAATTTAGTAGAGCAAAAAGACACTGTCTCTCTCTCTCTCTCTCTCTCTCTCAAAGGAGATTCACTTCCTACAGGAATATTCGAGCATCGATGACGCGAAAATTGTGCTCAAATTATAATAAGCGGAGCAATCAGTAAAATCATTGTTACTGATTTTATTGACTTTATACAATTCCTGCTGTCTTTTAAAACCATGCATCTATCCGTCTTTAGTAGAGCAAAAAAGCACTGTCTCTCTCTCTCTCTCTCTCTCTCAAAGGAGATTCACTTCCTGCAGGAATATCCAAGCTTAATGAATGACACGAAAATTGCGCTGAAATTATGATAAGCCGGGTAATCGATAAAATCATTGTTACTGATTTTATGAACTTTATAGAATTCTTATTGTCTTTTAAAAGCATGCATCTATCCATCCATGTCCCGGTACTCCCGACCTGCAAGAATTCAACTTTACATCAAAGTTGTTCCGTGCATCGAGACAAACGAGTTGGAAATAAAAACACAAGCTATAGTTTCATAACGTCCATAACATTAATTTTTCAGAAAGCAATTTCCATGACACGCATCTGTTTAAATGAGTCAACCTGACATCCTAGTGCAAATTCTATTACCAAAGTGTTTGTACAAAGGAAAGAGAAAGATATCGCACCGGATCAATTATTCCATTATACCTCCACGTTACGTAACCGAAGCGTGACATTTCAGGGTTCTTCATCGAACGCGGACTCTACGCTTAACGCTATACTTAATGGCCTTAAAAAATTAATAGATAAGAGAGATAAGGCAACACCGAGATAAAGCTATAGCCTACGCGTCCTGGTCGGGGCCCAACTTTAACCAACTCGCTCGAACGTCTACCTTATTTCGATTAATAAATCAACTGGAGAACGCATAAAACCCTTCACTGATAAATTTACTTTCTTAATAATAAATAAACGACGAGAGAAGCGGTTATTTACGAGCGAATTTAGAAATACCTCGAGACGCAGGATTATTGTTAGAAAGAAAATTCGAGAAAAGATTGGAAAACTGCTGGAGGAAATTCTGCCGCGCAAACAACGAAAGAAAATGCTGTCGAGTGAGTTTCCTCGTCGGGGACCTGCAGGCCCTGCAGCTTCGATCAATTCACTCGAACGTCCAACGTATTCCAGTTAATAAATCAAATGAAAAACAGGAACAATCTCTTGCTATAATAATTTTGTTTTCTTAATAAGAACAAATAATTTAAAAAACGATCGTTTACAAGCAAATTTAGAAACATTCCAAGATTTACACAGTGTACGTTACGATAACGATTAAGCAAAAGGAAAATAAAAAAACTCGTGAAGATCCTATTGCGGAATAAACGACGAAAGAGAAAAATCGTATCTTAGAATTTTGGGGCAGTGGAAATTAATTTAATAAATCAAATGGAAAACAGGAACAATTCCTTGCTATAATAATTTTATTTTCTTATAATAATAGCAAATAATTTGAAAACCAATAATTTACAAGCAAATTTAGAAACATTCCAAGATTTACACAGTGTACGTTACGATAACGATTAAGCAAAAGGAAAGTGAGGTATAAACTCGGGGAGAAGATCCTATAGCGGAATAAACCACGAAAGAGGAAAATCGTATCTCGGAAGTTTGGGACAGCGGAAAGGTGAGAAATTCTTAGGGGATGTTGGTGGATAACTCGGCAAATGGCGAACCATCCTGGAACAAGTTTAGAAACTAATCAGGAGTGAAACAAGACGGTTAAGTGCTACGTCTGTTTTCACATTTCAAGCGGCAACTCTGACGCTCGGGCAAAGTCCGAAAACTCCTCTTATCCGCGCTATCAAAATTCGTGACGGCGCGGCGTTCCGATCGCAATATCCTCGGCCCGAAGCCAACCTTAAATCAATCGTCCTGTCTTCCGTCCCTTTCACAATCGCAGCAATCAATGCGCATTTCGAGAACGTCCTTATAATGTGGAAATAAGCGTCAGGTGGTACGGTGCAAGGCTCGAAAAGGTCGGATGCATTTCGCAGCGTCGGGGAAGAGCTCGGGAAAGGGCTGTAAATTGCACGCGGAGGGTAAATAAAAGAGCAGTAACAATAAGGAGTAAAAGCATAGAAAAGTTTACGAGCTCCTATACTTACGCGGATCTGAAAGCAGAGGAGATGACCGTTTCCAGGTGCGCCGGCGGTGGGGCCGCGCAAATTTCAATGCGGAACAACCGTCAGCAACAACTCACTTCATATCGCGCACGCTTGCAGTTACCGCGCACCCAGAGGGATTCCACGAATCTCCACCGTGCCTTCGCGATTGACCTTTGAGACTCGACGGTGGAGAGACCAGCCAGCGAAGATCACGAGAAAACGTTGTGGGAGGGTGCAGGAATTTTCGAGAGGCTCCGGAAGAGACGGAAAAAAAAAAGAGAGGGATGAAAAAATGGGTCGCAATTGTTGGTGCTGATGCGTGAGAGAAAAATCCAATTTTCGCGGACGGAATATGGAAAATTCGTTGCAGGGATGAGAGAGTAGGGGTGGGGGTAGAGAGGCAAAAAATGGAAAGATAAATAGCGGAAGAGAGAATCGTAGGAAAGGCTAAGGGTGGGGGGGGGGGGGGGGGGAGAGGAGCACGAGCAGAGGGGATCGAGGATGGTGCCCGGAGAACGAAGCTGGTCACTGAAACGTCGCACAGTCGAGGAAAAATGTAGTACGAGGAAGTTGAACGACGACGACGACGACGACGACGACGACGACGAGGACGACGAGGAGAAGAAGAAGACTGACGAGCCACCGCGTGGCAGCTTGTGTCGCGACGCACTGCTGCTTCGCTCGCGGCTCCCAACCAACCCTCGTCGTCCACTCGCGGGCTCGCTACCCCCACCAAGAGTGGTGCGGCGCGGCGCCCCCGACCCGGCTCCGACCCCCAAGAAAACCGCGCGCACCCCGCGCTAACCTGACACTCCCTTCTCCCTCTCTCTCTCTCTCTCTCTCGCTTTCTATATTTATATATACATCTTCTTCGCTTCTTCTCAGTTTCTTCCACTTACCCTACCTCGCCACATCACTCAAAACACACAAACCTCCATCCTGCCGCGGACTCTCTACCTATACCAATCCATTCGATCCTAACCAATGCTGTAGCAGACGTCTGATTCTGCAAACGTGCAAAATCTCTTGCACCAGAGACCAACGTGTCGCTGGGGAGCTCTCTAGTTTTCGGTTCAGTCAGTGTATGAATGCACTTCTTCCTATAGGTATATATATATATATATCAGTACCCATTTTTCTTCCCTTGGATCTCCATCCCTCTTCTCCAGATTCCCTCTACCAACGACATCAAAAATTTTCCTACTTTTTCACCACTGTACACCAACCAATATTTTCACAACACTCTCTAGCCAAGATCGATATATTCGATCTTTGTACTCTTACTCTTCTTACAAATGTAAATATTCACTCGCACTTTTTCTTAACCATATCACTCTCGTTCAACGCGATTTGCACTTGGGTACCTCGTACAATAATATTTACGTTTCGCTGCACGACCTCTATTCGTGGTTTCTTTGGAATTATTCTATAAGGCTTTCTGAAAAATTGTCCCATTGTTTATTTTTTTTTTTTTTTTAGCCCTTGACTCGACGAAGCATTCAGAGTTTCTTTCGAGTATACTTTCGTAGGAGATTCGTAGAAGGTTTCATGGCTTTGGAAGATTCATTTCGATATAGGTATAGCTGAAGGATTAAAAAGGTGCAAGAGTCTTTAATGGTACGAGGATTACAGTCCAATATATCCCTTTAAGCTTCTAGTTGCGAGCGAGAAGCAGGAATGAGAAAAAAGCAAGGGTATATATATATAGGCAAAGGACTTTGGAGAATTTCGGCTAGTTGAAAGTAACGATGTACTCGCTGAGCACTCTGGATGTTCGCTGTCCTCACGATGGACGAGGTCCTAACGACCTTGAAAATCTGGTCCAGTTGCTGATTGCGTCCACCGAAAGCATCGCATTAGGATGCGCCGTATCAAACTGAATTTATCTGCTCTCTTTAGAGCAGCATGAAATTGAAATGGAAAAACGTCAAGGTTCTGATTTATTTTAGCCCTTCTTTCCATTCCATTTTTATAAATCTATTCTCGGAAGTAAGCCACAATTCGTACGTTGCAGCGAAAACATATATATATACACAATAAATAATAAATAAATCATTTTTATAAGATTTTATATATATATATATATATATATATATATATATATATGTAATATAGCATTATAATTTTTTTACTTAATATTTATACGAATCTTGCGATTATAATACAAATGACTGGATATATTTCGTATATCAGGGTATTAAGTGGGTTTAGAACAAGTATTTAAATTAATTTTATTTACATTGATGAATTTTAATGATAAATCAGACAAGGTGTTGGTAAATAATTTTTTTATGAATATAGTATATATTAAATTGAAGTATCAAACCGATGACAAACACTGATATAAACCAGGAGAGACTTCTTTTGCGGCTCAACGGTGCATGGTAAATACTTACTTAGCTAGACAGGAAAAGAGGCAAGATTCTCTTAAAGCTCGACAATGGATTTTCAGGCTCGTTCATGTCTGGGGAAAACTGGTTTTCCATTACAAAATTCTGTAGTCTAAACCAGTTAATATATTCTATCGATTGATAAATATGAATACTGTTTAAAGGATTATATTTTTGTAAATAATTCATAATAAACATTGGAAAGCATTATTTTTGTTCTTTGTATCAATATTAGCTACATTTGAATAATGGAAATTTTAACCAAAATAAATTCAAGCTTCTTAAAAGTTCAATGCTTAATCATGTCAAACATTTTTCATTATAATTTTTAAAATATAATCTTTTTTTATTTTAATAATTGTATACTTTTATCAAAATAGGGTAGCATTTTTATTTTCAATTGAAATTCATTGTTATATCATCATTTTTTTTTCACATATGACCATCTACTGCTTAAGGTACAATCTACTTTATCGACACTTCACAAACTTACTCTATCGTTGAATCTTTATCATTAGAAATTTATTATATCAAGTATCAAATAAAATTTCTTTCAGAGTACAATAATCCACTGGCTATATATGAAAAAAGAACGCTGCTTTTGGCAAACAATTTTTGCTCGATCTGCATTACCGACAAAATTGAATACTTCTTTGATTTGTAACAAATAATAAGAAAGGAAAATTCTGATATGTATAATAATCTTCGAAAAACGAGTGTGCTTTAATCAACGTAAAATTTCTCCTCAAATCCGATTAAATGAAAAAGTTATAATTAATTCATGTACGTACAAGGACAAGTTAATAATTTAGCATTTTTAATGACACGACGAAAATTTTCCAGATAAAAATTTATCATGTCTGAAAAGTTGATATATATTGTTTGCTTCAACAATTGCTGTCTACAGATTATTAAGAGTTATAAGTTTAGTGGTGGGGCGGTACGCATATACAGTTAAGTAGGGAAAAGCCAGCCACCGCTTCTCATCCTTTCACTATACTAAAGAGTACTGACCGGTACAGTCGTGATAGTTATAAGGATCTGTGTGCAGTGTGCTGCTGCTGTTGACTGGCATTCTAGGCTTTTTCCACACAGATAAAAGACTATATTTTACATACTTCGTATATCCTCTGATTCATTGATACAACATTTTCCAGGAACTCCAGCACGTAGGTGCTACTACATTTTATTATCCTAGGTAAATATTACATTCTCTATAAATCATATATAACGTATACAATCCACACGCATTTATATTGAAACAACGATATCTATCAAACCAAAAGGTAAACATTGTATTCTTCTTATCCAATAACTCTAAAATACACAAAAACAACTATACACGACCATAACAAGATCTTTTATAGCGTAAGACACATACACAATAATTTTTTTTTTTCCAGTAAAATCCAGTGTTTTATATAATTAATATTATCAATCGTTCTATATATCCTTATAAGCATTAGAAATCGTTTGAAGATTCTAAGTCACTGAAGAAAATGATCGAAAAATAAGTGATAAGAAGGTAATAGATATTTAGTGAAATAATCATTTCTCGCATGTTTACTCATTAATGTAGGAGTTGCATATGTTTTAATTGTCAAAATACAAGTTAAAATACTTGACGAAGATTCGTGTGCAATCGTTGGCAAGTTTTTACGGAAAATAAAAGTGAGCCATTAATAATAAGAGTAAAACACTTTGAAAGGCTAAGGAATCTAGATATAATTGCGTTGGGTATCAACAAAGAATCACCGGTACTTACGCTCGCTCGACTGCTTACTGTAGCTGGCATATACTATAGATTGCTTATTTTGCACGGATAGAAGATGGAACAGCAGAATATCCGAGTCATGTGATTGCAGTGATCAGCGAACTTTGTATCACGCTTTTTCAAATTACTTTTAATCTTGTGTCTCGTTCTTATTTTCAATTAAACAAGACTATGAAGTAATTCACAATATTTATGCAAGCTATTATTATGTTTCAATTAAAAAGAATAAGAAATATATATATTTTTATCATTATATTTCTCTCATATTTTTGAAATTTACGCACAATTGATTAAAATTCTTTACCCACGCAATCTATGCATTGAAATTCAAACAATGTTTTTAATCATGCTTTTATTTGTTATAAATATAGAAGAAAATCTACCCGGAAAAAATGGGAAGAAAATTATATTTTATTTGCTCGCTGTTAATCTGCTTGCAAGTATCTGATCAGGTAATTACATAACGTTGAAAACATAATAAACTATTATCCGTGTTTTTAATCATATCGTTTGATCAGAAATCAACGCCAGACTCGCCAAGTTACATTGCCGCAGTGGTGGAATTTCCACCGAAACAGGAAGCGAGCAGTGAGTTAGGATTACGCGAGAATTCAGAATCCTACGTTCGAATTATTAAGAAAGCAGCGGAATTTCAGGTAAGCGGCTGATTTGCATGGAGGAAAAAGACGCGAGAATTTATGATTCACCGGTTTCAGCGTGCCGACATTATAGTTTTTCCTGAGGATGGTTTAACGACGACCGACTTACCAGGAAGAGACGAAATAGAGTCGTGGACAACATTAGTTCCCGCAGTGTCCGAGAACTACATTCCGTGTCTGAATGATACGATTCCTGTGAGCCAGGTCAGTGTTTACACTGTCTTAAAACGTAAATAAAAAAGCAGCATCACTTCTTTGTTCTCCTTACTTTATTTACATGTTCTTTCCAATGTACCAAAGGTATTGAAAAACATATCCTGCGCAGCCCAGCAGAATCAAATTTACGTCGTTATAAATATTGCTGAGAAACATCCGTGTGAACACAAAAAGCATTGCGCTGGAGATAACACTCTTTATTACAATACCAATGTAGCGTTCGATCGTAACGGAAAAATTATCGCTAGGTTGGTAACACTGGCTTATGCGCTCTACTTTATCATGGAATACAAAATACTTTTCGCTTTCAGATACCGTAAAACCCATTTGTATCTGGAGCCACAGTTCAACGTGACAACCAACCCGGAAATCGTAACGTTTGATACTGATTTTGGAGTGACATTTGGAACTTTTACGTGTTTCGACATATTGTTCAAAGAGCCAGCTTTAACTTTAACGAGGAAGCATCAAATAACCGACATTATCTTTACCACCGCTTGGTTCTCCGAGCTGCCGTTCTTAACCGGTAAGTCGTGTCGATACTTTAACGCTCGAGTAATACTCATGCTGATACCGAAAAATGGGATTTCCACGATTATGGTCTTTGAAGCGTTAAATTACCAACAGTATAACAGCAGATAAGCGATAAATAAATAAGTAAAAGAAAATAACGTACTTTTCCACAGCGACGCAGATGCAGGCTGGGTGGTCGTATGCCGAAGACGTTAATTTCTTGGCTTCCGGATACAATAGACCAGAGGTAGGAAACTCGGGAAGTGGAATTTACATGGGTAATTATTTTCAAACATTAAATAATTTGTCAAAAAAGTGTAGCAAAAGCTTTCTATTGTCGTAATAATTGCTCGTCGATTTTTCAGGTCGAAATGGTATCGCAAAAATAACATTTCCGTTTGAGACCACTGAACATTATCTGGCAGTGGATGTTTTAAAGAAGAAAAAGACCACACCAAGCGGGGATCAAAGTAATTCCATGAAACTTGAGCATGTAAATACTGAATATCTGAGTGCACGTGCAAATGATGAAACAAGAGTAAAGCGTGCCAATGATGTCGGTGAACTTAAATTGTATCATGACGATATTACCGTTTTCGAAACTGCTGCTTTTAACACGTCGACTACGAAAAAGATTTGTCACAACGGTTTCTGCTGCGATTTTACAGTTGACATCAGTCACGTCGATCCTGCCTCCAACTATCGTTTTGTAGTGTTCAATGGATTACGTACTTACTCCAATATCATATTTGCTGGTACACGTGTGTGTGCAGTGGTTCAGTGTGCGAACGATACTGTCGCATCATGCGGCTGGAGCACCAAAACATCCGAAACAACCTTCAAGAAAATTGAAATATCTGGCACATTTGACAATTATGACGAGATATTAGTTATGCCAAATACATTGACAAGCCCATCATTGTTGCCGTTGAACAACTTTTTATTCGAAGAGCATAAACACGAAAAGCATGGTCACGTCACTATAAGCAAAACTGAGCCAGTGCGAAATGTTCTCACCTTTGGTTTGTACTGCAGGGAATACAGCAAAGATACATATAGTGCTGCATCTAAAAATTCTATGCATAATTTGCTCAGTCTTGCAACGATTATGTATTTTATTTTTTATATGTACAATTAACTATTCTTACATCATAAAGTATAGTCTCTTGGATCATGATTATTGTAGCAAAAATTATGTACAAAAATAATTGTTTTGGATTCTTAACAAAAACAGAGTTCCTTGTATTTCGTAAGCTTTAAAACCGCTTAGTTCAATACCTTCTAGTGCCTTGCGTGTACGCATAGATATTTATTATTGAAAAAAGATTATGCTTTTGCATAAAAGCTTTTATAATATTGTATTAACGGAGCGAGAATTCATCGATTTGTAATAACAATAATTAATTTATATAAGTCGAAAGCTATTTTATTACTTTCGTATCAATTGTATCAAATAAACAAAATATTATATTTTCTAAACAATCGAACAAATCTTAATTCTCATTTGTCCGCGTGAACTGAGCTCAATAACAGCAATAATTCAACTATACGAAAACTGAAAAAAAGAAACTCGAATGTTTAATGGCAATAAGCTTGACTGTTAACAACGATATATCACAAGTTTTTAAAAATAATTCTTAAAAAAAAGAGTCATGGCTAAACTTTTATATTCAGGACTTTTCAAAAAGTATAATTTAAGCAATCCGAAGAAACAGCATTATCCCCTGATATGCTCGTCTCTAAATATCAAAACAGGTATAATCTAGTTAAAAATTCTCTTATCGAAAATATACAACATCATAATAGGCAATTGAAATAGGTTAAATTTGATATTATTTCAGTGGTGTTCAATCATAATCGCTATTCGTATACGGACATTCCAAAACCGAATTTTGATGAATATCGACGAAAATCGAATAAAGATCCATGCAAATTAGCAGCAAGTAATGCTGATGAGCGAAAAGTAATAAGCTACCTGAGCTCCGCTGGTAATAAGAAAAAAATTTTAATTAAAATTTATTAAATTATACCTGTATCATATAAAAATAATACAATAATTTTAGTCCTAGGAGCCACTTTGCTCTACGGTACGAAAGCCTGTACCCTTCATTATCTAAATTTTCTTAGTCCAACTCGCGTTGTGATGGCAGAAGCGCAATCCCTAATAAAAACTTCTGAAATACCAATAGGAAAAATTTTAACCGTCAAATGGCGAGGAAGACCAGTTTTTATTTATCACAGGTTTAATTGATAAAATATTATTTTTTCACTGCATTATTGCAGCACGATAGCGTTTTTCAAACTGAATCCTTGAAAAAAAAATATATATATATATATTTTTTTGTTAAAAACTGAATTTTTCGTTAGACATTCATTGAGATAAACGCGAATATTGAAATCAATTAAATTATAAAATAATGATAACTCTTAGGCCCCAGTCAATAATTGATCAAGAGCGAGCTGTTGATGTGTCAAGTTTAATCGATCCAGAAACGGATAATGAACGAGTGAAGAGACCAGAATGGTTGGTCGTCGTTGGCATATGCACCCACTTGGGTTGCGTACCAATTCCTAATGCTGGACTAATACCTGGAGGATTCTTTTGTCCATGCCATGGATCACATTTTGATGCAAGCGGTCGGATTCGTAAAGGACCGGCGCCGACTAATCTAGAAGTTCCTGAATACGCATTTATAGAAAACAATGATTTATTAATTGGATAACATGCTATTATACATACTTCTTAAAAATGGTTTTGTTGGAATTAATTTTGTTGCTGAAGTATATTATCTAGCATATAAGAACTTCAGCTTACTTTAGTCAATGTATATACGACCTCTCTTACATGAATGAAGTAATGAAGGTGTGTTTTGGGAACATTTCGAAAATTTAAAGGTAAACGTAGAATGACGTAGATTAAGAGTTTATATTCAGTTCTGTTCACCTCGACGTCCGGTATTTTGGCTGTCGGGCACTCGGGTAACCTTGACCATGTCTGTCCATCTGCCGAACCTGCCTGCTGTCTGAATTGTCTGGAAATCTGTGGAATTACTAAAATCTAACCAGGTGATGAAAGATTATTGGAATTGGAAATTCCCACCTTACTTTGACTCCCTTGCGATAACCACCATAAGAATAAGAGTCACGGTATAAGGGTCCCGATTTTCTACAATATTCCATCACTACAATAATACGCTATTATCCACAGTATAACACGCAGAAGGCAGTTACCAATAACATCTACCGACACCACCAAATATGACGTGAAATAATTTCAATAATGTTTAATTTTTATGTACTTTGTTCCTCGGTTTAAATTTGAAGAATTTTATTACACAGCCGAAATAATATTATAACAAAAATAACTTAAGTTTTACGCAATTTTCAAAAGGTATATTGTAAAGAAATTTCTTAACCAATAAATAAACTATACGAATAAACAATACTTTTAATATTACTAACTCCACATAGCTCTTTATCGAGCTCTAATATTCCATTACTCTCATTACTCTTTCCCTTCCTAAGAATCCTATGATCCCCGTGACGTTGTTTACGTAATCCTCCCCATGTCCCCATCCTCATTCCTCATCCTCCCTGCAAACATTACTTCTCAAACTCAACTGCTCAGTGCTCACGCGCATTTCCCATAATTCTCATACGCCTGCGCCATCAGAAAAGCTAAGCTTACCGCGCTGGTCAAATTCTTATATACATACATATGTAATTATAACCTCTAAGTGTAAATATTAAACTTAATCTAAATATTATAGCTGTCCTACATAAAAGTTTTCAAGATTTGTGAGGTTTAGTAAAAATGACTCCGCCGATGGAAAGAATTCAAATTTTGGAAACAATAGAGAAAGACATTATAGTTTGCTTACAAAGTGCTGGTAAATATATCATATATTAAGAAAAACTTAATAATTGTTTCCACTGAATAATCCCAATAATTTTCATTTATATTATTAAGGTCAAGCTTTTATGGAACTAAGTAAAGAAAAATCTAGTTTAAAACAAGCAGAAGGTCAGACTCATCAATTTCTAAAAACTTTGGGTCATGTTGAATCTAAACTAAGCGAACAAATTAGCTATCTTACTCAAGTTTCAACAGGTAATAATTTTTACTCTTTATTAAAATTAATTTTTGATAAGACACATTTCTTAGATTTTTGTTAACATTAATACTCTAATCTGAATTAAAACAGGTCAACCACACGAGGGATCTGGGTACGCAAGTCAAAAAGTTTTACAAATGGCTTGGCACAGATTAGAACATGTTCGAAGCAGAGTTAACGAATTAGGACGTATAAAAAATAAAACATAATTTTTAGTATTTTGCTACATCTACTCTGTGTAAAAGTAATGATTAGCTTTAATTACGTGAAAACTAATTATTAACTATAAATGTCAAATAAACTTTGTGAATATTTTTTTATTAAACTTGAAACTTCCTGCCAAACCTATTCCTATAATTTATATGTGTAATATAATATATAAGTAACATAATACTAGTACATTGCAATTTTTCATTATATATATATTTGGTTGGTTGACATAAACTATAACAACTTCTTTAAAGGATAGATGTAGTTGGATTATAACACAAATTAAAAACAAATGTTATTATTAAAAAGTATCTAATTTCAATCTTACTCACACTAAATGCTTATATTTTTTAGTGAGATAATTATTCAATTACTTTTATCTACACTTCTTAAATTGTTGATATCAATTATAAAAGTTTGAAAAGTATAAGCTAAACGAGCTACAATATTTTTTGTCAGTCCAATCGAGAAAATTGACGCCTTAATTCAATAAGGACTTCAGATAATTAAAGCTAATTAAAAAAATAATAACAAAAAATCTAAAAGTATATAAAATAGTCGTATAAATTTATGCGGCCGCTCGTTAAAATGTAAATTCAGTTTCAATCCTACTAGTGTATATTGCAAATTTCAAACGTTTATTACAAATTTCACCGCGATTGTTTTTCTATGTCTTAAACTGATAAAGATTAAATTTTGTGGTAGAAGTTGGGGCATCTGTAATAGCTATGCTACGCTCCACCATAGCAGCTAAAGAAAGCCTTGATCTTCGTTCTTCGTCTAGCTGTTTTGTTAATAGCGACATTTGTGACTGTAAATCTGTCATTTGATTCTTCAGTGTTCTAACCGTTTCTGACAGTGCTCTAATAACAAATAAAATAAATTATTCATATAAAATGGCTTACAACACACTCAAGGCCACAAGCCGTACCTATCATTACTTGAATCGCAATTCCCTAATTTATTTTGCGACACAGAAGCTCTATCACGAAATTTTTGTGATTCCAAGTCCAGTATGGCTGCAAGACGAAAAGATCACACAAAATATCGGTGCGGTAAAGAAAACCTTGTTTAATAAGATACTTACGATTTGATTCACTTGAATGTACCGTTAATCTAGTATTAACTGTCAGGCAGTAGCTTTCAATTACTTTCAAAATGATGGCATCATCTTCAAATTGACGTTCATCTATAAAATAAAAAAGGATAGAGGCAAAAGATAAAATATCTTCATTTTTTACGTATAAAATATTACGCATATTTACTACAAGATCGCGGTGAACGGGATTGATCCATGGCGGCATCAAATTTTCCAATATTCTTAAAAGAGTATGTCGGAGCTGCTGGACGCAACGAGGCAAGGCTCCAAGGTTTTTTAATCCCTGGGGACGAATAATGCTCCAGCAGCTGCTTTTGAAGTTTTCCGTTCGTGTGATTGCTGTTCATCTGTTAAACGAATTGAGTTAAAAAACTTTTTACGAATGTTATTGGCTTTTATGTAATGCTAGTAAACTACAAGCGAAAATGTTTTATGGACTCGTATGAATGAAGCACACGCCCTACCTACGATAAAAGCACTTTTCTATTCTAAAAATCAAATTGGACGCAACGCATTTTCGCGGAATGAGAGATGAAGATACAACAAAAAGAATTAATGTATTGGTTGCATTGTGATGCATTCCATAATATGACCGGTGTACTTCCATGTTAGTGATGGTGTAAAGCAAAAGCATACTTCACACAACATGGCTGTGAATAGGAAAGCAAAAGTTTCTGATGATAAACAATTAGTAGCGGATTTGGTAAAGTTATCAAATCGATAAGAGAAAAAAACAGCCATGCCATGGAAGCTTGCCTCGTTGTGTGCATTCAGACAATGGAATGCTTTTCTTCAGCCACCAATGAGCATATAATCCAGATGTATAAACTTGTTGCGTTTGCTCTTTGGGATCTTCCCGGCTTGGCCGTTGTATACGCCTGTCAGCCCTTTTACTCTTACTTTGGTGGACAAGCGGTGGTGGCTGTGAATATCTTTTTTGCTTTGTATTTTCATAATTATATAAACAAAAGGTCTTAGCATTCTCTGCGGTTAGATCAAGTGCAGAACCACTTGCATCATCCTTAAATTCCTCATTGATATTTGCTTCGTGTGCCGTCTTCCACGAATCCGAACTTTCTTCAGTGATTTCGTGCATATCCACTGAACGTGTACTGTCTCTCGGAGTAGAACCGAAAGGTGAAGTGCATATGCATTGATTTTCATATTTGTTCTCATCATTTTCACTTTCACTATGTGACACGCTAATTGGCTGTATATATTTATGACGGTTATACCCAAAAGATTTGTAGCATGAATTAATCCCCGAAGAGTGTAAATAGCAGCTTTCAGCCATGCCAGAATCCGATGAAAGCAAGCTGGATGTAAGGTATAATGGATTCTGCTCTTGCTGAAGATTTTCGCATTCGACAGCCATTATACTGGTAATAGTAGAAGGTACCGAGATACTTTCACCAGAAAGTTCAGCTCCCTTCTCGCAGAGTTCTACAGCTTTCCAGTGTTTCACCGTTGCACCACAAAGCAGCATACGGTTATGCGGCACGTCCAGATTTTCACGATAAAAATCATGGGTTCGCGGCAATAAAATTGGTGTATCAGAATTACATGTTGAAAGTAGAAGGTTCGGCAGGATGTGATTCGACGTTGCAAAGTCAGGTAAACTCTTGCTCGTTTCGAGGGATGAACGATTCTCGTTAATGACTCTCGACGCGAAATTCGTGAGAGAGGATGTACTGACTAAACCTGCAGGACAATAATCTCTATCGTCTATTGCATATCTAACGTCCAATGTCAAGGTGGAAGTACGAAGAGTTCGCGACGGTTCTAGTGAAACTGTTCTTTCTTCCGTCTCAGTGTCTGTTTCGGAGTCGGAAAATCTACTGCTCGCAACCGGATACGCGGAATACGTCGTCACCTTAAACTTTCTTAATTTTACACCACTTAAATCTGGCTTTAAAATGTATTGACGATAAAGAAGTTTCTTTATTAATTGTGGATATATTACTTTACTCCTCACGAGTTTCGCGAAATATCTGGAAAGCCGCGTATAAGGGGGGTGATTACAACTCACACGGGGCGTCGTTGGCGACCTTAACACGCTATTTCTCTGCTCCTGGCTTAAGAGCTCAATCCATTGTTGCCTTTCTTCTTTACTACTACAAAGAACCATTATGGTTTCGATCATGGGACCTAAAATATTATATGTACATATATAATGAGTTAAGCATGTAATTTGTTTAGTCATTTTTTAAATGACTCACCAGTAATTTCAAAGGCATATTTACAATCATCAGTATCATCTTTAACAATAACATTTATACCCGTAAGTGGTAATTTTCCCTACAAAGAGTTAATTTTTTAGTTTTTCTTTATATTTTATTTTTAGTATTTAAATAAACATACTTCGTATATGAAGGAGCTCATTCGTGCACTGGTGCTTAAAACCAGTAATGTAGTTGGGAATAGTACAAAGTATCGATCTCTCCTATCTCCACCTGTTGCAAGAGTTACGGCTCCTACATGAAGAACATCACCAAGTGAGCTAAGCTCTTCACCTTCCCAGCTCTTAATACCGCTAGTTAATATCTGCAATGCCAGCTCACGTTGCTTTCGTATTGAGGCACAACGGTCCTGTAATATATCATTTAATGAAACATTATAAGAATATCTACATGATTACTTCAAAATGTATTTCATACCGTAATTTCTCTATAAACAGTTATACTGCGTTGAGTGTCCCCCCTGTCAGGATGATTCTTTTCTGTATATCTTTCTAACTCTTGTAGCATTTGTGAGTATTTATCCAGTCTTCTAAAAGGCTTACTAAGGCCTGTTGTTAAAACTAATATTCCAGGAGAAATAGCTCCTTTATGTTGCATAAACTCATTCAGCTCATCTCTATAATTAAGTTTTAAATATAAGTACTATGTTATTAAGAATTTGAACATTTTTAAGTAAAATATTACCTATATTTATCAAGTATGCAAACAGCTTGAGGATGGTTATTACAATATGTAGTATGAATGATTTTTAACTTAGGAGCTAACATTAAAAACAAATGTCCTATCCTAGCTGTTAGCCCTTGAGAGACAGCTGCTTCTAAATTTGCTAAAAGGCACTGATGAATTTCTAAGACATCATGAATATTTCCAAGCATTTGCTTGTACTCCTCTTTTTTTAATCTGGAATTAAAAATATTAATCTATAAAAACCATTTATTGTAAGAAATGATGCTTACTACATACATATTTGCCAATTCTAATGGTTGTAGAAAACTAGTAACTAAGCCTTGTAATTCAGCTACATTCACTCTTTCTGAATCCACAATATCTTTTAATACTATATCCCGATTAATTTTTTGATAAACTGGCGATGAACATTCCTGTGGACTTTTCTCTGGAGATATTTTGGCCGAATGAGAATTATTATCTTTAACAAAAATTTAAGCGTTCCAATTATAACCTGCCACATAAAAAACTGGCAGCAAACTACACATACCTGCTGCTCTATATTCCTTAACATAATTTGATGGAAACCATCCAGTCTTGTCATGTAGTGTACCTTCCCACCAACCCTCATCATCAGTCTGTGTTATTGTAATAATATCACCTTTTTTGAAACACAGCTGTATAAAAATACAATAAAAGTATAATTTACATTTTGAATTAAGATATTTTTTAGCATAAGTTTTAAATAACACCTACTTCGTCGTTATTTTTGCCTTTAAATGAAAATAATGCTGTGACTAGTTTAGGTCCATCGGATTTCGACATAATTAATTGAGGCAACTTATAGAAGGAAAGAAGAAATAGAACTTTCAAGGTAACATTTTGGACGTTCTCATTTGAAGGCTTGTCACCTTAATAAAAAGTCACAAATCTTACAATGCACTTTTTGTATTACTTAAGTGTAAAGGAGCAACTATAATGTTAAGGAATTCATTACCAAAAATAGTTATTACTCGTTTTTAATATAACACACCCTACGACGTATTGTGACATATATAGATTATAGCTTGACGTTAAATGCACAACTAAGGGTTACCTTAAAGCTGACTCCCTTACGAACGGCTGTGAATGCCTGTGAATGTGAATAGTGATACGTGTGAGCTGCAATGAGCTGTGGCCTGGCAGCAGCTGGCTGGCCTATGGCCTGTGTGTGAGTGTGTGACTGTCGACTGGGCGACTGCCGAGTTCAAATAAGCCACGAGACTTCAAAATTCGGATGTGACGTAAAATCTCTATAGTTTAATTTAACTTAACTAACTCTAAACTAATTACATATGTACATACACATATAAGGTTTTAATAATCTGACTTTGTAATCCCGTATTCTATCAAGTTTAACGACAAACATCAGCTAAATGTAATGATAAATATATATATATATATATGTAGTACATTTCTCATTATACATTTAGCTGATAATCGTTGAAAAAGTTAAAAAATTATTCCATTGCCTTCATATTCATTTTATACCTACAATCGTAAAAAGCAAAACAATATGAAATGTATTTTGTGCGAAAATTGTATGTAAATGTTCTAAAATTTATTTATTCTTATCATATAAAATCCTTTTGAATAAGATTGAGTTTAGCTTAATAAATTATTCCATGCTTTTTGATTAAAAGGTATTATATATTTTTGAAGATAAAAAAAATATTAAACAAAGTTATTATAAATAATTTTTTTTTCTAAGGCGTTTTCGCGCGTCAAAACTATACATTAATTTGTTTTATTGATAAACGATTACATGTATCTGAGGTATTGGTTTTTTCTATATTGGTATTGGTAAGTCTCTCGCTACTAGAACCAGTATTTGATCGATACCTAAACACCAATTTGCTATATTTTTCGACACTTTACACCAGTTTTCGCCATGGTGTGGTTCTGCTGCCGCGCAACGCTTTTTAACATCCTCCTGTTGCTCCTCCGTTCCATTCAATAACTCAAACTTATAAAAGTAGGCCCAAGCATCACCTAAATCAGGATCTATTTTAACTGTTCGATTGAACCAGTCTCTACATTTTGATATTTTGTGTTCGCACCAGAAAAGCCTGCAAAAAAAGTTTGCCAAAAGTTGGAATTTGCCGAAAAACGAATGATTTAGCAACATCCTGCATAATAATAATAAATAAAGGATACTTCATACAGTTAAATTACTTACTTTGACACTGCAAGAAGAACGTGTGCATCATGTTCACATTTTTTCAATGCATCCACGCTCTTAGTTTTTCTTTGTGGACGTGGTTCCATGAAAATCGCTTCAGCCCACAGTAGCCCGGATGTTGGGCATTCCTGCAAAGCTTTAGCCATCAATGTATTTGCCATATCTCTTACACCGCCCGGCTTCAATTCATTTCTAATCGCTTCCAGCCAGAGTTCGGCATTTTTTGGATTACGAAGTCGAGCTTTTTCCAATACCGAACGAGCTTTTGTAATCTGACCCTTTCGGTGCTCTAATTGTGATAATAAACGCCATATAGGAATAGACGTCGGACATTTTTTAATCTACAAAATAACCATTATATTTAAAGAAAAATAATTTGTATCTATATATGTTATTTAATGTTAAATTACTTTAACTTACAGCTTGGTTGTAAGTCTCCAAAGCTTTATCCAGATCCCCTTGCTGTTCCTCAATTTGTCCTTTCATAAGCCACAGCTTTGGAAAATCATCAAAAGCCTCCAGAGCCTCTTTCAAAAGATGCAAAGCAGCATCCAAATTGTTTAGAGCCCACTCCAATTTTGCACTTTTCATCATTACTCTTGGCGTAGGAGCGGAGGCTCTTGCTTTAGCTAATAATCGTCGAGCTCTTTCATATTCATTGTTTTCTGATTCGAGCTTCACAGCTGCTAGCCAAATTTCCTCCGAGTTCGGATTGGCTTGAAATGCCAAAGATAAAATTCCTCGTGCCGCTGGAACATCTCCCTAAGAAGATTCGATAACCATGTGAGATAGTAAACAAAAATATATTCATGTAAAAAACCTAATCGAATTAATACTTACAGCGAGCCACTTTGACTTGGCTCCCATAAGCCAAAGAACTTCACTCTTAGGACAATGAGCAACAGCTCTTTGCAAAAGTGATTCCAAAGATTCTCGTGTTCCATAAGTTTTTTCAAAATATGCAGCTCTCAACCAAATTGATTTCTTACTTGGAAATGCGGTCAACGCATATGCGTAAACTGCCCTAGCACATTCCAATGCTCCTTGTTGCGCGCACTGAAGAATGAAAACAAAAATATTTATCTATAATTAGTATCATCTGTAATAAAGTGAATAATACAAATCTAACTTACAGTTTCTGCATCTTCCATCCAAGTGTGCTTCCTGTCTTCTTCCTCGACTCCGAAACCAATAATAGCTTTTACAATCACCTGGCAGCAATGAACGGCGCCAGCTTTTTCAGCTTCCATGGCTTCCTTGAACCAGTGCTCTCTGTTAATTTCAACCCCGTTTGCACTCAAAGAGGAAATAGCGCGGTCAATAATTTTCTCCACCATGTGTTTGTTGCCGTTAGCTTCTTCGAGTTTCGCAGCTGTAGTCCAAATTTGTCTATCAGTGGGAATGTTTTCTCTAGCTTTGTTCAATA
Organism: Prorops nasuta; assembly: GCF_024137725.1. NCBI lineage: Eukaryota > Metazoa > Arthropoda > Insecta > Hymenoptera > Bethylidae > Prorops > Prorops nasuta. Next base: position 4,483,856 of record NW_027116806.1, read on the forward strand.
CTTTTCTGGCATTGTCATAAGTTTCCAATCTCGCCAAGGCTAACCAAAGATCTACACTCGTCGGACAACACTCGACAGCTCTGCTTAAGAGAATTCTGGCATCTTCTGGCTCCTCCAGTTCAACGGCTGCTTTCCATAGCCTCACAGAATTTGGTATGTGCTCTAAAGCCTTACGATAGACTCTTCTCTTTGCTTTAGTTTCTATTTCAAGATCGGCAGCTTTTATCCAAATCCTAACAGATGTTGGAATGTGCCTGACGGATTGAGCGATTACGGCTTTTGCTGTATCGGGTGGTTGAAGTCTCGCTGCTTCCAGCCATAAATCTTCTGAGGTTGGATTAACCTCGCATCCTTTCATTATTAAATTCCTTGCTGCTTGAACCTTTCCTGTTACTTCTTCCAATCGTGCCGATGCTATCCATGCTGGAGGATGATTTGGATTTGTTTCTCTTACTGATTTCAATAATAGTCTTGCTTTCTTTATATCACTAAAATAATGTATATATTTGAATTAATTATTTTATTCATTTCATAAATTTTATGTGACTTACTTTATATCTCCACCATATGTTGGAATCATACTCTGTAAATCAGTTAGATACCCCTTAGGATCAACTACAGTTTGTCCTTCCACAGAATCAGAAACTTGATTTAGCTTAACATTCATCAGTGTGTTTCTAGCTTGTCCAATTTTTCTTAGGTCCAAATCGCCTGTTGGTGTTAACATTCCTGGTGTTGCCATTCCAGGCATCATGGATGCTAATCCACTAGAAGGATCTATACTTGTGGAAGTTTCACCTCCTAAATTTCTTGCTAAAACTGAGTCTGGAAGAGGAGTGAATTTTTCTGCTCTTGGATTTCTTTGCTTCCTATTTCTAGCATCCCCTACTTCTGGAACATTTTTCCATTCATCTTCGCTTACATTTACTAATTCCCTCTTTAAATCAGAAAATTGCTGCTGAATCTTAGGACGTTCTTGACGATACCTCTCTAATTCTTCTCTCAGTCTCTTTTCTCTATACTCTTTACGTTTCTCATCCATTCTCTTGTCAATAGCTTCATATATTGCATCTGCTTCCTCATCATCTTTGTCATAAGGATCCTTTACAAAATGTTAAACTTTTATTAAAGTTTACAAAAATGGAAAAAAAATATTATTCATGTACCTTGCTAAACAATGAGCCTCCATATCCAGAAAACTCGTCATAATTAGAGTCATTTAAGTCTTCTTCATCCTCTTCTTCCTCTTCTTTTTTCTTTGTACGCTTTGTAGGTGGAGCATGTCTGTCATCCCTAGGTTTACAAAATTTACAATAAAAAACAATACTTTAGCTATAAGAAGAAATAAAAAATCTTACACTTACGATACATCGTTGGCATCACGAGCAGGACCAATATCAGATCTGGTAGTAAAACCAGTTGCTCTGAAAGTGGAAAGTTTAGGTTAGAATTTAGGCAATTGGAATACTTGTTTTGCTGTCAAATAAAAACAATTCTTAAAACGACAAAAGCTTCGAATTGATTCTGACCCTCTGCCAACACCAGCTACATATCCTAATGGCGCTGGAACTCCTAGGAAATGCTTTTTATTACGGGTAGACAACGAGACTGACGGCACTGCCATTGTACTTTATCCGTATATTTTGTCATAATATTTTGATACAACCTGACCTGACATAACCAAACCACCTCCGTAATTGAATATAACCCATTATTACGAACTCAATAAGTCACACACTCCACAGTTAAAAAGCATGGATTGTTTAAGAATAATAAACGGTAAACAATGGAAAAAATTCAGCACATATTTCTTATGATAACAATAGGAATACTAATTATTGAATTGTTATCAAATGTTAATTCTACTTTAAAAAAATGTGAGCGCTTAAAAAAAAATATACTCGTTAAACAAATTTTTGGTTAAAATTAAAGAATAAATAATCCTTTTAAATTTTGCAGTTTCATTATGGTAGAGGAAATACATTGGAGAAAGAACCTGTATGACAATTATGGCGTTCCTGATAATTATACAGATAATACATTCTTGAAACAGCTTCAAAAGAATATTAAGCCAAATAATGTTACGCTTTTAGAAGCAATTACTTTAGCAGCTAGTATATCTATAAAATTAGATATTGTAGTATTATTTGTGATAATATTTATATCTTTGAATAATGAATGCGCAACCCCAAATTTTATTTTTACTCTTGGTGTAATTCTCACCATACTAGGATATTTAATTTATAATTTTAAAGTGCCAAATATATTAGAAAAATGGACCAAAGACATTAGAACTGTACTAGTCTTTTTAGTTTTTGGATATGTATTATCTCCAGTTCTTAAGACGCTAACAGAAAGTATTAGTACAGATACTATCTATGCAATGGCTATAATAATGTTTTTCATACATCTGATATTTGGAAAATATGGATGTTTGGAAATTTGTCTCTCAGATTCACTATCAATAACTTCCTCAATATTTGGCTCATTGATGTTAGCTTCTAGATTAGCTTCAGCTTTACATGCTTTTTCTCTTTTAACCATATCCGTTGAATGTTTTGTACTGCTGCCATTTTTACTATATCAAATGAAAAACAAATTAATTATATCGTTTTTATTGGCAATTGGAACAATATATGCACTGTCAGTTGTATCAAAAGTTCTTTCTTATGCCTTAATAATAGTTACAATTTATGTACACTTTATTTGCCCTGGTTGGTATGTCAGATGTCAAAAATATAAAAATAATATATATGGCCCATGGGATGAAGCTATAATTACATCTTGACATTTTTTTTTTTTTTTTAAATTAGCTAATTTAGTTTTTATGACATGATTTAGCTGTCATTTAAATTTAAGAATAATTTTAAACCAGCTTTGTATCAACCAAAGAATAAATTATAATTGATTATTTAAAATTATAACAAGATATTTTTTTTTTTATTTAAAATTTATTGATTATCATTTTATAAATACTGCTTAAATGGAAATTTTATTGTGTGACAAACCAACAAGTTATATAAAAATTTTACAATTCAATATCTTTAATGTACTTTACTAACAAATTGTAATAACCTTTTAATTCTTCTTACAAGTGATTCTATAAAAGTAAGTTCTATTGTAGTATATTCACTCCGTGAGTTTAAAAGTTTAGTAATAAAACTGTCATTAAATACAGACACCAGTCCTAAAAATAGCTCAGATAATGTCTCAGTGGATAAAATCCAATCCAACATATTTTCATCTACCCGTCCGGAAGGAATTTGTTTCCATCCTTGAGGTGATATAATTTGAGTTGCATAAAAGTCTAAATGACTCCATAAAATATATAGGCTGTGCTCTATTATGAGAGAACAATACTTCAATGTTTTTCTCTTATCATTGGTATAATGATTTAGTCTTTGCTCAACAACTATTCGCTGCTTCTCTAAATCTAAATCTGTTTCTGTATCCAACAAATACTGCAATGAAACAAGGTAAAAGTGATTATTAAATTATTTGAGAATTAAATAATTAACATTCATACATTTATAGCTTACCTTATTAAGTTCACCAGTATTCATATTTGGTACCATGGATACTTTTTTTATGAGAGTATCGATATGGGGTATCTCAGAATGAACTACATCTGTAGCAGAAGTGAGTTGATCGACGACAATTCCTAGGTGTATGCCAGAAGACATTCCTTTCATCTGATCATTCTTTCCAGATTTTATTGTCAGGTATGGATCAAACAAAACATTCCGTATCTTTTGATCCATACGACTATGCTGCATTTGATTTCTCGCGTATAGCATAATATTGGCAATAATTTGCACACAAGAGCTATAATGCTCATCGGAACTATTCATGTTTCCTGATCCAGACTGTAATTGAAATTTTAGTAATAAGGATAACATCAACTTCTGTAGGCGATATAAATGCGCACGAAGTTCTCTTAATCCAGCACTATCTTCCAGTTGCTGCTGATTTAAATCTGTACGAGAAAATTCTTCATCCACTAATTTGTACATATCTAAAATTAAAAAGTACATTATTAAATTGATTATTTGACAATTTACTAAATTATTTACAAAGATATAAAGAAATCTAACCAATATTGGCTGATCTAGAAATTACACCAGTCAAGCAAGCAATCTCTCCAAGGAACAGAGGATTTCTCAGAGCCATTTCTACGGTATCCCGATGGCTTTGCAAAAACGTGCAAACTTGTATGGCACAAGATTGATTTTCAGTTCCTAAAGTAGTTAATAAGGCATCGCACAAGTACAAGGCAGGTAAAAATATTTGTTGATATCTCTGACTAATGGGAGGAATGAAGGAACAGTCACCACTATCGAATTTCATCTGAAAATCTGGGTGTTGATCGAACACACACATACTGGACATACAGGGTAAGATTTTATTCTCCAATAAACTTTCTGCTCCTAATCTGGTGCTTGCCATCCTGCAAAAAGTTGCCATTTTTGCCTCATACAAGTATAGAGGCCTAAGAGTTTGTGGTTCCGGCTGTAAAACTGCTCGTAACAAGTTGTCGGATTCCAACAGACTATCTATCATGTGCTTTAGGTATCCTTGACTGCTAAGATATATCATCCAAGCATTATTATAATCCAGTTCCAAAATTTTGTCCAAACACGACAAAGCTAACATTTTACACACGTCGTGCCCACCTAAACAATTATGACAGAGGATGTCCATTAATTTACTGCCAAAACTATTGATAACTTGAATTGTTGCATATCGGTGAGACCTTTCTCGAACTGGAACAACTCTGTTGAGAGTGTTATCGAGAAGACTGACATACATTGAATCTATAGAATTTGAGTTTTCCGTTCTCTCCAAACCGACGACACAAAGAAAATTGAGGAGAGCACCGTACAGGTGCGTAAGGACTTTCTGAGAAGATGCTGCGGAATTTAAAATCCACTGCAGGATGTGGCTGAGAATTATCTTCATCATTGTTGTGTTTGAAGGAGATGAGGGCAGTAATTCATTATCAGTTTGTATTACAAATGTATTTCTCAAGTTTACTAATAGCATCAGCACAGTACCTGATACAAGCGTCTTAATCTCGTTCAAAGCTTCGCAACTTGTCATCTTTTGTAGCAGATCGTGAGATAAGTTTAAAAGAAGATTTTGCCTTTGCGAGGCCGGTAATTGCTGATTTGTTGCTACACAGAACAAAATTTCTGTAGTTTGACACCACCCTTCAACAAACTTAACAGTTGCGTAGGACAGCATTTTAGTTTGATTTCTCTTCAATGCATATTGAAGAATAGCTTGCAATTCTTGCTGCATTAATTTTCGTTGATTGACAGTAGCACTAGTTTGAGTAACTGTCATCTCTTCTGTAATAAGGGAATGCAATTTTCTGATGTCAATCAATTGAGGTCCACTTAGAGGAGACACGGAGACACTGCATCGATTTAAGACCATTTCTACCTGATTTGAGTCAAAGCATTCCCATGTTTTGACTGGTTCCAAATAAAGCTGGAAGTCAATATAATGCAATAAATCCATCAATAACTTCTGAGAAAAGATTACATCTCTATCATTGCTGAAATTTCCTATCAGCCTCTGAATCAATGAATTTTGCAAACTTCCACCCACTACTCTTAATTCGATAGCAGCGATTTTTAATAGCCAGGACATACAGCTCAATTCGGTCGCTCGATTTTCACCTTGGAATGGCAACTTTGATAAATGTCTTTGAACAAAATCTTGATTAGTAGCGGTTCTTAAAAATCTCAGAACTGATTGTGACGTTTTATTGTTGGCTGATAAAGTATGTAAGAAACAATAACAGGATTCTGTAATTTTTGATCGACCGTCTTCTAAGGATTGCTCCAAGATCCCTAAAATCGAATGCAGACAGGTACGGGGAAAACCACGAATTCCTGGCTGTTCAATAATTGTTTTTCTAATATCCTTAGAAATATCGAATCCCAATAGGTAATGAGCCAGACAAGGTGCTGGTCTATGAATGCTTTGCATCAGAAGTGACAAAATTCTTTCTTTGCAATTTCCATGTGGTTCTGGATGATCATCCGTTGTGTCAGAAGCATTATCAGAATCTAAGCACTCCACAAAGCCATGCCTGATATTTGTTGTCAAAGCTGGGGTTGCTGTAAAGGTCAACAGTAGTTCAGAATCTGCACCAGGTTCAGTTGCAACACCTTGTACGATTCCAACAGCAACGAACGCGTGCCTGGGATACCAAGCATTATACGAAACATATTTAACTACGTTCACCATGTGATCTGGTTTTCCACTTCTAGGATTGACACCCAGTAACAGTCTTGAAAGACCTACCAAGACTTTATTGCTACTTGGGGCTGTTGCTGATTGTGCCATGTAAGGGTGTTGCATCTTTAATCCCCTTTCAATAATCTCCAAACAAGACAAAGTACTACTCTCCATGTGCTTTTTCCCAGGAAAAGCATCGTATGTATCAAAGTTTAAACACCCTTCACCTAAAATATACAATATCACGTGCAAAAGCTCGGAATTCGAATAGAGCTTCGTCATAATATGATATCCTGGTGCAGAATTGACCAAGGTCGTTTCTCCACCCTGCAATTCCACTTTGCAGCCTACAAAATCATCTATGACTGGCTCATACTGTCTGATTAATTTGGAGAAAATTTTTAAACAAGTCTCGGCAACCTCCCATTTTTCAGCAGGATTCTTATAGGATCGTGTATTAAATCGTAGGAAGACTGTATTTACTAAGAAGTACAGATATGGATCAAAGCCAGGGTTTCTTTGACCAACACCAAGTAATCGTGGAATTGGAAAATCTGTAAGCACATCCAACAATTCCAAAATAGCTCTTGTTAGAGGATATTCTTCGTTTCTAGATTCAACTTCTTCCAGCTCAGTTTGCACTCCTCTAGGTCTGTAACTACTGGTGGTTGGAATTGTTGAAAGAATTTGAGCAGCCTCCAAGCTTTGCCAAACTGTTGAGGAGCTATCTGGTGATCTGGCTAGGGCTGCCAAAGTTCGTACGAGAGTAGCTTTTAGCAAGATTGGTATAGTGCAACCAACTAATCCAATTAGAGATGGCAAAACTTTCCAGCTTGGATGTTCACAAATGGCAACTCGAGACATCTCATCGTATTTTGCTATCACTTGAACGACCAGCAAAACTGCTTCTAGTCCTTTCACTTCATGTGGAGTAATCCCTTTTGGATGACTTCTTTGTCTATAAACTGTATCTTGACTTGGTGGTAGTTCTTCTCGTAGTTTAGAATGATAGTGGTTCAAAGAGTTAAAAAAATGATCCCACGATATGGTTGTTGATCCGGCCGAGCCTGAAATTGAAGTATTATTAATAGGAAACAAGTATTAGAAGCATTGAATGTATTAGCAAAAAGTCTTTAAAGATATACCATTAGGCTTTAAAAAGTCAAAGGCCTGTTTGGCAGCTTGTGGTGAGGATGCAAGGGATGCGACCATTTTTAAATATGGAACAAACAAACCAGCAGGCAGAACTTCGCTAGCTAATCGCACAAATTTGAAGAGTGCAACTTGCCTAGAAGGTAAACGATTTATATGAACAGTGTTTTGTGTATGATTTGGATCAGAATGCTGACACCAATAGTCCATAACTAAGTTTAATTTTAGTGGATCCTTTTTATACAGTTCTGCAACCATGAGCATCAGATATTCAAAGTGATTATCAAAATTCATTGGAGGCTCTATTCCTTGTTGTTGATAAGCTTGTATGAATCTCATTGATTCATCGGCACGATTTCGCAACTCTCTGATTTTTAAAGGCATCAACAGTATAAAATCAGAAATGAGATTGTGAAAATATCGAACGTAAGGTTCCTCGTTATGAAAGCTTTCATTCTTAAAGACAGCATTAGTTATAAAGTGAAAAGCTTTGTTGTTCAGTGCAGCTTCCAATATGTCTTCGTACGTGATGTTTTGTAAATGAGGTAGATTTAGAGTTTTTATTGTAGGTATCACTACAGCTAGGGCAAACTGAAACACACCTCGCAATCCAGCGCTTTCCCAAGATAAATGATCGGCTATTAATTTCTGATGTAATTCCTCTAGTATTCCTGCTTCTGCTATTAAAGGCATTTGCCTCATTAGTTCTAAATTATAGAAAAAATAGTTTTAGTTGACAAATATTGTATATTTTGTTTTTCTATTAATATTATTACCTTCCCCATCTTCATGACTATGAAGTAAACAAGGATGGATGGAATTCAACAAAGCCATGATAAGTGCCAAAGTCACATTACTTGGGCCTCCATCTCCTGCTTCAGACTCAACCTGCCTTGTTTGCAGAAGTGATAATAGGCTAAATGAAATTTTACTTGGTAAAGATGACTGTGCAGACCATAAATATATTATATCAGCAAGATCTTGTCTTGTATCATTATATAATTTCATGACCATATGATGATGCTTGGCACCTCCCAGTGCTCTATTTTGTTGTAAAAGATCTTGCTCCTATTAATAATTCCGTTGTTAATGCATCAGAGGCAGAAATATTCTGTACTGGTTAATTTGACATACCTTGGTAGGATCCATTTCTTTAAGCAAGCATAAAATTCTATCTAATAATCCATTTTCCTTAAGAGTGTCTGTGTAAGCTGTAATATGTTCTAACAGAGTTCTTGGAACATCTAACAACCAACTATGCCCCAACCTAGCTTGGACTAAAATTCTTAAAGTGGAAGTAAGTGCTTTTCTACCATCATAGTATAAAAGAATAGCTGTTAAACCTCTGGTTAAACCAGGGTGGTGAGGCATTTGCAATTGAGCAGTACATAAAATATCTAATGCCATAAATTCATTTAAATTATACATATCCGATACAATCAGAGTATCATCCACTAATTCTTTTGACAATAATTGATGTCCTAGACCAGGTAATGTTATACCTTCTGTCACACCGTTTACTATTTCTGCTCTACTCTTTGCATTTTTTACCTAATATAAGAAAACAAAATAATTATTTTATCGTAGTAGGTAGCAAAAAATAAGTAATCATTACTCACAGGATTTTCTAATAGACGTAAAAAATTTTGTTTGTGATTCCTCAAGGCTTCGGTAAATTCATGATACTGTGGGTCATGAGAGTTTTGAGCTGACAAAATATAGCGCTCCACAAGATTTTGTAGCTCTTTATAAGGTGTCCACATATCCTCAGTGGTTATTTTATCTAAAATTTTTCATAAAATGTATCATGCTTACATTCAAAAATAAATAGCACAACTGTTTCTGATATAAGATCCTAATTAAAACAGAGATTAAAAATGTAAAATTCCAAATATACAATTTTTTTCATCACCTTCAGTCATATTGTTAAATTTTTTAATAGTCCCCTGTTGAATATGAAATGAATTTGTAGCTCTTTAAGTGCTGAAAGAATATCTACAGACTACAAGCACACCGGCTTCGACATACTTGTACTTTTACAGCTTTGCAGCGCGGGAATAGGTTAGGTTAACACTCGAATTTTAGTTTTCATAATATTTTATAGATATCGCTAGTATCGAAATTTTAAAAGTGACGAAAAAATTGTTTGTTTAAATTTCGAATTGTTTTGCGGCACTCTTATGCGTCATTGCGTCTTATGCTCTAAACTGAAGTCAGAAGTCTGACTGAAGTGCTTTTGAAGTAGAATAGAAGGTAGAGGAAAAATATAATAATTTTACATTCTTTAACTCTTTTATTAGGAATTTATAAAATACAAATAAAAACTTATTGCTATTTAAAACATTTTCCTATTTTTTTACTAGAAAATTAAAAAATAGAAATAAAAGCTTTTTGTTAATTAGAAACTACATGCTTTATCTGTATTAATAATATAATAGTGTTAATAATAACAATCTCTTAAACTCTAGCATTACGAGGATTAATGTCATATACTGCTTAAAGAAAATTAAAATATCCTCTAATTCTCATTATTACAAAAATCTGTATGCTTTCATGTTGCTTCAGTTGCTTAACAATGGTAGAAGATATTGGTACCAAAGGTAACATTATTTAAAAGAAAAACGTTTGTAAGCACAAGCTTCATCAATCTCCGATTGACTATAAGTCTTATGTTTATGGTCACATAATGGGTCACATAACTCATCTAGAGCCTCATCTATGTATTTAGAATATGCATCATTTTTCATGATCTTAGCTATAATTTGTACTCTCTCTTTTTTGATTATAAAATTTCTATCTAAATATGGTGTCACAATCTTACACATAATAAATCTTCTCATGTCTTGGCCCTTTATGTCTTCAATAGCTTGTAAGACACAGTATATAGCAAAATTGACATCTGCAGTCTGCAAATAAAATCCATTGCTTTCGACACTGCTATTTATAGCTTTTATAATATAATTTGTAGGTTCCTGTAATTCTTTCGCTAACAGATCTACATCTGCACCAGCAAAATAGTATTTAGCTACTGGTGTAAAGAGCAGCTTATTTTTCATAAATGAAGTAGGTTTTAGTGATTCGATGTAATTAAACTCCAATAATTGCATGAATGTTTCTAAAGCTATCAATCTTGCCTGCTCAGATGTTAATATCATGCAGTTTTCAGGATCTTTTACACCCAAGCTGTCTAGTGAATATTTATTATCATTAATATTAGTTACGAATACTTTATGATCAATATTACTAGTATCCTTGAAAATGTATTTACTAATGCTATCTTTGCTATTAGTGCTTGATTCTGATGGTTTTGTGTATATAATTTCACTACAAAATTGTATTTTGAAGCTACCTACTCCTTTCTTTATTGGATCCAAATAATCCTTGCAATGTTTACTAAATTCAAGCTTCAATTTATTAAAGTCAAAGTCTTTTTTATTAATAAAATCTGAAATAATACGAGTCTTTTGCTTATTCTGCCAATAGCTTACACTATTTAAGCATTCAGGAACAAACGGATCAGCCATTAATCCACGCAGTGTACAATTATTAGCACCTTTGTCATTAGACATGATATAGACGAAAGTGAAACAAAAATATTATTTTTCTTATTTTCTTATGGATTCTGTTATGATGCAAGTTCTGCCACTTGCTTGCTATAATACTTATAGCTGGACACAAAGGATTTAAAACACTCCAGAAAGATTTGATCAGAAGGAATGTTCAGACGAGACTGCTGCTATATAATTATGGCTGCATTGCAGATCTCACTTTTGTTCTTATCAGAAGAGCTTGGCTCTCTGGTGTCGTATTTCCAATTTCTTCATCAATCTCTGTAATTCGATCATAAAATAAACAAATGCAAGCCGTTAGTCTGGGGCCGCAGCCCTGATCGACCTGATCCCCAGTCGTCGTCCTTATGCCTTATCAACATGAAGGTAATTTAAGTTACCGATAATTTTTGTTTACAATAAATGCAGAGATAAACATATATATGTATACATATATAATCTTCCAGTCCTTAATTTCTCAGTAAAAACTACTACAAAGAAACGCGGATAATTTTCGGTATAGTCTATATAAACCTATGCAAAAGTAGATTTACTTTAATGTTAAATAAAAACGCAATTAACAGTTAACAATGATTTATTAATATCATAAATATTTATATCAATTACTTTCAGACAAAAATCCTATTTTTCCACTCACATGACAAGATTAAACAAGATTCATTGCTTCTACAGTACAATCAAATTTTCACTAAAGATTTATCTAAAATTTAGGATAAAAGCTAACGTTTTGTATATTAATATGGTATCCAAATATGACTTCTTATAATTTTGATTTTTATGTATTATGTTAATTTTCAATAAAGATTGATGAAATAAACGATAATAAAATTAAACCTTACAAATTTTGTATACCCGGCAATATTTTAATAAACAATATTAAATCTTCCTAAGCTATTTGTTGGCATCTTTTTTAAAATTTATTTTAAATAATACTCTAAGAATTGCAGACAATTACTTACAAAAATTGTAAATACTAATTTTTATACGATCTAGTGATTATTAAAGTTCTTCATCATCAGAACTAGAATCAGTTGATAAAGCATTTATGTTGTAATTCTTACTGTAGTCTTCCTTCTCATATAAATTTTCGGGAATATTTTCGTCCTCGTCATCTTCAATATAATCCTTTTCTATTTGTTTTTCTTCTGTTGCGATCACTTCTGTTTTTGTTCCATCTGGTTTATTTTCCTCCTCTTCTTCATATTCCTCTTCTTCGTACTCTCCTTCTTCGCCTTCTTCTTCATCTACTTCTTCATCTTCATCAACTTCATCTTCCTCCTCTTCATCTTCTGTAATATTACCAGTTCTTTCGCTAATTTGTCCTGTTTCCCTGATTACACTTTCTCTTAATATTTGCCTCGTTTTTTCTTCAGCTTCCTATTAAATTGTAAAAATCATTATTATCTATTGAAAAAACAATTATTTTATAAAAAATTGTAGCTATATATACCATCGGAATAAATTATAAATAATAAATTAAAATAAAGATATAATTGTTAATTAATAACAAAAAGGGATTATGAATATTTAGTGATATAATTAAACATTAATTTGCTAAAGATCGCGAAATATACCGAATTAAATGTAAACATAAAATTAATATCAATTGTAATTGGAAAAATAATCAATTAAAATACAACAAGTGCTCTTCAAAATAAATTGAATTAATCAAAAAACTTTCACAGCAGGTGTCAGTGAGATTATACAGATCCTTTGTTTTGAACAATCCAAATAATTACCAACTACTTTTTTACGAAGGCAATTAAAAAGAAGCGTATTTATAGTTTGCTGTAATTAGTTCCAGTGATCTGTGATGCTATATTATGTAACCTATACAAAAGTTAGGCAAACAATTAAATGAATGAAAGAATCACCAAATAAAACAAGGCTCCGCAGTTTCATTTGATTCTGTTGGTAATTCTAATATTTCCTTACAGCTGCTGTCTGGTCCAAGCTGATGAGGGACAAAGTCATTTTACTCGAGATGACCACTGCAGCCTCGGCATCTTCTTCCGCCTTCTGTTCCTGAGTCTCTGAATCTGTTACGAGCAACTCGCATTGTGGCGGAAGCGCACCTTCTAAGTAAATTGGCACAGGAGGAGTCTTTTCTCTTTCAACTTGTCTGAAATTTATTTTAAACACTGATTATATATGGAATAATATATACATTGCTTAAATAAAAATTTAATTACATTGACTTTTCAGGAAAAATTGGGGTCGTAGGTCGACTCGTACATTTCTGGCCTCCTTCACAACATGCAGTCATTTCCATTCCGAGTACTTTAACAGATGGCGATTGGCTATCTTCATTCTTTTTAAATTCATCTTCATCTTCATCTTTCTGCAAACAAGGAACCAGTGACTCATTATTTATTAGTACATTTAGTTTCTTCGGGTTTAATAAAATAAAACTTCTAAAAAAACACAGAATGCAAGCTTTGAAAAAAACTTCACAAATGGTCTTTTAAGATCCGTGCATGTTTTACTTATTATAAAACGTAAATCTTGACAGGACGAACCTAAAATGAGTTAAGCAATCAATTTTTGATCAAGAAAACATAATTTTGCTAATGTGCGAGATTTCCTTTATGTCCTATTTAATTACTAAGAAAACTACTAACAAACTGTTAAACAACGAAATCTACTTATTAACTTTAATCAACAACAGTATGTACAGAATATTTAAATAAAGGAATGATAATTTATAAACTAAAACACTCCTTGATTTAAATGCCATGCATGTAAAGTATAAATTTTAGAAGTATGCATTTTTTCAAATTTGCAAATTAATTATTAGCCAATGTTACATATATCTTGAGAAATATTAATTACACCTTTATAAAATGAACTCTTATATACTTTGATGAGTATACCTTGAAACTAATGCTGCCTTCTGCCAGGACATTAGATTTTGAAGCTCCATCTACTACTCAAAATATATAAAAAGTACCAAATTTTTTTTAACTCAATACTCACAAGCTTTAAATGCCAATAAAGATAGTTACGAAATTTCAAAATATTTTCTTTAAAATAGTATTACTATTATAACAAACTAAAGATGAAGAAAGCTTGTAACGCAATCAGAACACAACGACGTGCATGTTTCTAGAAAAGGACAAGCTAAAATTGAATCTGTGTAGAATTAATTTAGTAAACCTTAGAATCTGCTTGTGAACTTGAACTGTGCACAACTGAACGTGAAATATTGCCCATTTGGACAACTATTCTTTCCATAGCTGCTTCAGTTTCGACTAATCTCCTTCTCAGCTGATCTATTTCTATGTCTCCTGCCGCTTCTAGCGTTCCAGCACGTGCAACAACATTAAGTTGATTCAAAATGGAATATACAATTATTACCTTATATGCACAAGTTAAGTTCTTTAACGTATAACACTGCGTGCGTGTTCTAATTGTGCTTGTTTTGAATATTTCAATTATTCATGTAGAATGTGATCAATAATGATTTTGTTACTAACAATAATATACTAACGATCTTTAAGTTCTTCTATAGTTGGAACACGTCCAATTGGTGATGGAGATCTATCCCTTTGATATTGACATCTACCACCAGTCATTGCAGAAGTTAGAATATCAGGACTAAAGACCCTTTTCCGGAATTCCTTTTCTGCATCAACGCCAGGAAATTCCGAAACAGTTTCGCCATCTGTATTTCTCTTTAAGACCTGTTTGATAAAAAATGCTTAATTCGTTAATAAAACACTTAACATTTGATATTAAGCTTTTACCTTTATAATGGTATAAAAAAAGAATACTACAATGCCAATAGTATATACAGGCATTATTACTCCCATTGGATTGCTTCCCTTATGTTGATTTCCTCCATGACCAGCACCACCCAAGGGTGGCCTTATTTTTTGAGCACCATTGTCTGTTCTGTCTACAACTCTTGGCACTATGTGTGAAGAAGGAATTGCTCTACCACGCTCTCTCAGGGCTGGATGTAGCCCTCCAGCATGTGGAGGGGTCCGACGTTCTTGCTTTATAGGATCTATTTGCATATAAATTACAAAATAATTAGCTTTATTAAGTTTGAATTTCTTTCATTATTGAAGAAGACATTAAAACACGTTTAATGGTTTTAAATATATTATGTTAGTAACAAATAATTTTCAAATTTACAAATTAAAAATAGATGCAATAAACTATAAATTATAATATTTATATTCACACTTTAACAATACTCTAAGTAAAATGTGCCAGCTTAAAGTCACTTTATTGGAACATCTCCAATAGAAAATGGATAAATTAAATCTACTTCTCATATATATCTGCTGATGTATACTAACTTATTCCTATTTATTATTTTTTCTACTTTGTAAAAAAACTATATTAATTACAGCACAATAAGCAAAAATTGGTTACTTATGTTATAATATAGGGGAATAAGAATCATAATTGTGAATTATAGAAGAATTATCTATAATTAGTTTAAATATTCACATTTTTTTAAATGCATCTCTTACTGTGTGGCATTAGAATGTGGTATCTTATAAGGTGTGGCATTCCTAATCGAGAAAGGGGAATGCCATAATATGTTTTAAGGCATAAAGAGCTATTAAGCGTCCTGATATCCTCCAAAACTTGTTTATAAGTTTTTCCCAGTCGTTCTCTTTCAGCTAAGAAAGATGACAAATCTATGCCACATCTAGCTAAAACCTCCTCTCTACACAGACTTGTGCTCTGAGGTGTAATCTTTGTATTTAATGCATCTCTAATCCTTGGATCAATCTGATGGTGCTTTAATATATTCCGACACAGCTCTTGCATAATGTCCACAGCCGTAACATCACTTTCAAATATTACATCGCAGCATGCTAACAAAAATTAACAAGTTTTGCAAATAAAAAATAATTATATTTGGTAAATGAATAAATAACAAACTTTATAAATGTAAATACTAAACTAGCCAACAAATATAAGTAATGGAAAAGTTAATTAAATGAAAAAAAGAGAATACTTAATTACGTATAATAAAAAAACAAATAAGTAAATTAATGATAGGTGTACAACTTACTAGAGCCATCGATTGTGCGGGGCGGATTGACAGTCGAATTTATCATAGGGTAAAAAATTTTCGGCCACAAAACAGCAAAACAGCCGACAACTATCGCTAGTATCAACACAGTTTTCTTTGTGCCAAAATCAGTTATTTCAGCCATCGTTTATTAGTTCGTTCGTTATCCAGATCGATGAAATTAGACGATTTTGGAAGAATTCTGCCTTTTAACCACAACTGTTGGCAAATGAATGCTCTGCTTTACAGCAAGTAAATGCTGTCTGCTATTTCTATCATCAAGCAGGGCTGCGTCTACATCTGCTGGAACCCTCGAAAAATGTTATACTTATTATTAAGCACCTTCTTTTTTACAAAGTTTTATTTAGAAAACGCTAACAATCGTGAAAATTTTAATATAAGATTTATTGATTACTATTCACAATTATTTTTTTATCACTTATTCAATTTTTCAAATAGCAAAAAAATTATTAATTTGATAAATGCTTATTTTTTTTTTCCAAACAGATATTTTCAACTTACACAGATCCAGGTCGTATTCGATAAAGAATTGTTCATTTTGTGCGTTTATTCATGGTGTCACTCACTCGAAAAGCCGAGCTTTTAGCAGCTTTTGCCTATAGCACTGAGCGTTTCTTAAGCTGTTAGAGAAATGAGCTAAAAGCCTGTGGTCGAAAATAGCGTGCTCGGGCAATGTCATAGTCGAGTGACCTTGTCAGTTTTATGAGTAAGAGTAGATATTTTTCGACGGGACTAGATCATTTGCGATTTTATTTATTTATGTAATACATTGTATATTAATTGATTGGTAAATAGAATTCAATGTTCTCGATGACCTAAATTCGTTGAAACCTATAAGCACTTTTATTCCGGTCCGCCACGCTGAAAAATGATAAAAAGCAACATTAGTTCGACAAAAACTTTGTAATTCTAAGAAACACAAATTAACCCAAACAAAAGGTATTTTATTGCTTATTCGATGCCTTCGGAATTTCCATTAAAATTTAAATTCTGTAAAAAATTTGTTTTTAATTGTTAGGACGATCCTTATACATAAGGATATTAAAAATTTCTCCACAAAAAATATAATCTTTCGTTTTATTTATATAAACGTTTTATTCTTCTTACGGTTATTCATTCATTAGAATGTTCTCTTTTGCATTAATTATATTTCATATACTGCTCACTTTTTAAAGATATAGATGGATCTAAGTTTGCTAGGTTTCACCAGGTTTCACAAATTATGCAATTTCGAGGGAAAGGGCTTTAAAGTGAAGCAGGATTATCGATCTGATTTAAGTACTTTAAACGTTTATAAAAAATTTTCTAGAAAAAATATTTAGAGAGAATTAAATGATTTTTCGTAAAAATTGTTAAGCTTACTTTAATTTGTCCGATTTCTCAATAATTTCATCGAAACAAATTCAAAAAATGAATAATTTTTAATTGGTCCAAAATGGATTTTGTCAATTAAGGAATATTACAAAGCATGGCAAATAAAATGGAGGTTTTCTCGCGATCTATTTTATTTGCCGACGGAATTTTCTGGAAAAGAGAAGTTGTGGAAAATACAGAGAAGCGGAATGTATTTAACGAATATTATGAATCTTACATTGATATATTCAATCTCTCGATCATCCAAGGGTCTTCTCTGGAATCTAGGAGGTAGATATATATCGTCTATAGTTGGTAAAATAGTAACATTGGGCCCTGTTGCACCTCCATTTCCTTGCTGAACCTTCGACGTTCCTGACTTGATTGATGGCGCAGCCGCTGCACCAGTGACTGCTAACCAATTTGAAATATTTAAAATTAAAATTCCTCAATATAAAGAACAAGTAGCACTATTGTTTCATTTTGCAATTAATTCTTCACCTCTGTTAATTCCTCCGTAACGAAATTTTATCATAGGAATGCGTGGTTTTACTACCTGTAAAAAAATCATTCCTAACCTATGTAAACAAATTAACATTATGTAATTGTACATTAATCCAAGAAATCTATATCAAAGAATTAGTTTCTTTTTTATTTCACCATTATATTTATAAAGTATAGCCGAGACCAACCATAGATCGCTTAAAAAAAATACTCCCTAACCTATGTAAACAAGTTTTAGTTACAATTATACAACTGATTGATAATCATTTTAGGAATATGATATGAAATAAATAGGTAATACTAAAATATTTTATTTTTTCGCTGACCTTCCACCCGTTGCTTGCCATCATTCTCTTGATCGAAGTTAAATAAAAATTTCTACTTAAAATAATTTTCTAGAAGTTCGGAACTGACTGGGTAAACCCGTCTGAATTATATGAAAGGCAAAAGAGAGACGTGTATTGACCTGTATTAATTCAAGAGAGAGAAATAGACTTTCATAAGTAGATGGCGCTTCTCCGACCTCAGCGCGCTTTTTTGACAATTTTAAACAGCTAATTATTTCCAGAACACTTTCTTTATCAGTTATAAGTTTAGATGTTGGAATAGGTAAATGGAAATTAATTTGTAAATGCTGAAATAAATAACTTGCTTCAAGTACTTGTATACTAAAATAATAATTATCTTTTCATAATTCAACTTACTTTCTAAGATAGACAGGAGTTGAAGATTGATTTTTGTAACTAATAAAAATTCAATATATGATCTAATAATAAGTTTATTAAAACATTTAATGTTTAAACTTACAGGAGAAAATATTTGGTATTGGGAATACAATTAGGAATGATAAATTAATTAATACTATTATATTACAAAACCGCTTAAAACTTTTTTATTTTTACCAGTCTTTATGTAATTATAAACTTAAACGAATAGACAGATGTGTTTAATCAACTTCTTCCATTCGAGATGCATCCTCTGCATCAACTTCAATTGGTGTTACATCCTCAGCAGGTTTTTCCTCTGGAGCAGGCTCCTCTTCATCAATACCTAAGCCAAGCTTTATCATTCTATAGATTCTAGAAGCATGCACTTGTGGCTCATCGAGAGTAAATCCTGACGAGAGAAGGGCGGTTTCAAATAAAAGAATTACTAAGTCCTTAACAGCCTTATCATTTTTGTCAGCTTCAGCTTTTTCTCTAAGAGTTTCAACAATAGCATGGTCAGGATTAATTTCCAGATGTTTCTTAGCAGCCATATATCCCATAGTGCTAGTGTCTCTAAGTGCTTGTGCCTTCATGATCCTCTCCATGTTTGCCGTCCAACCGTATTGGGAGGTTACGATGCAGCAAGGGGAATCTACTAATCGGTTGGATACAACAACCTTTTCTACTTTGCTATCAAGGATATTCTTCATAACCTTGCAAAGATTTTCAAACTTAGCTTTATCCTCTTCTCTCTTTTTCTTTTCTTCTTCATCCTCTGGTAGTTCCAAACCTTCCTTTGTTACAGATACCAGCTGCTTTCCATCAAACTCTTTCATCTGTTGGACTACATATTCATCGATAGGCTCTGTCATGTAAACGACTTCAAATCCGCGTTTCTTTACACGTTCAACAAATGAGCTGTTGGCTACTTGATCCTTGCTTTCTCCAGTGATGAAGTAGATGTGCTTCTGATTTTCCTTCATTCTACCAACATAGTCCTTTAGAGAGCATGCTTCATCTCCAGATGCGGAGGTGTGGAATCTAAGAAGATCAGCCAATTTGCTACGGTTAGAACTATCCTCATGGATACCTAGTTTGATGTTCTTGCTAAATTGGTCATAGAACTTCTTATAGTTTTCTTTGTCTTCTGTAAGCTCTTCAAACAGCTCTAAGCATTTCTTGACAAGATTTTTGCGGATTACTTTAAGGATCTTGTTTTGCTGCAACATTTCACGAGAAATATTTAGTGGCAAGTCCTCGCTGTCTACAACTCCCTTCATGAAGTTCAGATATTCTGGAATCAGTTCCTCGCAATTGTCCATGATGAATACCCTTCTTACGTACAATTTGATGTTATTTTTCCTTTTCTTATTTTCAAACAAATCAAAGGGCATGCGTCTTGGCACAAACAGTAAAGCCCTAAATTCCAGTTGCCCTTCTACAGAGAAATGTTTTACAGCTAGATGGTCTTCCCAATCATTGGTTAATGATTTGTAGAATTCACCATACTCTTCCTGAGTAATGTCATCTGGATTTCTGGTCCAGATAGGCTTAGTTTTGTTCAGTTCCTCATCTTCAGAGTACTTCTCTTTAATTGTTTTCTTCTTCTTCTTTTTCTTATCTTTATCTTCTTCTTCTTCATCCTCACCAACATCTTCTACTTTTGGTTTACCATCTTCTTCCTTTTCCTCTTCTTTCTTCTCCTCCTCAGCTTCTGCCTCATCGTCGCTTAGCTCCTTCTCACGCTCCTTCTGGACAACCAATTTGATTGGATAGCCAATGAATTGAGAGTGTTTCTTGACAATTTCCTTGATTTTACTCTCTTCTAGATATTCAGTCTGATCTTCTTTGATGTGGAGAATAATTTTTGTTCCACGACCCAGTGGCTCACCATTGTCTACTCTAACAGTGAAGGAACCTCCTGCACTGGATTCCCATAAATATTGCTCATCATCATTGTGCTTTGAAACCACAGTGACTTTGTCAGCAACCAAGTAAGCAGAATAGAAACCCACACCAAACTGGCCAATCATGGATATGTCTGCACCAGCTTGAAGAGCTTCCATGAAAGCTTTTGTACCAGACTTGGCAATTGTACCAAGGTTGTTTACCAAGTCAGTTTTGGTCATACCTATACCGGTATCAATAATGGTCAATGTTCCATCATTCTTGTTAGGGATAATCTTGATATACAATTCCTTTCCACTATCAAGCTTTGATGGGTCCGTTAAAGATTCGTAACGGATTTTGTCCAAAGCATCACTGGAGTTGGAAATCAATTCTCTGAGAAAGATTTCTTTGTTGGAATAGAAGGTATTGATGATCAATGACATAAGTTGAGCAATCTCAGCCTGGAAGGCAAAGGTTTCAACCTCTGTGTTGGTTTCCATTTTCTCTGGCATCTGAAATTTCAAAAAATTATTAACATATATGTACATAAGTAGGAAACATATTCCTCAAAATATTAGTTTACACCCCATTAATTTTTTTCCTTAATTATGACAGTTTTTGTATTTAAAACTAATTTATAAATTATTTTAAAAGAATCAAATTTGATGACAAGAACATAACCGATATCACTAAAAACTTTATCTTATTATTTTGACACGTGCAAGGAAGAACTAACGTTAAATTTTATGCAAGTTATAAGTATAAAATAACTGATTGATTATGCATTTTCACTTGATTTTAATATAGCAGAATGATTATAGGTGAAAATTAAGCTACAAAATACGCACCTTCGTTCTGTGTTAATAGATTGATAAAAGTTGAAAGTCGACAACACACACTCAATTGATTCAGACAGAAAAGCAGCGTGCCGGCAACTTCCCTGCTTTATATACCGCTGCGATTTCTAGAACATTCTGGAATATTCTAGAAGTTTCCTGGAGTCGAATACTGCTAACTTCCGATGATATTAATATCTAAAATTACAAATTTTCTTGAAATAAACTATTATATTTGAATCAGAACTATCAATTAGAAGCATTTAATTGCGAGTTTTGCTAAATAGAGTTTTATAAGATTATTTATATCCAAATGGGGTGAATAAAATTTTTTCGAAACTCATTATACGAACGTAGTACTTCCGACTTTTATATGGAATGATTCGTTTGTTCTAGAACCAGCTCTATCGCGAATATTCCAAAAATGCACATTTCTTCTATTTCTTTGCTTCTTGAACATTTGTTACTATTATTTTACATTACGGTACAAAATTCATGAAATTCATAATTAATTGAATTCTATACACATTGGACTATTTGACATGTAGTAAAATATGCAATAACAATAATGTGCTTTTCAAATTAAACTTCAATATAATGATGATTATAATTTTAATTCAGAAACATTAAACAAAATATGATTTTTTCATAAATGAATAAAGAATTGCGCTAAATTATTTAAGCATTAAAGTAAATGATGTAAGAATTTCATTTGTTAAAAGATAATATTTCTAAAATTTTATTTATACTTTTATTGATTTTACTATTTTTGGACCTATTTGAATGGAGAGAAGTTAAAAAAGAATTATACATACACACATAAAACACAGCGATTTTTACCATCAGTGAAATTTCAGTCAGTATATTTCGAGACTGTCTTGTGGTGCCCTCTGTAACGTTAGCTGGAACTTGAAAGAGCTTTGAAATTTAAAAATAACTATCAACAGAAGATATTTAAGACATCTGCTGCTGTTGTTTTTTTTATCATCGTATTAGTCTTATCGACCGAGATTACAGTAATTTTGTTCATTGTGCATATTTCCTGGTCCAATAATATTTTATCATAATAAGCATCTGAACTCAATGCAATAATAAATTACGAATGTTATTAATTTTAATCGAATTTACAACTTTATATAATTGATTTGATGACAATAAGATAAAGTTAGGTTGAAATTCAATAACATTGTTAAGATAGATTATATGATAATTCTTTTTATAATAAAGTAAAGCAAGATTAAAGTATATACAATTTTTAACATGAGAGTTCAAAGGTTTATTTTGTTAAAACATTACATGGAGCTTACTGACAAATATTTATTTATAGATATACTTTATAATATATATGTTTAGCTGGGGTGGTGCAAAATAGAAGAGTTGAGTAAATCGTGTACATATATTCCATCCAAATATTCGTATCGATGTCATTCCAAGTACCTCAAGCGAGACATCCGCCCTTCAAGGTGGTTTCATTGTAATACACATGCATGCAGTTGGCCAAGCTCTTCAACTGTGCTGTGGGAACAGCGATCGTCACGAAGTGTGTCGGTGCCTAAAAAGAGTATTACCTCCGCAAGTACGAGAAGAATATACATTCTCCTAATAAATTCAATCCTCTGAAGCACTTCTTTTTGCTCGAATAATTTGATTTCAGCTTTAACTTACCAACACTAACGCATAACGAAACTTATATTCTATTTCTTACATTTAACGAATAAATCAAATAAATATATATCAATGGAAGTGTTATTTTTAAAGATACCATGGAGCCATGCGTCAAAATGTACACGTTAGGCCTGTGCCTCGTATCAAGGTCGACAGCAATCGAGTTTCTGCTTTTCAAGGCTCGACCTCAAAATTTTCAAGGAAAACTAGTAGCTTTAATTTACAAGCAGAAACTCTTACTATTATATAAATTCCCAGCATTAACGGTGAATAAATTACAAAATCCAGTCAACGTAAACGCGTTGAGAAATAAGCGATTAAATTATAGTTAAGCTTCGCATTTTATTTTTATTCGATTGCAGAATGAGAATCGTGCGCAAATACAGTGAATCACGAAAATGAAAATGGCAATATAATTACGATAGAACAATATCTCAAGCTGATTACATTTTATTTGATTGGATTGTATAGAATAAAAACTACTTTTTATCTTAATCTATATTGTCGCAGTTTAATTACAATCAGGAATAAAATATATTTTCTATTTATACCAAATGAACGAAGTCCATCTTCACGGGTGCGCGAGATCCCATTGCCGAGTATACTTTATTTTCACTGAAGCGTGTAGCGCTGCACAAAAAGGAAGGAGGTGGGGAGAGAATAGATCGTTGGAGTTGATATGGCGAGGAACTTAACTCCGGTAACCTAGCTTTATGATGTAGTATAAAACTCATACAGCTAGATAACCAAAGAAAATGTCCGCGCCAAGATCTTCAGATTTCCAGCGTGATAATAATAAAATTGATTCTCTGCCATTCCTCTTGCGCCATCTTCTTCCCTCGACGGAACTAAAGCTTTCTGTTCGTGCCTGAAACAAAAATCACTTGTGACGTCGCCAGGACTAATTTATATGTCAGTCGTGAGAAGAGTGAAAAGCAAAAAAAAAAAAAAGACAGAGAGAGCCATTGACATTTCAGAGTGAAAGTACCTTATAACGGAGGCCTACATTATGCGAACACTCTTTCTTTCCTCGTCTCTCTGTAGTTCCTCCTCTTACATACAAAATCATTATCCAAGTACTCGCTTGATTCTTTTATCCAACAATATTCAATCAAACATTCGTTATATTTCTTAAGATAACCGTCTTGTCCAATTTACTCGGTAGAACGCATTTTTTCAAGGTAAGATCGAGTGATTCTTTTCTCTTGGTCAATTTATTCAGTTTCCAAGACGAGCAAAAAGTTGTAGCGATTTAAGCACTTTATCGATTCATGCACAGTTAACCATGGCAATTATCTGAAGAGAAATTAGTATTGAAACGATACGATTAAGATTTTAGCAGTAATTTAGCTGTGATTAATTGAAAGCGGTGAGACAAATGTTGGTTAATTTACAGTTGACGTGTGAAACGTTTCGTAAGTATCTGTGAGGGAAAGTAATAACTATACCTTATCTCACCAATGTTACGTCAAGAATCAAGCGAGTCTATCTCCTGCATTCCGTGGTTTCAATTATTTATAATAATGCCATGTGGCTCTCGTTGCTCTCGAGCGAAGCACAGCGATTTATCCGAATCGCAAATTACCGTCACGTACTCGCACGACAAACATATCTACTTATAGTATAACACATATCTATCTCACACGATAAGCCAGCCTTCGATTCGTTTATTTGTCAGGTGAGCGTTGTCGATACTCGAACGTGGAAATGAAAATAGATTGAAATTTTCCGATAAATACCTGAAGAGATTTGCAAGCAGTCGTTCGTTGTGAGGGACAATAAATCTAAAAATTTAGATTACTATTAAATAAGAGAACAAGCTTGAAATTAACGTACTGAAAGCAGGTCTTTGGACGATACGTTTTATTGACCGTTCGGTTATCAAATAGCTATAAGTTTCTATCGCGCTTCAACGGCCATTTCGTCATTTGATTCCCGCCAATCACTCGCCGAGTTTCAGATCCACACTGGCCAAGAGCACAGATGTCTCTCCAACATTAATTTTCAAATGATATTTTTACTCGAATACTCGAACGGTGATTCTCAACTGTACACGATATTTGCCTCCTCGCTGAGTCCACTTTTCCGTAAAATTTCTTGGGTAAATACAACTGGTGTGAGTAAGCGAGATTGTCACGGGCTAATATAGTATATCTGCGTGTGTACGACCATTATCGCTTTAGTACTTATCGAGGTGGATTTATTTTATTTTACCAAAGACTCGCTAAAACTGAGAGATATCGCTGAAGTTAGATACGTTTTTTCGATTTGCAAAAATTAAGTAGGGGCTTTTGAATTTTTCTGCCTCTATTTCTCACTCACTTTTTCTAATCCTTTCTCGATGAATCGTAACGACGAAATCCTAAAATTCTAGTCATTATTACAAGCTTGGGAGCCAAGTTTGAATTTCGATAACGAACCTTTGAGTCATAATACGCCACGAACCGAAAATGATACGTAAACACTATAAACAGTCTCGTATAACAAAGATGACCTTGAACCCGAGGTAATCTATTTTCTCATTACAATACCATTTGTACATGATTTATAAATTTTGTATTCTACAATGCCACGATAATTCGCGATGATTTTATTTTCATAATCACAATTTTGTCTACTGAAAAAAGTAGAAAAGGAAAAAATTACCTCCACAAAATTCACTGAAAAAATGTATAAACGACTATCCTAATAAAATGCCAGTTGTTTTACTGGCAGCTTTGAATGTTCGGAATGGAAAATGCTGAGCCGGTTAAACGGTTTGTGGCTGGTTTGCGTGCTAATTCATACATAATACGCACGTTATTCAAAGTCAGATGAGGATACGTCAGCCAGGTAAATGACGCATTACATTAATGTGTGGAACAAAAACGCGTTTATCAGTCCTCCGATGACATCGAAAACTGCTCTACTAAACTCTAGAAAAATACAAATAACTTAAAAATTGGTGAATACGGGTCACGTCAAGGATACCTTCGACATGGAACATTAACGGTAACCTCGAACGTTGCTTTGACTTTGATTTTGTAACGTTGGCGATTAATACCGAGTGTACCCGAACGTTGATAATGGTAATGAAAATGGTTGTAGCAATGGTGCTTTTCACACAGTAGCGAGCGCAGTTTAATGATTCTAGACGAGTAAGGTGAATAAATTCAGCAGGAAACGCGAAGGAATTTAGCCGTTGCTGAAGAAACGGCTGGATAACCTGTTGCTAGGAGAGTGATCTACGGAAATTCGCACGCGAACTGTAAGGTAAAGCGCGGGAAAAAGCAGCAAGTAGGTAGTAAACCCGATCGGTAAAAAAGAATGTTTTATCGACTGAATCTACGTGCGTAACGGAAAAAGCCCGAAAACGGTTGAGAGAAGGGGCCTAATCGAGGTAAGAAAACCCGTTCAAACATGTTTCAACGATCTCTTCCTGATTGAGAGGTCTCGGATGCTTTAAAATGGCGGTAAAATCGACGTAATCGTTGAAAAATTTAACAAAACAATAGAAAAACTTAAAGTCTCATTTTTGTCCGAATTCGTAATTACAGATGGTGGCAGGATACTCGAGCAAGGTTAGGTGGACCGGATGAGAGTAGGACCAGAAATCTCTAGAAAAAAACGAGATATTGGCCGAAAAGTAAGAGTTCATACCTGAAGAGGTCGTCGAGGATAAAGTAAAAATTGAAGAAAACTCCGAAAATATTACGAAGAACCAGTGCACAGAGAGGGTCTACTTTTAACAGGTTGGCTGGACGGAAATGTAAGGAATGAGGTTACGATAGAAAAGGGAGGAGGATATAAGGATGTTAGGGAAGAAAATTACACCTGGACGAGCTTGCGATGAGATCACTACCGCACTCACTGATCAACTGGCCCCGCGCTCTACGACCGTACCGCACGCACCTTTCTTGGCCCCTTCTTCAAAGTCGACAACCACCACTATTCTCCTCGAGGATTTTGCTTTGCGATTGGTGCGTTCAAACCAGCCGGATGACGTCACCGATGCGAACGTACGACGTCTCTCAGTCGTTGATCCTCCCTTCCCCCCTTGACTCTCCCTCTCTCTCGCTCGCTCTTCTCCCATAAAAGACTCCGTTCTCTCTTTCTCTCTCCCCTTTCCGTCGCCCCTACCTGCTTACCTACCTAGTCTTCGTGTACTCTCCTCTACGTGTGCCTCGGTGCTCTCTCTGCCTGAAATCCTTCTTCTCTCTCTTTCTCTCTCCCACGTTTCCTCTCCTTTCTCAAGCCGTCTTCGTCCCTCTCCCAAACATATTGGATCTCCTTGAAACACACCGAAAGTTCTCAAACTCTCGCCCGGCTCTTCTATAATTGAAAAAAAAAACAAAAAAAAAAAAAGAATAACAACTTGGAACTCCAGAAGTTCGTTTTGATGTTTTCAATGTTGAAAATTTCGCTCTAAGTTCTTAACGCTCGTTCGAACATACATTGGATTTAACTTTGCAGGTCCTCCCTTTGGGTTAAAATGGAATAGGAGGAGGTGAATTTTTGGCTTCGGAGGTTGGGCAGCATCTTTGCTCTCGTCTTGCTCTCAAATGAGGTATCTCTGTCTGTTGTAAGATGGAGAGACGAGAGTATAGTCTGCGTCCTTTTACTTACGTGCCAGCCCCTTCTTGCTGGTTTGGGTCGACGACGGTGCCGGTGCGTCGAAGAGAACGGCGGTGGCGGCGGTGGCGGCGGCGGTCCGTCAGGTAGACGGGGAGACACAAAAAGGAAAAAAAAGGATGCATTCCAACGACTATAGTCGGTCCATAACGATTCCCATACGTTCAGCTCGGAACAACCAATGACCCCTCTACCGATCTCCGGTTCTCTTTCTCTTCCCCCCTCCCCCCTCTTATATATATATCTCTCCCCTTACCAATACCTTTCTACCTCCCTCCCTCGTTCCATCCTTCTTCAACGCTCACCCACCGGGACCTTCTGCACGTTTTGCACGACTCCACGTGTCTCCTGCTCTCCCTTTTCCGCCGCTCTCGCTTACAGCGTACAGCCTCCGGCAGAAATCCCGTCCGAGCCACCACAATATCGTCCAACGCGCCAACTTCATTATTCCAATGCCACGAAACGACAAATAATCATCCCAAGTCCCAAGTTTTTTCCTACAACCTCTACACGCTCCAGTATTCTAATTGCTGAATTTTTTAGGTCCACGAGATTACGCACACCGACGCCATTTTCTTTGCTCGCTGTACCAATGGAGCGGATTTCTGTAGAAGTCTGCAGCTTCTCGCTCGGTGAAAACGAGTTTGTTTCATCGATTATCCGAAATCACCACGAGAGGTTAATTTCAAATGAATTGGCGAACGGATATCGACTGCGTGGAAAGGTGGGCGTTGCTGGTACGGAGAATCGAGAGCGAAGAGTCAAACCCCTTGCTCCGTACGCAATGGTCGCTCATTGAACGATACTTTAACCCGGATGCTCGTGCTCCGACCACTGAAAATTACGACACGCAGCCACACATGCCTCCTTAATTGGCGTTGGATGCGCGCACAATGTTTCGACCAGTGGAGAGCTTGAAACTTGAATGGACCGAGACATATTTCCTGAAATAAGTATTTGGAAAATTTCACTTCAGCCTCTACATCTCCCACTATAGCCAGAACGATTAACTTGAGTTTCCTCATATTCCTTTCAGTCTAGCTGCCGAAGTTTCGATACGAGGGAATGCGAGGTGAGACTGTGCAAGGCTGGTTGGATAAATAATGAGACGCAGAATTTAAGAAATAGGCTTTGGAAAAGTCCATGAAGGAAAGGGAAAAGGGAGAAAAGGTGGAAAAGTAGTCGGGAGTGATCCCTGCATTATGAATTCGAGGGGTTGGGATTCTTGGGATGGAGAAGATCGGTACAGTTATATCCTCCTAGCAGTCTCGCTCGGTTTGTGACTGTCCAGGTATAAGGCTAATCCATGGCTGATGGCTCTGGCACGCAGGCGTTGGCGTCACGAGCCGATGCCCTTCGACTTCCGCCGGATGTACATCGTCCTTGCTTCGCTCTTTCTTCCGTTTTCCACTAGCGCACACCTGACTTTTTATTTCACACGAACCGAGTGTCAGACTGCGAGACCCCTCGCCCCCTACCATAAACAGAAAAGACCATTTTAAAAGTCCAGAGACTTAGACATTCATATACATTATTCCATTTGAAAGAAAAGGACCATTAAGGGATCCCAGAAAGCGACCGAGAGATGCAAGAAACTGATTAGAATATCTTTAATCGATTGGTCGTGCCTGAACAAACGCCCAAGGTTTTTTGGCCCAAAACTTTTGCGCGGGAAATAATTGAGACAAAAAGATGGCAAAGGTGTGAAAGTCTTTCTTACGCTTCAAGCCTGATTTCAAAGGGGTCTTTAATGGTTCGTTGCCAGTTAAGATCGCTGTTTAGCTCGGTAATGTGGCCAATAACAATTGAGCGTGGTGGGCAAGAAAGGATGAACGCGCGTAATTGCGGCTGCACTTTTGCCGCGGAAACCTTGGGGCTACGCGTCGTCCTATTCCTATATACTCGGCTAGTGGAGACCGAGGCGAGAAGAAGGAAGAAATTGTGGAGGATAAATTTGGGAAAGAGAGGGATTGGCAAGATGGCGGAAAACCGTAACGGACCAAGTTGAGGCTGGAAGTTGTTGGGGCCGGTCCACCTGAGCCGAGAGAGAGAAGATGGCGTTTAACCCCACAAGAAAAACACGAAGAGTCCCAAGTGGCGGCAGAAGGGGCGAGAGAGGACTATGAAGTTTCGGTTCTTGGACTACACGGGGGTTCCAAGCTTTCCTTTTTACCTCTCAGGCAGGTGCGAAGCGATTTCTATAGTCCTCGTCCTGGTAACCGCCTCTGCACAACCGTCGAAAGCGGCTCCTTCGAATTTAACATTTCCAAAGCATCAAGCTACCTGCTCCAACTGTCTGCGCGCAACTCTAACTCGATAAATTACCAAAGTGTCGTTTCCACCATTCCAGAATCTGGAGACGCGCGTTCTTCGGCAACGACGATCCATCTTCGTCCAATACCAGCCTTCGATAAACACGCGTCTCTTCGTCATCTGCAATTTTGTTAATCGTTGAAGCAACCAACGCTCGACCGCCATTTTCCTCGAATAACCCTAACGACAACGGCCATTCCTGGACGACGTGGGATTTCTCAGCAATTTGGGAAGCTTAAGATTTTTTTCTCAAATAGTCCATTGATTATACAGAGCAGGTAGGGCTTCGATCCGGAGTCCTTCCATTTCCTGGGCCTTTTCCGTTAATGATCCCAACTCCAGCGAACAAAGACTTAAATAACGATGGACCTTTTCAAATCTGGCCCTGATCTCTCAAAAACTCCCTCTAATCTCGCACAGTCCATTCCTCTTACCTACAATCTTATATTATACCTCTCATGGAAATTTCTATCCATCTTTGCCAATGAAAAATCACTCGACCTTCGAAATTTCCATGAACAAAAGGAGCTTGTAAATTGTCGACTTTAAGTTTTCTCTTAATCCTAGGGGACATGGAAGAGACTCGTTAAGCTCGCACTTTGGGATGAGTCGAGATTTGGTATAGCAGCACGATTAAATTGATTGGAAGTTGCGTGCTGCTTCTGGAAATGGCGATGGAGGATGGAGGATATTGGACCGAGGGGCAGCAGACATTGCGGTTGCGGCAAGCTGCCCATTGAAATCACCAAGCGGCAGATAATCAAGCAGGCCGAGCTTGAAATCTCACGCGGTAGGTTTAAACTTATCAAGATTTTTTCCAAATTATTTTCCTCGTCGGGCGCAATTTTAATAAAAATAAGAATGCTTCTTGCAAGCAATCTCTTGATGAGGAAACCATAAAATTACTAGAATAATAATACATTTTCAGGTGCAAAAAATATAAATCGGTTAATCTTATGGTGAAAATGGAACGAACCATTCTTCGTGGCTTCGTCGAAGAAAATTCAGTCATGTGTGACGTTTATGAAGTTGAAAGGTGACCATTGGCTGAGACAGGGAATGACTCGGCAGGGCGAGTGAGTGTCGATGATGTCATCGTCAGCGAGTACTCGCGCCTACGCTTTCCTCCGCTCTTCCTTTTTCTCTCTTAACCAAAGAGTTTCCTCTACTATAAACGCTTCTTATCCCCTCTTTCCTCGATCCGACGCTCCTCCCCCCGATCTCCTCTAATTCCCTATCAACCAAAAATCCTCGATCTCCCTTCTACGCAAGTTCCCCTTCAAAAATTCTCCCTTGGACCAAATATCCCCCTCCCTCCGAACACTTCACCCTAAATCCTTCTTCATTCCTGTCGTTCTTTCCCTATCCAGACTCTTCGTTCCTCTGCTTTCAACTCATCCTGTTTTTTTTGTTCCAGTCTTCTCCGATACATCCACCTTTTTCTTCCTGCAGTTCTCTTAACTCTGTTTTATTCTCTCCTCGATCTTCGATCAATATATTTTCATTGTACAAAATAATGCATTTGTATCAATCTCTCTTTGCTCGTTCTATCAAAGAGCTCGTGCATATGGTATACCCCCTACCATTTTGTATCTATCCGTAGAATCTATTTATCCTTTCCTCTATCCGAGTATTCGTATCTCTCTCGTAAGCATTACTCTGCTGAATCTCACAGTGGCTCCTCGTTCGACCCAGCAACTTCTTCCCACACGAGGCAAATCTTCTGGTTCCCCCATCGAGAGGAAAGGCTTCGGTTCCGTCTTGTCTCTCTCTCTCTCTCTCTCTCTCTCTCTCTCTCCTCCCCCCTTCCACAATCCACTTCTTCTCATCTTCTCTACCCCCCCCCCCCCGCAATGATTCGCCGTCTCGTCCTGGCCGATTCCGCCGATCCACACTTTGCGCCGCGCGCGGCCGAGCAAGCAATACATATAACGTATATATACTACCGAGGACACGAGGCTCGAACGTGCCTCGGACATCGCTGGGACTTGGCTGCCTCTTTGCCTTTACCTTTACCTTTGCTCGCCATTGCCGTTGTCTGCCTCTGCCTCTCCATATACCGGTTATGCAGATGGAGCTCCTCAGCCTCAGCCAGCCTCGCTCTCCATTCCCCCCCCCCCCCCTCGAACCTCCCTTCAGTCTCGCCAGAAAACTCTCATCCACCGTGATCTTCCATTTTCTTCAATTTTCGCCGAGCAGGAAATGACCCGGTTCAGAGAGAAAACCAGTAATACTCTGCATCGGTATTTAGCATGGACTTCGAGTGATTATTATATACATGTATAGTCAGGAGAGAAAGAAACATTAATTGGTTTATTGGCAGAGGGAAATATACAAAGTTCTTTTTACTTTTAACAAGAGTTTGGCAAACTGTTCTTTCAGTCAAGGATTTTTATGGGGAGAGTGCAAGAGCTTCACAGACCCTACCGGTTCTCGAGGGCGATTTGTAGTGCGTTAATCTTAAGGTGGAATGCCTTTCTCTCCAGGATATGATGAACAGGAGTCAGGTCCTGGGAGGATAAAGCAGTTCTTCTCGTGGGCGATAAAAACTTACGACCAAGGGAGAAAAATTAATAATCGTTTGGCTTGTTGAGTACCCTCGAGTGGCGACTCCATGCTGGACTTGGTATCTCTTCGCGAGACTTCTTTTTCTCCTCCATTCTCCTCCTTTTCTTCTTTTCATTCAACTCTTTCATTCTATGTAGTTTTACAATCTTATTATAAGATTGTTTTTTTAAGTTTGTATCTGGTTAATTTTTTTGTACTCGTTTAATTCGATGTTTCTCTATCAGATTTGACAACTTCAATTCATGTCCGGAGACTCGTATGACATTCAGCGACAATTGATTATCTTTTACAAAGTGTCCGATAGAAGAAAAGAGTCTCGCTAGGGAGCTGTCGAAAGAAGTTTTGCAACTCTTCGTGGCCGGTGGATCAGCTTTCTGCTCGAGTGCCAGACCCAAATTTATTCCAGAAACGTCTCGTGCATTCGAAGGGCGAGCTCTCCAAGGAATATTACGCGATTTTGGACGTTTCACGGATGATCCATGAAGAGGAAACTAGGGGACGTCCAAAAGTTCATCAATTATCGCTAATTAATTTCAGATATGAATGATTTTTTTAATTTTAAAACAAGACTTTTGGGGAGTTCTAGAAAATATACAAAATCTAGAATTATTGTTTAATTGATTTATAATTCGAGTTAGAAACAAAAAGAAGTATATTCTAGAGCAAGATTTTTAGGAAATTTTCAACGTGGAAAAAATTACAAAGTTGAATTATTTAGAATATTGTTGGTTAAATCGGCCATATTTTTCTTAAGACAAGTTTTGTTTTCGCTTTGAACTGAGTAGATTTGAGAAACTCCTTGAGTAGTCGTGACAAGCCGAGACAGGCGTGCCAATTGTTTACACAACAACACACGTTGCCCGTATCGACAAATATACACGGTAGCTTTTGCGACCGTCACGCGTATCTTCCAAGAAACGAAAAATATGCAAAGCAGTTTATAAACTTTCGCAAAAGATTATAAGCACAAACCGATTTTAACAATAAGGTTGACTAAGAACAAAAAGAATAAGAATTGGGGGAAAAATTCATTTTAAATTGAGATACAAATTATCTGCTGTTCATTGTTATCAATTCTCACAAATTTGTAATTCAACAGGAGCTAAAGATCACTGACGACATTTTCTTTTATTATATTTGGAACGGAAATGATTATTTCTTGATTTACCAGTTTCCTTTTCTCTATTATCACTTTTCCATGAATTTGTGAATAATCTTTTGTTTCGCCATTAGCTGCAAAATGTTTCTGAATAAT
Organism: Prorops nasuta; assembly: GCF_024137725.1. Lineage (NCBI taxonomy): Eukaryota > Metazoa > Arthropoda > Insecta > Hymenoptera > Bethylidae > Prorops > Prorops nasuta. The sequence goes on from NW_027116806.1 coordinate 4,517,584, forward strand.
GATTCTGCATACGTGTGAATAATTGAGAGGAAATGACGCGGGAAAAATTTCAGTGTGGAAAATTCTAGTTTGCGGTAGCTGTGACGGGTCTAAAAATTGGTGGCTACGAGGTTAAAATCTATCAGTTTCCGTGACGGAAATCGCTCGATATTTTATTCGAAAAACCAAAATTGTGAGATTTTATAATTTCCATTTCTTTTAGAATTTTGAACAAAAAATGAAATTTAAAAGGAGACTTTTAGAAACAATTCGTTTATTTAAAGATTCTTTATTGCTTATCGACTAATTGTCGTCGAGCAAAGGTCGTTTCTCTAGCGGTGTTTATCACTCCGCGTGATTTTGGAAGGTCACTGACTCTTCATAACTAGGCTAGACGAGCTTTGCTCCTATGATGCGAGATCCACTTGACCCAACACGTTCCGACTCAGCACCGTTATGGGGAGCTGATAAATCAATATTCATTTGAGTACTCCTCGCTCTACCAGACTACTACTACAATTTCAAAGTAGGCAGAAATACGCTCCTTCCTGATTCTCTCTCTCTCTCTCTTTCTCTCCCTAGCCTGTTATCATTCCCTATATATCTGAATAATCTACATTTGGTCATTTCCATGAAAGGAACTGTGGCTTGTCAACGCGTAACTAGCTCCTGCACAAGCTAAATTGATCTTGGGTGAAATGCTACAGATTGCGATAAATATGAATTGAAAAAACTGGAAAGTACCTAATTGGACGAGGACTGTAAAGAATGGATCACTCGAGGAAAGGTAAGAATATAAAAGAATAACATATCTAAATGACCTGCAAATTTAATTAAAACTGGAATATACTTTATAGCATAGATGAATTTGATACCGGAGAACGTTTAATTGGGATAATAAGGAGACCAGGAGGAAGATGACGAGGAAGAATAGATCAGAGATGGAAATAGAGCAGAATCGTGGTAGAAAGAGAGAGATCGAGTGTGTATGTGAGGAAAAGGGAGAGAATGAGGAGAGTGGTCGATTACGGATGGAGGAGATACTGTAGATAGCGAAAGAATATTTCGAGCACCCCAATGGAAGCCATTAGGAGGCAAAGGCGGTTGGGCCAGTCTTGCATCTCGGTCACTCTTGTTGGATTCAGTTGCTGGACCGAGTCTCGAGTGAGGGAGGAGGGGGCGGGGGATGGTTGGCCGGTCAAGCCACATTCCGTTGGCCAACCGACTCCTTCGAACCCTTCCTCCCCCTCCCCCTACTAACTTCCACTCACCTCTTCTTCTCCTCTCTGAGGTAGACGCCAGAACCTCTTATGAACCATCACGATATGTGCCCGCCAATATTATTTCGACCGTTTCAACTTTCCGTCAAACAGCCTTGTCAAACTCCCCCATAATTTTCTCACACCTAACAACACTCTTGCTCGCTCGCACCGCAATACCACAAATATTATTTCCACCTATTTCTTCACCAATCCCTACGGTTTCCTCAATATCTCGTCGCTATCCATCCCTTGACATTTTTTCATCGTCTATCTTCGGATTTCTTACCCTACCTTTTTATACTCTTTCACTTCTTCTTCTTCTTCTTCTTGCCTCTTTCATTGATTCATTTGTCATACGTCTGCATGTACATTTTTCACGTGGGTAAGATGGAACGTCGATATTAAAAGTTTTAATAATAACAACGAAGAATCACGAATGTAAATTTAAGTTCAACCTTTTCCTTGAGAGCCAAGTACGAGGTCTGACTTGTGCAAACCAGCGGGTAGGAGGGAGATAACAGATCCAACCAAGTCCGGTTTGGGAAGGTTCAAGATCCTCGACTGCGCCTTGAAAATTTGCGAATAATCGCTCAAATGATGTATACATACGTCTATGTATGTGCCATTTGTTCTTACGTCACACTCGACTTTTCCTCATCGACGTCGTCATAATATTACACACGTGCATCGTGAATAACTCTGATAATTCTTAAGATTTTGTTTAAAAGATTTTCAAATTGATTGGGTCAAGTTTTTGATGAGAAAAGACGTTTAACAAATTGTTTATAAAAATGTACCAGGGATAAATGCTTTAGCGCAGGAGGCTAGGTGGTTTGGGAATAGTTGAAGAAGACTCTGGAATGAACATTGTAAAAAGGGATTGGATTTTTCGGTTTACGACGAGAAGCAAGCGGAATAATTAGAAAGGGATTGTCGGTCGAGGAAAGGCGTGTCTTACGTGACATTGTTAGTTTTTTATGGTAGAGAAGGACAAGGAGATTCCGAATCGAATCTCGCCCACGCCGAGCTTCCCGAGAGAGCTAGCTTCAAATCTCGTTGAGGCCTCCTCCGCAGCATCCACCCGCGAACCCTGTCTTCTTATTTCTCCCCTCCATCTCTTCCTCACGGACCCGTATCCAGAACGCTTCCAGTGCTTCCACGCCAAAGAATGCTGAAACAAGCTGGTGTGCGCAATCTTTTATCTCCACTCCCAAAATTGAACTCGGTAGCTTCTTCGGAAGAAAAAAGTAGCTGAAACTGCAGCACGCGATGAAATCCCAGTTCTTGCCACTTTTCCCAAACCAAAAATGCTACCTGCTGCTGGACCTATTCCACTTAACGAGATGTCCTCGAGTTCGAAAATTCGAGGTGATCGTTTGGATCGAGTCAATGGGCGGCCATCTTGGCAAAGAGGGCGCTGTTTTATTTATCTCGGCGTTTAAGCATACAAAATATTCCTGCGCCTTTGCAAGAAATGCTACTATTCTAAAAAGTGTGCTAGCTGAGACTGTCTGAGAGTCGCAATGGAGGATGAAGAATGAAATTGCGAATGAGTTTTCGTTGTGGGAGAGTCGAATCGTTCTTTCGATAGCGGGATAGGCTCGTTAGGCCAGATTGATGGTTTAAAAAATAAGTCTGGTGTCTACGCCAGTGTAAAAGGTTGCTGTCTGGGGCCGTGTCGGTTCAGAGGGGAGGGGGAAGATGCTCGAGAGCGGAGCGGACCCTCTTCGGTCGAACCCCGAGGGTCTCACACGGCGAAAGGACGCAATGGAGGGGCTCGGGTAACAAAGATGGCGGCCGAGGACAGAGGCAAAGGGGGAGAACTGACCGGATGGCCTTGGTTACCAGCCGACTATAACTGACTCTCGTTCTGTGCCACAGGGCGGTATCTCCGATTTCGACCGCTTTTTAAGCCACTGGCAGTCCGACTCCCGCCTCTCCTAGCCCCAGTATATCCTCATCCCCCCATTCCCCTCTCTTTTGCTCGTCTACCTCCACCCCCCTACCTGTTATATTTCTTCCAACTCTTTTCTCTTTAAATTCTACCTCTCCTATACGCTACTTCCATTTTTACTAGCTCTGATACTATTTCTCCTTCAAAATAAATTCATAGTGCAAGGATGAATGGCCCGGTTACTTGCCCACTACCGACTGCTATTGCTCAACAGAAACTACTTACGTGACCCAAGCATTTTACATATTGTAACACGTATGGGCGTCGTTCAACGTTGCTCATTTACATATTCAGTTCGTTAACTTTATTCTCTGTCCCACCATCCTATTATTACATCCAAATGTGTTAATAAACTTTAGAATTTAGCATTTCATAAGCTGCGTGTTCGTTTTTTCAATGTGCACCTACGATAATTGTAATTCAATTGATCACATTGAGATGTAACGAAGAGTTAATCTACAACTTAACAGTTTTAGGTAGATTCTATAAATTAAATTCTTATGTGAAAATTTGCCATGAAATCTGAGGCTCTAGTAACGACGTGCTCAAACTCCAGGTACGACAGAGCACCGTCGCAGTCGATGTCGCTCTCCTCGAGGATTTTTCTGCACACTATGTCTACTTCCTCGGTGCTTAAACCTCCTTGTACCAACTGGCGACAAGCGTGCTCCAAGTCCCTCAGTCCCAATACACCGTCGTCGTCAAAGTCTACAACAATTAAAAAAAAAATACATTAACGCGTATTCTATTTCCTTCTCAATTCATTACTATACTATTTACCACTGATTCATAAAAATAAACTTGATTTGTTAAATATTTTAAACGACGAATGTCTTTAATTTCTAAAGGCCTGTTATTATTCTCTATACTTTCTATCCTATTCATAAAAATTATATAGTGTAGTCGCATAATGTAATCACTCTTAACGGGAATCCGTATACCGACATTATAGAGCAAAAACTATTTCACATGCAGCTTCGTTATTTGTTGACGGATTGTAAAGTTATTACAGGTTTTTGGAAATGCCAGAAGCTTATCTACTAAGTTACGTTAGGAAAATTAACAAAAAATGAAAAAAGTTTTGTTTAAATAAATATATTAGCATTATTGAGAAACAACAATTAAATCGCAGAATTCCCCAACGTACTTCACTAGATAATGTTCTTACGTTTCCAAAAAGTCGACAGAAATGCAAATCCGTCAAGAAATGACGATGCTGCATGCGAAATAAATAATAGAAGAATTTCGTGTTCGGGAAGTCGCCAACACGAAGTTCTTCTATTATTTATTCCAAATGCAGCATCGTCATTTCTTGACGGATTTGCATTTATGTGGACTTTTTGGAAACGTATGAACATTATCTAGTAAAGTACGTTGGGGGATTTTGCGATTTAATTGTTGTTTCTCAATAATGTTAATTTATTTATTTAAACAAAAATTTTTTTCATTTTTTGTTAATTGTCTTAACGTAACTTAGTAGATAAGCTTCTGGCATTTCCAAAAACCTGTAATAACTTTACAATCCGTCAACAAATGACGACGCTGCATGCGAAATAGTTTTCGCCCTGTAATATCGGTATACGGACTCCCGTTAACACTGAAGCTATCAAAACCATTTCAAAGTATAAATATATGTACACATAAAGGGTCCAGTATTAACTAAAAATGCAGAATGCTGTGCCGAGAGAGAGAGAGAGAGAGAGAGAGAGAGAGGGGGGGGGTATCACTGGCCCTATGCTTTTCCGCGGAAAGTAATTATATTTCTTTTTAATATTTTTACTTTCTACAATAACCATTAAATGTTGCTCTTAGACTGTTTTCATAATGACATTGTAAAAAAATGTACAGTCATTTGTAGCGCATGATACGCACACTCACGAAATCCTTGACTAGAGTGTAAGAATATAAGCCCTGCTAAAATCTATATTTTTAATTCTCTGAGCTTAACTATATTTATCTAATATTTATTGTTTCTTAAGAGCTACCGTAGATCCTGAAGGCGTAGAAAACTTTCAAATCTCTAGGTGCATGCTCGGAAAAAACCGACATCATCTCGAGGAACTCCTCGAAGCAAATGCCTTCAGCATTTGCTGAATACCCTGAGGACTCTTGTCCCTTTGTAAAAACCTCCGAAATACGTTGTCTAAACGGATTTTCCTGAAAATAGTATCAGGTAAGGTGTTGGTTAAGAAAAATTAACAAACATACAATTTAAAGTATATTACTTAGTATTATTGATTATATTCATATGTATACCTTTAATTCTGGTATTCGTGCCAAATAGGACAATGGCAATCTGACCGTAGATGCATCTTGTGATGTCATGACCCTTGGTATCATTCCTGGATCTCCCATCTCACGAAAACGTTTGAATATCCTATCGACGAAAAAACAATATAAGGATCATTATCAATACTTCTAAAAAGAAAATCAAAGCCAATAATTGATTGTAACTTTCGTAATAACTTCTTTTTAAGATTCTCTAATTCCATGCTTATGCCCTTTCAGTTCATTCAAAGTAAACGTTTACTTTAATTATTGGTGAACTTTCAGCATACCTTAAAATTTCCTTACGCGTGAAAAACGTGCAATCCTGATAATCCTCCAACTGCTCTTCAGAAAAAGTAGCTACTTTATTTCCCATGATCTTTTTTCTTCTTTCTCAATTTTCCTGCATACGTTGTTGGCAGATTTTGTGACGAAACTATAGTTATAAATAGTGGACTTTTAAAACTGAAAGTTGATCATTTTTCCTTCCCCATATTTAAACCTTCTTTAAAAATCAACAGATGATAATATTTATGTAAATACAAGTTCTTGTTGGTTTGCTTTCAAGAGTATTACTCAACCAATATTTTAATTATGTGTCCTTTCTGTTTCAAAGTTAACGGGAGACTAGTTGCGCTTCACACCCTAGAAGTTCAATACGAAATCGTGCCATCTAATAAACAGGGTGTGTCTCGCCGCACCCACTTTCAGAAGCCTCACTACTCTAAGTATTCTCCAAATATACCCGTTGATATATGTTTACATAATTATTTAAATTAATAATCTTTTCAATTTTGCGAAATATTCGAAGGAAGAATATTTAAGTTATAAAAGTATTTATTGTAAAGGATACGAACGACTAATAGTACAATAAATTATAATATTTTTTAGCAAATTAAATAATCAATCATAATGGTCTTCATACAATTCTTTGCTATCAAGTAAATGTTCAAGGCACTCTTTAAATTCATCCTCTTCTAAGCCAGAATCTAAAAATGTATGATATTTTTTAATGTTTTTCACTTTTCTCAGTTGTTCATGGAGCGATTCATACATCAATCCCAAGCTACTTCCACTATGAATTCCAGCCATAACAGGAACGGATTTAACATCTACACAAAATGAATTAAGATAATGAATGATGACATATTATTATAATAATTATTAAGAGAAATTTAAAATCCTACCGATTCCTACAGGCCATCCTGCGATATTACCATTCTCCGTTACATTCGTATTAAAAATATTCGGATAGGGCGTTTTAATCTTCAAACCAGACTCAATTGTGGATAGATAAGTGGCCGTTGTACGACAAGTACAAGCCAAAAATAAAGTCATCATTTCATGTACACTGGAGCATTTATAGGCTGGTTTGGAAATTTGCTTCTTAGCTTCAGAGAGTGGCCTTTTTAGTCTATCTTCAGGAACTCCTCGTAAACTAATGCACTGCATACTTCTTTCACAACTAATATCACAAAATGGAGTTAGACTGGTCCACAAAGCAGAATCACTATCTGCAAAATCATCCAAAATATCAATCAAATCTCGTTTTTCTATCATAGGAAATGGCAGGGTCAGGCTGGTAGCTGCTGCTTTTCTGCCTAATTTGTTTAAGTCTGCGCATAAATCTGATAAGACAATATTGGAATACTCTTTACGTCTATATCTCAGAGTTAAGGTGTCCAATGCTGTTGCAAGCAGGGCACTACTGTGATATTTTAATTCTGGATTATAATTCAAATACTGAAATTTCCTTGGACTTCCACATTTAAATAAGCTATTTTCTCCAACACAAAGTGGACTAAACAAAGATGAATTCTCTGAGATGCATTGCCAGGACAATGCAGTATTTATGGCCTTCACTAGACTTTTCATAGATGGTTCAGTGCTTTCATAATTGATAGAAGGAAAGCATATGATGCTTTTTCCATACTCATCATGCAAATGCTGAATGCAAGAAGATCCTAACCCACCAAAAGCATCTGTGGAATCTAAAAGTATCTAATTTTCATATAAAAAGAATAGTATTAAATATATAATAATTTAAAATATAATTGTAATATTTGTAGTTACAAACCTGAAATCCTTGCAAAAAATCACATTCCTCTACATATTTTCTTATTTTATCTGAAAAATCATCAGCAAATTGGGGTTCATTCCATAAAGCACGGCCATACGTGAATACATCGAAAGGTTGTTCTGAGCATTCATGCTTGTATTTTTTTATAAAGCTTAGAGTTCTAGGATGATATCTTGGTATTAGATAGTCTGCCCATGTTTTAATTGAATTCTCCAGATCATAAAAATGCTCCTCCAAGTCCTTTGATGGTCTATCCAAGTCTTCAATAAATTTTGGTTTAGCTATAGCAGATTCAGTGGATACTTCCAAATTTTCATCATCCCATAATATTGGTTCATTACTACCACTGTTAGATGTATCATACAATGTTCCCTGTTCATTTAAATATCCATTTGATCCTTTTAAGTCTACGACTAATAATCTTGGTGTATAAGTAACTTCTCTCTGAAATGTTAATATTTTCCTAGATACTTAATAATTGATTATATAAGGTATTTCATTTAATTTGCCCAGAGTATGAACACACACATTCATTTATCTTTTTTAGTATAAAAGATATCACTTCTTTCCATAGAACCTTTCTGAAAATACTCTTTATTCATATATCCGAACAGCATTTATGCGAAAATTGATCTTTTGTAATTACAAAGATAGATGAATTTTTCATTCACACTCTTAGTTGAATTAATGAAAAACTTCAATAAATCTAATCTGTTCTAGCCTTACTTTTTGTGTTTCCCCTTCTCTATACAGCACATCATGATTAATCTCTGAAGGATTTGCAGGATCATAAGAAAAATTAGTTTCCTGCAAATAAAAGTTTAACTTTATTTTTGACAGAAATAATTCCGCATACGACTTCTACTTCTATTTATTAAGGCTCATTGATTTTAAAGGGAGAGGTTAGATTTTCCATCTTACCTGGATATTCCACCAATGTGTCCCAATAAAATTAGAATAATGGCCTAATTGAATTGTCACTATTTCTCGAGTCATTATTTGTTTTATTGAAATTTTATTGTTTCATTTCCTAAAGAAAATTGAAATAAGATTTCTCCAGGTATCATTCCTTGCAGTACTACGGTAGTACCAGGACCAGGTAGTACCGATTACCGAAAGTACTGTCTACACTTGGGCCACTTGGCAACTCTGCCGAATAGCCAGTATAGCGGGTATAGCGGATAGCGTGGCATAGCGCCTAGCGGAGCTGGGCGGAGCCACTATAGCCGTAGTGTTGGGTGTTTGCATGGTGTTTGTGTATTCAGCCCAGACGGCCCAGACACAGTTGCGGAATTGTTGAGAAATTCTTTTTAAACTTTTACTTCTATTGGATAAAATTGTAGGATCTAAAAGTACTAGCCAATAACATACATCGCTCCCTCAAAAGTTGTCTGAGCTAAATGCCCTCGTTGGATAATGTAGATTGTTGCATCCCCGTTATATCTACTCTTTTTACACTCTTTGGATCGAATTTATAAACCAAACTTAAGCTCGAATCTCAGTAATTGAAGGTTAAAGTGAGACAATTGATCTTAGCTAAGACCGTACTAAGATTAAGTTTCGTTTATAAATTTAAGCCTTTACTCTTTAGCCTATTGCAGCCTGTTGCATTGCTTGCACTTTCTGCATATTTTATTTAAGTTATATATACTTCGTTTGAGATAGTAGGTTTGTTTTTTTGTCTTGTGCACTGCTGCACTAGTTCAATGAGTTAGAGTGAGAAAACAATATGTTTGTCTTATTTCAACTAATTGCACCAGTTCAATAGTACAGCGGAAAAAAACAGACTTAGTAACACGAACAAATCTGTTGATATCAAGAAATAGTGCATATTTTCCGAGATCTACGAAAAATTTAATTTTTTATCTAAAGCGTCATTATGTCTAAACATTCACAAAAAATAAATTCAAATACAGGAGAATGCCCTAAAGTTACCAACATTCAATTGGTAGGTTATTTCAGCATAGCTTCTGAAAATAATGAACGAATTTATAAACCTGATTGTTCAATGTTGAGATATTTCAAACCGCCTCAGAACTATAACCATTTAAAGTTTGATTTAAACACAACATTGCATGAAGATAAAATGACTAATAAAGAAGAAAAGCTTACTTTTATGTTGAAATGGATTAAACAAAATTTTCCAAATATATTTACAAAAGATATTAATAGACACTGGTAAGTATTACACGTGCATTATAAAATCATTAGACTTTTACTAGTAATTTTTTTTAATTTTATACAGGAAGAAGCCTGACTTTATAAGTTTTAGAGGCACATTTAACAAAATTTTATGCTCACCATATGAGGACTTTAATGGATGGATAATTTGCGCTTGTAAATTTCAAGGTATTATATATCTTTCATTATTTAAAACGGATGAAGAAAAACAGAAGATTGAAAGCAGATCTGAAACTGTAGAAAATTTTTTAAAATGGGGATTTAAATTTGAACAATATGTATTTTCAGGTATTTATCCATATGTAACAATTTTTTAATATATTTAACTTTTTTAATTATCAAATTGTAAGTGCAGAAAAACTATATGCTATGGTTAATTCTTTCTTTAGATTCTCCTGATTGTGAGCCAGATTTTACAAAGCCTGTATCCAATACAGATGAGTTTTGCTGTATTTTTAAAAGTCAATTTGGAAAATTTAAATTGCTTTATGGGGCAGAAATAGATGGTGTTATTTCAGATAAAAAAATTGATAATATACTAAAACAAAATGTAGAATTTGTTGAAGTGAAAACTAATGGGGATAAAAATGATCATACATTACAAAATTGTTTAAGAAATAAAAATAAATATGTAAAGTGGTGGGGACAATCCTATCTCGTGAATATTCCACATATAGTTTGTGGTTTTAGGAATAATAAAGGTATAATAACATCCATGATGAATCTTCACTTGTCAACTTTGGAGGTATATAATTTTGGTAAAAATTTAGTATTAATAAATGTAATAAAAATTATATTTTTCTTTTATTTATAGAAATTTGTACGAAAAATTGATAAATGTCATAGATTTGCACTGCAAACGCTAACATTCATTTATGACAGTGTTGTAAAAAACTATGATGAATGTATATATAAATTTTCATATGATTTACACCATAAAGATATAATTTCCATGGAAGAATTAAGTCCAGATGATCAAAACTATGCATTTTTGACTAGCGATTTTATAAAAGAAGCAGTAAATTTTAAAAAGACTAATAATGAGTTATTTGATTAAATTATGATTACATTCACTAAATTGGTCTTTTTTAATTATAAATATTGCTCTGTGAACCAAATGATTTTAGCATTAATATAAATCTTGCTTTTTTAAATTTTACAATACATTTTTAAGTTTCTTCTACTAAGTGCCTTTTATACATACAAAATGTTAGAATTCTATGTATATACATTAAGGATATTAATTTGTTTCAATACTAATACGTATGTTTTAAGGGGCCTTCTTTGGCAAAGAAGGCTTGTTTACTAAGTGGTTTATACTTGCTATAACATAGAATTTCTATAGCAATAAACGGAATAAACCAATGACAATAAACAGACCAAAAACAATGAAACTTCATACTATTCTAGCACCCTAATAAAAAAGGTAACATTTCTACTACTTTTAGTTTTAAATTATTGCATTTCAATTTACGACTGGTTACTGGAAGCTGGACTTGCTAGTTTTGATAGCTTTATTAAGTCATGGAAAGAACATTTACAACATTTTTTCTTAGCTACTGTGTAATAATAAAAGCAGGTTGTAAGAACAGTTACAATGAAGATGATAAAAGGTGGAAATACTGCTTTTTTCTTAACGGGAATCCGTATACCGACATTACAGGGCAAAAACTATTTCGCATGCAGCGTCGTCATTTGTTGGCGGATTGTAAAGTTATTTTGGTTTTTGGAAATGCCAGAAGATTATCTACTGAAGTGTACGTTGGGCAAATTAACAAAAAATGAAAAAAAAGTTTTGTTTAAATAAATATATTAGCATTATTGAGAAACAACAATTAAATCGCAAAATTCCCCAACGTACTTCACTAGATAATGTTCTTACGTTTCCAAAAAGTCGACAAAAATGCAAATCCGTCAAGAAATGACGATGCTGCATGCGAAATAAATAATAGAAGAATTTCGAGCTCGGGAAGTCGCCAACACGAAATTCTTCCATTATTTATTCCAAATGCAGCATCGTCATTTCTTGACGGATTTGCATTTTTGTCGACTTTTTGGAAACGTAAGAACATTATCTAGTGAAGTACGTTGGGGGATTTTGCGATTTAATTGTTGTTTCTCAATAATGTTAATATATTTATTTAAACAAAAATTTTTTTCATTTTTTGTTAATTTGCCCAACGTACACTTCAGTAGATAATCTTCTGGCATTTCCAAAAACCTATAATAACTTTACAATCCGCCAACAAATGACGACGCTGCATGCGAAGCAGTTTTTGCCCTGTAATGTCGGTATACGGATTCCCGTTAAGATGGGATTATTTTATCTCTAGAGAAAATTAGTAACTTTTATGTTTTTCATAAAATAATTTTAAAATTATCAGTGATGCATTATTTATATTTTTAAGATGAAAATAAATCATAATAAGACTTTATTGGGCTAATTATTTTTTATGTCATAAAGCATAAATGGTAGAAATAAATATAATAAATTCGTGTTTGGGCTCATTCTCATTTTTAAAATGCTTATAATATATTAATAAGAATATAAAAATATTGTTCGATTATAAATATATAAGTTAGGGTCAGAGTGATTTTGATTTTGCTCCGTTTACTGTCATCATCTGATTGGGTTTATTAACATGAGCTCGTCGCTAGTCTAAAGCCTCCTGGAAGGGATTGTATACTCGCGCGGAATAAGGGCCTTAAAATATTTGTTTCTTTTTTCTGAAATCAGACAATTTTCCTAAATATGTATTGTAGGAAATTGATTTGTGCGTGATTCGACTGTAATGTGATATGTAAATTTAGCTAGGAAAATACTAAGTAAAGCTAAAAAAAACACATTATCTTTATAGTGTATAATATCAATAATCCTTATTACATTTATTTATGTCAATCTATAATCTTTAACCCATAATAGCCTCCAACACTTGCCAAAATGGCGAAATTATCCTTATTTGTAATAGAACAATATGTACAATTTTCGAAATGTAACTGTAGTAATTACGCTTTTTTTTCCTAAAAATAGTTAAAGTCATGATTTGACATTTATACAGGGTTAGCCAGATAAAACGCCTGAGACCATGTACATAAAATGCTGTTAAACTTTGTAATTATTAGAGATAGCAATTTTTGCTATTTTTGAAGTGTCTTTTGATTTCCGTTCAAAAAGGCCTTATTACAAAAATTGCTATCTCTTATAATTATGAAGTTAAACAGCATTTTATGTCCATAGCCTGAGGCGGTTTATCTGGCTAACCCTATATAAAGAATTAAGCGTATGTTCTAAAGGTGTGATTTATATCTAAAAAATAAAATCTACTATTATTAAATATATTTGTGTATGTATAACTTGTATAAAAGTTACCAGAAAATGATAATATAATTATATTTTAAAGGGTTTAAAGCGCTTTTTTTTCATATTTACCTAAGTTTTAAAATGTGCCTGTAAATAATATTAAAATCATACTTACGAGACACAACTTAAAAATAAATACACAGCTAATATTTAAATAATTAAAAAATATCAAGTTAATTATACATAAATCCGTATCATCTGTAATTAATATTTCATCTTATCATAGATAGTCGATAGTTGATATTCTTTGTATAGTATATATGATTCATAATAAACAGATAAAATCCCTTCTCTTCTTGCACGATTGTAAATATTACACTATCAATTTAATTTTCACTGACAGTTCGCTCAGTCGTTGGTAGAAAAGGATTTTGTGAAGACATATTGTTGTGCCTTTGAGTATTTAATAATGTCAACCAAGTCTTGCATGAAAATCAATTCAAAATTTGGTCCATGTCCTGATATTACTGATATCAAAGTAGTGGGCTATTATAGCATAGTAGAGGAAGAGTACAGGGCACCCCAAAGAGATAAAAAGTTAATTGTAAAATCCGATTGTTCAAAGTTGAGATTTTATAAGCATCCAAAAGGTATTATAAATTATAATTTAAACATAACAACAACAAGAGATGAGGTAAGAGAAAAGACTGAAGCTCTAAATTTTCTGTTTAAATGGATATCTGAAAATATGTCAGTTATACAAGAAAAAGATTCGAATGGACATTGGTATTTATTTAAATACTTTGCCAAATATCAAATCAATTCTTTTTTTCATTTAATTTTAATTAGTTTTTATACCATAGGATTAAGCCACATTTTGTAAGCATCAAAGGTGCCATTGGCACATTACTATGCACACCATCTGAAAAATATAATGGATGGATTATTTGTGCTGTTAAACTCCAAGGTATTATATACCTCTCAGTATATAAAACAGATAAAGAAATCCAGAAATTGTCAAAACAAATCAATTACAAGAGTAAATATACAAAATGGGGTTTTAAGTTTGAGCAATATGTATTATCAGGTACTTATAATATATAATAAATAAATTTTCAGAAAAATACATTTAACTTTTCTTTTCGAGTTTTTCGAATTGCAGAATAAAATATATAGGGTGTTAGAAAATTTCCAGATCCCTAAAACAATTAAGGAGCGAAGTTTGTTTGAAGTAATCTGTTGAATAAATATTTTAAGATTTTTATACAATTTTTACATACCACGTGGTGATTTTAAATTGACTTTGGTTGAAGTACTAAAAAGCGTATGACACACATCTTAAGTTTTTTTTTAATCATACATCGTTATTATATGTACTATTATAGCGAATCTCGAGAGCTTTCGAGGATTCCTTATGAATGGACCATTCAATTCAAGTGTCTATGATATATTTGGGTTCGAAATTAGAGGTAGATAAACGAATGCATATGTTTATATTTGTATCAGTTACACCATTACTTCAGAAAAATCCAAATTTATGTACACAATTTCTAATCTAAATATTCCACAAGCATCTGGATTGATTAGTAGATTTATGTGATTTAAGAAGTACTCCCGAGATCAACTACAATAACAAATAATACAATAAAAACTCAAGACATCTTTCATTCGTTCTTTAGTATTCATGCAAAGTTAACGCAATATTAGAATGTAGTATAATTTGATAAGTTTCCAAAAATATATATTCGACAGATTTGTTAAAAAATGCTTCGCTCTTTAGTTAATTTAGAGACCAGGGACTTTTCTAACACCCTGTATATTAAACTATTTTTTTTATAGATTCTCCTGATAGCGAACCAAACCCTGCGCAGCCTGTGGATAATTTAGAAGAGTTTTGTTGTGTATTCAGAACTCAATTTGACAAATTTACATTGCTTTATAGGGCTGAAATAGATAGTGTTAAATTACATAATAAAGCTGATGATTTGCTCAAACAAACGGCAGAATTTGTAGAAGTCAAAACTAATGGGGAGAGATACGATTATGCCTTCGAACATAAATTAAGGGATAATCATAAGTATATTAAGTGGTGGGCGCAATCCTACTTAGCAAATACACAGACTATAGTTTGCGGTTTTAGAAACTCTGCTGGTATCGTCAAATTCATAAAAAGCTTTAAATTGTCAAAAATAGAAGTAGGTATGATCTTTGCCTCTTCAATCTTTAATGAAATCATTAAAAATTACATTTTTATTTACAGAAAAACATAGCATGCAGTGATAAATGCAAAAGATCTGCATTACAAATACTAACATACATTCATGATAATGTTGTAAAAAACTATGATGAATGCATTTACAAATTTTCATTTGACGTTGATCAACAAGATACTATTTTCATGGAAGAATTAAGTCCATCTAACGAGAAATACAATTTTTTACCCAAAGATTTCATAGAAAAAGCAATGACCTTTCAAACTAATAATACAGCTTAATAGACTTAAAAAAAGCATTTTGAAAATGTTACAAATATCCTATTTTTATACGAATAAAAACTGTTGAGTATTATATATGCAAAGTGAAATATTTTATCAGTGAATATACACCCTAATGAGAATTATTAGAATGCATAACAAGCACAGCATTGGAACGTAGATGTTGGGATAAAGCCATAATATCACGTACAGCAAGGCTGTAACGAAACTCCAAGTAAAATAAAATTTGAGAAAAATAAACAATCGCGCGTTCAAAGAAGCCCTCGTTAGTTCTTGCATTAATTTAAGATCGATTACAAAATTGATTTATCAATGCCAACATTTTCTAAGTACTTTATCTTACATTATTTTTCTCTATCATTAACAATAGTTAAGATATTTTAAATAGCCATAATCATAGGGACACCCTTTATATATAAGCTTTTAAATTCTATATACAATATAATGCATTACGTGTCAATGTAACTTAATCCTGTAACCAATTTTATAAGTTAATAATACTAACAATTTTATCGTATCTTCGACATCCGATACTATATAGCCTTAGAAATAAACAGTAGCCTTGGCTTATCAAACTTTTCTTGTATGGAAAGAATATAGAATTTTGTATAGAGAGCATTCATACTTTTAACGTCGATTCGTTCAGTCGAAGCTATGAATAAAGAATTTTATTTAATCTGATATTTTTTGTGAATTTTTATCAATCATGTCTATTAAAAAGATTGACTTAAACGACCATTTCTATCCAGATCTTAGTGACCTTCAAATAGTGGACTACTACAGTGTCAAGGAAGAATTAGGGATAGATAATAACTCTAAGAAGAAAATAATTAAGCGCGATTGCTCGGCATTAAAATACTACAAAGAACCTGGTAGTTTTATAAACTTTGACCTGAATGTAACGATAGACCAAGATAATGTTAATAAAAAAAAGGAAGCACTAAATGATTTATTTGAGTGGATAACGGACAATTTTTCGCGTGTGCAAAAAAGAGATGAAATAAGTGGAGCATGGTTATTATTTTAATTTCTTATGAGTAATATTAAAAAGGAATTGTATTTCTTTAGTAAATAAATTTGTTCTGCATTTTGTGTCGTAGGATTAAGCCAACTTTCATAAGTGTAAAAGGCACTATAAATGCAATATTCTCGTCACCTATTGCATTCCACGAGGGATGGACGATATGCGCTATTAAATTTTTAGATATTATATATCTGTGTATATATATGCCTGATAAAGACAAATACAGGCCAACACCAATTGCAAACAAATTAAAAAAGTGTTTAATTTGGGATTTCAAATTCGAGCAATATTTATTATCAGGTATTTGTTTTTAAATTTATTTAATTTATCCATTTTTAATTGCACGGTAGCACCTTGATGGTAAGTAAAGAAAATAATATAAAAAAATCCGTAAAAGCCGGATTTCATACATTTGTATACCGCATACTCGAAAATTTTCAAAAACATTTAACTTCTTTTCACAGATTCCCCTTATACTGAACCAGATCCTACAAAGCCTTTACAAACTACAGACAAGTTTTATTGCGTATTTAAAAGTCAATTTGGTAGATTTAATTTGCTTTATATGGCAGATCTATATGGTGTCATGTCTGACACCAAAGTTGAAACTGTAGAAAAAAATACCGAATTCGTATTAATAAGAACAAGTAATGAATTTTATTGCTCTCCTAATAATAAAAAGGGCTTTCATAAAAAGTACAGTATCTTCTGGATACAAAGCTATTTATCAAACATCCAAAATATAGTTTATGGATTACGAAACGAAAACGGAATTGTTCAATCCATTAAAAAATTAAAATTAGGGGAAATCGAGGTAAGTAAATTTCGTTTTTTTTAATATTTGTTTAAGATAATAACAATTGTGCTATTATTTATAGGACATAATTGGCAATAGTGAACAATATAAAAAAGCGGCAATACAAACATTGACATTCATTTATGAAAGTGTTGTCAAAAACTATGATGAATGTATATATAAATTTTCATTGGATAAAAATGAAAATACCACCATACATATGGAAGAGTTAAGTCCATCTAACGAACAATACAATTTTTTGCCCATAGGTTATATAGAAAAAGCAATAAACTTCGAAAACAAATATTAATACACTTTAATAGATATAAGTTTTTATTGAATAATTAAGACACATTTTAAAGACTTTGGCCTAAGTTTTTTTTAATTGCAAACATCTCTTTATGGGACATTGGTTGGAGCATTAAGCCAGGAACTGGATTAATAAGCTCTAAATCCCGCAACTCATTTACTTTTAATTTTAAGTTGCTTTGTATTTTATTAATTTCAATATCACATTCTTTTTGATCTAAAAATTTAATAATATAATATTTAATATAAGGTGATTTTGAATAAAATGAACTTTTAACAAAGACTAACCTTTTACTAGCAACTCTTCAGCTTTCTTGGATGGCATTTTGATTAATAATGGACCAATGGTTATCCAGCTTTTGTCAGATTTTGATTTTTGCAAAGCTCTCATCCCCATACGGTCATCATTCCTCTTCTTATCAAGAGCAACAATTTCTTGTCTGTCTGTGAGAATCTCATTTGCCTTTGATTCCACTTGTTCCAAGTGCTTTAACATTTTTTGTATATCACCCATGGCCTGTAACAGAAAGAAAAAGAGTAATCATAAATAAAAGTACATTGATACAAAAGAAGTGGCAAATGTGCAAATGCTAAACTTACTTATTTAAAAAAAGTAGCTAGTAATTTTAAAAGTTTTCACAATCCATTTGCAAAGGTTTTTAGGAAAAAAAAGAATAAATGGAAATGCTTTAAGACAAAGCTATTCTTATAGCTCTGTCCTTCTGAGCTTCAAAACTTAAAAGTTTTTCTCTATCCTTCTTACGTAATGATTTTTGTTTGTTTGTAGGGTTTACATTTATAAAATTTGTATTCATTAACTTAGCATCTTTTTCTTTCGAATGCCCAATTCCTTTACGATCTATTTTCATAGTTGCTTTAATCGGATATTTCATTCCTTTGCCAGATGGCCCTAAACCAGTTTCTTCGTCCCAACCAGTATTTAGAAGCATTTGGTATCCCTTGTTTTGTTTTGAAATTGTATACATAACACTTTTTAATTTAGGCTTTGAATTAAATATATGCAATGTAGAGGACTCATGAGCTTTCAACTTTGTTTCATAAAAAGTAGTTTTACAAATTTCGCAATAAAATTCTGAAATTTCATCTTTCTCCTTTAAAACAATTTTATTTTCTTGAACTACATTAGTCTTTAAGATATCTAATTGGTGTTCTTGTTGCTCTACTTTTTGCTGCTCAGGCTTCTCTGGAATGGGACCAGGACAAGAGACATGCCTGCTTTTTAATAATGCCACTATATTAAAATGGTTCTTTTTTAATGCTAAACGTGCAGCAGTTAAACCAGACTTTTCCTTTGCTATTATATTAGCTCCTAATGATAGTAAATATTTAACAATTTCTATTTGTCCACAATATGCAGCTGACATCAAAGGTGTCCATCCAAAGTCATCGCACAGGTTAACATTTTCTGGTTTTACATAAGTTTGCAGAAACTTTAAGTCACATTGTTCCACAGCTTTCAATATTGCATTTGCACAAACAATTTGTCCACTATTTATCAATGTTTGATGTTTCTTTGTTTGTTTATTAAGTATGTGACCACTAGAGATGGAGTGGTTTTTAACTGAATTATTAAATGCTACATTTTGCTTTCTTTTTTCAATAGAACTTAACGGGTACTCTTGTTTAACAATGTTTTCGTATGCTAACTTAGCTTCATCCCCTTGGAATTTGAGCATATGCATACTTTGTTTTGATGCTTCATCTTCAATACATTCAGATTCACGAACAAAAATTTTCCATGGAAGCTCCATGAGCAACGATTAATACCATGAACCACCTTCTAGACTAACCAACTACTGTAAGAATGAATGAACTTGGCATTTACTGTTATCTTCAATAAAATAAAAGTCTTTTTTAATTAAGTAATAAATCCATGGTGATTTACAGTATTATGGTAGGTATTCTTGTATTAAAAAGAGCAATTTTTCATCAAAATTATATGAAAAGTATGTAGCACTATGTACTCAGTGGAAAATATATAAGTATTGAATATTGATTATTTACCTTCCCTTGCATACTCTTTTTCTCTCTCTGTTATACTTTGCCACTTCGAATAAAAACACAAATTCAACAAACTTAAAAAAAAATTTATAATGTTGCAAAAATACTTGTTTGCTTTAGCTACACTTGCCTAAATCTATTAGTCCACATAAAAAACGTAAAAAACTACTAACTTGAAAAATGAACAATGTATTAAATTTTTAGCTTTATTATTATGATCTATGTTGATAAACGAAAGTACTAAAATTAATTAAAAACTTTGCAGTTACAATTGTTGTATGCGGTAAAAAAAAGTTTAGTGTACCAAGACTGAAGGACGAATAAGACAAGATTGAAAATTGGAACTATTGGGAATTTGCGAGGTCAAACGTTTACACATGGTCACACACACGAGATTGCACGATAAGACACCTTTGACTTTTAGGAAAAATAGCGTGGGCGATTGGTAATCGTGCATTAGCTCTTTTTATTTGACAATTTCATCCTTTAATAACTTTAAATCCATACTGCCCATACATAAACTGATATAAATAGTACATACGCATGATTGATACGTGATGATTACGATTTACGTGTGGCTGAACCAGGTTGAAGTGAAGACGATATGATGCTCTGTCTGTAATGGTAAATAATATCCTCATTGCGCATGCGCGCTATCTATACAGAAATACATATGTAAGGTAGTAGAGGTGTACGAGGTGTAGTAGTGGGTAATGTAGTTGTAGTACTCAAGATAAGTGTGCTTACTTATTTTTATTTCTGTATTGATGGTAAGTCAGGAATCTTGTAGCTAAAAAAATAATTTTTATTTAATAAATTATATATAAATAATTTATTATACCCAGCTTTAAATGCTTTTATTATTCCATAGTTATATTTATGCATTCTTAGCAATTAAAGGAGAATTGTACTTGGAATAAAGAGAGGGGAATGACTGATGCAGTAGAAGAACCTAATAAATATCAGACTCGCGTGGCAAGTAGTAAAAGTATACAAATGGTATAACATAAAGCTAAAAATATTGCTTATAAAAAATTCATACAACTTGTCTGGTCGTACGCGCGTGGAATTTATTACATTCGGTGAAAAAATTTGAAAATTTTATGAAAGTCATTTAAAAATCCGTGGGATATAAGTGTAATCAAGCAACATTAGTTAGAAAAATTGCCTCATATACAGTATGCTCCATTTTAATTGTGTTGCCTAATCATTTTGAAAAGAAATGGATTTTTGGGGAAAATGCTTCAAGCAAAAGTTTAAAGGCTCAAAGTGGTGCAGACTGATGTATGTATATACCGGCATTGAAAATTAGATCTTATGTGTCCTTATGGAGAATATGGGAAGGTCACCTTGAACTTTTTAAATGGAATGGTGTATTTTTAATTGTATTTTCTTATAACATATATTTTAAGAGAGCTTTTCAAATAACTATATTCATTTATGATTTCATCGAATTATTCCCTAATATATTTCGCTTCAAAAATATAAGTAGATAAGCGACTATGCACATGTATAATATGCAATAAATACTATATCATTATATGTCAAAAATTCAAATGTAACCTTTACGTATCCTTGATGAAGGCCTACAAGGTCAAATGTTTAAGACTAATAGATAGATTAATTTCAACTTCATAACTTTTGTTTAAATATTTTTCTTAAAATCTCTGTGATTTCGAAATGAATAGATGAAAAACTTAAAACTAAACATATTTTACTTACCGAAATAGTGTAAAATTCTACTTCATTTTGCCACAAGACAGCGAAATTTGACCTGTTATTATTATAATTAAAATAAATAATATGCATTTGTGTGTGTGTGTGTGTGTGTGAAACTCCTATCTTCTTTTAATATATTTTTTTTGTTATTTGTTTTACCTGATATAAAAAAAAATTTTTTAATTAGCGTAAGAAGCTATCCAAATGCGGAAATTTGATTTTTGCTCAAGTTCTTTTTCTAGAGTTGTCGAAGGTTGAACAACTTTGTCTTATCTACTCCTACTAGTTTTTCCACCCGTAAATGGAATAAAGACTGAATCCTTAGAGGAAGAGCAGGTGTTCCTGGCAAACGTGCGAAATCGATGTAGGCAGGTTACTGGATATGAAGCGTAGGTGTTCAGGAATTATGAATATTGCCAGAGAATTCCGAGCAGTGTGATTGGCCGAAGCATTTTAAGACACTGATTGGCTATAGTGCCTCAACGTCTTTTTTGAAAATGATTTCGAAAAAATAGGGAAAGGAGAGTGATACAAAAGCAATAATTTCCAATTGGTCAGGTTCGTGAAAATAGGAGTGGGGATAAAATGTAAAAGAGAAATAGAGGAAAAGAGGAAGTGGGGGAAAACGACCGAAAGCTGTCGAGAATTTCCGGCAGGCGCCGAATAACGGAAGGTTTGTGCTTTTCGGTGAATCGCCCCGAGGTTTGCCGAGCATTTCCGGCCGGTAACGAAGATTCGTTGGTCCGTTCCGGGGGGAAGTAACCGATGATAGCCGAGGATTACCGAGACGAGCCGATGGTGCTGTGGTGGGATTGCAGAGTGCTCTGGTGGCGGCCAGTGCCGACTTGCCGAGTGCAACGCGGCATCCTGGTGAGCGCCAGCCAGCCAGCAGCTTCCGAGCGTTGCCCTGCAGGAAGTTGCGTTCTGAGCATTCGCTGACGGCCCGCTCAGCTGTAGGCATCCTCAAGGCCATCCAGGGCGTTCCAATTGGCCTTCCCCCAAGATCAAAGAGGATGTTCCGGGGCATCCGTAGCCGCGTCTTCGCGCTCGGCCTCGGCCTCGCCCTCACCTACTGCGCCGCCTTCCTCAACCCCGTCATGGCGATGGACCTCAGCCGATTCTACAGCCCCTTCTCCAAACGTGCAGGTACTACACCACACATACACTAACACACAAACATACACACATGGCACACAAACTAATCACAGACACTCCATTCGCATATCAATCGACACCCTACCAGATGTTACTTCCATTCTTTTCAAACTTGCACATTTTTCTTCATTATCCCATCAACCATAAGCTCTTCTCTCATCAACTCTCTGAAAATTTATAACTCTCTTATTTTCCAATTCAATTAACCACCCTCCACAGTTGATTCGTTTTAAATCATTCTAGTCCTTTCAAAATTGACTTTTTTATGTTTTTTTTTTTCAAAGATAAAATTTCCTTGACAACATCAAACTTACAGCAATATATCAAGAGTATACTTAAAAGATATCGTCACTTTGTTATAGCTTAATAATGTTAGTGAAATCCGAAATCATTAAATTGATTTCTTTTTGTTCTTTTATTAGAATGTGTATTTGCTTCAAAATTGTATGTATTGTTTCGTTATTGTAGTTCTAGGATACTGAGTTTTTGGAGACTCCTTTCGTGGAAGGCTTAACAAGCGTGACCAGGATTTCGTGGTAGGAGAACGTGGCGAAGTGTTTTTTGTTCTTGTAGAACCATGCAGAATGTCAACTTGATTTATTTACAGTTTACCGTCGTGTATTTATAATTTAGACCCGTTTTTCGTTGTTTTACTTACATTCGTGCAAGTATTTCGTCGTTATGGGTAAGAAAAAACTCTTGGTGCTGAGCGTGACGAGTTTCTTTCCCACTGGGATTAAATATTTCGTGAAACATTTGGAGGAACGATCCACATGGGTCTATTCATCAAGGGACCTTTCATGTTAATCCAATATTTATCTTTTAAACTGGTTTTCGTTGATTCGCCATGCGAATTTTTTGTTAAAAAGAAATAAGACTGACTGCGCGTGACTAGTCTTTTTCCACTTAAACACGAAATCAGTTTTCAAGTGTGTAATACTTCACTATTCAACAATGATTGTTCACGAAGCAACTTGTATCAATTTAATACTCCTTCTATCTTACCCCTATTTCACGACTATTTGCAGTAGGTTGATGGATAATTTACACGGATCAGCTTGTCAAGGGACCATTAGGGAGATAAAAGGATTGTATGATCAATATCAATATAGCGAATTGCCCAGTGTCAGTATAATCTATATTACACGGGAACACGTGAGTCACCCTGAAAAGGTACACTGCTTACACGAAGTCAATTCAGTTTTGTTTACATTTTTCTGGCAAGCTAAATGAGTCACTGCATCGAGACTTGCGTTCAGAAAGCGTATAAGTGGTTAGGGTAGTTGCATGGTCAGACACTCCGCGCTAGCTTATCGCTTCATCTCTCGAGCAACGCGTCTACGCGACCACCCTTATCTAAATATTTAACGGTACAAAATTACAATATTTTCTCAGATAACAATTTACGAAGTTCTTGTAATAATGTTTAGTTTCAACAAAAAGCTTCAAGTACATAAATAGTTGTAGTTAAAATTTAGGTACATTGCAGAGTAATTCTTTCTTATTAAAGTGTTTTTTTTTTAAACAATAACACGCTCTGAATAGAATAGCAAGGTTGTTTAGCGTGGTCATTAGGTTAAAGGGGATTTTTTGACGGAAGCTCGAAGCTGGTAGAATATTTTAGTAAAATATTTATGTAGGTTAATGGAGGAGTAAGATTGTCCTGCATGAGCATATTCCCAACAAGAGGAGAAAAATGAGGTGATTTCAAAGAAGGAAGGAAAATTGTATGTGGAAAAATGGAAAAAGTCAATTTGCAAGTGAGAAATGGTAAGTTTTCATTTGTGCTACCGTTTATTATGGTATCGCTGTTCTCGTTGGATGAAATAGGGAAAGGTCGAGCAAAGGAGTTCAAAGGTAGCGTGTTCAATTTTCATCAGTCCTACGCGTAAAGCTGGCATCTAAAATGTTCGACCTTTATCCCTAATGACCGATTACAGCAATTTCAGGAAGCTGGTCTATTCATTTAATTTTTTCATTCTAAATATTTTCTCATCAACATTGCATTTTCTTTGTATAGGAAAAAGGAAGGAAAATGGAAAAACAGAATGGTCGAGCAAAGGAGTTGAAAGGTTGCGTGCTCAATTATCATCAGTTCCACGCGTAGAGCTAGCATCCAAAATAATTTGGTCTATATATCTAATTACCAATTACAGCAATTTCAGTAAATTCGTCGATTAATTTAATTCTCCATCCTAAATATTTCTTCCTCAACATGGCGTTTTCCTTGTACAGGAAAAATGCTTGAAAAGTGAAAACAGTGGGGTTTATCATCAGACTTTTCATCTGTTTGCAACGTTTTATTATTACACCGCTGCAGCGTTGTTCTCGTTAGATGGAATATAAGAAAAGGTCGAGCAGAGGTGTTCAAAGGTTGTGTGTTTAATTACCATCAGTGCCACGCGTAATGCCAGCATCCAAAATGATTTGGTCTTCATCCCTATAATCACTGGTAACAGCAATTTCATTAAACTTCTCTATTAATTAAATCTGCCATTCTAAATATTTTCCTACAAACATTGTGTTTTTCTGGTATAGGAAAATTGCTGGAAAATGGAAAAATTAGTCGAGTGAGAGAGTTCAAAGCTCGCGTGTTCAATTATCGTCAGTCCCAGGTGTAAAGCTATCATCCAAAGTGATTTGGTCTTCATCCCTAATCACTGCAATGATTACAGTAATGCCAATAAACTCGTCTATTCATTAGATTTTCCATCCTAAATATTTTCCCATCATTATTGCGTTTTTCTTGTACAGAAAAAACGCTGGAAAAAGGAATAACTGTAGGGTTTATTATAGGACAATTTTCCAGTCGAGCAACTGGAATGTAGGGTACAGAAAAGCTTGTTTAATAATTTTTTAGTGAAATGGCCGGAGCTATGGAAACGAAGGGGGGATTTAATTTTCGGTGCACCGTTGAAAGGATAAAATGTACTGGCGTTGAATGGGAAATCGTGTGCAAGAGGGTGGAGCCTGGTGCTATCCTACCCGGTGAATTTGCATTAACGACCAACGTGGGAGGCCCTTGGGCCACCTTTCGCTGCTGAAATATTATTCATCAGGATAAGTAAAAAAAAGCGACACCAATTCAAGCACAAATCTTTCTGAAATCAGCCAAATCTTAAGTATTTTTCGTATACGAGAAATTATTTCTACCTCGTATTTTTCACAATTTTTTTATTCATTCATTCATGGTTTCTTTTTTTTTTTAGATTCCCACTGATATGGAAATTATTCCTACTAAGGAGAAGAAGTGTTTTTTTATAAAATTCTTTCTAGAATTGAGTTAACTATAACTTTCCATCTGTTTACTCATTTATCCACGCATTAATTATTATTTATTAATGCAAGCCAACTCCAGGCGAAGGAAGAATCTCTGCTACGAAATATAAATTCCCCCCTTCGCATAATTTTGCTTCAAATATGACACGTTTCTTTCCTTCGTCCACGAAATTGTAGACGAGGGTTATACGACTGTACGTGAGTACTGTACGTTATGTGCTTTGAAATAGGCAATAATATTGGGTTGGTTTTTATCAGGGAAGTATCGAATTAACCAGAGTTGCAGAATTTACTGAATATTTAATAAAAATTAAATGATTATTTGTATTATTCAGTATATTCACTTTCTATTTATTATTTAACTATTATATTTTTAATAATTACTATAATACTATAATTATTTATTAGAATTTAATTGTACCTCACATAATGTTTTATTAATTAAGCATTAAATGTATTTAACTTTTCACTAAAGAAAGAGTTACATTGAATTGCACAATCAACGTCAACTCCGAGTCGATTAGATCAGATTCAAAGTCTGTTTCTCCCTGAAGCAATTTTGGAACATGAGTCGGTATACTATTAATCGCTTTAGCTCTAATAGAATTAAGTTTGATAATTAAATAGGGTAGCCTTGACACATTGTTCGATTTTAGCACTGGTCCTAGTTTGAAAGGGGCCAACGTATTCAATATTGAAGGCGCGGTAAGATTATTGGGAATTCCAAAGTAACTTTTTCCTCAAAACTTGTAATAACGGATTGAACAATTTTATCTCCGATAAACCATCTTTTATTTTTAAGAGAAATTACTGAAAGTCGAGATACATTTGCGATTAAAGGAACCTATTTCTTTTATAAAAAATACTGCAAATTTTAATTTTGCTACCTTTGCGAATTGGTCACTCACCATTTTATTCCCAAATGGGAATTACTTAGGAATTAAGGGGGCTTATCTTGATCAAGAAATGAACTGGACTGATAAAAGTTTAATACGAAGCTAAAGAGTTTTTTCCAGGAACGATATTCGTAGCGTATCTGAATAATACAAGCCATCCGATAATATTACGGGTATCTTGCAGAAAAAAAACTATAAAAACATTTAATGCATTAATCAAAACTTTCTTTAACAAAAAAAAAAAAAAAAATAGAAAAAGAGAAAATATAAAGCACCGATTTTCATTAAAAATTCATCTAGATTTCTTTGGTTGTAACAAATTATTTTAACAATAAGAAATGTCTGTTAATTTTTACGTCAACGTGCTGCACGATGTTTACTCGGAAAAGTTTTCAATTCGCATGGCTGCTACGGGCGAAACTGTAAGAATTTCTATTTATTTAGCGATCGATAACAATTCTTTCCAATGCAACATATTTTTTCCCAGAAACATTTCTGCATCCGTTTGTTTATCGCATCAGTAAACATCAGTTAGAGAAAATATTTTTCCACACAATTTTTTATTGCAGCAGGACTCATTGTTAATATTTATCCTGGCAAAGGATATTTCGTTTAATCCTCGTCTATTATTTTCAAAAATAGAAAAATTATTTTTATTGAAAAAACTGCAGTTGCGTGAATTTCATTTCATGGAACAAAACAAATGTAATTAGTCGAAAAATACGTGGGTTTCGCGAGGCGTTATATATTTGAAGTGTTATGAACGCATGAAAGTAGGTACCTAATTGTTATTGTTGTGTGTGTGGTTCCATATAGGAAAATTATTAACGATAGTGAAGAAAGCTCTACTGGTGGGAATAAAATTTCACTAATTTATGAAATAAAGGATTCTAACCAGAATTTTCCAAGAGCTCTTTATTATTCCTTTTAATTTCCTAGTATCGATCGAATGTTCCACCTTTCCTCAATTTTAATTTTCTGTCAAATTAAGAAAATTGATTTTACTGTTATCTGAAGCGATATTAACGTGTGAAAGTGTATAATGTTATTGTTAGTCCCACAGGGAAATTTCACTGATTTGTGAAATAAGAACTAATTATCCAAGAGTTTTGTATTTTTCCTTTCAATTTTGTATTACCCGTGAAATATTTCCACCTTTCCTCAATTAAAATTTTGTATCAATAAAAAATATTGACTTTACGATTTATTTTTCACAGGGAGTTCCTGCCATCCGTACGAACCTTTTAAATGCCCCGGTGATCAATTACTCTGCATCTCGATACAATATTTATGCGACGGAGCACCCGATTGTCCCGATGGATACGACGAGGATTCTCGATTGTGCACAGCAGGTACAACAAGAAATTCCTATCGTGCGCTACGTTCATTCGTGCACGAAGAATTATTTTAGTCTCGCTAAAGTGAGATGAATCAAACACTTGATTCGATCAAATTAATGGAGACACGCGAATATAGTGTAATTTATTAACGAACAAATTAGAAGACACGAAAACAATGCATTTTAATCTTTTTTACAAATAGTTTGACAAAATTGCATCATTTTATAAATAGCTTCATATCCAATTGCAACGTAATTTCAACCGTGACTGGTAGTTTACTCAACAAATTGCTGAAAGTGGTCCAATTGTCTCTAGAATAGCGATGTAGGTACACAGATGTTCTCTAATCCTGTTTGCAATTCAGCTTCCCCCATATCTCTTTGGCTTTCGTGTATTTTCTAACGTTTCTACCTCGCGCAAATTCTCTATTTTACGAATGTTATCGTTTCAACTCCATTTATTTGATAATTATATTTTTTCCACAAATTGACTTATTATCAAATTTATGAAAATTTCTTCCTTTTTACAATATTTACTATCTTTTTATATTTACACACTGATGTTTTCTTTTATTCAATTTTCCCAATTTCACGTTATTGTATTTGTAAAAATTGTCAATCGTTTGTTTTCTTGATTTTCCACGAAATTTAATTTCCCTGATTTTCCTAGAAATTTCCCAGGTCTCTCGAAGCTCAGGTTAGGCTACTAATTTTTCATTTCCTTATTTCAGCCAAGAGACCACCTGTAGAAGAAACTTCAAGTTTCCTACACTCTTTGTTGGCCAGCCACGGTCCCAATTATCTAGAGAAGCTTTTTGGTAGCAAGGCACGTGACACACTTCAGCATTTGGGCGGCGTGGATAAAGTTGCCATTGCACTTTCTGGTATGTTTATATTGTCATATATATATATATATATATATATATATATTCTTTCACTTCTGGAACTTGAAGAAAATAATATTATCCAGTAAATATATATTGTAAAAAACTTTTTATTTTATACATAATGTATAAAGTGAAAGAAAATATTGTTAATTTTGTATTTTCTTTTAGAATCACAGACGATCGAAGATTTTGGAGCAGCTCTGCATTTGGTGCGCACCGATCTTGAACATCTGCGCTCAGTTTTTATGGCAGTGGAGAACGGAGATCTAGGAATGTTGAAATCCCTCGGGATTAAAGACTCCGAATTGGGCGACGTAAAATTCTTTTTGGAGAAACTCGTGAAAACTGGATTTCTCGATTGAGCTTCCTTGGAGAAGGAAAGACTTGAGACTATTTTGTTCACTTACAAAAAGTTTGCCTCGTTTCAGTATCCGATAGACGATCTGATTAGTGGTGTTATATATATATTTTTTTCATTTCTTTTCTCCTCCAACAAATCTCGTCTCTCATACCCTTGAAAATTCTTTTCGAAAGTGTCAAGCGAATCGACTTTTCCTTCGTTTTCCTCCAATTAATCAAGAGGGAAACGGGAAAGCCTGCAATTTCCGATACAAAAAGGAAGATGCACGGTTTGATGAAAAGTTTTTCTTCGAAAGTCAAGGAGGAGTATTCGCTACTTTCTTGATCGGAATTTTTCAAGGTGGCTTCATTCGAGCTTTGCGGAGGTGGCGATTGAAAAGAGGGTAAACTTTCCCAGCTTGTAGAATTTTTAAGGACTCTCTTGTCTCCTTATAAATTGATAAAGACCCTCTTGACTTTATCAGTGGGTGATTGTACAATCGCTTTGAAAGCACCGCTTGAAAGTTAAGCGAAGTGATCATTTAAAAGCATTTTGTTCGTAATATTAATTAATAGTGATTATTGGACCTTTTAAATATTCTTTATTTCAGTCATTTTTGTTATTATACGTTCAATTTTGATCGTGAATATTTGTCCAATTACGACTTTAATTAATATTAGGGACTTTTCTTCAATGATTACTGACTGCTTAATGTAAATCTGACAATCATTTATTTACGAAACTTTCCTCGCTCTACGCGAGCTTTGCCAAGGGAAGTTTTCCCATCTTTTCTTTAACGCTTTTAATTTCAATTAGTAGTAGAGTAATATTTAATATCCACACAGAGCTTTACATTTTCTTACGTTTTATTTTTCATGGTCGGTCCTCTTTCTTAATTGTTGATTTAATTGACTTTTGTAACTCGAGAAGCTACTGAAAAGTCAAGGAATTGAGCTACGTTGAATTATTACTTATTTCGACTGTGTGAGTAAACATTCTTAATAACCTGTTATTCAATTATTACAATTATTTATTTTCACAGTTGAATAATCATTGCTCTACTAATTGCTAAATAAATTTTTCCTTGGCTTTATTATTTCTTTTCTCAAGACACTAGCTTGCTTGTGCGGCGCATTCACTCGGAATGATTTATAAATAATCTATAAACCTTTCTAAATATATTCCTTTTTTTTGGTTATTATTATCGTATAAAATTATATACATATCTTGGAGAGATTATTCAGAGTTGTTTTGTGAAAGTTTACAAATGTTTCTGAAAGTTCATTTATTATATGGTTATATGGTGAAAGCAAAAATTCAGAGAGAGAGAGAGAGAGAGAGAGAGAGAGAGAGAGAGAGATTGAGAGTTTATAAAAGTTTATGAAAATTCCGGTCAATACTTGAATTATTGTATTTAACTGTAACGTGCACGGATAATCCAAAATTTAACTAAGAGATGTGTGTAAGCTTTTTGGCAAGTCTTTCAGATATCGAGCATTATCGTATTGCAAGGAAAATAAATTCATAGCGAGTCGAGGAAAAGCTTGCTAACATTTCTTGTCGCTCGTTGATCGCTTCAAACGAGCAATTATTGCGCGAGGATGATTCAAAAATTGATTTTTGAGAATACTTAAAAGATTAGTCTGTAATATGGATCAAAATGGTTATTGGACCAGTTTTCATGAACAAATTAATAGAGGTGATGGTTAAATTTATTGATATAACGAATATTTTATTGATATAAGGAATTCTTCGTTATAACAATGAAATTGATGATGAAAAGTTGTTCAATAACTATTTCTCATTAATATTACGCACAATGTTTTTCTGCTTTGGAGAAAACCAATTCGACGATATCGCGCATCTGAACTAAGGCATATTACTAGAGTTAATTGTGTCAGCTTAGCAGGATTACATTTGTTTAAGCGTATAAACAAATATTTCTATATGAGATTATAATTGTTGTATATGCTTATGAAAGAAAGGCAGGAAGCTGGGTACAAATCAAGCATCGTACCGCGTTTCTTCAGGGTATGACGCGAGTTTACTTATGTACGAAGAAGATAATTAAGAGATAATGCTTTAATAATATTTTCATTACGGTAACACGTACATATCACTTAAAATACGCAGACATACATATCAGTAATTTTAAACGTAAATTTAATTGAAGCGAGAGCCGAATTTTTTCAGGCCTTTACTTCTCCACGCTTTAACGTATAGTGACGAATAAGCGTACATATCAATATTAATGTTTCGCACGTTAAAATGTCCTGGCGTTTCCATGATCGATGATTCTGTTTTTCCAATATAAGTGATGTTCATTCGTCACAATTTAATCAATCAATTTGCCTTCTTCCTCCTATGGAATTAACGATGAAACCAATTAATTGATACCAATTGACTTACCTGATTAAAATTGTCCATCGAGAATATCGCGTGATTCGAATTACTCATTTTGTTGCTACCATCTAATCATCGATCGGCGAATGGCCAGGCAGTTTAAACGATGAGAAAATTACGTGATCCTTCAGACATATCATTGACACCGTAAAAGGTGATCACAGAATATAATTTAATAATAATTATTGGATTATTCTCTACGATTGAATCATTGATCGATTAATCCATTTGATTAAAATTATTTATTAGATATATATATATATATATATAAATTTATGTATATCGCGCAATTCGATTATTATTTGATTCTTTATCATTACTTTATCATTTGGCAAATCGGCCATAGATTTTAATCGATGAGAAAGTTATACGTGATCTTTGAGACATATCATTGGCACCATAATGGTTGCTAACAGTATATAATTTAGCGATTAAACGGGCGTACGGGGGACGAGTGGATAGGACTTCTTGAGAAAATTCTATAAAAATGAAAGTATATATATATTATAAATCTACAGACGTATCTGCTTTTCAAGCAACTAATTTTCGTAAGAGAATCAACCATGTAAGAGCGACTCTGAATTTTATACAAATTTTCCTGCAGGACTTTTTTAACTCTTAATTATTCTCAAGTTGAAGTCGTCGTTCCTTTGATTTCTTGCAAAATTTTAGATTTAAGACTTGAGTCACGTTAATTGGAACTTGGTTGATTAACCGAAAAGGGATGGAAAGCTTTTATCTTTGCTCATTTATCTCGAACTCCATAAGTTTGTGACAGGAAATTTGCATGAGGTTTGGAGTTGAGCGATTACTTATATCGACGGACAGAGTCTCTTTTATCAGATGGTAGATAATATTTTGGTATAAAATGTAACATTCCCTCCAGATGTCAATTACGGTCCAAAGTAGGGCCTGGACCGAACAGGGCAGAATTCGAGAGGGAAAAAATAATTGTGTATTAAAATGAAAAG
Organism: Prorops nasuta; assembly: GCF_024137725.1. Taxonomy (NCBI): domain Eukaryota; kingdom Metazoa; phylum Arthropoda; class Insecta; order Hymenoptera; family Bethylidae; genus Prorops; species Prorops nasuta. The sequence continues at coordinate 4,550,243 of NW_027116806.1, forward strand.
AGCGTGTGGAAGGGCTAAGCCAGAAATCCTTCGCTCGTGCGGTTTGGCCCTTTCTTTCTTTTCAATCTATAATGTCAGACTAGGTAAAATCCAGTCCAATGATCTGATTGGAGTCACCCCCGTCGACACGTCAAACGCACGCTGCATGTAATAATACCGTCGTTTTGGAATGGCTAATTAGTCTTAACTAATTATCTTCCCTTTCGTTATAACTTCGTAACTATATAAGAATTGTCGTGTAGCACATTCTCAGTTATTACACCAAAGACTTTTCAATCTTTCTTCATTCTTATTCAATGTCAAACTTTTCTCCATTGAACTTTTAACATTTTTTTCCATTTGATTAAAAATCTTTTTCTTTACTTAACTATTGTGATCTTAACAAAGGTTGGATTGGAAAAAAAAGAGTTTTTCTTATCGTATTCTTGAACTTTATATTTTTACTAGGATAAAAAATCTAACGAATCGAGTGCTCTTAATCATTTTACTATTTTTATACATTTCTTAGTATTCAGGATTTATTTTCCCCATGTAATGCAGCTTCGTGAAGAAGTGACAAGAATTAATTGAATGAAGAAATATTGATATTGACCCAACTATACAAATGCTTTGAGTATGTGCTAATAAAATTTACAATATACATTAAACATTAATTGTCGACTTAAGCGGAACTTCTGTATACCATCTTCTTTAAAGATTTAAGAATTTTCTGACTTCATGTATATTTAATAGAGAAAACTTCTGGTCGTTCTTAAATAGCACTTTATCAATTTTTGGAGTACTATCTTTTAACTTTTTGGTGATTAATAAATTTATTGATTATTATAAATTACAATTACAATATCGTTTATGAACAATCCTCACCTTTGTTGCTATATGTTAAAGTAAAACATGATGATGTATTGGTTGAGAACATCGAGTGGAAAATATGTTAAGTATTATTATAAAACATACATATTTACAATTATAATATTCTTCGACAATCTTGTACACTACCTCAAGACTCACCTCTATATTAGCAGAAAATATATTAAAGCCTCTGTCATACTAAAAAATTGCTAGGAAAGAATTTAGCTTATTCGACACAATTAATTTGTCAATTAATTATCCATTAAGTTGAATAATCGTTCTTCATGATGACCTCTATGGAAATTGCGTATTTTTCTTTCATTCTTATAAAAAGAAAAATGAAGAAACTAGCAGTGAACTGTGTAATAAAAATGCCTATTGAGTGCCTATTCACGAGTATCCTTTTCCAAGTTGAAAGTGAATAGATCTGTATGATAAATTATACTTTTCATAGCAATGCAGAAAGATGACATAATATGTTTTAAGAGATATTATAAATAACATAATTAAATATATATCAGAGAATATACATTTATATTAGAATAGATATTTGTGCCTTTGTTCAATTGACATTTGATAATAATTAATGAGAAAAAGGGAGAGAGACAAAAGGAAAAGTAGTATATTTTTATGGGATAATAAAGAACTCTGTTTTGCAATCAAGGTTGAGTGATATAAAGCTTTTAGGTTCTATTATAATCATAGTCAATATTGATGATTGTGAACTGAAGATTATGATGATTATTATTGGTTATTTCTGTGTCAAGCCAACAGTTTATGATAGAGAGTATGCATATTCTATAGTAGCTGGATCATTAGATTTAACCAGTTTACGTAATTATGATTATTAATCATTTCAGTTATAACTGATTGTCATTCCGACTCGACGGTAAAATCGACGGTATAATCGACCATTTCTTCTTTAAACGTTCAAAGATATGTGATAATATCAATTCAAATCATGCACCCCTATTTGTTTTTTCCACTTCTGTATTGTTCTACTGCCAATTTATTGTATCTTAATTGCTATATGTATTATCGACACTGTACGAGTGATTTAGCTTCTTCAGATTTTTGTAATTGCATTTATTGAGAGATTATTAATAACCATTAATATTATTAATAACCAGATGTCCTAGAAAATCATTTTTACGCGCGATAAGAAATGAATAATAAAGTGAACATCCTTCAGTTTTACCTATTCATGTTTTAAGTCTTATGGTATGGTATAATAATATACATATACTAAAAAATGACAGTTTCTTTGAACAAAAATAAAACTCGCATAATTCCCACACCCTTATTCATATCCAAGTATATACAAAAGATAACAAAAACGCTTTTATGCTTCTGAGTAACATTTTTATTTGTTGTATTTAGCTGGATAAAACACGAAGAACAGTCTTGATTTCTTCAAATACCATTTTTTGATTGAAACAAAATTAATGAAGTATTTAAAATATCTTTAATTCATGCTTATAAAAATATGACAAATGAATGAAAATCTGATAATAATCTTTGTACACAAACACTTGATATTTTCCATATTATGTCAATGATATTGGATTAACGATGGCTTATATCGTTGGACAAACATTCGCTAAAACTTCTCCGTAGGTACGATCTGCGTCTATGCTGATGGGGACCGTGTTAATCCAGATATTCCTCATGCATCCCACGTATTGAGCTTGGGATGTACTTCCACGAAGTTTACCAAGTAGAGGATGTCCACCAATGAACATTGGATGCCTAGATAGAACTTTTTCAATTTTTTCAGCGATTCCTGGCGAAGCTGATTTATGGTCCACCGACAGCAGAACAGCATTCTTTTGTTTGACAGCTGTAAAATGAAGATTAAAGCATGAAATAATTGATAAACTCGTAGATATTTCGATGGAAACACTGAAAAAAATAATTACCTCGAATATTGTGCCAATTACCATCGCACAGAGAATTAGGCATCGCCGGTACAAATGTACTATTTATCGCACCTTTTAATGTTTTTACCAAGAACTTGATAGTGCCGTTCACCATTTCTAATACTAAATGGTCACGTCTTCCATGAACAGAAAGAAGGTGGCCGGAAGTAGATCTTGGTTTGATATCCATCTGAATATCTATTTCTCTTCCCACGTTAAATTTGTCAACTAAAAATGCCAGATTTTAATTCTTGTTCTTGTCAAAATTTTATTAATATAATAGCTATTCAAATCTAATTACTTACTTGCTTTGAACAAGTTGCTTCCATTTCCAGGATAGAAGAAGAGGCCAAGTTCGACTCGTTTCGAGCAAGGAATCACCCCAATTTTTGCTGATGCTTCTCCAACTTGCTGACCATTTAGCATGAAATTGCCTAGGCATCCACTGAATGTCTTGTTCACTCCCTAATATTAAAAAGTAGTTTATAGCAAGCAGACAAATTATAGAAATGTTATCTACTATTATAATGATCAAATTGCATATGCTTACAATGGTTGCTGACGCAGCCCTATTCAATTCTGGAAGAACACCTCCAACGTAGAAAGGTGGGCTGACATTGATGGCCATTGTGTGACCTTCGGAGTAACCAGTAATCTCAGGTTCATCATCAATAGCTAGTTCACCATAGTTGCCCTCCCGTTTAAATATAATATTGTGCCACTGATTATCATTGATCTTCTTCTTACTGGTCAACAAAGCTGGTCCACTTCCACAATCAAACTTATAGTGAATTCTCCCCTCCAATACGTATACAGCAATCAAGTCCAGCCTGGTGAGATCGGTACCATAGAAAATGATTCCTTCGTCTGCTAGTGTCTTAATGTCAATTTGGAAGTCGTATTTATTCTTATAAGTTCCTGTAAGAGATCTGTACTCCAATCTGCTATTCCTCACTGTGCCAAACCTCCAAGCATTTTCAGGATCAGGATCAACAGCTGGATAATAAGGAAGATGACAATTATCAACAGTTTCCGGTAATAATGCAGCTGGAGTAGTGGTGGGGATTTTGGGAGGCCCTTCTCGTTCTTTTCCACGTCCTTCCAACGTTGGCTCTTCTTCTTCATTCTTATCTATGTCCACATCTACAATATTAATTTGAGTCGTCTCATCAACTGGTTCTCTATTTTCTTCTGTAGGTAACAAGTTTGGCCAATTGATTTCTGGCCCAACGACTGGTGGCAAAGGTGGTTGACCACCTTTGCATTTACCTAAATATGCATTAGGCTTCTCTGTGGTATTTGCAAAATTAACAATTGCTCCATTTACTGTAGTATCCCCAATACATCCAACAAATGGAGTTTGAACTTCAGGCTCGTTGGCTTTTACATACTTCGGTAGTCCTCCTATAAACAAATTAGCATTCTGTAGGTTAAGAGGAAGTGGAGATGAGTCCGAACTATAATTCTTCGTATCGTCAATATCCAATAACAGGGTCCTTGCTGTATACGAAGCTGTAACGACGTGCCACTCGTTGTCGTTGAATTTAATTCCATTGGATTCAGCCTTCAGTTCTACACCCTGGCTATTGAACACTAAATCACCATTCAACAATGCTAAATAGCAAGCAGTGTTTCGGTAATCATCAGCTACGTAGAAAATCAAGCCATTACTGGCCAGCGTCTTGAATTTCAAGTTCACTTGCAGGGTATCTATTGCTGAAATATTTCTCCACCTCACATAGCCTGGTGTGTTTTCTTCAAAGGCCACAATGCTGGCAAATCTCACAGGACATCCAGGCACCACACCAAATGCTTGAACGTTTCTACTCAAATCCACAGAGGTTTCCAGGATTACAACGTTATCGATGCAGCCATCGAAGCCCAGATTTGTCACTGGTTTAAACATATGGCTCTCGTTTGGTAGATATCCACCGAAATAAATATGGTCGGGCGCAACTAAACTCTTGCCTTCTCCACCAACTTCACCTTTAGCCACCATTTGACCATCTATCTTCAACAAACCAATCTTGCCAAGTCGACGAGCCTCGAGAGAATGCCACTGACCATCGTTGTACCTCATTGGAGAGGACAGCGTGATCTCTCCTTCACCCAAGTCATATTGGTATAGAATATTACCATTTCTTATTTCTAATGCCAAGAATTGTTTATTGTTACCCATCAAGTATATCAAACCATCCCCTGTAAACGTTTTGAAATTCAGATTGATACCAAACTTTTTACTGTCCACTGGAATCTGCAAGTTCCTTCGACTGATGATGGCATAGCCACTTCTGTCGAATCTGAATCCAGTGCTTGGCTGTAGATTCACAAGTTTATCCCTTTCGCGTGCCCGTTGTCTGTTATTCTCTCCATACATAAAGTTCCAGAATGAAACTGGAGTATCCCCTATAACTAACTCCTCCATTTGTCCTTCGAACGAGGAAGCAGTCACTGCGTCTTGTATCTGGAAGGACGGTGGATATCCTCCTACAAATAGCTTGGATTGATCTTGATCCAAATTGAAGATGGAATTTGTTCCTAATATAACAGCATCATTCAGGAACGACACTTCTTGACCCTCGCCAGCATCCTCAACAACCCTCAGTTTCACGTTCTTCCCAGTTCTGTCCACTTCTATCTTCCTCCATACATCATCAGCCACGTACTTGTTGAGGATGACCTTCTCAGGACCAGAACCTAAATCCACGATGAACACTGGGTATCCACTTTCAATTAACAGTGCCATGAAGTCGTGACTCTTGACCCTTGGTGATGTTTTATCCTCGTTTCCGAGGTACAGCAAGAATCCATTAGTTTTGTTGGTCTTGAAGTAAACAGAGATCTTAGTGGACGTAGCCAAAAGTGGTAAATTCTCAGGATTCTTCAATTCCAAGGTGGTGTTCCTGTAGAAGGTCAATCCAACCTTGAATCTATCAGCCAATTCCCTAGCATTTGCAATTTTGTTTCTCAAAGCTTCAATTTTACTCCTAAGGTCATTTCCGGTATTTTCTATTCCTGCCTGAGTGGCGTTCAAACCATTTATCAGTTTAACTATCTGCGGGCTCACCCTGTCCACGATATCTAACTGTTTCTTAGCCTGAGAAACATCGCGTATTGATTCAGAAGTGTTTTTCGAGAGCTGTTTGGCTTCCTTAACATCAAGAGGGATTTTATTGACGACGTCGTTGATGTATTCGATTCCTTGCTGAATGCTAGCCTCGATATAAGTAGCTTCCTGTTTGGCTCTCTGGGCCTGCGATGAAGACTCCGAAGGACTATTAGCTAGGACCTTGTCGATGTTATCGAGAATTTCCTTGTTACGTTTGTTCTGCTCATCGATGGATTTGGCACCAGCACGAGCTTGCTGAAGATTCTCTTCGGATCTGCCAACGGTCTTCCTCAAAGCATCCTCAGCTTCAGCTAATAAAATTGTCGAGTTGTTCCTGGAGTTCTTCATGCTCTCCTCGAATCCATCCAACAAGCTTGTGGCATTATTTGCTGCATCCCTAGCTTCCTCAGAGTTATCCCTTGCTATTTCAATTGCTTTCACTATATCCTTGTAAGCAGACACTGCCCTAACTGCTTTGGTATTCCTAGTGTCCTCCAGAAGATTGTCCATATCAAGGGACAAACTGTGGAGTGCACTGGAGTGAGTATTCGCATTCTGGACCAGATCCAGAATATCCAGTAACATCTGGTCATTATCCGATATAGATGCGTTCAAATCGTTCATAGTATTATCCAATGCATTCGACGCTAGAATCTCCATGTTTGTCGTGGCCTCCTCGAGGAACTGACTAGCGTTCGTATTTAGCTGAGAACCAACATCCAAGTCTTCTTGAGCCTCCATAGTGAAATTCTTAATAATTTCTAAATTTCCAGTCACAGCTGCTACCCTGTTCTCTTTATTCAACCTCTCGACGTCCCTAGCGAGTTGTTCAGCCTCCTTAGCGATCCTCGCAAGATCATCCATCTTCTCAGTGGCGTTTTTCATTTTCTCGTTTATTTCAGAGGCTATGGAGCTTAAATTGTTCACTGGGAAGTTATACTCGATCATCGAAGAGAAGATGATATTAGCTTGGTCAGCGTTATCAGTGGCTTGGTCTCTGAAGGTCACGAAGGACACTTCCTGGATCTTCTTGAGTATGTCCTGGGCCTCCTTCAGGGCGCTGTCCACCTTAGCAGCACTACCCAATTCTATATTTTGTGACAAAGTTTGCACCTCTGATACCACTGAATTCACCAACTTTATCTCGTCGACAACTTCCTGTTCAAGGTCATTCATGTCCTTGAGAGTCTGCTGAGCACCTTGTTTCCATTTGAGGCTATCCTCAGCAGTGTACTCCACCCTTCGTTTCTGACTGGATACCTCCTGGTCCAGACTAGTAAGCTTCTGCTGAAGAGGAAATAGGTTCACTCGGCTAGGGTCCAGAAGCTTCACTTCCGGATATAACTCGTTAACAGTGTCATTGATGAATCTCAGCCTCTGGTGGGTGAAGTAGCTGTCGGCCACTTGATTAAATTCGTAGAAGACTGGATCTAAAAGGCCTGCAAGTTCGTCAGTAACGTCTAGCAAATCTCCTGCGCAGGAACCACATTGGAAACATCCTTGACCTTCCAATAAAACGTTCCTGTAAGGACAGTGGTCACATTTCTCTCCGATAACTCCAGGGAGACATGTACACTGGCCAGTGGTGACGTTGCAAGAGGCACCGACGGAGTAACCAGTGTTACAACCGCAAGAAGTACAACCATCCGGACCATAATCCCAATAGCCTGCTATACACTGGTCACACTTCCTTCCGGTTACCCCAGGCTTACATCTGCACTGACCAGTCTCATCATCACACTGGCTGCTCTCCGATGCGAGACCACAATCACAAGGCTTACAACCATCGCAGGAATTGAAACCATAATGATTGACCTCGCAACTATCGCATTTCTCACCAACGACATTTTCCTTACAATGACATTGACCATTACGATTATCACACTCCTCCATTCCGCAGGTGTCGCACAGACAACTTTGACAATCCTTCCTATCGATTGCATCACCGAAGAATCCTGGTTTACACAGGTTACATGCCTTCCCATAAGTGTTATTCAGACATTGCAAACATTCTCCGGTGATGGAGTCGCAGGACCCAACTTGATTGGTGTCAATGTTACCAGAACATTCGCAAGGTTTACAGTAATCCCCATAGACTTCTGGGTTTCCATAGAATCCTGCAGCACAGGCTTGACAACGAGCACCATAATATCCTGGCAAACAATCGCAGCTGATTTTGTTGCCTTCTTCGTTAACCTCGCAACCAGTGGCGAAATTGTTGGATGGAACCGGTAATGGGCACACGCAAATCAAGCAGTCGGATGGTGTTCCAATTGTGGCATTTCCGTAGTATCCTTGTTCGCAGTACTCACAATGGTCCCCGGTGGTACCGTTCTTGCAGTTTGTGCAGACGCCAGTATTGACATCGCAGGTGTCCGAGTGACCGTGGCATTGACATTTAACGCAATAGCCACCGTAAGGTCCGGACTGAACTCTGTAGTAGCCAGGAGCACATTCCTCGCAAGATGATCCTTGGTAGTTTGGCGGACATTGACACTGCTCGACACTGCTGGCTGGTACACTGTACTTTGGTGAATAGTGGTCTGTTGGGATATCTAGAATAGCGTAGGATAAAGTTGCTGTGATACTTTGGTTCCAATAGGTTGCCCTGATGTACAGGCCTTCAAGATCTTCCAGTACTATCATGATCTGTTCTCTGGTAGCAAGTTGACGATTTACGGTTAGGAAGTTGCTTTCGACCAGCTGCACTGATCCTCTGAAGCTGGTGAAGGATGGTGGTTGTTCCTCCCCATAATAAAATAGTACAATATTTCCACCTGAGAGAATCACATCAGGCCTACTCACAGCTTTACCAAATGGTCCAGTTGTATAATGAACTGTGTAGTTCAGGTGTCCACCATAAGAAGTGATTCTTTTACCCAGATAGGTCTGTGGCGCACTGAAGTACACGACTTCATCGTTGTTTACAAGATCTATGACAAAACTAGTGGAATTTAGTCCTTGAAGAGCTAGAGGTAAAGAGCTGATATTTCCACTTTTCTCATCCACAGAGGCCAGATCCCAGTCAACCATGTCCATGGTTTGGGACCAGTAAAGATTGGCCGATGTACATCTGGTGGTTTTGCCAAAGCAGAAGCACTTGGTACAACCTTGTTCGTTGTTATCCTGAAGGTTGAAGGTTCCCTCTTTGCAAACATCACAGGCCGATCCTTGAACGTTGTTCTTACAGAAGCATTCTGCTGTATATTGATCGCAAATGTCAGTTGTAGTACCCCTGATGTCACAGTCGCACTTCTCGCAGTATGGGAATTGGGAATAACCAGCTCTGCACTTGTCACATTGGCGATCCACAACATTCTCCTTGCAGTTACATTCACCTGTGAAAAGGTCACATTGCAAGTTTCCGGGGACCACACCGAGAGGGGAACAGCTGCAGTCTCTGCAGCCTATGAATGGATCATATCCGTAAGTACCGTTGATGCACTTATCACAAAACTCGCCAGTGACCTTAGGAGGACAATAGCAATCACCAGTTTCAGGATCGCACAAATTTCCACGAGGACAGATGCAAGGTCTGCAGTAAGGGAAGCCATAATAATTATTCTTGCAGTACTCGCAACGTCTACCAACGATATTAGGCTTGCATGGACATTGACCACCAAATTTGGAACACTCAAAATCAGTGGAGCCTTCCCTATCGCAGTGACAGGCCAATGCTCCGTTATTGTAATCTGCAGTCAAAGAAAATACCGAATCTCTGCAAAAACCTGCCTCGGTAACGTTGATGTAAAAGTGGTTGGTACCACATTTCTTAATAAACTCCTTAGTTTGGTCGAACTGGACCTTTTTTAGGATCTTCTCGTTAAAGTGATCAGCTGGGATTACCAGAATATAGTCCAACCAAAGTCCATTATTAAAGTTTTCCTTCAAACTGATGACAAAACTCTCCATTACATGGAATCTATTGCTACCATCTATCTGCTTCACGATACTACGGCATCCGCTGTTACTAGGACAATGATCAATTTTAACTTTGCCTTCATAGAATTTGCCATTTTGCACCAGGACATCCAAAGCATACTCAGGATGATCCGGTTGGTAGTATTGTACCACGAAGATGTAGTCTCCAGCTTCAGGTACCTTGGCGTGAACATCCACCATTGGATTCTTTTCATTCAAATAAATCAGTTTTGTGGTATTGTCAAAGATTCCCTGAGGCAGATGTTCAGAATCTTCACTAGTTGTTTCGAACTCGATCTTCTTGGCTTCAGATGCTTCGGGGAAGATTCCTTGCACACATTTTCCATTCTTCTTAACGCAAACTGATTTTGGCTTAATGTAGTCCAAGGACCAATCTTGAATAGGAATGGCCACGACAGAGTTTATTGCCACATTCGAAGTTGGCTCTCCAGTGAGTACTAGGGTAACGTAATTCGATGGGAAATTCATAATAGCAACCCTATTATAGACATCCGTCACAACTTGTCTGCAAATGTTTGTATATCTGCAAGGGTACAGGGTAGCTTTTCCTTTTCCAACTGAGTTTGCCTCTATCAATAATACCGATGTTGAATTTTCGTTTTTGGAGGTAACGTAAGTAATGAGTAAAACGTGTGGTCCTGGCTTAGATATCCTCAACTCAAAGTGGATCTCTTCTTGTTTATCATTGATCAAAGGTACTTCATTCTCACCTATTTCCTTGAGCGTTTCCTTGTCAGTAAAATATTCAGTCAGGGGAATTCTTATGTTATTCTCATTCAAGAATCCACCCGCACCATGAACGGAATCGAATTTCATTAAATTAGGATATCCATATTGCCTGCAGAGTCCTTTATAGCCTACTTCGCAAGGTACATTTACGTCCTGGGTCAAAATGGTAGCTTCGTAATATTCAGCTGGTAATAGAACAATATAATCAACGAACAAACTCTTCTTATTCATAATACTGATAGACCAACGTCCAGGATTTATGACCATTGGCGATGGACGAATACCATCAGCTCCTGCGACGGTCACGAACGAAGGTTTTCGTGATGGTTTGAAATGGACTTGGAAAGATTGCTCTGCATCAGCCGGATTGTCTGGTGTAATCTTAATGGTACCAAGAATAGACTCGTTGTTAGAGTTCACGTAATAGATTACCATTCTGTACACGGATGACTTGTAGATATCAACGGTTAGAAGAATTTCATTCTGAAGAATGGAAAAGACAGCGTATCCTTTCCAGCTGTAACCAGGGAAGAACTCTTCACTGATGCCATAACTAACAGGTGTATCGTCCGGAGTCCTGCCATTCTCAGCCTCGTATTTGAACTGGTGAAGAGTGGGAAAATAATGGGCTTGCAGCGGTTCTTTACATGTTAGACCAGTGATGCGTGGTTGACATGGGCACTGGCCAGAAATCTTGTCACAGATAGAATTGACGGAACCACCGATATCGCAAAAGCAATCCGAGCAACCGAACAAATTACCCTCTTGCAAATTGTAAGTTCCATCAACGCATTTCGAGCAATCCCTGTCAGTGACGCCAGGCTTACAGTTACATTGACCAGTTTTTGTGTTACATTCGCCAATTCCTCCGATAACTCCTGGAATATTACAATGGCATTGCTCGCAGCCATCAGGATTGTAAGGCTGCAGATTCCAATATAGAGGTTTACAGCTATTACAAATCCTTCCTTCGACTCTTTCCTTACACTGGCAAAGCTCGTTAGATGGTAGCGTTCCGCAACCTTGGAAAGTTTCAACGACCCCTGCTGGATCGCAATTACAACCTTCGCAAATGGGGAAGTTGTAATAGCCTTCCTTACATTTGTCACACCTTTGCCCATCGAAATTCTCTCTGCATTGGCACATTCCTTCAGCATCGCAGGACGTTCCAATCGACCCATGACTGTCGCAGTTGCAAGCTGCGGAATTTTCAAAATTAGATTAAATTAATGATAAATCACTTTAGTCTATTGTGAATTTAACTATCTATGGAGTAAATTAAAACTAAGTAGTTATTTTCTTAGTACCGCGTATACTACTTACCAATACAGCTAGGATACAAATAATTTCCAGCACTGCATTGATCGCAAGTCCTTCCAGCAAAGTTAGCGAGGCAAGAACACTTTCCCCTCGAATCACAGCTAGTTGACGAAGATCCATTCGAGCTACAGTTACAAGATTTACAGTTGGGATAACCGTAATATCCATTAATACATTGATCGCATCTCGGTCCGCCGTAGCCTGGCTTGCACAAACAGGTTCCATCCACCTTGTTACAAATTCCAGGCTCTGTGCCCTTTGTGTCACAGTCGCAATCTATAAATAAAAATTATCGCAATTGCTATTCATGCTGAAAAATTTGTGATATAGATGGTTAATTTTGGATAAGCTCGTAAATCTTACACTGGCATACTGGATAGTTGAAGTATCCATCCTCGCAGATATCACAAGATCTTGCACCATAGTTGTTCTTGCAAGTACAGTTTCCGGATATTACGTCACAAATATTACTGAGGGCTCCGAGGGGATTACATTGGCAAGCTAAAGTATTGTAATGAATAATTAAAGTATTATTTAAATTCCATGACATTTATTTAAAGAATTTAATTGCTCCTACGTAGACACTCGTTGATTTTATAATAGCCTTCGGCACAGTGATCACAATGGTGCCCAGCAAAATTTGGTTTGCAGGAACAAAAACCTTCGTTGGCTTCGCACTGGTAACCATCGGTTCCTTCTATATTACAATCACAAGGTCTGCATTTTGGATAACCATAATAACCATAGCTACAAGAGTCACAATTTGGTGGAGTGAATTCTTTACGACACTCACACTTCCCGTCAAATTCACTGCAGTTTCCAGTTGAATAGAAGTGATTACAGTCGCATGCTAAAGAAACGAAGTATTATTATTTAATAGTTTGGTTTTGATAAGTATCATAATAAACTGAAGACTATAAAAACTAACGTTGACACGCATCAGTGGCATTAAGGGGCTTATCTCGTGGCCGATAAAATTGTGGTTGGCACTCGTTACAATTGATTCCTCGAGTATTGTGTTTGCAGTTCTTGCAACGACCACCACCCTCGTAGTTCCCATGAATATCCAATGACAAATGCTTTTCGTCCGCTTCCGGATCATATTCACATTCATCGGAGTGTCCGAAACAGTTACAAGCTATGTAATAAAATTGATTTTATCTGTACTTGTTTGTCAGTATTTAAAATACGTTTAAAACTACGTTCATTTATTATTATACCAGTTTTATATCGTAATAATAAACGAGTGTAGTCCTAATAGTTATTTCTTTTTATAATTACGTTCGCAAGTAAACTTTTTAAACGCTGTGGATATCCGCCACTTTTTCTGTTCAAAGCCTTTACAGCAAGAGGCACATTGAGGTCCACAAGTATTGTGCTGACATCTGCACACCAGTTTATTCGGCATATTGGGGTCGAGAACGTCGCAGGTGTCAGCATGGCCATTACACATGCACCTTCCACCAATACTGATGTCTTTTATAGAATAAAAGTACTAAAAAAGAGTTTATAGCTATAGCTAAAATTGGAAAAAAATACTCAACGTTCTTTAATACAAATTAAACTTGTGTGAATTGTACAAAATGAATTAATTTTTTATACCCTTCTAGTAACCGTGGGGTCTTCGCGTGCAACAGACATCAAATGTCCCAGTAAGTTCTTTGTTCTGAGAAAACGGAAACGAACGTTGGTGGCCCTGGTCCATTCTTGCAGAAGAGTAGAATTGAAATAATTTTTGGCGGATGGTCGATTATTAAGAATGGAAATTACAATTTCTCCACCCTCCAATGGAACGATTTTCGAATATTCCAATGAACAAATAACGCTGTCGTCCCTCGTAATTGGTGTTTGGGCATCAACCCCAAAGTATTTTAAACAATCACTCTCAGAATCTGAGAAATATTGCCAGGGCTGCCAAGTTTTCCCATAATCCTTAGACTTTTCCAAAATCCATAAACCCGGACGTGGTGAATTTCCCATCTTGATAAAAACGTATGCAACATGGAACTCCTAAAATTAATAAAAAATCATTATTACACTTAAATTATTCACTGGAAATTAGTTATATATTGCTTAAAAAGATATTAATGTAAAAGCTGAATTGTAATTTTTAAAAGTTAATAATTAAAAGTTCAAGTTTTTAATTGGTCAGTTCCATTATTATAATATTGATGAAAAAGAAGTTTTGTGTGGAGCATCGTATTTTCTTTAAGGGCCACATGCATAACACATGTTCAGAGCTGGTGCCATAATGCACGTGGTGGGGTACCATAAGAGGACTCTCCCCCTCCATCCCTTCCCATTAAACTCACTCTATTAACCAGAGGATATTTTTGGCCTGTCCACCCAGGCGGCCACTTCAACACGTTTTCTCCCTCATATTCTATTATTATTTCTAGAAAGCTTATAATGCTACCCTCAAAATTAAATTATTCTTACTACAGCATTTATAAAATTACAAAAATCTATTCATAAATTTAAAAAATTATAAATTAACGAAATTCATATTAATTAAGTTAAATGAACTCATTTCAAAGCTTCTTGTAGCTATCCCATGTTGTAAAATATCTCTTTTGAAACGTTATCGACTGTCCTCCGGATGTAACCCGAAGATTATTCTTCGACTGCAGGAAAACGCCTACGACACGTGATAGTGCTCCTCTCTGATAGATAAGACACTTTGCTCAGCGTTTTACACCCTAATACGATGCCTCAAGCTTCAATTTTGTTTCAGTTTATACCTGAGCGAGGTTAATTGTTAAGGTGACATTATTGTATTTCATGGATCTGGAGAGCGGTGGTGATTGCCACCAAGTTTCCGAACCGTCCACAGCATATTCAGGGGGATGTCTCTTTTCAGGGTTATTTTCATCGCAATAGTCGCAGACCTAAACAAGAAAAAATTTACATAATTATTACATCCAACTTTAGCTAAGCATTAAACCGCTTTATTGTTTCATCTATTTATGTTATTATTTTCTTTATCATTATAGATATTATAAATAAATACAAATTTATAAAACTTTATTCAATTTCGTTCAAACGTATCTATATATATATATATTTATGTAGGTCATTATTTTACGAAGAAGACGAAGAAGAAGAAGAGTGAGAAGAAGTTATCGGGAGGTCAACTTTATCTTCAATTTACTTATCTGTTTTCTCTCTTCTAGTCTAAACGGGATCACATTTCATGCCTACAGATGAATAGGCATATTATTCCATCAGACTGAAACTCTACACAATCTACCGAATTTGCAGTATACGTCTTCGTGGATACTGGATAAATATTAATCGACAAAAAATCTCTTGATGCATAAAATACATTGTATAGAATATTCTTCAAATTGTCAATTCAAGATTGTCGTGTCTAGCCTGCTGTTTTGTCCTTGAGAGAAAAGGAAAAAAGGAAAAAGTCTTTGTCCTGAATCGTTCTGTGTCCAGCAGGTCAGCTTCCTCTATTAAAATGTAGGGCTCTAAAGGAAGATAACTCGACCGAATAAAACCTCTTTATATTGATGCTATAAAAAAAACATCTTGGCTATCAATAGCAATTTATAAATAAATACGATTACATGTTATAAAATTCATGTTTATGCAATTGGCTATCGAAGAGTCGTGGTTTATGCAATTAGCGATAATTACTTTCTTCTTAATTATATCAGCGAGTTTTGCTCCGTCAGCAGATTCTTTCTCTTCTTCTTCTTTCACGAACCCATTGACACCCCGTCAGAAACGATTAGCATCCTTCGCTGATCATTTGTATTTTCAAGAGTTCGATGCACGTGGCTCAAAGATTGTATAAAACTTTTTTAAGACTCATTGTATATTCTTCATTAAAGATTCTATTTTTGCTTTCATCGTAGTATTAATTTTAAATAAATAATATGATTTAATCGCTTGTATTTAGAAATGTATAGAAGAATGTTGACGAAATTTAACAAAGGAATGGATGGTTCAATATCAGTGATAAATGAGTAATAATAATATATACCTGTCCTTGAATAAGATTAATGTCCTCATCCGGATCAGAATTCGCACCGACTAATTTGCAGTAAAGTTCTGGTCCAGGTGTATCGACACCACATGTAGCCGAGGCTATGATCTCTTTTCCTTCGGCTAAATTGAAGTACGGCGGCGTTAGAATTTCTGCCAAAGTATTTTCTATGGCTAGACTGGCCAGGCAAATTACCAGCAGCCACCGCAACATCTTGCCAGCTCTACTACTGCTTCACCCTCGTCCTTTTCTCTCTCTTACGATTTCTGGAAATTCAATAATTGTAACTGAACATTTTGTATCGTATATAAAGAAACCGAATCGTTATTAATATTTCAAGAACTTTTTCAATAATTTTATTTGAAACAGGAAAAATCTACTTCTTGAAATTGTATGTGGTAAGGAAAGAAAGAAAGGAAATAGTAATTGGAAAAAATGATAACGAAATCTTTTGCTATTGTACAAATAAAATTGCAAAATTATTTTAAACTTGGAAAATTTGTGTGAATTAGTATACGAATAGTATGTGAATTCCTTTTTTTAATTTTATGGTAGTAAGGTGAGACAAAAAAGGGATAAAGGAAATAAGGGAGTCTTTTTATTATTTGAGTAAACTAATTGGAAAATAATTTTGGAAAAGATTGCTTGGAAAATTTTTATAAATAATATGGAAGGGTTTGGGAATGGATTTATTTGAATGATATAGTAAGAGAATAGAAGAGAGAAGAAAGAGAATAAAGGGAATAAGGGATAAATACCTTGTTTTTGCCGTTTAGAGTCCGAAGTGTGTAGCTTGGAGGCTGCGGACCGTCTGGCAAGGCTGTCGGTGGCCAAACTTGAAGAGGCTGGCGTCTCTCTACGCGTTTTCTCTGTCTCTTTCTCGCCAGAAAAGATCCAGCGAAACATCTCAGAAATGCCAATGAATAAGTTTGCCCCGCAAATCGCTCATCTTTCCCCCCTTTAAGTCATTCTCAACGGCTACCGGCTACAAAAGTCTCTCCCATCCTTCTTGGAAGTTTTGCACAATCGTGCTCAATCTTGCTATTCTTCGAAAATCAAAATGTCTAGAATTCTCATTTTTAATTATTAATAATTATTCGATAAATTTAAATCTCTGCTATTGTATTAAACATATAATATATTATAATATAAGATACAGACTCAGACACTTCAAACATCTTAAATAATGCATGTAAGAAAGCGTTTTTCATCACTTTCTAAAAGTATCAAAATTTAGTACCAGACCCGTTTGAATGCATATTCGCTATGTGCACATCTACACGTTGGCAGTCAGGTAAGAATGTGTAGCAATATACATAAACAAAAAAAAGTCCGGCAAAAATGACAAAATTTACCGACAGTCAGCGCTGATATTATGCATATGCATCACTACACATTCTTACCTGACTACCAATGTGTAGGTGTGCACATAGCGAATAGTAAGAGGTATCAAAAAAGTAATATTCAAAAATGTAATATATTTTATTATTACAAAGATACGTATCTCATTACTTCCATGTTCTGAGACGTTTTAAGAGTTGCAGGCCTTGTATATTATATTATTTTATAAACAAAATTACGACCTCGTTTGTCATGCTCTTGACAAAACTGTATTATAAACGTTCAGAAGAGACGGAAATCATTGTTTCTATTTAAACTATAAAAGAAAAAGAGTTCTAAAAGATTGAAAGATAGGAATTCTTTATTCATTGATTTATTGTAAAATAGGTTTCTTAAAAGTAGACTAAAAATACTAAAAAAAAAAAATTAAATATTATTTGTTTTACATTTTTTGGTAAATGAAATATTATGTAATGTTGTGTAAAGACAAATCCTAGTTTAAACGATATTCCTTTTTCGTGCGATTGAATTCGGTAAGGTTCTTGATAAGATTTTAAAGTGTTTAGAGATTTATCACAAGTTGTTTCCTCAAATCTACTCTGTAATATGTTTTGATTCGTCGTATGTCCGAGCTTTGGAAAATCTTCGTTTTTATCTCAGAAAGTATACGAGAGAAGCAGCAAAGTTCAAAGTTGAATCTCATCCTGTAGTCGTTCAACAACTTTCTTATATGCTTCTTCTAAAATTCTGTATTCCTTTTCGAGTGCTTCGTATCTTTGCTCCTTTGGCGGTAATGCAATGTTCGTCTGACGCTTGTCCAGATTCTTCAAAGCTGCTTGCAGTTTTTTAAAATCTTGTTGTTCACGCTTGTAAGGGAGATTTAGTCTTTTCTTTACAATTAATCTATACTCACGATATTCCTTCTCATTTGACAAATCCGTTATTCTAAATCTTAAAATTTCGTACACTCTTCTCGCTTGTTTCTATGAGAAAATTATTGTACAAATTAATTTATCAAACGATGTATAAAGTTTATGCCAACCGCGGATTGAAGAAAATTTACCTTGTTAATTTTTAATTTTTCTCTGGCTTCTTCAGCCATACTTTTGTTAAAAGGTTGCAATAGATTTTCCTTGGAAAAGCTAGACAAGGTAGAACAGTTTAATGCATCCACGAAATCTCGTATACGTTGAAAATTTACTGAAGGATCTTCCACTGAATCAAAATAATTTATTTTGTAGCAATAACTGACAAGTTTTTAATAAATAAATAAAAAATGTTTCTTACCTGTGATATCTTTTACTTCATTTCTACCTACATATTCGCGATAAATTGCTCGGAGTAAATCAGCACCCAAGCCCATTCCTTGAAAAGGAGGTAAAATTAAAACTTGCGCGATCCTCGGTCTGGTATTACGAGGATACGCATAATACTGATAAACCGTAGCAAAACCAATTGTTGCATAATGGGGACTTCCAACTTTACCATCGTATTTTTCAAACCTTTTGAAAAATAAAAATTATTGTTTTCCAATATTACATATTGGCCCTGAGGTTAACTATATATAAGCTAAAAAATTTAAAAAGAGAAGAGAATTTTAAGCAGAAAATATTTATAAAATGTTTAGCCCTAGATTTTAATTAAAAAGTTAAAAGGATTAAAAATTCATTATTTTCAGGCTTTGTATTATTAGAAGAATCAAGTGGCTCTGTCCTATTGGTCAATACAGTGAAAATCTGTTGAGTAATAAAGTGCCTCAAATTAAAGGATTTCTTCTCCTTAAGAATTTACTAATAGAGTTAGACCAAACAATGTTATAATTGGTTTCTTCTTAAAATAATCTCCTCTCTGTATATTTTTCTAATTGGTCAGAATTATACTTGGGCCTATTATAGCAAAATAAGAATTTTCATACATTGTAAAATAATGCCATAAATCATCATCAACATCAACAAAATTTGCAGCATCTATGTACCATAGTACAAATGTTCGGAGGCGTTGGTGATATTCCTTAAAACCCTTATAACTCATATCAGCTTTATAAACTTCAAAGTGTCTTGCAGAGCCATTATCTGTAGACAAAAAACTGTTTTCTATAGGAGTAAATGAGCAAATAATCAGAATAAAATTGCTTTCATACCATCTAATGTAAATGCATGTAGTAATTCTCCATGAGGTCTAAAATTCTCATCCTTTTTTAAAGACTCCGTGAATGAATCTATACTTTCATGGAACTTTGGTGCAAGTTTATCCACTAACTTAGGTAATATTTCATCAGCTTCAATACCTTCATAAGAATCTTTACAAATTTTTTCAGAATATGACACTCCTACATATGTTTCCAAACTACCAGCTGAGTAATATAATTTAATTTTAAGGTCTCGATAACCAAATATTGTCTCACTGAAAAATAAAGTTAAATTGTTCCTATCTTCTGACTGCATGCTTATATTTATTTTACAAACCTATCTCCAAATACTTGATGAGACATTTCTGGCTTAAATGTTGTTCCATCATCCTCAAGATCTTGAACTTTTCGAATCATCTTGAATTCTAATGCATCGTTGCTATTAACTACTAAACTTTTCAAGCGAGCTGTTACTGAATCTTCCATTTTACTAAAACAAATCAAAATATGGCATTAAATAGAATGCACATTGTTCATAAAACTTTAAGGTTAAATTTTAAACAACTTTACAGCATCTATAAAATAAATCACTTGAATAAAAATTTTTATCAATAAATTAGGGAGAGATATTAAATTACAAAGAATTTATTTCACACAATTAAAAAGTAATGTCCAAAGATCTTCATGGTCATTAAATTTAATGCGTAATGGGAAACAAATTTAACTGAAAGCTCTTTGGAAGACGTTATTGCAAAAATATAAAATAAACTGAATAGTGAAGATTCTCACTTTAATCGTAATATTAGACTTACTTGTAAAATACTGTTCATTACAAGATTTTTAAATATTTTCCTACAATTCTTTTTCTTTCTAAGGAGACGAATAACAGATTAATTGTATCAACTTCGCGCCAAAATCAGAAAGTGACCGCTCTCCTCATGAGAAATATGCTCAAATATATATATATATATGTATGCTGCTAAATTCTGCATCCTATGAATGATCTCTATGGCTTCTTGCTTAACATAAAGACGGTTTTTCATGAATATATTTTTTATCACTTTGTCAATATTTTCATAGTACATTTATGATATCTAATGTTTCAAATTATAAAGTAAAATTACAATAAAGTCAAAAATTATAATGAATCATTTTAAAAGAACTTTTAAATAATATAAAAATTAAAATTGAAAATAAAGCGCGACGAAGTACTCGGTTTAATCCGGAAAATCGGCTGTCTTGTTCGGGAATCTCCGGAGAAATGTCTAAAATAAATATAACAGAAAATTAGAAAACGAATATAATTAAACTTAACCTATTCTTAATAAACGTAATTAAAGTGTATGTATAAGTGCTAGGAAAGAAATTTGTATATATATATGTACATATATACTTCAATAATAAGCTCTTAATGGTTTTCTTTTGCTTTAAGGATTATTATACATATTTTAGAAGAGTAGTTAAAACCACACAAGAAACATCAGTTAGAACATACACAAACATTTGTTTACTTATAATTGTCATAACATCGGTAGTTTCATGAAGTGATAGTTATGTTATTAATATTAATTATTTTGTAAGGATAATAAAAATTCATTTAAAAATGGTTGCTAGTGCAGGAGCTGATATGGTTAAGCCAATTTATCATGAACGGCAGGTAATATTTCTTAATAAGTCATTGTTGAAGTCAAATATCATACTAAATATATTTTACAATATATATCTCTGTTTACAGGTAAAGGAGCTATGTGCCCTACATGCATTAAATAATTTATTTCAAGAAAGAGGCTTTAGCAAACAAGAGCTAGATCAAATATGTTACAGTCTAAGTCCTGATGTTTGGATCAATCCTCATAAGTCTCTGTTAGGAATTGGCAATTATGACATCAATGTTATTATGGCAGCATTGCAACGAAAAGGATGTGAAGCTGTTTGGTTCGATAAAAGAAGGTACTAAAATAGTGTACTGTTTATGACAACTAGTAAATTCTCCTTTATTAAAGGGATCCCACATGTCTATGCTTGGATAACATTAAAGGATTTATATTAAATGTTCCAATGGAATATAAAATAGGCTTTGTTTTGTTACCTTTAAGAAGAAGGCATTGGATTGCTTTAAGAAAGATCCAGGATGTTTTTTATAATCTGGATTCTAAATTACATTCCCCACAACTAATAGGAAAGGTTGGACTTAATTAATACTGAATATAGGAGAAAACAAAAACTTATATTAATTATTAAAAATTTTAAAGGACAGTGATCTACTGCAGTACCTAAAGAATCAAATGGATAACAAGGAAAAAGAATTGTTTCTTGTTGTATCTAAAGAAGTAGATATTAATCATGGGTGGTTGAATAACACAACTGAAAAGAAGGATAATAATGCAGATAGAGATTCGATCAGGTATATAGAAGAAGGCTATCAGCCAGAGGTGACTGATGTGAATGCAACTGAAATAGAGGAAAATTTAAATGAATATAAAAATACTAAAGAGGATTTAGAAAATAATAAAAATTTAAGATAATTGAAACTACTGTGATGAAGTTCAAGGTTTTGTGCCTGTTGTATGGAAGCAAACTCTGGTCATGTTTTAAAGAATTATTAGGCTACCATATTTGCTCCATGTTCATTAATACAATGACATTGAAGTGAGAATGTTTAATACTGTGTATACATACTATCAGCGCCAATATTGATAAATTTTGATATTTTTAATGAACATTACTGCATATGTATACAGTTATACATTTTCACTATGCTGCCAATGTATTGGTATACATGATCCTAAAAATTTAACAAAAATAAGATTGATGTTAAGAAAGAATTTAAAATAAACATAAAATTAAAGAATAATGTGAATGTTTAAATGATTTAATTAACAAAGTTAGCTTAAATAACTATGAATTTTGATAAATTAAAAAACGATCAGTTCGATACGCTATACATATTCACGCTAAAATTGATTGAAAATAAAAAAAGGACATTTATTTATAAGAAATGATATACAATTTTTTTTATTATCACGCGCACTTTTTATAAGTATGTATATATTTTTGACGTGACTTCTTTACAGAGGTAATAAGATATGTGAGATTTAAGAATGTTGCTTTAATTTATTTTTTATTGTTCTTTGTTCCATTCCATAAGTATTACACAATCTATTCTGTTATTCTGAGATTTATGCTATGTAAATATATAAAATTGTGTTATCATTGATTATAATTATTGGGAAATTGTATTTATTAATATGTAAGAGTAAATAAAACATATGATTCAACAGGTTATATTTAATATCACCATAAATATTACAATTTTATTATACTACCATTTTATCGCTAAGGCAGTATTAACTTTTTCAATTTCATGGTATTGGGTATGAAGAAATGCCATTGACTTATCCGTGTGTTCACTACCAAGCCAAGTTCTGTACAAATCTTGTGTTACTGAATTGGTTTCTGGATCAATTTGTGGTAAACAGTGCAGCATTTCTTCTAATTTTGATGCCAACTCTCTAGGTTTATCCTGGGAATTACTAGAATTTTCTTCAGGCCTAATTTGTGCACCTCCATTCATACAACCTGATAACAAATTGTCACCTCTTTACTTCTCTGATTACTCAATTTTTTGTATTAAATGATTTACTCACCACAAGGACATGCCATAATTTCTACATAGTCATAAGGGCATTTATCCCTTTTTAATTTTTGAACAATATTTTGTATATTTCTAAAACCATTTACAATCGCAAATCTTAATAGAATTTTTCCATCCTTTTCTAATATTGCTTCTTGAAAATCAGGATTTCTGAGATTCTTAAATTTCACTGTATCTATATTTTCATGAAAAATATTTCTTGCAGCATAACGAAATATAAAATCTGCATATCCACCACTTCCTGAACCGCTATGACCCCATAATGTATTATCTATTGTATTACTGTACGATCCAAAGGGTTTCTTTAAATTTGCCTCATAAATATCATTCAAAGCTATATTTTTTTCATTTAACATTTGCTGAATTTCCACTAAAAATGAAACCCTTTTATTACATAAAAAAATAAAGCATAATTTAATAGGTTGTGAAAAGTTACCTGTTGTAATTACACAATCAACATCTTTAGCACCTCTCTCTTTATTATAAAAATCATCTCTGGAGGCTTCCAACTTTTTGTCATAACAGGGCATTAAAGTAACATGGTAAACTTGCTCTGGTGGCAAACCTTTAGCTTCTGCTAAATGATATTTTACTATAGATCCCATGATTTGCTGTGCTGATTTTGTTTCGCTTATATAAGGTAGTATAAAATTTCCATGAGTTTTTTCTGCATAGCAAATAAACCCTATAATAATAAAGAAATCAATAGATTACAGATCAAACCTTAAAAGAAATTACTTACCTGGACAAGATGAAGCTAGCATTGGTAATTTTTTCTTTATTCCTTCCTCTTTTGCTTTAAAACGTTCAACAAATTCTTTTGCAGACTCCAATAATGAAAAATCATCAGCTGTTGTCATATCTAAAACACAGTCTGCTCCTAATTCATAAAAAAATCCAGCAAGTTTTTTCATGCATTGTTCTGGTTCTAATTTGTAGTTTTCAGCTAATGATAAAACTGGTTGAACAGCTAGACTTACAACTATAAATATTGACTTCTCCCTTTCGCTCTAAATAAACAATTTAATGACTTAACTATGTATTACAGTACAAAATAAGAAAAGTTATATATTTCAAACCATTACCTTTTGTTGTTGTACTTTTTGTTGAAATATGCGAAGCAGCTCTTCATGGCTTTGCTGAGAGATTAAAATACTTTCCGCAGAAGTAATGCATCCACTGCAAGCTAAGCAATCAGCTAATGTAATTTCAACCTTTTTCAATTTTTCCAATGGCTGATTCTACAAAGGATTGCAAGAAATAAATCGAAATTAATTAATCTATTTATATAAATATTAAATTATCTCCATTACTTCCACTTCCATATAAGCTTCATCTTGTTCAATTTTAAGTTTTGCTCCTGTAATGCTCCCTGTTGATTTTTCAATTTCAACAGGTTTTATACATTCCTGAAATGAAACACTACTGTGGTTACAATAGTTAAAACTTATAGAAATAAATTTCTAACTCACTTGGGAAGGGGTGATAAAATCGTCAAGATTAGTAATTTGTAAAATGCCACTAAATCTTGCAGACATTTTTTCATAAAAAATAAATCTATGATTACTGTATTTAATCCGTAAACCTGTCTTCCTTCACCAATGACACCAATGCCATCTCCTTCCTCTCTCCCTATTTCTACATTTTCTACTCATCGGCCAATGTGACTATTGCAGGCAGGCATATGTATATGTATGTATGTACATACATACACAAGCAAAGCTGCAACCCCTTCCCTTCAAATTTTCTATGCTGCTGCTGGCTAGCGGCTAACTTCATTTTCGTTGCCAGAAGCTTGATTGTGCCAATTGTGGCATCACTGTTTCCAATTCCAATTCAAATTAAAAATTATGCTGTCAGCGGGTGAGGTAAAAAAGGAAATACAGACATTTGTTTTTCACAAATATCCATTATGCAAGGTATATAATTGTTAACTATTTATAATAATTAAAGTACATAAAATAATTTGTTATTAGTATACAAATATGCCCGATGACATGAAAAGGAAAACGGTAGAGTTTTGTGCAACTGCGATAGAAAAACATTTGGATGATTATGACCAGGCAGCTCGTACGATAAAAAATTTTCTGGATGAAAAATTTAGCCCACCTTTTCACGTTGTAGTTGGAGAAGCTTTTGCCTCTTCCATAACATATCATGTAAATTCATTATTGTACATGTACGTAAAAGGAAAAATCGCTATTCTCATTTGGAGAACCGTTGCTACATTTCAATAAAACTTTTGTATGATTAAAATTTTAGTTATTTATTTATAGAAAAAAAATACATTTTATTTTGTACAAAATAGTCAATCTACATTACAATATAATTAACGCATAGAAAGTAAAATTGGTCATATGCTGTCGAGAAGATTGATTTTGTATCGTCCTGATGTCACTATGATCAACTTTTAATATAAAGGTTGGGAAAAATCTAGTTAGTTCCATCCGGAGCCGTCCTACCGGCAACTTTCGGCATTTTTTTATTAGTCGAATCTTCTAACTCTTTAGGCTTATAATAATGTGGTGCAACTTCTAAAAGCCATTTGCTCTCAATTTCTGTAACTTGTCTCATAAATTCCTTAGTGGTAAAAACCAATTCGTGATAAAGGAGCCATCGTGGTAATTCTTGAAAAAGCGAGCTGTTAGGATGAATCGAAACTGTCTGATTGTGCTTTGCTGTTTTATAGTGACCACCTTTGGACAATCTTGCCACGTGATAAAAGTAACCAGCAGTAATAGCCTAAATAAATAATAATTTAAAATATTCTACGTTTATTAAGTAACTAAGGAAGAAGAATTTAAGTACCTTTCTTATATTTACTGTTTCTGCAATACCAGAAACGAGCTCCATCTCAACGCGTTGCATTAATCCTACCAATTGCTCTCTTACATCTCTGGCACGTTTCATAGACCTGTATAAAACGACATTAAAAATTATAATGCATCGTAATAAACAAAATGTGGTTATAATATTATATAATAATATACCTGTGCTGGATAAAATTCTCATAACACCAATGAGTACTAAAATCACACTGAGCCCACTGGTTATAAACATTTAATAATGTAAGATGATCGCCACCCGGAACGTGGAAATTTTTTCTCGCTGTATCCGCGTGAATGATTTTATCCTTGGGCCTATAAAAAATTGCACCGTTTACCGATAGCATAGCCGCTATAGTCGCAATTTCTTCTGAGCATTTATAGCGCTCACTAGCAATTAACATTTTTGCCATCATTGGATCTAGAGGAAATTCAGCCATTCTTCTGCCAAGTTTCGTGAGCTCTCCTCGATGATTAAGAGCGCCGAGCGCATAGAGTTGTTCAAGGGCTAAAACCAATGTTTCGTGTGGTGGTGGATCCAGAAAATCAAAATGCACTAAATCATTAATGCCCAAAGCTTTAAGGGTCAATACAGCATTTCCTGTAACAAAATAATTCAATTAAGTGCATGCGGTAATCGATGTAATTTACATTTTCTTAGTTACCAAGATTAATCCTCTGAATTTCCGGCACAGTGTTATCTTCTAATTCATGATGATAAGCCCATGCAGTATAAAGTCTGAAACATTTTCCTGGAGCAACCCTGCCAGCTCTACCTGTCCATAAGAAAACAAAAATTTGTTATTTAATTTATTTTATCTTGTCAGTTATAGAAAGAATGCAAAAGTAGAACTGATAAAGAAACACTACCTGCTCTTTGGTTCGCAGACGCTTTACTGATCGGCACAACCATTAAACTTTCCATGCCGGTCCTAGAATTGAAATTATTCTGCTTCGCAAAACCTGGGTCTATAACGTAAACAATGTTATCTATTGTCAATGACGTTTCTGCTATATTTGTAGCAAGTACAACCTGCATATAAAAACAAATGTTAATAGATCTTACTCTTTCAAGTTTAAAAGTTCAATAAAGTTTCAATTATACCTTTCTAGCACCAGGTGGTGTAGGTTGAAAAATTTTTGCTTGCATATCGGTAGGCAAATTTGCATAGACTGGCAGTATTAAAAGTTCGCCCAATTTGCTCCCCAACCGTCGGACTCTCTCCTGCAGCAATTCTTGACACGTTTCAATCTCGTCCTGACCTTCACATTAATATTTTTAAGTTACTTGATATCTCCACGGTGTTGATATTTTTCCAAACTGATGTTTTTACTGGTGTCCTACAGTGACAATAGTCTAATGACCTATTTCTAGTATCAATTAAATATAACAATACTCTTTTAACAATATATAGCTAAATTTAATCAATATGATTTGAGGTAATACTTAGAAGATGCGTGAATTTTTACGAGCTTATGATTTCAATAAATTTAAATTAAAAATGTGGATATACCAGTTAAAAATACGAGAATGTCTCCATGAGGTTGTGTAGTATGAATCTGAAGAATGGAAACCACGCAGGCATCTATATAATCAGCCTCAGGAGCTTTTGTGTAATAAATATCAACTGGAAACCGACGGCCTGGTATCCTGAAAATTGGAGCATCATCG
Organism: Prorops nasuta; assembly: GCF_024137725.1. Classification (NCBI taxonomy): domain Eukaryota; kingdom Metazoa; phylum Arthropoda; class Insecta; order Hymenoptera; family Bethylidae; genus Prorops; species Prorops nasuta. Next base: position 4,577,729 of record NW_027116806.1, read on the forward strand.
AAGAATTCGCTGAATTTTGTTGCATCCAGTGTAGCAGATGATATTAACAGTTTTAAGTCTGTTCTAAATCTTGTGATATCTTTTACCAAACCAAATAATATATCCGTATGCAAAGTTCTTTCATGGGCCTCGTCAATTATCATTACACTGAAAAAATTTGTCAGCTAATAGAATTTTACTAATATAATAATTTAAGTGCATTCAATTATTATACCTATATGAAGCTAAATCAGGCTCACTGAGGAATTCACGGTGCAAAGTACCGTCGGTCATATATTTAATTTTTGTTCTGTAAGATGTGCAGTCTTCAAACCTAATAGCATAACCTACTTCATTTCCCAATTTTACAGCCATTTCATGCGCAACTCTGGCCGAAACTGACATCGTAGCGACACGCCTCGGCTGGGTACATCCAATTATTTTATTGTCATTAGTAAAACCTGATTCATAAAGGTATTGCGGAATCTGCGTCGTTTTTCCGGATCCTGTCTCACCCTCAATAATTAAAACCTGATGATTCTTAATTGCTTGAATGAGATCTTTTTTAAAAGGATAGATTGGAAGGCTTTTCTTTGTCTCCTGAATGGTTTGCATTCTTTTAACTTCAGGTGGTGGACTTACTTCTCTCTTTTTATCATTCGTTCCAGGCATAATTAGTGCTTGAATAAACTCTACCTCATCTTCCAAAAGCAAATCATATTCTTGCTGTGCTTTGCGATCTTTAGCACCAAATTTAAATACAGCTGACGACATTTGTTCGGACTCCCATTTATTTTGCTCAGACTGAGGGGGCTCAATTTCAGGAGGTTCTTGCTCTGTTCCTTCTTTTCCTTTATCCAAAGGCATATGATAGCGTTGTACACGCTCAAGCTCTCTAGCCTTTTCATGTTCTTTCGCTAATTGTAGCAATTGCTTCTTATGAGCTCTCTCTTTTTTCTCTCTCTCAGTCAATCTATAAAATTGTTAAACAATTAAGTTCTATCTTTATAATTTAAAATCAAGGTGTGTTAAAAGAAAACTAATTACATTTCTTCTTCAAACAACAGCTCATCATCAATTATATCAGCTTCTAATTCAGCTACTTTATCTTCTTTTCTTTTTTCCAAGTATTTTCTTCGAGACTCAACACGTAATTTTGGTACCAGCTTCTCTTTTGTAACAGTTTCCATGATTTTAAGTCGCTTTGCTGCCTCGGCTAAGAGATATTTATATTCAATTTATAATGATTATTTTGAAAAAAATGAGATATAAACAAAATGTCAAACCTGCTCCAGAGCCTGCTGGCATAGCAACTTTACGTATTTTAGTTTCATCTTTAGCTTTTAATCTATTTGCAAATTCATCTCTCTCTTTAATATCCTTTTTACGCCTTTCCTCTTCGCTATCACTGTCCTCGCTTAGGGTTGCCATTCGTCCTCTTTTCCCCGGATATACACTGACCTCTTTTATTAACCTTACGGGATAGTCCGAGGGGATTTTTAAATTTATTTGGGATTTTCAAATCGTTCGAAAAAGTTATTTTTTTCTAATTCGTTATTACCCGTTAAAAACTGATCAATAAATATTATTGGAAATCGGAGATGTGTCTTGGTGAGCGGTCCGAACTCCGAGACTGGCTTCTTCAAGTCTTCAATCTTCATCAGACTTGCTTGAATTTGAGCCTCACTCACTCTCTCTCGACTCTCTCTCGCTCTCCGTCTCTAATTTCCACACTTCCCACTTTGGCACACCGCCGCCAGATGGCCGTCTCGCGAGTGTTTCTCGCTAGTCAAATTTTGTCCGAGAAGTATTTAAGCTCGCGAGCCGCGCGGCCGGCGGCGCGCCAGGTTTCGCTCTCTCGACCACTCTCGACTTTGTTGAGACTTGAGCTTGAGCCATGGGAGCCTTGCCTTGCTCCCTATCTCATTTTTGGAGTGCACTAGCGCTGTCTTTGTCTTGCGATCCGATACCCTGCTCATTTAAATTTTATAATAACCTATCTACGTATTTCCGCTTTCGATGCGTACTGCGTAAGGTAAAGTGGCCAATACTGGGTGGGACACTTACGACAATCTAAGTTACATAAGATAAATGAAAAAAAGTATAATGCTTTATTCCATAAAAGAAAAATTATAGCAGGTAGCCAACACATTCGTGATCCGTTTCCCACAATGATATAGGATGATTAAAGCATTATAAGTATTAAAATACTGTATTTTAATAGATAGTCATTTTGACCATTACTGGGACAGCAGTTTTGAAGTTAACCCTAAAGTGGAACACACCGTGCCCAATACTGGGACAAGCAAAATTGATATGCGCTAGTTAGAATTAAGTTACGAATTCACATTAAACTTGCGGGATACGTTAAAAGAATAAAAATCGATTATTTTGTGGAACATAAGAACGTCATTTATTAATCTTAATTTCTTAATAAAATACGTATGAGCATGACATAAACGTTTTTCATATCAACATGAACATTTTATTCTTAAATAAAATAATTTATTTTTCATCTTTTAGATAACATTAAACTAATACAGTCTTTAAATGTTTGGTAACAGTTTAAATATCTAATTATAAGTATAAAAAATCTTTAAATCTTTTCCTGTTTTATTTTTAATTTTGATTGTAGACATTGCACTTCAACATGCACAAGCTCTCGTTCAATTTCTTCAATATTATTGATTAAGGTGCTCATCTTTTCTTCAAGAACAACTCGGTTTTCTTTATTCTCTTCGTTTTTTATGGCAATTTTAAGAGCTTCAATTTGTGAATTCAAATTTTTTTGTCGTTGCTTAACTGCTTCTTTTTCTCTTGAAAAGATTTAGCTACGGTCTTTTCTTTGTCTTTCAATACTTTCTTCTCTTCTTTCTGTTTTTTTCAATTCGATTTGGGTTTGCCGCAATATTTTCTCATTTTCTTTTTTCTGAAGAGTTTGTATAACTTCTCCTACAGTATTGACAGTGACCTCGCTCCTTTCAATTTTCCTCTTTTTCGGTTTAATTTGAGGGATTTTTGCAAATTTGAGAATTTCCGGAGAGATATTCAAATCCCCGTTAGCTACAATATACGCATACATTGACTGCGTTTCAAAACTTTAGCGCTATGGTAGCGCTAGGTAAAATACGTGTCATGATTGGTCAAATTGATTCAACTGACCAATCATGATATAGCGCTACCTTAGCGCTTAAAATTTGAAACGCAACCATTAAAATATTATTAAAAATATGGTATTCTATGTTAGTCATATATATTAGTAAAATAAAAATACTCACTCGTAACAACCTTAACTTCTTCGTTTTGATTCCAAGTTTTCGATAAACTTTTTGTTTCTTCTGTTGTTAAAGTTTTCTCACTATTAAAGTCTGTTACTATAGATTTAGATTGACTTGTAGAAATTGATGAGCAACTTGTCGATAAATCTAAGACTGTGTCTTTTTCAGTATCACTGTGGAGACTTGATAGACTATTATCAGGATTGTTCTTTAGAGTGCCGATCGATTGACTTGTAGAATCCAATGACTCATTGGTGGATACGTGTGTGACTATATCTACTTCTCTACCACTATGTAGACTTGAGATGCTATCATTGAGTGAATGGTCCTGACCATTAGTAGATTCTTGAAAAACGATCTTTTCAACGAAAGTACTCACATCTGAAAATAGTAAAAATGTGAATTATAATTTTGAATATATTTCAAATAGAAATATTTATTATAACCAACCTTGTGAGTTTTCAGAAGACACAATATTAAATGTATCCATATTATTATGTACAATCTCTTCTGATGTACCAGTTCGCAGACACGAACTTGACAAACTGTCGTCAGGAGTAGGAATCCCATAGATATATGCAGGATCGTCTGTCATAAGTGCCTCGGTTTCCACAACAGTCTCTTCGACGACATAAGTGCTGATGTCTAAAAAAATACGTGTATTATTATTACGAACATAATTCAAATTTAAATAATAATTTTAACTAACCATGTAACTCATTAGAAGCAACAGAACCAGTATTCTCATGTGCACTACATGTTTCATTTAAAGCTATATCTTCTTGATTTTCATTTGAATTGAAAGAATTTGTAGTCTGACTTAAGTTATCTAAACTGCTGTTTTCTATCAAGTCTTGTCGAAATACTATTGGTTACATCTACATCTTCAAATGCCACTGCGGTATCATCTATGACATCAACAACACCAATATTGCTAACATTGTTCGGTGAATTACGATTTTCTATTCTTGTAATGTTATCTAAGATGAAAAATAAAATTTACATTCATATCACCATTCCGTAAAATTAAGATAAATAATTGAAACATTAAGTTTTAAAAAATCATATGTAAAATTGATCGAACTTCATAATTTACAATTAAAATAAGTAATAATAGACTCATGAATGAATAAAAATAGTAGACATTAAGTAGTTGCATTAAGAAAATACGAAAGTCTCATTTATTTACCAGAAGTGCCTCTTAATTTTCTCCAAGTTTCAAAGAGACCTTCTAACTTAATGTCTCCAATCCAGAATTCATTCGATTCATTTCTTGTGAAATCATCCAATATACTCGAAGAAAGACATTTCCTTTCGAAAGTCTGGAGGAACGTGTCACTATTACTGGATGAGCTATTTGCAGCAGTTACTTCCTCTAAATTCTGAGCAGTCGAATTTTTTTTCTTTTTTTTCTTTTTGTTAAGTATATTATACTGCACTGCATCAGGGTTAAACGGAAACAGTCCACATCCACGGAATCCACTTACAATGCAGTTTGAAAAATTGTAAGAGTCCAAAGCAGTTTTTAAAATTTCAGTGAACATATGCTTTTTAACGTCTATAACATTATTCTTTATCCTCCACGCGTCATTAGCTTCCTTATACTTGTCTTTTAAAACATGAAACAATCCTACCTCCAGTGGCTGTATAATATGGGTAGAATTAGGATAAAGTCCGATCAACTCTATTTGTTTTTCTTGACAAAATTTAACTAATGGCATCGTTAAATGTGACGAGTGATTATCTGCGTATAATATGACAGGAAACTCAATACCATTTTCAACCAGCCAGTTATAGAAAACATTTACTATATACTTATAAAAACTCTCAGAAGTCATCCAACCTTTTTCAGTATTGCCTACTGCCCAATCAGTGGGTATTTTTTCCAAAACTTCTTTCCTCGGAGTAGTTTTAAGATCAAATAAGATCATCGGAGGAAGTAGTTGTCCTGATGCAGTCACAGTGAACAGTACAGTAAGACAGCTCTTCTCGTTCCCGCTTACAACCTTATAGATAGCCCTCGCGCCTTTCTTGGTAATGACAGCATCATTCTTTGGAGGCACTAACATAAATGATGATTCGTCCAAATTGAATATCCTTTTTGGATCTATGTTCAAAAGATTTTTTTCTTCTAGGTATATTTTCAATTTAGCGAACCACTGTCGTAAGTCACTCTCTGATACAGATGCCCGGGTAGTGGTAAGGTTTTGAGCAGAATGGATACTCAAGTTGCTATGTCGCTTCATGAACAGTCGATACCATTTGTATCCTGGTCCATCATTGCTGAAAGGATTATTTCTTCCTGTACTCATCACATAATCTTTAACTGTATCCAACAACAGTTTTTTATTAACAGGAAACCCCCGTTCAGCACGATAGAGAATCCAGGCAACAAAGTTTTCTTCTTCGGATGCAGTGAACACTGTCGGAGCACCTTTTTTGGAGTTTAGCTCTGGGTTATCACTTTTCTTGAACCGGTACAGCGTGGTCTTGGGAACTCCAAAACTTTCTGATGCTTCACGATACGACTTCCCCTTGTCAATTGCGTCCAAAGCTTCTTTAATCGATTGCACATTATAATTTCTTTCTATTCTTTTCTTTTTCATTTTGTTGGTTTTACTGTTCTTCTTTGACTTAGTTTTCTTACATTTCAAATCATGCTCTTTCTTCTTCTTTGACGTACTTTCAGATCCATTTTTTTTAGTTTTGGCCATTTTCTGAACAAGTTAGATATCTATAAAATTAATTGAAGTATTAATATGAATGTTTATTTATTATTTATTAGAAAATTAAATTGAATATGTATGGAAAAATATCTTACCTAGATTGTATATAGAACTAGAGGTTAGATGGAGGTTAGATTGATTCACACACAATACTGTACTTCAAGTAATTTTCCTACCGACTATAAGTACTTGACTACACACGTAAAGTTCAAAAATATTGTTTAAACTCTATCAAAGTATAATTTATTGCAAAATACTACTTAAAACCCTATTGAAATACATGTCCCAGTATTGGCAACGCGAATATGCAACTCACGCTGACGATTCCGAAACTGGAACGACCAGCGCCATCCTGTTCCAGTTTGCGCAACTCATTCAAAAACTTGTCCAATAATGGAACACAAGATTTAAAAAAATATATTGAATGAAATAATCAAAATAATCACTCATTCCATTTATGAACGTAATAAAAATGTGAAGAAATAATATTACATTTATGTATGTGCAAAAATTCATTAAATCAAGGACAGGAAAGTTAGGCTCATACTTATGAAGCACAAGCAAACTGGCGAGTTTTGACAACGTTCATCCGCATTTATTGAGAACCACTTTTTAATACTTTTTTATAAAACATTTAACTTATCAAAATAAAAACAAATAGTGTTATGAAATAAGTAAGAACTTTGAAAATATTAAACAATTTTTACTTTGATATTCTATTTTGAGATGTAATAGGTAGCAAAGATTATTTATTATCGTCCCAGTATAGGACACGTTTTGTACACTGTCCCAGTATTGGCCACTTTACCTTATGTAGAACCATACCCCACCATGCATATTTCCCGGCCTGAAGCAGTTCTTACGTTTCGTGACTGGAAAGAGAAGGAGGGGTTTTCTTTACATAATCTTAAGGGGAATCTGTATATCGACATTACAGAGCGAAATCTTGCGCCAAACGAAACGGCCTCATTTCTTAACCGATTTTAACGTTTATGCACCTTTTTGGAAACGCCAAAAGATTATCTAGCGATCTTCGTTGGCCGATTTTTTAGAAAATAAAAAACTAAAAAAAAAGTGAAATTTAAAAAATCGGCCAACGAAGATCGCTAGATAATCTTTTGGCGTTTCCAAAAAGGTGCATAAACGTTAAAATCGGTTAAGAAATGAGGCCGTTTCGTTTGGCGCAAGATTTCGCTCTGTAATGTCGATATACAGATTCCCCTTAAGCTGAGGAAACCAATGAACTAGAGTATTTAATGGAACTGTGGTTTTAGGGAATAAAGCAATTTTATTGGAGCATACTGAGTAAACACAAGCTTGATTTGAACTTTTGACTGCAAAACTTATCTATTCAATACCTTGCTGCAAACTCCATAAACTGTCTCATCATGCTAACAAAGTAGCAGAGAAATGGCACGCAAGCAGGCTAGCAGATATCATTACGCTTGCATTGATAGTAAACAATTTACCTCAGATCATAGAAACGATACAAAACATGAATGAGAAAGGATGGTTTGCAGCTCATTTGATAGACTTTATTATAGTGGCAAGCTTAATATTCAGGATAAAAATCAAATTAAAGTTATTAAACAATTTCACAAATGCCTTCTACTAGAGTACGGCACTACATTAACATGCCATCACTCATTATCGCAACGTGGTGCTACTAATCTAATGCATTGTGAAACGTAAGGCAAAGCAAGATTAGAGATTCTTTTGCAATCACTGTCAATGGGAAGTGAATGTAGAATATCTAAAATAAAAGATATTGTCAAGGATAATAATATGTATTATGTCGGTAAGTATTTTAATTTGCTTCTTGATACTGACAATTAATAGATATTTAAAGAATTTGTATTATTTTCTAGTATTTGCAATATCCAAGGATTAAAGTGCATAAAACAAGGACGAATGGGAAATTCTCTTACTTGGGCATTGAAAGCGCAAAATAATGGATTTATTACTTATATTGCTGATCAATTTTTGAGACATTATGCTGATAATAGCGATTTGGAATGTTGTGATTTATTCGAGGATTTAGGAACCTGTATGCTGGCTATTGAAAGACTCACATATATAAGTTGGTTAATTTTATACTTAGATAGTACTAAAAATAATAAAAATGTAGTATATTTTGTACTGATTTATAAAATTTATTTAATTCGAGGTGAATATTCTGAATTTCATCAAAAGTTCAAAAATGGAGAGTTCAAGGATTTAGCAAGTTTATTTGTCGCCCTTTTGATTTCTAATTTAACAAATAAATAGTAAGAGATTTATAACTGAAGTCGTTAAACAATTTGTATATCTAATAAAACTACTAACCCATACAGCACACTTGATTAAAAGTTATCCTTTAGACATCTTTTAGTCAGCCAATTGACTGAAAGATACCTAAAAGATATCTTTAAGTCATTTGGTGTTCTATGGGAAGCTTTACTCTTCGTTTTTCCTAGATTTTGATAAATTCTTTTGACTGACGAGTTACAATTATTGGAAGCAGAAGACGTTCTTCTTTCGTCCAGTGATAGTTTTGAGCTGTTACGTTGCATAGAGGCTTAAGGAAATCATCCAAAATTCGGGGATAAGACAGATATTTTCAAATTAGCGGTCGCTAGAAATTTGGCGCGGGCATTAAAACTGGACGGATGTCAAGAATGGAAAAAATTATTCTGAAATGTGTTCCAATATATACAACAGCTTTTTAAAATGACTCCATTCGCGAGCCTTGATTTTTCTATAAGCATCGTTGTCTGTACAAATAAAAGAAGTACATCATATGCCTTCGTTTGTAAAGTGCCTAATGCGATAAATCTTATGTTCATATAACATTTTCATCGTTGTTATCTGCAAAAATAGAGAAAATATGAGATATTAATGAATTAATCATTATTTATAGAAACTGTATAATCGTTAAACATTTGCATGTATAAAGATTTACATCAAACAGATTACAAAATGTTATCTTTTCGTGTATAAATTAACTAGAACATCAACTTTACTTTAAGATCATAAAATGTTATAATATTATCAATTTATTGTCTATTGTATGCAAATTTTTATACACTTATTAATAAAAGAATTCTCTCTGAAAGATATTAAAAATGAAATGAATAATATAAACCTGAATAATGTCTATTAAGATCATGTATAATGTTGTCAAAAATCTTCGGTGTATAATATAAGGACTGCTCCAAAAACTCTTTAATTTTATTTTTTACAATTGGCCCATCCTTATCCAAAAAAAGATATCGGTCAAAATCAGCCCAAGATTTTGCAAGCCATTTAGACAATTTTTCTAGTTTTTTCTTGCACATTAATTCCTCTATTCAACTGATTAAGCGTAACGATAATTTTTACTTATCTGTACAATGGTATCTGCAAAATAAAATACATATATATATTTTTTTTGTTTTTGTTACGACGACTTGAATTTTTATATTAAAAAAACTGTAAATTCAGTATTTGAAAATTAGTAATAATTTCAATTCTAATTATATTTCATTAAAGATTGGTGTACGCTATAGAAAGGAAATAGAAGGGATTTTGTTATTCATTTCCTTGGAACACAATTGTGGTCGTGTTGGTTCAGGCGTAGGGCATCACAAATCCTAAGCACGAAGATGTCTCAGTCGGTAGACAATTAACATGTAATAAAATTAAATGTAATGACTCGGGGGGAGAGAAAAGTTGTTGGGTTTTCATAGATGAGCACTGTTGCGAAGAGAACATAATAAACGGTAATTATGATTTGTATACAAAAAAAATGTAAACCAGTTTGGATCGACTAAGCAGATCAATCCGAATTTGTAGAAGCGAGTCAGTTGTAATTAGATCATTGTAAAGCCAACATCAAAATAAAATTTGTGATACCGAAGTGTTAAAGTTGTTAATAGCCCCCCACACCGAATATAAATTTTACAAGTGGGCTGAACTAATAATACAAGCCCACGAAGAAAGAAAACTACCTACACTTTTATAAATATGGAATTGGAGGTATGCATAAATTTGTCGTAGAAGAACAGTTGCGTACATATTTTTTAAAAATTTGAAATAAAAACAATTAATCTCCGTGCTATGTATATACGATTAAGTAGAGTTTGTATTTCTTAAGGAAATTGGAAGCTACAAGATTTTTATCAAGAAACGCCTTGTGCACTGTTAATCGTATTATCACGCGAATCTATGAATCGACGGAAATAATTATTTCAAAAATTTTCTTAACGTGTCGCCTTATCTGCTTCAGAGAACAGCGTTGATTGGAAATACTTACAAAAAAAATTGTGCACAGGTGGCTTGGTGTCTATTATTTGGTGTAGATATAAATGGAATCTCTCCTGTGCATTATTTGTCCTATCTATGCATTTATAAAGGGACATTACCTCAGGCGAGGTTTGCATAATCCGTTGCCTTCTATAATATACGAGAAACGGAGAAATTATGTCAAATAAATCCTCATATTCCTCAGCTTCTTCGCACAATTGAAGGAAGGCATCTTGAATTAGTGCAGGAGGCAGGAAGCATACATTCATAATTTTTCGAATTATTTTTTTCAAAATAACTCCATCATTTTGGTTCAAATCTTTAATGGTACGTTCGATCCCCATTTTTCTTAGCTTTTTTCTGATATTCTTTAAATTAAGATTTTTTTCTTTTACTACAGGTGTTCCAAATATTATTTAACTACTATTTCTGTTTAGTATTAATTCAGATTTTAGAAAAATTTGAAATTAATAACATTAGAAGAAAATGATAATTATGCAATTAAAAAACTACTAAATAATTGCACTTACATATATCAAATGAAAATAACACCTTGTAATTTCACATGTTGGAAAAACCTTTTTTATGGAACTGTATAATCCAATTTCATAATCGGCCATGAATTTCACCGCGGACATTTGCGGGGCAATGTGCCGTTTTATCATTATGAGGGTTTTCTCATGCACATAGACGTTTCGTCTTTTTCGACATTATTGCCCATGCAATAGGTATGCGCTAGAAGAAATATTAATAATAAATAATTAAGGAAATTCTTATTAGTTAAAATACTAATAAATATCTGAAAGGTGCATTATACTAGCCATGTTTTAGTTAATAGTTTTTCCTTTTTCTTTTTATATTAATTATGAAATAAAAACAAATCTTTTCATATTTTTTGGTTAATATTGTCAGCAACTGATAAGCGCCTTCTACTCGTGGCCTTGTCTTATACGTTGCATCAATGAAAAAACACGTTGCATTTTGTAAAACATGTTCATTAAATTTTTGGCAACCAAACACAATAGAGACGTGGTCTTCGTTGAAATTGTCAACGTATTTAAAAATGTCCAATTTGTAATTGCTATTGTTACATGTAAAATTTAACATTTGTTGCCAAATGTTATTTTCATTTAATAAAATATCAATATCAGATATATTTTCTTGTAGGGGGGCCTCGACAATTGACACCATTTTTGTAAACTATATTTTATTTGGTCAAATGACAAAAATTGAGTTTCTTTTGGAAAAATGAAATCCAAAATTACACCGTGGTTAGTTTATTTTTTGTTAATATAAGATAATGTAGTTGCAGTTTATATTATCAAAAAATTTTGAAAAATATATTTTGCTTAAACGTTTCAGCCAACCATTGATAACAATTGCGAATTACTAGATTTTGCCCAGATCAATTTATAATGTGCTCTAAATTAAATAGAATAGCAGTTTGAAAAATTGTTTAAGCTGTTGATTTTTAAAAGGAATGAAGTTTTAAAATGAAGAAAGAGAGCATTATTTGACGGGCAATAAATATAACATACTTTTGTAACAATTCGTCATAGACTTCTCTGGGGGTTGTAAGATTTTCCTGCGAATACTTAAAAGTATTTTCCCGCAATTTAGCAACTTTTAAGTATTCATGGTCAGCCTCATGCATATTGTGTGGATTTTTCACAATAATTTCATTTTCACCATGTTTTCTCGCTCGGCCACTGCACAAACGATCTTTGCATCTGAAATAACTGCAAATGGGCGAAATATAGTTGACGCAGAAAATAATGATAAAGTAGGAATGTTTTTATGAAATGATTCAGAAGCGTTGTGTATCTATTGCAAAGACATAAGCTCTAATGGCTTGGAACCGTCTACCTGCGAAAATTTCTACGTACGGAATAATGTGCAGCAACCGAGTTACAAATAATAAAAGAGTTAGTTAATCTCTTAAAACCTTTTAAGGAAGCCACAAAAATAATAAGTGGAGAATATTACCTAACTGCGAGTAAAGTAATACCCGTAAAAAATACTTTACAAAAAACACTAATGTTATCACAACCCGTAACAAAAACTGCAAATCATATGAAAGAATTACTATTGGAACAATTTCAAATGAGATTTGAAAATATAGAAAAGGACACAATTTTGGCGAAAGCAACCATTTTGGATCCTAGATTCAAATCCATTCACTTCAATGATAAAGATGCTTGCTCTGAAATAATAATGGATATAGCAACCATGACTAACAGTACAATTCTAAACGAAGAAGATGAGAATAATCTTGTGGATATTAATTATAATAATAGTTTCTGGTTATATCATCAAACATTAGTAAACCAATCCAAAGAAAGACATAGTTTTAATCCAAGAGAATATCCTGACGACTTAAAATTTTATTTGGGTCAGTTGCCTATTAATATTGATGCATGTCCGATACAATTTTGGAAAATGAATAATACTGCATTAAGCAAATTAGGTCAAAAATATTTGGCAGCTGTTGCATCTTCAGTGCCATGTGAGAGACTTTTTTCAAAAGCAGGTAGAATAGTAACAGAAAGTAGAAATCGTTTGAGTGGAGAACACTTACATCAGTTACTATTCTTAAGCTCGCTGCCCCTTGAAGACTGGATGTAATGTAAAAGGTTAATTATTTTATAGGTTTAGTAATTTTATAATTATTTTGATCTAAATAAAGTTTAAAGTAAAATAGAAACGATGTGTTTTAAACAGTCCAATTTATTTTTCCTTCTTAATAATTACATACCAACTCCAACATGTAACAGTTAAGTTCATTTCTTACATGAGTAAATTTTTAATTTCATTAAAATCAAAATAGATAATAGATATTTTCTTTAGATTTTTGTATTCTTATTAAAAAACATGTAGGTTATTGTTATTATACTGTAGTCTGTAAGTTGTGTGTATCGATATATTAATACAGTATAATATTGATTTATCGAACTACGATACGTACGTATCGATACAAAATATCGATACAATTGGACCATTGGACATCACACAAGTCACAACGCGTGAAATAGTATACGCGCGGCGCGGACTTTTGAATAGGGCGTGCGGCGCGTCCGCTGACCCCGCGTGGCGTGTCCACTCCACTGACTCCACACCCTCCACACGTTTCACGCGCGTGTACTACCCGCATCTTTAGGTTAGATCAACATAACCTCGATGATCTGAAAGACACGTTTGGGTGTATGGGTATTCGGTGTATCCAACCGACACTAGCGGTCTCAGCCGTTAAGTAAAATCCGCGTATGATTGGTTGGTTGATTAGTTAAAATTGACCAATCATAAGTATATTTTACTTAGCGGCTGAGACCGTTGCTGTCGGTTGGATACACCCATTTTTAATTAAATATTGAGAAAAGTAGAAGGATTATGAAAGAAATAATTATTATTATTTATCAGATTGGGATTTTTAGCATTTTTATACATATAAGCTACAATATCGTATTATAAATGCTTTTTACTATCAATTAATCTTTAATTCAATTTGGCAGGTACGTATTCAGTTACTTCGATGACTACGGCGACTGGCGAGGAGCAATCTCGTTTACGAGGAAGTTGCTGCCCGCTTACTACTTAAGTACGCCAGCCGCACTAACTCGAGCTAGATCCGTACTGCTTGAATCCAGGACCCTGTTGGTATTAGCTTTCACGATAACCCATCTGTGTTTTCCACTTTGGATGTATTCGCAATGTGCACACCTACACGTTGGCAGTCAGGTAAGAATGTGTAGCAATATACATAAACAAAAAAAGTCCGGCAAAAATGACAAAATTTATCGACAGTCAGCGCTGATATTATGCATATGCATCACTACACATTCTTACCTGACTACCAATGTGTAGGTGTGCACATAGCGAATAGTATTTTAGTATCCCTACCTCATTCCCCTTTTAGTTTTACTCTGGAATCATACCGGGTCAAATCTCTCACATTTAGGCAAAAACGCACAGGAAAAAACTTGCTAGAGATTGTCTCGAATATATTTTATTATACATACATTAATGAAAATATATATACATGGTAGACTGCAACTTGTCGAAGCAGCGAAGTGACGATATAATCAGCTACAATGTGAATCTGTATTCTGTACGGAAAAACTTGTAAGAACGTCTTCTCGATAGCTGAGATAGTCTATATCCCTTCAGGGCCTTAGGGCCAGTTTGCCCAGTCCCTTAAAAATAATCCCAACAATTAGGACGACATAAAACTCTGAGGGAAGAATTTCAGCGGCTATCTCCGCTCCCGAAAATAATCCTTCGGCGAAAGAGTCTCGTGTGCTCGGTGCATTTCTCTTTTTCACAATTTCCTCAATCACAACAATGAAGTAGTTATAATCTACAAGTAATCGAACTTTATTAGATTCAGTGCTAAGTCAAGTTTGTATAAATCTACAGGCTTCTATATTTTCCTCGCATACCTAGTGCTTTATCTAGCTTTGTACATATTGATCCCGAAACTTAACCGATCGGTAATCGACGACAAAAGACGATTTTTCAAAATTCGGTGAAAAAGAATTTTCCTACATTACGAATGTTCGAAAACCGTTAAATATTTTTTTAAAGTTTTCATAGGAACTTAATAATTCATTTGCGATCACCGACTGACAAATTTTGAGATCAAGGTAAGAGGCTGTGCACACGATTCTCTTTAAGAGCTATTTTGTACCAGGATACTGAATACGAGATGTAAGTATACATTTAACATACAGAAAACACATTTATTCAAAAGTAGCCTTTCATGCTGCACAGTGTAAAATCTGTTTTCGTGGTTTACACCTTAAAAGTTTATACCTCGCTGTGCACTGTCCCTTTTAAGCAAAAAGCTGAAAGAAGATAATCATTTTATCAATTTCTAACTTATCGCATTAGTGCAGATTGTGCAGCCAAATTTATACAGAGCTACAGTGTCAATATAGCTTAAACAATAAAAATTCCCCTATTCCTTATATTTTTCTTACTTTCAACGTATTCAATATCTCGGTGTAAAATATTCCTAGCAATGGAAAATGCCAAAAATCGCCGATAAAACAATTTGTCTTCGCTGACTTCGATTATCGTCTCTCTTCCTTTCTTCTGTCTTCTTTTCACCCTAACTTCTTTTTTCTCATACATACCTAAGCTTACTTTCATTCTCTCTCACAAGCATACGCACACTCGCAAATTCTATTACACACGTTTCGCTTTCTCTTCCTAATCTATTGCACAGCCAAACACTTGCTCGACCACTCGGCTTCAACTTTTCTTCGGTATCGCTTCGTGGATTCTTTTAGCATTGTTCTTCGACAATAAAATATCAATGCGCCGAAGAGGCACGGATGAAATTCACGAGAAATGACATTAGTTTTCGCAAATCTTCATCGATGCCTTTTTGACCATTCACTATTGGTTAGTTTGGTTCGTCAACGAAATTCGCTTTGCCGGCAAAACGCTGGCTCGACTTATCAAAAATGTGTTCTCGTAAAGTACAGAAGTGATCTGCCCGTTTTATCCGACGGATAGTCTGTGTTATCGAATATAATATCGCTTCTCCTTCTTTTCATTCCTCTTTCTTCTCACCTCAATCATTGTCTGTCTCTATTTGCATATTAGTATAACGTTTCGTCGAAATACGCATTTTAAGGCCTTCCGCAAAATGGCGGCCGTAGGATTCGTTTATTCCGTTTCATCGTGAAAAAAGGAACGTTTGCGATGAAATATATATATATATATATATATATATATATATATAGAATATACACAAATTGCCAGTGACGCGTGGGTAACGTTTACCCACGTAATATAACAAATGAATCGTAAAGGCTTCCAACGACCAGCGCGATCACATGACGGTCATCTTATTATCGCGTTGCTCCTCTTAAGCCCTCCAAGCTTTCAATTGCTAAATTTACTTGTAATATTAAACGGAAACCGAGACCAGGAGGAATAAGTTTATCAGGATCGCTAATAGCCCCTATAGCGTACAAAAAATCCGACTTTCTTTATGCCTCCTTTTTTTCAAAGCTATTCCTTTAAATGCAAGTCGTATGATCGTAGAATATTGCTAAGAGTTTCATATACTAGATAATAGTTAGTTGATTGAATAATGGCAGTTCGAAAATTTGGCGGAAACCCTGCCATCTCTTAACATCCAGAAAGTTCACCCAAGGCCACTCGACAAACAATATCTTATAGATCAATCCTTTTATCTCGAAATCCGTTATACAATTTTATCTTCTGCTTTTAATTCTGCAATATCAACAAAGAAGATAAAATTTTTTAAGATCGACAGCAACTTAAAAATTATTATTTTGCCTAATTGCATTGGACAAAAGCCTTTGTGAACTGTAGTTTAATGATTTTTATTCGATAACTAAAAATTGGTCATGTTCCGAGAGACAGAAAGATATATTCTTTTTCAATCTGTATCTTCTCAATCGTTTTCAAATAAAATTATTTTATACAGATAACTAAAGATCGTTTGATTATTTCACAAAAAATTTGTGAGAATTTGGTAACGTTAACAAGAAAACTCAAAAGCGCGTAGAATAAATTTGCAGTATCAATAGCAATGAACTCCTTAATTAATTTTCTTAAATATTTACTCTCTCCAGCGATGATCATGTTATTTTTCTAAAGATGACATGCAGCGTATAAAATATATCTTATCTTATATACTTGTTTACGCTTGTGTTTGTGTATAGTATATGTATAATTGCTTCATCCGTTATTTTGTTAAACTCTAAGTATTAGATATATGCGACCTTATACGCTACCAAGGATTAGAACTTGATACTTTATCTGATTTAACGCAATAAACGCTGCGCTCTTTCACATTTTGAATCAAAGTTACAGGAGCCTGAAGGACCTTTCCCAAATCAGCCGTAAAATTTCTCAGATACTTTTGAAACCATTATATAATAGCTAATAAATCGAGTTTTAATACAGATAATTAAAGATATCATTTTCCAAAACTGTTTTCTCATTGGAAGACTCACACGCACACACACGCACGCACGCACGCACGCGCACACACACACACACACACACATTTATTGATTGAATATCAATTAAACAAAGGAAAAATCTATTTTTGCTAGTACAACTTTTCGGTTGTTTGGAAAATCTCTTTACAAACTTTCCTGACACGATTTAAAGCTTTGCGCCAAGAGAGATGAACTCATCATTAGCGTCACATTCAGATTTTAAGAAGTAAAAATATCAACATCTCGTGTGCTGAGAGTGTAGTTAAATCGGTTAACACTTTGATTCGTTTATCAGTCTGTGCTCTCCTAGTCCTTGACCAGTAAAAGGGGAAAAAGTCCGGACTGTTGAGAGGAGAAACGTGATTGGTTCACCGACAGCTAAAAGCCCACCGTCTCCTTCTTAAAGCAAAACGGCGATTAACTCATAAAGTTGAGAAAAAGGATAACATCGACTAGAAATTTTGATTATAATCACAAATAAGAAGAAAATGATGGGCTTTGATTGGCGATGAGGCTTTAAAATACACATAGGGAGCTGAAATGCATCCTAAAGCCGTTTCGTGCGGCTATCAAGGATAATATTCGAATGTATGTCGCTCGTAAAAATCAACGATGACCTTTAGAGTTGCTCTTAAGTGAATTGTGCGCCGAGTCAAGTTCACGATCTCCATTGAAAGGAAAGAAACTCGCGGTAGCCCTCAAACTTTGCCCGGCTATATATATATATATATTCCTAGACGCCGCGAACTTAGTCCTCTTTCAAGAACTCGATGAAACATCAAGATGGATTTAAAAAAATCCATGAATACCTCCTAGATAAGCCTAGGAGAAAGTCCACGGAAAACCCTAGAGAGTACAGCATTGGAAAAAATCCTGCATGACTCATCAAGGATGAAAGTCATAGATGCAAGGCCTAGTCTTATTTTATCGAAGCAAATACCTGGAAAAAAATCCAGGTTACGTAGACACCATCTTCGCTATAACGAAGCATCGACCAGTCGTAAAAGCAATACAACAATGCTTATAACATAAAAAAAATTAAAAAAAATGGAGGATATATTTAACATCTACCTGGACTCGTGATTAGAGCAGTCCCTTGTGAACATAAGGTATAAATGTATTTACACAGGTGACTCGAACGATACGTTCGTGACGATATAGGATTACTCGCGAGAATCGAGTATACGAAAAGGAAGTAAGAAAGTAAGATTTCCAATAACGAATATACTATGTACAGGCAGTGAAACCAAAGAATTTCTTTCCTTTGGAGAGACGATGGCTCCAACGATTCGTGATAGGTTGAGCCTATCTGACTAACTAGTACAAACGATTAGCGACAGTAGCGGTAGTTGAAGCATAATTAGCAGTCGCAGTAATACTAGCAAATATTTGCTTTACGATATTTACGATCGCCACCACGGTAGTAGTGCTAGAGAATGTTGAGACGGTGGATGAATCACACCCTGTCAGCCTTGTCAAACTGCTAGGTGGTTCGATCACCGATTGTGGACCACCAGGTTCGTGAATTTCCGAATGAGTTTCTTCCACATTGCGCGAATGTCGAATCACAGAATAACGCAGCATCGGCAATATCGCTGTCGGGATGCTCCTGCGCTTGGTGGGGGTGTCACTGGTGCGAAATATGCGTGGACTCTTATGTTGGGCAGATGTGTCTGTTGGAAAAATGAATTTAAACAGAATTATTGAGCTTTCTTTTGGGGCAATCGTTAACATTATATTTTGAAGAAATATATTTGTACGTGACAAATCTTACTCTTAGTCGACGTATACCGGCTCGTGTAATTAGCTGGCAGTCGTAAAGTTCGATGCGTTCCAAATTGTGGCAAGCTTGTAGAAGATGATCTAAACTGGCATCAGTAATTAGTGGACAATTGTCCAATTCTAATACTGCTAGGTGCTCTGCTGCACAAGGTGACAATGCCAGTTGCCTGATACCTTCGTCCGTTATCAGCTCGCAGTGTGATAAACTCTGCAATGATCCCAAAATATAAATTCTCTGAAAGCTTTAATTAATTTTATCTCTTTCTTCATAATTTAATTTTAGATGAAGAGAGTCAATCAATGGAATAATAAAATATTTTACGTTTGGTTAACTATTGGAAAGTCTCCTAATCATATAAACGATTGATAAAAATAGTTGAATTTTGTTAAATCTAGCACAAGGAGGACAGTCCAATGTTATTAATGTCCTGATATCAAAACACTTGTCTCACATGGTACTGTAAGTAAAGCGTTCAAAGAAATTCACCAATTTTTCAAGCCTGGGACAACCCATTGCCAGGTGAATAAGGGTGGCATCGGTTATTAAAAGGCACTCTTCCAGGTCCATTTTTTCCAGCAGTCTGCAATTCTACAAAGAAAAGAGCAAAATTAAATTTCTATGACTATATTTTTCTCCTGAATTCTGGCTAACTCTCATTAATATTTACTCTGGCAAGAGCTTGAAATCCAGCATCGGTGAAATGAGTGCAAGCTACACACTCGAGGACACTGAGGAAAGGACAGTGCTGGGCCAGAGTGACCAACGATGCGTCTGTTAGGTTAGGACAGTTTGATAAACACACGTAGTGCAGCCTTGGACACTTCTCGCTCAATTCTCTTACAGCATCGTCAGTTATGTTCTGCAAATGAAATTTAGAATGAACTACTTATCCCAATGAAAATATTAACAAAATTAAAGTTTAAAATGAGTCATTCGGTAAGGTAGAAATTTTGACAGAATTAAGTGAAATTACTCTGCACTCGTGCAAGTTGATAGCTTCTAAATTAGGACAGTATCGAGCAAGACACTTGACGGCCCTGTCGGTAAGTTGCCTGCAGCCTTTACTGAAAAAACTGCGGAGTTCAGGGCAGCCCCTGGCGAGGGCCTCGACGCCATTGTCGGTGAGGTGCTCGCACCAGGACAGATTGATGTGTGTGAGTAAGGGACATCCGTCCGAGAGATCCTTCAAGGATATATCGGTTATCTCCGGGCAGGAGTCTAAGTTCAGTCGTTGCAGCTTGGGACAATGGCAGCTGAGTGCCGCGCAGGTCACGTCTGAGATCTTCTTGCATTGGCTCAAATTTAATTCCTCTATGTTAGGGCAGGATTGAGCCAGGGTCCTCATCGAGTTGTTCCCGATGCTCTGGCAGCCTCGCAGAGACAGCTGGCGTAAGAACCCCCCGCATCTTCTTGAAATGTTCTCTATTACCGGTCCCTGTGAAACACCATATATTCAGTTTTTCCACTTTCCAACACATGTACCACTGCATCGTCTCAAGCTTTTATTTCTACCATCTACCAAAATATTTTCCAGCGCTTCTTAACACATCCTACATTACCTCGACGTCCCTTTGAAAATCGAACAGATCTATCCTCTGCCAATTGGATCCATCCAGGGCTAATACGTTCCAGGCTTTGCTGACTTGGGCGCAGCGACATAACGACACTACGTCGAGGTATGAAAGTATTCTGCAAAACATTAAATATCATAAATTTTCGTTTCAGTCACAGGCGGATGGAAAATAATTAAAGAGTCATGGAAGTAATGTAATTTAACTTTTGTACCTTAGTAGCAGCTCTTTTGGCAGTTTCTTGTTGATCTGTGCCTCATCGTCGTGAAATACCCATGTCAGCTGAAAACCGAAAGCAGAAGAATTAGGTTATGTACCACGATAAGTTCTCAAAAAATTACTGGAAACCTTTAACCATCCTAGAAACCATTACGACATCTTTTATTTGCTCACTGTTTTTTTTCCTTTCACTGCAAGCAATAACTTGCCACAAGCGATGATTCGACAATTCTTTACTTGATAATTATTAATCAAAATTACCTATTTTTAATTAGATTCTTCTCTATAATTTTGAAACTATATTGTAAGAACGATAAAAATGTATTCTACGATAATATATGTTTTATGGTTGTTTCTTGTTAATTCCACGCGTTCGATAATGGAAATGGTGTTGTTCGATGGGCTTTTAGCGAGAATGATGTTTAAATTTTCGAGGGGATGATAGACCAACCTGCATGTACGATTGCTTCATGGTACTGACAGGGTTGTTGTAAGAGTGTGCTTGCGATGAATAATAACTGGCCTGATGATGATGATGATGATGGTGAGTGTGATGGTGATGATGAAAGGGTGGATGCTGCTGTCTCCACCACTGACTTCCGGTACTGGATTCCTCGACAGCTTGTAAACCCTGGTTCCCTCCTCCCACGCCCACGCGACTTACTTTCTTCTAAAACACATCCCAATTTACAATCCCTCGCATTAAAATCTTGTCTCTAATTGTCTATCCCTTCAATTTTCCTTTCTACTCCCCTCCCCCCATCCCCCTCGCAACACACTAAAATCAAGCACCTTCGACTGATAACTATACGCCATACTTATTAAAACAAAATGGTGGAATTATCTTCGCATAAACTGCACCAAAGCACAAACAATTGTAGTCAATAAACAATGCGACGACTCGGAGATCCAAAAATATTGAGAACGACCAAACGAGAACCAAATGATTATTTTACACATTCATGTTTTATTTATTTCAATTAACCAGCGATACTTTACCCTTCGAATCTCATTAGTGTGGTTACCGGAAAAGTTAATGAAATGATAAGCAGGCAGAATTAATCGGAGGCATTAGAAGGAAATTAAGGAAATCAACCTGTCGAATCAACCGTATAATCCGTCAATTTGTTCCTATATATAAATATATATATATATATATATCGACTGTCCAAACGTGATGGATTAATTTTAGTTATACCGAATAAATCCAATCAGCAAATATCCTATACACTTTCTTAACGATGCTTGGACAAAGCGAGACGTTTGAAGAAGAAAATCAAGAAAAAGTGAAGAATTCATTGGTCGATTCAAGTCTCAGTCGTGTCTTTTTATCAAGCAATCAAGCAATTGGATAAAGAAACTGATAAACCAAACGCTCTGGTGGAAGCTAGGAGATATAAATGAAGCGTTAGAAAATGAGTCATTATATAGCTATATAAGATAGTGGTGCAAGTCAATTTTTTTTGAAAATTACCGTACAATAGTTTTCCTGATCTCTCCTCAGGAAAATTATCATTAACTCTCGTTAGAAATTGGTATTTATCACCAAAAGGAAATAGCGCAAACTGAAATTAATGGAGACGAAAAAAAATGATAAAAGTTAAGAAAAAAATTCGTGAAAAAGTAGATTCGGGTATTGAGTCTTACTTACCCACCTATGACCTTAGTTTACGTTTCTCTTAATCAAGTTTTCCAATGGACGTAAACTTCACGATTGTTGCTTATTTGCTTATCGTCCTTCCCCGGATTTTTTTATAATACGCTGCCTAAAATCATCCAATGATACTTTCGCTGTTAATTTTATAATACCCTACGAAACAGATTTTTCAGACATACTTCTAAAAATTTTCCGCCCGAGCAATAAACTTCATTCCGCTCGCTACGCTCTCAAACACGATGCTCTTTTAAGGGTAAACAAAGCTTTGTTATTATCGGTAATTTTGCTCGAGTCAAGAAATTGTGCGGTGTTTTCTCAGAATAGAATGAAAAGAAAAATAAGATGGAGAATGAAGTGTTAAGTAATTTTCAGACACGATTATATTGAAGGGCATTTTTAAAATTTAGTTGAAAATATAGTTTGGTGACGCGATTGAGCTTGATCAGAGTGGAAGGTAATCAGGAGAAAGATAAAACTGTATTTGGTAATATTGAATAATGAAATGATTAAAAATAGTCTCTTTATTATGATTCCATAAACGCTTTATTTTTTGAAAAACATTGTTTAATTCCTGTAAAAAAAGAATAGAAAAAACAACATAACAATCCATTTTCCATAACTTCGAGAATCATCGTTTTATTATTGTTCCTTTCTACGTACGCTCATCGTTCGCTGAAATCGTTAAACTTCTCTTGAAAGAAAAATAAGGATAAAATAATCCAACGCTGCATTATGATCTAAAAAAAATGGTCGCCGGGACAAATCGCCGGTAATTTCGAGGCAAACGGTTGAGCAATTGCGGAATTGGATGTTAACTTGCTTAGATTGATTCTTACCAAGGGCGGAATGAATTCTCATCGTACAACGTATCTCCTTCGACTGGACCACGTGCTCGCAGATATTCTATTCTACCTTGGGAGAGCAAAAAATGGATCGCCCCCCCTCCCCCTAACCATTAAATTAATTTTGACAAGAAACTCCAGCGATCCATCAATATTGACGATCCGATCGAACGGAATCCGAATTAATCCTGACTTTTCGATAAGACTCGTGAAAATTCATTGATGCGCAACATAATAATGATTGATAAAATGTGCGAAGCAGAGTTTCGGTGGATTAAAATACGATAATGGCAAAATGATCGTGAGCCGAGTAATCCGTGATGCTTCGTTAAAAAAACGTTTCCTCTTCTGGAATGATTTTTTTTTTTTTGGAATTCGTGGAAAGAAATTTCTAATGAGAATCTTCGAATCAAATCCGACTAAATTCATATTTATAAAAAGGTATCAGTGATTGTCATTGATTAAATTGTTAAAATACATGGTGGTGAAACTGAGAATTTGTTATAGCAACCGAATTATAATTTTATTTGTTCGATTCTGTTAAAAATTATCTAGTTTATACGATGCAGTGTAATAACTTAATCGATAACCAATACTGATATAAATTTTCTTAAAAATTAATTTATACGGGCTTGCTCCAAAGCTGTTCAAATGGTCTTTATAATCTTAGTGGAAGCTATTTTTATATAAGAAAATAGTGAAAAAAAAAAAAGATACGAAATTTCGTATAATTTCTTGTACTACTACTTTTACAAAAATATGTTTTTCCAAATTGTGTTAAATATTTTTATTGTAAATAATAAAAAATAATTTAAGTAATGACAAAATATTTAAACATTCAGTAGAGCATGAAACAAAGTCTAAAAACCAAGCGATTCTGAAACATTGCTTTGTCCAACAAAGCTTATTGTTCACGAGAAGTACGTAAAAATAAGTAAAAAGTGTAAACACGTGCGTAGAAAAAATAAAGAATAAAGATATACACAGAATGTGGAAGGGATCAGGGGAAAAATTAATTTTATTTGATTACATAAATAACAGAGGTGTATTAAAGCTCAATTTTTGTGAGCGAGAAAATGCTAGAAAAGAAATGAACTATTTTTAAACGTGATAATATCAAGAATGGCACTGTAATTCCATATATCGACTTGCAAGTACTGCGCGCGTGAGTGCTTCTAGCTATACATATACACCTACATTGGTTCTGAGAGTGAGCTTGTTGGAGCATGTATATGTGGGTAGTAAAAGACAATGAGCAGTGTTAATAAATTATGAATGCTCATTCTTATCAAATTACGTTGCACTTAACGGATGCCACGGTTGTTGATATCGAGAATAACCAAGGTATTCTTTAACACGTGCGAGCGGTGTAAATAAAACCCTGTATCCATGCCGTTCTGCGCTTGACGACAAAAATATATATATTCGTCTCTCTCCAATATAACATCGTCCCGTCACACTCGATTATTCATCCTTGTTAATCTCAAGTCCTGACACCATGAAATCTTTATTCCAAGCGACTCTGCAGGAAAAAGGACATGGGCGAAAAAATTCAAAGTGGACGAGGTCGAATTGAAACGAGAAAAATTAAATAACACAACACATGCACGGCGTTATGGCGTAATTTACTATGTAAATTGAGCGTCGGACAGATAGATCGTTATTGTGCGATATGGTCGAGCGATATCAGCCATAAAATGAGATTAGAGTGAGTGAAAACGCAGAAAACTGACCAAAAACGAGGAAACATTTTCGTTGAACGAGCGACAAAGCGGAGAGAATTTGCAAGAATTTTCTCAAAACAATCGACGCGAGCGTTGGAGTCGTACGGGGACTGCTGATAAGGAAGCAAAACAACAACAAAAATGTAATAAAGATTGACAGAGAAGGAGAGAAACGTGTACACTTGGCGTGCAAAAGTGAAATGTAAAGAATCTCATGGAAACATTGGTGAAAGGTGAAAAGACTTACCAAGAATTTCTGGAAAAAAATAAAAATTACGTGCAGGTTTTACGGGTCACCGTTAAGAAATCAAAGCAGCCAGAAAAAATCTTGCAGAGTTGGAAAGAGCGAGAGAGAAAGAGAAAGAGAGAGAGAGCGTTTAGGTTGAAAATGTGAAAAACAGCGAGTCCTACGTCAGCAGGTATACGGAGACTGGAATTAAGAAGCGAAGAACTGGAGAACAAAGGAGTACGTTAGGGATAAAAGTTGGAAAATGACTGGAGAAAAAACGGAAAAATGGAAAAACGAAAGAAGAATTTGATTGTAGTTGGAAGTGTCCGGCAGGCAGGTGATGGGAAGAACAAAGGATGGACTTGGCTGGTCGATGTGTACAAACATGCACGCTCGCACGCATGTACTATGAACACAGAGAAAGACACAGACACATATATGCACTTGGAAAGACTGTCGAAGAGAAGAATCCACCATAAAGTGACCAGAACCCCATTGGATCCTTAAAAGCCCATCGACAGGCAACGCTGGTATAACTGAACGAGAACGATTCTCGATTTTCATCGATTTTCCCGAATTTTTCACGCTTGGGAGGCATCAGTGGTGATTCGCGGAGGTCAGGGGAGCGAATCAGCTGTTCAACAATGACAACATTGGACACGCACGATCTCCGACAGTGAGCTCGGTTGTTCGTTTTGCCAGCTCCCGGAGAATTGATCGTCGTTGACTTACCTCGAGCCTGGTGCGCCCGGAGTGTATCATCCTTTTGCGTCGCGTTATTTTGCAGGGCTTTCGGGAACACCCGCACGGTTTTTCGGAAAAAAAGAAACGGGACGCGTCGCGAGGGAAATGGCCGAGTCTACTGAAAATATGCTGTATGCTCGCTCTGGTAGCGCCGGAGTGGGGAAAAGGATAGCCTCTGCTGCAATTTCCCTAGGAGACAGAGGCGACGCTTTCATTGGCTCGCGATGGTCGACTTGGCGACAGTGCAGCCAATCACCGCACTTCCAGCCGTTGTTTACACGCTCGCCATTGGCTCGCTATTTTCGACCAGCCGACCGCGACGTGCACTTTGTCTGCATCCATTGGACCTGCGCAAACTTTGTTTACCTCTCGTTTCACTTCGCTCTTGCAACGCTTTCAATCGGTTCTCCTCGCTCGCAGCAGGAATCTTCTTTACCGATATATCGTAACAACTTTCTCTCTCCCTCGCTCTCTCTCTCCCTCTTTCTACCACCCTTCTCTTCTTAACATTTTACCACCCACCGATACCCCCGCAACTGCCGATTCCTTCCTAATCTTCCGGGATAATTCCACGATCGATTATATCATTTTTTTGATACACGAAAAACATGTATTTGCAATTTCATTTTCCAAATATTGCAGAGTTTATCAGATCATATGCCGAATTAGATAGTTTAAACAAATTAATTGTATCGAGTTAAATAGGTAGAATAAAGAATCGATGTTGGGAAGCTTGATAAGCGTGACCAAGGAATTTTGGGCGCCTTTTATGTTAAAGATATGATAACGTTTCGATAAAATAATTCGGCCTAATTTATAGATTTAAGGAATCTCGAGCGATGACGAATTTTGATTATCAATATTTGATTAGATAGATGTATTCTTTATAAAGCATAGTACCGCCTCCTCATCCTCGCCAGAATTTTGTTAGACCAGGTGCTTGTTGCCAATTGAGAATGAATGGTAAGAGTAAAAGATTTTTAGTTTATCAGACAATCAAACATATCATTCTGAAATTAAAATTACCAACTTTTTGTTGGCGATGAAAATACAAAAATTTGGTCATTACGATCAGTCTCGTGTAATGATTTCTGCTTCTAATATTATTTTTCTTTTTATTTAGGGTTTTTATTGAGAGCTGTCGTGACTTTGGTCACGATAGCCTGTGTTCGTGGTGGTAAAGAAGCAGTATGTCCCTCGGTGAATCCAGAGGGTAGAAACACCCTGCTGCCTCACGAGATAGACTGCACTAAGTTCTACATGTGTTCGAACGGAGTGAAAATCGAAAAGGAGTGTGGATTAATGGCAGACGGACACAGGTTGCATTTTAACGTGGAAGATCAGGTCTGTGATTGGCCATGGACCGCCGGATGTGAAAACGATAATCGTGCAGCCAAACCAGCCTCCTGCAAAGATGGAAAAAACTATCAGCATCCTTGTCAGTGCCAATACTTTTACCATTGTGATAAAGGGCAATTGATCCTGTACGAGTGTGATTACGGTGAACATTTCAATTCCAAAACTTCCGATTGTGATACACCAGAAAACGCTAAATGTCCCTATCCCTATCCTCCTTTTACCACTACTACCACTACCACCACCAGCACCACTACTCCCAAACCAGATCATCCAAAATGCAAAGAGGGAGAAAGATCTCCTCATGATTGTTCGTGTACCAAGTACTATAAATGTGAGAAAGGAAAAAAAGTTTTATACAAATGTAAACCTGGCCTGCACTTTAATCAAGCTACCAAAACCTGCACGGATCCCAGTTCTGCCAAGTGCCCGTATTTGACAACCACTACGACCGAAACACCAACTACTACAACAACAGAGCCCACCACTACTCCCAAACCAGTATGTGATAATGATAAAAAAATTCCTCACGAGTGTAGCTGTAGGAAATATTACGAATGCGAAGATGGAAAGTTGGTTCGCAAAGAATGTCCAAATGGACTTCACTTTGACTTTGTAAATCAAAAGTGTAGTGATCCAAAAGTAGCTAACTGTCCATATTTAACCACCACACCAGAACCCACCACAACGACTACAGAGAAACCTACAACTACTACAAAACCAACAACTACAACCACTCCCGAGCCTCCAACCGAGTGTACCGAGGGTGATATCTTCATACACGAGTGTTTGTGCAATGTTTACTACATCTGTGAGGATGGAAAACTAATAAGATACGAATGTGAAGATGGAAATCACTTTAACAATGTATCAAAGACCTGCGAGGATCCGTCAACTGCCGATTGTCCTCATTTGGCTCATTCCACGACTACAACGGAAGTACCAACGACTACAACTACAGAACCTCCAACAACCACAACAACAGAGCCCACCACCACTCCCAAACCAGTATGTGATAATGATAAAAAAATTCCTCACGAGTGTAGCTGTAGGAAATATTACGAATGCGAAGATGGAAAGTTGGTTCGCAAAGAATGTCCAAATGGACTTCACTTTGACTTTGTAAATCAAAAGTGTAGTGATCCAAAAGTAGCTAACTGTCCATATTTAACCACCACACCAGAACCCACCACAACGACTACAGAGAAACCTACAACTACTACAAAACCAACAACTACAACCACTCCCGAGCCTCCAACCGAGTGTACCGAGGGTGATATCTTCATACACGAGTGTTTGTGCAATGTTTACTACATCTGTGAGGATGGAAAACTAATAAGATACGAATGTGAAGATGGAAATCACTTTAACAATGTATCAAAGACCTGCGAGGACCCATCAACTGCCGATTGTCCTCATTTGGCTCATTCCACGACCACAACGGAAGTACCAACGACTACAACTACAGAACCTCCAACAACCACAACAACAGAGCCCACCACCACTCCCAAACCAGTATGTGATAATGATAAAAAAATTCCTCACGAGTGTAGCTGTAGGAAATATTACGAATGCGAAGATGGAAAGTTGGTTCGCAAAGAATGTCCAAATGGACTTCACTTTGACTTTGTAAATCAAAAGTGTAGTGATCCAAAAGTAGCCAATTGTCCATATTTAACCACCACACCAGAACCCACGACAACGACTACAGAAAAGCCCACAACTACAACGACAAAACCAACAACTACAACCACTCCTGAGCCTCCAACCGAGTGTACCGATGGTGATATCTTCATACACGAGTGTTTGTGCAACGTTTACTACATCTGCGAACATGGAAAGCTGTTCAGACATGAATGTGATGATGGAAAGCACTTTAACAATGTATCAAAGACCTGCGAGGATCCGTCAACTGCCGATTGTCCTCATTTGACCCATTCCACGACTTCAACAGATGCCCCAACTACTACGACGCAGGAGCCAGCCCATGTCTGTCCGGAAAACGAATACATACCCCATGAATGCTTCTGTTGGATGTATTACAAGTGTGTTAATAACGAATTGGTGCTGAGGCATTGTCGTAAAGGTCTGCACTTTGATCGCAGAGATCAGACATGCAAGCAGCCTTCGGAAGCAAACTGTCCTTACACGACGGTAGCTCCCAAATTGACAACAACCACACCTGTATCACCAACTTCTCGGCATACCAAATCACCGACTACGACAACACCAGCAACATCAGTGGCCACACCAGCTTGTCCGGATAACACGTTATTACCGGTGTTTGGTTCCTGCACAAAGTACTACAGGTGTTGGGGAGGACGTTTGATAGTGCAAGTTTGTACCAAACAGAAGCACTTTGATCCTGTAAAGAAGATTTGTGATCTTCCTGAGAAGGTGAAATGTCCATTCGATAAACATAAATGTCTGCCTGGTAGCAAAACTACTTATTTCCCACACGAGACGGACCCTACTAAGTATTATCAATGCACCAATGGCGTGAAGACCGTGCACAATTGCAGAGATAAATTCCACTTCAGCCCTACATTGCTCAGATGCGTTAAGGACAGTGCGAATACTCTTGAACCAGCGTCTGCTACGAGTAACAAATCATCCACGACTCCCAAAGCTCCTTTGGAATGTCCACCCAACTCAATGACCGCTTTGCCGCATGAGCAAAACTGTCTTTTCTATTATTTATGCAAGAATGGGAAAAGAGACCTGAGACGGTGTATGCAGGGTCTAGTTTTTGATCCGATTCTTCGAGCTTGCATTCACACGAGTAAGCGAACATGTTCCGCTGCTCACAATTTGCTTCCGGTACCAGGTAAGTCATAAACATTAAACGTCTATAAGTTGATGAAGATGTCTTCTTCATGGCGAACCATCATTTTTAATTACAGAGCCTGCAAGCGAGAAAATACAAGGTGGCAAGCGAATTTATTGTACCGACGTATGTCCGGAAGAAGAGGAAGCTTTTGTGCCTACGAATGAGTGCAGCACTTTCTGTGCTTGCGAGAGTAGTCTTACCTACATTTACGATTGTCCCGAAGGACTGAACTTTGACCCCGAAGCTGTTGGCTGCTACGACCCGAAAACTGCTCACTGTACTTTGAACTCCAGATCACGTTCTTGGTTCAGCGATTTACCGATAATCAATCGCTTCTTTTAATACAATCTTAAATAGTTAATGCATACCTCAAATGTTTTAAGTATACTATACCTATAAGTACATGCAGCATCCAATCATAATATCGTTATACTTTATTTGCACCATTCAAGCTGAAAAAGCTGACTTGTCGTCCTTATCATTTTGTATAATCTTTTTAAAAATAAAAACAATATTTTTAACTATTCATTAATTCTTTTTTCCATTTTTCTTTCATATTGCACCTCTCGATGACTCGCTGATAAACGTGAAAGGAATAATTGTATTATACGTTCTTTATTCATACGAAAATAATAATTGCACAAGATTCTTTGGCATAGACGATAAGAGATAAAATCAGCGTTGATTTTAACATTATACAGATATATTATATACATATATTGACAAACCTTTGTGCATATGTATATCTGTACACGTATATGCGAATAGATAGCAATTTCTTACGAATTAATGTATATATTATACAGGATGCACAATAAAATTCGTTTGAAAATTTATATTTTGCAAAATAGGTTGTAATTACTATATACGTTAATTACGAGTGATGAAGAATATTACACAGTCTCTACACTCTGACATCTCACTTTCCATACTTTTATAACCTCACTTGCCTCTGGTCTCACTAGTGAAACCAATGAGCATCTTGCTCGAATTTCCGAAGACGCGATTCGTCGATTTAACACCTTCATAAGTTGAAAACTACTTCGTAAAACTTAAATTTTCAAACAAATTATTTTGTTACGCTCCAAAGAGTCACCAGTTAAAAGTCCACGTGGAGGTTCAAGGGCACCCTGTATACATGTTTAAAGTATCAATTTGATATAACAGCGTTTAGCCATGAGTTTTTTTTCTTACGAAACCTCGCAAATTTATTTGACCAAAAGAACAAAGCACAAGGTAGTAAAGTGTGTAAAGTTCTCGTTGTGTGAGAAGAAGATAGGGCTGAATCTATTGCGTTTCGTCGTAGAGTTTAGCCAGTAATTCCGGAAAGTTGGTGGGCTTTGGACGCTCTACGTCCTGTAGTAAAAGTTGCTCGTAGTGTTGTCGTTCCTTTAATTTTTGCTGTTGAGCTTGACGACGTGCTTCCAGTAATATCCTAAAGATTTCCCACGGTCGATCCAGGCGTGGTATGTCCGAAACATCCCTCTTACCATACCTACTGCGATATCCATATAATACTTAATTGTAGATCATAAAATTATATTCACTCGCGGAAAATGATTATTGAAGATACCTGGGGGAGTATCGGTCATAGTATCGAATATAGTCGATCAAATACTTCTTCAACTCCTCGTTACTTTGGAATTCTTTGGGCCTCGTAGGCCTCTCCATAGGTTCCGGTTCCGCATTGACAAAAATACTTGCGAATACCATCAGTACGAACACTGTAAAGGCTACGTAAGAGAAATTCAAACTTCTAGCTTCCTTCTTCATTGACGTTGCCATTTTATTTTGATTTCTGCAAAAATAAGACAAAATATCGTTCTACGATGATTTCTTCTCCTTAGTCTTCAGGGATTCTTAATCCGTTAAGAACCGATCGTGTCCTAGTGTCGAAATTTCATCCAACCTTGGATTATTCAATGGTGGAAGAATCACCGTGTAATCTTGGAGGGAACACTGAAATAAACCAAGAAATCAAACTCAATCTCATATATTGCTTCTGATCTATCCGGATTTTCACCGATAAAAATTTGAAGTATCATTTTACTTTTTTGGGGAAAATGTCAGCAGTTTATGTATATTATTTTTTATTCATAGAGTTATTTGGGGTAACCGCATGCAGTGGGTTAGTTTAAGTGTTTTCTATATGTCTGGAGAGATAAAAGAGAGAGAGAGAGAGAGAAAGTATCAATAAGTTACATTCTGTGATCGAAGAATATCACCTGCGCTGCTACACGATATAGTTTACGTATGTTGTATTACTAGCAAAACTGCTTAACTGTCTTGGAAAAGCTTTTAATATTTTTTAGTGAATGCCAAAAGAAGAAACGCAACTTTTTTTATACGATCTTTATACGGTCGGTAAAATGTGAAAATTGAGGATGTGGTAAAAAACGTTTTAACAGTATAAGAATTTCCTAAAATCTAAATCATTTTTTATATACTATACTAATTTAAGTATTAAATCTTTTTCTCGAAATTACTTATCTCTTACTAACAGTATAGCATTCGATTACAAACATAAAAAGTAATTTTTTCCAAAAGAGGTTTTCTTCGCTTTAGCAGTGAAACGAGCAAGTATAAAAAATATATGACTGTAGTAGCTTTTGGAAAAATGTATAGCTTCAATTATAAATCCATATTTGACTGGGGTAGGTGCAGTATATGTGGAGCACGTGGGTGTGAACGGAATCAATTTGCATCTTATGGATGAACTTTGATGATCAATCTGTTGCCTGATCAATACTTGAGTAATATACGAGAGATTTGAGTAATTTTAATCAAACTAGAAGTACTTCCAGAAATTCAAAATTTAACATTGTTTCTCGGGTAAATAACACTTATGCTATCCGACATTCAAAGTTGAGATAAGCAGCTTTAAATCAGAGATAATTGATTATTATTATCAGACAGTGAAATCCGATTTTCATAATGATTCTATCAAAATTAAGTCGACATTTTATATTAGAGTCTTCAAAACAGATTTGTCAAGGTTGCAATAGGAGCAAATCCTTAATATACAGCGTGGGGGATTTAAAATTGTGTTCAGAAAGTACAAAGTGAAGTTAGCTGAGCTACGTACGAATAAATTTCTCACAGTGTACGCTCGCTAAAGGGACAATTATTCTTATCTTATCGTCGCGTTGTACTATTGGTTAAATCAATTCACATCACTGATCGATTCAATAATTATTCTTTTAAATTACTACTGAGGGGACTATTGATATAATTTAAAGAACGAGAGTATGTATGTGAAATATGATTAAAGATGAACGACAACTGATTATTGATAGAGGAGAAGATGCTGGCATTTGCTTAATTAACTAGACGTTGGGATTGACGGTAAGGGATCGTGCTTTTTTCGGAGAAAAAAGGCAAATCGAATTATTATTTGATGAAAATTTGATTTGTCGGAAAGACGAGAGATGGTTAGCTGGATAGCAGTTAAATGCAGAGCAGGCAGCGAACGTACGAAATGGGACGATGTTGAGCCTTGAAGTCGAGTTACCTGTTGCTTCATCTGCATTTCAAGCGGAATAACAAACAACTTCTCCGTTATTCTCGAATGCGAGAAATTTCGGATGTCCCTTCGGTCACATTTTCACACACACCTTAACATACCTTTGACCTCTTTACTTAATCAGCACTTACTACCCGCGGTATCATTAAAGCTTACGGAATTTGTAATCACCGATCGTACCTCGCTAGCCAATCTCATAAATATATTTTCACTTTGACCAATCTACTAAAATATATTCATACAATATCATTTGCGAAACGATCCGGTTAAAAATTAAATTCTGAGGAAGGGGCAAATTTTCAATATATTGCATCATAGCTCGTTAAATGTGGATATCTCACACGTGTAATATTTAATTTAGATATAATATATAATTTTTGAGAATATTGACCTTATGATAAAAAGAACATCTTTAACGTTTCAATTTTTGCATTTTTGTCTATGGATTTGCAATTTACATTTACAACATTGGGCTTTTAAGGTTAAAGTATCGTTATTAAAACCGAGTTTATATAGTTGAGTATTTTTAATTGAAAAGAATAATAATTTTTTATATCTAAGTCATCAACCGCAGGAAATATTATATTGTATCAGACATTCTTTACATCCAATATCAATTATGGTTAAAACACTTACGACATACCGAAAAACTACTTATTATATTTAATTTACTAAGGCGCAGTGGTATCTTTTCGCTCTTCAAATCCTTATTATCGGAGCCTTGGAATTTGATAGCTTTCGTAATACCACATATGTACTATATTTACATTACGTTGGATATTGATATGATTATCGAAATTTAGAATTAAATTTAGGTTAAGTCTGTAATCGGTGTGTCCTTGTTACTGTAATCACGGCCACTTTGTATCGTATCGGTACTACATGCAGTCTAGACACACGTGTGTATTTACTAATAGATACTCTTTTATTACAATTATCTTCACAATGCATAATAAAAAATGCAGCAACATTAATGTGAGAATGTGCAGTAGTGCAAATTGCTGTATGCATACCACGAGAACACCCTATAGATAACTTTTACAATTTTTACCGAATTATTCTTGCAAACTCATACAGCAGTTACATACATTCTCACCTCGCTGTATTGCAAATATATGCACGCGCGACCCTAGTATAATAATTAAGATCCAACTAATGAGATAATTAATCGAAGAGATTATAGGCTTATACAGCACACTTGACTAAAAGTTGTCTTATAGGCATATTTTAGTAATCCAATTGACTAAAAGACGCCTAAAAGATGTCATTAAGTCATTTGGTGTTCTATGGGAGGTTCACCAAACGTTCACACGAGCTTACATAAAATTCTATCTAACGTAATTGATCCGCGTCGTTAGAAATATACTACTTGTAAGTTAGGTAAGTAAGTAGCGAAGGAAGAAAATAAGCTTTGCGATCCCAGGAAATGTCTCGGCTATGAAACGACGCCGTTAGAATTGAAACGTTTAAAGTGTTTCGTACAGTATGTCAAATCGTCTAAGATAAGGTAAACCGCGAGTAACAGATGATGTTTCATTGTCAAACAACGTCAGGTGAACAATGAGCGGAAGTTCACCCCCTTCTTCCCCCCTTTCCACTTATTCACTGTTCAACGAAACCGTCGGAGCTCCGAACTAAAATGAGAAAGGATAACTGGAGCTTTTCATTTCACGTATAAAGTGGCCAGTTTCTTTTTTTAGGCCTTTCCTCTTTGGAGTCGAGGAACGCTCTCCTATTGGTCGACTATTTACCGGGATCAATCTTCCCAAATGGAATAGTTCCAAATTTCTATAGGTTATCGCGTCTATGGAGAGAGGGCGCTGTATTTGATTAATGTCTGTTGGTACTTGAAAGTTCTAATCGCGTTGAGCCAATAGCCAAACATTTCCCGACCGGACAAGCACGCCAACGCTCGATATTTGCCCATTTTCGATATTACGATTTGTACGCGGGTAAGAACTCCCCCCTGCAGTTGTAATAAATTGAGAGTAAAACTAGGTAAGAGCATTATAACAACGGTTAGTTGGTGACAAAGTCGAGAATGTTGCTAGAGTAAACAAGTTGTCTAAATAGAATGTAATAAAGCAATAAATGAGTTTGCAAATCGGGCTGATTTTTCGCGTGTATTGATTTCTCGGATTTGGTAGCGCGTGTAAATAATCGTTTAACATGCAAATTAATTAAAATGCATGTGAAACGCGGAAAGGCGGATCTCCCTTGATTATTCACGCCTATTTGACGATAGGGATTCGTGTTATAAGAACGGTGCATGGGTGGGGGAGTTGGGAAGTTAATTCGCGATTGGAAAAATTCGATTAGCTCGCTGTCTATGCGAATTTATTGTCTTTTTGAGCGGTGGCCATCTTGAAAGAGCAGCATCGACTCTGAGGTTGTCCTTTCTGTAAAAATTAATTACACGAGCTTTACGGCCCCGTTAAAGCAACAATATTGCATGCTTTATGTTTTTCGCCCGAGCATTTTTCATGAACCACATAGAAAGTCGGCCATCTTGCCCGTTATAGTGTCTCGTTGACCAAAAGAATACACATCGTAAAAGCCACCGTTTCTCCACTTTAAAGGGACACTCAATTTTCGCCGCGAGGATTTTCCATGCTATTTCTTAACCCGAAAAACTAATCAATCCTCGAAAACTGTTCAATTTTCCTCCCACGTCGCATGGATACATCAGCGAAAAAATTCTTTCGAAACGTAGCCGCAAAATTAAACTAGTATCGTCGTTACGTTATTAAAGTGTACGTTTGATGCTATTTCGAGGTGGCGGCTGAAACATGGACGTGTTGGCGTGGTCAATATTTAATATGGCCTTTGAATTTGGTTGAAATAAATAAACTTATATTATTTATTATATATCGCGTAATTTGTAAAAAAAAAATGCTCGAAAATTTCTATAGATTACGATAAATTGTTTGTACGAAAAATTTTAAAAACATTTATATAAATATTAGTATTTGTTTCCACGTTTGTTTGGCTACTCGTTAAATTATGGCGTTTCAATATTTTGGTAGCAAAAGCTTATCAGACAGCTACGTTTGTACCGGAGTGTCGTGTTACATAATAAATGGAATCCCGGATAAGCCAGTCGAAAATCTTGTATCTTGTTGCCAGGCTAAAAACTCATTTCCTCTCATTCATTACATTATTAAAAATGCAAAATATTATATTTCTGACTTTAAAATGTCAAATCCGTTATAGAGATAATTTTAAAAACCTAATATTTATAATAATCCTTTAATTGAAATAGTCATGCAGCTACAACATTCTGTGAATTTTAAAAAATAACAAAATCCCAGTTATGCTGATCATCACTATTAGACCTATGTAATTTAGTACACACATTGCAGCACTACGCGTAATTAACGTTGTAACATACGTCGAACCATACCGAATAGAATTGCAGCGCTGTAAAGTTCAAGAGGTCAAACAGAGAAACGAGAAAAAATGTCTAAAAGAAAATTACACGGAAAAAAACTCGGTTCACTGGAAAAATAATAATAAAATAAATAATAATAAAGAAAAAAATTCTAATGGTTAAAATATTGTTTGTGGGGGGAAATGTGAATTAGATATATATATATATATATATATATACGAAGGGGGTAAAGTGAATATTAGAAAAAATTAAAAATGTATGATACTATTGAGAAAAAGGTTGGATAATTTTTGTAGGAGGATGCATGTGAGATATGAATGAAAGGTAGAAGAGAGAGAATAGGAAGTACTCACGCGGATTTGTATTATTCGTATGGATGGTCGAGACCGGAAGTGGTGGTTCTCCTGAGTCGTCGTGGATGGATGCGAACGTTTCGTAAGTTCGGATCGGCTGTTTCTGGCGCGGACAGGAGGATTTATACCTGGAGACGCACCCTCCGACGCATCCCCTCGGCTGCAGCCCGTGTGGAACGCGCGCGACCAATCCTCGAGGAACCACCAGCCCCACCAATCACTTCCCTACTCCTCAACCTAACTCTTCCTTCCACGCTTTCCTTCCATTCTACCAACACCCAACACCTACTCGCACAACAGAATCACCCAGATGACATACACGCTAATTCGCTTCCTCTCCACTTCGCAAACTCAACTTTATCTCGGCCTCCCATGGGGGTGTGGGCGAAGAACCACCCTCCCCCTCCCCCTCTGACACTCTAACAAATTTCTACCACCTTCCAAAAATCAACATCCAATTTTAATCCTTCCTTCCTCCAACCCTAGGCCCCTTTACATCATCCATCGATGTGTACACCAGCGTGCAATTTTTCTTAGAAAACTGCCATTTTAAAGTTTCTACCATTCTTCGCATTAGTTTTGATGCGATAGCAATTTTATAGAATCGTGGAAATTTTCCGTCTTGGTCTTAAAAAATATATTGGTATTGGAGTGATTTCTTTGTCAGGGGGAGGGAGTCTTCGATATTTACAATAAGGACTGACCAAGTGTCTTGATAAATTGGGGGAAGTCGCGGATGAGACGGATACATTGTAAAAATGAAATTGATGGTGGGTACGGCTAGTGCAAATAATTTGAATAAAAGCGACGATAACGATTTATCACTAAGGCTTTGTCGAGGCTGCTGCTTCTGGGGACACTCGACGGGAATCGATATACAAAATGGTCGTAAAAGCAACAGGCTGGGGGAGGCAAGAATCAGGAATTTTACGGACCTTGTGTGTTTGGGGGTTGGAAATGGGAGAAAAGTTGAAAATAATCGGGCGAAGGATTGGAGATTATCGTGACGATTGGGTCCTCTAATATTTGTTTGAATAAGGTTTTATATATAAAGAGGAGGGGTGGTATTTTAAAAATAGACGAAATTAATTAAGCAATTACCTGGAATGATTGCAAGAAATATTTTTTTAGACCGCGATCGAACGATAGGAAATTCACAGATATTTATCTTGACAATGTGCGTATAACCTGATTAATGATTATTAAAAAAAAAAAAGTCAAATAAAGGCAGATGGTTGAGTTTCTCCTCGATAGGCGAAGCGCGTCACGATTCCGTGCTTGACGGTAAAATATAGACATACGTACATGCGTTACGTCTATATAAAATTTATTTGCATAAATGTATTTAATATCGAACTAAGCGAAGATTACAAAAGTCGAATGCAAAAATTACGTCAATCTTTTCACGGTTCGACGGAAATCGACTTTCCGAACGACCAGTTTTGCAAGATGAAAATTGTTTCAGATTTTCATAAAGAAGTGAAAGCTGAATGAATTTATTAGTATTGTATGACAAGCGTATCTCTTCACTACACATTTGTGGGCGGCTGTTATTTATGGAAATATACGTGACATATTTGTACTATTATGTTGCCACGCAACAATCAGTAAAGAAACCAACAATAAATTTTTGCTCTAAACGTCGGAATAATCATTATTATTCCAGATTTTTCCTCGTTACCAGGACAAGCTTCAGGGAAATAATTGGAAATGAAATTTTATTCACTTATTAATAATATTTTTTTGTTTTAAGTAGTTCAATAAATATTGTAAACAATTTTCACAAGTAAAAACATATTTTTAGTGGAAATAATTGGTTTTTTGATTTTGGAAATTTGCCATTAAGGATCAGGTATTCCAAGTGTATAAAAATACAATCAACTATATACCTGCTGGAGACACCGTTTCATTTATTCGATAAAAATGCTACCGAGTCGTAAAGATGGCGACGGCAGTACGCTTTGCGAATAAAATTAATTAAATCTAATTAGGCTGGAATAACGGTTGTGGTATGATAAAATTATCTGAAATTCCCCTTTTGGGGTTATTTTAGACTTTTACGCGGTGTGAGCCAAGTTTTTACGGCTTTCTGTTTTTAGTAGCAAAATACAGCAATAAAAAGCTTCGTCACCATTGAACACCCCATGCCTCACGAGAAATCCTGTATATATATAGTTTCGGGTGATCATAAGGGTGATAAGAAAGAATATACATACACTGCTGTTCAAAACTTTGTATATAATCACTACGGTGAAAAACGACTCTACATCAAAGTGTTATATATTTTTGATTCGAAAAATGGTACAGGGATTTACTTGGTCTTATTATAAATATTTTTTTTAAGCTTTTTAAATAGTATGTATATATAGTTATATAAATTATTTGAATATATTTTTAAACATTTATATTCGCTGCATATTTTCATGCTTTATCGAAAGTAATAATATGTTTAATATTTAAAATAATGGACTTTTTGCTCAATTCTCTATCTTTATATTATTCAAATGCTATGATAGTGTTAATGTAAAAATGTTGCTTTTTATTAATTTAACACAATGCAGAAATTTCAATTGTTAAATACGAAGATGGAGTAAAAATAATTTAAAAACATTTGAAAAATATTAATTTTTTGTTTTATGTGGAGTAGGTGCATGGTAGTTTTATTGAAGTAACAGTATATCAATAATATAGCACACATTATTTTAAGATCCATTATTTCCAAAATTAATATGAAATATGTAAAGGTAAAGTAGATAAATATTTAACATTTTTTAATTGTAAACTTTTAGCTATATAAAAAATAAAAAAAGGAGCAGTGAATTTAACAATTACACCATTCGAAAGATTTTGAAATAATCTGTAGAACAATATCAAACAGACCCCAGCCATTTTTTTATCCAAATATAAAAAATTTTAAATTTAAATTAATTTTCACTTTAGTTTTCTCAGACTTTTGAACGTCAATGCAGCTATCGAATCGATCGATTCCAAATTTCCGTAAAGGACTATAATCAAGACTTGATGATTTTCATACACTGACTATCAAAATAACATTTAGAATTGAAAAAGTCATATATATCGAATATATTTCCTTTTGTTCATCTTCCTCCAAGCAATCGTGCACGTTGGTCCAGAGGTTAATTGGTGCGACGTCACACGAATGATCAGCGCTATATGGCTGCTCGATATTTGAAGAACGGGATTGGAAATTTTGGTATATGAAGAGATTTTTGGTCGGAAAAGATTTCGGGGATAGTCGGAAAATCTGGCCAGCCCAACTGGCTAAGCTACTTTGGCAGTTTGTGGCTTTGAACTTTTTAAGACGGTAGTGCCATCTGTGCTATTATATACGGTGTGGCGAGTCTGGTGGGGTAGGCAACTTGTAATCCCTTATATACGTGGGCCCTCGGATCGTGATGAACACGTCGATAAGCAAGAAAAAAATCTGAAATCCCATTCCGACGAAAGGGGGCTGAACCGAACGTTATTAATATCGAGACACCCCATAACGATACGACTTTTGCAGCATTATGAGCTATCACGGATCAATTCCACCTGGATTAAACCCTCGGTTAATTATATTTTACTGCCCTCCACCAAAATGATTGATCTTCCCTTGCCAACTTGGTCGCTTGCACGAACCACCACCTTTACCTGTACCTTCCAACAGTTTCCCAAAAAATTCATTAAATTTTTATGTACGTCTTAAAGCAGAAACGAAATAAACATAATTACCACTTTCTTTTCCTCTTCCTTAACAATTAACATTCCCTTTCATTGTTACTATATCCTTATCATGCCTCGTTTTTGCTTACGCCTAAAATATTTTTCCAAATTAAGAACATAATTAAATTATTTATTTACAAAAATTACCTAATTAAGTACCCTCTGCAGGGCCAGCTATTTTTGCCTAAACTCCTATATTCAGAACTACCCCAATGTGTCTAATAAATCATGCAAGTGTCTATATTTACAGGCTCTCGTGATCAGCGTCTATATTTAGTTTGTCCAGGCCTCTAAAAAGGAAGAAAAAAAGTGAGCTAGTTGATTTCTCGCAATATTGTCATCCCGATGGATTTTCGCAATTTTCCAGTTGGCTGAGATTGCGTCTGGACGATCATAAGTGGAAGTTGAAATGTCGAATGCTGAGAATGCGCGAAGTATGCTCGCGTATCGCGTATAACGATGCAGAGCGCCTGCCAAAGTGCAGAGTCATAGTCGTTAAAAAGTTTATCACCCCCCTATGAGAATTACTGGCTGGAATCAAAGTCCTCATAAAGCATTGTGAAAATCCTTCCACTCCTTTCTTAAGCCCTGCGCTTCCTCCGGCAAAACTTCCAACGTAACCTAATTCGCTCTTTTGCCAGATAGCGCAAAACTTGACGGATTATTATAAGAATATTTATAGAGAGAACATTGTACAATCTATAAATATTCTTAAAACATTTTATGCACTTTTTTGTTATCTGGGTTGGAACAAGTTTGCTGGTAGTAAACCGTTCGATGGGTTTCCTGTAACAAAATGGAGAACTTACGCAAGAACGAGGCATCTTCGAGACGAAGAGAGGAGACGTAATATAAATACAAAGATAGAATTTTTTCAAACGAGGAAAATTAAAGAAATTAATCGAAGGAAGATTCGTAGATTATCCTGAAAGAGCCTTCGACAGGTCGGTAAGTTACCTGCGGCAGGCGAAGAAGATTTTCACGAGGAATATAGGATGGAATTCGAGTCGGTTGGTTCGTGAAAAGAAAATCGCTCGTAAAGCATAAGTCGTCCATTTGGCATTGAAAGAAGTGCATGGTTGGCTCGAGGGGAAAGGTCGAAGAAAATCGGTCCCAGCGGATGCTGCACCGCTGCAGTCCACCCCCCGAAAAAAGAGCGGAAGCGTCGATGTTTATTTAACACGTACGTCCGCGCGTCGCTTTCGGGGGAGAAAATAAAATAAACTCACGCGAATCGTAAAGATAAGCGAAACGAGGTCGCAGCTGGGGACTGAATTATCAAAGAGACTCGCGAATGGAATCTCCTGGCAGGTTGTTCGATTTACGAGCGCGTGAAAAGATGGCCGAGTCGCCGCAGGTTGGCGGAAAAGAATGAAAGTCAATGGGACAAAAATTGACGTCGGCTCCGGTGAAGATGTAAAAACGCGCGACGCGCCTTCTTCTTCGGCTAGCTCGCTTTTCGCCTTTCGCCTCTCACTACCCCCACCCCCGGCTGCCGGTTAAATTATTCACGTGAAAAATGGAAATTCAGTCTTCCTCCTTAAAAGTCCATTCGACTTTGTAAATTCGGCCGATAACACAACAACCACAATATATGTGTATATATATATATATATATATATATAAAGGCCATTTAATTTCCCTTTGGTACAACTCCTGACTCATGCACCGTGAATTCTGTCCAATACGATCGATTCTCCTCGCTTTATAAATAAGCCCGTTCGATCACGCGTATAACGATACACGTGTCAGATTGAGTCCTGCAACGTTTCAGGAACATTCCTGGCACTATCCACGCGATCCGCGAAGTTTAGCCGGCACCAACCGTCTACTCGAGTCACCATTAATTTATATACCGATTCCACTCGACTAGTTGGTACGGGTACGCGAGAGGAGGAGACTTAAAATTCCTACGTGTAATATTTTGTATATATATGGATGAAAATGGTGAAAATTCACTTTTATAAATTTGCGGTAGATCAGAATCCCTCAAGGTTGAGATATAAATGTTTTTATGGCTGTAATGTTTCTTTATTTGGTAAATTTTTCTCGTGTAGCAATGATTCTTAATGGGGTCGCAGATGTACCGGTTGGAAGTCCATTGGAAGGAGCGTTAATGATAGTCGCTGTACCTGTGGGATGGGAAGGATTGGACGGAAAGAGGAGGGGGGAGGGAGTTTATATACTACATATTTGAGTCAGACGAAGAAAATAAGCAAGGGAGGGAGAGAGAGAGAGAGAGAGAGAGAGAGAGAAGAGGAAGAACCGAGTAAGAGAGGCCGGAGAAGAAGAAGAGATACAGAAACAGAAATAAGTGGAAGAAAGTGAGCGATCGGCTGGAGTGAGAAGCAACAGGCTTTTACACTGTAGAGGGAGATACGTGATTGAGTGGAAGGGAGAAGAATAGTTGGAAGGTAGACAGCTCGCTGTGAGCGAGGAGGAAAGAAGGAGGATCGTTGAGGAGAACGGTCATTGCCACCACCTCGACTCGACTCTCTCGCTAGAGTGGGCACAAAGACTAAAAGCAAGCGGGAAGGCTAGCGCTGCAATATCCAACCGGAGGAAGAGACCCCTGGAAAAGGAAAAAAAGGAAGGAAGAGAGAGAGAGAGAGAGAGAAAGAGACAGATATAGGCACTACGTAATTAAAAGTCGAGATATCGATACGCTGGGACTAGATAGAGTCCGGAGGAAGGGTATCTCGTTGTTTTTTCTCTCTCTTTTGGAGAACATCGAGATGAGTTTTGGCGAACGATGGAGAAGGAGGGAAAGAGTTTTTGATGGAGGATCGGAGGGGAGTAACGCGAGGAGAGAAGGAGAAGAGGAGGAGAGTTTGAGCTGGACAACAGAACCCCTGGACAGTTTAGTGGAGCGTTTGCAGGTGGTAGGGGGCCCGAAGTAAGCGAGAAAGAGAGGCACACAGGGAAAAGAGAGGGCTTTCACAGCAAGTGGTCGAGTTGCTCTGGCGCAATTCGTGCACGCGGAGCCGAGCTAAAAGCACCTGGATCGGCTAAGATCGGATCGACCAGTCGTTACTCATAGTCCAGCAGCCCTTCGGCAATAGAAGATAATAGTCCCATACGGGTCACCAGGTCCAACTGTTCGACTATTCGTTCCTTCCAACCACAACCTCCTCTCATAACAGAAAATCCACCAAATTCCTCCTTCTTATTAACCATTTTCCTCCTCCTCCTCCTCCTCCTCCTCCTCCTCCTCTTCCTCCTCCTCGTCCTCATCCTCCTTCATCCCACCAAGAAATTCCTTCAGACAAGGGTCTCGTCAAGAATTTACTACCACCAACAGAATACCTTACCATTTCCACCATTAACCGCTGTCTCCTCATTGAGAATGTTTCGAGTGTGAGCCAAAATCATCGTCTTCCTCCGGTTGT
Organism: Prorops nasuta; assembly: GCF_024137725.1. Taxonomy (NCBI): domain Eukaryota; kingdom Metazoa; phylum Arthropoda; class Insecta; order Hymenoptera; family Bethylidae; genus Prorops; species Prorops nasuta. Next base: position 4,622,292 of record NW_027116806.1, read on the forward strand.
TGTAGTTGTGAAAGGACCCCGGCGAAGGTCGCACCGAACGCGAAGGAGATCGTGCACGTGCTTGCTTACGGATTCTGCATCGGTATTATTGTTCAATGGCTGATGGACACCTGTGAGAGACACCCGAGAGACCTCGATTAAATTTACCCTGAAGTACTCCATCGCAATCTCCTCCAATTTCATCGATGACTGTTCTTCGACGCTGAAGAGAAAATCATTGCCCGGTATTTATCGTTGAATCCAGAGGAAAGAATTTTCCAAGCCGAAGACAAAGCTCTTGGGAGGAGATATTCGTTGAAAGAATGACGATTTACGGAGCCTAACTACGGGGAGGTTTACATCTTTGCATCGACCGGCCGGTATCGGACAAGGTAAGAGCACGATTTTCTTTCAAGGTCTCCGTTCAAAGAACTTCTTTCTTGTGCGAGTGACCTCAACTCTGTATCAATCACGCTCAACTTACATCGCTTATCTCTCGACCAACGTATTTCACCGCGCATCCATCTTCTACCCTCGCTTGTATAAATATATCCCAAAAACTCCATCTTTCGTCCTGCTCGTTATTTTTGGATCGATCGTGATTCTTAATCGATTGAGATATTGATTAAAAATATCTAGAGCAATTTTTAAAAAAGAAAATGTATTTTTTCTCAATTTTTACCATTGGTAGCACGTTGTACATAGAGTTGAACAGATTTAACGTATTAAATTATTATAAAAAAATAGTGTGTAGAGTGGATTTTAATGGCAGTTGGCTAGAGGAATTTTCTGCTATGAGGATAATATTGTTAACGCGTCACGTGGATTTTGTACGCGTAGAATTTGTATCGGCTGGCACATGTTTGCCGAAGAGTAACCCGTATGTCGTTCAGGAATAGCGGTACCACTTGCTCCTCCGAGTCAATTCGACTTTCACGAATCCATGCAGCCATTAACCGTTGACAACTTCGTTTCGTTCGAAATTCACCTTGTCTTCTCTTTCAAACCGCCGCCCGTTACGTTAACCGTAACCTCATCGTCTCTGCTTTGCACATTTTATTTATGCCTCTCTCTCTCTCTCTCTCTATATATATATACATATATCTCTATCCCTTTCTCTCAAACGCGCAAAATAAAAAGCTCCTATGAACGAGTCGAAACTCGAATAATCGCAAAAATAAAGTCGAGTCCACCGCCGAAATTTCAATGAGGCTGAAAAGCTGCTGGAACGATCATTTACCAAAAGCGAAAGTCTCCACGGTAGGTGGATTTAGAAATTGCATCAATTTCCTGCATGAATCCGATAAAGTGCGTATGCATTAATGGCGTTGGGTCGTTGATCCGTGGAACGAGAATAGTTTTCGTTTAACGTTACGCCTATGTATAGTAGGAGAAACGAGGGCCTGACACGATGTCAACCACGTGTTGGTTGTGGAACACTTCTAAACGAAAGTGGTGGATACCGTTATCACTCGCGCCACAGCTGAAAATTACAATGAAACTCTTACCCGTAACATTAGTTTAAACATTGCGAGCTATTTCAAAACTCTGATTCCCCGGAGAGTCTTGCAACACAACGAGATATAACACGTCTGCTTACTTATTCCAAAAACAACGATAATAAGCACGGGCAAGGGATCAAAGTCTCACGTGGGTTTTTTCTTAACGCGATATAATAACAGTGGGGCGAAGTGTGTTCGGTAGCTTCGGCAGCCGAATTCCATCGTCGAATAACTGTAACGGTTTTTATCACTTCCTCCAAGAAGGGAATGCACGGCGCGAGTGAGGTCACTGCAATTTCTTGGCCATTAAAACCTTGGCAAACGCGCGAAAGCCACGAAAAAACCAAAACAAACAGAGTACACTCGAGTTCTCGAAAGCCCGTTGATATTATTTTCCAGGTAATCTCGAGTCCTCGTAGTAAACACTGTAAGAAAGAGGGTACATTAAGATTCATCGTTGAGTATGTTTACAGAGTGTTTTCGTTCGACAAGAAGATGATTTATTTCCAGAAGGTTGGTATCCCCGATCGGAGTCACTCGGCGAAGTGCGTCACGCGTCGTTCTCGTCCCGTTCGATATACGGCAAATTGCGCGAGGATGTAACGCGATTACGTCGTCGTTTATTTTGGGGGAAATTTGAGTACGTAACGGGGTTAGGCTAGCTGGAGGATTGACCTGACCATCGACAAATTTAACGTTCCTCTCGTTGATATAACGTTACACCCAAATTCTTTCAGCCTCGACATAACTGTAGTTCCAACCTCGCTTACTACCCGGCGAATGAACCATTCGGGAAAAATCGTTCGTGCTCGTTTAATCAGCCACGGGGGAAATAAGAGTCCGTCGGGATATTATATACACACACACACATATATATATATATATATATATATATATGAAGCCTTCTTTCATCGACGTCTCGAAGCTGATAAACTCAAAGCGGATCGAACGATTCGCTCCACGCGTTTTTGCACCTAACCTCTTTTTCCCGCCAAATTTCTCTGGGACTTTTGGTCAGCCTTCGGGTACTCGACTTTTGGAAATTTATGTGTATATTGTTGGATGGTACTCTCCCGAGTTTCTTCGTATGTTTAGTGTAATTTAGAAAGGTTGATTCAACCGATTCTTCTTCAATCGTGTTTCTTTTCAGAGTTTATTATATTTAATTTCAGTTATAATTTTGCGAGAACCGGAAGCAAGATGGCCGCTCATCCGGTTCGGCTAAGATAGCAATTAAAGTATCGCATGGGGTTGCTACGAAAAATTACCCGATTATCATAGAGTTTCGGTTAAAATGGGATTCGTCCTTTTGGTGAGAATATTCTCAGCATTGTCGATTGTGGGAATATGCATTGCCATCTCTAGCGCACTAATTGTACAAATGCAAGGGTTTCTTCGGGAATTCGGAAAAAAAATATCACGTTTCTCCTCAAGGTTTTACTCGCTCACGTACCAGTTTCTAAATTTCCACGAAATTTTCTTGACAACTCGTCGTAGTTATCGGAAAACTGGAGGCAGAAGTTCTCAGATCCGATGAAAGATTTTTCTGAAATTCTTCCATTGGTCTTCTGCGATACCATAACGCGACGAGTGTTTCTTCTGGGAGAACTGGATCTACTTAATCAATACACTATACTGGTCTTGTTACAGATGTGGGACCAACAAAGGCGATCGGTAGCCATCGTTCTCCTTGGCAACGTTCTACTGCACTCGATAGTGACGGCCAGCCCAATCTACGTACCTCATTTTCTGCCAGGTGGTAAGTTCGAGTGACACGGATTATTTCATGACTCATTCGTCACGTAGAATCGCACAGGTGATTCACGTGCGATCCCATAGCTGCTGCCCCCGGTCCGCCATCACCTTCGCTCGGAATTAATTATAACTGCAACACACACTCGAAGAAATTCAACGACCGAAAGAAAGCTTTGACTTTCATAACTCACCTCGTTCATAAACCCATATAATTTATTATCGGTTCGACCTTATATAAATAATTGATATTTTAAAGACAAGCTCATCATTTTCCTTAATAAATTGCGATTAAGTTAAATTTCAGGATGCTAATATTATTACGTTATAAAAAGGAATGAATGTAGGGGTGGGGGACAACAGTCACCAGTTAGAAGTCAGTGTTTTTCGAGGTTGAGTTTTGGGAATTGAACGGGATTTTTCGTGGATGTGTGTTGCGTTGGTGAGGCCCAAAGCCGGAACGTCGGACGTGGGTACCGCTTAGTCCAGCCAGGGACGACATTGAACCTACCTTGGGTTCCTATTGGAACGGGCGAACGTGTGGGCGGACTGGTCAGTTTTCTACACGCAAGTGGGTCAGTCGCGGTCATCGTCGCGCACCGGACACACATTGATTTTTCCGCCATCGTCATCTCTCACCGTTCTCATTAACATTCTACTCGTCGTTTGATCACCACTCCCCTCTCTCGCTCAAACGGCCCGCAACGAGAGAATAATAATGCACGCGGATCCAACAGTAATCTTTCCCAAATCCAACATCCCTGCGTCATCTTTCTACCGATCATTCCTGTCGAATCAACAATTCCTTATGTCATCTTTTCTGCGCAAAGAATTTCACTCTTTACAATTATTGACTTTCAGTTTACAAAAATGTTTTACTTTCTTTTCTAAAAATGTTCGTTAAATGTAGATAATGTTTATATTGCTGCTGTAAGATGATGAGTTTACTCTTCAAAAATATTGGAATTTAGTTGATCTAATCTTTCAAGAATTCCTCTTTTAGATGAGTCAGGACAATTTTTCATAAAATTCTTTTTAATTTCACACAGTCATATTGAACTTTGATAGTCGAACGTATACCATTCTCTACATCAGATTAAATTCTGTCAAAAGAAAAATCTCACTATCGCACGTATCAGTGACGCGTCCTACCGTCTAAATCAGCCGCACTTTTGATGAACCAATTTTCTCCTCGAATCGTTTCTTGGTTTCTTTGAATTCACCACTCTAATCGAACGGTTTAAAGAAGATAATGCAATCGGATGGATCGAAGGAAATGTGGATTTTTAATTAATATATTTCTCTATAATCAAAATGCAAGTTCACTCGTGTAAAATAACGGACAAAAAAATAAGATTGAAAAAGCGAAGAAAATTAAATTTTGAACAATTATCCTTATCCGTTATTTAACATTTCACCTCGCATCTATTTTAAAGAGGAAGGTTAAATATTTCGCTTTTGATGGAAACACGTAAGATTGGCCGGAGCTAGAAATAAACTTCGATATACACACGTTGGGATCATAAAGCTATATGTGTGACGTAGAACTCTATAGTCAAAATCTCTTTAAACGCATGCGTGCGAAGGATAGGTAATTTGTGGCTGTGAGGGGAATCCCACGCAACGCGCGTAAATGCAATTTTCCAAGGGAGTTTAAGCACGTTTATTAGTGATAAAATAGTAATAGTTTACGAAATGGTACATCGATCCATTATAAGCAGTTCTTACGTCATATCTGGGCTACTTGAAACGATAAGGTACGTCCGGACAAGAATCTGCTGTGTTTCTGTGTGTCTGAGTAATCAGACTTGCGTAAAGACACACGATTGCACGTAAAAGGAAAAGGCGTGCAGATATAAACGCATATACACATAGAGAAGGACACTCGGAGGAAACATCGGGACTGAATTCCATGGGGCCAAGCCAAGCCAAGTCAGTCGTCTCTCTAACTTTCTTCCAACTGTCCGTGACTCACAGTGAATTTCCGCCAGCGCACATCAGCCTGAGGAAGAATAGAGTACTTTTTGGGGAACGACCGACTGACCTCGAATCCAAACAAACATTTAGCCTCCATTTTTTTGCTCAAAGCATTTTTTCCTATGACGAGGAACGACGGTTGCGGGAAACAATTGAACAATGCGAATACTTTCTTCTCGCGCTCGAAGGATTCTTCCCTATCCTTCTCTCTCTCTCTCTCTCTCTCTCTCTCTCAATTATTGACCATCGAGACCACGAGAAAAAGTGGAGCACCGATATTTCCCTTTTTCTCCCTCAATTTTCGTCGTTTCTGTTCTTCTTGAAGAATCGTTTTACCCTGAAACGACCCTGGGAACTGGAGGAACTGGGATGAATAATTATTTTTCTTCTTTGTTATATATATATATATACTTATTCGTAATTGAGAAACGAATTTCTCGAAAATGGTCTTTTATCTATATGGATGAGTAAAGAAACGCGATAATGGCTAATCTGAGACTTGTAACAGGTACTTTGCGTTGCAAGGAATAACGAAGCGGAAATGATAATTGTGCTCGGAAAATTGGAGATTTAAATTATCAAGGAAGTACAGAATTTGAAGATTAAGATTATCATGCGCGAGAACTGATACTGAACTGAGGTGGATTTTTACATCACGTGTATAGCAAGTAGAAAAGAATGGCTGGGCTAACTGGATCAATCATTTTATTTGTCCCGATTAAGCTATTAACCCAGTTTTAGTATACCTGATAAAAACTTGTTTGCACTTTTAAATGGATACAATTTTCTAGTGGATCGATCGTGTACATCGCTTATCCAATTAATAAATCATGCATATTCTCGTATAATACAACTTTGGATAAAATGATTATGCTTCAATTTTTTCAAACGTCAAAATTCTTTGGTCTTCAGCATCTGATATTTTTTACAATGGTAATAAGAGAATTGAATTTTGAGACTTGACAATGTTTTCATAGCTACTTTCAAGGTGATAGATTCAAAACTGAAAGTTGAGGATGAATATGAAGTTTGGGGAGGATAAAGAACGAGAGGGAAAAGATAGAAATTGTGTGTGTTGAAGATGAAAAGGGGAAGAAGATGATGAAGAAGTTGAGACTTAGTGCAGTTGGATGATGGTGTGGGTCAGGTATGCGGGATCGAGGAATGTACGGGGGTCTTGAGAGGATAAAAAACGTAGAAGAGCTGAAGATTACGAGGTGTCTTAGAGTAGGAAGCAACCAGTTACATTGGGACTATGACTATGACCCACTTTTGTCCGATACACAACTGGCTCATACATCGAAGCTTAACGGTACCAGAATGCCAGCACTGACATCGATTCTTCGATAACCACTCGCTATATACTCATTCGTAAATAAACCAAATCTCCTTTTTACGAATTCACCCTAAACTTCAACCCTGCCGAAAATGTCATACCTTCTTGAAGAAAGCATCTATAAGACCTTTCGGGTATTCCTCTTTTTCTTACGTATACAACCACCAGAAGTCATAGAATATACAACTGCACGATTGTAAATTTTAATCCATCGAAAAACAAAATTGTCATCGTGCGACGAAAATTATTCATGTTTGATACACTAATTTCTTGGTGGATTAAATCCAAGCTATCGTTGCTGGTTCTTCATGATTATAAAATGGATAGGCTTGGAAAATTAGAAGTACAGCTGTAGCTGAGAGCGAGCATCCGTAGCTGGAATGTGGAACGTATTAGATACATGGCAAATGCACAGTTAGAGTTACCGGGTGAAGGTTGAGATTACGAGAGTCACGGAAGTCATCCTATCTCTTTCCTCCCCTCCTTTTTCTTCTCGTTAATCAAATTTACAGCTCGAAACCATCAACAAATCGTTCAGCTTCGCGAATTTTTTAACATTTATTTTTATAATTATAGGAGGTTACATTTTATATTGTACAGTTTAAATTTAAAATGAATTTTAAAGAGATTCCCAACGAATTTCAGGAACCGGAAGGAACATAAGACACTTGCCATGCGTATCCCGCAGGACGGGAGAGACCGGAGTATGCATGTTCGCGTTTACCTGCGCAAAGGCAAACGGAACGCACCTGGGAACCTGCATAGATCGTTTCTACTTCGGCAGTTGTTGCAAGATCGATGAGGAGCCCGATGTCTTCCCTCAAGACAATACCATTGATGATGGGCCATCCTTCTCAAGGCCGTTCGTCACAACTCATCGACCAATCGAGAGTAATGACATCCCTGAGTTCTATAATAAACCCAAACCAACTACTGGGAACACTCAGCAAACTTTGGTTAGTTATTTTGGGTATCGCTTTGTAAAATGTTCGTTAAATTATTGCTTATTGATTGTATTAAGAAGTTTTCACGTGAGAAAAAGGAGCCCGTATATTTTGAAAAATAAGATTTATTTAAAGAATTATTTAAAATGAATTTTAATTATATTGGTTCGATATAATTTTTGGATTTTCTTTAGGGAAATACGCAAACTACGCTAGCGAGCTCGAGTAGCGTGAAAGACACGACGGACACAATGCCGAAGAGACCGATGACCACCATAGCAGAAACAGCAACGACCCAACCAATTCGTTTCTCCACTTTCCAATCCGTGCAAAATGGATCGAGTTCAACTACCGTCAATCCACAGACCAGTAATGGGATCAAGGAAACGGTGACAAGGCCGCTGAAACCATTTTCGAGTACGGTTACGAAACGTCCGATGACCACATTGGGTCACAAGCCTACGAGTCAGTCTTCGGAGAACGAAACTGGATTATCAACTACGTTTGAACTTCCTACGCCGATTCAAAAGCCAATAACAAAGAGACCTGCTCAGATTTCGACCACTGAGAGACCACCGCAGACCCCAATTTTGACCCAGACTAGCTTGATAACATCAACCACAACGCAAAAGGTGACTTCCGTTACGAGATTTCCGCCAAGGAACACGACATCGAAGCCAAGTCAGAGTACAACTAGAAGACCAACCACTTCCGTGAGCAAAAGACCAAGTACAGTGACGAAACGTCCGGTGACCACAAAAAAACCGAGTTCACCGACGAAAAGACCATCGACTTCCGGTAAACCTTCGACTTACCCTACAAGACCAATTACCGAAAGTCCCGTGACTACCATCCAATTGAACGCAAACACGGAGACTACCATTCTTTATTCACCGACGACCGTGGATGATCAAAAGGTGACCACTAAAAAGCCGGTAGACCAAAAGATTCAAACCACTTTCGGATCGAGCAGCACGAAATTCCCGGAAACGACAAAACCGTTTACATCGAAACCTTCTAGTCTGAAGCCGTTCAGTAAACCAACTGCAAGACCATCTTCAGGCTCAACTAGACCATCCAGCTCCACTGTCACGAAGCCATTCAGTATCAAGCCTACGGTACCCACAAAATTGGCCAGTAAACCAACTACTACTCAGTTTAGACCAGTACCGATAGAAACGAAACCAACTGCTACAGAGACCAAACCGACCACATTACAGACGAGACCAGTTACGGTCGAAACACGTCCAACTACTGTAGGAACGAGACCAACTGCAACTGGAACAAGACCGACCACACTAGGATCGAGACCAATTGTCACGGAAAACAAACCAACTGTAGGAATAACAAGACCAGCTGCGACTGGAACAAGACCAACTACAGTTGGAACGAGACCAATTGCAACGGAAAGCAAACCAACTGCAGGAGTAACTAGACCAATTGCGACGGAAAGCAAACCAACTGCAGGAGTAACTAGACCAATTGCGACCGAGACAAGACCAATTGTGGGAGTAACTAGACCAATTGTGACCGACACAAAACCAACTGTAGGTGTAACCACACCAATCGTGACCGAGACTAAACCAACTGTGGGAGTAACCAGACCAATCGTAACCGAGACTAGGCCAACTGTGGGAGTAACTAGACCAACTGCGACGGCAACCAAACCAACTGTGTCAGGATCGAGACCAACTACTCAAACAAAACCAACGAGCCAGTCAAAACCAATAACAACGTTCACCACTAAGGAGCCTGCCATCCCCGCTACCAGACCCATAACCACAACTGAGAAGATTTCGACTTTATCCACTCAGACAACTAAGTTGAAGCCAACCGAAAAACCCTCGAAGCCCATTAAACCCACAAAGCCCTCGACAACCAGTTTTGTCAACGTCACGAGTGTCCTGGACGAGACCACAACCACCGGCACTCAAACTCCTTTAATTCCCGAAGTAAACACCAACACTGAATCCACTAGCCAAACAACATATTCACCGGGCCTTGTTACTTGGTCATCGAACTCTGATGAATTCGCTACGAAGGTACCGGAAGTCTCGTCCACCATTGGCATTATCGATGGTAAGCTTAATTGATAATCAAAATTTCCATCCAACTTTCCTCTCCTTGACACCGACCATGTCCCGCGTAAAATTGAACATAATCTAAAACAAACCATCGATTAAAAAATTAATATCAATCGAGATAACCATATATGTATACGAATAATATGAAAATTTCGTAAATTATTGAACGAATTATTTCAATGTGTATGTGTGTGTGGGAAGAATATTGTTCTTAGGTATACAAATGGCGTTTCATTAATTAACGTCGGAATAGTTGAGATAGGTGCCTATTGTCGAAGTTGAGAAGAGCAATTGTTACCAGTGCCTTGAGGTAAAATGATGGGATTCGCGTTAGAATAGACGGATCATGGCTGGAATTAAGCTCGAGTGGGATTTGATTGATTACGTTGGGAAGTATCGCTTGCAGTATCGATTTTTGGCCTCATTGGCTCTGTTGACCCTCGTCAAATTTGCCCAGCCACGCTTTTTCTCACCAGACTGCCATAATCCTTGATCAAATGCCAACATCGTCGTCGATATACCCGTGAATTTAGCGGGCAAACACGTTTCTTTTTATCGCAATATTCATATCGTTCGCGCGAGAATGAATGAACCTCGAGGACCGTAATAAATCCGTTAGATCGTGACTGGAGGTGGAAATGGAAATCTTTTCCGAATTAAGATGGAAAATTTTGAGCCAATTAAAATCTGCTTTAAATTCTTTCCGAGTGTCGCAAGCCGAATGAAGATAAATTCTATTGGGCCGGGACGTTGTAACGGTTCAAAGAGTCGACCAACGGTTTAATCTCGCTGATGGCAGCTCCCGGAGCGATTCGACTTAGCTTCCTCCTCCCCCACCAGCGGTCGATCCTTCCAGCCAATTATGACAACTGATTCGATCGAATCGTACAACAAATTACCTTCGTAAAATCGCCCGATCCCCTGACCTTCTTCGGACACAAAAAACTTAATGGATTTTGTAATTGACGAATATATTAGCATGGACTTGGCTAATTCGGAGACGATAAAATTCTATTGCAGGAGAAACGGAGAGCATTTGGACCCCCATAACGTCTCCCGATGGTTGGATAATGATTCAATCGCCGACTACCGAAAAACCGCAAGCTCAGGAAGAGTCAACGACAAAACCGGTTGTCGAACCCACCCAGCAGCAACCTGTGACTTCTGGTAAGGCATTAATCGAAACACGCTCAAAGACTCTGCTTGCTCGGAGCCACGGCTCAGTCATCGGGAATTCTGTTATATCAGCCTCTCCGATCCGCCAGTTGTAGTATCATCATTATGTTAATTCGCTAAGAAATTTTCTGCCAATCTTACGAATCTCGATGAATTTCTAGCGGCCACCGAAGCTACAACCGTGGAACTCGAAACAAAGAGGCCTGCTGCGTCCACGCTGCCACCCCCCATTGGAGTCACTATAGATTCCTCGCTTCCGGTACCAATGGAGACCCTCAACATGTCCGACTACAAGCAAGGTGACTCTTTTACACCGCAAACCGATTACAATGAAACCAGAACCTGGGCCGGAATTAACTTGTATTTCAGGAATCTCAATATGACTCGCATCAATTAGCTTCTGGTACCGTTAAGATCGTGCGAATAGAATGACAAAAAAAAGCTTACAGTTACTCAAAGGTGGAATGGAGAAAAAGGCGGTGCAGGTTTCTCTGTTACCGACAGGAGTATGTTTATTGAAAGAAATAGAGCCGTACGGTCAGGGCGTATTCTTGTACGAGATAAAGGCGTGTCGATTCTGTAACGACGAGCGAAGCGAAAAATAAATAATCTTCATCGTCCAACGATTAATCCAGTTTGTCTCGTCCGGTCTCGAGATTGGCTTTATTCAATATCGTCCTGCTGTTTGCGAATAGCCGATGTTTTCGATAAAAAATATTTTTTCTCCTAACCATAAAGATAAATAAGATCTCGAGGCAATTCGCGAAATCTTGCTCAATAAGTTCTGTGGAAGATCGTTAACACAGATGTTGGTAAACAGAAGTGAATAAGTTTCCGAGTAATCGCGCCATGTTGTCTCCGAGAATCGATCGAAGGTAAAGAAAGAATGGACGCGAGAGCAAACACAATGCGAACAGCAAAAAGTTAATGCTGTGGTTAGCGAGAGGTTGCGGATCGTGGTAGTAGGGATTGGGGGGGGGGGGGGGGGCAAAAAAGGTAAAGAGTAGCACGGGATGGTACCGGTTCATCCAGTCCGATGAATACAGACAGTTCGTTTCTCCGACGAAACTCTCCCGCAATGAGATACACGAATCTTCTGAAAGGTATAAACTCGACAATGCTTCTTCTTGCAGTGTGCGGCAGAAGACTATTTCCGGAATCCAGAATCGTTGGTGGAAATCGCAGCTCCTTCGGTAAATGGCCCTGGCAGGTAAGAAAAATAAAAAAACAATACCATCGACTTTCGAGGGTCACCTACTTTGTTTATTATTACTTATGTTCTATCGAAGATTCTGTATTTGTTTTTCCCCGCATCTTTACACACTTTTCACTCGGCACGCTTGTTTCCGACGTTTCGTGTTCTTGGAGAAATAGGATATTATTGAGCTACTGTTTATATTACGTCAATGAGAGTTCTCGTAGATCCTTGGTATTTGCACGCTCGAAGTTGTGATTATATCACGGTTTATCAGTGAATCTCGCGAATGCGTAAAATTGGCATTGAAAATAAAGTTCATCTTGAGTAATGATCTGTGCGATTAGTAGATTTTCTGATAATTAAGAACAGCTGTCTGTACAGATCTCTTTGCGACAATGGAGGACATCGACTTATTTACACAAATGTGGCGCTGCTTTGCTGAATGAAAATTGGGCGATTACCGCGGCTCATTGCGTGGAAAAGTAAGGACCCTAATAAGGCAAAAATTATTAATAGCTTTGAAAATACCAAGTATAATTGAATGAATTGCATAACTGTCTTTTAGCGTACCACCGAGCGATCTTTTGTTGAGAATCGGTGAGCACGATTTGGCGAACGAAGAAGAACCTTACGGGTATCAGGAGAGGAGAGTGCAAATCGTAGCGAGTCACCCACAATTCGATCCACGAACGTTTGAATATGACTTGGCATTGTTGAGATTCTACGAACCACTTCTGCCATTCCAGCCCAACGTATTGCCGATTTGTTTACCGGACGACGATGAGAATTACGTTGGCCGGACAGCTTACGTGACTGGCTGGGGCAGGCTCTACGACGGTAAGCAAGAATAATAGTGTCCTCGCATCGATCAATAATAGCCCGATTGCTTCGATATCTTGATATCCTGACGCAAGATAAATATTATTAATCCCATTCATTCTTCATTTCATTCAATAAATTTGACAAACCTCCTCCGTCCATTTTTAGATCAACGCAAGGTTACTGCGTTATTAAACACGATCATATCTTTTAATAATAATCAAGTTTCCGTATTGTCTCGCAGTCGTATTATTTAATTTCACTCGTGATTCGGCATTGGGTAAATTTTACGACGCTGATCCGTTCTCGTATCTGTGCGTTCCTCAACTCCGTGCTTGCTTGTTTTTGCAGAGGGCCCATTACCTTCCATTTTGCAAGAAGTTGCCGTACCGGTTATTAATAACACAGTGTGCGAATCCATGTACAAAAATGCCGGCTATATCGAGCATATACCGAACATTTTCATTTGCGCTGGCTGGAGAAAGGGGGGATCGGATTCCTGCGAGGTAAGATATAATACTGTGAAACATTATTTCAATTGGAACAGCGGTGAATGAAGTAATATATTGGATTTACGTGGATTTTAGGGCGACAGCGGTGGTCCAATGGTGATCCAAAGAGCCAAAGACAAAAGATGGATCCTGGCAGGTGTGATCAGCTGGGGAATCGGTTGTGCCGTTCCCAATCAACCAGGCGTCTATACTCGAATCTCGGAATTCCGTGAATGGATCAATCAAATTCTTCAGTTCTAAGCTGAAAGCAAAAATTGGATTCGAAAGAATCGTACAATTTGCGTTTGTTTGGTCTTACTACAAATTGCCCAAGCGGCCGAGGAAGGCCACAGTGGCGACATCTTCTGTCTCAGTGTGATACGAGTGGATTTTAGTGCAAATATCGACGGCCGAGAGGTCGCTACCGTACCGACTAGATACATAAAACATTAGATGGCGTGCCTTTGCTCACCTCGTAAAACGTTTTTACTCATTTTACATGCCAATACTAATGAACTAGAAATCGCGGCTTCTCCAAGAGTCCCGTAGTACCAGTGATAGTGTTTGGACATTTGTTATTGTAATAATTATTTAAAAAAGTTTGACCGAAATGTGCCTAAAGAGAAAAGTCTTACGGCTCATACGTCTCACCAATGTTCTTGTATATATACGATTAGCCTGACCTTAAAATTATATTTTTATTGAAAAGAAAATATAACCAACTAAAGTATATTTATATTTAGCTCGAGGGGACTGTACAGAAACGCTTGGTACTTTCTTTTATTCCAAAGCTTTTTTATTTACGATGATATGATTTACGGTCACTATTTAAGACCCATTATATTGCACGAGTCGTTCGGAGCCGAATTGCGAATAAAAGAAAATACCCTGTAACTACATTGTATTCCATCGCTTCTATTTAAATTTATTACATTAAACCAGTGCTATTTTACTGTCCCTATAGGTTAATGGAAGCGGTGAATCTTTGTAAACAAAAACGAATCTCATTAAAAATATAGATAAATTATCCATTCTCGCTTTAATTCTCATCAAGAATCTTGAAACTATTTTTTATTATTCTTTTGTTATGTTTCACCATAAAACTTTACTTATTTAAGGCAGAATTGAGAAAATATTTTTTTTCCGGGGTTGCACCAGAACTAATATCCTTCATCCTTGGTTACAAATGATCCGGATTGCGGCCAGCTAGAATCAGATTCCTCGAATATATCTTTCATTTCCGGTTGATTTTCATGCTGCCCGTCACGCTCTAAGAAAAATTGGGACATCGCGTGATTTTTACTTTCGCAAAGTGACGGGTAACTCGATACGATTGATTCACCAAATAAAAATGGTACTTGAAAAACCATCGATAAAAAATGGAAAGGTAATTCTGCGAAGCAGCATGAATATAAATCGCCTTGAAGAGCTAAAAGGGGACTTTAGAATTTTCGAAGTGCAGTTTCTGGCACCGAAATATAGTTTAATACATAGTTACGCGGTGTAGCTTAATGGTGAACTATTTGTGGTATCAATATTTAAGAAATACGCCTATTTTTGCCAGAGACTCTGTGTTTTATTAGCGGTAACAGCGTGACGTTGGCGTCGATTCGCGCCGAAAAAGGAAACCACCGACTGCATTAGTCGACTGGCTGGCCTAGAAAGAGCCGAGAGGTTTTTAGATTCTATTTAACGGAGCACCGGATCCATTGTTACATTAGCAATACAACTCTACTTCCTTTCAAGTCGTCTCATTAAATATTTTCAATACTATTTCGTGAACAAAGCATGGCCAATCTCGATTTGCATTATTTCGTAAAACAAAGCGCCACATCTCGGGACCCGCGACAGTACCCGGGCAACCTCCTGAACGAGCTAAACAAACCCTAACCTAACCTGGAGTATTCGATTGGACGCGTAAAGACGATCGAGTTAAAAATTTTACAGAATACTGAAAATAAAGTTTAACCACGATTCGTAAATTATTATACTATATATTACGGCAGTTTTAGGGCAGCGGTATTTAATATGTCGTAAATATGTGAATATTATACTTGCTTGTGGCTTTCTATAGCAGTAATAACAAGATGATATACGATCCCGTGTGCTATCTTAATAACACACTTGAGAGTGATTGAAGGTGTCGACACATGCATCGTGTACTCACGGACGACCCGTGCTGATTTTTCCCAATGTTATTGTGAAATTTGTAACGTTCTAGAAAACTATCGATACTTATCTACCGCATTTAAATTGATTTCATCCTCTTCTCCTTCGCAGGGTTAATTAATAATCTTATCAATTACATATTTTCCTTACGGTCGCCGTGAGCCATACATAACCTTTATCGTACTTACTCAGCTTCCTACTACAATCGATAATTAAATATATTCTCGAAAAGCTTCCATGTAACAATCTCAAAGCTAAAGTGGGTAGTGAAAGCATTATATCGTTATAAGCAGAGGCTGTGTTCATGGAAAAAATTTCAATTTCCGTTTCTCTCTCTACCCACGTACACACCTTCCGTTCCGAAGCTTCAGGCTTCTTCCGCGGATTACACAATGGTAATTCATCCCTGGCTGCTGAGAGGTCGCCACAGATAGAAAATATCGGAAAGAATTTCCATCGACGATCGAAAGGGATAATAAGAAGAAAACTTAATGGAACGCGAAATATGCGCATGATTGGTTCTAGTAATTAAGATATTCCGCGGAGAAAGGTAGAGATAGGAGGAAAAACATTTTTTTTTAACATGCGGGAAAACTGGAAGTCTTTTGTAGGTCAAACGCAAGCTTGATGCATGCAGCTCCTATTATTTCCCATTACTTTTTCCTCTCGCCAGATCAAACATTCGATGGGAGAGGTATTTAGCATAATCTATCGGCGAAAAACTATCTAGAAAAATCCCGAAGACTCGAGAGAAATCTAAAATCTTCGTATAAACGAAAATGTCTCTCGAGTGGAATGCTCTAAAATAATCGTTTTCGGAAGATACCGTAACAGTAATGTGACTCAACTCGAGAGACGTTTAGTATTCAGTACGAGTGTCCACGAAAATCATCTCAATTACGTTGTTATGCAAAAATCTATGTTTTGCTGTAAATCCTAGTCGACCCATTTACATAATCTTTCATATTAGATTAGCATGATGCTTCAGTTGAATTTTCCCGGCAGCATCCGTTTTCCTGTGTATCCTAATCTTAAGAAGTAATAATATAGTGCGTTTAGCCATTCTCCTTGGATGATGCAATATGATTCACAGATATACAGGGCGGCTGTATACCCTTTTATAGCCATTCTTGATGCGAGACTTTGAGTCACTGATGTGAAGCCTAGAGAAGATGTTACAATTTATGGGAAATGAAACGAATTCTGGGAAAAATATATGGAATGTACTCAACGAGCGAGTCAGGGGTTGGAGTGGAAAAGATTCTTGCTGGAAGTTTGTATGTTGGATCACGTATTGCGAATGGCCATAAGATGCTAGCGCGATAAACGTTAGCGAATGCAAAAGCAAAACTGCTGAAAACCTCAGAGGCGTGACGGGCCATGGATGGATGTTACTGGACCGGGTTAAGTGGCTTTGGAGAAAGCCAGCTACCTCCGCCTTTTCCTTATGAAGTCACGAAACCGTACGCGGAAAGCAGCCAGTAAATCATTGGTCGTACTTAACTCATTGGACCGTCACCTGTAAAATCGACAATACCAAAAATACCACGGAAACAAAGAGAGCTCTCCTAACCTAACCTCACTTTTCCCATCCTTTCGTTTTCTTCAATTTCCTTTTCACGCAATATTCTTAAAACTGCTCGATTTCACGATCTCTCCTTTATTTTCAAAACATCATTGCTACTTCTTCTTTATTGGCAGAGTTTATATATTTTTGCCCGCCTTTTTGGTCAACGCTAACCTCATTTTCCGCGTTCCATCGATCGTTTGTCTTCATTCTCGTCACTGTCAGATTACCTCGCTTTCTTTCCCGCTGACTTTTTGCTTCAACTACTTCAGTTTAGCATATTGAAATGGGCTAATAAAATAAATTGGCGTGATGTTAGAGAGCTTAATGCATGCCGCTTAATCTAGTAACTGTATCCTCCCTGGTTCATTACGAGTGTCGCTAGTTGCACGATAAGCATTTTAACGCGAAGCCCATATTTTACTCTCGATCATCGGATACTTAGGCTAGCCTCTCTGCAGGATTTGCATTATTACCAGCCACGAGCTATGGTAACTGTTGGTTCACGAATAAAGTACCGTTTTACAGCCAAGTCTGTGCAAAGTGGAGCTTCTTCCACTGCTAGAGGGAAGAAATAAAGAAACGATGCTCGCAAAATGCAGCATAATCAACGAAACGCGCGCTAAGGAGAAGAAAGTGAAGAAATATCCGCTGTCTTTTTAGGTTATATTTGGGCTTGATCGATATCGGGAGCACGGAGCCAGTGTCCTCCTGGCCATTCTTCGAAAAACGTCTGGCTGTCTGCGTGCCTGCGTGTCGGAGTGAAATCCATTCTTCCACAGGAATAATTGCACTCTCTTCACGAACACACGAAATATTGCGTGTTGCGCTTAATGTAGCAGTCGAATACCCGGTTCCTTCATTATCTCCCACGATGTATAAATGTAATAAAATTACTTAATCTAAAAATTCAATGAATTGCATTGCAACATAACCTATCATTACAGCTATGCATATAAGGTTGTAAGGAAAATTCTTTTCAACTCTTCCACTTTGTTGAGCAAAAAAGGGGTTCTTTTTTTGAACTCTAATGGTATCAGAAAATGGATTTAGAATTTCTAAAGAGTTCGAGCGTGAGTACATCTTTTGTTTCATAAAAAGAGCTCTACGAACGTTCTACACGAATTCTTTTCGCTAACTGTCGGTAGTCGCTCTAAATGAGGCAACTCAAAAAATCAAGATGGAAGGAGGATGTTAAGAAAAAAGAACATTAATATTACTTGTAAACTTAGTTATTATTATTAATGTCATTAAGGATTAAAAATGATTTCATTCTATGCTATCTTCTAGTGGAAGAGTACGATGACTCTGCCCTATTGGCGATTTATCAATGAGCTGTACTTGGCCCTTGCGTGTGGCCAATATCGATCCTTCAAAAATTGGACGTTTGTGTTTGCTGAATTTCATCATTCTTTCACGCCATAATTATCATATGGATCGAAGATTAAAATTCTTGGCTATGGAGAATGTGCAAGTCGAGTAGTCGAGATAAAACGCAAGGTGCGTCGGCGCAACTACGTTGCTGCTGTGGGGGCGTGATCGATCATGGAATTTCCTTCGAATCGGGGTCGCACGGATTGCCAGGGTCACGGACTGACCTTGCCTCCTGCCAGACGGTATACCTTCATGGGTTTAGTAGTAGCAACAACTACTCTAACCGAGGCCACCTGTTTTCTCCTTTTGCACGATCTACATTGCTTAATTTTCAAATTTACCACTTTACTCAGTTTTGACATTTCTTTCCTGGAACACGACACCGACCTCCACGTACGTCCTGCATGAAACCAGAACTCATTCTCTTTGTACAGAGTAAAACGTGTTCTGCGGACATTGATATTTCGCTCGAGAGATTTCCTGCGAATTTAAATTATCGTATAAAGATTTTGTTGTTTTTGTCAAAAGCGTGCAGGCAGGGTCTTTGAAAACTTTCAAGGAGAACTATAAAGTTTTATACATTTGTGAGCTTCCATGGACTCATCGTGCGAGACAGATGTAAAGACCCCGCAGCAGCTCTCGGTTTAATTAGAGAATTAGCAAAATTAGGTGTCAAGCTTCTCATTTCGGGTTCCACCGGGACTCTACGAGCAGGTTGTAGAAACACAACGGTAAAAAAAAACTGCGTGCGACGTGAAAGGGCAGAGGCAATTCTGACCCAGTTCTGCGGGTGTATCCTGGGTCATGACCATCGATTGTTCCTCAGCTTATGGGGTCGTGGCCTAAATGTATTGGATTCTTTCTTGGGATAAGCCGTGAGTTCTCATCCTTGGAAATTTATGGCCCTGCGCCGTTGGCTTTTAGTCAACGCGTCACAAGATGCAGAATCTTTTCAACAGTCACTGAAAGTCTCGGTTACTATATATATATCGCGGGATACCCACACTCGAAACAACTTAATTTATCGACTGAGCCACTTCCATCAATTTCGCTACTCAGCTTTCCCATAAAGCCACGCGATTTAAATCATGGTTAAAATTTCATGATTCCTCTTCTCACGTTTATTCAAATGCAAAACTTGCCATTCGTCATTTTATTCTACAATTCATTTGGCTCTTTTCACGATTCTAATTAAAGTTGTCCCTGCCTCGATGCGGTTTGATCACCGGGAGTTTTTTTAACGATTCCACTCGTTTTATCGTAGGAGTTGGAAATAAGTTTCTTGATTTAAGACGAGAAAGAGTCTTGGAACGCGCACTTGTAGATATAGCTGCTGTTTCGGAATTTCTTTTGATGTTGTTGGCGCAGGTGTTGCAAAAAAGTCTCCTCGATTCCCACGCACGCCATTGGCTAAACGTGATTACACGTATCAATGAAAATTCATTGAAAGAAGCACGGGTCGCGACCCACTTACAGAAAGTCACGATCATCCAACCTAACCTATACGCACAGTCCTCTGGCGTTATAAGAGTTCACAACTGGCTTCTTTGGAGGAAATATAATTATCCACATTGTCGGCCCGAGATTTTCTGTCGTTTTAATAATCTCTAATGTCATCGTTGAATTTCTCCTCTGTATAAATGTACAGTTAGATTAATCCACGGGAAGCTTTTCCTAACAGAAGGTAGCGCACCGCCTAAGCTTTGCCAATTTGTCTTCGTGCGTAACTAAGGTTAGGTGCTTCGGTCGCTGCTGCCATCCGTTCGGTTCGGGACAACCTGAGCGTAAATAAGTCGAGCGAGCAAATGGGCCAGAAAGCTGCAATGGTAGTAATAACAGAGAGACAGAGATCCAGCCGGAGAGAAATTAAACGTGGAAAATTTCACTATTGGATGTGATAAACGGAACTGATCGCAATTTCACGACTAACGTTCAATGTAGTATGCAGCTAACCTAAAAACTTAAATGGAACATCGAACAATACCGCCTTTTCTTGCATGGATCATGAAATCACAAGCGTGGATTTTTTCAGGACTATAACTGTAAAGCTTGAATATAAATGGAACATGCGAATTTGTCGAATCGAGTGGCTAAAGTGGACGAATTACGGAGAAAGGGGAATTTGATAAAAATCAATTAGTAAGCAGCAAATGTATGTAATTAAGTTAATTGCATGCTTGTATCGAAAGCATGCTTGAACCGTGTATCCTTGGTAACTATTACACGTTTCGTCGCGCGGTGAGATATCACTGGCTGGGCAAGCTCTAATTACACGAACAAAGTCATCCGCATACACGTATTGTCATTAAAGTGGAATAGTGCTTTATACGAATGTATGTGCGACGCCGTGTGATGAAAGTTGCAGGTCCTGACCTACTTGGGTCCGGTCACGTTCACAAAACACACACATGCAGGGACACAGAAAATAAACACTCAGAGACAGGAACGCCTGGGGAGCACAGGTGTATAATAGTCGAACGGAGGTTAGGAAGAAATCTTTTCGGGAATCCGAAGGATCTCGTTACGCGGAGGATCCCTCAGGATTTTCGGTAGCACCTGCTATATAGGAATGCAAATAACGCGCCTCCTAACCTCTGGAAACGGTACTTGTTGGTAACCGAATACATATTCACGGACTTGGGCTCGGAAACTGACCACTCCGCCGGCTCCTTCGTAAGTCAAACACCGATATCCTCTGTATGCATGCCCCTCTCTCGTACAACCCGATTAAATTACCAAAGCTAATTTAAGGTGACGGCGAGCTTCGAGATTTTGGAATTCCAGCTGGAAGTAACAGGAGAGGAAATTTGTCCGAGGCCACTCGACGAATCTGTGATCGTCGAAGGAAGGAATTTCGTGGAAAAAATGTGTAATCATTGTGAAAAGAATTTTGTAAAATTGTACAACGTTAAAATGGTAAACTGGAGCATTAAATCAGGCCAGGGTATTCTTTGAAAATGCCTACTTGTAAAATGATGAGATTAGATTAGGAAGTTAGTCTCGTTTTGGAGATTCCTGTACATCCAGTTTGTTAAATATTTATAAATAAACTAAGAGAGCCAGCTGAGCTGCTTTGTGATGTAACAGCATTAAATTATTTATGAAATTAGCTGGGAGCACAGAATGAGCCACGGAAATAAACTTCTTTTTCTAATGTAGAGCATATCGTTCTGCTCTTGATCGAGATAATGATTACCTTTGAAAATTCATGCATCCAGACGTAATGCTGCTACACATGGACTAATTTACACCTTACTTTATGTGCCTTAATAAAGCGATGTAATAAAGAGATAAAAGTGTCAAGTGGTTGTTTATCCTGGCATTAGTTAATGCTCCCAATTACTCTAATTTACAACGTTATATAGATTAATGTACAATGGTACAAAAATAATATTACCCGATTTAAATAAAACGATTAACTCAGCTGCACACATTACGGGAAATTGATTCGTCGACCTTTCTCCTATAGCATAGCATACAAATATACGCAGCAAGTGTAAATCGATTTGATGTTTTCAACGATGCTTTATCCAATCGAGTGTATAAAACAGGAAAATTCTTTTTCCTTTTACACGCTATTCGATTGGAACGGATCGTAGAAATATGAAAAGGTCCGGAAAACCGAGACATTTTCGCATAAATGCCAAAGTTCCATAGAATTTTCGAGCACCCTCGGTAATTGGGAGTGGAAATATAGGTGGAAATGAAAGCGAATAACAAACTTGAATTTCGAGCTTGTTTCATTTGTAGCGAGTTTTCATCACTATAACGATTTCCATGAATGGCGCCGAGGTGTTAAATATATTTCCAACAATGAGGAACGTAATTCAAACAGAAAGTCGTTGAACGAGCAAAGCTGTAAAGGACAAATTCGCAGCAGGTGTTAACAAGTGTTTAACACGGTTTGTTCGAAAATACGGACAAGAGCGAGAGCGCTCATTGGGTAGTTTCCCAAGTTTTTGTTAAACACCCACGCCTTGGCTCTGTGATGAATACGTCCTTTAAAACGATGGAGCAGAATGTTCTACGTCACAGTTCTCACGCTACAACGTGATGTAACGGTTTACGTCACGAAGGAATTAACTCGTGCACTTACCTCGATAAAATTGCATCGTGGTTCCCACTCCACCAGGCGTCCCTCCTCTATTGTCTTAGAAAAATTGAAATAAACGTTGGAGAGAGAAGGGACACTGGCGCTGTGGTATACTTTGCTTATATATATAAATAGGTGACAATAGAAGGGGAGGAGGGAAAATCCGATATACCACGGGTGTATGGAAACTCGATAACTCGAGGATACGTATATATATATGCATATATGTCAAGTTTTTTTGCCAATCGTTCACCTATATATATGAGAGTGAAGAATATATATCAGCCAATCAAGAGAGACGTCAACGCAATTGCGCGAGCCTCTTTTGACTCGTTTGTCGAGCCAGTGAGCCAGACGGAAATCGCTGGTGCGAAAACATGGCGATATTTAGCACCAAAAGTGTTAGCTATAGAACGTACTCCTCGCCGAGAGTTTTCTCCTGCGCGTGTCAACGATCTCCGTCGAGTAGAATGAAGCGTTTCATTGTTATCGCGTCGAAAGAAATTTTAACGGATTTTTTTTTAAGAAAAGGGGCTCCGGAATTGGTGGTTTAAACCGAGTGGACTTTCGCGGACGATGATTCGCCATGTGGAATGCCAATCAGCTTCGTGACCGCCGAATTTCACCTCATTTCGGAGTCAGCCCGACGCCGCTGGGCTATTCGTCTGACTCTATTTTTCTTTCCTTCGTGCGCCTTTTTTTTTCTTTTTCTTTCACCAAAGCTGACTAATCATGCAGTTCCTCGAACCTTCCAGTCTTTCCAGGTGTTCCAAAAATTGTCTACGATTAATATTCATCGTCCATCGATTTATCTCAATCTTTTGGGAAGAAAAAAACTCCTTGTATACACACGCGTGTGTTATGTTAAATTACGCGCAATGGAATAATTATAGCAGCGAAGAGGATGAAAATTATGAAAAAGAAATAATGGCAATAAATACATCGCTTTTCGTTATATTTACGAGTGATGATTCGCGTTCTTCGGACTTTCGGCTCGCATCGCAACGGCACCTTTGCTATAATTAAAAATGGTATACAGTGTAAAAGGAAGCGATAAATTTAGTTAACAAGTCTCTCGGTTGTAAGTCGGGGATATAATTTTTCGATATTACCGTTCAATGCGAAGGCGCAATAGGATGATCCGGGGAAGCCGAGAGGTGTTTAGAATTCGTAGCCAGCCGGAGGAATGTCTAATTGATAACGGTGTTAACCAAGCAGAGACCCTTCTGTGCTCGGATCGACGAGAGAGGCCCCAGAACCAAAGGAGAGTCAACGTTCCGCTTTGATGTTACCCGATGAAAGCGCAGTTTTACCTCAAACGTCGCGCGATTCCTCTCAGTTTTCCACTTTGTTATTTTCAGTCTACCGTAGCCTGATTTCGGTCTCTAGCCTGAATTTGAAAAGACCTCACGAACGAACCATCCCTATATGGATCGTTGAATCGACGGAAAGATTTGGGCCTATCGGTGGGGAATTGGAGAATTGGAGAAAAACACGAGAGAGAGAGAGAGAAATTATGGTAGAAATGGAAGAGTGTGTATAGTAAAGGAGGAGGCGAGGAAATTGATGGTAATGGTGGGGGAGGAGGAGGAGAAGACGTTGAACGTCTCGTATAGGCAATGAGTAGGACAGTGTGTCGCAGTTGTGGACGTTGGGCCCCGTTCTTCTCCACGTGACCTGGCCAGTGGCCCACTTTGATTTCTCCGTCCCCTTCCCCACCTGCGGGGCCCCCTCCCCCGTGCAGGCGAGGCCCCTGCCACTATACTGGAGCCACCACCATCATCTGGATGGACTGGCTTATGACTTAGCCATGCGATTCCTGCACATGCCGCCGCGGCACACCGGCCAGACAGGTACCATCCAGTTAACCTGCCGGATGAACGAATAACGCGGATCGGCCGATCGCTTTCAAAAAGTTCCGCGTTCTTCTTCACCCAGCTACAATACCGATCTCTTCCTTTTCGAACAAGGACACACGGGATAGCTTCTATAACCGGTATTCGGATCGACTTCCGGTACCGATCGATACCGATTCCATACCGATCGAAAGTTTTGTGAAAAGATCGGTTCGCCTCCTCGATCGTTTCATTTGGTTCGCGAGGTATATTTTCCGGAAGACCTCGGTGAGGAGAATCACCGGATAATTCCTGCAGGTCCCGAAGTGATCGGTACAGTGATCCCAGTTCCACGAGGCAAGTGATACAAGTGGCTGCAGGTGAAGACGGAGGACCCTTTGCTGCGAGTGACCTTGAGCTTGTTTCAAGCAGGAAGTTATGAGACGCTGTTGTTAACCGGGCTGCTCTCCACGACGGTTTCTGCGCTTGGCACGGTAAGTGGATTCGCCACGAGAACCCGAGACCGGTTAACCCACATCGGAGAACCCGCAACGGATCGGTAGTCCTAGCCGTGCCGGAAAGAGAAAAAACAGCTGTCCTGCCTCGACGGAATAAATTCGCCCCGTGAAAATTCTACGACCCCGATAAACGCTTCATTGGTCAACTGATTTTTTACCGATCGTGCCGATTTTCACCGCCATCCTCTACATTTTCCACAATTCAACCCACATTTTTACGTCCAGCGCGTCAATTTCGGGTCTCTAACGACATTTTATCTCTCGTAATCAATATAATCACTCCGCTTGGTCTTATCTCGAGATTTCACTATGAATACTTTGCCACCGAAAAAAAAAATCATCGTCCGCACAACCGGTTGGCATTCGTAGGAATGCCGGTCACGTAAATCCAGATTAACGCGCGTGAATGAAAAATGCACACGTAGCCTCGGATTATGAGTCTAGCGTCTACAATGAAACGAATCGATAGTAAAATCGACGACCGGATGTAATTTCAAATATTAATTCCAATCGTGATTCGCATCTCGCACAGCGATCCTGCGATAAACCAATACTGTGCCTTCGATCCCAAGAGTTTTGCACGATTTTATTCCAAGTCTCTCTCTCTCTCTCTCTCTCTCTAAATACCATTTTCCCCTTCGACGTTGAGATGACAAGAACAGTTACACCAGCGGCAACAGCAGCCGCTAACGGTATAAATTGACGAATGTTAATTATTCCTTGCAAATACGCACTAACTCGAATCTCGGCTCACCTGTGAATTGCAAAAATCAATTTCAAAGTGTATACTCGCAACGTCCAATGGAATCTCATCGTCGTTCTCGAATGAAATTTCTCTCGATAAAATTAATCAAATTAATCATCGTGACCGATCATCGAAAGACGGAAATCGCGTGAGCGGATCCACGACTTTTGCCGAACACTCTCGATGGTCAAAGGCGAGTAAAAGAGACGAAGAAAAATATCGACGCGTGAATTAATGATAAATTTAGCATCGAGATCGATGAAACTGATGGCGCGGGGGAAAAATTTCCGATCGACAGAGCAAGTGTCTTTATCCAGTGGTCGATCGATTCCGAGGCTAAGAGTCTCAAGTACGACGGTTTATTGCTCGTTCTCTCAGAGCGATCCTCGTAACGAACGTGGCCAATTTTCCACAGTTAAAGCTTCGTCCGTGCTGAATATCGATCGTAAACATTAAACGATTGGCCGAGAATTAATTAAACGATTTTTTCCCAGTG
The DNA here is from genome assembly GCF_024137725.1 of Prorops nasuta. NCBI lineage: Eukaryota > Metazoa > Arthropoda > Insecta > Hymenoptera > Bethylidae > Prorops > Prorops nasuta. The sequence continues at coordinate 4,648,347 of NW_027116806.1, forward strand.
CTTCTTGGAAGCGAGGAGCGATCTTTGCTCGATCGGTAACCCGGGAAGAATGGACAGGGTCGTTTGTAAAATTTCAATTAAGCTCATTTGCTTCGTCAACGTCGATCGTTTGTTTTTTATCCATTAAGAAACAAACGAGCTACTATCCTGTTTATCGACGACGCTTTTATTAACAGTAAAACAAATAGCGTCGCAAATTGCGGCTATTAAGCGTATTCGACGTCCGTCTTCCCGAAGCGTTTATGCAAAATCGATATTTGCTACCACCGATGTTAAATTTCCAAATGCCATAAATTATGTCGCGTAGCTCGTTCACTGAATTATCGATGACCCGTCGCTCGACGCCACTTGACTCCCCGTCATCGAAGCACAAAAGGTGAATCCGATCGATCGATAACCATTTCGGATGAAACTCAATCACAAAGCTCATTTCAATCCATATCAGTCTCCTCGTATACCGCCGAGCATCATTCGGTTAAAGCCGCAAATAATTCTGCTCTTTATTTAAGCACACGTGGGACACGAGATTTATAAACTATATATATTTAGTATCTATTGTACTACGATGTGTAAGAATGGATCTTAACAGTCGCGCGATGTCTTTAAATATTTTTTGAAATAAAACGTTTTTCAGGAGTAGGAATGGAGAAATTATACAAAATTAGAGAATTAAAGGAAATTTATAATTGAAGAAGGAAGGAGGGGAATGGGTGGGTGTCAAGGTAAAGGAATATTACGATTAAAGGAAATTTAATTAAAGAAAAGAATATTTGCTACGCACATTCGAAGGAGGGACAAGGGAGGGGGGGGGGGGGCAGGGAGTCAAGGTAAAGGAATAAAATGGAAGAGGAGAAAAAAAGGAAATGCAAGAATGGGGTAGGGGTAAATGGGAAACAAGATTTGAAGAATGAGATGGGAGTAAATGAAGGAGAGGAGTGGAAGAATTTGATTGAAACGGAGGGAAAGAATGGGATGAAAGTAAATTGAGGACAAGAGTGGAAGAATGGGGGTAGGAGTAAATGGAAAATAAAAATTGTGCGAGGTTGAACGAGTAGTAGAGGAGTGCTAGGTGAAAGATGGAGGGCTTTAAATAGGATTTTCCTGTTGTAATATAAGATTTCTGTGAGCTACGAGGGATTAGATCGATACAGGGATTGGTTGGTTTGCAGGAGAAAAGAAAATCGGGAATCGATGCAGTTGTGTAAATACAAGACGTCCATGTCGATGGCTCTAGATGCGAGGAGAAAGCTGCCTTGCCGACTTCAGCACGCGGTAAACGGACCGCATTTGAGATATTCAATGTATAGAATATTTCTAACACATATATTTCTAGAAAAGGTTCGCGACGCTCTGTTGAATCGTCATCCAATCGCTCGCCATTGAATCTGGCCAATAAAGAAACTCGAAAGCTGCACCAAACCGCAAAATGAAACAATCGCACGTGATACACGATCTTTGCCAATTTAATTACCTCGGAATCCCGATTTCAACCGGTTACCAATTTCTCCTTGACTCGATCGAAGATACACGGATAAGTTTTGTTAATAATAAAAAACCTAACGAGACTAAAAAACAATCATTTTTACGAGGGTTTATCCTGAAACAAGAAAGAATGTGTCAGGAACGTTCCTGACACTGTGCTCTTTCAGTTAAGTTGTCACGTGTAACGTTCTCGCGCATGCGCGGAAACACCGTATAACCTACAAAAGCTCCATCCTCGATGCCCGAGTCTCCTACCGGAGAAGAAACGTGTTGGAAGAGTGATATTCGGGTCAGTCCTGTGTGATTGATATTCAGCGGACGTTTCGTGAAATTCAATAAGAATTCACCATATGCACCGAGCGAAATGTCGTTGAAATTACGAGCTGCCAAGGGAGAATCAGCGGTTTGATTGGTGGAGAGAAAGATCCAAATGAATTATCAGCAATGATTGGGCTGATTGGCCGACGGAATCCTCGAATGAGATTTGTGCCATCCGAGAAAATGTGCTGATGCACTGCAGGCAGGATGCATTCCAAGTCTGGGCACAGACCATTATTAAATAGTAATTCCTGTAGTCTACGCGTCTACCGAAACCCCCGCCTAACCTCCCGGTGACTTTCTTCTCCCATTGCTCTACTTCCATTCGACTTGTTATTTTATTTCCAAGAAATACGTGCAATGTATAATAAAATTAGCATGCGATATAAATATATTACGCGTATACACACATATAGCATATACATTTTGTACCTAGTTTGTTTATTATCGGACGAACCGAGTGACTTTCTTCTCCGATGGACTACTTATCTTGTTTACATCCACGTATTTCCTAGTATTTATTTCATTCCGGGCTACAGTCGACTACAGTGTTGTAGAAAATCGCCAGTCGAGCGTCCAAGGTGCTTTTGTTAAGAGAGACGAAATACGGGTCACATGGAAACCTTCTTGGAATGATTATATTTCATCGATTCTTTTCACGCTGACAGCTCTTCGGTGAAATTCAACGATTAATTGCGCTAGCTTTGAATAGCGTTTAACCTAGTATTTACCTTTTTTTCGCCTCGGAGTATGTCTCGCTGCTCCCTGCTAATATATTTTTAGAAACCTCGACACTCTCGAATTGCTGAACAATAAAAGTGGTAAAAAATAATCGAGTAATTCCAAGCGATCGATCGAGTTATATACCCACGTTCCTATCATCATTAATTATGTCAGTGTTGCAGAAATTATTTATCGAATCCGAAAATAAGATGAAACGCTCGTTTGATGAATCGGTAAAGGATCGCTGAAAATAGCTGGCAAACCGATAACTTATTTATTAATCGAAACAGTCGTTTTTTCGTTGTTTCCATATTACAGAAACTCGTAAAAGGTTTTCCCATCGTTAATCGTTGGATTAAAGCTTTGAAATTCAACGAACAGTTTTTAGCAACTATATATATATATATATATATATATATATCGGCAAAGAGAAGATTGAAAAAGATAAACTGTCGCTTTCCGTGGGATTGAATGGTCGCAGCTGAGCAGTGAGCACAGGTCGGCAAAGAAGTCGATCAGTTTTGCACGAGCGATCCTGTCGAGAACGCCCGGGGGAGAAACAGTGAAAGCACCTGCATAGAACGGTATCTTTCGACTGTATTGTGACAGTAACAGTAATTAATGGAAAGTCATTATCCATTGAAAAATGCTGCTAGCCAAACCATCCAACAGTTATGATATCCATGCGCAGAATGGAAACTCGTCGGAACGAATGAAGCGAGTAATCGAGTTAACGCATGCCTGGAATAATTGATAAGGGACGAGAAATCATTGATCACGTGGAAATATAGTAACGACAGAAGGAAATTGACGAATCATCTTGATCCGATCAAACCTGCTGCAATCTGAGAAAAACTTATGAAGTGATATTGAATCGATGAGTTAGGATTCAGGGAGGAGGTGAATTGACAAAATTGAGAATGAGTTGTAGCGTGGGAATTAAGAAGAAATTAATGGGGGGTGAATTAAGCGAGCGATGAAGGAAGCAACGTGCAGTATGGTGACAGTCGAGAAAGGAAGACCGAAGAAGATGAGGAAGTGGCTTGGCCTCGGCACAATCAGGTCACCCAGATCCAATAAGCAAGTGGCATGCCAAACTGAGCTTTCTCCTAAGTCTACTATGCTCTCTGCTCTCTTCGTTCGATCTCCCCCCACCACCTTTCCACTCTCTTCCTTCTTGCAATAATATATATATATATATATATAAGCCCACTTGTGTCGACCACCCGATGCAACATTATATTGATGAACGGCCAATGAACGCGGAAGAATTTTCGATACGTGTTGCGGTTGCTCGCCTTATCTGGCATGAAAATTTACCTCAGCTGCTGCGTCCACATTTTTTCCCCTCGATCCACATGGGAAAATATCTTTGAGACCTCGCCTCGCACTCTCAATCTACTTACGTCATCATTCGGTTCGTTCAACCTCTGTCTTCCATTTCTTTTTGCAAATAGTCTCCTGCCTCTTCTCAATTTCTCCCTCTGCATGGCTTCCAGCATTCATTCGTCTTCCAAACCGGAAGTCCCTTTCAACCACTTGACAAATTAGGAGTTTCTTCTTCGCGCGACTTTACAACTCTCAACCGGAAGTCCATCTTCGGTCCATCGGTCGAATAGAGTTTAAAACTCATTGGATCGACGAAGATACTCTTATCGATGTAATCGTTTATCGTTAATGGCGATGCATTACCGAAATTAACGGAACTTTGTAGCCGAAGATTTTCCCCAACAGGAATGTGACGTTAGTACCGTAAAGGGACGGGCGGGGAAGGGTCTGAAGAGGTGGGGAACACACGAAGAGAGGTGCGTAGTATGAAATAGCATTCGTGCGGTGCAACAGGTATGATTGGGACGTATATGTACTTTCTGCTGTAATTATCACGTGATTTCCCGCGTAGTTGGATTATAATTCTCCTTTTCCTTCCGGTGATCATTGTCATCGGGACTTCGGGATCATTACACGATAGCTTTTCAGGTCTTGCGCGTTCAACTGTGAATACTTCCACCTATACCGTCCTCCGAGGAAAGTGATTTCCCTCATCTACGGACCCGCGCGCCATCGACTCCTCCACGTGCTTTCGTTTAACGAGAGTAAATCTCTCTTCTTCTCTCGATTTTATTTTAATCTGTGCTTTTCTTGTTGTATTTCTTTTTTTTAATTTTATAGCAGAGAATTGTGTCTTGTCGTGATTAAGATATTGGTAAAATTATAATGTGTCAAAGATAATGGCGTTACTTTTTTTGTATAAGAAAGTTCGTTTGGAGAACGTTTTGGTTTCCGAATTTTCATTTTTCGCGACGTGTCCTTGAAAATCCAACTCCGCTACCCTATTGGCAATAAATATATATATCTACCATTTTGTTGGCAAATTAGAAACCAATATTTCCTATAGCATTTCTCGTTAGTTTCATTTAATATAGCATTATGCCGACTACCTACTCTATATATTTTCATCGACGACGTTGCAGATCTAGCGACCCTTGAAAATCCACAGTTCCAACTTTTCTCCTTCTCTCCCTTAATCATTCTTTTATTTACTTCTTGTCTTTTCTATTTCAATTTTCTGCATAAGACATTATTGCAAGTAATAATGTGAGTCAAAGTTTAATGATGATCGTGTTTTAAAGATGAGAAATAATTAAAAATAAATTAAATTTACCAAAAAATAATATCGTAACTTTTTTTTGCAACACTGTAAATATATTTTTGTTCTGAATTAGGACAAGGGTAGACTGGGTACGATTGAAACAATTTTACTTTGATCGCTTGTACTATTTTCGTTTTTCACAATAATGGTAACGCAATGCAACAAAATTAAAAGAAAAATATCTGTCTTTAAGATATCATCACAATCAGATGCTTAAAAGCCATGATTTCTTAATGCATAGGCATTTTACCTACATCTGTGCTATTGTTATAATCGTCCTCATACCAGGCACGGTTGAAACACTCATGGGGATCGTGTGTAACACATGAAAATAATATGAAATAAATTAATTTTAATGGTTTTTATTACATCTTCGTAAACAACAATAAAAAATTTTACATAAAAATTTTTGCTTTATTATTAAACATAAACAAATTGAAGGCATCAATAAATGCAATATTTTTGCTCATATAAATATATAAAAATGTAAATGAAACATCTGTTTATAATTCTTTTTATAACTATGTTAATTAAACAATAAATTATTCTGATTCATCACAATAGTAGCAGATAAAGGTACGACTACCTCCTGTACATCATAAATGAGCCCTGCAGAGCTTATATATATATCTATATATATACATTCGCCTTGACATTGAATCCATTTTTCTCTTGGTTTACTATTATTAAATAATTCAATGCATACCAAGCAAACATTTTCTTCATTAGATGTTGATGCTCTATGACTGTTTTATTTTTTTTTGGCTGTGCCTTTTACTCCTTTTTCTTTTAATTCATTAAGCAACTTTTCTTTTCCCTGTTAACTGTTTTTCGCTGAATATGCTGTTGTTTCCTTAAGGATGTACCTCTTTCCACTGCGTCATAAGCATCTTCGAAACAGGAGATGTCGTTCTGACTTCTAGATATCTTTCTGACTCGCTGTATTGGCATCTTAAACGATAAATATAAAAAAAAAATGGTTGTTACAATCGACACCAAGAAAAGTGTTACAATCATACCCACCCTCCGATTTTAGACTTTAATAGCTCTTACGAATTTATCGGATAATCTATAAAAAGTATTAAACTACACAAAATAAAACTCAAATATACTGAGAGAAAAAATCGTTTGAATCTAATGATTTTCGTTAAATTCAACCAAATGCGGCACTTAATATGCGTCCATGCTACTAGTTTATTTGATTTTAACGAGTTTGTTTGGATCTAACGAATAACTCTAAATCAATATATGATAAATTCAAACTTATTTTATTACAATAAAAAAATCAACATTTTAAATCACATGAATATCTAATTAATTTCAGTAAACGATTGGTTCAATTACATAGATAATGTTTAATTCAAGAATATATTTCATAAACCACAACTGCAAAAATTTTTCTGAAAATGCATATATCTTAAAAACATGCACATATTCATGTCAAAGTAAGCAATGTACAATTGTGTCTCCAAAATATGCGTTTCTTTGAAACGTTCGTTTGATATAGTGTAACGGATGCTGCATTAAGATTTCGCGAATTATTTGACGTACCGCTATTACGTCATTTATGATGTACGGCTATGACGTCATTAATTTTTAAACTTAAATAAATGCACATTTTATTGAAGTAAATATTCATTAAAACCATGCAGACATTTTATAAAATAAAGAAAGTATTTATTAGTAATGAAATATAAAAGTACACATTGATGACGTGTTCATGACGTATTGATTACGTAATAAGAAAACACGTCATAATAAGGCTAATTTTTATCCCATATTTGTTTAAAAGAAATAAATATTCGTTGAAATGAAATATATTTCACAATTGTATTAGTTTCAACCCATTAATTATTTCATTCATTTTAAAAGCAATGTCGTTCGGAAATTTCGTTTAAAATGTTTGTCTCAAAGAACTTATTTATTGCATCTAAATAAATATTCATTTATAATAATTAGATATAATATAAAATTTATAAAAATTTTAATTGCTTCATACGTTATATTTAAACTTCATTCAACCATATGTTTTCAATTTTGTGCCTGTACTACATCGCTCCGGATATTTTCATTGTTCATAACATTTTCTGAGATCAGAAGTCTTATAATGCTTAATATTCTTCATTACATCGATCATTTGTATTTAACGAATAATTTCTCCACCTGAAAACATTATTAATTTACATTTATTTGTCTGAAACAAAGTAGAAATTACAATACAATTAATACGACACATACAACATATACATATATGTAATACATTAATATACATACACTTACCTCTCATAACAGCCAGAATACATAAGATTATATTTTCTTATATAGAAACTGACTACACGAAGGTAACTAGCGAGAGAAACGCGCGCGAGGTGTCATGTGCCATCTAGTGGCCGCAAAATGAATAGCATGTGTATAGTTATAAATATACATTAAATTCAAACGAATATAAGAGTATTAAGGAACGAATATATTTAATTTATAGAAATACATAATTTCTTGGTTCCGAATACATTCTCAAAGTTTATAGAGTTGGTGAAATATTTAATTGGAAATAACGGCAGAGTAATAACTTCATTTATAAAGTTTACCGAATTGTTAACAACATATATTTTATTTAATTTTTTTGTTGATTGAGGAAGTAAAAGCATGGAAAATTTGTTATGCATAAGATATAGGATCCTGATTGAAACAAATGTTGACTTTATCAGTTTTCAAACAAATATATACATAGCTTTAATGAACAACTGATTAAATAAAACAAATCATGATTTGAATCAAATTAATTTCTATCAAACTTTATTTAATTTATTTGTATAAAATATATTTTGAGATGGCAATCATTCAAAGAAAAATTTGTTTGAACCAATTTTTTTTTTAATCTAAGGATCTCTATATAGTTGTTACGAATGGAGTTTCTGTTAAATGTCCCAGTTCACATCCATTTTTTATGTATGATAATTTCTTTGTTTTAATCATTTTTGTAAATAGGAACAAATTTATATTATGAACTAATAAATACAAAATATTAGATGAAAATAAATTTATTGTGCACATTTTAGAAATTATTATAAACTTTAAACCATATGAATAGGATCCGAAGGTGTAAAATATACATCAAACTTTACAGACCTGTTACGTACATTTTTCCATTTACTACTACGTGAGCATAATATGGAGAATAATCAATTACATTTTTTGTGGGAAACGACTTTCCAAGTTGACGACTCTTCAATTTCATAGCCATATAAATGATTATTAAACGGTATAGTATTCATTTGCAATAGTACAAAATAAATTTCATTTCCCTTAATTACAATGTATTTATAGAGCAGAGGTATAAACAACGGTGTCCTTTATTTAATATTGGAATCTTCAGTTGAGGTTACTGAAATGCATCTAGAGTTTTTTAATTAGGGCTTCCTACATAATATAAGTTTTTTTGACATATCATAAAAGTTTTCCAAGACGCTAAATAAATTGAACGTTTTATTCCATTGTTCAACAAATATAATGATTTAAAGAAATATTATGGACATCACTAAAAAAGTGCACTCAACCACTATTACATACAAAACGTGTAGTCGACAACCTGCTTTTAATTTTGCATTAAAATCTTTAAGGAATGATTGCATAAAAAGGCAAATTAATATTGCTACAGGAATATATTTAATTTAGGAATCGTTAGAATCTAGATTTTATTAGTTTAAATTAAACAAGAATATATTTTTTGTTTTATTCTATTCTTCGTTTAAATGAAATTAATAGATATTTTAAGCCAAATTAAAAATCGTTTAGCACAAACTAAACTTTCTTGAAAGCAAATGCATAGTGTACTTAGATACAAGATTTATTTCTTTTCATCAAAACGTATAGAATTTATTCGTATTAGATATTTCAGCATAAGAATTAGCAAACTTTTATTGGATCAATTAAATATGTTGTTGGCAAATAAATGAATAGAATATTACTTTCAAATAAATGGATTCTTTCAGTAAAAGCAATCATTAATTAAATAACACAAGGATGCATTAAAATTAAACAATCTCTTATTCAATTTTAATGAATAAGAAGTTTTAACGGAAGAAATAATTCATTACATTCAAATAAGTTAATGTGGTGTGAAATGCAAGCTTTTGGAGGTCCCATTTATAATAGTTTCAAAATATGCGTGTGTATTATTTTTAATTTAAGTATTTCATATAATTGAAAGAAAAGAATATTTTATGACGTGCAATCAATATATATTTGTTTCAATAAAATATTAATTTATTTAGTTACTTACTTCAGGCAATCCTATATTTTATGCTTTTTAACAAATATATGTTAATGTGAAAAAAATATTTTCTAACTTCTTAAAATTGGTATTTAAATCAATTACGTTGATTAATTTAAGTATGCAGGCCGTTTGGTTTTAATAAATAATATTTGAGAAAAACAAATATTTATGTATTTCAAATAAATGCTGTTTAATGCATGTATTTTTTAATCTCAATTAATTCTTCATTTGATTTAAATAAAATATATTTAATTGAACTAAAAATCATTAGATTGAAATAAATCAAATTCAAATAAATACATTCATTAAATTCAAACGATTTTTTCTCTCAGTACTAATTATGAAAAATCCACCGTAATAGTGCTTAGAGATTAAGTATATTCAGATATTAACAAAATGAATCGATCAAAAATACTTACTTTTAGCATTTGAAATACAATGGACCCCTCTGTTTTTGGGATTATTGCAAGGAGAGCGAAGTGAGGCTTTGAAACAATTTTAGACTATCTCCCACTATCTTCTCACCAAGACTCATCAGTTTCATATTAATAGTTTTTTTAGATATTCTAGTTGTTTCAACCGTACCCCGTTACAATCGTACCCAGTCTACCCTACTGAAACAACCTTTTTTTTTAAATTAATTAATATTTACTTCAACTTTTAGATACATTTTTTACAGCGTATAATACACAATCGATAATACCATCAGCATGGAGCTACTGATAATAAAAATCATCCCATTTATCCCTGCTCTTTTTTAAATTCTTGTACACACTTGCGAAATTCCTCTGATTTATATGTCAATATCTGTAGATTATACTATAAAAAATCAGAAGTAATTGAAACAAAATCAAAATATTTTCCTTTTTATAATAAACATTTACCTTCGTTTTACACCAATTCAAGACAGAATGAAAAAACGCAGCCAAAGACAAGTCTTTCTGGTTATTATCCAATGATACAATTGTTGATGAAACATAATCAATTCCAATCCCAGACCAAACTAAAAGAAAAACTAATAGGTATAACTTCATGATGGAGTCTTGATTGAACAGTGATTAGGTCTTGCATTTTTAGCCATTCTTATACTTGTTTATAGAGTGCCTTATCTTTACTTAAAAATATTAAATTTTATCTTCCTACAATATTAGTTTATATTTTTAAAACAATATAAAAAAATGTTCTGATATGACTTATTCCGATACAGATAGCTTAGGCTTGTCGAATTCTACTTCTGTCATGAATTAGGCGTATTTGAAGGTTTGCAAATATATATATATATATATATATATATATATACTTTTCATTTTTGGGGTAAAGGATGATACCTCCTTATCCGTACTATTTCTGATACATTCACTCATATATCTTCAATTTTCACAATAAAAAACCCAATCGATTCATTAACTATATATTTATGACGTTCCATGGTCAAACAATAAATTCTTTTTCAGATCTAAATTCAGGTCCAAAACAAATCGAAAGCCACGGTTTCATACCTCGTTTTTTCAATTCAGACAAAAACTAATCCTAAGGCTGGGGCCACACTATGCGTTTTAAACGGACCGGTAAAAATGGATGTATTGCGAAAGCACATAGTTTTGAATGAGAAGGGCCACACTGATCCGGTCGTGCCGCACTCGCCGCAAGCTGCCCAACAGGGGCAATGTTACTTATGAATGCTTTCCGGTGAAAACGCAATCGTTTTTACCGGTCCGGTTAAAACGCATAGTGTGGCCCCAGCCTAAATCGAATCTCTTGTTCCAAAAAAAAAAAATGTTCATGCATGGGATTTCAATAATTTCAATTCCAAAACAGATTATTCGTTGCTTACGTATTTAAAATACTATTAAAGTTGAGCATTTTAGTCTTGGATTTATTCTGATTCGACAAACACTAACACAAAACCGACTTTATTTGTTGACTCGGCTTATCTCGTTAGGAGACCCTAAAATTGAACTATAGTTTTCCATTCTTTTCTTTAATATTGGGAATAACTTTTTATAGAACGAAGTAGGGAGTAAAGAACTTCTACATATAGATTAGACCGTCCTGAATATTTTTTTGTTCACTCCAGTCTTGAAAATCGTTACATTGGATAGAAAAAAACGCTCCCAAATTTTCAGCTCAAAAAAAATTTTAGAACTGACTCAATCAACATTTATGTTAATTTTACATAAAAACTCATTTATCTTCGAAACTATAAAAGATATCAAGTTATTGCTAACAACCTTTCAGAAAATAAATGCAGAGAGGCACAGGAAAAGTTATATAAAGAAAGTTGATATCTTCTATAGTTTCGGAGATAAATGAATTTTTGTGCAAATTAATCATAAATGTTGACTGAGACAGTTCTAAACAATTTTTTTCGAACTACAAATTTCGGGAAGTTGTTTTTTTCTATCTAACTTAACGATTTTTGGGACTGGAGCAAAAAAAGAATAAAAAAAAATGCAGGATAGTCTAATGTAGATATTAGTCATAGTTTATCGTACAGATTTTATTGTAGTTTATTATGATTCACGCTATATAAAGCATAATAAAATGCAACTATTTATTAACTAGATTCAAATAATCGGAATAAAACTATAGCAATACAAAATGTAAATATTACTATAATAAAGATTGAACTAATAAAATTCTACAATTTGGAAACAATAATACAGAACAAATGTAAAAATTTGACTGTGTAAGATAGCTATAGGATATTTATTGCTAGTCTGGTGTGTGAAAGCAAATCTCTCTTCTTATTTCTTATATTAATTTGTGCATTTCCCCTCATTTTCTCCTTTTTGTACCTATAAGAATTGTTACGTCATAATGGGGTAATTAATACACCAATAAAATCGAAGAAAACAGATGTACTTTTCTTTGTACAAATGTCCTTTCGTATCAGAAAACTTTTGTCTTGAGTTTTACAGTTTCCGAACGTGTCCTCTAAAATCCAATCCGGTTCAACTATCACAACAATATATATGTATATGCTATTTAGTTAACAAATCAAAAACCAATATTATCCACAGCTTTTCTTGTGAGCTTTATCAAGGCCAATTAAAGACTTAAATTTAAAATTTTTGATTATGCTTAAGGTATAGGACAATTATAATCCTAATTTTATTAAAAACATACATATTATGCACAGGAATAATTATTTTACGGAGTGATACTATTTTTTACGGTGCTTCATGATAATAATTATTAACAGTTTTAATTTTTATAGTACTAAACGTAAAATTTATCATGTCGATAAGAAAAATTCTTTAATTTTCAGCAATTTTTACAAACTTATTAATACGTCCCAATAAGGTATGGTAAAGTACAATAATTTTTCCTAATTTTTAGAAGTAAATTTCACTGGAAATTTCTTCCTAAGTAATACGAAATAAATGTGGTAGCTTGCTTTAATGATAAATTTATTTCACAAATTCCGTTGAATACTATTGGGATGTATAAATCAGAAAAAATAATTACGAAATGACAGGTCTATTTTGTAATGGAAATATCTTAGTTTTGAATTAGGAGTATTGAAAGAATAGTCTTTTTGTCTCACTTAAAGAATATTTATTTCATTTTAGATTGCTTTTCACACAGTGCAATTATAGCAGCGATTCTCTCGATCACTAGCATCTACTAGAATATCCCAGCCCCACCTGACACTTTACTCTTTGCAAAGCTTTGTCATATTCGATCATACAAGCATCATAATTGGCCCGATACCTGCGAGTGCCTGCAGTAAACTAAAAGAAAGCAAATGTGATTTAAGATATATATACAAAAATATATTAATATTTGTAATTAAAATTTACTTTATTTATACAAGCGATCCTCTCATTTTCGACTGTATCATTTTCTGGTGTTATTGATAACGCTTGATTAATTGTAATTGCAGACCAAAGCAAAAGAACAGTTAATAAATACAGCTTCATGATGTTGTTTCAATCAAACAATTACTTGTATAAGCATTTTTCGTCAGTTTCATTTAGTATAGCATTATGCCAGCTACTAATCTATAGATTCTTTAATTCTTATTAAAACCCCCAGCTTCAATCTCTCTCTTTAATTGTACTCTCTAATCACTTTTTTATTTTATTTTTCGTTATCAATTATTCAAATTTTGACCAAAGTCATTTATATACAAGTAATGAATCAAATTTAAATAATGGTCTTTTATTGAAGATAAAAATAATTAAAAGTGAATTACATTTTCGTTTAGTTTTATAAAACTTTTAACTAATTTACACAAATCATTTATTTCACAGAAATAAAATAGTTTTTTAATTTATTAAAAATAGCAACATTGCTTTCTTTTATAATAGTTTAAATATATTTTTGTCTTAAATTAGGTATATTAAAACAATAGTTTTTGTTAACTTATAAATAATTATTAGTTCATCTTAGAAACTTTCGACAATTTACATTACGGAAGCTATCACGTAGTCTGCATGGAGTTAGATCCAAAAATCAATTATATTCCTACTGTATTTGTATATTCCTCTAGACACTTTCTAAATTCCGCATTATCAAATTTGTTTGTGTGCAGATGATACTATAAAAAAGCAGATGTGATTGAAATGAAATAAAAATATTATAGTGTTTATAACCACCATGCAATTACCCCCTTATCTCTACACCAATCCAGAAGAAGAATGCTACGATTAAACCAGTCTCTCAATTGTCTGTCTGTTGGTATATTTGTTGACAAAATGACATGGTTAACCATAATTCCGAACCAAATCAAAAGAACTGCTAATAGGTACAGCTTCATGATGTTGTTTCAATCGAACAGTATTTGTCGATGAAAATTTCAGTCGCTTTTATACCCCTCTATTAAGTACCTAATCTTTATTTAAAAATATTCACATTTTATTGGAAAACTAAATTTAATACCCTGCCTGTGGTAGCCTATATATTTTTATAATTTTTTTATTTCGGTTTTCGTTATAAAAAATTGAATTGGTTAAATTGTGCTAATGTAATTAAATTAATGTAAAAGGTGGCAACTAATACTTTCGAATGCTAGAATAGAGGATGATATTCCAAGATCCGTTGTATTTATGAGACATAGCTTGTATTTTCAATTTTGTGAGAATCAGACCAAACCTGTGATTTACTATATTTAGGGGAGATCGTGAAAAACTTGGGACGTTTGACTTTAAAAATTAAAGCTTCTAACTTGTAAACGGTTTTAATAAAAAGGTAAACCTAATTATTATTATTTAAAACAAATTTTGATTAAATAATAATAAAAACTTAAAAGATTATTTACGAATTAAAAAGATGAAATGACAAATTGAAAAATCCTTGTAAAACCTCTTTTAGGCCCAAAGAACTATATTACCAAAGGAAACGTAGTTGGCTAGGTTACTCTGTTCTCTTAAATACGGCAAAGTGAATTTGATAGTTTGCTATGCTGACGAATATATAACAAAGATTTCGTTAAAAACTATCCAAATGGATTACAAAACTTATTACTTTTTTAAACATTTATTTTGTAATAGAAATATTTTAGTTTTGGATTGAGAGTATTGAGACAATATAGTTTTCTTTTTAAACAAATAATATTTATTTCTTTTTAGTTCGCATTTAACAATAGAGATACAGCAGCGATCCCCGATCACTAACACTTAGTAGACAATCCCAGTTTGCAGTTTACTTCCTTCATAGCTTTGCGATATGCGGCCTTACAACTGTCATAATTGGCTTGATACTCGGGAGAACCCCGAGAAACCCAAATAAAAAGACCAAAATGTGATTAGAAATGAACAAAAATATTTCAATTCTTGTAATGAATAATTACTTTATTCAACCACGTGATCCTCTCATCTTCGATTTTCTTTTTTTCTCGTATTATTGATAACACTTGGTTAATCATAATTGCAGATCAAAGCAAAAGAATAGTTAATAAATACATCTTCATAGTGTTGTTTCAATCAAACAATGACTATATAGTAGGTTTAATTTTCAGACATTTTTATACCTCTTCATGCGATGCCTTATCTTTCATTAGAAATGATAAAGTTTTATTTTAAAACTAAGTTTTTTTTTGTTATATAAGTTATTTAATACTTTTAAAACTATTTTAAAACATTTTCCATAAGCTTTCCGCAAAACAAATTAAGGAGGTCGTCTAGTGCGAAGGCTTTAATTTTATTGCTTTCTTAAACATTATTTTCTGTTGAACCATTCAAATAAAACATTCTATAATTTGTATATCAGTTTTATTAACATTTAAAACAAGGTTTTAAAAAATTTCATGCCAATATTTTGCACGAAATATAAGATACGCCGCCTAAGAGGAATGCGTCTGTAAAAAACGGTGCTCCACTGCTGCCAAGATTCCGGCGGTTCTGCTTATTTCAGATTAAAAATTCAAGTGCCATTTTAATCGTGTGATATGAGGCTATAAAGTGAACTAAAATGAAGTTAAAATTCCAAACACAAAAAAAGGTACACGCTTTAGAAAATTAAAAATCAATTTTTCGCATTTTTTTTTGTCATTTCGCTGGTAAAAGAAAAACTATTGAAACAATGTTAATTATTTTAGTTTACTTTGTAGTTTTACATATACTGAATATGCTGTATAAATTTGAACATAATCGGTCAACTAGTTTTTAAGATATCATGGCCGCAGTTTGAAAAAACGTGTCTCGAGAAAAGCTAACAAACTCCCGTGCACCCCGTATACTTGTTGTGTATACATGCACCGGTTTACGGCTGAAACTTTTGAACGGCTTCGAATTTTGAAAAATCCTTTTATCCACGTATTCTACACATGCTTTACACAGAAAGAAATAGTCAACCTGTTATTAATACATGGTGAACATCGGCTTAGATATCATTAATACAATGTATTTTCAATTAATACAATATCCAAGAGTAATTATATGAAGGAATGCTTAAGATTGATTTAATATCATCATCCTTAATTTAATACCTATGCTACAATTATCGTAATGTAACATTAACATTAATTCAATGTCAAAAATCATGTCTAGTACGAATGTTAGATTATACCAATGAACTGAATACGTAAAACTAAACACTCCGATGTTTGATATTATGTCCTGTTGATCACCGCATTTTATTATAAATAATGAACCAGGTGATAAATTAATGTCTCAGAAGTAACTGTAATAATAATGTCAATTTGTATAGCTTCATACTATGAGGTATTTATATTAACGATTTAAACCTGAGTTAATGCCAAAGAATGATATGGATTGATGTTCGTTGTGATTGTTCTAAGGATTGGTAACATTAAATAGTTAACAGTGGTCATTAATATGACGTCACTATATTTTTAAGTCTACGTAAGGAAATCAATTAACGCAGATGTTATTACAATCAACTTAACATAAAATAATGAACAGTACAACATTCCGACTATGACGGAGAGCATCGGTTGAAAAATAATGTTTAAGGACATTGTAATAATGCTATATATTTATTCAATAATTGGCTATTATTTCGTTGTATGGGATCAACTCCCATTTGATTAACATGGTAATAGTTCTGATGCGCCTAATTAAGGGTTAAATAAGGATTATTGAAACAACCTTTTCTTAAATTAATTAATATTTATTTCATCTTAGAAACTGATTTCTGCAGTGTACATTACAGAATTAATAACATCATTACTATGGAATTAAATACTCTGACTAAATCATCCCATCTTTCCCTTTTCTCTTTCATAACGTAGCATACACTCGTGATATTCCTTTCCGTTAGTTGGCCCAAATATTTGATAAGCCTATAAAAATAAACAGATATGATTGAAACAAAGTCAAAATATATTATCCTTTTTATAATAACCATTCACCTTATTTCTACACCAAATCATGTCCCATTGAAAATTAGCAACATCAGGCATGGGGTCCTTGTATAAATTTGATGATACTATAACCGTTGATGAAGCATGGTGATTTATGGTTCCCCAAACCAAACTAAAAGAAAAGCTAATAGGTACAGCTTCATGATGGAGTCTCGATTGAGCGGTGACTGGGTCACATTTTTAACCGTTTTTATACTTCTTTACAGAGTACCATATCTTTATTTAAAAATTAAACATTTTATTACAAAATTAAATGTTATTCTCTTGAAATTTTAGCTGTTTTTATAGGTATTTTAAGTAATATAAAAAAGTTTCCTGAAATTAATTATCCCGATACAAATTTGTGTGCGAGTTTGACCAATTTTCCTTATATAATTATAGGCATATTAGGTGTTGGCAAATAAATACTTTTGAATGCCAGTGTAGTAGGATGGGCTTCCTTATCCAAGCTATTTCTTATATGTGCGAGTATTTTCAATTTTACAATAAAAAATCGAGCCTTTGATTTACAATGTTTATAACGTACCACGATCGAACAATAAATTTCAAAGAAAGACAAATACAAAATTATAGTTTTAAACCTCATTTTTTCAACTTAGACAAAAAATAATCCTGAATCGAATCTTCTTTTTCATGAAAAAATGTCCATATATGGGATTTCATTAATTTCAATTCCAAAGAAGATTATTCGGTGCTTGTTTATATGAAGTATGGTTCAAAATTAGGATTTAAGACTTGGATTTCTTCTGAATAAGCAAAAACTACCAAAAAATCGGCTTCATTTTCGATTCGATCTATCTCTTTGGCCCATCCTAAAGTTGATTTTAGTTTTCTATTCTTTTCTTTAATATTAACAATAATTATTTACAGAACGCGAAAAAAGTAGTGAGGACATTCTATGTACTGATATCACTCATAGTTTATCATCCAAATTTCATTGTAATTTATTAAGATTCACCTTTTAATAAACATAATAAAATGCAACTATTTATTAGTTAGATTTAAATAATGCGAAAAAAAGAATTGCAATATAAAATTACTATCACTAAAATAAAAATTGTACTAATAAAATTCTACTGTTTGAAAATAATAACACTAAAAAAGTAAAAATTTGACTGTGCAAGACAGATAGAGTACCTATTGCTACTACGGTGTATGAAAGCAAATCTCTCTTCTTATTTCTTATTTTAATTAGCGCTTTTCCTCTCATTTTCTCCTTTTTGTACCTAAGAATTGTTACGTCATAATTGGATAATTAAGACAACAATAAAATCGAAGAAAACAGCTGTAATTTTCTTCGTACAAATGTCCATTTGTATCAGACAACTTTTGTCTTGAGTTTTACAGCTTCCAAACGTGTCCTCTAAAATCCAATCCGGTTCAACTATCACAACAATATATATATGCTATTTAGTTAGCAAATCAAAAACCAATATTATCCACAGCTTTTCTTGTGAGCTTTATCAAGACCAATTAAAGAGTTAAATTTAAAATTTTTAATTATGCTTAAGGCATAAACCAATTATAACCCTAAATTTAATAAAAAATATACGTATTGTGTGCACAGGAATAATTATTTTACGGAGTGATAGTATTTTTTACGGTGCTTCATCATAATAATTATTGATAGTTTTAACTTTTATAGTACTAAACGTAAAATTTATCATGTCGATAAGAAAGATTCTTTAGTTTCCAGTAATTGTTACAAAGTTATTAATACGTCCCAATAAAATATGGTGTAATACAATAATTTTTGCTAATTTTTAGAAGTAAATTTTACTGCAAATTTCTTCCTAAGTACTACCAAATAAATGTTGAAGTTTGCTTTACTGATAAATTTATTTCACAACTTCCGTTCAACACTATCGGGATATATAAATCTGAAAAAATAATTACGAAATTACTGATCTATATTTAGCAATAGAAATATTTTTGTTTTGAATTAGGAGTATTGAAAGAATAGTCTTTTTGTCTCACTTAAATAATATTTATTTCATTTTAGATTGCTTTTCACACAGTGCAATTATAGCAGCGATTCCCTCGATCACTAGCATCTACTAGAATATCCCAGCCCCACCTGACACTTTACTCTTTGCAAAGCTTTGTCATATTCGATCATACAAGCATCATAATTGGCCCGATACCTGCGAGTGCCTGCAGTAAACTAAAAGAAAGCAAATGTGATTTAAGATATATATACAAAAATATATTAATATTTGTAATTAAAATTTACTTTATTTATACAAGCGATCCTCTCATTTTCGACTGCATTATTTTCTGGTGTTATTGATAACACTTGATTAATTGTAATTGCAGACCAAAGCAAAAGAACAGTTAATAAATACAGCTTCATGATGTTGTTTCAATCAAACAATGACTATAGAGCAGGTTCAATTTTCAGACGTTTTTATACCTCTTCATGCGATGCCCTATCTTTCATTAGAAACGATAAAGTTTTATTTTAAAACTAAGTTTTATTTCCTTGCTATATAAGTTATTTAATATTTGTAAAACTATTTTTAAATATTTTCCTTAAACTTTCCGCAAAACAAACTTGTGTTTGTTAAATATTGACAAATAAATGTTTTGAAAAATAGAACAAAGAACGATTTCCCAAAATCCATATTATTTCTAATAAGTGCACTTAAAATAATATCGGATCCATGTTATACAGTATTCAAAGTGCTCCTATGTCAAAAATTAAAGCTTGTATTGAAACTAAATTCAAATTAAAAAGAGATGAAAACCAAAATTTTTGATATGGTTATATTTCTGCTTAAGCAAAAAACTAATAAAAAATTGGAAACTATATATTTTGAATAAAAAAATAATATATAGCTTTTAATTTGATATCAAAAGATTATTTATTAAACCATATATCTAATTTATAGTGTATATAAATTAGGATTTAAGATCTGGTTTGGTTCCGGTTAGGTAAAAACTAACATAAATCAGTCTATATCTCTTGACTTGGCCCATTATATCTAATTGTTCCTCTTAAACATTGATCAATTTCTAATATCTTCTTGTAATTCTTATAGTTAGAGAGGAAAGTGAGAAAGATTTTAAAGGATGAGGCACTTAGACACGCGTCAAACTATAGAAACATATTTTAATTGACGTAAGCTAATATTATTTCGTTAATTATGAGGGATATGATTTTTTTCATAAAAACTTGTAGAAACTTTTTTCTATTTGCATTTAAAGAGGTCATATAAAAATTTTATCTTTTTGAGGAGTACGTAGATAAATGGAGTTTTGCATTCCATCTCCACTGGAGTGTCATAAAGTACTTAACCTTATACAGGAATAGATGTATACGTGAATCTAAGATGCTTATATCGTTGGCACAGGTGTCAGATACGAATATTATCTATATAGATTTTTGGATCCTTATGAAAACCCACAGCTTCACAACTTATCTCTCTAATTCTACTCTCTTATCACTCTTTTATTTTATTTTTCGTTATCATTATTCAAATTACGGCTAAAGTCATTTATATCAAAGAAACGAATCAAATTTAAATAATGGTCGTGTATCTAAGATAAAAGTAATGAAAACTGAATTACATTTTCGTTTAATTTTATAAATCTTTTAATTAATTACATTATTCATTTATTCCACAAAATCAAATAGTTTTTTAATTTATTGAGAAACAGTAAATTATTGCTTTCTTTTATAATAGTTTAGATATATTTGTTTGTTATAAATTAGGTATATTAAAATAATAGTTTTTGTTAACTTAAATAATATTTAATTCATCTTAGAAACTTTCGACAATCAATATTAAGGAAGCTATCACACCGTCTGCATGGAGATGGAGCTAGTTCCAGAAATCAATTTTATCCTTATTCCGTTCATAATCATCCAGACACTTGTAAAATTGGTTATAATCAGGTCTGCTTGTGTCCAGATGATACTATAAAAAAGCAGATGTGATTGAAATGAAATAAAAATATTATAATGTTTATAACCATCATATAATTACCCCCTTCCTTCTACACCAATCAAAGATAAGTATGCTCATCGAAAACGAGTCTCGGAATGATTTGACTGCTGGTACATTTGTTGACAAAATGACATGGTTAACCATAATTCCGGACCAAATCAAAAGAACTGCTAATAGGTACAGCTTCATGATGTTGTTTCAATCGAACAGTATTTGTCGATGAAAATTTCAGTCGCTTTTATACCTCTCTATTAAGTACCTAATCTTTATTAAGAAATATTCAAATTTTATTAGAAAACTAAATTTAATATTCTGCCCGTGGTAGCCTATATATTTTGAACAGAACTTTTAATATTTTTTTACATCGGTTTTCGTTATCAAAAATTGAAATGGTTAAATTTTTCTAATGTAATTGAATTAATTTAAAAGGTGGCATCTAATACTTTCGAATGCTATAATAGAGGATGATACTCCAAGATCCGTGGTATTTATGAGGCATATGCTTGTATTTTCAATTTTATAAGAAATAGACCTAGCCTGTGATTGAGTATATTTAGGGGAGATTATGGAAAACTTATTGGGGCGTTTGACTTTAAAAATAAAGCTTGTAACTTGTAAACGGTTTTAATAAAATGGTAAACCAAATTATTATTATTTAAAACAAATTTTGATTAAATAATAATATAGAAACTTAAAAGATTATTTACAAATTAAAAAGATAAATTGAAAAACTGAAAAGTCCTTGTAAAATCTCTTTTTGGCCCAAAGTACTATATTACCAAAGGAAACGTAGTTGGCTAGGTTACTCTGTTATGTTAAATAAGGCAAAATGCATTTGATACTTTGCTATGATGACAAATATATAACAAAGATTCCGTTAAAAACTATCCAAATGGATTAGCAAAATTTATTACTTTTTTATAGATTTATTTTGTAATAGAAGTATTTTAGTTTTGGATTGAGAGTATTGAGACAATAGTTTTCTTTTTAAACAAATAATATTTATTTATTTTTAGATCGCATTACCAATAGAGATAGAACAGCGATCCGATCACTAGCAACTAGAAAATCCTAGCTTGCAGTTTATTTCCTTCATAGCTTTGCGATATGCGGCCTTACAACTTCATAAATGGCTTGATACTCGGGAGAACCCCGAGAAACCCAAATAAAAAGACCAAAATGTGATTAGAAATGAACAAAAATATTTCAATTCTTGTAATGAATATTTGCTTTATTCAAGCATGCGATCCTCTCATCTTCGATTTTCCTTTTTTCTCGTATTATTGATAACATTTGGTTAATCGTAATTGCAGATCAAAGCAACTGAACAGTTAATAAATATAGCTTCATAGTGTTGTTTCAATCAAACAATGACTATACTATAGCAGGTTCAATTTTCAGACATTTGTATAGCTCTTCATGCGATGCATTAACTTTCGTTAGAAACGATACAGTTTTATTTTGAAACTAAGTTTTTCTTCTTTGCTATATAAGTTATTCAATATTTTTAAAACTATTTTTAAATATTTTCCATAAGTTTTCTGCAAAACAAATTAAGGGGGTCGTCTAATGCTAAGGCTTTATTTTTATTGCTTTTTTTTTAATTTTTTTCTAGCGAACCATTTAAATAAAACAATCTATATTTTGTATATCAGTTTTAATACCATTTAAAACAAGGTTTTAAAAAATTTCATGCCAATATTTTGCACGAAATATAAGATACGCCGCCTAACAGAAATGCGTCTGTAAAAAACGGTGCTCCACTGCTGCCAATAAGATTCCGGCGGTTCTGCTTATTTAAGATTAAAAATTCAAGTGCCATTTTAATCGTGTGATATGAGGCTATAAAGTGAACTAAAATGAAGTTAAAATTCCAAACACAAAAAGAGTTACACGCATTAGAAAATTAAAAATAAATTTTTCGCATTTTTTCGGGGTCTATTTAGCTGGTAAAAAAAATACTATTGAACCAATGTTAATTATTTTAGTTCACTTTGTAGTTGTACATATACTGAATATGCTATATAGATTTGAACTTAATCGGTCAACTGGTTTTTGAGATATTATGGCAGCAGTTGGAAAAAAACGTGTTTCGAGAAAAACTAACAAATTCCCGTGCACACCGTATACTTACTGTGTATACCTGCACCGATTTACGGCTGAAACTTTTGAACGGCTTCGAATTTTAAAAAATCCTTTTATCCACGTATTCTAAACATAATTTAGACGTGATTTAAAAAAAACAATTTTTTTGGCCTGATACACTAGACGACCACCTTAAGTTTTTTAAATATTGACAAATAAATTGTTTGGAAACCAGAACAAAGAACGATGTCCCTACATCCATACTATTTCTAATATATAGGTGCACTTAAAATAATATCGGATCCATGTTAACTGTATTCAAAGCGGTCCTATGTCAAAAATTAAAGCTTGTATTAAAACTAAAATCAGATGAAAAAGAGATGAAAACCAAAATTTTTGACGTGTTAATATTTCTGCTTAGGCAAAAATCTAATACAAAATTTGGAACTAATAAATAATTTGAATAAATAAATAACATATGGCTTTTAATTTGATATTAAAAGAAGATTATTAATTAAACATATATCTAGTTTGTAGTGTATATAAATTAGGATTTAAGATCTGGTTTTGTTCCGTTTAGGCAAAAAGTAACATAAATCAGTCAATATCATTTGACTTGGCCCATTACATCTAATTATCCCCTCCATTGATCAATTTCTAATATATTCTTGTAATTCTTATAGTAAGAGAGGAAAGTGAAAAAAAGATTTCAAAGGATGGTGAACTTAGACACGCATCAAACCATAGATACTCATATTAATTAACGTAAGCTAATACTATTTCGTTAAATATGAAGAAAATGATTTTTTTCATAGAACCTTGTAGAAACTATTTTTTATTTGCATTCAAAGAAGTCGTATAAAAAAAGTTGATCTTTCTGAGGAGTACGCATGCAGATAAATGGAGTTTTAGATTCCATCTCCGCTCGAGTGTCATAAAGCACTTAAGCGTACACAGGGGAACATATATATACGTAAATCTAGGACGTAGTTTGCAGGTGTCAGATACGCATATTATCTATAAGCATTTTTCGTCAGTTTCATTTAGTATAGCATTATGCCAGCTACTAATATATAGATTCCTGGATCCTTATGAAAACCCCCAGCTTCAACTTTTCTCTTTAATTCTACTCTCTAATCACTTTTTTATTTAATTTTTCGTTATCATATTTAAATTTCGGCTAAAGTCATTTATGTACAAGAAACGAATCTAATTTAAATAATGATCGTGTGTCGAAGATAAATGTAATGAAAACTGAATTACATTTTCCTATAGTTTTATAAACCTTTTAATTTTAATTACATTATTCATTTATTTCACCAAAACAAATAGTTTTTTCATTTATTAAAAACAGTAAAATATTGCTTTCTTTTATAATAGTTTAGATATATTTGTTTGTTATAAATTAGGTATATTAAAATAATAGTTTTTGTTAACTTAAATAATATTTAATTCATCTTAGAAACTTTCGACGATCTACATTACGTGAGCTATCACTCCGTCTGCATAGAGATGAAGCTAGTTCCAAAAATCTATTGTATGTATATATTCTTCTAAACACTTGTTAAATTCCGTATGATAAAGTTTGTTTGTGTCCAGATGATACTATAAAAACGCAGATGTGATTGAAATGATATAAAAATATTATAATGTTTATAAGCACTATATAATTACCCCCTTCTCTCTGCACCAATTCAGAAAAAGCTTGCTACGCATGAACCAGGCTCTCAATTCTTCATCTGTTGGTATATTTGTTGAAAAAATGACATGGTTAACCATAATTCCGAACCAAATCAAAGGAACTGCTAATAGGTACAGCTTCATGATGTTGTTTCAATCGAACATTATTTGTCGATGAAAATTTCAGTCGCTTTTATACCCCTCTATTAAGTACCTAATCTTTATTTAAAAATATTCACATTTTATTGGAAAACTAAATTTTATACCCTGCCTGTGGTAGCCTATATATTTTTATAATTTTTTTATTTCGGTTTACGTTATAATAAATTGAATTGGTTAAATTGTGCTAATGTAATTAAATTAATATAAAAGGTGGCAACTAATACTTTCGAATGCTAGAATAGAGGATGATATTCCAAGATACGTGGTATTTATGAGACATACGCTTGTATTTTCAATTCTGTGAGAATCAGATCAAACCTGTGATTACTACATTTAGGGGAGATCGTGAAAAACTTGGGACGTTTGACTTTAAAAATTAAAGCTTATAACTTGTAATCGGTTTTAATAAAGTGGTAAACCAAATTATTATTATTTATAACAAATTTTGATTAAATAATAATATAGAAATTTAAAAGATTATTTACAAATTAAAAAGATAAATTGAAAAACTGAAAAGTCCTTGTAAAATCTCTTTTTGGCCCAAAGTACTGTATTACCAAAAGAAAACGTAGTTGGCTAGGTTACTCTGTTCTCTTAAATACGGCAAAGTGAATTTGATACTTTGCTATGATGACAAATATATAACAAAGATTCCGTTAAAAACTATCCAAATAGATTAGCAAAACTTATTACTTTTTATTGATTTATTTTGTAATAGAAATATTTTAGTTTTGGATTGGGACTATTGAGACAATAGTTTTCTTTTTAAACAAATAATATTTATTTCTTTTTAGATCGCATTACAAATACAGATAGAACAGCGATCCGATCACTAGCAGCTAGAAAATCCTAGCTTGCAGTTTATTTCCCTCATAGCTTTGCGATATGCGGCCATACAACTGTCATAATTGGCTTGATACTCGGGAGAACCCCGAGGAACCTAAATAAAAAGACAAAAATGTGATTAGAACTGAACAAAAATATTTCAATTCTTGTAATTAATATTTACTTTATTCAAGCACGCGATCCTCTCATCTTCGATTTTCTTTTTTTCTGGTATTATTGATAACACTTGGCTAATCGTAATTGCAGACCAAAGCAAAAAAACAGCTAATAAATACAACTTCATGGTGTGGTTTCAATTAAACAATGACTATTGCCGCTTTAATTTTCAGCTGTTTTTATACTTCTTCATACATGACCTTATCTTTTTTTTATAAATAATAAAATTTTATTACAAAACTAAACTTTATTTCCTTTTGCTAGGTTAGTTAATATTTATGAAACTATTTTAAAAAATTTTCCGTAATTGTTTTTCGCGAAACATATTTGGGTTTGTCGCATATTGATAAATAAATATTTTGGATACCCCGGAACAAAGGATGATCTACCTAAATCTATACTATTTCCGATAGATTGATGAAAAATAACAATTATACTATATATAAACACTAGTCTAGTCTTACATTGTATTCAAAACGCTCCTATGTCGAAAATTATACATTTTTTGGAACTAAACTCACAGAACAAAAATAGATGAAAAATCAAAATTTTAAAACTATTTATATTTCTGTTTGAGCAAAAGTTATTCAAAAATTGGGGACTATTATTAACGAGAAAATGGTATACATGACTTTTGATTTAAATTGGTATTAAAAAAAGGTTACTCATTAATTATACTTATCTAAATTGTAGTATAAATAAACTGTGATTGCAAATATGATTTGGTTTCATTTAGGCAAACATTATCCTAAAATCATACAATATTTTCAAATCGACCTCTCATAGCTAGTTAATCTATTCTAAATTTAATCAGTTTTCATTCTTTACTATATTTATTGTAATTTTACAGAAGGAAAAAGAAAATTAAGAAAGATTTTGCAGGGTGAGAGGCACTGAAAACGTGTCAAAGAGAGAGATAGCATAGAGACATTGATAGAAGTAAGCGATTATTATCCCGTTAAGGGATACAATTTTTTTATAGAACCTTAGATATTTTTTATTTGCGTTTAAAGAATTCTTACAGAAAAAATTGATATCTCTTAGAGCCACGCAGATAAATGGATTTTTACGTCCATCTCTGCTGCAGTGTCATAAAGCGTCCAAACCTATACATAAACAGATATTATTTATAGTTTGTCAACAGATTTTATTATAATTTATTACGATTTGCGCTATATATAAAATAATAAAATATAACTATTTATTAGTTAGCATTGAATAATATCCATTAAAATATAGCAATAAACTTCGTTTCACTAAAATAATGATAGAACTGATACAATTCTATTCTTTATAAACAATAATACGAATAAACAAAATGTTACAAAATTTACCATTATGGCAGGATAGCTTGCACATAATTTCCTTTTTACCGAAAGTAAAATATATATAAAATTAATTGGAATTAATTCGTAGATAACTAAAGAGTTCAACAATAGTTATTATTATTGGTATAGTATTAAAAAATAATGCATTACCAAAAAAAACGTGTATTGTTGGCTGAGCTATGCCAAAAGGGTAAATACGATAAAATAGTTACGTTATATCCTTTTTACAGCAAAAATTGTTGTATCAAATTGGGAAATTCGTGTATAGAAGAAATCGAAAAAACAGCATTGTTCTTTCTCATATCGATAAAGTTCACTTAAACCAGAAATCTTGTGGCATCTGATTTTCAGTTTCAGCAACATGTACCAAAAACTTAAACAATGTACGTGTTACTGTCAGCAATAAATATATAATGAGTATATTCGTCATATGGTTAGTAAATCCCTGAAGCTAAGATTACTTATACGCCGTTCTCACTTCAGCTATTTAGTATTGTATTATGCCAACGTCCTCACAAAATCTGATTCTTGAAAACCTGGCTCCATTTTTTCTCATTTAAATCAATATTCTTATATATTATTTTTGGACATTTTTATTCAAGTCTCACGCAGTCATTTATGCAAGTAATGGATTCAAGCTCTATGATGATGTATTATGTTAATACAAAAGATACTTAAGATTGAATTTTTTTCTTTTAATTTCATTATACACTTTTTTAATGTTATTTTTTAATTATTACACTGGAATATATAAAAAAAAGTTTATAATTTACTACAAATACTACATTTGCTTTATTTTGTAAGAGATTAATTTAATTTAGGAATTAAGAATATAATTTTGAAGCAATATTTTTTTTCATTCAAATGATATTTATTTCAATTTAGAATCTTTCTAATAATGTAAATTTCAGTGGTAATCCGATTACATTTATGTAGTTACTCCTAGATATTAATTTAGTTTCTGTATATTTTTGTTGTATATCGCTTCACAGTAGCCATATCTGCTCGACGGTTTACGAATGTACGTAGGAATCTACATATAACAAAAAAGACAAAAAATAATAATGAATTAAAACTAAATAAAAATATTTTCATGCTTGTCTGTGTAATGGTCATTTACATTTTTCAGACATTCCTTCAACTGAGCTTCGACATCCATTTTTACATCTTGTGCTATTGATAATATTTGGTTAATTGTAATTCCTGACCAAAGCAAAAGAACAGCTAATAAATAGAGCTTCATTATGTAGTTTCAGTCACGAAGTGGCTAATCCAATGAATTTTCAGCGGTTTATATACCTCGCTTTAGAAAATTTCTGATCTTTTCTTAGAAATAGTTAAACTTTATTGCAAAAATAAATTTTATCCCCAGCTATGATGACGTTTATTTTGAAAACAATTAAAAAATGTTTCCCTATTAGTTTTTCACGATGCAAAAAATAGAATTTTTAACAGATCTTGCCTAAATGATTAAGTTAATTTGAAGGTAAACAAATTTATACTTCCAAGTGCCAGGGTATATAAAGGATGTTCTGAATGCATCTGTGTTATTTCTGATATAAACATCGGAAATATGATTATACAAAAAGTAAAATCCTACGAATCATCATGTCCTTTATGAACCTCAGTAATAAATTTTTTTATTTTTTATTAAATAAATTTAGATGAAAAGCAAGTAGAAGCCAGAATTTTAGAGTTCTTCCTTTTAAATTGAGATATATCTGATACAAAAATAGGATCTACTTTTAACAAAGAATGCTGCTACTCATAATTTTTAATCATAAATTCAAACACGACTCCCCTCCCAATCATTGGTTATTTATCTTAAATGGAGATCAAAATTAAATATTAAATTGAGGTGGTGTTCTAAACAAACAAAAACTACCTAAAATCATACTTTATTTTTAAAGTCGATCTCTTCGGACCATCCTAAATTAGACCAACTTCCTTATTTTTTTTTTTTTTTTTTTGTTGATGCCATTAATTTTTGCAGAATGAGATGGAAATTATGAGATTCATTTACAGATATTAATCAAACTTTATCAAAGAAATTGCATTATTATTCATTATAATTAGCGCCATAATAAATTAAAGCACAACAATTTTATTGAATAGAGACTAAACAAAGAACATATAAATATACAGCAATAAATTTGGTTCTACCGAAATGAAGATAAAATCATTCAAAGTATGCCCTCTAGTAACAGCAACACGAATAAGAAAATATTTCTACTAAATTTACATACATAATACAAGACACGAGATATCCTGTAGATAATTTCATTATTAGAGAAATTATAAATTTTATACAAGCTGAAAATGAATTATTAGCAAATAACTAAAGAACACAATTAGATTGATTAATATTGGTGGTAAAAAAAATGTTTTACCAAACGAAACATATAGGGGAGACCCGGGTAAAATAGGGTACCGGGGTAAAACAAGGACCCATTAATATAACATAAACTACATTTCTGATTCAATCATTAATGAAGGTATGTAATGGTGCCACTTAAAGATATTTATCAGCAAAAATTTGTAAACATTGGCGCTTGATTACTTTCCAAACGCTTTATTTTTCATCTCTGCACATAATTCTTAAAAGTTTTCGATAATTTCGAAGTGTTCAGTACAAAATCTGGACTAATAGAGTAAATTTTCACTTAAGTCACTTAATTTGTAATATTTTTAACTATAATTTCGTTAGTCGTATTTTTAATTTACATACGATATATGTCTGTATAATATTTAAATACACTTTGTATGGTTAAGGGGAAAACCGTACGGGGTAAAATCGGACCTCATACCTTCATTAATGACTGAATCAGGAATATAATTTTTGTTATATTAATGGGTTCTTGTTTTACCCTGGTACCCTATTTTACCTGGGTTTCCCCTAATAAATGTATTTATTTTAAAGAAATATGCGCATTAACAAAATTACAAGAAGGATGGGTACAATGCATAAAAAATGTAAAATGGCCTTATGAAGGATGAACTGACTAGAAAATTGAAGATTTATATAATTTCTCATGTAATACATGCTAAGTCTGTATCAATTTTTTGTATCCAATTTGAATCCGTGGAGTACCCTATTTTACCCATGGGTCGGGGTAAAACCGTAAATTGTTATGTTTTTTTTTCAAATTATAAAAAAGATTTGATTGATCAAAAATAAAAATAATTATTTAATTTTGTGTCACCACTTTAAATAAGGTTTATATTAAATCAAAGTCGTTTTATTTTCAATTTTTTAAAAATAATAACCTAAATATAAGCCTTTATCCTTAAGGGTACCGTTTTACCCCGGTCTCCTCTACAGACGGTTCAACTACTTTGCGAGGGTGGATACTGTAAGATTAATGCAGTAGTTTACTTTACCGACAAATATATTTCGAAGATTCCATTTGACACTGTTAGAAAAATTTAACCAATTTTATTATGAATCGGTTGATTTATTTTGCAAAAAATACATTTTTGTTTTGAATTGGAGGTATTGAAACAATCTTTTTTTTTCACTTAAATATATATATATATATATATATATATATATATAATATTTATTACATTTTAGATCCTTTTCTGCAGTGCAGATTACAGTCATTATCAGATCTTATGGATTGATTTAACCTAATTATGATATATTTTACTTTGAGCTTACGCGGTATGTTTCTAGACATTTATCATATATGGTCTCATACTCGGTAGAGTCAGGAGGCAATTTCTCAACCATCTGCAAAAAGGCAAATGCCATTAGAACGAGATACAAATGTGCTAACATTTTAAAGGATTATTTACATCCTGCACACAAGTTTCCAAGTCTGCATCGGCCTTTCCTGGTGCAGGCATTGATAACACGTGGTTAATCGCTATTCCAGACCAAAGCAAAAGAACAGCTAATAAGTACAGCTTCATGATGTCGGTGCAATTGAACAGTGACTACTTTTGTTGAATTTTTAGCCGCTTTTATACTTCCGTAGCAAATGCCTTATCTTTTGTTAGAAATAATCAAATTTTATCGCAAAAATAAATTTTACCCCAAGAGTTACGTAAGCATATATATTAAAACTAAAAAAAATTCCGTAATCGGTCTGTGCGATAAAAATGAGGGTTTATCGTGTATCTTTTAAGGAATCAGATCATTTCGAAGGTAGGCAAATGTATAACTTCGAACGTCAAGACATAGGATAATCTTTATCCCTCTATGATGTTACCGATGCATTCACTGATAACAACAATTTTATAAATAGACAGATCCTGTGATTTACCACGTCCATGCATAACGCACCTTATTACTCAAAAATTAATTCTTATTTGGAACTAAATTATAATTGCAAATATGTATAAAATGAATTGAAAATTAGGTACTATTTTTTATAAAAAAATATGTCACGAATGACTTATAATTTTAGGTCCAAACAATATTATTCGTTAATTGCATTTATCTCAATTTCAGCTTAAATTAGAATTGGAGACCTAGTATTGTTCTGATTAGGTAAAACTAACAAAAATTCAGATTTTATTTGTTCAATCTACTCAACTATTTGGTCCATTAAAAATTTAACTAATATTTTCTATCTTCCATGTTTAATATTTCCCTTAATTTTTAAAGAAGGAGAGGGAGGGTGAAATACATTTTTACTGAGTTTGTCGTAGTTTGTCATATGGATTTGATTGTTGTTTATTACGATTCGTGCTTTAAGAACATAAAGAGCAAATTTTTATTAGCTTGCGTTAAATAAGACAAATAAAAATACAGTAATAAAATGAAGTTTACCGAGGTAAAGATAGTACTATTCAGATTCTGCTCTTTAGAAACAGTAATACGAACAACAAAAATTTGCAAGGTTTACCATGAAAGACAGGGTAATATGTGGATAAAATCTCTTTATTAAACAAATTTAAATTTATTTGAATTTAAATTTATAATTAATTTTCGTATACCTAAATAATACTATATAAAAATGATTAAAATCAGCAGCATTATGCAAAATTATTGTATTACGAAATGAAACATAATTTGTTGAAGTAAACCATGAAGGTAAATATGGCGAAAGGAGTGTAGTAGCTTATATTACAGACAAATATATTTCAGTGATTCCATTCAACACTATTCGAAAGAAGCAGAAAAATGTGTACTATGTATTAATTTATTTATTTTTTAATATAGATATAATCTTGTTTTTAATTAGGAATACTAAAACAATAGCTGTTTGTAAGTGAAATAATATTTATTTCATTTTAGTCTCTGTTATTCATAGTACAAATTATACAGCAGTACGATTAGACTGTTTACCTATAACCAATCCTAGTTCAATTTATTTCACCCTGCCTTTGGTGAAAATTCGAGCATGCACTGGTAAAACATATCCAAAGGCAATGGTTTATTATCTTCCAGATGATGCTATAAAAAAGCAAATATATTTTAACTAAATAAAAATATATTAATATTTACATAGACCATTTACCTTCTTTCTACACAAAGTACGTGTTCTTGCAGCTTTCTGACGCCAGCGTTCCCTTTGTGCCTCTGTTGCTACTATCGTTGATAAGACATGATTAAACATCATTACAAACAATACCAGAAGAACTGTTAATAAATGCAGCTTCATGATGTACTTTCAATCGAACAGTGACTAATCTGTAGAATTTTCAGCCGTTTTTATACCTCATTATAAAATGTCTTATCTTTCGATAGAAATATTTAAATTTTATTGCAAAAATAAATTTTACTTCTAATAATGTTGAAATATGTTTTTTTAACAATTTAAGCAATTGTATCAGAGACTGTTTGGCGTTACAAACTTATGGGTTTGTCGAATGTTTTCTAAGTATAGTCTCAGGGTAATCTTAAATTTGTAAAATATACACTATTGATTGGCATGATAAAGGAAAATTTACACATATCCACGCCTTTTAATAATACGTAACATTGGAAACAAAAATTATATATTAAGATGGAGTGATTTATAATGTAGGAAGGAAAATATTAATCAAATCAAGGAATCATTTGATACTATATAAATAAATATATGATATATGAAAATAGTGTGAATATTGATTAACCTTTTGCACTCGAGACAATTATTTACCCCCCGTTAGACGGTGACTAAGATCGAGTCATCTGTCGCGAGTGCAAAGGGTTAAATTAAACATATTTTATTCGAATGACGAACGTTTGAGAATCGTTTAACAAGACAGTGATCCTTCAAGCACATAAATATTTGATAACATTATCTTTAGTCCAACTTTCTTCAGCAATTTCTCGTCAATGCATTGCTCAGGTTCTCGAGCATCAATTTGACCTTGCTGTTTGTTGGTATTTCGTACAAAAGTCTAGGTCGATGAAGAATAGTAGTTGGAAATGTCCGGGTTAAACTGGGCTACAGCCTACTGATTAATCAGTGATTATTCTCCGGATGTTAATTATCGCATTAACGGTCCGAGTAAAAAATTAGAGCGGCACAATCGTACAATTAATATATAGCGAATCTCCTAGTATGCCATTCATATATTTCATAAATAAAAAGCGGAACACTGGATAAAAATATAAATGCAAAAAGTCTGTAAAATTATCTTGTAAAATATACGGACTCTTACTAATCGTTAGCTTAATTAATTTCTCCTTTAAAACTAATAATGATTGAATTTCAACAAAATTACATAAAAGTTAACTTGTATAATTTTTTCAAGTACTCCTGCATAAAGTTATAATTTAATTTAATGGAGTGTGGGAGGACCTCTCTCTTTTTCTCTATAATCAATCAGAAGAGTTAGATATTCAAAAATAAACCTAATGAAATTTCATAAAAAATTCAAAAATAGAAAAATTCAGTTAAGAAATAAACTTTGAGAAAATAAAAATTACTTTATCAAACACAAAAAATCATATTAAACTTTCCTGTATAAAACACGTTAAGAATTAAATTGTTTTGAAGAAATATGAGGAAAATCCTAAGAAGTTGGTTATTAATTTAAAGAAGTTTATGGGAATAGACGTAGTGGGAGTTAATTTCGTGGAAGATAAGATGGGTAGGATGTTAGTTTTTGCTAGGACGGGGGCAATGGTAATAAAAGGAATGAAAAGTGGTGGATGAGGAAGTTGGGTGTCCCGCGATGTTCCTCCGGTGCTCCGTCCGGGGTAACGGGACTCGAGCAGCACGCGCATACACAGGTAGAGGATAGCACGTGCGTGTGCGCGCGTGGCACGCGGTTCTTCTCTTCCGACTGGCCTCCTCCTCGGTCCTCGGTCCTCCTCGAGTCATCGTGAAAACCTTTGGATGGAGGGGGGGGGGGGGGGGCTCTTTTCTCCCATACACTTGTCTGCTATATATATATATATATATATAAGTCACTAAAACGCAATCATGGCCCTCGGTTAACCTGGCCCTCGGTTAACCTGGCCCGTGATCCCTCGTCATTTTCCGTTAGCTTCCTCACCTTCGAGTTATATTCCTCATTTTTATTCTCCTTTCACGATCAGTTCCAATTTCAGCTCCAACTCCAATTACGATCTTGCCAATCTTTTCCTCTCATATAAATCCACTGCACGTAGTCGTGGATTCTTTTATTATTCAATATAATCTTTATTTTTTCTATTTAGTGCTCGAAGAAGTTGCAATTTGGCGTATTTTCACTTACGGTACCATACCTTTCGATCATGTAATTAACTAAAAGCTAATCATGGACCTCGGATAACCTTGTCCGTGATCGCTCGTGAACTTCCGTTAGCTTCCTCGCCTTCGGGCTATCCTACAATTTTATTTTTCTCTCACGATCGGCTCCGATGCCAACTTCGACTTACGATCTTATCGATGTTTTTATTTTCTTCTTTATATTTATATCAATTCCTGTTCACTGTTATATTTGTCCCCCATTTTTTTATTGTTCGATAACTGTATTTTTTCTATTATTGAATTTAAGGGGGTTGTTATATATGGCATACGGTACCTCTTTACTACTAACTAAAAGTTAATCATGGACCTCGGCTAACCTTGCCCGCGATTGCTCGTGAACTTCCGTTAGCTTCCTCGCCTTCGGGCTCTCCATCCTACATTTTTATTTTCCTCTCACTATCCCCCCTCCATATCCAACTCCCACTCACTCTGTATCACCGACTCCTGGATTATCATTTTGCAACTTTTATAGTATACATCGCGTCCTGCTACTTTTTCTCCTCCGGTCATCCTTATTTCCATTCGATTGTTATTATTATGCTAATACCTCTCTTGCAATTTGATTAACAAAATTCCTAACCTTCGTTTATTCGCGAGTCCAAGGGGTTGCAAGATCGCAGATATATAATTACGGGACCACCCCCAGATTATATTTAAATTACAGCGGATATAACGGAAGTTCAAAAACGTTCACGGGCAAGGTTAAGACCGCAGCTCTGTGATTAAATTTCGCTCAAAGCTTGCAATTTGTTCATTAAATCGCCATAAAATATTATCCTCAAACCATAACGTTATATCCTGCCTATCGTATATAGAGTCTACCGTCTCATCTGAATTTCATGAGTCAATTTTACAACGCAATTTCTGCTGTTTACAATGTTAACATCGACTTAGTATTTTGAAACAATTACCGAGGAGCCCGCGCCATTAGAAGCACATGGAGAAAATGACCGATTGGAGGTTAAGTCGAGGAACGCGTCGAGGATTTACAATGCAAATTTGTTAATCGTTTGCTGAAAGTCGTTGCATGGTTCCGCCGCGAGCAAATATGGGATTCGTCGTGGTCATGGCGAATAGCCACGCCGTCTCGACTGCAAACTCTTTGATATATATTTTTCCTTCCATTCCTCGTTTTTCCCGCGCAATTTCTATAGACGCGATCTACTTTACCGACCGAGCGCACTATATACACCGCGAGATCACGCAGAAACACGAGACCGCGCGTCGCGAGCCCGATACATCGTTCCTCCTCCCGTGACCCATTAACCTCGGAAATGAAAACGTTCGATAATAATTTATACCGCGAATATTATCATTTTTTGGCAAGAGCAACAATGGACCGTTATCTACACGAATGATATCGAAGCACCGCGCGAGCTGCATTCTCCACGTTAAATAATATCTCCTTTTTTCATTTTATTTTTTTCATTCCATACCTGTCTCTGGGAAATGAAAATACTGGTTAATAATTTATGTCACGAATTATCATTATTCGAGCAAAAGCAAGAGCTGATTATTATCCGGAATGAAAATCAAGATACGTACGCGTTATTTGTTCAGCCCCTCTCTTTCTACATTTCTATATAGCTGTTTGCTTTACTTTGTTTACGAATGATTTTTTTTTTACTCTCAGGAGAGAATCCGTAATACTTTTCAGCTGATATTTATTCATCTCCTTTCACCGCTTTTTTCTCATTCCAAGAAAAAGCCTCGAATGTTTTCTTCCTTTTGTTAGCGAGACACACTCCGGTTCGCTCGGTCGCCGAGGACTCGCGTGGAATTTTTTTTATGTCGCCAATCGGGTCAATCGTAATCGAAGCAAATTACAGTAAGACGATTGACAGTCGAAGCACGATCGAATTTGATGCACTAAATTACAATGCTTCCTTCGAACTTTGTCGTATATATATATATATATATATTTATAGGAAAGAACTTTAATTTTTTATACCGAAAAATATTGGGATTTTAATTTCTTTGACAAACAAGTTCTTTGAAAACTTTTTTTTTAATTTTGTAAATAATTGTTTTAATTACAGCCTTATTAGAAAATATTCTTTTTTATCTCTTGCTATTGGAAAATCGTTATCAAATGGTTTCTTAATAAGTTTTTCAAATTGTAACGTGACTTGATAATTGTTAAAAAAAAAACATTTGGGAAATTGCCATAGGTAAAGTCTAAGAAAAAAGTGTCACTCTTTCCCATAGGAAAGTTCATTTGGACCAGAAAACTCGTCTCTCGAGATTTCCAGTTTCCGCAACGCGTGCCAACAACTCCATCCCCGCGGCGTTACCGTTAGCAATAAATATATATCCTCGATGTGGTTAGCAGATCTGAAATCAAGATTATTTATACGCGCTTCTCACTAGAGTCATTTAGTATCGCATTATGCCAACTACCTGCTTTATATATTCTCTCCAACGACGTTACGGATCCTTTGATCCTTCGAAACCAGCTCCATATTTTTTCTTTCTCTCCTAGCGTCATTTTCTTTTATTTTTCGTCGCACACATTCGAGTCTCATGCAAAAATCATTCGTGCAAATAATGGCTTTAGGCTCAGTGATGGTTATGTATTATAGTGAATGAAAAAAGATATGATTAACACGGATATCTGTTTTCCATTAATTTTGTCATAAACTTATTTGATAAAAATTATTAATTAATTTCATGAGAAAAAAATAATTATTAATTAGTTAAAAATACTGTAACTACTTTATTTGGTAATAATAGATACTACATATTTGTGTTTCCAAGTGAAAATATTGGAACAATATATTTTTAATTTAAATATAATTTATATATTTTTTAAACATTCCTTTGTGCAGCATCAATTAAAGAAGCGATACATCATCCAACTAATCGAAGCTTGTCCCAGAAATCTAGTTCTTCTCCAATATCTTGTTTATATTGGTATATACACTTGCTATGCACAGTGGCATAAATGGTAGAGAATAAGTATCCATGCCTCCTCTACAAAAAAGGAAATTTGGTTAAAACTGAATTAAGATATTTTAATATTTATAACGATCTTCAACTTACAAGTGCTTCGTCCGCACACTTTTCGAATTTCTTCTCTGCTTTAGCTTTATCTTCATCTGAAACTGCTGATGATAACACACAATTAATGATAACTCCAGACCAAACCAAGAGAATAGCTAATAAGTACAACTTCATGGTGTAGTTTTCATCGAACAGTAACTAATAGATTGAATTTTCAAACATTAATATACTAGTACTGTACATAAATACAATTATAATCTCATAGAAAGTCTAATCTTTATATTGAAATATTCAAGTTTTATTGCAAAAATAAATGTTAGACTCAGTTAAATTAAGAGATATTTTTTAAATAATATTGAGTAATAAACTACAGAAATGTGATAAAATCCATTTTTCCTCAAAATTATTTTGATTGCTTTTTCTTATACAGAACATCAAAATCCAATCTAAAAAAAATACTAATCCGGAATAAAAATATAGTTACTTTTAAAGGACAAACATAGGACGTGCTGGGTTTACAAAGTAGTATATGTACAGGTAGAGAAAAGTTATTTTTAGTAAAAAATTATTTTTTTGAAATTGCTTTGCCACTTTTGCAGCTATACGCCACAATGCAGACATTCTTTTAAATCGTTTTTGCATTGGTGAAACTATATAAATTTGAGTTGGCTAAATCTTGCTTAAAAAATCTGATTAATTTGAAGGGTATCAAATACTTTTGGATGCTAAAATAAATGTTGGTATCTACATATCCCTTCTATTTTCTACACGTGCATTATTATAGCAATAAAAATTATATCACTGCATGACTCAACTAATCTGTTTACACGTGCGGGTATACGTATTAGGGGACCAGAAGAACTGTCTCTATAACATTGCAATATATAAATATATGTGTTATTTAAACATCT
Organism: Prorops nasuta; assembly: GCF_024137725.1. Lineage (NCBI taxonomy): Eukaryota > Metazoa > Arthropoda > Insecta > Hymenoptera > Bethylidae > Prorops > Prorops nasuta. Next base: position 4,687,424 of record NW_027116806.1, read on the forward strand.
GTATAGTAATTACGGTAACTAATAAGCTCGGCGAAGCAACTAATAGTCAAAGGAAAAGAAGGATCCTATACTTTATTCTATGTATATATATATATATATTCGTAATCTTCTATTTTTACTATACATTCTAAATTCTAAACAGTTAAATATCTTTTCTTAATTCTAATCATTTTTGTTTCTTATAGAATATATTTTTGGCAAAGATAATTACAGATATTTCATAGCTCCTAAGAGATGTATAAAGGAATATTGGAATGTCACGTTGGAAATAAGATAACCGGAATTCTCGTAACTGGCTCCAGATCGGAAGATCGGATAAGATATCGATCTCATAATCTATATACACTGTCCTAAAAGTATTGCCATTTAAAAATCATATTTTTATAAAAAAAAAAACTACTGCTTCAATACTCTTAATACAAAAAATAAGTACCTGCTTCAAACTAAAATAATTACACTATTTTTAACAAAAATGCGTATCTATTTATTTCTTATAAAATATGTTAATTATTTACATGAAATAAATGTTTGATGACATAAAGGAAAATAGAGTTATGTTTTAATTATTTCTTTTATTTATATAACACTAGACTAGCATTAAGCTTGGACTCGTTGCTTTCATAAATAACTTTTACGCGAGACTTGTATGGGAGGTGGCGCTAAATAAAATAAAAGAATAATAAAAGGAGAGTAAGAAAAAGATTCAGCCTGTCAACTCGCGTACTGGAAACGAAGGTGGAGGCAAAATGAATTCGACCTAGTTATTCCTACACCTCAGATTTTTGTATTACGGAGCTCTCCACTCTCTGGTATATATCAATATATTATTATTCAGAACTTTCTTGCCTCTTATAGGATTAGTTTGGTTCAAACGAAAAGGAGCCTCAAATATATGCCTACATCTTTCATAGAAAGCAGTGCTACGAAAACGAAATTTTTGTACCTGCTCTAAAAATGTACTCTCTAATCTTTTGCGGTACTTTATATTATAACTATAATTTTAGTTTAATCTTAATCTCTCTGAAGATTGTGCATAACGTTAGGTAGCTGCAAGCGTTTCGTAGTTTCTTTTTCTGCGCTTTACATATTTTATTATTACGGAACCATTGGAGTGGCAGATGACCTTTTCTGTTTTTATTTATACTCTTTATGCTTTTTTGTAACTGTCGCTTCCACTTGATATCCTTGCTATACCTTTGCACTTAAAGGATTCCTTACACCCCAGTATAATAAATAGCATATCTATCAACTTAATCCATCACTCGTTTCCTCCTTACTACATAATTTTGTTTCATTCGCAGATGGCTCCTGACAAATTCATTGGTCTACTGATCCTTTTAATTGGGCTGAAACATGGTCTTTCTCTACCGCAAACGTCAGGAGGTCAAGGTCAAAGCGAAGGTCAGTATTTTTAAATTTATAATAAAATATAAGACGTGGGTTTCGTCAGTGAAAATGGAAAGCACGTCGATTTACGAAGCGAATGCTTGTTGGGAAAAGATGTTGAAGGCGTGGATGAGTTATAAGTGAGATAAAATTGTTCCAGGGAGAAAATTGTTCGGTGGGTACAGGATAGTGCCAAAAGCGTGTCAGCCAACGTTACCATCGAGAATAAAGTCCAACGAGCCGGCGATCTGCATGTTCAATTACGAGTGCAGCAGGCGTAACGGAGAAGTGGTCGGTGCATGCATGGATGGGTTCCTGTTCGGAGCGTGTTGTCAATTACCCAGTAAGCACGGCCAGGATGATTCCACTCAGCTGAGCATCGACGAGCTTCTTCATGTTCACGAGATAGACCACGTGCCTGAAGTCCCGATCCTACTAAACGCAGATGGCACGCCTGTGGGAACGCAGGCCGATAATTCCTTGAAGAACAAGGTTGGAGAAACCAGTTCTGACAATTCAGATACCTCCTACACGAAGATATCGACCTTGATGCCTTCTTCAGGGTCTTCTTCAGGGTCCTCTTCAGGATTATCTTCTTCGATGAGCGACACGATAGAAAACGCGGAAAAGCCTCAAGTGCAGCAGCTTGACCTCTCTCATTTCGAGCAGGATTTCTCGACTTTGCTGGGTCAGCAGGAAATCCTGGATAACCTTCAGCTACCGAACCTCCTGTCTCAGCAGACTAACCACAAGGAACAGAATCACCATGACTCGGTCACGACTCTTCTAAGGCCCGATCAGATTCTGCAGATAGCCGATCCCGTCGATCAGCTGCCAGCTCTCTTCTCCCATGGAATAACAGTCAACAATCATTCTTCGGCAGACACGATTCTTCTCAACGAGAATGGTACCCAGCTGGACGAGACTCATGGAACCGACGAATTCTTTCAAGCAAACGGAACTCCGGCTCCCACGAAGAAGGTCACTTCCGGTTTCATGGACTCTAAGAAGAAAACGACAGTGGCTGTCGAGAGAAGGAAGACCACGACTGTGGAACCAGATCAATGGGTCAAGTTCCCCGATCAGTCCAAACCGGAGAAACCAACGACATTCGATAAGCTGCCGGAAGTAGAGACTCCTCCAATTACAGCACCAGTTCAATATATGCCTGCTGACAAATTGGATAAATTTAGTAACGAGAGGACCACTGAAAGAACGTCCATAGGCTCCGTCAAGTCCTCGAGTGTGTCGATTGAAAATACCACACCCTTGACTGCTACCAGTCACGTGAGTAAGGATGATCTAGTGAGGGTACCAACGATAACCTACGACGTTCCATCAGGAAATAAGAAAAATGACATTTTGGATAAAGAGGAAATAGCTATTAATCATATCATATCGATATTGAATAACACAACCCAAAGTCCTGAGAACAGAGTCACTGTCCCCAAGATCCCCTCGCCTCCTCAAGGTTGGGTTAGCATCGACGAGACCTCTAAGCCTTCCGCCTACAAAGTCTCCACTTCAAGGTCGCCATCGACAACTACAGAATCCTTCCCTTACACTTACTACAAACCCTCCAAACCAGACACCTTCTACAATTACGAGCTGGTTTCAACGGAGAACGGTCACTCCACCCACTCAACATCCAATCCCTTCTCAAGGCCATCCACTCAGACCACCTATGGACCATATAGCAGTTTCAGTTACTCCGCGAGACCAACGACAAATCCACCAGCACCCACCGTCATAGTCCTTGGTCCCCTTGGTACCGAGTACTCTACCGAAACCACTCAAAAGGCCATTACAAGGCTATCGAGTACCCCTAAACCAGTGGTCCACAAACCCAGCAATGTTAGCACGAAGAAACCCAGCGTCTCCACTACCATAACTCATAACATCAGTACCGTCATTACTTCCGGTACCGTTTCCACTAATAACAACCACGTAGTCTCCACCAGCTACATAAGCGTAAACCTGAAGGATCCAACGAGCGCTAAGCCCTCAACGGGACCGGAAGTGGCGAGCTCCAACGACCAAGCAACGAAACGTCCGACAGTTTGGACCACGATTTCCGCATGGTCCGGAAAGCCAAGCTTGCGGCCGAAGCCATCAACGCCGAATTTTTCGTGGCCAAACGACGCTCTTTCGCCGATCAACACAATCATAATCAAGAATCCTAACGTTGACACGGAAATAACTACGGTCACCAAGACCACACTTCCGGCTTGTGACGACGAGTCTCCACAACAGAACGATCTTGTGAATTTCCCACCAGTCAGGAATCCCAATCTTACGGTCTCTGATCCTGGCTCTCAGCAAGAGAAGCCCACTCTGGTGGAGGCCTTGAACGGTACTTACTATCCAACCAGCATCGAGATCAGTAGCGACGGTGACATCTCCACGGCGACTCTCATCGGGGACGAGAGTCTTACCGGTAATTTCGTCGTTCCTCAGGATGTCGTATACAACGCGACGACGACAGTAGCAGCGCCAACGAGAAAACCAAGCAGGAAGAAACCAACTAGGAAACCAGGGACCTCGACGAAGCCTGGGACTACGTTGAGACCAGGTCAGGTGACCAGTAAGACTACGACGAGAAGACCCACCGGAAAACCCAGCAGGCCCGCTAGCAAACCGAGCAAACCCTCTAGCAAACCGAGCAAACCAGCTAACAAACCGAGCAAACCCTCCAACAAGCCCAGCAGGCCCACTACCAAACCGAATAGGCCCACCAGCAAACCTAGCAGGCCCGTTACCCAGAAACCATCCTCGAGGCCACAGAAACCAGGAGGAACTACCAGACCCAAACCTACCAGTGTGACCGTTAAGAGACCACAGTCTTCCGCTACCACCAAGAAACCAAGGCCCTCCAAAAGGCCCACTAAAAGGCCCACCACCACAATTCCACCAAGTACTGCCCCTGTACTCTACGAAGCCACTTCTCCTGGTACCACTATACAACCCACCGTAGAAGAAGAAGCTAGTCCTACGCCTGATTTTCGCACTCGTGAGTTTTTCTACGATTACTTCATTTTTTAATGCAATTATCAAATCTAACAAATTTTTTCTTCGTGAAACAGAATGTGGCGTGAGACCACTTGTGAAGTCCGGTAGAATCGTTGGTGGAAAAGGAGCTACCTTTGGGGAGTGGCCTTGGCAAGTCCTGGTACGAGAAGCCACGTGGCTCGGATTGTTCACAAAAAACAAGTGTGGAGGTGTGCTCATCACCGACAAATACGTCATCACAGCCGCTCACTGTCAACCAGGGTGTGTACATGATCTTTATAGCTAATGGCGCGTCACGTTACTTTGTTTTTACGGCTCACCATAAAACAGTCCTTTAATTGACTATTATTGCTACGAGAATATAACTTCATTGTCTTATCTCTTCATTTTCCAGCGTAATATCTCTTTGTTCACAAATTTCGTTCTAATTTTTTACCAGAGCATTTCTCTAATCAAAAACTCTCTTCCTTCATTGCCTCTGGGGATCTGAAGGAAATTCTTGATTTCTAATATTATCGTTATCCCATATAGGTTCCTGGCGTCCTTGGTAGCAGTATTCGGAGAGTTTGACATCTCTGGAGAACTGGAGTCTAAGAGGAGCGTGACGAGGAACGTGCGTCGAGTGATCGTGAATCGTGGATACGATCCTGCCACCTTTGAGAACGATTTGGCCCTTTTGGAGCTGGAGAGTCCGGTACAATTCGATGCCCACATAGTTCCAATTTGCATGCCAGATGACGGAGCAGATTTTACCGGAAGAATGGCCACGGTTACAGGCTGGGGAAGACTGAAATACAGTAAGAACGTTGTTACTAATTACCATCACCAATATTATTAAATATTTCTATGACAAATTGAGAAAAAAATTTAATTTTTATCGCAGATGGTGGCGTGCCTTCCGTATTGCAAGAAGTGCAGGTGCCGATAATAAAGAATTCCGTTTGCCAAGAAATGTTCCAAACGGCAGGACACTCCAAGTTGATCCTGGATAGCTTCCTGTGCGCTGGCTATGCAAACGGTCAAAAGGACTCGTGCGAGGTAAATAAAATTCTTCTCTTCCAACGTAAAATACGCCACCCCCAACTAGCCTCTGGCACAAAGGGGGGGGGGGGGTGACGTTTGCCCGGCTACAATTGGATCTCGTCAAGATAAATATACGGTTTGAGAGTCCAAGGTCGTTGGAAGACTGTCATTTGCAAGGAAATTATTGATAGAAGTAAATTGTTTGTTCAGGGCGACAGTGGTGGACCGTTGGTGATGGAACGACCGGATGGAAGATGGTTCCTGGTTGGCACCGTTTCCCATGGGATCAAATGTGCTGCTCCGTACTTACCAGGTGTCTACATGAGGACCACCTTCTTCAAGCCTTGGCTCCACGGTATCACCGGTGTGTGAGATCCAGTGGCATTCGGCCATTCCGTGCCAATCTGTATAAATGTACAAAGGAAGACTAATTTATTTCTCCTGAGATAGGACAATTATTATCCAGCGACTTAGAAGCCTCGTTCAAACGATAAAGTGCCATTTTATCATCCCATTATTAAATTATGTACCGTATGGAACGCTTCAGTTATTCACCCAAGCTTTTATATCCACATGTGGTAAAAGCATACTATACTTTCTTAGTGTCTACGAGAGATAATATTTCTAAAACATCCGGGAAATGGCGCTTTGTCCTTTGTAGAATGAGCAAAAAACGTCGCGAGATATTCTTCCCAGCACACACGGATCATCATTTTAAACACGGAGAGTCCGATGTCATCGATCCTCGTATATCCGTTGTGTTCTGTGTACATATTTATATATAATATAAATATATGATATATATGTTTTATAGAGATATTAATATTTCTATAATATATAGGTACATTAACATGCTTTTAACTCTTATATGGAAATATCGTATTACAAAAGCCTTATTTATTTTGCTGTTAGCTGTTATTTATTAAACTCATTTTTATACAATTTGTTTTCTTCTCTATCACCTTTCACAAATTTTTTATCCATCAAGATTCGTATGTATTGAAATTCAAAATTTTTAATACTTTAAATTTCAGTGGGATTATGGTTTCCTATGAAATTCCATATCGAAATTGCAAGGTTTTACTTTTATAGAAAAAAATGGAACGAGTGGATCTGTTGAAAAAGGAAAAGCGTAAAAGCTGGATCCGCAGAGAGCCTGCGCATTCAAGTTTAAAGGCCGAATTACACTATGCATATACCTGTCTCTACTAGAAAAGTCGTGTCAAAATATGAATATTCTGTTTTAAATGGGAGGATTCGTAGTAACCATCTTTATTTGGGAACTTTAACGTACATTAGAGTACATTTAATATTACATTTACAAATTATTTAATAGTTGCATCATTGAATTTTCGTTGTCACATTTGTATAGAAGCATCAAATCTTTAGTCTTTTGTAAGTTTATCAAATTCTTAAGAAACTTCATTCAGTTCATGCAGAACGTTAATTGCAGTGACTTCATCATGGATGATCGTATCATATTAGCAGATTAGCATTGTTAATTTATCACGAAATAATTTTTCGTTTTGTTTTCTGAAAAAAAAGCTGTTACTTACAAACTATATATTTCCCCCTGCATAAGAGATAAGATATATATTTTACTTTAGTAGCTGAATGTTACTTCATTGCACATTTAACATATCGCTAAACAATTTAACTCTTTCCAAACAATATCTTTATTTTTTAAACGTCAACCAATGTGTTATTTTAGAAACAAATTTAAGATGGATAGTTTCAATTGTCCCTTTAAACAATCACTACTCGTATTGTACAGCTTCTCGTGTGTAACGACACGAATTTCACGATTATTTCCCTTAATTTACTTCTTCACCATCACATTTCCTCAATGATATATAAAAATGTGTACTAAATCCTTCTTCTACATAAATGTTCACTCAATTACGTCTTTAATTACAAAGTACGTTGAATCCACTTAAAATTTTAAATTATGATGATACTCTCTAAAAAATGTACAAGTCCTTTGAAATCTTTGAAGCGTCCTAAACGCGTTTCAGAAAGATTTTAATTTGCTTGATGTCTAGCTGATCCAGAAATCTGGGTTTTTTTGGTCAGAAGGTAGTTTCTGTTTATTGGAGGGAGTAATTAGGAGTAGCATTTATCAGCTAAAATGGCCTTGCGATAATGAAATTTCCTGGGTGCTAAACTGAATTTATCTGGAAGATCCTTAGGGATGTTATTAACGTTATGTGTATGTATATGTGTGGGAGAGGATGGGAATAGATAGGATTGCGTACCTGTGCAGGTAAATTGTGGGCGTTCGCATAAGCACGTGTATGTGGGCGTTGGAATATGTGTGCGTAGACGGAGCCCAGCGGGAACAGCGGGACTACCAGGATCAATACTATCAGGCTAGAAGAGGATACGGTAACTCCGGTAGCTAAAATTCAACAAGGATGAAGCTAAAACACCTACACGCCGTGACTCTCTGACCAGCGGGAACGCTGCGAAAAACTTAACCGACTTAAAGAACGACTTACGACCACTTGGAGAATCTAACCACGCGCCTCTACAAATATGCGCAAGCTCGTGCGAGAGATATACTCAGTTACATATATATATATATATATATGTATATAGTATATATAAAAGGAGAAAAACCGGAAATGACGATGTACGTGAAATTACGCGTCTAACGTATACCCACCGAGGGACCAATTTCCATTATCTTTATAATAGAAAAAATCTCTGGCAGCGACCCCCTCCCCCCCCCCCCCCTCTTGCCCCAAGCAACACCGGAAACGACGCAAATACTAATGAGCTTTTTATCCTGTGTATGAAAAAACATATCTTCCCTCTTTTAATTGCAAAAACAACACGATGGCTAATTTAAATTTAAATTGACGCGACTAACAATTCCTTCTTCCTTCGAGAGCTCTATGGTATTTGGATAGGTAAATATTTTCCTGAAAATTTCTATTTTAAACAAACCTTTTGGAGATATCTTTTTTATTTTTAGACAATATTTTATGAACTATGATATTTGGCGAAATATTTTGATGAGGTTGCTGTGCAAGTTTTGATCTTCGCAGTACGAAATTGGATATCGTCGTTCGGTGTGAAATATTGATTTCACGTGTGAGGTTGATCATTTTCATCTACATGAAATGAATTTAAATGTAATAAGCCATGTGGAAATATCATTTGGTGTGTAGTAGACCATGGTGCTTGATTTTATTGAAATTTATGTTGAATTAAGAGTATCGGAGCACAGTATTATTCCAGTAAAATATTATTTATATAATTTTAACGACTTCTTTTTCGCATTGTAAATTCAAGGAGTAGTGTATTATCATAAGATTGTGAGGAATCAATCTCAAATGCAATTTTTTTCTTATTTTGCTTTTGTTTTCATTATCATGCGATTGCCTCTATAGAAGCTCCAAAAAGGCCTCCCCAAGCAATATTTTTCTACAGAAATTATAAAAAATATTATAGCACTGGGCCAAAATAATTTAATACTTAAAATGACAATTTGTATACGTGTATTATATACCTTAGATTTACACATTGCAGTTTCTTTCACAGAGGAGCATTATCGTTTTGCGATAACACACAATTAATCATAACTCCCGACCAAACTAAAAGAACAGCTAATAAATACAGCTTCATGATGTAGTTTCAACCCAATTGTGGTTAATCTGTTGTTTTTGTATCTCTATCGTATAAATACTCTCATAAAATGTCTTATCTTTCTTTAAGAAGAATCAAATTTTAGTGCAAAGTTAAACTTTAGCCTCAGCTATATAACAGATGTGATTTAAATATACTTTTTAGTTGTTCCTATAAATCGGTTTCGTTTTTCGAAATATGATACAGAGAGTGACCTCCAAACATATCCTATATTCTGGCTATCGATTCTGAAATTTTGCAGGACAATGGATGATAAACCATGAAACACTAATTTCCAAAAAATTTAAATTTGAGTCTACGTTTCGTTGTTGAACTTTAAATAGCTCATAGCTGTCATTTTACCATTTTTCATTAAAAGATTTACGCATATTACTGCTTAAATAAATCACTGTAAAGAAGGTGTAAAATTATATACAAAATGTTGACCTTCGTTGTAACCTTGTGGTACCCTTTAAATTCATTTGAAGGTCAGATTTTAACTTTTAATTGAATCGTTTATATAAGTGTAAGTAATATTTAGAATTGAAAAACTGTTCAAACAAAGCATTTGCCGATAATTTGTTGAAATGGATTTTATGATTGATGGGTTGAAAGTAAACCATGATAGGAAAATTAATCAATTATGCCTATTACGTATATGGAATCATCATGACTAATTATTTTCAGTAAAAACGTAATATAATGAATTTTTTTACAAAATAAGCGGTACTCTTACAGAAAAAAATGAAAGAGTAATTATACTCGTGTTTCTTCACATAGAACTGATCGACGTGCAAATTTGTTAAAAATTTAAATTTTAATCATAAGTAGTGAAATAACTTTTTACAAACAATGTGGCAAATGAGAGAAGAAAAATGGGTCTTTTTTCATCTATGACACATACGTTTCCAGGCCTAGTATTAAAATTAGTCATTTTAACGACACGATAACTAGAAATCCGGTCATTTCGACGTCATTGGGACCAATTTTACTACTAGGGAGTAATTAGTTTCGATCCTATATCTAGCCTAGTTTCAGCTTGGGATGTAATGGATTAAAGAAGGTTGGTGTAACAACAAGACAAAATAAAATAACAAACCCTGTAATTTATTATGTGTTTGTAAAGTTATTTTTTTGGTATACCCTTTTAAACAATTTTCCAATCTTTCCATTAACGTTGATATCGATTTGTGTAAACAAAGAGAGAACAGGTGAGACAATTATTTACAGATATTACTTATAATTTATTATATATATATTTCTTTGTTATATTATATTTAAAACAATATGCTATAACAAAATAACATATGAATATTTATTAATCAGTGATAACCCCTCAATTCAAATAAAATAATAACAATAAAATTTGTTTTATCAAAATAAATTTAAACTGTGTTAAAATTCTATACTCTTTAAAAATATCTATGAAGCAACAAATTTTTGTATGCAATTTACTGTACTATGGGCATATAGTAAAACTTAGGATCGAAATAAGATTCAAGAATATTAAACTAGCTGAGTATATAATAAATATTAAAGTCTTAAATATTTTAAAGGAAGTTTCTGCAAGAGCTCTCTTTCGTCTCATAAGAGTGATGACTTATATCCTCAAAAGAATACTATGAAGTACACAGATGTATCCTATTACTATAGATGTTAAAAGCCTTTTAGGGTTTACACTTTAGATGAAAATAACAATATCGCCTTTTTTCACAAAAACATTACATTTTTTTCTTGATTTGCAACGATACCTCCGTTGAAAGATACTGTACATTTTTCAAATAAAATTACATCAACTACCTAAGCAAAATTTATGTTAAGGACCCGCTCGAGACATTATTCAAAAATACAGAAAATTGAGTAAACAACAGAGTAGAAGTTTTTTCGTTATTGGTAGTATATATTCAAAAAGTTTGTATTATTCCCAGTTGGCTTGAGAAGACGGATATTTTAAAAATATTTTACAGGAAATTTCTTCCTGTCTATGAAATAAAAATGATTTAAAAGGACACAATAAATCGTCAATGTTATATATGAAGTGATAACGTGGAGTTTTTGTGAAAAATTCGATCGATAATGCTGCAAACGATAGGAAAAAGCCTTGAGAAAATGGTATTTAGCGAGTTCAAGCGATAGGGAAAAATAAAAAAGTTTAGGCAGTATAAGAAGTGTAATAAAATTTCGTCAAACTGGAAAAATAACAGCAAATACATATTAAGATTGTTGCGGTAGACGAGTATAATGCATTGATAAAGTAGTTGTAAAATGTAATTCTCTAGAGGATAGAAGGTCGAATTTTTGAAGAAATAGGAAGGAAATATGATCGAAAAGGCTTTGCGAGGATTACACGTGGAGAATAATGCAGACGTAAACATAATGCCTCCCACATTGTGCAGGAATAAAATATTCCTGAAATTCCTGAAAAAGGGATTACGACAAACAGGCAGTTCCAAGAAACTGTCAGGATTAACAGAGGAAATAAGAGTAGAAGTAAATCTAATAATTTCATAAATAAGAGGATTTGGGTTTCTTAAAATTCCTTCCTTGCGTACAAATGTTATACGTACTCTTCCAGTGAACGCTCTTTATATACAAACAAATTATTGAAACCTTATACTATATGTGAAGTTGTTTATTTTCTTCACGGTTTGAATTCACTTTTAAATTAAATTCAGATACTCTTTGACTTTTATTCGACTCTCAGGGTCATGGGATCTTTATATATGTATAAGAACACACTAAATAAATGCTGAGAATGTCTAAATTTGATAAATTTTACTGATTTTAAACATTTTCCTCGTATTGTCATAAGCATAAATTTGATTAGAGAACGGTGTTTTCATCTTTTGTTAATTTTTGTTATCAGAAAATAAAACTGAATACGAAAGACCTGGTTAGTAGTGCCATGAGTCTTTTTTTCAAGAGTAAATAATTCGTGACGAAAAGGTTAACTATAAGTATAACCTCGTTGGTATTCGCTTTGCGACAATTACATTAAAAATATAACAATAACATATTATTACTTCACTTCTTTTAAAGAGAGATAAGATAGTTTAAATGCTACATGTTACCGAAAAAGTATAAAAACGGTTAAAAACGGGACCTAATAATTATTTCTGCAGCAACGTTGAAGTTACATAATGAAGGTGTATTTATTACCCGTTCTCGTAATTTGGGCAGGAATCACGATGAATAATGTGTTGTCGGAAGATTGTCTGAATGATGAACTGTGCCAGAAGTACAAAGAATGTATGCTAGAAGGGCCTTGGTACGGGGTAAGTAAAAATGTTCATAATATAAACTTTAAAATATATATTATTGCGCATTTTTTTTAATTACATTCATATTTGCTTCTTATCAATAGTATCCGCAATACTTCACTGATCCTGCACAACAAGCAACGTATAGCCAATGGATAGATAAATGTTATAAACAAGTTTATGGAGGATAGAATCCTATTCATTAACACAAACATGTAATTAAAGTAAATAAACCACTTGTTATTCGTGATATTTAATTGAAAAATTAGCTTGAACTATTTCTCCTTTGTATTGGTAAAAATACTTTTATGTGTGTGGACTTTTATTGAAAAAATCTGATGAAATATCTGCGTAGGTTAAAATTCGCTGTTGTGCATTTCCTGTATTCCTTTATTATCCGTTTTTCATCATGAGAAATGTATTACACATTTAATATTACTGAAACCTTGTATGCTCTATCCTAGTAATATTTTCCACGATAACAACGCTGTGTATGAGATTAATCAACGATTTTACGAGCCTGAATCTTTCATTGCAACTGAGATGCGTTTCTCATTAGACAAGTTATTTCAGAGAATCCTCTGTATGCTCTAATTATACATATTCCATTATACTTTCTTATATGTGTAAAATTAATATTGAATATCATATATATATTTACTATTTATTATAAAGAGTTTTTAAACAAGGAATTTATTTCAAAGCACGAAGAAAATTTTTTCTGGAAAAACAGAAATTTATAAGAGTAGCTGTTATGGATATTTGGAAAATAATGTATTGCATTACTAGTCTAAGAGTTTGTATATATGTTTAGTTAAAATAGAAGTACGTCTCTTTTCACAAATTATATTTTTATTTATTTAAAACAGGAGCGTTGTTGAAAGACACCATACTTACATTAAATCAAAGAAAAATCATATAAACTACTTTAGTAAAATTTATGTTAAGTACTCGCGAGAAATTTACTAAACAAATAAGGAGAGCAGTGTAAACAGGAGGATGAAAGCCATTTCGTTATCAGTAGTTTTCATAACATTTTATTGCTCCTTGTTAGTATGTGGAGGACAGTCATTTCTAATATTTTTAAAAGTAATTGTTATAGGAATTTTTGTTGTGTCTAACAAACCAATGTGATTTTAAAAAACTCAATAAATCGAGTCATTTACTTTTCTTTACAATAAATAATAATGAAGTATTCGTTAAAATTCGATCATCAATACTAAAAATGGTAGGAAGAAGCCTTCAAAATGGTTTTTAGCAAGCTCGAACGATAGAGAAACATAAAAAAGCTTGAGTAATAAGAAACGTAATAAAATTGTGGCGAACTTTTAAATAAAATGAGACGCGAAACAGTAATAGTGGATAAAAAATAAGATTACCGTGGTGGATGATTAAAATGCATCGATAAAAGAGTTGCAAAATGTAATTCTACAGATAATAAAAGGTCGATTTTTTTTAATAAAAGAGAAGGAAATATAATTGAAAAGCATTGGGATGATAAAACTTGGAAAATAATACAGACGTAGGAGAAAAAATGTTTTCAGTCAAAATTAGCATGCTTTTTTAGTAATCGTGGGACATTTTGTTAATTGTTCAACTACTCTTCGACCTACGATTAAATTTTACACTAAATAGCAGTAAATGTTTCCATGGAACAAATAAATCTAAAAATTATATATAAATAAAAGGGGATTAGCTTCTTATAATTTTTTTCTCTATGTCGATTTTTCAGGTTTTCACATTTCAGGTGAGCAATATGTATATACACGTCGTTTTTTCTCATTTGAGTTCGTTTTTATATCAAACGTATGAATACATATTAGCCATTAGCCAATTAAGCAAATGTATATACAGTAAAGTGATGAGAGCCTATAGATTTTTATCATTTTTCAAAACAATTTTGGGAAGGGAGAAGTAAAGTAACGAGGTTATATATAGATTTAATTGAAAGTGGAGGTACAATTAAGGAGATTTGCAGATTAATTGAATTTTTTTTAATGGTCAGATAAATTTGCATAGCCGGCTGTACGAAGATCGAAAAACCAGGCAAATGCTAGTAAAAGGGTGAGACGGGGAAAATAGTAAAGGGGTATAGCCATTTGAGTAACCTTCGCTGCACTCGACTGTGCATTAATTAATGTTTTCAAAAGTTTCCCAAAGAAGCTACATGAAAAAGCAATAAATATTAAAGAGTTCCATTAAAAAGAAATTTAAGTTAAAAACTCAAACCCTAATCGTACCTCTATTTTTATCTGCGCTGTAACCTCATTATTCATTATAACTGTTTCCTCTCTCTATATTTATAAATATCAATCAAAAACTATAAAATTTAATCACTGTCAAAATATTTAAGGTGACATATTAGAAAAATCACCTTATACCTATATAGGTTTAGAATTTCTTATATTCTACATATAGATTTATGATAATTATTTATCTCTCTCTCGCTATTCATCCTAGAAAAAATATTACAAAATAAATAAATATATAATGATTAAATGATTTCTTCTTTTCTAAAGAAACAAAATTGTTAATTTACGCACAAGAAATTAAAAACTGCTAAAAATTCAACCAATTAGTTATTTCTGAGGAAACATTGAAACTGCATCATGATGCTATACATTATCGTTCTTTTGATTTGGTCTAGAATCATGATGAACGACGTTTCGTCAGGCGAATGTCTGGACGATGATTGATGCTGTATACGGTTCAATAATGTTATAATGAAGGACCACACAAAACCATAATAGCAGCTGATAAATACAGCTGCGTAATATACCTTTAATCGATTTACTATTGCAGAAATAATTAGAAAGAAAGACAAACTTATTTTAGCAACAATTATTATGTAAACAAATATTTCTAAACAATTTTTTTATTTTTCAAACACTGGTTTCCATAGTTGAAATATATCACGAATTACTCATTGAATTTCGATTGCGGAAATCGATTTAAAATAAATAAAAAAAAGAAATAAAATAAAAATTAGCTATCGATACAACTAGCGTGCTAAAATTTAATTTTTCAATAAAATTTTCTTCTTTATAAGAAATTAAGATAAGACAGTTTATGTATTTTTACGGTGGAGGTATAAAAGCGACCAAAAACTCAGCCGATTAGTTATACATCCGCAACAACTACAGTCCAATTGAAATTACGTCATGAAGCTGTTTCTAATATCCGTTCTTTTCATTTTATCTGGAATTATAAGCTGCATATTATCAGATGGCCAATCAGATAAATTAAAAGCAGCCCAGCAAGAATACGAACTTTGCTTGGACAACGCATTTTTAGCCGCCGTATGTAAATTGTCATATATTAGAAAATTTTAAATTAATTTCGTTTTATCCTAAACAAATTTAATTTTAACAGGAATCTAAAGATAACTCGCACTACCTGCAGAAACTGGTAGTCGAGTGTAAAACAGTACACGATGAAAAAGTGAAGAAACTGAACAATTAAAATTAATTCGACTAATGTAATCTTATTATTAATATTAAAAAGTAAAAGTAGAAAATTCTTGAGTGTGTAAGCAAAGTTGATAATGTACGCTATAACATTCGTTGACCTTGACCTATTAGTAAAATGTTATTAAAAACTAAAATCCGTTTTTTTAATACGTTATATACTGCCATTATTAGCCTTGTTGAATTACGGTGAGATATATTATGAGAGATCATATGTATATATTTAATCTACACTGTGAAACCTGGTATCCATTAATACTATTGAAAATAAAATTACTACAATTGGATATATAAACTATTTCTCAAGTTTCAATCCTTTGTTAAGTTTGAAGTATTCTATTCAAATTTCACAATTTTTTGTACCAATTCAAAATACATATTATAAAAATATTTACTAAAATTTATGCATTAATTATTTTAGAATAGTGCCAACAAAAAATATTCAATATGTATGTAGATATTAGTTTTAGTTTATTACACAGGATGAAGCAATTATACACTTAGAAAATAAAACATATACGTAAGAAAATGTTATTTCGTTGGCTACAAGAGATGTAAAAATGTTGTACAAGACCTTTCAGAATCTTTTATCTTGTTTCACATTCTACAAATTTCTGTCTATAAATTAAGATTTGCTATATTCTTGAAATAAATTAAATTTTACGTTTTAAATCCTAGGCGTCATAAGTACCTCATCCTATTAAGATAGTGGAAGGAATTAAAACTATTTATTACCTAGTACTAAATGAAGCAAATAAAAATATTACAATAAAAGCTGTCTGGCTTAAATAAAAATAATCATGTTAAAAATCAGTCACTACTATAGGAATAATGGAATAAAAGCACTTCATGAAAAGCTATCCATTAACTGTACATTTAATTTGATCTGGAATGAAAATCATGGTCCAGAATGTATTATATCCAAAGATTTTTCTCAAATTCCTAAGAAACCGACCTACATTGAAAAGAATATAATCTTCCTATATGTTTTACAATATTATATATATGACTAGAATAATGATACATATTTTTAAAAGTCTTTACTTTATAAAATTAAAACTTTATTTATTTATGCATCAGTTTTCGAAAAAAGAAGCCTTTCTTCCATTGAGATTAAGCAACTGCAACTAAATTACACATAGTGCAATATAAAAACTCCTGAAAGATATAAAAAGGAGTGTGTAGACCATTGACACGAATAGTATGCATAATCACGTAATAAAAGTCAATAAAACTACTTAAATGCGACACACGAAGATTATACAACACTATTATACTACAAAGCAGATCCCGTTTCCACATAACGCCGTTCCAGATCCATACTGTTTCTGCTTCCATTAATAAAAATGTCCACTCGTATACTTTCTACTGAGAAATCTTTCACGTGGAAAGTGTTTAAAATAAAATTTATCCCAGTAAATTTCGTTAATGGGACACTGAAGGGGGACAGAGTCCAAAGAATATTTGTCAAATTTTTGAAATCGGATAAAATTTTAAATTAAGAAAAAGAAGAGGGGGGAGGGGGATAAATAAATGGGTAAAAGTCGTAAGGAAAGGGTTGTTTGGCCGGGGATGAAAAACTGAATGAATAAAATCGTACGTAGGTAGAGGGGGTGCAAACAGTGTACGTAGAAAGTTGGGGTGAGTTGGAGGGGCGCATGCGCGAGGTGAAAATGCGCTTGCACGACGAAAGCAGAACGGAACGACGTAGGGTAGGAACCAGGAGTATAGATTGGCAGGGTGTACGAGGATACCTCAGTCGTTCGTCAAACTCCGCCGAGGACTTGTTGATATCGCGTGCTGCATTTTGCATTTTGCTCACGGGTCTCTCTCTCTCTCTCTCTCTCTCTCTCTCTCTCTCTCTCTCTCTCTCTCTCTCTCTCTCTTTCCCTCTCTATCTGTTTGCCTCTTCCTCCCCCTCTCTGTCTGTTTAGAATTTTCTCACTCAATCCGGTGCAACCTAATTTCATCACTCTGTGTCGTTCTGTAGACAAACTAACACTTTAAATCATTTTCCATAAAAACATTCGCCCCCATCCCCCTGTCTCCAAACACCTTGAAAAATTTACCCTCTTGCAGCTTAACCTTGGACTATTGATAAGAGCCAACTGACAAGGAGCTGACCAACGCCCTTGATATTTAGTAAGTCCTTTCGACACTCTTATTTTTTCTTTCTTTTACTCCCACCCGACACCCCTGTTATTTTTTTTTGCTCAGTTATTATTAAAACTTTGGAACAAAATCAGCTATATTCCTCTGACAAATTCAATTCTGAAACAACAAGTGTCTGGAAACAGCTGATTATTTAATAATTATAATTTTCATCGTTATATTGGATATAATGATAGTTTTTGTCTACAAAATATCGTTTGGTTATTTCCTCGAGCGTAGTTTTTACTTTTTGAATGGTTTTTGTGGAAAATTTTCAAGTGAATGGGAATGTTTGTGGTCACAGGGTTGGAAGGAGAGAGGAGAGGAAGGATTATGGGTGGAAACCAACAGGTTGTACGGACAGAGCCATTTGTATGGGAAGTTGAAGGTGATGGATGGGAGTGTTTGATGAAAAATGGTCAATTTGACGATAAAAATCGGTTAATCTTGTGAGAGGAATTGCGAGTGGGAAATTTTTCACGAGGTTTTATGGACAAAGCGCGAAGTTAAAGGAGAATTTTCGGCAGTCCGGATGACCCAATTTCCTTCCGCTCGGAGCTACGTTTGTACTAAACGAGGCTTTTGTCCTGAATTTGTCTGTAGAATCTGACGGGGATCGAAAGAGGGAAAGAGGAAAAATGATGAAGTTACAGACGTGTGCGACGATTTTACTGGTGACCCTCGTGGTGACGTTCGTCAACGTGGATGCCTGGGGCGGTCTCTTTAACCGCTTCAGTCCGGAAATGCTGTCGAATCTTGGTTATGGACATCACAATGGCTACCTTGGCAAATCCGGACTACTCCAGGTAACCCTTCAATTTTCTCCCGCATTTTTCTCATATTTTCTGACAATACAATTACTTATCTAATTAAAAACCTACTTCTTTTCTTTTCCAAACGACCCTAATTTAATTGAGGTAAAATTGCTCTCGGTAAAATTGAGTAAATTTTATTCTACTCTATTCAAATAGAGAGTATAATTCTCTTCTACTTTGCTTAGCAAACAAAAGCTGAAAATTACATTTTTAACAACAATAATTTTTTGTCATTTTCTAAGAAAACGAAGTACTCGACACTCTAGTCTATATAAAAGATAATGGTCTTCTGGAACGAAGGAGAAAATTGGACAATTTTCACGTAGTCAGGCAATATTCCAATTTGTAGGAAACGTGTGTTTACTTTCAATGAAGCAATAAAATTGTACGAGTACAAGCGTTTGCTAAATAAAACTGGTCTCCAACGTCAATTATGTTAATTGGAGGATAATAATATCCATATTAATAAACAAGAAAAAAATCTAATCCGAGGGTTAAAATAATTTCCATCGACACGATTGTCCATGCAATCAGGCAATGTTCTAATTAACGGAAGAAGAATGTTTATTTCTCAATGGACGGATAAAATGGCATGCGTGTTGATGGAATTGAAGGAGAAGTTCGGAGAATTTCTTTAACGTTCATTATGCTAATGGCAGAAGCTGACATCTTAAAGCGAATATCTCGCAGACGATCTCGAATGGGGCTGACTGGCTTATGGTGCGTGCGATATAAACGATGTTATACCTGTAAAAGAGAAAGGGGAAATGCTGGTTGAGGGTGAAAAGGGGAGAGGGGGTGGGAGGTGTAGGGACAATGGCAATCTCGGCCTAATCTGCGCAGCTAATGTCGTGCGGGGGCGAAAAGTAGGAGAATTCACCCTGGAGAATTCCTCGGTTGCGAAGTTTGCCCTCGCCATTATATAAGTGCATGCAACAACGCGAAAATGGAATATCGATCGGGCTAGAGTGTACTGCGACAAAATAACTTGTTCCTCCGAAGAAAAGAACTTCCCTTCGAGTACACCAGCCACGAATTTAACGCGATAAAAAACTTTCAACTCCGAAAAATCCTATTTCCAACCAAATTAACATCCGAGTATTTTCCTTCTTATTTCTCCACGACGCACGAGACTCTCCTTGAGAAAAACCTTTTCCCTCGAGCAATTCTCGTTGAATCTTGAACGACGAACACTCTATTTTCACCCCCACCACTCTTTTACCACTTCATTCCATACCTCGCTAAAAAAACGCAAATTTATTTGTTTATGAGTTTATTCTACAAATATTATTACACTTGGTATAGCGATGTAAATAGTTTTAACGATATTGTGCATTGATTGATCGGTCGATGTAACATAATTGAATAGCGGCCATTAGCGGATGACTATTCAACCGGGTTTGGAAATGCACTGGACGAAATGGTGGAACATCCGTGCGACGAGAGGAAGTGCATCACTAGCGAGGACTGCTGCTCCGGCCAATTTTGCGTCAACAGCAATTTTGCTGGTGGTAATAGCTTAAGAGTTTCCTTTGTGTACAAAAAAAACCTTCCAGCACCCCTCGCACTCTTCACCAAAACAACGCTACACTCCCCGAGAATGTTCCTTATTTTTCTTTTGCACCACGCTTGATAAAAATCTCACATTTTATTTATCGCCTCGTGCAAAGGTTCAAAGGTGAAACACTGCCTTTTATTATATATTTTCCTGAGAATATTCCTTTGTCAGCACATCCAATCTTGTTGTTCGTTTGAGCATTTTATGGTTTTTTTAAAACTTATTTGCAAATCCATAAAATATTCAACGATAAAGCGAAAGAAAGGATTCTGACGAGTTGTTGTTATATGTTTCGCAGAAGAGGGCAAGTGCGTGTTTTTGTACGGCCTGAAGCAAGGCGAGATATGTAGAAGGGACACCGATTGCGAGACTGGATTGATGTGCGTAGATGTAGCGGGTGGTGCGACACGCTCGTGCCAGCCTCCGGTTACCTCCAATAAACAATACAGTAAGCTCATTATAACCTCAATAATTAACTACGTATACAGAATTACCTGAGTAAAACAGTTCCTGCTTTAAGTGGAATCTTTCGAGTATCACGTACATATGTGGTTTCTCGGATACCAGAAATTCGAGTAAAGCTGCAGAATTAATCGATTATTTTTTAAATTTGAAGGCGAGGAATGCGTAACGTCCGGGGAATGTGACACCAGTCGTGGACTATGTTGTCAACTACAGAGGCGACACAGGCAGACGCC
The DNA here is from genome assembly GCF_024137725.1 of Prorops nasuta. Lineage (NCBI taxonomy): Eukaryota > Metazoa > Arthropoda > Insecta > Hymenoptera > Bethylidae > Prorops > Prorops nasuta. The sequence continues at coordinate 4,708,421 of NW_027116806.1, forward strand.
AAGGAAGGTAATTATTATAAATATGATTATTATTACACAACGCTTAATTTCATTCATCCAATTAACAATTGTGTTTGTTAGGTTTGCTCATATTTCAAAGATCCTCTGGTTTGCATCGGTCCGGTAGCGATAGATCAGGTAAAGTCCATCGTGGATTACACTTCTGGTGAGAAACGAATCGCCAATCAGGGCAACCGTCTCTTCAAACGATTGCCATTTGCCTAAGGTCCTACGTAATCAAGATGGCGACGGTGGGACGAACTGCAAGAATCAAATTACCCCTAGTCATCCTGTGAATAGAACTTAAGATTTTTTCCACTCGTAACCTATTCCTCTAGCACCGGTAGCAGCTCCACCAGAATATTCAAATAATCTACATATGCCGGTGAAAATGTTCGTCCACCTCCGATGGTCGCGCGACGAGGTTAGAAATCCTCCAGGAAATATAAAATTCAAGAGTGAGAGAGGGAGAGAGCGAGAGAGATTTTGAATTGACTTGGATCTTGACCCTAGCTAATAACAAGTAGAAATGGATATTTCTGCGAGTCACGTGACCCGTCACGTGACCATTGTGGTGAGGTATCCATCTTGCTTTCGTGAAGAATTGTGACTGATGAAATAACCGACACATATCGACCGACCGTCTCGTAGCTTCTTAAGTGAATTAGTGAATTTAAGATTTAAGCTAAAAACCGAAAGTCTGTCTGTATAAAAGCGGCTAAACAGAAGGAAACGCACATAACTATCAAAAGAGAACCGATGAAATGATTTGCGACTCGTGCTACAGCAACTTTTCGTCCATTGTCAATTAACACTGATTAACATAAATTCCAATTATTTGCGAATTCTTCGGTTTCTTAAGTTACGTTGACGTTTCTTTCATCCTACATACAAATACACACAAATGCAGAACTTCACTTGACTGTGATCAACTGGCGTACGTTATTATTATTTTTATAAATTATGTGATATTTTGCATTGCACGCAGAAACGGAAACTGTTTAATCCAGGATTATGCATCTGGGTTCCTTCTTTTTATCGTGATTATCGCGCTCGTTAGAAAACGTGAAGAATACAAGTTTTTTTGACAGTAATTTCTTGACATTAGTGACAAAGGAAGCAATGAAATAAATATATTATAATACGACAGAAAATTAAATTAATCGATAACTATATATTGAAAGTCTCGGTAGGCCTATTCGATAAATAATTAATAGTAGACTAAACCTTAATAAACAACAAAGCATATGAAAGTAGTAATGTTTAAGTACGAGATATACAAATATTTGCAATGGGATTACCTTAAAAATCGGAAAGATGGATCGTACATTGTATTGACTAAATATTTTCACCTGCGTCACTAATCCAGGAGAAAAGAAAACCAAATATACATATCAGTAACTTTTAGTATTTCTTACTTAATTATGTAAGGAGAGCTAAACATATCACGCGAATGCCTAAAGCATTGAGAGTGTTTTAACTGTGAATGTTATTGAAATATTCTATCGAAATTATATTTTTATCTTATATCTGTGTATACACCTAAGCTCTATAATACATATATCTTATAGCATAGCTGTCATATATTTTCTCGAGATGTATATCTAATACAAGTATATATGTAACATCCTTTTATCGTATGTATATGTCCAATTCACTAAAATATCTCGGATATACAGAGAAAAGAAACAAAAATAACAAAAAGTATTGTTTAATCTATTTTATTATTCTCATATTGTGCCTATCTCTGAAGATATAGCTAGAAAATATTTATTGCTGCTACCTGCAAGATTTTCATTTACGTTTTGAGGTTTTTTCTGGTATATAGTGTAGACAAATTTCGTAACATGTGGAAATCCGCTGCGCTGGAAGCTCGCCTAGTACATTGTTAATATCCCTCCCACAATTTTTTCCCTATATTCTTTCATTAAAAAGTCGGCTATTTTTAGGGAAGTTTGATATTTCCACCGCATTTATAAGTTAGATTATAAAAACATATCATAAAACACAAGTGTTGTTCCTTTACAAGGGGCTAAGGAGCCCTAACATTTTTCTTTTGTGCGCAAGCGATGGTCGCATATCGTTTTACGTTCGACTGTTTTTAATACTTTCATCAATATTCAAACTTTAAATATTTTACACAGCAATGATGAACTATGCATATTTTTCACATTTTTACTTTAAAACAATTTTATTTGTGTCATATTATATATAGGATATAAATATTACATTTTTGTGGTTCTGTCGTAAAAAATATGACAAAACGCCCGCCGGAAGGTTAAAGCTTGTGTTAAAGACAAGAGCATGAACCAGAAACCAGCTATCGATCGGAGAATCGTTTCTGTTTTCATTAATATTCAAACAAGCTCTGAATTGAAACTTTTTATGACTACGCTTTTTGCATTAGGCTATTCTTTCAACGTTGATTTTTTATTCAATTCGAAACGTTTTTATTAATAATAAAATTACTGTAAAATATTCTATTCTTCTTCCTCTTACGATCACCCGTGATAAAGTTTTCCAGATTTAATTTTGTGAATTTTAAAACTGAAGATCCTACATCAATATGTACGAGATAATGTAGACATAGAAAAATTCAGCCGCTTGGCTTCGAGTCAAAAGTACCTCTGCAGAAAAATTATTTCAGCATCAATATATGTGTATGAATATATGTAAATGTTCAAAATTATAAAATAAACCAACACAATAGTTAAGTGTAACAAGATCTTCAGATAATATTTCAATTAAGTGTACCTTACTTTAAATATTATTCGTTTAAACTTTTTTAAAAAAATTAATTATTGTAATAAGAAATTATTTAAAATTGAAACAATCATTTCTGGTTCAGCTTCGTTTCGTATATATTTATTCAAAATTGGTGCTAGTGAGATTTCCATTAGTGACGCCAAGAATATATCACTCTCGACGACTAAGCAGGTTTTAAATAATGCCTACGTACGATTATGTTACTGCAAGCTCTACAAAAATTGATCTAAACACACACATATTTAAACGTATACCTCATCGATTAATTGTTTTATAAAATATTATTAAAAGTTTGAAGAATTTAACTTTTTTCAGCAAGCATCATTAGCGATGAAGCAAAGAGTAAAGCGATCAGATGGAGAAAACACGAGTCACTTCACTTGACCTTTTGTTGCTTCCGAAAGATCGACACCATGAAAACATACCTTAATTTTACACCTGTTAATCCACTTTTTAAATCAAACAGCAAAGAACATCGATAATCACGTAGCTTAAGCTGCGTTCCGGAATCTACTGGCAAGTGGCAGTACGACATGATTCGGTGTATTGTATAACCTCAGGCAATAGATTCCCGAACGCGGCCACTAGCCAGTAGTTTTGTTTTACGTAAGATAACTACTTCTCGGTTGGTTAAAAAGCTTTCACATAAATTACTTTCTTTTTGTTCAAATATAAATCTATATTTGCATTGGTACAAGATAAAAATTATGCAATAAATTACAGTTTAGTTTTCAAATTTTCAATATACACTTTGGGTGATACAAAAACATCTGATATGATATCAAAATTATCTATAACTAATTGCTTCTTTGTAAAATCTAGAAAAAATTCAAATCTGTTTTTTTTATAAGAGATATCTCTTAACTCTCTAATTGTCATATCGGTTTTATCTAAAACTTGTTCTCCTTGTGTTTTTGCTTCCTCAGGATACATGGAATCTCCAGGTAAAACATGAACAAAGCCATCCAACAAATTTACCCTTACCTACAAATATTTTTATTAATATAAAACTAAGAAGTTTAAAAACCCTTACTGTAAAATGTTAACCTTACAGGTAAAAATAATTGAATATTTTTCATACTGCAGTCAGCAGCAAATCTATGCAGGTCTTCCAGAATTTGAAAGTTTCCTATTCTTTTTATTTCATAATATTGTGGAGGTGGAAGAATTATTTCTGATTCTGTTTTAAAAAAGTTATTTGGCAAGTCCCACTATAAAAATTCATAAAAATTAAGATCAAATATAATTTTAAAACGAATGACTGTTAGTAGTGTTATGTAAAATTTTATATACCTTCATATCTTCCATTTCTTTTTCATCAAAATTTGTCTCGGGTATGGAAGATAAACACGTTAGAAAGAAAATAGTATCAAAGCGTTTTCCACTCATATATAAGGGTGTCATCCAGTTGCTCCACTCATGAAGAGCCCATAAATCTGGATAACATTGCAGCTTTTCACACAGTTCATAAAATTGGGTAGCATCACTGTGAACCTTACTTTTCCAATCATGTAAATCAATATCCGGATCTATAACTATCTTAAAATTATTATTGAAACTACCAGCCTTATATATATATTTATATTTTCCATTACCTTCCAGGTGTTGGGCCCAATTATATCTTGACTTTTTTGTTGTATGTTTCTTACAAATTAAAATACCACATTCCTCAAAAGTTTCACGTATTGCTGTAATTCGCAATGAAACCTGTCTAGGCAATTCTCCCACTGCAGACTTTAAAATACTAGGTTGAGCAGTATTTGGAATTAAGGGCAACAAATTTTTATAATTTAAATTAAATTTTGAGAAAATATTATTCCATTTAAGGTCAGCATCTGCTGGCTCAGCAACACCGCCTGGGAATACATATGATCCTGGGAGAAAACTTGACTTTTGATGTCGTTTTAAACAAAGCAAGCTATAATTGTACTGAAATAAAAAGTGTGAGAATATCTTATAATATTATATAATTTTCTTTAACACTTACAGTGGCTAATGATGAATCATTATTATTTTGTTTATTATATGCTGCTATTATAAGACTAGCTGAATTTCTACAAGTCTTCATTTTTGCTTATTAAAAAATTATAATAATTCTAGGAAAAAAAATTATGTCAACCAATCGTTATTGAAAAATAAATTAAATTGAATGTTTATTATTCACCTATATTGTTATAATATATCTACATTTATTTCTCGTTAGATTTACCAGTGGCAGCAAGCATCAATTCATACAACTGGTACATTTGTTCATCTCGGAACTTATCATAATCTTTTTCATTCAAGTCTTTACCTAGTTGCTGAGCAGTTTTTGGTCCTCTTAAGCCCAACTGTTTGGCTAATGATAAAGCATAGTCCTGCAAATATGGCAATTATGAAAAAAAAAAGATATATAAAAATTTGACTATAAAAAATAATTTTCTTTACTATTATAATAACCTAAGGTAGTACAATTTAGATGTTTAATAAAACAATACTAACAGTCCATTCGTGCATAAAAATTGCGGCTTCACCTGTATTACAAGTTTTATGTCTTTGAAATTCATCACGGACGTAATTATTTCCTAAAACCTGCATTTCTGGAGGTAATCCACGGTGTAACCTCAAAATTATCTTATAGACTTTTTTAACTCGTTGTATATGTGACAATTCCATGGTACTTGATTATTAACTATCGAAAATGTTTGTTGCATAATATACTGTTTTATTTTATTTATTAAAGAATAATTAGGAATATTTTATACAATTATACATTGAGTAAACTTTCATGTCAGGTAAAGTTTAAGGTTAAACGGTTTTTATAAGGAAAAAAGTCACATCAGTCACATGATGAGGTGAATCCTACTACAGTTCCAGTACTTTAGGTGTGTAATTATAAAAAACTTACCAAAAATCAAACAAGTTAACTGCGCATGAAGCGGGAAATCTAGTTTGCTTAAATGTCCAACCATTTATATAAGAATTTCATCTCTGGTTATTGTATTCAGTAGATTTCGAAACTATAAGCAATAATTACCAGCATGCAGTGTTGATAAAATTGATAATTGTCCTCAAGGGCAATCTAATCAAATGCACGGGTTTAAACAATTCCTGCATTTATAGCTGTTAATATCTACATTTTAAGTGATTTTTCTTATATATATATATATATATATATAAAATTTATACATATATATAATAAGGATAGTTTGTCAAGGTTAAATAATGTAATATATATATATATATATATATATATAGTTATTATAATATTATATTTACATTCGATCATTACTTATTGAAGTCATGCATACAAATTTTAAGTAAAAATATATAAACGATATATACATATATTTTAAATGATTAAATTATATGAAAATATGTATTTAATTATCTTCGGGAGTCCGAGAATCTTGAACTTCCTAAAAAAGGAAAAAAGGCATTTGTAATTTTGACGATCAAACAATTCGTGAAGACCATATTTTTAATCTTAAAGGTGCGAGTATACGGATCGCGAAATACACGGACGGGGCGTATGGTACGTGTGGAACGAATGCGCAGTGTGTACCCGCACCTTAGCATTTCTTTTGTACTTACTCGTGATCTTTTTTCTCCGTATTTGGACCAAAAAGTAACTTTACAAGTGGTTCTCTGGCCAGTCTGTTTATTAAAAACTGAGCAACTTTCGAAGGGCGGTGAATACAAATGTAAGGAGACAGCTGAATTGACTGCGCTTGGATTTTCTACTCGATGCAATCCTAGAGAATCTGAGACAAAATATAAGAAAAAATGGTAGAGTTAAAAATTAAAACGATAGAAAAAAAATGTATTATACAGTACACTGTCGAAATATGTACCATTTATGTAGCAAATTTCGTTGAGTCCAAGTGTGGTCCTTTGCAGCTCCCGGAGTCCTTCACCGTTATCTTGAATGTTATTGTCCGACGGCCACGCGTATCTGGTCTAAAAAGATGCAACAGATTTGTCAAGAGCTATCGATTTATAAACATGTAACTACAAATATATTTTATTCTCCTGTTTATTACTTCGCACAGCTCCCCTTGAAGAACTTTCATGACACAATGGGCATCGGCGTGATCGTGAATGGCCGAGCCATGACCTTCAGCCCAACACAGTACCATCAAGTTGAATCTTCCATTTCCCTCGTCCACCAAATTCCTGGTATATCTGTGCAATCAATCAATTTATCTCCGATGAATTATTATTTAAAAAATAAATTCTGAATTTCAAACAAAATGATTCGTTTCACTCTTGCATCAGTTCCTCCTCGATTGCAATCCTAATAATTCTACAGTCCATAAAAATCAAACTTTCTTCGACCAATTTACTCTCATATTTCTCCTGCGAGAGAATCGCGAGTTTGGAATATATATCGATACCGGTAACCGGAAGTGCTCGTAATTTTGCAGAACACGATTGGAGAGAAATTACAGTTCGCAGCTGGCAAATGACCCGACCCATATAGTTTTAACGCGCGAAAGTATGCATGTATGTATACACTACTGTTGCAAGAGCCTGTGTACGAAAGTGTGCATAGAAATTCCAGAATCACGTTCACTTTCAGCTGCAACATTGGAGTTTGGCGAAGGAAAAAATTGGCCAAATAAGCGATATTGCGAATGGCGATGAGCAACGGATGTGCGTCACGGATGAACGAGTCTGGTTGATAATTCGTAGGTCAACTTTGTGTCAAACGTGCGATTAATCTCGTTAGAAAAAATAATCGCGTACTAGCAATCAAATCGTATATGGATTGGATAGTTTCTTTCCACTTTTAATTGGTCCTTATCTTGCTTGTTATTACTGAATGAGCTCGATCGGAAAGAGTTTTGATTAAACGAGGAGTCCCCGAAGAGAAAAAAAGCTGAGACTGTAATAGAATAAAGTGTTAAAGAAAACCTGGAATTTCGTTTTATTTACTTTGTGACGTAGAACGATGTTTGACTTCACTTATCGTGCAAACAATGTAGCAACCGTGCCTTTGGTTAATTGTTACCACGTTCCAGAAACTTCGTTATTATCGTTTGGCTATAAACCTCTTATACATCCTCCCCTCGATCATTCCTTTAGTTTCCTATACTGCTGTACAAACACACTCACCAATTCTATGTTACAATTGTAATATAGTAAACAAAAGCCTATCCGTTCGTTACCCGTAACTGGCGCTTTCATCTTTACCAATTCAAAGCAAAAACAGATAAGATTGCAAAATAAATCAAATATCATAGGTAAACCAGAAGCCACGTGCTCCTGACATTTCGCGATATCGCAACCGTTATTTACCTTTCTTGATTTTGTTATTAAAAACAATTTTATCCTCTTGGAGCTTGGATGTTTTCACTCAATAATAAAGTCCATTGATTCTTCCAATTTCCATTCTAAGATTTGCCAAATCAGCCAAACTCAACACTTTTTTGAATGTACATTAGGCGTGACAATCGAGAGACATGAATGCACGTGAAAAAACATCTTCTTTATAACGAATCATATTTATTTTGTAGGAGCCTAGCCGATTATTCGAATCTAAAGTGCCAACGAGAAACTTGACATACACGTAATTCACTCAGTTCATAAATACACAAAACTATAGAAATATAATAAAGAAAAATTGAGAAAATCTCTGCAGAAATCAAACAAAAATTAACCACTCTTGCTCTTCACCAACGTCCAATTTCTTAACCTCTACCTACGTATTGATAAAAATCTATAAACAAACGTATTATTAGACAAATGAGCAGATAGAAGCATCTGTCAAAGGAGAAGAAAGAATTGTACACTGTTTTTACATGTACATATTTTAAGGATCGTTAAAAATCAGTTGTGTGGATCGTGATGATTACGCCCTCGTGGAAAATATCTGCCGTTTGAACCATGGCGTGCCTGTGATAACCCATGAACTTCGCTACATTGGAAGTTTCACAATTACCAGTCGCAGTTCAATTGGAGAGATAATCGAGGTAAATATTTACCGATTGTGCAAAATCCATGAACTCGTATGTATCTATAATGTTCATAGACTCGGTCTCCTTACCTCGCGACATTTTGCCAAAAATACTCGCTGGTAAAGTTCAATTTACGAAAATCCAGCTTGCTCTGTCTCTTCTGGGAATGTAGCTAATCGGCGGTGACCGTTAGGTTGCAAACCCATTTCCGTTACGTTTACCTCATAATCTGAGCAATAACTGGAGTAACTACCAAAAGCTGCCAAAAATTCTATACACATCTATCCTAGAATCTTCTTGTTTCTCCTATTTCTTCTTTATATTCTGTGTTTACTTCCAGTGCACAAACTCTGATCAGATGAACAATTTGAATCTTCCTCAAAGCTTCGGTTAACGAAACAATAAAAGAGAACTAAAACAAATAAAATCTATAGTTTATTTAAGAGATTGAAAGATTTACCTGTATCTATCGAATTTGGCGTATTTTTTCCACTCGAGAGGATTGCTTTTGTAAGCAGCCATCAGGTTTTGAACGTGGTCGATGTCGACACGATCTGTTTTGAAGGCTTCGTAAAGCTCGTCGATCAGTTCTCGAAGGGTAAACTGTTTTTTCTCGTACAACGGTTGGTTCTTTAGTGATTTTTCTCGCGTCACACCCAATACCCGATTGTCTTCTTTACACACCTCCATCTTTGCTATTTTTTCTTCCTCTAATTGCTACAGCCAAACGAAAAAAGTTTTTAGGGAGAAACTTCCCCACGAGGTAAAAGTGCAGAACCCTCTCTGTGTAAACAAACGACACTTTATTCCTTCGAATCTCGATTTGTCGTGGGCTTTGAGTAAGACGAAGCAAAAAACATCGGACAATTTTCGCGTGACGATGTCGGTGCAGATGGAATGCGACGGCTTGCGGAGAACGATGAAGTTTCACTTAGGGAAAATAATTTTCTATGTCGTTGTGTTGGAGAAAAGCGAAGGGAATGAAAATGTCTTTGGCTGCAACGTCTAATCCGTACAGTACAACTTCTGCCTTTACTCGTCTACGGTTCGTGTCGTTCTACTGTACGAGCAACAACATCTTATATGCAGCGTATATAAGTCCCCTACTCCACCCGTAGTAACTCTGGGCCCCCTACAAATTTTGTACGCACGATCCGTCTCTGACTCCTGCAATTAAAAATATCTGGACCTTTTAACAAAGGATCAAATGTAATTTTGTATTGTCGAGTTAATAAGAAAAATTATAATAATTATGAAGATGAATATATATACATATATGTAGTATTGTAAAATTAGCATTTCTCGTTTTCACTCTAATCGAGAAAATTTGTCATTGGAAAAACTGGACGTTAAGAAAATTCTATACATATAATAAATAAATATTCTCACATTTGTGCTACAAAGTTTTAAATTGGTTTATACCTCGTACGCTTCTGGCAATTTGATCTTGAAGAGTTAAAAAAGGAGCTTTGTAAAGTTGGATCGTTCTCTCTCTCTCTCTCTCTCTGAATTCTTGTTTAATTATTTTTTATCGTTGTTTTTCCTGGATGAGTGTACCTCGCGTGTGCTCTGTCACAGCTTTACCTTTTGTCACAATAGTTCCATTCCAACCTCAGAGCACACCTGTGTTTCCTAGAGTCACCTGCCAATCTTCCTTTATGGCAGTCTGTGACTATTTCACCTTAGCCTGAAAAACTTTCGATCGGTTTAAAAGAATTTTTCGAAATCCTCCAAGGTAACACTTTAACAATATTTCTAAATGATTTTTTCTATTACCATGAGAATTATTACACATCCGGTTAGAATAATAAAAAAGCCGCCTGAAAATCACGTTAACTTTAATCTTAAAATTGCTTTTTATTGAAATAAAAAAAAAAATGGCAGATTCCTCTGCTCGTGTTAATTTTGTCTTTTTCCGATAAGTCTATATCCGAATGTGAAAATAATCCACGTGGATATTATTCGTCGAGTGACTAACGTATTTTTGTCGATTCTTTCGTAATTACAAAGTATACATATCGTACGACAATATTTTTAACAAGAATAATATTTGCACTCGCGCAACGCCTGTGATATAATTTCATTAACGCTCCAAACGTAAATCTTGCTTTTTGAAACGGTCGATGAACTACGAGTCACATTTATGAATGGGACATTAATTTTTGTCTTCAATTATGACTTATTAATAACGTTAACAATTTTGCTGCGTTCGCAGCTGCAATCAATATTTGGTCACGTTAGAATAAACGAAGGACTACTAGTAATTAGATAAGCGTGCCGGAGCTAAAATCGTATATATACTTAATGAGATTTTAACAAAGTTCGATCATCTGGTTCTTTCGCAGATCGACGCTTCGTGATTAATTTCACATCTGTCGTATTTCTTAAGGCATACGTCATTGACAATTTTCCTCTCCATTTTAGGACTAGCCGATAACTTATCACACTGCACAATTTCTTCCCCTTCTTCTTGTCTCCGGTCCTCCTCTTTCCTACCTCGCCTCACTGGCGAATCGCCGCAGTTGCACACTCTCACCCGATTGACCTCTTTTCCACTCATACAACTGCAAAAATTAATTTGATAAACACAATTATGAAAATCCATACGATAAACAGCCACGTACCCGTTAATACCGAGTGTCGACAAAATTGTTTTTTCACTATCGCAATTTATTCATAAAAATTAACTCAATGCTCGTTAATTATAGAACGCTTTAAAAACGTTTTAATACACATCAGCTTTAAATTGTTACTTACGAGCAAGGAAGATTTTTGCAGTAATAACATTTAGCCTGAGGTTTCCTCGTTCTGTTTTTCCTGCACCTGCACGGAGTCACTCTGCAAGTGCAGCACGCGGGGACCACTGGAATTTTGGTGCTCCCCTTCGGGACCTGCTGCTCGTGTCTGTAATTATTCGGCGATCTGCTTCTTCCTCTTTTTCTCGATTCCAATTTCTTGTAGGTTCTTGGACTAAGGTAGAAATCGCGCATGGTTTTTTTTAATTTTCGTAATATAAGATTTTGCTAGATGATAGAAGTTATTAAAGCAGTAGAGGGGAAAGTTAAGTTAAGATTTACCTGACGCAAAATTTTTGGCGATCGTTGGCCCTGCAGCAGCAGGGAATCCTTCTACAACGAGAGCAACAGACTGATTCGCTGATTTTTTGCTGAAGTTCGTTCATGACATGGGAAAAAGCGCTCAGTCTTTGATACGGAAGCTTATCGGAACCGCAGGGCTTTGTTATGTCACAGCAGCACTGATCGTTTTGTTTCTTCAGCTTCCACGAATGTGGAATAGTAGGGCCTGCTTTTTCCCTTTCGATGGAACATCTGCAGTTGCAACCTTCGGTTTCCGGACACTTGCATTGATATATTTTCGTTAAATAGTACGACTTCCTTGTAGCATTGCAACTGCAATTCTGCACATTTTCACAAATGCAGTTTTTCCTACAACTGCAATCAGGTGGATTTTCAGAATTGCAATTTTTCCTACAACTGCATTTCTGTGGATTTTCGCAAATGCAATTTTTCCTACAACTGCAATCAGGTGGATTTTCAGAATTGCAATTTTTCCTACAACTGCATTTTTGTGGATTTTCGCAAATGCAAATTTTCCTGTAATTGTATTCCTGCTGATTTTCGCAAATGCAACTTTTCCTGCAGCTGCACTTCTGTGGATTATCGCAAATGTCTATTTTGTTGCAATTGCATTTTGGAGAATCTTCTCGAGTACCATTTTCTCTGAAAGGCTGCCTAAAGGCTGACCTTGTACATTTGCATTGGTCTTTAAAGTTAAGACATGTAGCGCAGTATTTCCTGCATTTGCACTCCTCCAGGGAAAATCCACAAGAGCCGCAAAATTTTACTTTGCACTTGCAAACTTCTTTTACGTTGCTACAGTCAACGCAAATTTCAATTTTTTTGCACCTGCAATTATTCCTCGTTTCCAAACACTCCATACAGATCTCTAAGGTCCTCGGTCTCTCATCTTCTTTGACCTTGAAGCAGTCATGAGTTTCCGGGGATTTGCAAGAACGACGATTTATGGATTCGCAGGTGCAACGAATTTTTTCGTTATTGCAGTTGCAACAAAACTCCTGTTCGAGACGTAAAGGCTTTTCTATGGAGTTCCTTGCGCAGTTCTCCAATTTTCTCGAACAACAACACTCGAATTCCGGCAAGTTACACCGATTACAGTGCTTCTTAACTACAGATAAATCCTCATTTTTCTCCATTTCTCTCTTACTTTCAACTTCGTCACTTTTTATTCTTCTATTTCTGCTTAATGGAAAGTTAATGTCTGCTTGTTTGTTGAAGATTTCAACATTTTCCTTTTTATCCTTGTTCTGATTTCCATTTATAGAATCTAATCTTTTATTTGTATCTTCAGGTTTTGGATGTAACTTTTCTGGACTCTGAAGTGGTTCAATCTTCCTATTGCCCAGAACTGTCACCAATTTCGACTTTGAAGACTTCCGATTTGGTAGCAGGGGAGGATTTGTCCCTTGGACTCTCATGACTGCTGGCTTTCTCGATGGTACGGTTGGTTTCCTCACGATCGGTATGTCCAAAATCGGTTTTGGCAACGATTCAACTACTTTCTTCTCTTCAGGTTTGTTCGAATTCTGAATTATCGACTCTTCTTTCTGCTCCTTTTCCTTAAACACTAAATTCTTCACCGCAAGCAGAGTTTTTCTTATGTATTGTCCAACCAGAGATCCTTTTTCAGGAACAACCTGTTCATCCTTCTTCTCCAGTTCACCTGATTTCCCCTCTTCGTTATTATTTTCAATTTTTTTCTCTTCAACATTGTTCGTCGATTCTTTATTCTCTTCTTTAAGGGTCTCATCATTTATTTCTTCAGCAACATCGGAAACTTTAGTTTTTTCTATACCCTTCACGTTTTTAATCGTAGCTATTGCTGCTCTCTTCAAGATTGGAGAAAATCCTTTTTTCTTTTCTAGTTTTTCCATGACAACGCTATTCTTCTCAGACTCGTCGATTGATTTTATTGAATCTCTCTCCTCGTTAACAACAGAGAGTTTCATTTTATGAGAATTTTCTTTCTCCCCCTCAACATTCGTATCATTAGCCAGGCCACCAGTCAATCTACCAGATTTTTCCAATTTTTCATCATTCGTACAAACTGTTATTTTTTCTCCCGAGCCTCCAGATCCACAGACAGTGAATCTTTCTTCAGAATTTGTCGTTTCACAAACATTAAAATTTTCTCTCAAATTTCCAGATCCACAAACGGTAAACTTTTCTTCAGAATTAGCTACTTCACAAACATTGACTTTTTCTTGCAAATTCCCAGATCTACAAACAGTGAACTTTTCTTTAAAATTTGTTGTCTCACGAACTTTGCAATTTTCTCGCGAGTTTCCAGATCTACAAACGGTGAATTTTTCTTCAGAATTCGTCGTTCCGCAGACATTAAAATTTTCTTTAAACCCTGGCGGCTTACAAACGTTGCATTTTCCTAAATTGGTCATAGATTCATCTTCCATCGCGATACAGTTGCATTTGGACCACTGTTGAGACTGGTTTTCCCTCTGGCTAACACCAACAGAGCGAAAATTGTTTTTCCCAGTATCCTGTCTGATTCTATCTAGATCCTTTTTCATCGAACAGTTACAAGTTGGTTTATCCCGATTAATTTGGCGTTTTGCGTGAAAGGATTCGTCCAACCACTCGTGTTCCTTGCGAGAGAAGTCGGGTTGTTGCTCGAACCGGAAATTAGATCTTCGACCTTGAAGAGAGTTAGAGGAATCGGCGAAATCTCTGGATGAAGTGGAGAAACTGTTTCCAGTGTCCCTGCTGGAGGAATCCCGAAGGAGTGATGGACATTCCTGGATGACTCGACCGGACGTTTTGTATTTTAAATCGGAACTACCGGATGCTGAAATTACCGTACTGGGTTGGCTGTCCTCTTCGCAGAGGCAGCTCAATCTATCCCGAGCCTTCTCCCGTTTCTTCTTCATGCTCTCCAGCAATTTGCTACTCGTACTCGACGATCCACCAGCCGTTATCGTTGAACCAACCGTCGCTGTTGTTCCCGAATTGCTCTCAGAGCAAACTTTCTCATTTTCTTTCTTCTTCCCCTTCTCCTAAAACATATATTCAAATTGTACTCCTATTCACTCAATTATTTAAAAAAAAATCAAAACTCCATTCATAAAAATTTTCCTTTACCTGGACATTTTCATTGGCCTCTGAACAAATATAAATATTCACATTTCCGGTCATTCTACGGTTATCCATTTTTTTTGTCAATGCCTTTGCGTTCCTTTCCTTACGAAGGATTTTCTCTGCCAATATTTTTTCCCTCTTCTCCTTCTCACGATCCCTGCCCCTACAGCATTTTTTAGCTACCTCGATGTTCTTCGTGACCTTCGAAGGAAGCCTGCGTCTCTGGCGAACCTCTGACTCCACTGACAATCTTCTCGCCTCGCCAGTTACACATGGTACCAGTTTTTCTCGTGAATATCTATCCTCTGATGATTTTATTTCTTTGTTATAGCAAACCGTTGGCAAATCCACGTTTTTCCCTGATTTATCACCGTCCTGCGAAAAATTAGATTTAAAATTAACATTGACACAATAGAGTAGACATTTTTGGCCAATTAATTTTATTACGATTAATTGTCTCTGCGATTCGTAGACAGTCGCGTCTTAAGTACCATTGAGCATTGTTTCACTATGGTTTGAACAGCTTCCTTCAGCGAGTGGTCGATGATTTCCTTCAATTTTAGCGAATTCAATTGACTGGATTCAGATCTCACTGTTGATCCATTGCCAGTAGAATCACTCGCCTCTTTCGAGTCTGTTTTTGGCATATTTTTGACATCTTGACAATTTTTCGATTTCTCATCCGTAATTACTGAAGCGTCTACCAAAAGTGGAGGGGGGGAACTGGTGGATTTAGCCACTTGACAGGGATATGTCGCAAAAGCACACAAATTCGGTTTATTCTTCTTCCCATCTTCGGACTTTTTGTGACCAAACAATTTTTGCAACATTATTTCCTCTTTATACGATTTAGTTCTTTTATACTACAGTTGATTTAAGTTTTACATAGTTCCTATACAACAAAAACAATAAGAAGATAAAGAAACGCGTAGAATACGATAGAAAAATTAATTTATTTTACAAAAGAGTTCCATACTTATGTACAAGCATCTTACTTTTATTTTATTCTTTATCGTGTTTTACCATCCTGGCCGAGAACTTTAAAATTTGGATTTGTCTAATAGTAGGTTATGTTGACAGTTTGAATTTGAAAAATAAATGACTATAGAAAGAATAGAACTTTTTTACTGTGGACAACAATAAACCGGTCGTATAGTTATAATTGTAATTAGATTTTCTAATATATTCTGTTAGGAAACTCATTTCTGATCCTCTGTTTCTTCATAGTTCGTGGTATCTTCATGAGTACTTAAATTACCAATTCGACTTTTTCCACATGGATATCTTTTCAACAAGGATACTTTCTCAGGTTCGGTTTCGGAAAAATCTGAATTTTCAGAAAACTCTTCCAGCTTTTTTGCTGTCGATACACCCAGTGGCTGTTGAAAAACGTTTATATAATTAATAAAAAAAAACAATTTTATATAATCTAATTACATTAATAGCAGAAGTAACTCGATCCTTAAATCTTGATAAAATATTGGCTCTTTTCATCTGCTCAACTTTTGGAAATAATTGCTGTACGTCTTTCATTTTATCAGCTCTCTTTGAAAATGAAATTAGAGATTGACGATCTTTCTTATTTCTCTCGTCCGTCATGTTACGAAATTCTCGCACAACTTTCCTAAACGCATTTGTTTCTTGGTAAGGAAGCGTTTTCTCTTCATCGCTGTTAGTTGGATCCTGAAGAAATTTATATATTTATAAGTAAACGAAAATTATTTCTATAAAAAATAATTTCTAGTACAGTTTCTGGAGCATGACAAATCATGGATGAATAACTGCATGCTTCGTCTTTCATTTCTGGCTTCATCCACATTTCACGTGGGGTCTGTGCCATCCTGGAAACCCCACATTTGGCAATTTTTTTCACCACTTCTCGTTTCTTTAGTTCTTCGATTAATTTTGGATTTCCAATGCCACGAAAATATTCTCTCCTTTTCGGACCCCTCATCGGTCCTTCTTGCAATTTTTGGTAAAGCGGATGACACCGTTGAGAAAAAAAGGGACAGTTATCCTCGTGACAAACCGAAGAACGATAAATACATCGACAATCCACTTTTCTATGATCAAAATCCATTTCCAAACGTTCGTCACTCTCCTCCCTTTCGCGAGGACATTCGATCATAATTGGCTCCCTCCACTCGCACTGCATACCCTTCTCTCTTAATTCTATCTGGCTATTCTGAACCGATCTGGAACACATAACTATTCTTTCCTTTGATCTCACGACGGAACAAACGCATTTACTGGACTCTCTCCTACGTGTCGTTTTTCCTTTTCTACATCTTGAGCTATTTATACAAAAAAATACCATGAACAGTCCAAAAATTGATAAAAAAATCAGCAATCTCACCAAGAACAAGTGCGTTTTCTTTTTTGGTGTTTTCTTCGCCAACACTTTTTTCTCAAACATCTACCCTTATCCACCGTTGGTATCTCCGAGGTTTCTGGCTCGTTATATTCATTTCTATTTCTAAAAAATATATATTTATTATAAAGTATTTCTTTTACTATATAATTTTCTACCTTTTCCTGGGATATTCTTGATTTATCTTCTTTTTTGCAAACTCCTCGATTCTTTCTTCCTGCTTAAGTAATTTAGTCTGAACAGCTCTGCTTTTATCCGGCAGATCGGTAGCCTTGTCAACTGTAGCCACCGGAAGTGTCCTTGTAGATTTTTTAAACTCTTCGAAATTTGTATTTTCTTCTTTTCCTGTCAATCGTTTTCTTCTCTGGTACTGCACCCCGTATAATTCTAGTCCAGCTAAAGGGTCATAAATATCAGGATTAACTGTTTCAGAAGTCTTTCCATCTTCGGTATCCGCCCCTCCTTGCATTCTATTCTTATGGACGAAGTCTCTATCCGTGCTAGACTGAGAATTTTCGTCTTCTTTTGTTTCAACTTCGGAAGAACTTTTCGAAATTTCCTCACTAGAGTCTTCCAGATTTTTATCAGTGGGAATATTCCAATGATTTCCATCTTCGATATTCTGAGTCTTCGTGTCTATCGATAAATTGATATTCATCTTTTCACCCCTCCTCCTACCATCATTTCCGATCTCGTTTATCTCATAGTACCTTGTATTTCTTGATGCAGTCTCCGAATACCTTTTTTATACAATTTCATGTATTAAAGCAGATCCTAACAACCAGTTTTAACAACTTTTCCCAAAAGTGTACCTGGGATGCTTTTTGGAGAACAATTTCTCGCCTTTTGCATGTTCCAAGGGGTCGTTGAAATTTCTCAAATCGACGTCATCCGGTTTCGAAAGGAACCTACGCCTAGTTCGGTGAGAATCGTAATTTTTGGAATATATGTTGAATCCAGGATCCACCTTCTCTTTGGCAGTCAAAAACGCACAAGTCTCGTCGCAAGAGGAGCTCGACGAATTTTTCTCTTCACCTCGCTTCCGGTTCCCAACTCTTCTATAAGTTTGTACCCGCCCCTTCGATTTACCCGATTTTAACATTCCAATTATTTTCCTCATTAATGACGGCCTTGAACCAAAATCACCGGAAATGCCCTCCTCCTATAAAAATTACGGTATTAATAATAAACTTGTTAAAAAATTAGAAGAAAATTATCAGTAGTTTCTTATTCTTGCGATATAAGATATCCAGATTAATTTATAATATTCTTATGCATGTTATACTAATTTCTTGTAATTTGTACAGAAAAAATGCCACGTTTAAACCAGAAAGAGTCTTACGTTCTTCCGGAGCCAAGGAACCTTGGAGAGGGCTTGGATAATTTTTTGAGTCCGGTTTTGTTTAACATGCTCCTTATTTTCACCGGAAACGAGTTTGCACGAGCTATCCTCGACTTCGACATGGACGACTTCCTCTTCGTCGACTTCCTCGCTGGAATCCGAGGTCCTTGTGGAGCCTGATGAACTGGAGGATTCATTGGTCGGACAAACGCATCTCTTTCGTTGTTTATCCCTTCCTGTTTTGGTTTTGAGCCTCCTACGGGCTCTGACGACAAAACAGGAAGTGGGACCTTCGCTGGATGATTCTTCCTCTTTTGCAAGTTGATTAAAGATTTGAATTGTGACGTCATCACGAATATTCTGAGCCTCGAGATCCCTGAAAGGCAGGCGCTTATGTACGGTATCCTCCCCTTCTTCCGGTGACTCTTCCTGGTAAGTATAGCTATACAAAGATTCGCTACTTCCAGTTGCTTCCTCGAAGCCTTTATCCGTTTGATTGGCTTCGTCCTTTAGCAAAACTTCATCATCCTCCTCTTCAGAACTCTTCTTCTTCGACTCCACGTCCTCCAACTTCTCGTCCCTCTTCTTCCTCTGCTCTCCTTCCTTGTCCTTACTTTCTCTCATCAACCTCTCCACCTTTCGAGCCAACTGATCGTCCGAGGAATCCCTCTCCTCACTCATGTCGGACAAATCCCCATACTCGATAGGCATCTTGCAAATAGTGCAAAGATTTCCAAGGTCAGCATAACACTGAAGACAATAAAACCCCAGACAATCTGGAGTGACACATTTCACATGGGTTTCCTCGCCAGGGCGTTGCACCATGCCACACATCAAACAACGATCCAACTTGTCGTCGAACATCCTGTGTAACAGCGGACAACACGCTGCCAGCCTCTGTTTGACCGTGACACCCTCTATTCGATCGCCCCCAGCCATGCCAAATTTACGACGAAGCTGCCTTCGGGCAAATTTCAAAAAACTTCCTCTGGATCTACGTAGATTTAAGACTCAATAGTTGTTCTAAGAAAATTGCTTATTTTTATTTTATCATTTATCGATAACTTACCTGATTATGTGGTTGTAGAGCCAGGTAGCTCTTTGCTTCGCCCTATCAGGATGGTAATAGGACATGACCACGTGCCTCAGTCTCAATCCGTAAGGTTCGAAGATCGCCATGAGCCAGCAAAGCACTATCAATGATACGATCTGCGTGTACCTATCGAAATCAGGTGGTATTGGATCTGGTAAACATGGTATCGAATCTATCTCCATGTCTTTGGCGTGGGGTGTGAACGCCTTTGCTATGCTACGATACAATTCTGCTAGGTATCCAGTACCAGAAACGTAAAGTCCTACTGAATTTGGTCGTTGAACCTATATTTTCCAAGAATTAGTTCTTATAACTCTAATAGTTTGGTTGAAAAAATTGAGAAAGCACGTCGAAGGTTGATATACTTTAGTTTCGAATCTGCCGTGGTACCTGATGGTACTGAGTATCCAATATAAACTGTAGTCAGCAAGCATGTGGATGCAAAGCTTAAAAGTTGCTAGAGCGAGAAAAACAGCTGATCTAGCCAATTTCACCTTTTCCATTCTCACTAAGGTCATGGAGGTCAAAGGTATGTATTTGTTACGCTCTCGACGGTTCAATGGTAAAACTGTCTCTTTGTCCTGGCGACATCTTATCAAGTCTATTGTTCGTAGATCCTCGGTTAAATATCTGTTATCGAATCTCTCGTTTGTTAGCCATTTATGGCGATAGTGAATAACTCTGCAAAGTATCAATGTTTTCATGGCAGGAATTATTAACCCTTTGTTGCTTGTTTACCTGAGTAGCATGAAAACGACGAAGAAGCTGGTGCCAAAACTCATCCAGTCAAAGACGGTTAAAAATTTGTCCGTTCTGGAACGAATTTCTGTTACAATCCCAGTCGATACTTCCTCCAAACTTTTGCTCTGATTTGTCTCGAAGTGAAACGAATGGGAAAATTGTATTTTCACGTAAAACATGGCTTTCATACGTTTTGTAAATTTCCTTATCTCTGGAAGAGCAGTTTGGGAATAAGTAAGAAAATAGTAGAAGAACTCGAAGAAGTTTACTTTTTCGCACAGTATCGACAATGGCATCGGCGACGTAGGATACAAGCATACAAATAAAGTCCAAGGGCTTTACAATGTAGCACAGTGCGCTAACTACATATGTGAGATTGCAAATGCCCCCAAAAAATGGTCCGAGTTTTGCTTTACAATCCGCTACAGCTCCTTCAAAAACCCTTTGGCATCTATCGAATGGAGTGCCTAACTTTTTGTTGCAAATATTTACAATACTGCCTAGCCACTCGAAAACGGATTTGATTACTCTTACTAAAAGAGAAAAGGTTACTTAGGTGAAACGGAAAATTATTTGCTAATAATAAGATATGTTGCTTACAAATACTGAGAACTACTCTCTTAATAGCAATAAGCGTTTGTTTGATTCTTTTCACGATCAACTTGACCGTTTTTATCACTTTTGTTATTGCCTCTTTCAAAGCATAGAACGGCTGCTTTATTAGGTCAACAACAGCCTTCACGGCGTCCTTTAATTGTTTCTGTAGAAAATAAATAAGAGTAATGAGGTCACCGGAATTGATTTGGCATATTCTCGCGTTTTCCTTAATAAACTACCTGCCCACATGCCAAAGATTCGGAAAGCACTCCTGTATTGTGCAGAGTGTTTTTAGCCGGCCCAGTGAGAGCTAAAATAAATGCGTAGGCCATCAAAGCTTGTCTACCCCTTTTAGAAAAAAATTGTGGCAACAGCAAAAACACGATACATCTGGAAAATACGCTTCATTGTTTTTGATGCATTTGCAACTCGCGATACCACATTTTTTTTCGTCGCAATGTTTTCTTACCGGACCCGATAAGAAAATGCGAGTCCAAGCGTTAAAATTATACCAAAAATCGAGCAAAGCAACGTTGCCGATTGCAATGTAAAATTCAACTGGAAGACAAAGAACATGAAGAACAAATACGTGAGGAAAATACCCCCGAGGAAACCTAGAAGGCTCTTAAAAATATAATTTTCGAAGGTTCCGTCCGTTCGAAGCATAACGGCTCTTCTGTGAAACCAAGAACCTTCTGGACATGTTGTGACTTTTCTCAAGAGCTCCTTTGTTTTTCTTTTGCATCTAAAAATATTTTGAAAGAAGGAATAAAAAGGAGACTCTTTTCTAGTTGAATATTCGACATACCGTAATTTTTGTCTTCGAAGTTTCTGCTGAAACGTATAATGAGGCTTGGCGCCTTCAGATATCTCAATCGACTTTAGTTTTTCATCTTCATAAATTAATCTAGCTTTTTCTAATTTGCGAGCCTTTAAAATCAGCTGGAAAAACGCCATTACTCAACTTTCTACATGAATACTGAAATAACCTCCTGATAAAGCCGACGAAAAATACTTCTTCTAACGCTTCTGAGTGAATTTGGTCAAATTTAGAAAAAATCAGCTTCTCATAGGATAATATAGGGGGTTTCCTGTTTTACCACAAAATGACTCCTCTCGGTAAAGAAGTTTCGCCGGGAAGGCAGGAAAATTTCTGAAAGATACAAAAAATCACAATTTTTTAAGCAACAGTGTGGCAGCAAACCGGTTTATTCCGAAATCCAATCTTCATATAACGGGGATCATCCGCCTGAGGACCAAGTATATATACTACACATACTTCCGTAGTTGAATATCGACATAAATACCGTTATAAATGAATCAATCGTCGAACGAGCCTTGTCCTTTTCTTTATGCAGTCTTCCATAAAAAAATCTATAAGAGCATTAATTTCGAGCAATGAACTGATTAATAAATAATAATCGTAGAGAATGAGTTGCTTAACGGAGAATTTGACTTTTATTAAACGAGAAAGAAATTCTGAATACGACTGTAGTCTATAGGGACATGAAAAGGGGGGAGGGTGAGTATGGATGGTTAGTCGGAGAGTCACAAGATGGCGACATAGGAGACTTTGGAGATTTTACTTTCAACTTTCGGACAAAAGAGAAGAGGGAGAGAACGACTGGCTTCCTCCGGACAAAAAAGGATGGGAGAGGATGGTGCGCGCGGCTTGTGTTAGAATCGCAAAGGTAAAATGGAGGGGCCAGGGGCGCCCAATCTAAACCGATAACGAACCAGCTGTAGCAGTGCCGTCGTATGACGTTTACGTGGAGGTGCGTGGAATCCGTATCCGGGAAAGTTTCACGTTTCCATGCAAAGGATATCACGAAGAAATAAGTGTCCTTGTATAATCAGGAGACTGTAGAGTCTCGCACCAAGTAGTAAAATATGTAATTGAATTACGCACATAGATATATGTTTACACACATTGTGGCAAATCATAAAAGTTAATAAAGAAAGGGAGATTGTGATTGTATTCTTGTATCTCTCGTCCTGATAAGGGAAGTACATTAAATGAGTTAAATGGGATACAGATATAAACATGCCATGACCTCGGTAGATGACAACCAGGATGTCTCGAAAATTTCGAGCTTATTGATAATCTGGCGCGTAGAGTGATCCGATGTTTCGGTCTAGCCGGTTCCATTAAGTTTACGAGTGCACCTGTGCATGTGTGTGTGCTTGTGGCTTGTGAGTGGTGTGTGAAAATAAGGATACCAAAGGATATCACTCGATTACAATGACTACTAGGGAGCTTTACGTCAAGGTAGAATACAAATATCTTTTTCGGCGCATTCCAAAAACGTTCCAATTCCCACTCGTCATTTCGTTGTTTTCATTTTCACGTAGCCAATCGATATTTCGCGCCTGCTAACCTAAATTCTGGATTACCGTGTGGCCCACTACTCCCGGACTGGGTCGGCGGGAATGATACGCCCGCCGGAAATGGGACAACTCGATTTCGCTATAGCGAAAGAACTTGCGCAGTAAGGGATTGACAAACGACGATAAATCTTATTCTATTACTGTCACGATCCAAATTCTAAATTATCTATGTGAGAATCACCTCTGCGAAATACCTACTGGCGCGAATCTCATCCAAAGCATCCATTGCAACCTTGATCTAAACTTTTTACAAAATATTTTATACCTAGCTCTGTACTAATTAAAAATAACAAATTGAATGGACAAACTCTCGCTGATATAATGAGTGTTCCAGCATCACGAATAACCTAGAAAAACCGTTCGCGAAACGGTCAAATTTCTGCGCTGTAGTTCAATTTTAGATTCTGCGCATAAATGTGACGGCTCTATAAACCTTTTTCGTTTATTTTGAAGCAGATTTTATTGTAATTATCCGTAATCACTTGGAACGAGAGCAAATGAGATTATACATTTTTTTAAAGGAATATACCTATATTATAGAGAAAATGTAAGCTAGTTGTTGCTCTTTTATGTTTGAAAGCCTAACAAAACTCGCATGAGATTGATTTTCTCTCAAGATGCACGGGTTGGTGGGTGAAACACAAAGGTGACACAAGAAGGTTCGATTTCTCCAGTGGAGATTCCCATTGATCCGAAAGCATTTGAGCATCTGGCAAAAGCATCGTATCTAATTTTTTATATCTTCAAGGAAAAGAATGATTCGTAAAATGGAACTATTTTGTTTCCAAGAAACGATTTGCAGAAATTTCTTATATTTTGCTATATTTCAAAGAAATTTCGATTTCTCGTCATGTATCGTTAATTAAATTAAGCGAAACTCTGTGGAGTGTTTTGATCGAACAATGTGACTCGTTCGCACGAGTAATTTGTAAATTGTGAAATTTGTATTGTAGCGTTGAGAAAGTCGGAAGTGTTGCGAGAAAATGTGTAATACGAGCGTGGTTGATCCTAACAGAGTTTGACTTGCGTCACAATAGGGTCAGGGAAGTTTGGGGGGCTCATCGTGGTATCCTACGAGATTCTCCGGAGTCTTTACATATTACTAGATCCCCTTTAAGGTTAACTTTCTATATTACTACCTGATTCGTAACTCTGATCAGGTGAACGCGTAGTTCCTCTAAGTTAATTTGAGATTCTATCATTCCAAGATCTGTACCAACGATAAATAATTTAATTAATACAAATATAGCAACGCTAACCAGAAGACGCATCGGTGTCTTGCGCCAGAGAGTCATAAAGGCAAGCTAGATCGATTGAGTCTGAAGATTGCCAAACGTTCGTCCTACATAAATCTTGTTCTTACAAAAATCAATATGGCGGCTGCAATAAGAAAAGATACGAAATATCAAGATAAGTAATTTCTTATCAAGACTGGTCTGAAAATAACGCTATGATATTAATTTATGGACGGTCGGTTATGTAAAACGCTAATAAGCAGTATACCTATCGGTACGAAGCTCTATCTATAGAAATGAAAATGTGTGTTACGGTCAACACAAGGTCTAACGGACTTGTAGGGTTATTTGTTTTTCCATTGAATTTCTGACATCAGGCTTTTTCAAGAGGCTACGTTTAACAAGACGAATCACCTTTTGCCAACAATTTCATTCCAAATACGTTATACTGTACTACTGTAGTACTATTACCAACGTGAAACTATCTTTACTCGGGAAGCTCTTGAAGTGCGGGGAGAACGACCTACTGGATGGAAGCGTTTTATACTTTCTTTTGTTTGGCGGAAGAGCTGCGCGAGGTGGCCGAATAAAGCAAAATATCTCAAAGTAATATAAAGTCTCAAACGGGAGAATCGCGCTGCGTTATCCCGAAAAGGAATATTGCCATCTCACTCTCGTGACTGTTATTGAAAGAGAGAAGGAAAGAAAAAACGCAAACTAAAGGCATAAAAATAGCAGAGCGAAATAAGGTTAACCGAAGAAAGGAAACTAAATTGGTGAAAGGAATGATCGATATTATGCTGAAGTTTTGCAATTGAGCTGGGCTTATCAATTCTTTTTTTGGCTTGTTGTGGTCGTAATAACACGTGTGAATATCTCATATGTGTATAAGTAAGGTTATCCTCGTTCGAAGGAGAGAGAGAGAGAACTGTGTTGCTCTCGCACGATTGGCCGTGGAACGTGATCGGCAGAGTCGCTTATGGCCAACTAGATCCCTTTCTCTCCCCATAGAAAAACAAAAACTCTCAAGATAGGTCATTCTCCTCTCTCGTGCCCTGTTCATCCAGCCCCAAGAGGATTCCTCCACAGGAATTCGACTCACTGAAATACGTTTTATGCACAGCAGAATTTATCTCCCATCTCATATATTACTAACACTACTCCTACAATAATAATGCTTAACCCTTGATACAGGGGCTTGCACATATACTTATACATTGAAATGCAAAAGATTAATACATTATCCGAATAAAAATTCGTGCATCAAAAGGTTAAAGACGACATTGCTGGTCGTGAAAAGCGTTTAGTCCTTTTGAAACAGCTTTAAAAATCAAGCATGTCAAGAAAATTATATTTTCGATGTCTCGATCACGTGTAGTTTACTTTTTATACGAGACGCGAGACTCCACCACTACGTCTCCTCCTGATCCACACTTGAGAAAAATTGCAATTTCTATTCTCCGGATTTATTTCTGCAATCTCCGTTAAATATTTATGCGGCGTTTAAGTTTCGCACAACCGTTGACGTTTTTCTAGTCATGAGAATTACAAGCATAAAATTGTGAATGGTTCGCGATATCTATCTGGTAGTCGTTGACGTAATTATCACACAAGTACAAAGTGATATTATAGTATTGAGGTTGCGCAAAATCGTTGTGGGAGTTTCGCGCATAATTTATCAATTTTCCTCG
This sequence comes from Prorops nasuta, assembly GCF_024137725.1. Lineage (NCBI taxonomy): Eukaryota > Metazoa > Arthropoda > Insecta > Hymenoptera > Bethylidae > Prorops > Prorops nasuta. The sequence goes on from NW_027116806.1 coordinate 4,734,775, forward strand.
CTTCTGGTGAAGGAAACATTTAATGCTAGAAAAAGAAACGAGCGAATAAATTGGATGAAGAAAATAGCGAGACAGAATAACTTTTGAGCTGTAAAAACATAAATTAGTAGACGCCTTAAAGGTATTTTTTTATAAATAGGAAAAATGACCAAGCTTTTTGCTCCTCAGACTCGCCAGCATCTTTTTAAAAAGAATTATTGATCCTTTTCGGTGACCGTAGAGAAGGATAGGAGAACGCGTATGGAGAACTTGACCCCGTTAGGTTGAAATGCGGGTTATATGCAATCCGCGTATAACGTGAAATATATCATTACAGTATACCTACTATATAGCGTTCGTGCAACGATCGATTTTGCTGCGCTTAGAAAAGCTTCAACCACAGCTTACACGAAGCTTAACAGGTCCATCTGCTTTATTTAATAAACACCACGTATTTTTCTCAAATAAATATATTTTTCACTTAAATTTTTTCCCGCCATCTTGTTTGTAACATTCGAAACTACAACGAGCCGATTCCTCGTTTTCCATCGATTCGACTCCTAAGATTTAAATGTAAATGTATTATTTCGTTTGAAGGAGAGATGTAGGGCCCCGGGTATCCTAACCTCTGAAACTATTTCCACGCTTCAGGTTTTGCACTATAATGCATAAGTGGATTAAAAGGCTCGGATTGCAGATCGCTGTTGTTCAAGCTTCCTGCTTCGCAGCCATCTTTCATTTTTGTTTGCGAAATAGGTAAAGCTGTTTGCAACCGAAGCCTAATTATTTCCCAACAACTGAATCAGTTCCGATGACTCACGAGTGGGATGGTCTCATCCTGATAAGATTATTATACTCCCACTTTTCAACTACGATTGCACGTTTATCTAATTAAACTGCGATTAAAAATAATTGAGATTTTTCCAGGTTGAAAATGTTTCATGACAAAAATTGGAAAGCCAGATGTAAGAAATGGAATAAAAAGAGACAGCTGGTTATTGGAGCAAACTAGATAAAACTACAATACGTGACAATTTATAAAACTCCCATGAAGCATGAATTTCTAACGTCAAGTGCTTCGGTATTGTTGAAAAGGAAAAGAGCACGAGTGTTTAACGAATAGTCGATACGGAATAAACTCGATGTACCGTTAGATTCCCATAGGAATTCTTCTCCACGACTCGTGATTGGACTTGGTGTTGTTCGTTGCTTCGAAGAACCCCGCTTTTAATGTATTTCGTATCTCGAGTCGAATCATAAAAAAGTTTGTTTACATTATCGTCAACTCTTCTATTTAATTCCGATATTCGATACAACGTTTGGTAAACTATCACACACAATCTACACAAAGAAGCTACTCGGAAACGACGAGCGAGCGAGTTCATTGTTTACTTTTTTTTCTTCACTTTTCGCGAAAAGTGCGAGTCAGTAAAAGACGTGGAATTTTTTGCAGCGAAATATAAAGACAGCCACGTAAACAAAACTCGGGCTGTGTCAAGAGAGACATCCACAGCTGTATTTTCTTTGAAACGGACGAGGAGGAAAGGTGACAGAAGCCGTAGATCGGTGGTTGTTGAGCATAACAAATAAAATACAAGTGCTGGGGGTTCCACGTAGCATCGACACTCCTCTCCCACCCTATCCTCCCTTGCTTCCAATAATTTATCAAACTATTTCGAGTATTTAAGAAAATAGAAGAAAAGATTCCATGTATTTTAGCCAGTTTATCCATAAATTAGCACTCGAGCACAAACTTTATTCAGAATTTTCAAAGTTGCGCTCGACTTGGTATATTTTCCGCCACCCCCGCACGATGGAGGAATTCCGTCGTGGGAACCGTGAGAGTGATACTTTTTGTTTTATTCCGCGTGCACGAGTGACTCGTGATAATGACTACAGTTGCTCGACCGCAGATATAACGTAGAAAGCATGGGAACCAATCTCTGGCCATTCCACCTCCGCGAGAATGCCTCAGCGCCTTGGAAATACCGATAAATAAAGCCATAAGTTGCTGCTAAATCCCTCCGCGAGTCACTGGCTTCGCCGTTAATGCGAAAATTAATTAACGCGATTCACGAATGAAAGGCTGGCGCAAAAAGGAAAATTTAAACTCGATTTTTAGAAAAACCCAGCGTATTTTCTTTCTTTGTTGAGAGAAAGGAACGAAATCTAAATAATTATGATTGAAATGAGGGAAATAAAAAGTTGAATGACGCAATTGGAAATTGGACAGATTTTGTTGGGAGGCTTAGATTAATCCAATTTCTATTATCTTTCGCTCGATCTTCCCAGTAAGCTATTGTTTACAGTCTCACTTTCCTCGATCAGCGAGATAATGCATAATGCTCGCTTCCACTCGCGTTACGTTGACTGATCGCACTTGCATAATCAATGAAAACTTTCGCCGAACGTGATCTTCGCGCAAACCGATGATTGATTCCAAGTCGAGAAAAAAATGCTGTCTTTCTCTGTTTACAAATTCTTGCTGCAGCGATTAAGGTAAACAATGATGAAATTCGGATCGAGCGCGAATGTTTCCGTACAATTTTGCAGAGCGGGCCACTGAAAAGAGCAAAATAATAACAAAGAAGAAATCTGTCTGTACGTTTTACCAAGAACAAGCATAAACAATTCAGAAATAAAGGCAAACATTTTTGTCGACCATCGCGGAGAGTTTAAGGAATACAAAGGTCAAGTTAATGACCGATGTAATTGAATCTTTGTTTTTTTCTCTATTTTTTGAGGTCAAGACTCGGAAATTCTTTGGTCATCGGTCACGCCGAGTTGCACGGGTGGCAATTCGTCGTTTCTACTTTGTTAGAGCGCGAAAGTCTATTGAGTATTATCAGGGAACCGTTAAACCAGCTCTCGAACTCTTGTTCGTGACTCTCTTACCTTCCAGTATGCTCAAGTGTACATATATATGTATATACAGAACATGACGTATATACCTGGAAAATGTCAAGTATAGACAACGCGAGTTATTAAGACACGCAGAAACCGCAAAGGGACATTTGAGAAGCAGTAAACCACCCGCCATTACTTTCCACAATTACTTGTAAATTCTGATCTGATAAATGTTGACCAAACTCTGGATTATTTACAGCCAGTTCTAGGAAAATTATTCAAGTTACACCAGATAGCAAAATGTACCTCGTAGCATAATAAATATTCGGCCAAATTGCTCTGGCACCATTTTCTGTCCCCCCCCCCCCCCCTCCTCCTTTTTTTGCTTTCTCCCTCCTACCTCTTCACTCCCATGTTAAGTTTTAAATTGCACACTTTACACGAGTTTCCATATAAATATTCACTCGAAAGTGAGAGTGGATTTCGACCAGACGCCGTTTTACTTTAACAATGAACATCTCGTATGATTTACGAATATAGCAATGATAATGAAACCGCAGGACGACTATGGCGAGCGTGCTGTTACATATTAATAGCGTTTTACCTCATGATTAACAAATTAATGAAACGGACGCTTTAAGACCAGCACGGCCAATTAAACGCACTTAGAAAGCAATGAAAACTACTACGAACCCCTTTGTTGCGGACTCTCAACCGTGTCGAAATTTACACAATCCTTTATTTCCTAGCTTCAATCAATTTCCATGAAATCCTCGGTTCTCCAGTTTTCTGCTAAAGCAACCGGAAAATTCGGGGTTCTACAACGTCGGAAATTCGGAGCTTTAGAAAATTATGAAGAATTCCTTCCGAAATTCTTTGGACAAATTTGAAAAGAATATATCGTATAACTTGAGGAAGAAGAAAAAAAATTATTGCTAATATATATTATATGACATAAAATTGCTGCTATGAATAACTCCTTATCTTTCTCCATTAATTTTCCTCTTATCACACTCATTTAATGTTGACTTATTATTCCAAGTAACAGCTGATACTTTATTGTTGGTATATAGGAATTAGTATAATGAAAGTAAATTTTGTTTTTTTTTTCATAATAGCAAATGTGTAAAATAGGTATTTGTGATTTCAGGACAGCAGGGTGTGGGTGCCTCATCCAGACAAAATCTGGCAGAGCGCCGTTCTACTGGAGGATTACAAGTTGAATCAGCCAACGTTGAAGGTTTTCACCGAGGAAAGCAGAGAAACCAGATGTTTGGACATCAAATCTGATTCGGATCTTCCACCACTGAGAAACCCGGATATCCTGATTGGGGAGAACAATCTGACGTCACTGTCGTTCCTCCACGAGCCAGCCGTTCTCTACAACCTACAAATTAGGTTTCAACGACACTGCATTTACACGTACTGTGGAATCGTCCTGGTCGCTTTCAATCCTTACAACGAATTACCCATTTATGGAAATGACACTATTTGGGCCTACCGAGGCCAAGCCATGGGTGACTTGGAGCCACACATCTTCGCTGTGGCTGAGGAAGCCTACACGAAGCTCGAAAGGTTTCTTATTATTCTTATTTCAACCCTAGAAAATTTTGATGCTGCGGAAAAATTAATCTCACCGATGACAACAAATTTCAGGGAAGGCCATGATCAGTCCATTATAGTCTCAGGCGAATCTGGCGCCGGCAAAACGGTCTCTGCCAAATATGCCATGCGATATTTTGCAACCGTCGGTGGTTCCGCTACCGAGACCCAAGTGGAGAAAAAGGTCCTGGCATCCTCGCCCATCATGGAAGCAATTGGTAACGCCAAGACCACCAGGAACGATAATTCTTCAAGATTTGGCAAATTTATTCAGATCCACTTCAACAAGAACTACAATATCACTGGTGCCAGTATGAGAACCTATCTACTGGAGAAATCCAGAGTCGTTTTTCAGGTATTGATAAAATTTGAGTTTTGTGATTTTTTAAACGTATATTTTGTGTCGGACGTAGTATTAAACTTATGTCATTGTTTTAGGCCAACGAGGAAAGGAATTATCACATATTCTATCAAATGTGCTCTGCGGTGGATAGGTTTCCACATTTGCACTTGAGCTACCAGGATGAGTTTCATTATTTGAACCAAGGGAACAATCCACAGATTGATGGGGTCGACGATCTAGAGTATTTCGATGAGACAATCAGCGCTTTAACCATGCTGGGCTTCACCTCCAAACAACAGGATGACATGTTACGAATTTTAGCTGCCATATTACATCTTGGAAACGTTAACATCTGCACTTATCAGACCAGTGGAAACGACGTTGATACTGAAGCTAGTTATATATCGGTAAATCACGTAGCTTTGTTAAGATATTGTTCAATGGTACAGTATTGGACTTGTTGATAGTTACTGTAAAAATGTAACAAGTAAACTTTTCTCTTATGCTAACTTGTTACATTTGGGCAATAAGTCTATTTTAAGTAAGCATGGATGATGACAATTCAAAGTTTTTATTTACAATTTTCAGCCAAGTGATAAACATCTGCTAATAATCTCAGAATTGTTAGGGACGGATGTAAATATTATGAGAAAATGGCTGTGCCATAGGAAGATAGTATCAACGCATGAAGTTTTTCTCAAACCGATGAACGTGGATCAGGCTATTGGAGCCCGAGATGCTTTGGCTAAGCACATTTATGCAGAGCTCTTCAATTGGATAGTATCCGGAATTAATGCTTCCCTGCAATCACAAGTGAAGGCCCAATACTTCATCGGGGTCCTCGACATCTACGGTTTCGAGACCTTCGAGATCAATTCCTTCGAGCAGTTCTGTATTAATTACGCCAATGAAAAGTTGCAGCAACAATTCAATCAACACGTCTTCAAATTGGAACAAGAGGAATACTTGAAGGAAGAGATAGAATGGACTTTTATCGATTTTTACGATAATCAACCTTGTATAGATCTCATAGAGACCAAACTGGGCATCCTCGACTTGCTAGACGAAGAGTGTCGGGTAAATAAAAAATTAGATAAAATACCGAAGCGAGCGATTACTTGATTGTTTAACTTAGCCTTTGATTGTCTTAGATGCCCAAAGGCTCGGATAGCTCATGGGCTGAGAAATTGTATGCAAAATGTACGAAATCCAAGCACTTCGAAAAGCCAAGATTCGGCACTTCCGCTTTTCTCATTATTCATTTTGCTGATCGTGTTCAATACGAAACGGTGGGCTTCCTGGAAAAGAACAGAGATACTGTGATAGAGGAACAGATCGATGTACTGAGGTCCAGCGAAGTAAGTTTATCAATTAATTGATCCATTAATTAACTAATATTAAAAAGTGGGAGAAATGTTAATCTTTCTTTTTTATTCAGAATAAATTATTGAAAAAGTTATTCCGTGAAGAAGAAACTAAGCTCGTAGTGCCAAATGCAAGGATTAAGGTATCTGCTCAAAAGCCGGTACAAAGTAATCCAAAGCAGAATAAGAAAACGGTAAGAGGAACCAGTGATTTCCCGCTTTTCCCATTCAAAATAACCAACCTCGTAGAACTTCATTCTATATTCTTCTTTTTTTTTTAATCTGTCAAACTTTAAAAAATGATAAATTTGTTGTGATCTGTAGAAAAAAAAAATTAAAAAAAATAATGCGTTTCTTCTATAATAATAAATTGATCGAGTTAATTAGAAAGAATGGACTTTTTAAAAAATCTTAATTTTTGGCAGGTCGGTTCTCAATTCCGAGACTCTCTCAATATGCTAATGTCAACCTTGAACGAAACTACGCCACATTACGTAAGATGCATCAAACCGAACGATACAAAAGAATCCTTCGAGTATAACCCAATTCGGGCGGTGCAGCAATTACGAGCTTGTGGAGTACTCGAGACCATCAGGATCTCCGCCGCGGGCTTCCCGAGTCAACGCACTTATGCAGATTTCTTCCAGAGATTTAGGAGTCTCTGCAAGTTCAAGGACATTAATAGAAATGATCTCAAAGAGACGTGTCGTCGAATATTGCAAAGGTCATTTACGAATCTATCCTATCTGATATAACAGTGGGCCATGCGAAAAGTAAAATATATTCAAATGAGTCTCATCACCCATATGTTGTACAATTGTTTTTTATATTTTTTCAAGTCCACTGTTATTATTATTGATAGCTTATTTGTGGTTTAGAATAAAGTTTGACTTGCGAATGTTTGTATCACAGATATCTCAACGATGAAGACAAATATAAATTTGGTAAGACAAAAGTGCTGTTCCGAGCAGGCCAAGTAGCTTACCTGGAGAAACTGCGAGGAGAAAAGCAAAGAGATGCATGTATAATGATGCAGAAAATGGTGCGCGGTTTTATCTGCCGCAAAAGATATCAGAAGATTCGTAAGGCAGCTCTGGGCCTACAGAAACATGGCAGAGGTTACATAGCCAGAAAGAAAGCGCAAGCCATCAGGAGAGAAAGGGCTGCTGTGAAGATTCAGGCGAGAGTGAAGGGTTGGCTGCAAAGGAAGCAATTCCTGCAGATCAGAAAAGCTATTTTAGGCATCCAGACTTACAGCAGGGGGAAGATGGCTCGCGAGAGGTTCGCTGCTATGAGGGATACCGCAGCGGTCATTGTTATTCAAAGATTTGCCAGAGGCTACCTTGTCAGAAGTGCTTGCAAGAAGAAGCTCAGAAACATCATCATCGTTCAGTCCTGTATCAGAAAATACCTGGCCAAACGAGTGTTTAAGAGACTGAAGGCCGAAGCGAGGAGCGTCGAGCACGTGAAATCCCTGAACAAAGGCCTCGAGATGAAGATCATTACTCTTCAACAAAAGATCAATGAAATGGTAAAACCGGAAGCATTTCGATGTTATTATTATATTATTTTCCATTTGGTTTTAGATGTTTGCCCAAATTGCTGGAATTAATTATTATTTTTTCTCTTCGTTGTATACTAACTATTCGCGTCATCGATGATGTCCTTCCAGGCAAAGGAAAGTCAGCACTTGAAAATTGTTCAAAATGAAGTTTTTGAGTTGAAAGCCAAGCTGGAAGGATATAAGTCGGTCGATGCTGAGAATAAAAGATTGGCAGCACTCGTCAAGGAGAAGGAGAAAATTGTGGAGCAAATGAAGGAGGTTATTGTTAAAGAGAAGGAAGAGAAATTGGATCTCTTACATGTTAGTACAGCTGTTTTATTAATTTGTTCCTTCGTCGCTTCTCCTATTCTTCCTTCTTTTAAATAACCGATTGCTTTTTACAGGATAAAGAAAAGAGCATGTCCAAGAAAACAATGGAAATTAAGAGGCTACAGGAAGAAACCGAGAAGGTCAAAAAAGAACTGTCTATGGCAAATGAAAAATTGAGAACCAATTTAAGAGGAGCTGATGAAAATCTGAGGCACAGATTGGAGCAAGAAAAAGAAATATTGCTCCTTGATCAGGATCAGGATCGCGGAGCCTATCAGCGTCTACTAAAGGATTATCACGATCTGGAACAGCATGCGGAAATGTTGGAGCAAAAACTAGTTGCAGCTCTGCAAGCACCTGGACATTCTCGGTCCTTGAGCAATGCATCTAGCGGAAGTGGACAAGTAACCACTACTGAACTTCCTCAGGATGATGCTAATATTGTAATTATTTTTTTTTTAATTCTAAGTAATTTTTGCTAAAAAATGTCTAACGACCATTCATTTGAAAATTTTCTCACTTTCAAGGACTTTGGTTATGGCTCTGTAAGGTCTACTGCTTCTTCGTCAACACCGTACTCACGCGTGGAGACGATAGACTGGAACCAGCAACGTACTGATAGTCCACCTGATCGAGAAGTCCAATCTACGAATGGACCAACACATGCACCAGTAGACATTGGCCTTGTCTTAAAATTGCAGCAAAAATTGAAAGATTTGGAAAAAGAAAATGGAAGATTAAATCGACTCGTGGAAAATCTAGAAAAAGATAGTCCCGAGGATAGTTCGAGAACACAGGACAGTTTTAGGGTGATTAATAATTTATCAAATATTTTACCTTTAATAAAAAAAGCTATGATTAAATTCTCTACTCACATCGAATATTTATTAGCTTCAAGAACTAGAAATGGAGAATGCTCAGCTGAAGAAGGATTTAGGATCGCTAAGGAAAACAGTGATTGAGGCAGATTCCACGGCAGCGAAACAAAATATTATGGGTAAATTCATGTCTCGTCTATTTTTATATATTATTAATCATTTTGTGGACTTTTTTTTATCATTGTTTCTTTTTAGCACAAAATAAATAACATTATAAACCACGCTCACATGTCTTTCTGCTTTTTTTTCTCTCGCTTTTCTTTACTATTCATTTCTAACCATGCTTTTACATCATTCATTTCCAAAATCTCTTGAATTGACTTTTCCTAAACAAGTTAATTCGTCTTGGCTGAATTTTAAATGGAAAAATGCTGATTTTAAACATATTTTATCGTTGATAAATTGAATGAAAAATCAGAGGATTTGGTGGATCTAAATTACTTGTTTTACATATACATTACATTTTTCGTAGCACAATTCGATGCATTACAAGAAGAGCTAGAAAGGAGGAGAGAGGAATGCATTCAGCTTCACAGTGTTCTGGCAGATCATACTAGAAGAATAAAAAATATGGGTTCCAATTATGGTAAAGATGTGGATATTATCAATGAAGATGGCGAATTGGTGTTAGCCTTTGAAGCACAGAAGAAGATCAATAGGTAAATAATCCAGCTAATCGAAAAAAAATTATAATACTGTTGCTAAATTAGAGTCTAGTCTAATCATGATTTGTCCTTTATGCGTGCACGTCCATATTCAGTAGTCTTAAAAAGAGAAAGGCATCCAGAGAGTGAGTTCAGTAGATGTTGTTACCTTGATGTTCCAATTTTTTTTTATTCTTCATCCCTTAGAAATATATTTTTTTTCTTCATTCTAGATTTCTAATCAATTTAAAATTGTAACTATTAAGATGATATATGATACATTTTTTGTTGTGTTGTTTTTTAAGACAATTGGAAGATGAACTGCAAACCAAGCAGAACAACTGGAATGCCCAGAAAGATGAATGGCGGGCTGAAATCGATAGACTGATGGACGAAGTTCAAAGACAACAGAAATTGTTGTCCATCGACTTGAGCAAATCTCCTCAATCTCAAACCGAAGCTTATATGCAGTACGAAATCACTAGATTAACATCTGAAAATCTGGTATGCAATTGAAAAATATAATTGTCCATGCATATACAGATCATACAATATATTCTTTTATTAAATGAATATTCACTGAATAGGATCTGCAAGAGAAATACGACGGGGCAGCTGAGGACTGCCGTAAATTAAGGAAACAACTGAAGCTGCTGGCGAAACGATTGAGAGATGCTGGCTGTGAGTAATTCTTTATCAGAAATTTTGTTGATTGAATTATACGAAAATATTAATAATGCTCGAATAAAAGAAGTAATTGTTAGGAAAGCTTAGTATTGAATACAAGTATTTGCTTTTATTGCTTGCATAGACGAGGGAGAAGATACTAAGGAATTTAAGGAATATAAGGATCGCCCTGTGTATATAGTTAAGGGTGGCGGTGAGTGTATGGTCTGTGTGTGACCAATATTCGTTGTTTACACACTTTTTGATCCATCCAAAGACCAAAACTCACTTTGACTGAATATTGTTTTTACTTCACGTTTACACTTACCCTCAGCTTGGCATAAACTATTTTTCTTTGTTTTATATACTACTTTTATAAAATTAATTAGTTTTCACTAATTGCCTTAATTCGACATTTTTTTATATAGTAATAGACAGCATGGAGTCATTCAATAATTCTTCCGGGGTGTCGTCAAATGATTCCACTGAAGGAAATTTGCCTCTTATCAGGAAAAAGGAAAGAGAATTCGAAGGAATGTTTGAATTCAAAAAGGAAGAAGTCACGATTGTGATTAGACATTTAGTCATAGGTAAAACTATTATTAAAATAGTTTAAATATGATTGTTTTAAAATTATATATTTCAATTTGTAAGGCATGATCTAAACATCAATTTTTTTTCAGAACTAAAGCCCAGAGTCGCAGTTACGTTGCTACCAGGGTTACCAGCATATATTTTGTTCATGTGTGTAAGGCACACAGATTATATAAACGATGACGATAAAGTGCGTTCTTTGCTCACGGGTTATTTGAATGCCGTAAAAAATGTGGTGAAAAAACGAGGTGATTTTGACTCAAGCGTTTTGTGGTTAAGCAATACGCTAAGGTTGCTGCACAACCTGAAGCAATATTCGGGAGACAAGCCTTTTCAGATAGGAAATACACCCAGACAAAATGAGCAATGTCTGAAGAACTTTGATCTCAGCGAGTATCGAGTCGTATTGGGCAATATTGCGCATTGGATATTTAACAATATTGTCACAAAGCTTAAAGAGCACATACAAGCTCTCACCGTACCAGCTTTACTAGAACACGAAGCTATCAGTGGACTCAATTCCAACAAATCAGGAAGACCAAGATCATCTTCGGTAGGCGAAGAGCCCGAATCGACCCAGCAGAAACTTGATAAACTTTTGGACGAGCTTAGTCAAGTACACAAAACTTTACAGTACCACGGAGTGGATCCTGAAATTATTGCTCAGCTCTTCAAACAATTGTTCTATTTCATGTGTGCCAGTGCATTGAACAACTTGCTGCTGAGAAATGAACTTTGTCATTGGACCAAAGGGATGCAGATTAGGTACAAATTTTAATCAATATTTTTCTTAGAATAACATTTGTACCGGATTCCCTCGATTTCTACGTAACTTTTATTTTGACAGCAAAAAAGATTCACTGAACGATAAATACTTTACTTACAGATATAATTTAAGTCACTTGGAGCAATGGAGTAGAGACAGGAATCTTGCATTGGCAGCCGATGCTCTTCAACCAATCATTCAAGCTGCTCAGTTATTACAAGCTAGAAAAACTGATGAGGATGTTGAATCAATCTGCGATATGTGCAATAAACTTACGGCAAATCAGATAGTTAAAATCTTAAATCTTTATACACCTGCTGATGATTACGAGACCAGAGTACCAGTTTCGTTCATCCGAAAAGTACAAGCCAAGTTGACTGAGCGTGGAGAAACTAACGAGCAGGTAAAGATTGTTTAATTTACATGATGATGAAAAGAAGTAACAGACTAATTTAATGTATTTTTTAGTTATTAATGGATCTCAAATACTCGTATACCATACGTTTCCCATTTAACCCATCGAACATCCGATTGGAAGACATTGAAATTCCAGACGTGTTGGACTTGCCGATGCTTAAGAAAGTGTGAAAAATTATACGAGTGATTAGCAACCCATATAATTCCAATTTACATAAGTTTTAGTCAATAACCGAATTTGCTTAGCCTATTTATTGGTTGATTTAGCGATGCAGAAATTATGTAGATTAGCTTGAATCGCATCCCAGAAAAGCCATCGTTATCACGTTTTATACACACACAACACATACACATACACATATATATAGTATAAAAATTGTATACATATTTAGAGTTTTTTTTACTCTTGGGTAATTGGTATTCCCAAATCCAGTATTTATATATGATTGGCACACCTTACCCCAAATTATGACGCAATTTATTAGAACATTTGTTTTCGATCGCGATTAATTGTTATCAGCACTTAAAAAGTAAGTGACGAACGAAGATAATTATGGTAGAAATTGTAAGCACTGGTCAGGAGAGTCAACTGCGATTTGATTGTTCATGTAAGAATCGTAAAAAGCCATCCATTGTTTTAAGACTCGTTTCATTGACTTCCATCGTTAACTTGGTAATCGTTTTAGTGGCCTTCGTCGAAAGAAAATATCTGCATTGCCATGTAGAGAAATTGTATTTTAATGTATTTATCGTGTAAAAATGAGAAAATTGAAGAGAGATATAAATATTGTGTTGTTGGGATAGATTGTATATTTTGTGATACGCTAAGAGCCGTTATGACTTTGGGTCTGTCGTGGATCCGGAAGAAGGCAAACCAGAGTGTGATATAGAGAAAATGATAAGAGAGAGAATTTAAGCAAGAGTGAGAAGCGAAAGAAAATTATAGATATGTTATTGTTATATTATAATTTACGAATATGTACAAATTACTGTAATCTGTGCCATTTTAGAGAAAAAATGGAAGTTGGACACACTGAAAATTCTATATAATATATTTTTGTTTTCGGTTTCAATATACAGCTCCTCATTTTTTCATGAAAGTACAATCTATTATTGTCCCGTTTTCCAAATAGAACCGGTTTCCATAAATGACTCGATGTGAAAAATCTATTTGTTCCTATAATAAATAACAAACGCAAGTAAAAAAGGGAAAACTATAAATTCTTCCTAATCATTTAGGCAATCGTGCGATTAAGCCAAGAATATGTAGCATTATACAAAAGTCTCGTATTTATTGATTCAATTAATAAAGCTTATATATATATATATATATATATATATATATATATACAAATGAATTAAACGATTCGAATAATTTTCACTATTATTTTATTACCAAATTAACATATATTATTCAAAGCGTTTAAAGTACGAATCGGACTTACGTAACATCAGTTAGAAATGTGAATAAAGCGTGAAAATAAGGATCCGTGGCATTTTTAATCAAAGATATCTTAAGTAATAATTTAAAAAATAGCAAAAGCTAAGAGTATGAAGTTCATTAGGCTTTATTCATGGGCATCGCTGGGTGACCGAATATCGTCGATTTTTAATACCATTTTCACCAATTGTGTAGCCAAGAGAATTTGCTGTTTTTTGCTCGTTAAAGTTTCAATGACATTCTGAACTTTCATGTCTGAAACAGAAATAATCATGAAATTGTTAATATTAAAAAGTAATTTTTTCGTTTAAATATCACTGATAATAAATACCTGCAGTTCCACGATTTAGGCAGTCAATGCCAAGTGCTGGATTCTTTTCAACTAACTGTCTCGCCTTGATTTCTGCAATAGTGTCCACTGAAGACAATCCAGAATTTTCTGCCAAGGCCATTGGAACTGCTTCGAGTGCTTCAGCGAATGCTCGGAAAGCATATTGCTCCAAAGTTCCGATCTTATCAGCCTTAGCTGCACATTCCAAGGAACAGGAAATTTCAGCTGCTCCACCTCCATAAATGATCTTTGAGTCCTTCACTACATTTCTCACTGTACAAAGTGCATCGTGAATGGCCCGTTTTGCTTCTTCAATAATCTATTAAAAATATTAATGTTTAAATAACTAAGAGAATGTTTTAAAAGAATTATTTTAAGTAACATTATTGAAAATTGATTGTAGCATTTCCAAATGAAGTCCAATTTTAAACTGAACGATTAGAATCAAAAATGCATTTTAATTTTGCAAGGTGTCTGGTCAGTTGGTGCATTAAATTGGCACGACTGGAATTCTCCTTGCACGTTATAGAATTCTTTTCACTTACCATTTTATTGCCACCTCTAATAAAGATTGTGACTGCTTTGGAGTTTTTGCACTCCTCAATGACCAACATCTTGTCTTTTGTAGTACCAAAAGATAATTCTCTTACAACACCAGCAAATCCAAGTTTATCTGGAGATAGCTCTTCGAAACGTGGAACGATGCGGCCACCAGTAGCAATGGCGATGAGCTAAAAATATTGATTATATCTTTAAGAAATTTTATTTGATACAGAGAATAAAAGCTAATTTCTGAAAAATTATAAGCCTTCAGCTCTCATAATCTTATGGTCATTGGAGCCACTGTAATCAACCAGTTATTTCACAAGTTATTATAAAGGAACAATGATATTTCTAAAAGTTAAAGAAAACTTAAGGAAACAATTTGGTCAATTAAATTAAGTTGCAAAATTACTAGTCTCTTACCCTCCTCTATTGCATTTTGTCATCATTAGGCATATTACAATTAAATTGCAATACAAACTTTGTTTATTAACTTACTTCAATTTCTGGTCCACCCACCCATCTCACTGCTGGCAGTTTATTTTGCAATAATAAATGGTTAGCTTCATCATCGAAACCCCATTGACATATTGCTAGAGTAGCTCCAGCTTCCTTTACCTTCTTTACCATTTCAATGAATTTTTCTTGTTCATATTCACGTAATGCTTTGTAATCTTCAACTGACTTAACATCCAGCTTATGCTTGGTTTTTGGTTTAGGTGGTTCAAATGGACAAGTTAAAATGGCTAATTTTACATTTTCCAACCTCTGAAATTTGTTGTAAATTAATTATACTGAGCTAAAAAAGCAAAATATTTTGTAATAATTTATCTACAACTTACCTTTGGCATCTGAGGATGGCTAAAATCTTTGTCAACAACCACACCTTTAACTAGCATGGTATCTTCAAGCCTACCACCAACTTTACCTTCAACTTTGATAAGCTCAAAGTTTACATCATTGTTTTCTTTATCTAGAACTGCTAACACAGCTTTAACTGCAATTTCTGCCATTTGTCTATGACACTTGTTAATGCTATAACATGAATAAAAAAACAATTAATATTATTAGAGAACAAAAAATTTAATTGTAAATTTATGCTTTTAAAGATAATTACATTTTAGAACCTAGAGTAGTTTTGGCTATTTCAATATAGGGCTCTAGGTTGGAGTCACTACCATGAAAGGTATCTGTAATTGTTTCCAAATGCTCAATGGCGCACTTTGCAGCTAATTCAAACCCATCAGCTATTCTTATTGGATGGATTCCTTTATCCAGCAATTGCTCAGCTTGTTCCATTAAAGCACCAGCTAGTACAACAACTCCAGTTGTACCATCCCCAATTTCATCATCTTGAGATTGAGAAAGTTGAACCATGAGTTTTGCAATCTCATGGTCAACATCCATATTTTTCAATATAGTAGCTCCATCATTTGTCACTGTGACATCACCATCACTGCTTACCATCAGCTTATCCAAGCCTTTGGGTCCCAGAGAGGTTCTGAGAATATTTGCCACATTGCGTGCAGCCAGAATATGAGACTAAAATTTAATAAAATTTTTTTTTTTAATCAGCACTTAGGTTTCGAAATAACTATGAAAATTAAACAAAGAAAAAATGTTTTAAATTTTCTATACGAAAAAATAATAGTATTTTCAAACACAAGAATCTTCATGCTTTCCATCCTTGTATGGTCAAAAAATGAGCACTCCATGAAATCATCAGTTTAAATTATTTGCCATATATTTTAAAATTCTTTTTGCCATAAAGTAATATAAAGCTTTTGCGTGTAATATTAAGCCCTAAGATATATATGTATATATATATAAGCAGATTTGAGAAAATGAAGTTGTAAATGAGAAAAATTGGAGCCGCCATTTGTACTATCACGTGGCGAACATAAATGAAACGTATATTTCAGTGAATTAAAGAATTTACATAAAAATAATTTGTGAAAAACTTATGTAACGTGGAAATATATCTGGCAGTTGAAATGAATTATTTAATAGATGTAAGATAATTATAGATTCGGACTTACCTTAATCGCATCTTGACCGGTCAGGCGTTTCTGCCTCTCCTGATCCCGCAGGATGATAAATGGCCGACCGTATTCATCAAAAGCCACGGTCCCGGGTAGGGTTGCCATCTGTCCTCTTTTCCCCCGACACTGACCTCTTTTATTGACCTTACGGGAGCGTCCGGGAGGATTTTTAAATCGTCCGAAAAAGTTATTTTTTTCTAACTCGTTATTATCCGTAAAAGACTGATCAATAAATATTATTGGAAAATCGGAGATGTGTCGTGACGAGCGGTCCGGGTGGGTCCGGGACTGGCTTCAGGCTTTACTCTCGGGTTGAGTTGGACCGCGGGGGTATGTACTGAGTACTCTCCGGCTGCGTTCGTTTATTAGCTGCGAGTACTAAAACCCTACAATGTATGTCACGTAAAATATAGGTTTTCAGTATACTGGCAGACGACCCCAAGTTTACTAGACGTTTTAGGTTATGTATTTTGGCGGCAAAATTTGCAATATGGTGGAAAATGTAGAAAGAGAGTTATGTCAAAACTAAAATAAAAATATATAATTTAAGAATAATTATTTACGTTAAGTTTCTAATAAATAAGCTCTTTTTAAGTATTAAACATTAGAAATGGAGTATAAAGTCCGTCGTCGTTATAAAGTAAATGCAGAAATTGATTCTCTTAAAGAGATTTATCCATTTGATTTGCAATTTTATGAAACACCACCAACAGGTGAAAAACTTGCATTAATTGAATTTCAACAAGCAGGCTTGGACAGGCTAAAAGGTGTGTTTTATTTAAACATAAAATTCTATAAAATATTATTACTTAATTACCAATGTTTTTCCATGTGTAAACTGCAGCACTTCAATTGGTAGAATGTGTTTTTATACGATCAGATTTACCAAATATTGAAGCTCGCAAAGATGCTCTACTTACAGCTTTTAAAAAAGATGGCATAAAGTTTATGGCACATTTATTGCTTGGAAAAGGATGTACGTCTAACGAAGATACAGATATTCAAGCTAGAAAAAAAGATCGATTATCTCATCATATTCTTAGAATGGCTTATGCACTAGATCCAGATCAACAGAAATGGTTTATAACACAGGAGACAAAGTTGTTTAAATTAAGGTTTTCTTCACTAAGCAAAGAGGGTATTGAATACTTACTTAATACAAGTGAAATTAAGTGCACATCTGTAAGTTAGATTTTATTATAAGGTATAATTATACAAAATTGCAATAATATTAATTAAACAATTATTTTTTATAGGTTTCTCAAGAAGAAAAAGAAAATTTAAAGGAAGATTTGTATTTGTCTACAGCAAGGGTAATGTCAATTGACACAACAGATTTTTATAAGGTTCCATTTATAAAAGTGTTGGATTTAATAAGAAAAAGAATGGTATTACTAAAAGATGGCGTAACTTATGTTCCTCAAATTGAGCTGTCTTCAGTATTTACATCACACTTTAAAAAAAATTTATTGACAGGCTTACAGGTAAAAACAAAGTTAAAAAATTGTCATTTATCATTTTTAAGAATAATTAAATTTTTTTTATAGAAAGCAAATAATTACTTGCTGAATATTTCTGACGATGATCGCTTATATTCTTATTTCAAATCCCTACCAAATTCATTTTCAGAGATGACCAAGGTTGTTTGGACGACTTCTACTACACCTATTGAAAAATTAGATGAAGTAATTACATATTTTCAAAAATTAATTTCTACTTTTGCTTTCATATTTTTATTTGAATTTCTAAATATAATTACAGCTGTCTAAAACATCATATCCTCTCTGCATGAGAGTTATGCATGAGGCTCTACGAGAAACTCATCACCTTAGGCATGGGGCTCGTTTTCAATATGGATTATTTATTAAAGGCATAGGAGTAACTTTAGAAGATTCAATGCGTTTTTGGCAACAAGAATTTACAAAAAAAATGGACCAAATCGAATTTGAGAAAAAGCATACTTACAATATTAGACATCAATACGGTAAAGAAGGTAAGCGATCAAGTTACACCCCTGTGGGATGTCAAAAAATTATGGGCAGTTTTCCTGGACCTGGTGACTATCATGGCTGCCCCTATAAGCACATGGATCAAGATGTATTGAAACAAAAATTAACAAAATATGGAGTGCCACCAGCACGTAAGTTTTTATTTACTCATTAATTTTCTTAGGTTGGGTTGAAAATTGTGCTGATTGTATATTTTATTACAGAAATTATTGAAATATTGGAGCTATCAAAAGAAGGGCAATATTCTTTAGCATGTACCAAATATTTTGAAATATTTCACAAAAAACTACCAGAAAGACCAATCATACATCCTAATGCATACTTCCTTGAAAGTCGTACAATTTTAATAAAGGATGATGTCCCAGGTAAAAATTTTAAAGGAAAAAGTTTGTTATAAAACCATAATTTTCTATTCCTTTTCACAGAGAACAAAGATGATAAGATATCCCAAAGTACAAACAATTTTACTCCTAGAAGAAATGAAGGATTCAGTGGTACACCCAGAAGAAATGAAGGCTTTAATGGGACACCTAATTCAACTCCTTCAAGAAGCAATTACAATTCTACTCCAGTAAGGAGAATCACTAGCAGTACTCCTGCTAGAAATTTATCAACAGTAGTCAATACTCCAAAATCATCAAACTCAAAAACGCCATTAAATATTGAAGAATTATTGAACGATGACTTAGATATGTCACAAGTACCCGATGGGGAGGTCTAATGCCATAAATGAGCATTCATTAGGTATTTTGTTAATTTTTTAATCACAAATTCTAAAAATATGTTTATTCTTCTAAAGGCTTCATACATCATTAAGAGTTTCTGGGAAATAAATTCATTATGCCCGTTGCATCATATATAACTATTCACTTCCTTCAATTTTAACTTAGACAAAAAGTTTTTGTTGACATCTCGAATCATCTGTTCCACGAGATCTGGGAGATCATACTTATGCTTCCAGCCCCAATCATGGCGAGCTTCACTGTCGTCAAAAACTTGCGGCCAGCTGTTGGCTGTTGGTGAAGTGATTGATATTGATTATGGTACAATAACGTGGGACAATTTAAGGAGGAATTATTAGTAGATTTACCTATATACTGTCGAGCATCCGGTTTATAAGAGATTTGTAGGTCAGGTACGTGTTTGCTTAATTCAGCAAATAGCTCATCAGGAGTAAAGCTCATTGCAGTCACATTATATACTCGCCTACGTAGAAGTTCATTGGGTGTGTTTAAAAACTGGAAGAGAGATGACAAACAATCTTCGATGTACATCATTGGCAATCTCGTCGTAGGCTCCAAATAACATTCATACTTCTTGTTTACCAGTCCCTCGTGAAAAACAGCAACGGCATAATCTGCGAGAAATAAAACATTGGCAGAATTGTGCTTCTATCTGGACTTATCCCACATATCCATGGAAAAACATGCTTAAATCGTGTGACCAAACTCATTTTCAGTTTAGTCGAATTATTGTCCTTGACGACCGATATTGCGCTATTACTGTAATCGTCAATGTTACATGCTCTACTTCTTCAAGAAAACGAAGACCCCTTCCTTGCGTTCCTTATTCCATTACATTCACCCGAGTCAAGCCGTTTTATGCAAATTCTTTTAGTGATTAATCACCGAGAAAATTCTTGTAAACAAACTGTTAAATGTCGAACGCAATATTGAAAGGAGAAATAAGTGAACTGGAATCCAACATTTATCTCGTGGTATTTCTGCAAGTCAGATACTTTTACTAATTCTACTGTAATTTTTTGTTTACAATATAGAACAACTTATATTTTTTTTTAGTAGAAAATTATGAAAGCCCACGTTAGCCAAGATTTCAGCCAGATGTGACATGAATTTGTTTCAAGGAAAACAAAGGTTTCAGTATAGTTTACCTGTAGTACCACCGCCAGGAGGATCACTGCTGATAACTCCTGGGAATCGAAGGCATCTAAAATCAAGGCCGAACCTATGGAAATAGTATTCTCCTAAAAGTTCCGCATGGACTTTGCTAACTCCGTAAATGGTACGGGGTCGTTGAACCGTTACATTTGGTGTTGGGTTCCTCGGTGAATCTGGACCGAAGGCACCAATTGTCGAAGGGACGAAAATCCTCAGATTGTACTGTTTAGCCAATTCCATAACATTGTGCATTCCTAATTGAATTTATACATGCAAAATTCCTGATATAATAACAGTACGAAAGGCAATGTGCGATAATTAATTATTTACTATATCAATAATGAAGATTCAAAATAGAATTAATTTACGGAACAGAGGAAATTCAGTAGAAATCTTACATTCCGGAATTCATTTTACTTTCACCCGCAAATTGTCTTTCGTGACAGAATATAATTCTTATCAAATAAGAAAAATCTCTCGTTAGAACATATTGTTTCACTCGTGCCTCGTTTTATAATATCAAAAGCAATTTTTTTTTAGAAATCTTTTTTTCGCATTAATTAAAAGTTATTATTTAGCAGTGCACTGATCGGGATGAGTTAACGCTATAATTTAAAGGATACTACAACGGTGGTGAGAGAGAAATTAAATACCTTCGATATTAACTCTTACTGCAAGTGGAACGTTTTGTTCACCAACTGCACTGAGAAGAGCACTGAAATGTATGAGCCAATCGATTCTATGATTGACAACGATTTTCTGAAGACCTTTGAAGTCCAGGATATCAGCAAAGATGAACGGACCGTTTGCTAAGTTCTCATCGGTTGGTTTTATAATATCCGACAGTATAACATTCTCCGGCCCATACTGGCTTCTTAAAAGTTTTGCGCATTCGGAGCCCAATTGGCCCAAGCCTCCTATTTTGTCAATTATTGTTATTCATTATTATTATAATTACTAGTAATGTTATTCATCGTGGAAAAAGGATACTTTTCACCTGTTATCAATATTCTAGGAGGCCTATCAATCCCATCGATATATCTATTTTGAAGCTTATAGGAACTAACACTAAAACTTCTCAAAGAATTTGTAAAAAGATTGCCACTGATTCTCACGAGGTATTTTGTTAACATCTTGCAAAAAGGAAGTGTTTGATAAAAAATTGTCTAAAATTTCCGTTTCAAAAGGGGCAAATAAGCCGATTCTATTGAGTAGCAATGTCGATAAGCAACTGACCAAGAGTCGCATAATCATCCTAGATTATAGTTCCTTAAGAAAACCAGTTCGACCACACAAACATCTCACCTGTCAGGAAATATATACATTCACACACATAAATCTTTTTTCACGATATATCTTCTGGCCTTCCAAATAGACCACGATATTCTCGCAAATGTACAATGAAATATTGATATTAAAACAATTATTTATTCATAACTCAATACTGATATTTTTTTTTTCATATTCTTTGAAATATTTCAAACATCTCATCTGGTATTTCAGCAGGACGATAAAAACATTCGATTTATTATCGGAAGTATTATGCTTTTTTCAATGCTTACCAATTAATTTTTTTAATTCAGTAACGAGTATCGTCAACAATGTTTATATACTAAAGCATAGTAGTAGGTGATACCGGTTTTCATGCGATCCTCGGATCTAGCTTTAGATCATATACCTGTGGGATCTATCTTGGGCTTACGTCATCCAATCGATCAAGAACCGGTTGTATCTCAATATTTCGTAGATCCAATCTACGAGAACTATTCTCTAATACTCTAATCCATCGCATTAAATATTAAAACGCAAGATAAAATTTTGGCACCGTAAATTTGCAATAAAAGCGGAACTAGGTAACTGTACAAATTTGCAACTGCAAATTAACTTTGTTAGATTAGCAACTCGTTATTAATCCAAAACAGATAAGGACATTTCACTTTATGAAGAAATTAAACGATTTTATCTAAGAAAAAATTGTCACGAAAAGTGCCGAATCTTTTATAAATACAATTGTATGAAAAATGGAATATTTGACATTTTTTGACAATCAAAAGACAATATATTAATTTGTTAAGTTACTCGAGGTACGTGAGAGGGAGACATTTATGATGAACGGTACTAAGAACACGGTCAAACGTGCCAGCTGTGAACTAATAGGACTAATTATGGGTTGTTTTAATTAGTCGGTAGATCTAGCCATAGCAAATCACGAAGTAATTTAGTAAAACGACAAAACGACTTCGATGATTGCCCTGCAATACATTTTTCACAATTTTCTCTCTTTCATTATTCAATCGCTGGCGTATAGACGGGGCGGTGATTTTTCCGTCAGTGAAAAACAATCTAAAGCAGTCAGTAGGATTTGGTGGAAAGGGAAGAAGATTTCCTGGAAGCGTGTCTTCATGGTGGCTGGACACGCACTTCGCAATTCTCTTTTTCCTCCCTCGCGCCTACGTTTCAGTCATATTCCATCCACTACTTTGTGCGGTTGCACCTTTCATCCACTTACATAAAGTGTCTCTTATTTTTATTTTCACTATTAACTATCGCCAAATTTATTCCGAATCTTATCTACACTCTACGTCAGCTTTCCATTATAATTTTCACCAATTCGTTTGTCTCGTACATAATTTTTAAACTTTTCTTTCGTTTTCCAATTGGTTGGAAAATCAAATAAAAAGTGTGATTGTGCGAATTTTTCGTTACCATTTCGAGGAGCTACGCCACTGAGGTGAGTTTATAAAAATCTGTTATTTCTTCTTTCAGCAATGGTTCCAGAAGCCGCTTCCTTCACTCTGACCAGTGTGCAAACTTTATTATCCTCTATACATATTGATGCGGGTTTAGCAGATCGGAAAATGCGTAACAGTAACCCGGATGAGATCCTTAATTCTTATCAGACAATCCAACTCCTCCTTCGTTTTCCTCCATTATCGCGATCATTCATCAAACTATAGTCAAGCTACAAATAACGCATCACTGAGATAAATTTGGTAAATTTAAATACTAATGTTTATTTCATTCACGACGATTATTCGAGGAAATATTAAAATGTAAGGAATAATTGCTTCTTACAGTAGCTTTTAAAATTTGTGTAGATATTTTAGAGGTGCTTTTAGCAATGTAACTCTTTCTAATAACGTACAAACGATTTAATTGCAAAAAATAAAAGAGGATTAATGAACTATTCCCAGAGTGGTTGGAAGACCTTGCGGTGCGCGACTGTGTGCAGTAAGGTGCATGACCTTATATTGGCTGTTGCATAAAAAGCAACGATAGAATCGTTGAAAAAGTAGGCTGGAGGTAAGAGCTGGCATGGATCGTTGAAGACGAATATCGAGGAAGTACGAATCACTTTCACTAGATCCCCCGATGACTCTTATCCTCGCCACGCGTCAGTTACGTACGCGCCAACCTTACAATGCAACGAAAATCGTCAAAGAAAAAATTCACCTGGATATCCCATGTATATATACTGTTGCATTAAACAACTTTAACAACCACCGGAAAATTAAAGAATTTTTAATCGTATAATCATTGTTATTCTCGTTGAAATTATATAGAGCATTATTTATATAATTATTAAAAATTATTTAAATTTAGCTAAATTTTGTTAATTAATTTATTAATCGAGTAAAATATGTACGTTAGAATTTGATACCTCGGAAGGATACATAGTATATGTTTCTCAATGGATGGGCGTCATTGATGTCCCAAGAAAAAGGCGACTGATGCTTTTACGATCTAATAAGTCTTACGATTTATCGCACCTTCGACATTCTTCCCGCTCCAACGGGCTTTCGGGTCAGCGCAGTGTGGTGTTTTCCACTTTCGGGGGAACCATTGCGAAATTTTGTTCACGCATCACAGCAATTCTCCCAGCACCCCCCTTTCAACTTCCCCTTATCGAAGAAATTCAACCAATTGTCTCCGGTAAGCCTCGAGGAAATACGCGCCAGGAAAATGAATCTTAAGTATTTCCACAGGTAATTCTAAAAACAAAAGAAATACATTATACATTACAAAAAGAAAAAAAAAATACAATTCTCTTTCGATTCTCTCATGATCGAGAATTATAGCCGTTCGTCGAATTTGTACAAAAGATGAAAGGTATTTCTGTGAAACTTGCGAAATTATTGGGTAGTTGATGAATTTGAATAAATTGTAGGAAAAAGTGGATGAAAAGCAAAGGAGCGTTTATGGATTTTACAGGGCTCTTGGGGTCTTCAGCGTCACGCTGGAGGGTTCGAGAATTTTTTCAAGTTTGCGTGTAAGAGTGTGTAGGTGCGTGTGTGGGCGTTACGGTCACAGCTTGGCAAATTGATGCTGCGTACCGTAAGCAGAGTTAAAGACCGCTAGGACAATCATTCTCCGTTAATAATTGCTGTCGCGCGAGAGTGCCCGTAATACCAAGTCCTGTCAAGGGAAAACTCCATGTGGCACCTCCAGAACAATTTTAAAAGAATTCTATAAAATGGAGGAGTGTCGCACCCCTAATTAAATGCATTGGATATTTTTATGCAATTCTAGAAAATGCAGGAGTGTTGTTTGAAGCCCTAGACTTTGGTCCAGATGCGCGATGGTCAGATCGTTGGAAGGTGGAGGCCTCCTAATCGTCCTTTGGTACCTGGTGCTTCAATTGGTGGGTACCAATGGCCAATTGGGACCGGAGTATGGTTGTCCTCCTCAGGATAAAATTCTACCCTGCAGATGTTCCACGCGAGACATGGAATTTCAAATATGGTGAGCAATTATCTTGAAGAAAATAGAACGATAAATATAATCGCTTCTATTTCGCAACTTGTGAAAAATAACTTTCAAGATGAAACAATAATTTAATTAGAAGTTTATGAATAAAATACAGGTGTAGCCACAGCGAATTGCCAAAGGTACTGGAAGGACTGAACGCAGTGAGTCATTACGTAACTCGACCAGTGGACGAATTAATTCTGGAGAACAACAATTTGCCAAGTTTACCAGGCAAGGTCTTCACGAGTCTTCGAGTACTCCGTTTGATGTTGCGAAATAATCGTCTGGAGAGAGTTTCGTCAGGATGGCTGGAGGGTCTGCACGATTCTCTTCTGGAGCTTTTCATAGTAGAGCCCGAATTGCGATCGTTACCGATCGACAGTTTGGAGAACCTTCAAGGTCTCGAGGCAGTCACCCTTCAGAGCAAGGTCATGAAGAGATTACCGAGATTTTCCGGTCTGCCAAAGCTCAGATACCTGCAAATAAATTCCCCGGCCCTTTTGGAGCTGGCACCTAGGAATTTTCGAGAATTACCAAATTTGGAGCAGCTCCACGTGTTTGGCAGTCCAAGGTTAACCAGGTTGGAGGCTGGTGTTTTGCGAAGCTTGCCCAGATTGAATTTGGTGAACGTGAGCGATTGCGGGGTTCATTGGATTCACCCACGAGCTATGATAGACTTGCCGGAGTTGAAGGAACTCTCTCTGGTCGGGAACTCCTTCATCGACGCTGGATTAGTTGGTCGAGCCTGCGTGGACTTACCGGCCCTCAGCATCGTCAAACTCGACAGGAACCGGATCAATCGTTTAGCGGAAGCCACTTTCGTGGATCTTCCAATGTTGTCCAAATTGTATTTATCCAGGAACCAGATCACCGAGGTTTTTCCTGGAGCTTTCCAGCGAGTACCAATGCTGAAGACCCTGGACCTCAATCACAACATGGTACACAGGATCCACCCCGACTTTTCCTCCAGAAGAATGGGATCTGGCCTGGAAGAAATGTGGCTCATCAATAACGATCTGAGCCACGTAGCCGAGTTGAGATCGGTTTTAGAATCTTTACCTAGATTGAAATTCCTCGACGCTAGCCACAATCAATTGGAGGAAATTCCCTTTGGAGCTCTCAGGGGCCATCCGACCTTGGAGAGACTCCATTTGGACCATAACAGACTCGCTTTCCTCCAGAGAGAAAGTTTCACCGCTATGCCCGCTCTTAGGGAACTCAGACTCAGCAACAATTCTCTCTCCAACTTGCTGGAGGCGCCATTTTGGAACTTGCCAGCTCTCAAGGTCCGTACATTTTCGCCATTTTCCTCTTCCTAAGTTTTATAAATATATAATTTTAACTTCCTGCGATTTTCAGGGTCTCGATCTTTCCGGCAATTATTTCCGTCACGTGGAGCCAAGATTGTTGGCGAATCTTCCGAACCTCCGACGTTTGGATCTAAGTGGGAACGCGATCGGTTTGATAGAACCAGATTCGTTCGTGAATACTCCAGCATTGGAGCACGTGAACGTTTCTGGTAATGCGTTGTCGGTGCTGCACCCGATGACATTCCGGCATTTGATGAATTTATACGAGCTGGATATTGGCTGGAACCGGATGCTGGAGTTAGTTCCAGGCCTACCTAAAAACATCGAGCACCTGCACATGTCCATGAACCGGATAGTGGCGTTACCAAGCGTGACCTCGCAAGATCTAGCACTTCCGGTTCTGAGGACTCTGGACATAAGCGCCAACGGGATCGAGAGGATCCCACCTGGTACTCTGAACGACCTGCCGACCTTGAGGAAGCTGAACCTCGGCTACAACGCCCTCAGGATCCTCGAGGATGGTACCTTCGATGGTCTTGGGAGGCTGGAGCAACTCGACCTCAAGTACAACCGACTGGTTACCCTCCACGGTAGGAGCTTTCGACCACTCAGATCCCTCATGGACCTAAATCTCAGAGGAAACCGATTGGAGGTCATCAGACCTGACATCTTCCAAGAAAATTCTAGACTCCAGAGACTCGACATCAGCAGGAACAACCTTGCCCAAATTCCCCACTCGTGTTTCATGAACACCAGGTAAGAAATCAGCCTCCCAAATCTTCCACGTTATCCTTGAAAAACTACATGCTCTACAATTTTCAAGAATTTTCCCTCAACTTTCTCATAAATAGCAGAAATTCGAAGAATGACTTTCGCTGAAATTGAGCGATATTCGACGACAGAGGTAAGAAGTGGAGACGAAAACAAGTGAACCTATGTAGAATCTCGACGTTTCTCCCCTAGCTCGAGCTAGTGGGAAAAGCGGTTTCACTCGTAGTCTTCTGATTGCGTCACTTGAAAAATGGTGGCGAGAAAGTTTTACGTCGACCACTTTAATGTCCACCTCTCCTCGTTGTCCGGTAGCATCATGGCGTGTCGTCCAATTTACCCCTCCTCGCTCGAATCTCGCGCAATTTCTCTCCGTCATTGTCGAAATGAAATTCCAGGACCAGTGGCTCCGAGTGGGGCAACGGCGCCCTTGGAATTAATTCGTTGCATCCGTTATTTTTAAATTTGCATTGAATAGGAGAGAAGAGAGGAGCGGTTTCGAAAGAAAGTTTTCGCATGATAGAGCTTGAAGAGGAAGAGCGACATTTTGTCACTAGAGATGTCAGAGTCAAGATAGGACGTTAATTGCAGGGACCTTCGAGAATTGTACGCGTCGCACAATACTTTGACCGAGTTACCCGGATCGCTGCACGGTTTAACGGCCCTTCAGGTGCTCGACTTGAGCTTCAACAAGCTGAACATCCTGTCCCCGGAGACCCTCAGCAGCCTCTCGTCCTTGCTGGAGTTGAAGCTCGTAAGAAATCGAATCAGGGAGCTCCGCGAGGGTGCGTTCGATCGGCTACCACGTTTGACCTTGATCGACCTGGAAAACAACGATCTCAGGGTCATTGAGAGAAACGCCATCAGAGCACTTCCAGAACTGCAAGCTGTTAGACTCGGCAAGAATAAATTGCAGGTGATCGATCGCTCTTTTTCTATTTTAAACAAATTTAATTATATTAACGAGAAAATAATTTGTTTTTATAGCGTTATCAAACCAATAATTCAATTTCACTGAAATTAAACTTTCTTATCAATGAATTCTTTAGACTCTTCGTGCACTACTTCCTCTCTTTTGCTTTCAGTCGATACCTAGCGGAGCTTTCACGGAACTACCACTTTTGCAAAGTGCAGAGCTTCAGGAGAATCGTATCCACGAGATAGCAAACAATGCATTTATCAACGTGCCCCACCTTCTCTTCCTGAATCTCAGCAACAATAATCTAGCTGGTTTGGAATACGTTGGACTGGATAGTCTTCGCTCTTTGGAAGTTTTGGATCTCAGCAACAATCGTTTATCCAGAGTTTCCAGCGATAGTCTGGCAGCTATGGAGTGGCTCGTCGAGTTAAAGGTTTATCATGATTCGCACTCGATATTGCTTAAAGTTGATATAAGAAATAGAATCGTTGGAATTCATCTTTGATTTGCGTCACAAAAGATTTTTGTAGAATGAGGAGAAATAGAGAGAGAGAGAGAGAGAGAGAGAGTTTTCGTAATGCAGAATACTTTCTCGTTGAGAGTGAAACTCCGCCATGAAGCGTGGTACGGCCGTTATGGTCGGGGAATAATTATTCGTATCCTTGCATCGTTAATTAGATGAAAGATAGCGATCCAGTTTCGCGCGTCTGACTTCTTCCTTTTCTTGTTCTGGACAGATGGACAACAATCGAATCTGTGCTATTCATGGCTCGCCGTTCGACGATATGCCTAGGCTGAGGGTTCTTAGCCTCAGGAGCAACAAGATGGCTTCCGTTTCAGAAACTGCCTTTAAGAGACTACGCTCCAATATTGCCATATTGGATATCGATGGTAACAATCTTCTGCCTGAAATGTTTCTTCTTCCTTCATAAATATATTCATGTAGGTCTGAAAAATTTCAGGAAATCCGCTCTCTTGTTCTTGTGGAATGTTGTGGCTGAGAGGGTGGCTGCAGCAATCATCCGCGGAAGGCCCTAGATGCGCCGATGGCTCCTTGTTTAAGGAAATTCGTCTTTCTCGACAGGATTGTCAAAGGGACATACAGGCAGAGCCAATTCCTCCTGGATGCGAGGCAGAAATGATCAATGCTATCTCACCTGCTTCTTCCAGTAAGCTAAAACATTTGTTTCAGCAAAGCACACCTCACTACGGTCACGTTTCCGGTACCATCTGATCTCCAAAATCCAAATTCCTATCATCATAATTTTGGTATGAATTTATGCACAGATATTTTAATTAACTCTTTTCATCAGTATATGGTGTTACCGAGACGTTGCCTGCTTGGATGAACATAAAAATTTCATCAACCAAGGCACCACCGACCGATACAGATATTTATTACGACTATATCGACTATAATCAGAACAATCCAGATTTTGGACTGGTGAATTCGACGACTCCTCCGTTACTTCCAGATGTACCGGAACTCAACGTCTCTGAGATGACCAAAGTACAAACTGGAGATCAGCAATCCAAGCCACAATCTACTGTGAAGAATAGTACCTCTCCTGTAAAGAAAAATGGTTGGAATAGAATTTTTTTTAGATATTATATTATTTAAGTTGAGACTAATAGACTTACCAATGATCTTCACTGTACGGGAATTTATATTTGTAAATTGTTGTTTGACCCTCTGGCGAGGTTTTTATCATTTGATTCAATTTGAGATAGTTCTAAAATTGGACTGTAAGTTTCCTTATTTTTTCAGGAGTTCCGCCATCGCCGAGCAGTTCAGGGTTCACTTTCTTCGGGGTACCATTGCCCAGTTTGAACTTTAATCTTTGGGGTAATAGTGGAAGGAAGGCAGAAAGGAAAGACGATCCTGTGACTGGAAGGTCCAATCAAGGTAGATACAAAAATTTTCCATTGACGGAACCAGAGATCCATCGTGGTGGCTTCGTCCCGTTACCACGAGGCCAGGGAGGATTCTTGCCAATTCCGGATCCTCGCTTGGCACATGCCAAAGAGACCCAAATTTCTGAGAGCCAAAATCTAACCGCTCTTCGAATGACCGAAGAGCGAAAACATTGGAAAAGTTCGAATGCAACTGTCGCCAAGGTAGAAAAAACTTTCTTGAGAAACACAAAACCTAAGACTGCTTTGAGGGAGAGGGATGAATTATCAAATATTAGTATCAGCAAAAACCATTCTTTTCCAACCGGTACCGTTACTCGGAAGTTCTCCACTAATAACACAAAAATCAGGTATTTATACTTTACAAATAATTGGATAATTCAGTATAATATTGGTAGCATAATTGATTGATCGTTTTTAAATATGATGGACTCTTTTCAGTATCTATATTCCACAAAACGCAACTAGTACGGACGAAGTTGAGGAAGTCTCGCAAGAAACGGTCGAAGCTTTGGTCTCGACAGAAATTTACAGTGGCGAAAGCTTGGAGATAAGCGTGGATATACCAAAGGTAGGAGATAAGTCGCAAGAAACTGCGAGTAAAATTGTATGGACCACACCGAACAGTATGACATCGGAAACTAATAGGAACGATAAAGATGGGAGGATAACGACGAATTATCCTTGGAGTAATAAGGAGAAAGAAGAAGTAACTACAGTTAATACAAAAGATGGATTAAAACCCGATGGTGAGTGCTTAAAATTTTTTATGAGAGAGCTGATATAGTGCATTCTATACTTGTACAACGAATGAGGAACTAATCAATTTTAACATTTAATTTGTTAAACAGAAAATATTCATGGAACGACTCCAGAATTACCGTATTATCTGACGCAGAGTATAGGAAGACAAAAATTGGAGGACAAGTATTTAATATCCTCAACAGAACGAGCTACTGAGGCTTCGGCATTGTCGGCTCTTTTGATTCCTGGTGGACAAGTGACGTCACTCCCTAGTAGTTCAAGACCACTTGGAAGATCAACCATCACAAAAGTTCCTTCGCCCCATATTGGAAACGCGGAGAGAGCTGCTCAGAAAAGCTCGGAATCTCAAGAGTCCAAAAACAGGAAAGATGACGGAAATGCAAAAGTGATGGACGATAATGCATTTAATTGGTACTTCCAGCATTACAACGATAGCGATTTAGAACCTTTCGTAGGTGTTTCTTATGGAAAAACTACAAATATTGGAATTTCTCAATTTATGTTTACCGCTATACAAATCTTCTTCGTCTGGTACAACATTTAGATTTTGCTTTCCAAAAATTAATACTTTCAAATCGTTATAACAATATTTTACTCATAAGCTTTTTCTGTTGTTTATTCTAGCAAAACGTTAGATGTAATGAATGTGCATTCTCGTTAAAAAAGAAAACGACTGACAGATAAGCGGTTTATTTATTTTAATGGCATATTGATTTTTTCTTTTTGAGATTTTTCTTAAAAAATACAGTGTAAACAATGTTTGAAATTATCTTAAGATCTAAGGATTTTTTAGACTCTCAGATGTTTCGATATTCAGAAGTACTTTGGGTATTAATAATAGTACAATAAAAATGTTTTTGTTAATTGTATATAAACTCTAGGTTTTCAGTAACTTTAGATGAAGTAACAACGTCACACGGTGCATGTATTCTCGTTTGCATTTTTGTTTAGAAGTTAAGCAATTAGGCTATAAATATTCTTTACTCCAAGGGTTGGACTATGAATGATTATTTACTTAATAATGAAAGAAAATACTTGGCTCAGAACACTTACATGCATGTCTCGTTTGTTTACTGAGATGTAGTTACAAATGTTTGTTATATTTTTTTTAAATTTCAAACGGATACATCGCAAAATTTATTTAACAAATATTTCTTGTGTAAAATCTATCCTGTAAATAAATTTTATTATCATAGATTTACAAGTGAAGTCATAAAATATTTCTCACTTAACCAGTCTTGCACGATTAACGTAGAGATTATTTAATTAATTCACTGACTCTTAGTTTTAGCTTTCTCTTTATCATCTTTTTTCTCCTCCTCTTTTTTTTCATCTTTTTTCGCATCTTTCTTGTCAGTTTCCTTTTTCTCAGCATCTCGATTCGTTAATTTATTATTAATTAGGTTGTGTAAAGCAATAATAGATCTTACAAGTGCTGCTAAATATACAACTAACATTTGGTCATTTGTCTTCACATAAAGAGAATCGACAAAGTTACTTTGTGTCATATCTGGTAATAGATTAAAGATATCTTGAAGTTGATAGACAATTTGATGATTAATTGGTAATTTGCCATTTCCAACCTAAACAAATAAGATTTTTAATAGAAAATATTTTTCGGTTTTAAATAAAAAAAACTAAAGTCAAACCTGTATTAAATAATCTCTTATTTCTCTAATTTGTTCGTGAAGTCCCTTCAAACCAAGAAGTTGATTAGTGACTCTTTGACTAAGCGTTCCAACAGTCGTATCCTTAATATCTCTTAATAAATGCTCCACTCCAACTTCTTCAGCTTCCTCAGCACCAATTTCACTAGGAATATGTTCAAAGGTTTTAGAAGTTGGTGATCCATCCTACAAGAATAATGATAGATAATTGCAATATACTATATGTGCAATAACAATTTCTTTCAACAACTTACATCATGAACTTCTTCTACTGCTTGATAAGCTTCTGTTGGTAAACCAAGATCTTTGGGTTTGGCATCAATTATTACAAGAACAGAATTTGGACAATACCGTCTGATTAATTCATTGATTGCTACATCATTTTGGTGCAACTTTGGCCCTGTGTGGTACCAGCCCACTACCTTCTCTCTTGCTAAACAAGAGAAATTTATGCCTCCATTAATCAATTGCTTAAAATATAACAGAAAGAAAAATATAATTTAGAAGTATTTACCATTGACTTTTTTGAACATTCCATACATATTTTCAAGGTAGTCATGATCTAGGAACCAGACACTTTTATCCTTGTCATCCTCATCAAAGGGAACTGAAAAATGGTGAAAATTAATTATCCAAACACTAATCTATGTTTTAAGAAGCCTTACATAATGAAATTAATGTTAGAATGACCTACAGATCAAGCTAATTGAAAAATCAACATAAGAAACAGAGATTTTTCAGGTTTAAGTAACCTAACCTGCAAAACTGTTTGACACGTCCAAAACGCCTTTCGCCCTCCAGCAGCCCAAAAGTACACCGACCACTCTTTTCTGATTTCCAATTTTTCCCATACGGTTAAAATGGTCTACTACACTTAATAAAACTAATGGGTGGACTACCACTTTTGTCGTGGCTACTTCTTGACTCGGCATTTTTGCAATTTTATGGCGACCTTACTGAAGAAAGGAGTGGACCTGTGGACAACGAAACGAAGGAAACTTAGGTAGGATAGGAAAAAGACACTGGCCGTGTTCCATTTATGGACTGTGAAGACTGAATGTTTACAGTTTGTGTGACATTAAATATATAAGTTTTCAATACTCACAGTGGAAAACAGAACATAGCCTTTATTGCCAATAAATTACATTTTCGCTTAATTTCAGAACAGTTTAAATAAACGAAAATATAGGGTTAGATGGACTCGCTTGACGCTTACCTAATATATAAAATAGAAATTCATTATTATATCACAATTATTGAATTTTTAAAGATATTTTAAATAAAAACTACTACGTGCTAAATGAATCTTTCTTATTTCGGGTAATTAACCATAATTTTACTTGGTTAAATTGTAAACTTAACGTTACGTGATTACGAATGTCTACTTCAAACTACTTGATACAAAGATGCTTTGTAATCAAATATAGAATTAAATTTATTGTCGAGTAGTGACAATTTTTTGCTAATCTAAACAAGAATGTAGTTAGCAGCCCTGCTAGCACAACCTAAACAGAAGTTTCAGTACAGTTTAGAGTTTAGTAGAGTCACTAGTCGGATCAAAGTTAGATACTCGTCGTTTTAAAGAAAGGTTAGTTTTAGTTTTCATAATGAATTTATTTCTTTACAAAGAGTAAAACTTATCCCAAATCGCACTTTACCATTTATCGTTTGATTTTGTTTACTATTAAATTTTGATGCACCTCCTCAGACACATTGAATATCATTTTAAATCATTTTTCGACAAACTTAAATTCACTGACCTATAAATCGTGGCGCTAGTGAGGAAAGGCGGGAATATCATTAAAATTCTATACGGAATATTTGAGAAATTGAATAATTAGTTTGTTTTTGGTATTTTCAGAATAGAAAAATATGGCTAAACCCATCACGTTTGTAACTGGAAACGCAAAAAAATTGGAAGAGTTTGTCGCCATTTTAGGAAAGAATTTTCCTCGTAAGATGACGAATATGAAAATTGATTTACCTGAATTTCAAGGTGAAATAGAGGAAATTTGCAAGGAAAAATGTAAAGTGGCTGCAAGAATGGTTAAAGGCCCGGTAGTAATCGAAGATACTTGTTTGTGCTTCAACGCTTACAAGGGACTTCCGGGTCCGTACATAAAATGGTTTCTGGATAGCATTGGTCCAGAAGGACTGTACAAAATGTTACACGGATGGGAAGATAAAACGGCTGAGGCTATCTGCACATTCGCCTATTGTGCCGGCGGAGAAGAGGATCCTGTGATTTTATTCCAAGGACGAACGCGGGGAACAATTGTAGATCCGAGAGGTCCGAGGGACTTTGGCTGGGACCCATGTTTTCAACCCGCGGGATTTGAAAAAACATACGCTGAGCTTCCTAAAGAGGAGAAGAACAAAATCTCGCATAGAAGCAAGGCTCTCCATGAGCTGAAAAAGTATTTTTTAAATGACCCTCATAGCTAATTTTTAACTTTTATTTATTGACGCTCTCCAGTTTCATGCTGGTAATGGCTGGAGATAAAACGACGACATTTATAAAGAATTTATCCGTTATATTGACGAAAAAATAACAATGATTTTATAGCAACACTTCTTTCCTTTAGCAAGTGAACTTATTCCTTTTATTTGTTTATAGTAGGTTTTAAATATTTACTATTTTTTCTCTAACTACTCGAGATTTTCGAGTTACGTTCAACGCACATCTCATTTCGGCTTTTATTATTGATTTATCGTTGAAATATACGTTACTTTCTTGTAGTATGTTGATCTTTCTCTATCGAATGAATGTGTATTGAAAACAAGATTGTAATTTTGGTAGAGCTGTCTGGCTGATAAATTCCAATGTATAACAATACTCGGATTACATATTTATTCCGGTAGTTCAAGAATTTGCGGTAATTATGTACGTGCAAAGCTATCAGACAAAAAATTTAGTGTCAGACAATTTAGAGAAATAAAAGAAAATCTATTTTATCTTCAAACTTTATTGTTTTTATTTTTCGAATAATCGTTAATCTTTATTGATAAAAAAGGTAAAGTGAATCCCATAAAGAGACATGCATGGTAGCATACTAAATACATATAATTGTAATTAGCATGTGTGAGAAAGTAATTGATATTACTATTTTAACTTTTTGGGTTAGTAAAAAGCAGATTAAATGTTGATAATTTTGTGCTTCAAAAATATAAAAGATACCGCGAGTCGTCTCTGTGAAATCATTAATAACACAACAATAAATCTTTGTGCGCGTATATAGTTACACACTTATAATGAATTACATTTTTAAAGTTGATAAAAATATTCTTCAACTTCCCAGTACTGAGTTGATTTAAAAATACCGAAAGACAAAAAGCTCATTAATTAACTAGCTATTTCCTTATTGATAAATATTAAACTAGACAAAGAAGTGACATTGATCTTAAGTGCAAAATGGCCATTGAAGGTGGAGCTGAATATGTAAAAGAAGAGGATGAAAAAAGTGTTTGGAAAGTTGAAGCTACTAAAATGAGATGGCTGAAAGGGGTTATCTGTGTTGTAGATTATTAACGCATGTAACACCCTTTCCCGCGAGGTTATCGATAGCTTGCACTTTTGCATCCCACAGATTTTGCGCCTTATAAATAGGGAAAAGCATCGCTTCAGTCTACCAGTTGTTTGTCTCGATCCACGTGAAGATGAAGGTGCTGGTCGATTGGTTCAGGTAAGGCACAAAATTGTTGCCAAAAGAAAAACAATTTGGTATCGATGGGACTTTGAAGTAATGTCTAAATTTAAAATCTGTACTTGATGGAGATTGGACAGGTAAAAAAATAATGTCATATATATGTATATATATATATATATATGTAGACAATGCTATCTCACCTATCTTATCTATTAAATAAATTGTTTGTAATATCACAGTTGGACTCTGAATTGGTGGGAAGTACCCGAAACAAGGTGGGTAGCGACCAATGGGAATATTTTTCTCGTGTATATATCCTGTGTACGTTAATGTTCTCTTTGGTTGTTACCACTAGACTACGTTGAAATTACTACTTGGCCTGCAATAACCGGTTCATTGGATCAATAGAATCAACATATGTTTTCTCGGATGCCACAAAATCTACGATACAAATTTCTGTACGTTTTTCTCTTCTGCACCTTTGACTGGAATTTCTGTAGGTGAGACAAATTTTAGGATATATGATATTCATATAATTTAAAAAAAATACAATTATTGTCATTGTTATTGCACAATATAGTGATTGCTTCATTAATGCAGTTATATTTACTATTTTGTACATTTTTTGTTTGTAAATTGTAACGAAAACAATAATAAAATTATTTAGTAAGAGTTGTTTATTTTCAATTTCCCGCTGTAATGATTTTTTAAGATGGCTGGTCACGTTTACGAATTACGATGGCAAGTCGATAGAGCAGAAAGCAGAAGCAAGTGAGCGCTACTGCGGCGTCTGCGGCTACTATTCTCTTGCTATTCCTAACAACCCTAACCTATACTGACACTGAATACACCCCTTCCACACCCTACTCAGATACTTATAATCAGTCCAGTCAGTAAAGTAAGTAACCAATCGTAACCTATAGCTATTCCATGCCTATTCCCCTTTTATCAACGCATGAATGCCGAAAAGAGCCGCTAAGCTCACGAGGCAAAAAACTAATAATTTCTTCTTAAAAGACAAGCGGATTATATAAGCGTAAGTAACTAAACTAATAGCAAATAATTCGTAATTTCATCCTTTTGTATGCTGATATCTATCTGCTATTTGTATAAACTTTTATTGAACTGATATGGACCTTTAAACTTAGTATACACCGGGTATATTAATTGTTGATTAATATTTTTGTAAGTAATATAGAACTTCTCTTAATCAATAATTTACGTAACTTAAAGTTTGAAATCTTTTAAATGTTAATTTCTCTGTATGAAATATACTGTAGCGTTGCATTATATGAAATTTATAGGTTAGGTAAGAATTGTATAGTAGATGTCTATATTTAAATATTTTCATAATGTTCTATCAGGAATCTTTCTGAGCGACTGTCTTATTCTTTAACACTTTTTAGATCATATATCATAATGGCACAGCAGAAAGTGGGACAGTTTATGAATCGGCTGAGTCAACTTGGTATAGGACTAGCCATTACTGGTGGAGTAGTAAATTCAGCCCTTTATAATGGTAAATGGTTCTGATTATCCTTATGAAAAATGTATACAAATTAAGGAGTTCCTAATTTTTGTTTGTTTTTTTTTTTTTTTTAGTCGATGGAGGCCAAAGAGCTGTAATCTTTGACAGATTTACAGGGGTAAAGAGCCAAGTAATGGGGGAAGGAACACATTTTATTATCCCCTGGGTTCAAAGACCCATTATATTTGATATCAGATCACAGCCTAGAAATGTTCCAGTCATTACAGGAAGCAAAGATCTTCAGAATGTAAATATTACACTCCGTATTCTTTTTAGACCAGTTTCGGAGGAATTACCTAAAATTTATACTATACTGGGACAAGACTACGATGAGCGTGTTTTGCCTT
Organism: Prorops nasuta; assembly: GCF_024137725.1. Taxonomy (NCBI): domain Eukaryota; kingdom Metazoa; phylum Arthropoda; class Insecta; order Hymenoptera; family Bethylidae; genus Prorops; species Prorops nasuta. The sequence goes on from NW_027116806.1 coordinate 4,772,626, forward strand.
CTATAACAAATGAAGTTTTAAAATCTGTTGTGGCACAATTTGATGCAGGAGAATTGATCACACAGAGAGAAATAGTTTCACAAAAAGTTAGCGAGGCTTTGACTGAAAGAGCTTCACAGTTTGGTGTCATCCTAGATGACATTTCAATTGTAAGTCCAAATGGTTGGATAGTTTAAGTGGTTTCTCTTGTGCAAGATATAATGTTTATGCTTATTAAAATTTCAGACGCATTTAACTTTTGGAAGGGAATTCACTCATGCTGTTGAGTTAAAGCAAGTAGCCCAACAGGAAGCTGAGAAGGCTAGATTTGTCGTAGAAAAGGCCGAACAAACAAAGAAAGCAACTATTATTAGCGCCGAGGGTGATGCACAAGCTGCGCTTTTAATTGCCAAGTCTCTCGGTGAAGCTGGTGATGGTCTCGTGGAGCTCAGGAGAATAGAAGCTGCAGAGGATATTGCCAAACAATTATCAAAAGCTCGACAAGTTGCCTATCTCCCTACAGGACAAAATTTCCTGTTAAATTTACCGCAATAAAGAAGGAAGAAATAAATTGTCGAGATCAGAAATGATGAAATGCGTTTCAGACCATTATTTTAATGCAGCAGATTCGTTTCTTCTTTAAAAGACCTAGAAATCGGAAGAAGAGCTTCCGGTGTACCTCTTCGCACCATTCAAGCATTTATATTAAGTGAATCTTCTCCAATTGAAAGAATAAAACTGATAAATTCTATCTATTAAGCAGAGCAAACGAGATTTTGTCTGTCATATCTGTTTTTTCACTGTAGAAAATATTATAAATAGATTTAACTATCCGTCTACCTCTGACTTAATCTCTGCATTTCTTTTTAAGTAACAGAAATGAATAAACCCAGTATCCATGCTGCTTGTATTTTTATAGCCTATAGTTTTTAACGATTGTTATAAAGGGATAGAAATAAATTTGTGTTAAATTTATTATGTCATTGGTTGTTGCTATTTATTGACAAGGATGGAACGAACGAAAAGAAAGTTTAGGAGAATGATAGCTTAGTTCTGAATTAGGGGTAGTGGATAGATAATTTCTCCAACGTTTACTCGAAATTTCATGGTGCGTTTGTTAGTAGTACGTCTCTATGATTTCTCTTGTCGGCGCGATGAAGGCAACGGGGGAGAGAGAGATAGATAGATAGATAGAGTGAATAAATGAGTGAGAAATAGAGAGGGAGAGAAACGGAGAAGGTTAGTGTAGTAGCAGAAGCCAGCAAAAGCAGATTAGCGTGAATAATGAAGACACGACCCCGTGAAAGCCTAAGCGAGCCTCCTTAAGTCTGCTCCTTCGAGTAGAAGCCAAAGCCGGAAAGGAAGGAGCTTGGAAGGGCAGAAAGGAGCCAGAAGCAGTTAATTACTCCACCCAGCCACTGGGATAACGACTTCCCCTTATTTGTCGAGAGGTGCAAACAGCCAACCCTCCCAGAAATCCTACATAAGACGATTCGCGGATATTTCGAAGTCGGTAAAGCTCCTTCTCTCCCCTCTCCTCTAACATTTCTTCCTGCACTATTGCAATACCTCATGGAACTTCTCCAAAAACATTTTACAAATCTTTTAAAACTATCTTATACCAATGGCACGATAAATCTCGAATCGAAAAATCATGTGAGAAAAATAATTTCGAAATAAGTGGTAAATAATTAAGTCACCTTGTCTATATATAGTCACGATAACAAAGGAAGATAAAAATAACGTATTGCTGAGTAGCCTTCTTACGAAGTGGGAATGGCTATAACAGTTTCACGTATGTTTGCAGCAAGAAGAGGAAGAAGAACATTGCTGAGAGGGTCAAAAGAAGAAAAGGAGAGGGATAAAGAAAACCAGAGAAAGGAAACCGCTGAGGGAACCGAAGAAAACTGCGAGGGAACCAGAAGAAGAAAACCGCCGAGGAGATCGGAAGAAGAAAAGGAAAAGGATGAAGAAAACCGCTGAGGGAATAAGAAGAAAAAGAAAAAGAAGAAGAGGAGGAGGAAGAAGAAAACCGCTGCAAGAAGAGGAGTCGGGGCTACGACAACGGGTAGCACATGTTCTTCGGGGCCATGCATGCAACGAAACAAATGATAGGTACGCCAAATACTCTGGATGATGGAAGGAGGGGGAGACTAATTACGAAGAAATCATAATAGGCACACATGCACCGCGGGCTGTTGGGCTAACGATCGCTTCCTTGGCGTCTGCACCTGTTACTCCCAGCTCCTCCGGTTGCAGCGATGCACGCGAGCCGCATATGCCGTTGCCAAAGCGACTAAATATGCCTTAGGCACCCCCCTCCCCCCCCCCCCATCCTTTATTTCTCGTTTTCCTCCTCGCAAGCCATCACCCCTTTCTCCTAAAAGTTTCCGTCCAAAAATCGTATAAGAGCGAAAGTAAAAATTGTAGAATTAGGTAATCAGTCCGAGATTGGTGGGTGAATGCAAGGGTGGAAGTATCGGGAGTGAGAACCGAGCCGAGGGCAATGCTGGAATGATTATTTGCGGAGAGTGCAGGAATAAGCCAAAGGCGACAAAATCGGCCGTTGCACTCGTTGGGAATGGCGGATCGCGTGCTGCGCATTTTAACGCGAATCGCCAGAACAGACAGAAATGATAATTAGAATGCTTTAAGATAATACCCAAGAGTGTTCATCTTTTTATATTTCTTATTCCGAGTCTTTTTCTGCAGCTTCGATGGCTCCCGTGGAATCTCGTACAAGAATAATATTCCGTCGATAATAATAGCGGGGAGCAAGGTTTCAAATGATACATAAAGACTTGTTCTAAAATAATAGCTATAAAATATATACCGATTCTTATACGTAGCAGCTAAGGCTGAAGGAATTCTCGAGGCGAGAAAGAGTTTATCGCGCGTATAGGGAGCTGAAAAATAAATTTCGTTCGGCCGGAGGCTGTGGGACCAAAGGAAGGATTGGAAAAAATATTTCCGAGCTGTAAATATTTGCGCGGTTGCGTTTCGATATTTCATTCCACGTCGTAAACCATCGTCGGTTATCCCGCTCTTTTACAGGCTGGGAATATTTTGATTCTCATTGCACGCGTGAAAATAACTAGCGGAAGTATCGGAATATTCGCTGTATATATATATATATATAACATTAAACGTCATTTCGCTTCCGTTTCACAAACACATCAACGACTATTTCCTAATTACAAGCGCGTCATTTTAATAAACCATTCTCGCAAATGTAGGTGAAAGCGGCGGAAGAATCGAAGAATATTCGTTTTCGAACATAACCTATATTCGTATCGCAAGTTTGATCGATAAATCGTTCTCCGTACGCGAGAAGCGAGGAAGACCAGTAGCGTGAAGGGATTAGCATAATTTTAGAAAATGATACTCTATAAACGTTTCGGAGGGGGGGGGGGGGAGAGGGGCCGTTGGCGATGACTCTGGTTTTGGGTGGCCATGGACATTAGCAAGGGGTTATTTGCAAGTGTTCTAAAAGTTATTAAATAGAGGAGAGGATCGCTTATATACGCACGGTGCCCCCGAAACTTTTTATTTTCGACCGTGCGAGGGTTCTGCAGGACGGAATTGCACGCGAGGTCCCCGCTCTATTCGCTAATTCCGGAAGGCATGTAGGGAGATAGGGGGGGGGGGGAGTTGTATGCAGAAGGAGATGTGGAAGTACAGGCTGCTTGATGAGTGCATCGCTGCAGCTTCAGGTGAGAGCCCCCGGGGACTTTCTGCCATCCGTCTCCACCCTCCTCCCCCCTCCCCCCTTCTCACTAAAGATTTAGGATCCACTTGGTCTGGGTCCCCGGGGCCAGCCCTGTAATCTCGCTGCCACGCCGGTTCCAGCACGCGAGCCTCCTCGACACCTCCCCACTCCTTCATCTTTTTTTTTAACTATAGCTCCTCCTCTCTTCGATCCCTGACATATCGCTGAAAATCACAAACAAGCAAACAAACAAATTTTCGTCATTCCTTGCACCGTTTGAAGTCTTCATTAGCGATTCCTAATGAGTTTTCATCAACGGTTGAGCGCTAAGTCGTTAATTGCACGCATGGTTGGTCAACTGGTCGAAACACCAAAGTCAAAGTCCTCGGGGCCATTTGAATTTTGTGGTCCGTGCAGGAGGACGTCTGATTTTCCACTCATTAATCCGTCCAGTGGTCAGTGGCCAGTTTCATTTGTGCCCCGCGGTTCTTCGCTACACAAAGATCGACCTTCGACCCGACGACTGACGAAATTCATTTAAGCTGCAATCAACGTGGTCCGAATCCACTCGTATTCGTGTTTTATTAGTGAAACTCTTGCCAAAGTGGTCGATTGTTCCTGCTCGACCATGTTTCTACTCGCAAATGCATTTTCGACTGGTCTCCCCAAGTCTTGTAAATCATTTATCATAATATTTTACCATTAATATATACATATATACGTATAGTATATAATTCATCGTTCAATTTTCGAGCAAAAATAATCTACCTTTTATTCGACTTTAATAGTCGAATCTTCTGCCGTACCAGATTTTATTAAAAAATTCAAGATTAATTACAGAGGAGGCAGTTCAAACCAAAGTACAGCAAATTTTTGAAATTAAAAATTGGTAAAACATAAATTATTAATTCAACTAAAATTTACCATACTATCTCTTAGGTTGACCTCACTAGTCAATCCAGATCAATTTGATCCAACCTAACAAGACTCGGTCTAAAAGGCAACGTTTCTGATATAAATATATAGGTATACAATGCAGACGGTTAAAAAGGTGTTGGGGCAATTTTGGCGATATAGCTGAGATGAGCGATTTTCAGGCGATGATTTTCCGTGCTAACGAGCCGTTAAAAGTATCAGTCCGAAGGATCGAAGCTCGTGAGCGCGGTCAGGAGCCAAAATGACTAGTCCTAAACTCGTAGATCCGGGCGATAAAAATCGCGCGTGAAATACGAGTGGAACCTTAAATGGGAAATTTACGTTAAGGTTGGTCGATGAACTAATTATACAAACACACATACACACACACACACACACAGGAAGGAAGTTGAAAAGTTGATATCTAACGTTGGTGTCCGAAGAGGAGAAAATGATGAAGAACAATAAGATGAAGAGAGAGGGTAGAGCGGAGGCTGATGCGAGAGACGCGGCGGAGGAATCGCGTGCGAGTATGAATGAGGCAGCCCTCGTGGCCGGAATAAGCTAAATTGTATATTGTAATTGCGTACGAAAATGTAAATTAAACAGTTGGTCGAAGGGCCGAAGAACAGAAAGTCGAGCGAAAGTGCGAGAATGATTGTATACGGTCAGCCGAATCTCAGCCTTTGTGAGATGCCGATTTTTCGAGCGTGGAACTGGATGGCCGGTAGCCGAGCCTCCTGTCACGCGAGTATTCAATGTAATTCACGTGATGGCGCGCGTGAAGCGGTAAGTACGCGCCGGTAATTGATGAAAAAATTCGTAATAACCGGCAATGCTACCCGAACCACCCGGGGCATTCGATAATTCCCTTTTTCCTCGCGGGACAACGTCATCCACGCTCTAATCAATTCTCCTACCTTGTATTTTCCACTCGATAAGTGTGCTAATGGTCATCATTATACTTTTGCTCTCTCTCTCTCTCTCTCTCTCTCTCTCTCTCTCTCTCTCTCTTACACACATGAGAAGCACACCAACTGTTTATTCTCGTCTCTCGGCCAAGCAAACCTTCCTGAATATACTATACGATGTTTATTTTCTTATATGGACACAAGAATGTAACGCAAGGTTAAATCAAGCGTATTAGTCTCGACTGTGTTTTGTTTTCTACCTGGCGACCAGGAATTTTGCAAATTTTTCATGTTTTCTCAATCTTCTCCGGAGATGTTGTTCATAAAGACGTTTGACGGTACAGTTTCGTGCGACAGGTCCCGTTAGGAGATTTTCTGCTCGGGATAAATCTATCCTGCAGAAAGGCTCGGGTCATCGCGTGCAAAAACTGCAAGAGACGATCGCGATTTTCTTTTGTCAGAGGTATCCGCGAGGAAGAAGGGTTCACCGCTAAGGATACGGTAGGTCACGGGTTTTCCTCAAGGCCACCGTTATCTTTCCCTCGTCGTTATAACTTCGAGACTGAATCAGAACCGCGTATGTATAAAGAGAAGCGATTGAATTATGCGATCGCTTTGGATTTAACGTTGTAATAATCATTTGCTTTAATTTCTGATTTTAGAGATTTTTCGCGTTATCGAGGGGAGGTGACTATATAATCACGATAGAAAATTGTGTGTAAAAGTTGGCGATTGGAGGAAAGAGTTGGATCGTAATTGAATTTGGGACAAGAGGAAGGTATAGCAGGAGAGTTCCGCGTCTTCCGGTTGCTGTGCATGCGTGCACAGGGAATACGCAAAATATGTGCAACACGCACGTGAAGGGACGATTTTCGTGGATGTTGGATGGTGGAAGAGAAACAGCAGCATCTGAGGATGTAGCAATTACGTCCGAGGACTCGTTGCCACAGACGGATGGACGGACCGGACCTCAACTCAACCACGGAACGCCCCTCGCGTTACACATATGTTACCAATCCATCCCCCCCCCCCCTTCTCCACCGAATCCCTCTCGAATCCCCTTGAACCACCTCGTACCCCTCTCACGACTCTTTTTCTCTTTTAATTCCATCTTACATCCTCCAATTTCATTCCGCAGACTCCTCTCGTTTCTCCCTCGTTTCCTCCAAGTGCAAAACCTTATAATAATTTTCACGAACAAGTACGCTCTCCAAATTAACGTACAGTAGAACTGTAAAATACTATTTATAATCTTTTCAAATCACCGTCAGTTCGAGCATTTATGGGAGGAGTTATTTATCCTGTTGCGGAAGGATGCTCGTGTTTTTTGAAACACCCTGTATAATTGAGTTAATAAAGAATTTTGATGGATGCGACGGTAGCGCAGTTGTGAGAACGCGACGTCGTCTCCTATGCAGGATGAACAAGGTCAGAGTTCATGGCGAGGTAGCTGTCACCAGACAGAGACAATTTCATGGAGCTTCGCGTTTGATCCCACGCTCTCATCCGCACGCGATGAATTATGAACGAAGCTTAACAAGCTCGAGGATCGGGAAAACGCGTCGATATATTCCGTCTCGATGTTTTTTTATCACAATTAGACAGTTTCTCGTTTCAGAGATTTAGATGCGATTATTGAGCACCACTGGCGGACTGTTTCGTCCCAACGTGAATTTAAATCTCTCCCATCGCGTCCGTTTCTTCCTGGACGGTATTTTTCGCGAGGGCGTTTCAGCAATTTCCCCCGGATCTGTTTTTTCTTTCTTAGATTGGCCTAAGAACACGTAACGATGCCGACGAGATTAATTTCTTTGCGAGCGAGAAGCGCGCGAAGATAATGTAATAAATCTTCATTAAGGAGAAAAAAGCACGGGCACATGTACACGCAGATAATACGACGATAAATGGACTCGACCCCTCCATTTTCTTCCCACCACGCGACTGCTGAACAGGGAAAATTGATACTCGCCTTGTCTCTCTCCATCAGGATCTACTCTACGAATTGCCCAGAAAATTTTTCCTAATTACTCTCATCCATTTCTTCGTATCTAAAATTAATTTTCGTGCAAATAAAACTGATAAATTCACTGGAATTTTTCGATGTCGAGAAAGCGAGGTTAAGTCGAAGGTCGAGTCGCTCGGTTTTCGTGAGTGTCCAAGCGATACAGGAACGGAAGGAAGAGAAGCACAGGAAAGACAAAAGCAGCACAAGTTTGAGTTGGCCGCAACAGGTCGCGTGACGAAAGTTCCGAGCGATCGATTTCATCCACCGAATTATACACGAATATTTCCGCCATCTTGCGTGCCACTGCAATTAAATTTGCTTGTAGGAATTCTCAAGAAGCACTCGCAAGTGGATATAGTCTTTCCTAAACGCGACAATAACGTTCCCTTTACATCGACGCGCCGATAGAAAAGTTTTAGGAGCGTTCCAATGTGTCATATAGGATGCAGAACAAACAATTCTTTTTTATTATAATATTGCCCCGATTGTGGTATTTCCGCCATTTTGCGTGCCACTGCAATTAAATTTGTTTATAGAAATTCTCAAGAACCACTCGCAAGTATAGATATAGTCTTTCCTAAACGCGACAATAACGTTCCCTTTACATCGATGCGCCGATAGAAAAGTTTTAGGAGCGTTCCAATGTGTCATATATCTATAGGATGCAGAATAAACGGTTCTTTTGTATCGTAACATTGCCCCGATTGTGGAATAGCGAGTATATTAACGAAGAGAGTGAATCATGCAGGAGCGTGCGACTATTTCGAGCGGAAGTAAACTTGACCGGGTGAGTTTCCGTCGAAGCGAGAAACTGTCATTTAGAGGAGAGTCTTGCCTTAGGGCCGCGCGTCGAGTGAAAATGCAAAGACAGAGAGCGGAAGTCTCGATTTGGACGTATATATATGTACTTCGGAGAGCATCGGATTTGGCGAAAGTCCTCGTGCCGGTTGGAATTACGCAGGGGAAAATTACAGGTCCAGCTTCCGTTGACGTTATTGACGGCGGAAGCGATCGGCGATGGGCCCAGGGCCTGCCCTTTATAGCTCTCAGCTGGCCAACGACAATATTCCTCGTCTCATCATCATGTTTCCTGATTGACAAGTAAAATTCCTCATTTTTCCATATTAACGAACGTTCTTATTGCTTTGGGAAAGCTCTTGTTATTTTTTATCCACTTGAATTTTATCAACAGCATTCGTCATACTTTATTAGCTTTGTTATAGAATTTTTGTACCAAAGTAGAATTATACCGAAGAAATTTTAACTTATTCGTGGAATGCACACAATGTATCGCGTGATGTGAAGACGATTGGCAAATAAGAATAATTAGTTAAGGACGCGTCAGGTGTCATTATAGGTAAACAAAATTATAGGAGGGCTCGTCGGTCCTCGACAATGAAGTTTCTTAAACTATTTATCGAAAGGACTGCTCGATTTGCAAGATTTGGCAGATTCTTGGATAAAAGTGCGTTTTGGACGCGATTAGGGAGATTGGATCGAGGAGTTTTTTGGCTGAGGATGTTTCGTTCGGGTTGCTACCTCACCTGTCTTAATGACCGGGCGGGCAAACTTGACTTTTTTCGTGCCTTCCAGCGCCAGCTGGTAGCCTAATCGCATCTCGATTTCGCTCTCTAAGATCCTAATTGAATTAGAGGATCGTAGAAATCCAGAGCGGAACCGGGTTAACCCGCCATTTAACAGTAGCAACCCTTCATTTTAGCCGAAAACGAGCCTGGTCACCCTCCAATGCGATCTATTTGCTCTGCAAACGATCCTCCCCACTCGCTCTCATCCTTTTGAAACTTCCGCTTTTCTTCTGGCGACAAGCTGCTCTCCAACCGTTGCTTCTCTTATTAGGACTCTACTTATTAGCTTTAAGTACTAAAACTTTATTTCTCATTTTGTCAACGAGATGACCTTTTTCGCTCCGAGAAAAAATATCAATCAAACGGTGAACGGAAGTTATTTGAAAATTCAAGAATGTCTATATATTTTTTCACTCATAAAATGAAATTTTGTTACAAAAAATATAAACGTTATATTCGAATGATAATAATAAAGAAGACACTTCGAGTGGTACCAAGCGGTAAATTCTTGGAGAACTCGGTAACATTGAATTCCTGTCGATTTTATCGGCCAAAGTGTTTCCCGAATTTTGTAGTTAAATGGAGGGTAATGAGAGGAAGGTTAAGGAAGTTTGTGTGTCGGGAGATCCGTTTTTTCTTGCGAGTGTTTTCGCGTTGGGACCGTGCCAAGAATAGCGTGACACTCAAAGAAGCCGCGTTCGGCCAAAATTATTCCGAACAATCATCATCATTATATCCAGGACCATCTTACGCCCAATATCGTCGGTCGAGGTGCGACACAAGAATTCGCGCAATTTTACCCCCACTCCTCTTTCTATACGACCTAGCCTAACCAAGACGAATCAATTCTACCTCTCGACCATTCCCTCCGAGGACCAAAAACTTGCGAAACGTTAGCCAAATTCGCTCTGACACGATTTGAGAAAACCGTGAAATTTTCGTGGGAGGCAGAGAAAAATGTTTGAGAATTAAGAGAGCGAATTAGAATATTTGGCCTGTGGCGGTAGAGAAATATTTCGGTGGTATCAGGTTGGCCGTATATCGGCGTGTTCATCTATCTCTTTTAGGTTGCAGGCCAAGATACACAATATCCCGCGATATCTTATCGGCCGTATGATTTTTGTTCTCTCGGCCCGTTGTCTACGTGTGGGCATTATCTGTCCATCGTTGGACGTGGTGGGATTGCCGGTGAGGGAGAGATGCGGGAGGTGAGGTGTAACCGGGTCTTGGGGCCGTTTACCATCTCAATAACGCGAATGACTGAACGGCCGAGTCTCGAAATCCCGGCGAGATAACCTTTATTGTAATTACAATGAAGCATTATGCGCGCTCGGATCCACCAGGGTCGAAGGTCACCTCGGCTGAGGTCTTCACTCCGCTGGATATCCACTTCCCCTCCCCCCGTCCCTCGCCACTCATCTTTCGTCATCCGCCATCCACGAAGCCAAACATTTTTCTCCCTCCGAGGTGGGATTCTCGCGCTCCTCCATTTCTATAACCAAAATCCATGCAGATAAATATATCTTTTCCTCTCCGGAAATCAGTAATAATAACAGTGCTCGGAGTAGTCCAACCAAGTCCTTTGCCCGATAACTCTGTCGATACCAGCAAATCACGATTAGGTCGAAGCAAATCCTACTTGAAAGATTGTTGGGTGGAAATTTGAGGTTAGGAATAATAAACAGCGAGTCACCGGTAATCAATGTCTAGCTATAAAAATTAATTAATCGCTTCGGTGCCATGGAACGTTGACCGGCCGATAGTAGGACGACGGTGAAATTTGTCACTGCACTGGAATTTCCGTGGAAAAGTGAATTTTCCACGCGCAATTGTGCAGTTTGGCGCTGCAGTATATTCTGGTCAGGAATCGTAGTACGCGAAATTAAGCGATAGGTGGAGCCACGCACGCACGGTCAAAACGAGGGGCTTCACCGCGTGGAATCACCGGCCGTTCGTAAATCGAAAAATCTTCGACTGGGTGTGGATCGCTCGGTCAAATTGATTAAAATTTGTCGACGAATGCTCCGTTGAATCCACCCAAGACGTTTCTTGTAAATTTTCATGGAAAACTACAAACTCAAATCTTTGGAGTTTGACGAAAGGATCCGAGAGAACAGCTTTATCGATCCAACTCTATTGATGGAGTCTAAACGAATGAGATGGGAGTTATAGAGTCGATGGGATTGATTGGAGGAAAATGAACCGATCGGATAAACAAGCGTGATAATCCAATAAAGAAGAGTATGGAGCTGGGTGCGCAACAGTGCTGGAGATTGGATTATTGGGCGTCGATCGAGTTGAAAGGATCGAGGGATTAGAATGGAGAGTCGATGGTGAACTGACTAGTGGGATTTAAGGATGCGATAATGAGGCGATAATGCGGTATAGAAAATAGAAAGAGGGGGGGGGGGGTGGAGCACGGATATTCGTCCGTTGGCGTAGTGGGGAGAGAGAGAGAGAGAGGGGTAGGGGAATTAATTTAATACCTGAGTAAAATCAATCAGCGGAAATTGATGTTGGCCCTGGCGAGTGGGTGCTGGACGACCCACGGGGAGAGTGAGGGAAGAGGTGGAATGGGTGGGAGGGGGAGCTGTATTTGCTTTGCGACGTGGCGGGGCCCCGTAATCAGTGTAAATCAGGGGACGCGTAAATCACACCCTGTGTGGTAACAGCTATAACGGGTGGCGAGATTCGTGTTCGCCAAACGACCAAATCCCATTTGGATAACCGTGCAACCAATGTCATCCAACGCAGTGCCAATCGCTTTTCTCTCGCTCGATATTATTAAAATTTCTCTTCGATTCTATTCTCGATAGATTGATTCGATCCTTTTGTAGCACGAACGTCGCATCTACATGGTATATATATATATATATATATATCCTAGCAATTTTATAGTATAAATTCAGTACGCTCTTTTTCTTACGAGCAGTTTTCCTCGATAGAATTTCGCCAATTACGTCGGTTTCGTGGGATAAATTAATATTTCGATACGTTTCTTTGGGATTCTGTGTGGTCGGCAGTAACGCCCTCGAAGCAAATGAGAGGAAAGGTGATCCGGGGGCGGATCTCCTGGTTAATCGGCAAATGACTAAATCATCGATACTCCAATAATTATCCTGTCTCGGGCAAAAGGGCGCTTGAACCTATAAGGGTAAAAACTTATTTTGCAAAGAGGAGATTATCAATTTGGTAGTTGTGTTATTGGTAGGGGGGAGGGGAGGGGAAGAGAAGCTGTTGAGTGGAGCAAACGTAGCGAGGGTAGTGGAATATTTATCACCTGATGGACACACACCGTGGCAAATTGGTTCGCGAGGCGTTTAAGGACTCCTGTGTGCGAAGCTGCTCCCACTCTTTTAATCATCTCTCTCTCTCTCTCTCTCTCTCTCTCTCTCTCTCTCTCTCTCTCTCTCTCTCTCGTCTTCCAATTTTCTTTCAGTCTTCTTTTCTCTACTTTCGGTTGCCTTCCTCTTCCTCCCCCCCCCCCTTCTCTTAGGTTCACCTTCCTATCCGGACCGTCTTGGGACTCCGGTGGCCAAAGGAGCCTCCGGCGAACGTGACCGGACGGCCCGAATCATAAATTCCGACCGGTAATGCAACGTCCGCCGCGATTATTTACTGATACTTACCCGTTCTGCCCCCGAGCACCACCTACCCAGTGGCCACTTACACTTTTCCTTCGCGTACCATATATCCGCTCCGTTCTTGCAGGCCTTCCGGATATTTATATACAGCGTCCGCTTGGAAAGTCGAATCGAAAATCGATTAATTTCCTTCGTCCTCGATCGATCCTCGAGGTGAGCGGCGGAAAAAATCCTTCGGCAAAGTTCGGAACGCATATATATATATAGAGAGAGAGAGGTCGGGCGAAGAAGTAGCAAAGTTTGTCAGGGTGCAGCGAGAGAAGTTGTCGAGTGTAGCTTGCGCGTTGTGCAAAGACCGAAAACTTGGGGCGTATATTATCCGGGTTACCGCCCCCGCGTCGAATTATTAAAAGCTAAACTGACTTTGATTTATAGGAGGGCAACGCCACCGAAAACGCCCGGAAAGCCACGATGGGTACAGCCGCTGAGATTAATTTTATTACTTCCTTCGGAATAATTATTGCATTACTTTGCGTACTGGAGAACTTCCTTAATTTCCCTCTTTCTCTGGACACACCCATTTTCTGCAGGGCCGATATCTTAGACGTTATAAAAAACTGCAGAAATAATTTATATACGAATAACAATCGCGAGGAAAGTTGGATAAATATACTTTTGTGTATAAATGGCGAGGAAGAAAGCAAGGGTTTAAAAAGGGTGGAGTAAAATGATTTTCAAGTCGCGGAGCGTTCCAGCGTCATTAGAGTCGGACCATCGTTAATACAGCAGCGATACAGGGTGATGATATTTTGTAACGACTGGGCGCCGTTTCTCCTTCCTTCTCTTACGTGCTCCTTTATCCTTTTTCCATGGAGCGAACGTGTATGGTTCGGATTGGCGCGGAGGACTCGAGAAGAAGGAATTCATCCGCGAAACTGAACTCTGGAGGACTCGCTTAGCCAAACGTTTCATTGGAAGATGGGTGTGGGGGAGGGGGACTCGAGAGGGTTGAAACCGGGGAGTTTTTCAGTGGTAGGAAGGTTGAATCACAAATGAGGTGGAAAAGATAAAGACCGTGGCTGGCGATCATTAACATGCACGTTTTCGAGGAGCTGTTGAGGGTTTAAGGGGCCGGAGGGAGCGGAAAAAAAGTGGGAGCAAACCTAATGGCGGCAGCAATTAACAACAAACACCGCTCATTAATCGCGAAACTGTCCTCTCTAGTCCTTCCAGCTATCTCTTTTCTATCCCCCAGTCGTTTTCACCCTTTTCTTCCCTCTTAATCACCGATCTACCCATCCACGACGCCTCTCTCGCCCCCTCCACCCACTTTTGCTTTCCTACCTACGAATACCGAGCTTGCAGATTCTCTCAAAGTTTCTCTCTTTGTGATCAATTCTCTCTCTCTCTGTCTCTCTCTCTCTCTCTCCCTGTGTATACGCCAGAACGTTTAGTCTTCGCTACCGAGAAACAACCAACTCTCTCCCTCCACTCTCGTTTATTTTCATTTCGTTATTGCTTCGATACAATTGCCGTTCCGTTCAAAACACGTTTTTTCACCTCGATCTTTGTAAACGTCACAAGAAAATTTAGAGAGTAGATTTCTAGAAACTGAACGCGTCTCATTGTCGACTGTGGAGTATTATGGTGGAATTATACTGGAAGTTGAAAATTTCTTAAATGTACGTGATAAGGGGTGAGTAACGAGGGAGGAGGAGGGGGGGGGGGGGGGGAATTTGGAGAAACGAATGAGGTGGAGTGGCTGAAATGAAGATCGAGTTACCGGCGAGGCTACCCGGGCCGCAACGGCCGCTACCGTGGAAGGTGCGAAAGTGGAGGGGGGAGTAAACTGCGACAAGACATGCAAAGCCCAAGATGAATCCTGATCACGCACGTTTCGTCTCCGTGATCCTTTTGACACCTATCCTCGGGCACTCCCCCTCCCCCTCCCTCCCGCTTTAACATCAATTACCGAAAATCAACCCGAGCCCAATCGACGAGAAATCCTAATAATTTCTCTTACCCCCTCAATTCAAAGTGTCAAAAATTATCACTCACCTCGAAAATGATAATCCTACTAATTGAGATTAGATTTCTTTATCTCTGTCGAATAAGAAAACTATAACAAATATTTCCCAACAGTTTTCTCCTCTACTCGTCGTCGGGCTGGATCAGTAGGGCGTGCAATTAAGGCGTAACATAATTAATTTTCTGAATTCCTTATAAGGAGTTAGAAGAAGCATGGGAAGGAAGGGGATATAATTGCTGGCAGTCCCGCTGATGAAAGGACACTTTCCTTTTCGATAGAAAACTACGTCGACGGCACAGGTTTCTATACTCGTGTATACACCTATATATATATATATATATATACACCTAAGTAGAAAAATATCTTTTAAAACGAGCTTTTAGCGCGACCAAACGCACTTCTCCATTTCTTCCCCCGACTTCCCACTTTTATCTTTCTAAGCCAGACTTCTTCTTTCACCTTATTTCCTCGTGTCCTCCTCGACGCCTCTCCCAAGACGAGTCCCTCATTACGCGCTCCAGTTTGTCGCCATGTTAAAAGAAGCCGCGGAACTCATTCGTAGCACCGGTCCACATCCTTTTACAATCGGGTCGTTTAATTTGCAAAATTTCGTTCGTCGTGGATTTTCCGGTCTTTTTAAAAGATGTTTTTTTTCAATCTTCAGGGATTCGTGGGTGGTAAGGGAAATAAGAGTGTCAGCGACGCGAGGAGAGGCGTAGGAAATAGGTGGATGGATGGATGGTGAGTGGAATTTCTTAAGAGAGAAGGAGGGATTCGTGGGGGAGGTGGGGGGAGGGGGGGGGGAGTGTATGAATTAGTGGTAGTCGGAGTGTCGGTGGTAGGCGTTGAGTGGCAGTGGCAGGACACGGATTTCCAGCAGCTGGTCCAGGGGCTGATGCGAGGTAACATTGTAATTTCAGATAAGCGTCTCCCAGGAGACACGCATTGTGTTTTCCATTTGGCCCCTCCTCCCCCGCCGTGTCGCAGGATGTTCACGCACACGCGTGTCACATGCCCCTCTGTGATGCTCGCTCGTTCATTACGAGGCGACTCGCGATATCTCCAGAGGACACCGCACCCTCCTCTCTTCATCGAAATCTCTAAATCAACCCTCCAATACCCCTCCCCCACCACTCAGCTCTACTCTTATATATATATATACTCATCTTTGTAACACCCCACCCCATGCACCCGCAACACCATACTTTAACTTCTCGACCTTCCCTGCCTGCCTCATCAAAAGCAAACTAAATTCGAAATTAATGAAACCGATTGGTGTATGCTGCTGGGAGATGCAGGCAAATCCCAAGTAAGCCTTCGAGTATAAGTTTTTATTGGAAAATGGGAAAATGTGGAAATTGGAGGAGTCGGTTTCTGATGATTGAGAAATTTCGTGGCGATGAATCAATAAAAAGCGATTAAATGGTCGATAAATGTTTGTTCGTTTATATATATATATATATATAGAGAGAGAGAGAGATATTCTGTATTTGGTATTCACTATACGTGTTCATCGACGAACCACTTAACGCCACATTTAACACCCAGTAACGGAATAGCGCTCTGTTTGACTTGTTCGTGTGTTTTGGTGGGCGGTTGCGTGGGCGGCTCCCATAAGCTTCTTACTTATACATTCCGTTTAACTCCAGCTATGCATAGAAAGAAAATTAATATATCGCATTAAATCGAGAAAGTCATCTGTCCAGCAGTGAAATCAGAATTTTCTATTTTTTCATCTCGACTCGCTCGAGGGAGACTGACGTCAAGCGCGATTCTTTTCTTTCCGATTAAATACATGTAAATCACAAAGAATTTCATAGAGAGTAAATTCGTCAAACAAATACATTTTCTATATATAGATAAATTATTTATTGAAACGTATGTGTGATTTTGCAATTAAAAAATTTATCATTTTCATTGAGTTTACTGCTAAGATAGTCCGAGTCGAGAAGGATTTCTTCGCACAGAGATGCTTTCGTTGGAAAGGGAAGAAACGAGAAAATAAGGAGGGGGAGGTTAATAGGTCATTTGGGAGACTGAAGCTGTGGCAGGATTCAAAAGCAATATTGACTATATCGTAATGAACATACAATTCTGTATTTGTTTCAAAGAAAAAATAGAGAACAAAGCATATATATATATATATAAAACCTTCGTGATACATATAAATGTATAAAATAGAAAATGCAGTATAACTATAGCTCAGTAGTATTTCGTCTAGAATTGCAAGAAAATTTAACGCGCACGATTAATTAAAAACGTATTCTTAAGACGTTTGAAGCGAAGCAAGGAGGCAGGCGTAAAACTGGAATGAAAAGGAGCTGTGGGTCTGAAAGGGGAGAAAGAGAGTGAGGGGTGTGGGGAGGAGAGTTAGAAGATGGCCCGTTGGACCCGAAAAGCGAGGGAGTGGGGGGGGGGGGGGAGTGAGGGAGTTTTAACCAGGAGTTCCGTATTTTCCTTACTTCCTTCCGCGGAGGCTACTAATTAATTACTGTGATTAATCAGAAAAGTTCGTAATTAGAAAGTTTCTTCGCGAAATTAAAATGGCGGCGAATGACGGAGCTTTCTAGCCTTCTCCCCCCTCCCCTCCTCCTTTAGTCCCGGACTCGGAGAGTTTCCGATAAACTCATTAATTAAGGTGGATCACCTCTGGCGCTGGCTGGCTGGCCAGTACCAAGAAAACTGGAATGGCGCAAATGCACAGAGTCTCGAACGTTCCGAGTTAAATGGCAACTTATACTCTCTTGAATTCCTCCACAAAGTGCACACACGAGCAGTTTCTCTCCTTTCTTCATTGGCTTAATTTCCATCTAAAAAAATTGACGCGTTTGGCCACCAACCAGTGTGTACATTATATCGAAAATTATTGGCGAGGTACTCCTCGATATACATTGCAGGTCTCTCTCTCTCTCTCTCTCTCTCTCATTTTCTCATCTATTTGCTTACTGACGTGTGAAAGGATGTCGTGGTGAAACAAGAATTCGTTCGAAACACGCGAACGTACCCGCAACGATTATTGCTTTTCGGCGGATACGCAATTTTTTCCTTTTAATATCCAGCCAACGTCACGCGATACTTCGACTCCACCTCCAAATGGTTTTTAGTTATATAGAATATTTTTTTTTCTCAATTCGACGCTGCAGAGCGCCAGAAATTTGTTCTCCCGTCGAATTTTGTTACGGACTCGTGATGGAAGCGAGTGAAAAGGACATTTTTTCGTTTCTCCATAGCGAATGATGAAAATTTTTGGAAAAAGGTTTTACGCGAGTACGAGGTGGAGCGAGAGAGAAAGGGGGGGGGGGGGAGGAATAAAAATAGAGAGAAAGGGAATCGCGTCTCGTGCATTGATAATTTCTCTGAATAGATGGAAAGGTTGAGGGAAAAGGCAGAGGTGTAAATGCAAATGCAAGTTTGTCAGCGATGGACAGGCCAGTCGGTCAGTTGTGATAGCCAGTATCGTTTTGACCAGCCCGTAGTTCTTCCCATTCTATCTCAGCTTATTGTTTCGACGATTTTCACCCCCCCCTCTTGAAACGTTGGGAATCGAGTGGAAACGATAGTATTATTGTATCGTTTAAAAATTTTAAATGAAAAAAAGAAACATAGAAGAAAAAATTGAAGAAAGAGGGGGGAGGATGAAAAGGAAGAAAGGTTGGCACGGGGCAGGGGTTAGGGGCGATATTAGCCAGGCGTAGGAAACGTGATAGATGGTCAACGGATAGAGTGACGAGTGAGATAACGTAATCCAGCGAGGGGTGGAACAGCCACTCGAGGGACCCCCAGCAATTCTGCTTGGCTAAGAATTTCAATCTGCGGTCGGAAGGGTGGCCGCGACGATCAAGGGCAAACCACCCCCTTAGGGCTGCGTTCTGATTCCATCGACCCCAGGCCTTGGACCAACTTAAAAAATGATCTCTCGAGCCTCGATATACGCAGGATCTTCCTGGTACATTCCTGAATCGTCTAATCGGCGCGACTAAAAATTTACCATCTCTCTCCCTCTTGCTCCACCCACCCCCTCTCCGTCCCAATGAAATTTTTCCAACGTCGATAAATCACACAAACAATCTCGCGGGATTCATTCCATTCGATTAAATCTGCAGTAATTTCAATCACTCCACTAGTACCACCAGCGAATTCCACTACGATTAAATTCCTGAAAATCATAATGACATCGATGATATAACATTACCCGTGAGTCACATGGAAAATAACGTGAACGAGATACGTTTGGATTTTTAGATTTCACGAGGAAATTCGGGTGGAAGGATTGGCTGTTGATAATAATTTGATAGAAGCTGGGTGATGGTTGTTTTAGTATGGTTAGGGGTAGGAGGGGCTTGGGGGTGGATAAGGAGTAATCCGCGTGGAGGGAAGTTTTAATGGATCGATGGTGGGTTACGTCAAAAGAAATAATAAGAAAGGATGAGGGTAATATCGCACAGAACTGTGCAATATCCTTGCAAGGACACGGCTCCTTTCTTTCGTTCCATCCTCCCCCCCCCCCCCTACTTCCTGGCATTGTACGCCAATGATTTGCTGCACCGGTAACGCGTTTTAATTTTGGATATTGGCCTGCATTAACTTCCCTACACGACCTTCCTTCCGGAAAAAAAGCAGTGAAAAAATTTAATTCCACGATTAATAAAAATTGCAATAATAGAAATAAAGCACGAGTTAAATTTACATAGGAGGTGAGGGATATTTTTTGCGTATATTCACAGTTTATACGTTTTTCTAGAAATTTCGAGGATTATATATAAAATTAGCATTGAGGAAATAACGCGAGAGGAATCTGCAGTGTAGGAATCTCCGGGTGCTCCGAAAAAACGGTAGTCGAGCAATAAGTTAGGAGTCTCGCGTGGGCACGCACACGGGCACGGATGTACGTGCTTATATTAAGTAGGTGCATGGGAGACACGATTCACCGTTCACCTGCTTGGAAACGTATATATATATATATATACATATACAGTGCGGACGGTGGATCGAGGCAGAGCGAAGGCCCACCAAGAAGGACCCTCCTCACCACCCTCTTCAATATTTTTCGCCTCCCTCAGGAATGCGGCCAGCAACATTTTACTTTTTCCATCCTGTACCCTGACTTTTATCGATACCCATTTAACTACCCTCCCCTGCTTACCTTGAACATAACCAGATGCGTTGCTGAGCGTGAAAGAAATTGGAGAAAAATTGCTAAGCCGAGAGAGAATCATTTTATCGGACTTAATTTTCCGGAAATTTTCCGAGGAAATTCTCCGTCCATCTCTGTTTATCTCCCTCGTGCACTCGTGATTTTTGCAGGGGTATAGGTAATTAGGTTGTACGAGAGCGTAGGAGGGTTTTCAGGGTGAGTTTTGGAAGGAAGCGACTGGCTGGTGTATATAATTCTGTGATTCGGGACAGAAGGCAGTTTCGAGTGGATCGGCTAGAGATTCGGTTGGAGAAAGGCGCTGGTAAACACGCAGGGGGTGTTTTAGAATTCTGCGGGGGGTAGCAAACAAGCGGGAAGCCAGGCAGAGCCGCCACCCTCTCGCAATACGAGCACTCGGTGGCTCCCCGCATTTCATCCTCGAGAGGAATTTGGCCTCAAATTAAAAGATCTCGGGGCGAGTCCCGAATGAAATCTGCCGAGGGGCAGACTCCCCCCTCCCCCTACTCCCTTTCACTCCTTACCTCACTTGACATTGAAACAAAAAAAGGTGAAATAAAAGCCAGACGATGGTATGTTAAAAATGTGTTTATGTTAGTATTATATAATAATTTTATTATAACTTGCGATATCGACGAATAATTACAATATAACAGATACCATGAAGAGTGTCAATATTTCTATCGCACGCTCCCCCCTCTCTCTATATTTCCCTTCCTTTCGCTAGTAACGAGACAGAGTCCAGCGGCACTTTTGGCACGAACAGAAAAGTTCCGGGACTGTGCACTATTGCGGTGACCTTGAGGCGTAGTACCTCGAGTAGGACTTGTGCTCCTCAGGGTATTGGTACCTGCAACAGAAATTGCGAGAGTTCGTTAATAACTGGTAAAATTTGCGAGTGAGTCGATTTATGGAGAATGTATATATATATATATATGTGTGTGTAAATATATAGAGGGAGTTTGAGAATTATGACAGGTTGGGAGGGGGGGGGGGGGGGGGGAGGCAGTTGTAATCCGAGCAGGAAGTTGGTAGCAGAAGGATAACGGAGTGTATCGGATAGATAGGAGGTGTCGCGGAGGAGCACGCGTCGCTGTAGGTAGTAGCGGGGAGAGGGGGGGGGGGGTGGGGGGAGGGGGCAGAACGGGGTGGACGTTTAACATATGAGTGGCTACCAGTGTTATTAATGCGCCAGTGCTCGGTTTCTTCTCGCGGGGCTACGTAGAGTCCTACGGTACGAGGCCACCCGTGGGTATCCCCACGAATGACTCTACCAGCTGGAGCTACTCTCCTCGAACACTCTTTTTAACAGTTGGCCAAATGCAATTGGACACTATATATATAGGAAACTCCCCCTATTTTCCCCAATTAATTATTTCCCACACTCTCCCATGCACACAACTTTTTAATTACATACGAGTATTTTATATCTTAGTACAGTTTATTTTCTAACTTTTTCCTCATTAATTTTGTGTTTTAGAAAGGATTGTCCGAAATGATTAAAATTCTTCATTATTCGAGTAGAGATAGCGTTAAAGTGTTTTTCGCTTGGTTTACAGGCCAGGAACGTTTTCTGGGGGGAAATCACGAAGTTTGACGGAAGCGAGGATCGAGGACTCATTAGTATTTTTCCTGCACGAGAGGTCGAGTCGCAGGAGGTCCCATCAATATGGCCGACGACGCAGCTTTACCGGAATTATCTCGTGGCTGATGTCTCGGTCTAAACGCTTATTAATTTGGCGACCCACTGTGGTAGGACAGAACCATTTCTCTCGTGAGCGTCCAACTCTATTTCTATCCCCCTTTTATCTCTCTCCTATATAACCTAGAATTTTTCCACCTCGAATTAATAACCAGGAACCAGTTCTTCCAGCTACGAACATTCTTTTTTTACACGAAAAACTTAATTAATGACTCGTACCAGCGAAAAATCAATCATGAAGATACCAGAACCGAATCCTTAAATTCCTTGCTTCTACGTACCTCTAGGAATTTGATCGAGACAATTTTTCTGTCCAGAGAAATTTATTCTCCGGATGACAAATACTGCTTCTTCACGTTTACGAGAGAAAATACCTTTATCTCAGGATCTAAATTGTAACGAGGGAACGGTCGCGTTTGTTTTCCTCCAAAAACTTGTGGTTATTTTTCAGAGTATTCTCTATTCCTATACTTATATGTAAACGTTACTCCGTTTCAATAAGATAACCTTTTTTCTACATTATTCTACACAAACGTCACAAATGGAATTGCTAAAAGGATCATAGTCCAGGTCCTGATAAGGATTTTAAAAATAAAGGGGGGGGGGGGGGGAGCAATTAATAAGTGAGCCTTAATGTGATTAATGAGGAGATAGCAAGGTAAAAATAATGATATCTCTCCGGTAGGCAAGGGGTAGAGGCGAGAATAAATTCTCCGAGTTATCTCGCGTTGGAATCAGGCATTTCTTCGTGGGTGAGCCATCTGTCCCGGTCGATCCTGGTGGAAGGCGATCGTGAGAGTATAGGCAAATATCCGTGCACGGCTGGTCCAGGGAACGGGACACTAGGAGTCGGTACCCGGGGGATTATAAATCCTTAATACAGATCGGCACGCGATGCCCGGCTCGTTAGGGTGATGCATGGTCGACACTGGTGTCCCGGGGCGTACGGTAGCGGCTACCCACACAACCTCATCCACGGAAACCACCAGATTCCTCCGTTATCCAACGCACACCTATATGGACCAACTCTATTTTTTCCTATTTCTCGTTTTACCCCTCCCCTTTCCCCGATGGACCCATTTTCCCCCTAACTTTCATTAGCCCCGCTGCGCCTCTCCAAAATAATACACACCAGCATGGAATTAGTATAAACACAACGTTCGTAGAGGTGTTAATTGGCTCGTAGATTCGCCAAATGGCAAATAGTAAAATCGTTTCTCTGCCTAGAGCTATTTTTGTCCCCATTAGGTCCTCTCGAGGTTATCGTATATAACCAGCGAAACTATGGAGCACCAAAACGCTAATAGCGTGATTTTTGTGCCTCGAGCCAATCCTGCTGCCATTTGGTTCTCGAGATCATTGATATCATAAAGCTGTGATATTTTCAATAGCCACAGCTGTGAACTATGATTTTCTTAATATCTGCAGTCTAGCCAAATTCCTTGAACAACGCCCGAAGATATTTGGCTCCTCCAAACATATCTTTCACTCTCGAATTATTCCAGAGTGCTATTCGCGTGTGTTACAACGTGATTCAGCCAAGGATACGCAGTGGTTCTCGATAGCTATTAGAGAAAAAAATGAGGAAAGAGATTAAAGTACGTTTAAGCAAAATTCCGAAAATATTGCAAATATTTTCTTACATAAAAATTGAGCGGCCCTGAGTTTTTCTTCGATAAAATTTAAATATCTAAAGAACTGTCGTATTCTCGAGTGATTCAGTGGTTCTCCATAGAGAGCGAGGTACTTGGGAGGAGGGAGAAGAAGGTTGGTCCCCGTTGCAGCAGCAGGTAATAATGAGAGATCGGAGATACGGCTCGATATTAATTGTGCGCATCGAGCGTGGCTGTGGACGAGAGTGGAGGGCTGTGGTTTCTGCAACGTGCAGCCAGCCAGCACAGCTACCGGCTTACACCGATCCTCAGACCCGATATGTGCGATATACGATACACCAGCCTCCCTCTGACCCCGACATCAAACCCTTCTACCTCGTAATATTCCAATTTTCTATTTCATCCTTCTACCCCCCCCCCCCCCTCTCCATTAATCTACACAAAAGAATTCCAAACTCTCATTTACACCCATTTCACAAGTCGGATGTGTCACCCTCCGATGGATGTCTCTACACACACACACATGCACAAACACAGACACACAGCATTGAAAAGGAGCTTCTTCGTTTGGTCGGTTTAAGGTAAAATTTGTTGTATAAATTACCAAGCGAGTCTCCGGGAGTCTGCAGAGTTCTTATTGGATAATTTAGAGTTGGATAGGTAGGCAAGCAGGTAACGTGAATGTTGTGGTAAGCGAGTCTCGTGGGTAGAAGAAGCTGCAAGCCAGGGTCAGGTTCTCGCTGGTTCCTGTGTCGTATATCATATGCATTACATTGGACTTTCTGCGTAAGAGTGTAAACCAGTAGTCGACCGTTCCTTATCCAGTCGCCCTTGTGGATCCACTCTGGTTCGCTTATTAATGGCGAACCGACAAACGACACGCTTATTGGACCCTAACTACTCGGATTAATCGACAAAATACCATTTAAATCCGTGGGATCTACATCTCGAGCACCGATAATTATATAAGCTTAAAAATTATCATAATAATATTTTCCAGGAGAATTTATAATCGTCCAGTGTGGAGGGACTGAAGCGAGATTAATGCAACCGTTAAATCTGTGCCAGTGAGATTTTCAGATTTTCTATTTGGTGTGTGGTGCTATATGTATATACTATATATATAGCGAGGAGAGGGGGAGGTGGTAGATCGTGTTTATCGATTTGGAGAACACGAGAGTCCCGATGATTTTAATCCATGCGGCAGCCGGCAAGACTCGTAATTTGTTTCGAGATCCTATCTGCACAAAGTGGCTGCTCGGGAGTGAGAGAGAAATAGGATCTGCGTGGGTCGTCCTGCGAAAATCAGGACGAAGGTTGTCCTCCTAGACACAGATGTCCACTCTTACGTTACATATATATATATATATATACATATCTCCATAGCTCCTATATTCCCATCAGCTTCTTTCCACCTCGAAAACAATCCTCTCCCACAAAGTGGTCCACTGGAATAAACAAAACAGTCCCCACTACCCCACCTTTGATACACCATAAATATTTGTAAGAAAGAAAAAGATGGCGAACGACCGAGAGGTAATTTGATTCTCGATTGAAAACGAGGAAAAATGGCTGGTGCGTAAATGAATATTATATATGTTGCGTAAAAATCTCATAATTGATTAAAAATGAGAGCGATAAGAAGATTGAGAGAGGAGCCCTTTGATAAATCATTGGGATAATTGTGTTTTATTATTAGCGAAGCCAGTGAGAGAGGAACTGAAAGGGCTTCGCACACTCTCGCGGTGGCCGGGCTCTAATCTTTTTTTCCCAAGGCCACACGGGAGTCCTTTCTATCTCGCTGCTGAATCGAGCTTAGACGTAATTAAGTCGCGATTGGAAATTAATCATCGATCTCGCGTATCTGCCACGGTTTCCGTGCCAGGGTATAAAGTGGGTATATATATATATAGGAGTAGGGGTGGAGATGGCTGCCGAAGAGGGGGAGGGGGAGGGGGGAGGGGATAAAAAGGAGCTCTCCCGCGGTAGTAAAAAAAGCGTTGTTGGTGAGCAGCAGCGATGGGAGAGGCGAGGAGGGGACGGGGGATGAGCGAGAGTCCTTTGATCTAGCCGTGGAACCACTAGACGCAAGCTCCTTACGCCAATTATCTCACGCGCTGCCATCATTATTTTCGCGTTCCGCCATTTTGTCCCTTTTCTTCGACGGCTCTTCTCCTCATTCTTTGCTCTCTCCTTCAATCTCTTCCGCCTAAGAGGATTTTCCAATCGATCTCCCATCTCCTATCCCCCCCCCCCTCTCTCTCTCTCTCTCTCTCTCTCACTTTCTTGCATCCACCGCCACCGTTTTTCTACCGAGTTTGCAAGGTTTTCAACGACTTCTCATTACCCTCTCGAGTACTTTCCAAGCTAATACCTGATGTGTGGAACCTTCCACCCTCTCCTCTCGCGCATCACCTTGCTATTTCTACATGTATATAAGGAACAACTGGGCAAAACCAGATCTTAATCACTAAAGCTTTAATAATAATTAAAAACATAATTAAACGAATTTTCATTTTTGTCTCTCTCAGCTAATAAACGAACCCGAAAACCACACACTATAGGTATGTAGATCGCGCGTTCTCATCTCGAATCCGAATGGAATCTATTTTCGGAGTGGAGAACGTTTGGGTCAATGGAATTTCTCAAGTTTCCACGACGATAAATTTCCTGAACTGATTTCACGAGCTCCCAGGACATTCCCCGTACTGCAGTCGCAGCTAGGCTATCAGGAGAGATAAAATCCAGCAGCAATTTAATCTTCGAATATGGTATGCACGATTATTTCTACCGCAGTTGGCTGCCGCGACGAATCTCGCGAAGCATTTTCGAGACACGACGACGCAGCTACATAGTTGCAGCAAAGCTGTTTATTTAAGAAAGCGCAGTGCGCAGGAGGAAAATGTAGGAGCGTGACGTCACTGTGCGAGGGGGGGGGGGGGGGGAGATGGAGCGATAAAAAAGGGAAAGGAAAAATTTGCTGGATATTTTCTGAATGAGTCTGGTGGTGCGTGTATGTGTGGAGAGAGTGGACGAGTTCACACGTACGAGAGAGATAAGTCCTTGGACAGTTCCACTATCCGGATTACGGTAACACCTGGCCACTGGCAATTTTATCATCCCCCGTTCCGGAAGGATTGCAATTTTCTTGCGACTCCTTGGACTTTTTTAGCAGCGACCGACCGGAACTCAATCTGTGTCTCATCGCGGATTATTGGGATTTCGCGAGGATGAGCAGGATTCGATCCCTTACCGCCCCTCTACGTCTCCCCCACCCTTCGGTCCATGCCACGAACTAAAAGACCAAAGAAACGACTTTTCTTCATTCTTCTCATCCCGGCTCTTTATTTTTTCCATTCAATGAAAATCCGCCGATTCGTCATTCGCGCCGAGTGATTGGCAAGCTTAAGCCTTCTTTCATTGAGAAATGCAGCAGCGTCCACTGATTTCATAGAAATTTTTCGGTATATATTTGTGACAGATAGTACTTGTCACTCGTTCTATATATAGTTTTTATTTCGTATTACTATTGCACAATGAGAGAGAGAGAGAGAGAGAGAGAGAGAGAATGCTATACGAATTACCTGGGGTCTTTTTTTTCATTAGTGTAAGAGCCGATTGCATTTTTTTATGTCTCCGCGGTAGGGCGTCTCCAATCTGCAGAATCGAATGGAGGAGGAGGAAGGGGGAGGTAAAGGCTGGTGGTTTGGGGTGGGCCATCTAATCACGTGTTCGACCCCCGCGAATCAGTTCTCGTTCGTCCCCTAGAAAATCCCTGAAATCGTCTCTGATCACCCCTACTCGCCCTCTGCTCGGTTGTTCACCGCCCCCCCCCCCTCCCCTTTATCCTTCTTGGAGACACAATCCTCTTCCAGTGGTCTTTTTATTCCAGGACCATCCAGCAACTACATTATTCCTCGCATTTGTCTCGCGCATCGTCCTTTCCTCCTCATCTCTATATATATATATAACTAAAATTTCTATGAAAAAAATGATTACGTCTCTAATACACGATAAATATATTTTCTCTCTTCTCTCAGCCGATGCAAAATTCACTCGACCTTCCGAAGTCGACTTGAAAACGTTGGAATCGGCAATAAAGCAATTTTTGTCAATATTATTAGCCGCATCGAATTTTTACCATAATCACTGTAATATTGAAAATGAAAGTCGAGGCTTTGCGGGATGGATTATAATTAGGCGCAGGATCGTTCGGGTGATTCGCGTTGGTGAAAATAGCCCGGGGCACGTAATGGTAGCGCTGAGGGCTGATATTTTGATTTCACCCACTCTCGAAGCATCCATGTCTATTCTAATTGGCCTTGACAGTAATTTGCCAAAGGAGAACGCTCCTGATTGACGTTCCAGTTATGCTACCTTCGTTTGCTCCCACTTCTTCCACTGTTTTCCTCCTCGTCTCTCCTCCATTCCATATTATTATTATTATCATTATCATTATTACCATCAGGATCACCACTATCATCATCATTGTTGCGGTAACAACCCTCGACGACTCGCAATTAAAAATGGAAGATATATCAAATTCGATCGTCACAGCTGCAAAGCGTTCGTTTGCTTAAACTGTTGTATATTTGTAGTACGAGTACAATAAAGGAGATTAATTATCGGTTAATTTTTTCATTATCGACGGTATTCGAAGAATTTTCGAGGGGAAGTTTGTAGAGAGGATAACGATGCTCGAATCGTTCGGTAGCGATGAATCAATTAGGGCATCGATCCAATAGGGCAGTTGGGCATCGAACAGCTAATTATGCTAAGCGGATGAAGGTGCACTGGTCGAACGCTTTGAATACGATGCTGTTAACGTAGTGCGTTACGAGGTCGTAGCTTATGTTATCAGTGATTGCGTCCTGTGGATGGTGTCTTTACACCGAGAAACAAATTGTACTTAGCTGGTTATACACCAGTTGACTCGAATCATTATTTTCTTCGCACTTTCATGGTAATTTATTGTTTAGACCTAATTCATCTTTTACACAGAGCAATACATTTTTGGAATCAATTTTATTGCAATTAAGAGAATTAAATTAGTCTCTTCGTGTATATTTTTATCACAGTTTTATGAAAAGTAGAGGAAATAGTGATTGCAGAGAATAAGGATGAACGAGTACTCGAATAATTTCTAATTACTGAAATTTTGCGAAATTTCGAGGAGAAACAAAAGTGGAGATATTTTTTGTTCGGAGCGTCTAATTCAGCGTGAAAATTCGAGTAAAAAGATTCGAGTGGATTCGCGTTGGCGGAGAAATGAAGTGGCTGGTGGTGCAGATAGTTCTGCCGCGGAGTCGGATCTTGCTAAATGGAGGGAAAATAAGCAGTAATTAATGCGGACCAATTACGCGGGCGTTGATGCGCAGTAACGCATTCGCTTTTCACCTTTGGAGCCGTGTGCCTGTTGTTTCTGCCATCGGGGCTTGGGGTTGGAGGAGAGAGAGAAAGAGAGAGAGAGAGAGTTGCGCTCGTTCGGCGGGGCTCATTTTTTTAATTAATAGAGCATGCTGCAGTGTCCCCCCCCCCCCCCCCCCCCCCACCCACTCATTCTACTCGCGTCGGGATAGACACCACTTGCCGAAGCATCTTTCACTGTTTACATAAAAAGCAGCGGTGGCGTGCTGCAAGCGTGTACGTGAACGAATTATATACTCTTTCTCTGTTTCTTACACCCACACACACACACACACACACCCGTCTCTGAAATCCATGGTACGCGCTACCCGTATACCTTGTTTGCCTCTGGGAAAAATTTGCGTTTGGCGAGTGCGAGAGAAATGGAAGAAAAAATGTCTACAGGGTGACAGAGAGAGAGAGAGAGAGCGGGAAGGGAGGGGGGGGGGCAGGGAGTGAAAAGGAAAGAGAAGCGAGTGGAATGAAGGATGACGGAAAAACGCATGGGAAAGGAGGCTCTTTAATGAGGATGAGCGAGATAAAACCTCGGCCCACCCCTCTCTTCTCACCCTCGCCCATATATATATATATATATATATCTCAAACCTACAACGACGAAGCTGACTCTCCTTCATCCACATCCTCCGTTCTCCTGGAAGACAGACCCCGCACGCCAGATACCGAAATACAAAGGAGAAAAGTAATTTCTTTTTCAGTTTTTCCGCTTTTTTTTCAACCACCCCCTTTCCTACACCAACAGCGCCGGAAGTTGCTAGACACTGGCAGAAAAAAGGAAGCTTTCGCCAGACGCGCGCTGCATATTATTTTCTCGTAAATTTCAGATCTGTATTTTCGAGTTTCCTCCACTCTCTCTCTCTCTCTCTCTCTCTCTCTCTCTCTCTCTCTCTCTCTCTGTCTCGCACACACAGGAAAAGTGCAGCACACTTTTCTCCCTAAACTTTGGTTCGCGAGAATTTAACGGACGGAGATGGACGGTTTCGGTTTCTCGTTAAAAACCTTTGCCAAATGTAACGAAGCTCGAGTGCGATGACGAGTGGGCAATGAAATTTCTGAAAGGAATGTATACATATAAAGGAATGCGGTAAAGATATTATTTTGCAGAGGAGTTTGGCGAGGTTGGAAAAGGCGGTTGGAGGGTGGAGGAGGGTTGAGACTCCGTGGGTAGGGAGTGGACGAAGGGTGGTGGCTAAAACAAAGGGCCGGTCCGTGGTTGGTCGATAGTCTGGAACAGCCAATAGGGCGACTTGGAGCTAACCCTCGTCCTTCAACCTGCCAGCTAAGATCCTGCAGGACTCCCCGGGTATTCCTCCCGGAAACCATCTTCTCCGGCTTCTCGAATTTCGCCAAGCTCCGTCTAATATTTCCCTTGTTAGTTATTCCTTCCTTCCCCAATTTATATCACCGACCAAAATCTCGTAATAATAGTCCATAAATATCGCCCTAGGGTGTCTGAGAAAGATTCGAGCGAAGAGTGAAATTCTTTTCGAATAGTTCGGCATATAAGTATACGAAAAATGCAAAGTTACCTCGAGGGTAGTTTTCTGGGCTGATTGGAAAATTGCAGGGGAGAGGCTGGGATAATTTTCAGTGAGTTTTTTAATTGCAAAGTTATAAGAGAGAGAGAGAGAGAGAGAGAGGGAGAATGTTGGTTGGGGAAGTAGCAAAAGACAGGTTCTTTTAGTGAAGAAATTGATCGAGGGCTTTTTCCACTGCGACGCGTATCAAAGGGGGATGAAAAAGAAGTTTTTCAAAGCAGTCGATAATTCTTTGGGACTTTGCGGCGTACGAATCAGAGCTCGGAATATTCCGCACTCGGGGCAACGTTTCGCGATAACTTATCAGCGGCGTTTCCAGGATAAAGAATTCCTTTCATTATGCAGGCCAGTTTCTGCCTGTTTTTTTTCCATCCCTCCTCCCCACTCTCTCTTCTCTGCTTCCAAAGGGCGAGGACAATAAAGAGAACGCAGCACAGCTTCAACGTATCTCGTTTATTCAACACTTACTTTTATTATACATCCTTACGCGTAAAGATCTACATAAAAACTTATTAAAATGAGCTTAATCATATGTTCATAACAGGTTCCGGGCTGGGGCCGATCTTCGCGCGCTTCCCCTGGTCTGCCTCTAAAAAGAAAGAAAAAAGAAA
This sequence comes from Prorops nasuta, assembly GCF_024137725.1. Taxonomy (NCBI): domain Eukaryota; kingdom Metazoa; phylum Arthropoda; class Insecta; order Hymenoptera; family Bethylidae; genus Prorops; species Prorops nasuta. The sequence continues at coordinate 4,803,384 of NW_027116806.1, forward strand.
CATTGCCTGGTAATTCATGATAAACTATATTTTCCATTCAGTCATTGTCGATCATTATCGCTATTACATTGTTAATATCCCCCTTAAATCCCAATCCGGTACAATCGCTAAATTAAAAAGAATTCTATTGGTCCGCTGAAAATTTGATCCACAAAATTACACGGTTTTCTGGTTAAAATTATTAAGATTATACTTCGACGACCATTGAACTTGCTGGATGGAAATTCAACGATGAAGAGTTCTCGCGATATTCCGAGGTCGGATCGAACGAGTCCCGATGATTCCCGGGGACAAAAATAAAAAGCCGTTGATTGGCTGGAAGCCACATAACTCAGGGGGGATATAATAACCCGGAGGATGTATTATATCCTTGGTCCTGCGAGATTCAACCACTCGAGTATAAGTTTTCGATTGGGGCTGCTGGGAGCGGAGTGGAAGATAGGAGATAATTACTCGCAATTATTAATTACCAGGAACGCGTGCACGCGTCTATTGAAGGGGCGCGATAGAGGAGAAGTCCCTCTGGACTCGACGCTACCGCGTAATAATAATAACAATAACGAAGCTGAAACGGTTCCACGCTGACGCCCATCCATAACTGGCAATCATCGATCTGCGCGAATTAACGCTTCCTCTCTTTATCTATATATATATATATATTAATGCACACACACACACACACATCTATATCTACATATATATCTCTTCGCTTCCCTCGATTGGTCGATCGAGTCCCGAAGGATCCTCCGGTAGATCCGTGCCGGTTTCATTATTACCGATCGAAGCGTCGTTCCTCGAGTCTCTTTCTTCTTCATTTATAGACGTTCCATTTCCCTGGTGACTCGATTTCAAGCGATTCGTCGTCGAGAATGAGAAAAATATAATTTTAGAAAAGTGGTATATCGGTGGTCGTAGGGAAAGGGAGGAAGGGCAGAAATTGCGCGTCTCAATCAAGATTCGGGTGGGAGGTTCGATTAACGAGGGATAAAAGTCGGGCGTGAAGATAGTACCGAGGTCATCAGGATCGATTGTTGAGGGTGGTGATGGAGGAGTGGGAGGGGCGTTAATTACAGATTTTCCTCGGTCCGCGTCACTTTTTAATTGACGCCAGAAATTGAGGCGGCCAGCGCAGCACCGTTCTCGCACAGTCATCCCCCCCCCCTCCTCCACACTCTCAATCGGTTTCCTTCCTTCCTCCTTCCCGGTAACGTATTCTCTTGCTCTCCTTTTACCCCCCCCCCCCCCCCCTACTACTCATCAGGATTATGCAAGAAATAAATAAATAATTGGTACAAATATGTTCCTTAAATTTATCCAGAGGAAAACAATCTGGAAAAGTTTTCGTGGTCCTCTGGCAAATTGTCCGCATCGAAGAAGAGCAATAAGAATTTTTACGGGATATAAATTGGAGAACGATATTAATCGATGAATGGCATAAGCGAGCTGGTAGAAATGAATTCCATTTCACAATTTATCAGCCATAAGATTGGGACAAAAGCTATGGTAATTGCGAGTGGCTACCCTTATAATTTCAGCCCTTCCATTACGAGTTTCTCGGTGTGGTCCCGCGTGTTGGATTTTACTCCCCCCAAACCCTTTCGTCCTCGCCCAGTCAATGTAATTATTTTTACGAGAATGAGATGCCCTGTCAGTGACAGTTCCAGCGAGTAGTCCCAGTGCGCGATGTTTTCCCAGGTTCTGAAGGAGCAGCGTCACAAAGATTGTGTCATCCACAGGAACTCGGCGGTAACTGACAGAAAATACCTGGATGGGAATTCTACGCGCATTTAACGCTCAGAGTCTCCACCGGGAATAATCCCACCGAAATTAACCGAAATACTTTTCTTCGATATATATATATACCTCCATTTATATCAGGGTTGTACGTTGATTTGCAAGAATTTTGAATTCCAATTTTCTGCCTTTCACTCTCAAATGTTATTATTATACTTTTGAGGCACGATAGTTTATCGAGAAAACTCGTCGATCGCTAATAGAGGCAACGTGTGACGAGGAGCGACGATTCGTGGCAGTCGGTGCTGAGGTTAGGAACGATGGATCGGCCAATCACGATAGATGGGGTAAGGAGAGCTTTCACAAGCTCACGGAAGAAGCCGAAGCTCGTTATGCTGGATGACTGGACGAACTCGATTTCTCGCCCGATCTTCGACGGCCCCACCTCCTTCTCTCACCTTCGACAGCTCGCCTCCCCCCCCCCCCCCCCCCTCCAACATCATCCTTCCTCCTTCTCGACCATAACTATCAACCCTCTGACCCAACATCAAAAGACACCAGCGAAATTTAGCCAAACTCTTCTTCGTCGCAAAAAATTCCACGAAAGAATCTCCGATTGACAACCACTGCGCAAGAAGAAGGCCAGGAGTGTAGATTCTTTAAAATTCTCCGGAAGGATTATCTATATATGGTTTTACCAATTCTCGTGTACAATTTACTCCGAAGTATTTACGCAACGTTAACTTTTATTCGAGAAAAGAATCGAGGAAGAAATGAAGTTTTCACCCGAAGCAGACGCATCTGTTTATCTAAAATATAAGCGTAGGGTGAAAAGTGAGTTTTTGCAGGTGCGAGGAGGAAAGGATATCAGCCGGTTAATTGGCTGAAATAAGCCATTGGACGCGTATCCAGCGGGAATTACGAAGTTGCTAAGACAACAGGCGTCACGTTTGACGAGTTAATCTCGGCCGTATCCTCCCTTCTGGATTTTCTTGTTTTCGTGAATCAGCGTTATTCCAGCAGCGAGAAAAATGGTGAAGAATCGCTGGAAGAAAAAAGGGAAAAATCAATAAGTGCACCAATTAATCGATCGTTTCAACGAGGAGTTGGAGAGGGGGGGGGGGGGAGTGGGTGACGATGTTGAACGACGCTGGATCACATTGGGAGGGGAAGGGGGAGCGTGCAAGGTTCATAGTGCTATTGAGCGATTTTTGAAGAAAGGAGGAAAGAATGGGGACCAAAGGGGGGCAGAAATTTGCGAGAGAAAAAAATGTAGAATTTCGCGGGCGATTTTGGAGGTATTTTTCAGTGGAAGGGAGGGGGGATTTTGGGGGGTTTCCTCTCGAGGGGTTAAAGGGGGATTGGCTGGAGGCGAGGGAGGAGCAATCAGCGGCGATTTCATAGCTGTCGTGCTCGTTGGAAGAACTTCGGGTACCTCTTCAAGGCTGCTGGCTCGATCGGATGATGACTCTGCGCATTCTTCCCCCTCGAACCTCGCAACTATACCCTCTCACCGATCGCTCCTCTCTCTTCCTCGCTCTTCTGCTCGCAAATCAACCATATTTTTCTTCTGGAGAAAATTCCGGATCGCGACACCGCTGATGGGCAACGGCCGATGTACTACGTCCCGTTCCTCGATCGGCCCTCGGCCTAAACTCCAGAAATTCAGTTATTCTCTTCGAGTAAAATCGTCCAGTACCGCCCCCCTCCCCCCCACCACCGTTAACCGAATTTTTGTCAAACTCTATCGCGCTTCCCGTCCACTCCTAAACCCTGAAGAGGAGATCCTTTGCCACATACGGGACCGAGATGCAACGAGTCAGCTTCTCCAAACGACCGGACCGATTTTCAACGTCCCGAACGGTCATCCTCTTTTCTTCGACGCACGGCACCTTTCGTTCCTCCTCGTCTCGCGAAGCGTGCAGATCTTAAAGGGCTGGACTTAATTAAGGTTAGATCGTTGACACGCGGGATCCAGGGGGATTTTCGGCGATCCGGATTGGATTCCGAGAGGAGGCTGGATATTATCGAGCGAGGAAATCGAGCAGTTTGCTTGAGCGGAACGAAATCGGCGTGGAGATCGACCTGTCAAGTGAAACTGGGGCAAAACACTGCTGGGTCCCGCTTTAACTGGCCGCGCCACTCGATCGGGAGGAATCGGTCACGCCGTGAGATCTCTCCTTCGGAGATCGATCGATCGATCCAACGATCTTCCAGACCGATTCTACCCGCCGATCACTCCTGAAACTAATCTACCCCGACCTGTTCGCGGCCCAAACGATCCTCTTCGCTTTGCTTTGCCTCTCTTTTGCTTCCCACTGGACGCCCCCCCCCCCCCCACTTCTAAAACACACGCACACACACATAGATCGGTGCACGTTTGCATCGTCGACTCGATTCTTTCTCAAAGCACAAAAATAATATATATATATAGCTATATCACACATTTATCCATAACAACCGAACATAATTATCCCTCGGGACTCGTGCAATCGTCGAGCGACTCGCATATATCTGCATGTGGAGTTATAAGTGAACTATTGAAATGTAACTCACCGTTTCGCGCAAAACTCTCAAGGATCCTAATCCTTCGCCGCTGAAGAATTTAGAGGTGGTCGTCGCGAAAGCCGCTCACGTCGGCCAGGATTCTTGTACGCGGACGTTGCCCGTCGCGTTCCAATCCCTGCAACACAAACCAGGCACGCATATACCATGAGTGACCAGCTGGTATTACGATTGGTATACTAATATATATATATATATATATATTTCTCGTCCCTGCGTCGTGTCCTTGAAATTTTCAGCCCCCAAAAAATGGACATTTCTGTTAATCTTCCAGAGCACTATATATATATATTAGGGTGGCCATAAAAAAAGAAAATTTTTTCCGGTGCTTTTATTTTGTTAAAAATGATGAAAAAAGAGGAATCAAATTTTTTTAGATTTTTTTGAAGCCGTTAAATGGTGCCGATATCGTTTTTAAAATTAAAAATTTAGATTTATTGAAAACGATTTAACAAAATTATAAATTAATATTGTGCTGGATTAATGTTTTTTTTATGACATTTTCTTGCAATTTAACTAAAGGACTTTTCAAAGCACAATATTAATTTATAATTTCGTTAAATCGTTTTCAATAAATCTAAATTTTCATTTTAAAATCGATATTAGCACAATTTAACGGCTTCAAAAAATTCTATAAATTCGAGGATCTCTTTTTTTCATAATTTTTGACAAATTAAAAGCTTATTAGAATTTTGGTTTACATCTAACCTCGAAAAAGTGGAAGAACATCGGATTTTTAACTTTAAAAACGATATCGGCACCATTTAACGGCTTCAAAAAAATCTAAAAAAATTTGATTCCTCTTTTTCCATCATTCTTAACAAAATAAAAGCACCGGAAAAAATTTTTTTTTTAATGGCCACTCTAATATATATATATATAGATTGAGAATGCAGCATAGGGAATTGGACGTGGAGCGGTAGTGGGAGTGGGAGCGGGACTGGACGTGGAGGGGGGAGAGAGAAAGCAGCTGAAAGATCCGAGGAGTATAAGAAAATGAAGAGCGGAACGCGTTTCTTGCTATATAAGACACCTCCGTGGAGGTGCAAAAGTGATGGATGGCCGTAACGAGACGGCTCCGAGCGCTCTCACCTCCTCTGCTACGTCTCATTTACGAGGCCCGCAAATGTCACGAGATACCGAGTAATGAACCGGCTCTTCGTTACCTTCTCCGCTCCACTCCAATCTAGCGTACGCCCACGGCGAGAAAACTCTCTTCCATACGTCGGGAATGTCACGGAATCGTGCGAGACTCGTCGATCGGCTTGACCTAAACGCGCATGCTTGAGTTGCGATAGGAAATTCCTGAATCTATCGGGAGAACTTGAAAATTGATCCATTGTACCGCGCGCGAGGATTTTATAGAAAAGAAAATATTGCATTTTTTGTGCATTCGTTACTCCGTCGGTTTAGACCTGTATGCTTTTAGGTTATGTTTGGGGAAGGAGGTGGGGGAGGGGAGATATAGCACAGGCGGTAGTTTGCAAGATCGTGCAAGCACGTGGTGCTTATTCTCGGGGTCCGGAAAGATTAAATTTACACATAGTAGCGCGGAGGAACAATGGTACGAGTGGTGTTTGCCCGGACTGGCAAATATTTGAGAGTCTACAACCGGTACCCCCCCCTACTCCTCGGCGCAATGGACAAACCGGGACAGCCTCTGCACGACGTGTGTGCTTTCTATTCGCAGTGCTTTACCACCAATTCCCCTTGTGCACTCCGACCGATCGATGTTTGCTCCGGCCACTTGGCTTTAATTGCTCGCGAATCGCCCCGTAATCACTATTGTACTCTCGCTTCGACTAAACTCGACGAATCTCTCCTTCCACGCTCCTACTACTACTATTATTATTATTACTCATACTGCCCCCCCCCCCCTCGAACTCGCTATATAACATTTTCTTTCAGCTGCGTTTCTGCTTGATGTTTTTTTTCTTGAAAGTGTAGTTTAAAAAAGATGGTACGTGAGATTTTAGTACAGAGTGCAAGGATATTCTTTCTTTGAAAAAACTCAAGGAATCTCTTTCGGCACACTCTTGTTACTCGCTCTACTCCCTTCTCTTTCTAAATGAGTATAAAAAATTTGCTTGGAGCTGCATCGGTAGTTAAAATTATTTTTCTAATTTTTTTGAAAGTGGGGAGGTTACAGGTGATGGTGTGTGAGATATCTGGCGAAGGAAGAGGGCGGGTGGGAAGGAGCGGAGGCAGAAACGAGGAAACAGAACGGAACGAAATGGAGGATTCGCCTGTGTCAGCCAACCCGGAGGCCAGCCAGGCCGAAGCTGCGGCTCAGCCAACCAGAGACGGCCGTGTATATCTCGCGATAACCTCGGCCAGCTGAGTTTTCTGTTTATGCGCAAGCCGTCGATAACAACGTATCCCCCACTACTCCCCCCCCCCCCCTCCTATATATATATATATATACACTTCCATCCATTCCCATGGAAAAACCAACTAAAATACATCTCGTATACATCGACCTAATCCAGAAACTCCATCTTGCTTTCTTCCCTCCTCCCACGACGCCTGGAAACGACTACGTTTGACCTTTGAACCGTCGATATTAACCGGAAGTGGAGGAGGGAGACGAAGAAACGGCGGAGAATGTTGATATCATAGAGGGATGGTGAATTCTGGCAAGAAAAAGTCGTGGCGTAAGATTAGTTTAGGGAGCGAGGAGTGACTAATTAGTGGAGTGTTAATGAAGTCTCGGAGTAGACGTCGCTTTCCACGATGCGACAAGGTGTCTTAGGGAGGCTCCGCTAGCAAATTAACTCGCGTGCGCGCGCTGCAAATTCGTCAGTTAATTTTATGCACGAAGACACGCGAGACACGCTCTCTTATCAGCTGCTCGCACAACTCTCTCTCTCTCTCTCTCTCTCTCTCCTATATTTTTCTTTGCACCCCTCTCGCTCCCTCTTATCTCCTTGTACGACAGTTGCCAAGAAACGAGCTAAAATCAAGAGCATTTGCCATGCAGACGATACGAGAGAGAAGACAACCCTTAAAGGGCATAATACTTCCTGAAAATTGCATCAAGAGAATTCTGCAGGATACGAAATTTCATATTATTTCGATACTGGTGTTATATGATATTTTTCACAGAAAAATTTACTAAATTTTAGTGTCCGCTTTAACATCACAATGCTTATATATAAATTTCTGATATTCTAAGTAGATAAGAAATTAAAATTAGGTTTCGAATAATTAATTGTATATTTGAGGATTATAACCATCCCTCTTCTTTTCCAATCGAGTCTCGCCTCGATTTTTCATGCATATCAGCAATATCTTGTTCTTATATATATATATATATATATGCGATAGTTCTGGACGCCGAGAGTCGTCAATCGTAACCTCGGCGATTTTCCATGTTCACTTGACAAATCACTCGCAGGAAACGGAAGTACGAGGACGCGACGAACTGGAGAAGGATAAACTGGGATGAGAGAGAGAGAGAGAGAGAGAGAGCTAGCTCTAGGAAAAAGAGAGCGAAATGGAGCGCGGTTGGAATTGGAAGGTGCAGGCTCGATAGCGATAAAGGGGTAGGAGGGGGGGGGGGTGGCGAGTCGGGGTGAGTTTGACTGGACGAGGTCGCGAGGGGTTGTACGGGAGAATGAATCGTAGAGAGGATGGTTCAGGAAGAGAGAGTGAGAGAGGGAGGGAAGCTTGTTTGGAGATGAGATCGCTAACCGGAAGTTCAAGCGAACCGGAATCCATAAAAACTGCCAGTCCGCAGCATCGTTTCGAGTTCCGATGTCTCTCCATCTTCTCTTCCTTCCTATTTTATTTACTCCTTCCTCTCGATTTTCCCTTTTTTCCATCCCCCCCCCCCCCCTGTCCTCGCAGCGTACCAATAAAACTGCAGAGAACCTCGCAGCACGTCTCTCCGAAAAGAGCAGTGCACCTACACACACACACATATATATATATATAGTACGCATGGCACGTTTGGTCCACGCTCTCGGAGGAATAATTACACGGGAATCAGCGAGATGCATCGTGCGCATTACGAAGGTTACCGAGGAGAAAGAAGGCTTTCAGGTTGAAAAAGCGATGGAGTTCGAGGTGTCATTTTCAGGCGTGGAATGGAAAGAACGATCGATCAAGATTAAATAGTGGAGAATGCGAGGAAGAAGAGTTGCACACGTGCCTGAAGAAAAGGAGGATGGAGGGGGGGGGGGGGGAGTGGAGCTGCGAGAGGCGAGGAAGAAGAAGAGGAGGACGAAGAAGTAAGAGAAGTGACAGAGAACGGATAACTTCATCGTGACATGGGCTCGCGGATCGATCGCTCGAGGAATTCGCTGACTCCTGCAGTGGGGTCAGGTCCTCCACGGTGACATCTTCATCCTAGCCAGAAAGGATTCTTCTTCCTTTCCATCCATGCACGAACCTCTCTCGCAGCTCGCTCCCTTGCAACGTGTATTCGTCATGATGACTCTCGGGCCCTTTGTCGGCCCTTCCATCTCGCACCTCCTTACAAATCATTCCCCCAATGATCCTCTCTTCATTTAACCTGGAATTTTCCCTGATCACATTTCGCATCCCCCTCCTTATAATATATACGACTGTCTTCGGGGAGGAATACTCGTTATTTCAGCAAAACTCACTATGGACAAACCCTTCGAGTTCTGCATTTGGGAAATCGATGGAAAACCTTTTTCCTCGATCCTTAATTTAATACCAAACGCAGAGACACGTCTCGTTCCAACGTGTATATAATTTAGGAAAGAGACGGATCCAGGGTTGAAACGGGGTTGGATTCCTGAAGCGCGCGTGGCAGGTGAGACGAGAGGTTAAGTTAGGTTAGCTTTGGAATGCAGGAACGTAGGAAGGAACGCGGCTAATGGGCCCACTTAACGTCTCAAGCGTCTCCGTGTGCTGTTCTTCGTTCGAGAAAGCTCGCACCGAAAGAGAGGGGTGGGGGGGAGGGAGGGGAGAAACTGGCCGCTTAATAATCGCCAATATTTATTCCGGATTGGTCACGGCTCGGTCCCGAGAGTGATGAGGAGCTCGCTGAGGAATGACGTGCCGCCGTTACGACTTTTCACCATTGTATCTTCGCGAGATTAATACTCCCCCCGCCCCCCAAACCACTCTTCTCCATCTCGCTCCACCTCCTCCTTGAGCCAAAGTTAAGCAACCCTGCCTCTCGAGTGACGACCCACGAGAATACGAAGATTTTCGTGCAATTGAATATCCATGATTCAATTATCGACATAATTTACTCGATAACTTAATTGTTCTCCAATTCCTGACTCAAATATGCTGCTTGGGTTGGAGGAATCGAAGGCCGAGACTCGACGAGGCGTTGGAGAGTCCAAACGGTGTATTTGTCCGTCAGGTGGTAACTGCGAGGTGAGAGAGTGGAAGGATCATTTAGTATGTGCGCGGAGATGGAAGGACGAAAGTACCGAGTGTCAGTGATTAATAAGCCGCTCTCGTAGGTGTTACAGCCTCGAAGATTGAACGTGTGAGAAAATTACGGCCCCTCCAAGGTTTGGCAATACCGCCGAGCCGTCATAAATCTAATTCCACTTGTTTATCACTCGCAATCTCCGGCGAATTTACACCGCGGATCGGAAATATCTGACGCGATTGCGTGGTCGAGCGATGAAAATGTGCGACGAGCTACCTATCGAGATTATAATATTATTGCTATATATAGTGAAAAGGGGAGAGAAGGTTGAAGTTTTAGGTTCGATTGAAAATTGTGGGACGCGCAGCAGCGATGGTGCGGTTTATAGCACGGGCAGCAATAAAATTCTCCGAACGAGGAAACGGATAATTACGAGAATGAGGGATTTTTACGCGGTACCTACGATAATGCGTTTTCTGTGTATGGGTGAAAATGCGGAAGCACGTTAGTGTGTGTGTGTGTTGGTGGCATCAGCCAGTCGATGGCTATCGAGTTCCGGCGGAAAGGAGGAAACTGCCCTCCCCCCCCCTCTACCATCACCACCTACACCCCCCCCCCCCCCTCCCCAAACGCAAACCAACGGCAGCAGCAACGAGCGAAGCATCGCCTCGTCTGCGCGAACCCAGAAAGCAAACGATATCAGCCACGTTATCGCAGCTCGGAGCTATATATATATAGCCAATACCGGATTTCTCTCTCGCAAAATTATCGATGCAGTTCCTCTCTCTGCCACCTGCGAATTCTCCTCTACCCCTCCCCCCCCCCCCCTGTCCTATCCGTCCGATAATATCCAAAAAGGAGTGGGAATGTAAGGACAGTGCAAAATCCAATTTATCGATAAATTTTGCCATCGCTGCTTTGTGCTCTCGCACGAATATTCGCTGCTGTATGTCGGTCAGAGACTTCGAGGCTGAATTTCAAAATTTATCAAGCGTTTCGCGAAGGTGTGCAGGTAATTAATGAAAAAATGACTTGGTTTAAACAAATAATGTGGCGAACGGTGCATCGAGACCCGCAATTGATTTTAATGAATATTTATTTGATATCGACGAGTTTAATTTAATTTGATTTGATTCGAGTTATTTTTGTTTATTCGCTTAATTGTTTATGAAACTATATGCACGTGGCTATAGCGATATTCGTTTGATTTATTTTGTGTATTCATAGCAGATTTTGTACATTTGTTTTAGGAAATTGAGGAAGGTTGGTGGATTTGAGTGAGACGTTGGGTGAAAATGATCGAGGTATTGCAGAGGTGGAAGGGGGGAAGTACGAGTTTGGTAAAGAATTACCGAGCACCCGGTGTATGAATTCTCTCGGTGGGGCCCAAGTTCGTTTCTCGTGGTAAGAGGCGGTTGGTGGTGGGGCTGAGGGAAGGGAAACATGTGGAGGGGGAGCTGTCACATTACGGAGAGAAATTTATGCCCGATGCCCAGCGGCGTGACAAGTTGCCTCTGATGAACGGGCCCCACCGCGAACTCTTGGCCCTCGCTCGGCCCTCTGGGCCCTCCAGCGCGCGAGCAAAACCAGCGGGGCCTCGCCTGCTTCCGCTGCTGCTGCTCCCCCCACCCATTCGAAAACCACCAAGCACCAAATACCAAATTTCCACATTTCCTCACCGAAGGTCGTACGCAAGGCCCAAAAAATGCAAAATTCGCACGATGAGTCCCAAAAAAACACGATTCTCCTTCCTATACCAGAAAAAAACTAGAAAATTGGAGTACCGGTCGATCTCGCGAAAGATATTTGCGAGAAAATACGATCGATCGAGCTGTTGCAGAATTAAAGAGGAATTAATTAATGAAAGATTCGAGTTGGTGGATGAGAAAAACCGTATAGGAATATAAACGTGGTACGTTGCATAATGATTTATTTTGTCGTTAAGCAGCTGGCTCGTAATAATATTCTCAGAATCGATCGAGCAGGCCATTTATCTTTTGGCGAGCGTTTAGCGAGAGACATCGATGGCGAGAGGAGAGGGAAGGGAGGGGAGGGGGGGGGTGGGCGGTGGACGAGGGAAGGAGGAGGGGGTTGAAAATATAAAATAGCCAAGAGAGGAGGGGGGAGGGGGGGAGAGGGGAAAGAAATGGCTTTTCGGCGCGAACGTTTAATTTTCTGTGGTACCTGGGGACGCGTGTCGTCTCTCGTGTGCGGAGGGACGAAAAAGAGTGAGAAGGGGGGATGGGGGGCTCCGGCTCCGAGAAATCGTAACTTGGCGTGTTTATCACTGGCGAAACACTGAGAGAAACTGCAGGCTGCGCGTTGCGTGGGGCGCGCGCAAAGCCTCTGGCATTTTTTCACGCGGGAAGCCCGCAGTGTCCGAGCGGCAGAAACGCCCACGCAAACACGAAGAAACCCTGCGGAAAGCACGGGCCACCTCTCAGCTTCGCTATACCAACTTAATCCTTGGTTCCTGCGGTAATTAGTGGCACCGCCAGCTCCTCGACCAAATAACCCGCAGCGTTGCGATATTATTACATATATATATATATATATATATATAGCACACTGCACCTCCGAGAGAAGCCAAATAAAATTCGAGAAAATTCCAAACGCTGCAGGATCGAGCGGAGGAAAACGTGGAAAATGGCAAATTGGCTGGATGCATGCGGTAACTCACGTGCCAAACATACCGAGTGCACGTGAGCGATACGTATACCCTTCCAGAAAAGAAAAACAGATGGGAGACGGACAAGGTTCGCGCAAGCCGAGCCAACAATATGATTTACTCGACTTTCCTTCCGTCCCGAAAACTCTCACCGAAGAAAAACACCTCGAGACTCTAGTGCGAGTGGAAAATGGAAAATGGGGAGGGATATTTCGATCCCGGCGTCATGTCAGAGGATCGAGAGTGGAGGAACGGATTGGAAGGAATTCTCCCGCTAGGCGAAATGAAAATTTTGCTTCGGAGTGATTCCGCTTCGGTGCGGATATCCCGTTACCGGCTTCTCGGAAGTTCTCCTTTGGCCGGCCAGTGCGCACGTGCTGGTCTCGACGTCGCGTCGCGTCGCGTCGCGCCGTGCAGGCTGCAGCTCGCAGTTTCACAGCGCGATTTTCTTGCAGCTCGACCACGGTACACTCGATGTCATCTACGCGACTTCTCGTATTACTCGCAGCTATAAGCTGCCACGCTGAAAGTGTCGCACCGGTGGTGTCGGGTACCACCCAGCAGCTCCGCCGTGACAACACGCACACACACGTGCAAACATATATACACTGCTCGGAAGATTTTCCTGGGGCCCGAGCACCGATCTAGATTCCACAAAATTCTTCGTCCCATAAAGCAGAGGAGGACGACGCCGAAGACGAATTTTCCCGATAAGGGAAAAGCTGGAAAATCGAATCGTGGTAATCGAGAGAATCGATTGGTTTTTTGCCACGAATGAAATGTTTTTCTCCATGAATTTCCGATAAAGGGGTGGGGGTTGGACAATGAAACGGGGTGGGAAGTAAATAAGGGCGGGGTGAAATCTGGAAACGAGCCGATAGCGAGGTAGTAGCTCGCGTATCTGGCGGCCAGAGTCGAATAACGTACGCGTAACATAAACTAGCAGTCGATAGATATGGTGTGTGTGAGGGAGGGAGGGGGGGGGGGAGGTAGAGTCAATGCAAAGTTCTCCCGGACCAACGGGGCTTTTGCAGCTCCGCAAATTCCGCGATTTCGTTAACTGATAAAGTTGCGTGTAGTCCACGTAGCGCCATTAACGTGAAAACCACACGCCGCCGGAGGCAGAAATTTCAACTGGAAATGCACTCTTCTCACACCCTATCTGATATACGTACGTTCTACCACGAGTATCAACAATACTGACTCGAACACGAGGAGTCGCCGCTGGCTCGCTGCGAGTCCACGTCCCGTCGCTCCATTGTTTACACTCTTCTGCTGGAAATCAGCTTAATTTATACTCTCATTTCCAAAGAGTCGAGAGAGGGACGGGGCCGAGAAAAGTGGCAAAAATGCACGGATGCAGCGTCGAACGTTGAATTATGCAAAAGGTGGAAGCTGTAGCGTTGTGGGTAAAGAGTAAAGTTGTAAATTTCGTTGATTTGCGTGACGAGAAAATTAGAAAAGTGGAAAATCGGTCCGCGATGTTTCGGAGCTAGTACGGCCTGGTGAAAACAAATTTATCTTTGCGAGGGGGAGGGGGAGGCGGCTCCGTCCATTGTCTTGGAAAGTGTCGTCGCTGGGGGTTTGACTTGTTGCGGTTTGTCCGTAACAATCCGCCCATCCGTTTGAGAATCGACCGTTGCTTGGCAGAAAAAAGAGAAACATCCCATGTCACCACTAATGAGCTCACCACGTTCTTCTTCTTCTTCTTCTTCTTCCTACTCCTTCTCGCCCTGCTCCATCCATCTTCGCCAGTGTCGTTTAAAACTCGCTTTGTCTTTTCGTCGTAATGAATTACCGTCCCCCGCCCCCTGTGAAATCGTTTTAATAGTAGGACACCTGAAATTTCATGGTCGTCTCCTCGCTCTTTCTTCGACTGTATGCGAGCTTAAAAACGCTGGATAACGAATATTTGTGAAAATGAGAGGATGCGAGGGTGTAAAAAGGGCGATCATGGAAATATAGAGTAAATTCGTGAAAATAAATTACTCTCCCTCGCCTCCATAAAATCCTCTTAATTGTACGATACCTGAAATTAACTCGTCTCTTTCTTTCGAGCCTATATACGTAACCTGGAGAACGTTGCGGAGTGAATATTTGTGAAAACAGCAAAGGATGCGAGTCTCAGGATAACGGTCGTGTAAATATATTAGGGCAGCTGTTGCGCGAGGGGGTGGAAGATGGAACGTTTGCGGAAGGTGAGATGGTTAGTCGAGTTGTTGGTGAAACGGTGTCTGGTTGGCGATTGGCAAGGGTGACGACGTTTTTCCGAAGGATTAACGGCAATTAGTGTTGGAAGGTTGGTAGGCGTGTTGCTGTCTACGGAGGAGCTCGAGGAGACTGGAGAGCAAGAAGGAGAAAAGAAGGACGAAAAGGACGGGATGGACGGTTACCTGCAGGAGAGGTCTGCAGTGTATAGCAGGGTGTTCCTAGCACGGTGGCCATAAAGCAGCATCGACCATCAAAACGGACACTTTTATGATCGCAGCTTTGTCTAGGCTTCTTGCCTGCTGCCTTACGACCCTTGCCTTTCCCCCTCCCTCCCCCCAATCTTCTTCTTCACCCCCTCGCGTCCTCACTCCAGTCTTCCCGCACTCTCATTCACTCTCAATTTTTCTCACAGACATTTTTAATCGATACACGGAAAATTGCACTTTGTCCTCATCCCCCCCCCCTCCCCCCTCTGGAAAGACCACTCCGATACTGTATCGGTGACCGGAGTTTTATTCTTGGAATATTTAAGGACTGAGTCAGAGAGAGAGAGAGAGAGAGAGAGAGAGAGAGAGAGAGAGAGAGAGGGAGAGAGAGCAGATGAGTCCCGACAGACGAAAAGTGGTCCTGCGGATGCCGAGGATAAGGACGAGTCTTTCGGGGGAGGGGGATTGGAGAGCGGTTGGCTCCCCCGTTGAGAGAGAACGGCCAACTTCAAAGAACTCCGAGACTTCATCATCGATATTCCATCCTGATCACTGCCGACAGATTAGACGCCTCGATTCTCTTTTCTACCCCCTCCTCTCCCCCTTCCAGCATCCTCGAACAAGCAACCAACCGCGAAAATAGGACCCCCTTTGTCAAGGACATCCCGCGTTTTCGCAGCTAATTATCTTCCCCATTATCTTTCAATTATCGCGTCTCCATCAAAAACTCGTTGAAATTACAGAGCGCTGGATAGTCCCTTAATTATATTTCTCATTGAATCGCGCAGCTTCGTTTCAATCGTTTCCCATTTCAATTTTTCGCCGAAGCGAGCTTTGGAAAATCACGCTGCTGCCGCGGCGTCTAGCATTGTGTTATTATAAATATTGTTGTTATTGTCGCACGCGCGCGCGCGCGCCGCGCGACTGGAGGAGAAACGTTTAGGAGAGCGTTTGTGTCTGAGAGTGGTGGGTGTGGTAGTAAACGTTTGAATAATTATTCAAAAGAGTACAAGGTACAAGTTGGCGAACTATTAGCAAGTTTCGCGTTTCCTTATTGTCTCGGCTTGGGGGCCTCTTATCAAGAGATACGCCACTGAATAACTTAAATGTTGGAGAACAAAGGGGAGGGAGTGTTTTCTCGCGGCATTTCCAGCCTTTTCTGCTTTATTGCGCGTGGCGTCTCGTGTGCGTTCCGGGAAGGCGCCCCCCCCCTTCCCCCGACTCCACCACTGCACAAGGCAAACCTCGAAAACACCGCGAGTCTCACGCAGCGTTCCACCGAGTTTCTCCGCCGCACCTCACAAGCAGAGAAAGTTTTTATTTGCGGTTTTCGAGATAAGCGTCCGAAGGCTTCGATAGCGAGTGGCCCGCGTCCAATCGCGCCAATGGCGAAATTCAAGTGCCTGCCTGCCTTCCAAAACTCCCCCCCCCCCCCCCCCCCCACCTGTTGAGGAACTTTCCCGACTCGACGAACTTGCACGTCCGATTAAACCGCACGAAAAGTCCGCGAAACTTTTCCGATCGTTTAACAATACACACAAAACTAAAATCATTAACTCTCTTATTCCGTGGCGCGAGCGTCAACAAAGAGGACTTTTTCGTCTCTCGAGTTCGCAGAAATTCCGAGGACTCGAAACGAGCATCGAAAACAATCCGTGAGCTTTGTGCTCTCTGAACGTACACGAGGCGTGTACGCTTTGCCTCTGCGAGCGAGAAGGACAGTCAGATTTGTTTATGTGTACACCGACTCGCGACTATACAGCCATTCTACATCGGACGATTCGACGAGTCGAGCGTTGGCAAAGTGTAACGGTAGCAGCGGAGAATCGAGTCGCGAGGAAAATATTTGGGACAAGCTTCATTCGTTTGTGTATAAAGCAGCTTTCAGCGATAATTTGTAAAATTTCATTGGGGCATTCAGGCTCGGCAGTCGACTAAGCTGATTAAAAACACGAGGCTTCTTCGTCCCTCGAAGATCCGAGAAACGTTCGGCTTTGCTCGAGAGCGATAAATTAGCGCCGCGCGCGTCAACCGTCAACGCTCGACAAAGAGGAACAGAGATACGGGCTTCTTTAACGCGCATATTCGACCAATAAAACCATTGTCGAAGGAATCGTGCGACACGCGCTCTATCAAAAATTATCTCGCTCCTCGTAAAAGCGTGTGCTGCCCGGCAAATTGTCGATCGTATACGTTTTGGGAGGGTTCTTGAAAAATAATTCAATTAAGGTCTTGGGGGGGGGGGGGGGGGGAGATTTAATGCAATAAAGCCTCTTAGTTCGATGTACTTTTAAGGCGGGCGGGACGAGCGAGAGATCCACCTGTCACGCTGATCTTGCATAAATATCCTTGGCTCTGGATCATAGATCGTTGGAGATTATGGTCGGTGAGCCGGTCGAGGATCGCCTTAAGGGATTGTTCAGAAGTGACCTAAGGGGGGGGGGGAGGTGGAGTGGAAGTGGAGGATGAAAGAAAAAAAAGTAGTGTATAGGAAGAGTGGAAAAGTGTATATTATTATATATATAGGATATTAAGAAAGTGGCAGAGGAAGAAGAGACGGAAAAGAGTAGCGGCGTGAAACAAGGATTGAGTTTCGTCAACAAATTGTCCGGCGTGCTGTGTCTAATCGGCTTAGGAGCCACCTGTGGCAAGGAGGGAAAGGCTTACGTACCCCAAGCTGCTTCGGTCCTTCAATGCCATCCTCATCGAGGAAATCGTGTCCGAAGTTTTTCGCACCTGCGACAGGTAGCCCAGGCCGCTCCTATACGTGTCGAGTTCTCGCTTCCAAAATGTCTCAGACATCCGACGATCGTGTCGTTGGAAAATCTCCGCAAGATTTTCAACGGAAATCGAACGTTTTCTTCGGTTTGACAAAAATCGTTCGGGCCACCGGACTGTGTGGACCATGCAAAAAAACGACTGGCGAATAAAAGTATGTTTGTGTGTGTGTGTGTGTGTGTGTGGATCTCTGTGGAAGCGAGAGAGAGGATCGAGCGGACAGTTCTGGATCGGCAGGCTGCTTCATAAATTACAACTTCCGGTTGCGTTTCGGTGGCGTAGCACGTAATTTCCTGGGCAGGATCGGAAATTGGCCCGATGACATTGATTAAAGCGTTTAGCAGTGTCGACAATGGCCGTAATTATTAATCAGCGCCTCTGCAGCAAGATTCCAACTGCCGATACTATCCGGAAATGCACATGTCGCATCGAATAAACAACGTCACGTGATTTCCTTAATTTTTCCCCGTCACGCTGCGGTTTACCTTGACAAACCGCCATATTTTTGTTCCGTCAACAGGTGTCCGTTATCGTTGGGGGATTTTTATAAACCAATTAGGGATCGTTGCCAATATAATCTCTTATCAAAAACTTGTCGATTTTCCTTACACGTTCCTCTTTAAATTGTTAACCCTATCGTGCGATTATTAGTACCGTTGTAATAAGAATTTTTCTACATAGAGAAAGAGAGAGTTTGAATATAACAAACTGTAAACGCACGATGGGTAAATATTAGCAAATGAATGTATAAATAGACGAGAGAGAGAGAGAGAGAGAGAGAGAGAGAGAGTTGGGGTCCGCAGCGGCAGATACGTGGTCGTGCAGTGGTAAGTGGTTGGGGTCATATCTAAGGAAATATAAAAATGGCTACCGACGCGAGTCTCGAGTGGGGGAGAAGTATTCATTTCGCAGTTCCAACTCCCAGCGTCCCAGCCAGCCCAGTCGACTGGCTGTGCCGCAGAAGAGTATTACGAGTACTGTACACGGTTATACGCGCATGTATCACAAGTGCCATATTGCTGGTGGTTGGTCGTTGCCAGCACTCGAAATCCACGATATGCATGCACGTGCATGCTTCACCGCTTTTTTGCCTACGGTCAGCATGGCAAAAATTTTATCGCCCATCGGAAATCCGATTGACGCTTTCACGTTCGCCTTCTTATAACGTTCCTTACTCCCCCCCCCCCCCCCCCCCACACCACGCTCTCCTCAAACTATGCTCCCTTTTCGTATTATAATTTTAGAAAATTCCGCGTCACTGCATTTCATCGCGATTAACATCGGGGAAAAGAGCGAAACGAGAATTACCACTGCGCAGGATTGATTTATCGAATAGGAAAGTACAGAGACGAAATTTTCGTCCTTCTCGCTGACGCTTCTCGTTTTCTGCAAGTCAAGCGAAGGGACTTTGAAGAATTACCGACGTAACGAGGTTTAAATCGCCGTGCAATTCCGTGAAACGTCTTCGCACCTCTCGGCACCGCTCGATGACGTCGTATTTCCGTTCTGCCCCCACCTGCCGACCCCAGCAGCACCAAACGTCGGCCATTCAAGTCCCACGGACGATTTTCCATCCAGCGTTCAACGCGTGAAACAATATAAACCGTGCGCTCGGTCACGCTTGTCGATTCACGATTTTCCGCCCCACCCCGACCCTCCAAATACTGCTTCTTCTTCTTCTTCCTCCTCACCACTCCCTCCCACCCTCGCTCTTCGACTCGACAACTTCATCTTTCCAATAGAAATTTTTCCATTCCCCCGAAAATTCACCGAATCTTTTCACAAAGTCCATCCTCTGGCGCGTCAATAATGCTTTCCACGTTTCTCTTCAAGAATGTAGGCTGCTAAAATTAATTTTTACCTTTTTTCTTTTATATTTAGAATTCCTCCGAGAAACACACGGGGATCAGTCGTGAATTTTCTTTCTAACGAACGATTGGAATAAATCCTTATGGTTTTATATATATATAGGTTTCGTTCGATATTCCATACGGGGAATTTATGGGGTATTACACTGGTAACTGTAAGATTACAATCTCTGAAACGTCCTGCACTGATAATCAGTCAACATCACGTGGATGTTGAGTTACGCGTCGAAACCTCGACTTCCTTCAAACTCACTAATAAATCCGAGAGTCTCCTTCCTATATATATACATAAACTTTGCTTCCTGCATTCCAATTACACCCCTTCTTGCCCCTTTAAAAAATATTAAGCGTAGAATTTTTAACTCCTCTTCTGATTGTCCGAGAAGTATCAAGAGTACCGTTAAAAAAATGTAGAATCCCTAGGGAAAGGATGATCGATTCGACGATCCTCGTGCAGAAATACAAGGGAAAAAATGGAAGATCAAGAGGGGGGAAGGGGTGACGAAGATAATGATCTTGGAGAGTGGCACGCGCGAGATTGCTGAAGAGGGAGCTCATCGGATCGGCCAGCGAAACTTGTGGTTGTCATCGGTTCTACCATTGAGCATTCGTGTTCTCGCGCATCCCTGTGTGTGTGCGCATGTGGCAGAACGCAGCAGCAACCCTTAGGGGTTGCTCGAGGGGTAAACATCGTGTAACCACCGGGGAAAACTCTGGCGAGGCGTTTCGTGCCAGTGTGCACGGTATACTCGATTCCATAAATATTTTATTGGCTCGTCATTCGATTTTATTACGACGAATAATCGAATGACACGCTGGATTACACCTCCGTCCAAAGTTTCAACGTGCCCTGATTTCCTTTGCTCAACGAATCAGCGTTAAACAACTCGTAAAACTCCCCGGAAAAACAATAACACTCGCTTTTCATTACTCTTCGTTTACTTTTGTTCTCCGGAAAAGCCAATTTTCTCGCGAAAGAAAATTTGGCGGGAAAAATTTTCTTGGAATCTCCTACGATGAGTTTCGAGGTTAGGATCGATCGATGTTATTTATCCATCGGTATATACGTGTGTACACATATAGAGGTAGAGAGAGAGAGAGAGAGAGAGACACACATACAGGAGGATGGAAAAGGGAATATTTCGGGATAGATGCGGGAGAGTGGTGGAAAGGCGTGTCGAATGGTAGTTTGGATGGAGTAGCGTAGCAAGGCACGTGTGGAGATCGGTTGTTGGACGTGTATCGGTGGTACACGTACTGTACGGTGCGGCGGGTAACCCTAGGGGATTCTTGAGAGCGAGAGAGAGAGAGAGAGAAAGCGAGCGAGCGAGCGAGGGCCAGCTGGGGCTGAAATTTTCTTTTTTCGCGCAGCTGCCCCTGCAACCCCTCGAAAAAGCCGGCAGAACGAATTCCACGCAGTCTGGATGGACGCTGGCTGTTGCTGATCCCGCTGATGGTGCTCTCGTGCGCAACAAGAAATTCTCGCCGTTGAATCGCATTTAGGACGACATTATCGTCACTGCAATCCTTTACCGATCCCATTCGTTTCACTTTCGACCAGAGAGAAGCTGTGCTCTCGTGACTCCTTCACCCCTCCCCCCCCCCCCTCCCTCTTATACAGCTAATATCGAACCCCTCCAACACTCGCCCAACGCGCATCATTCTCGATAATAAGCTATGAATAATTTCATCGACGAATGTCACAACGTTGTCGTAAAAAATCGCCCGTATCATTCGATTGGATTCGCTCGACCTAATCGCGTTACGTAATTCCACAATGGAGCCGCTTCGTTTGATATGTATAGTCTATTTTAAAGCGATTGGAATATCGCTAGTGCACCGATGGTGAATTAGTTAATCGGACGAGTTCGTATAACTCGTGCATGGAAAATGGAAAACTCGGGAAATTTTTGGAGGAAAATTCAGTTTTTCCGGACGCGATCGGTCGGAAAATCGAACAGACGGGGGCCGAGGATGGAAAATGTTCGCTTTGAGATTTCCGAAAGTTCATTGTCTTGCTCGGCCGAGCGTTCCGGGAAGCCACGCTAATCCATCGATTTTTTTTCTTCGTGGAAACTCGACACGGGCGGCGAAGGGAAGAAAGGAAACGCTCTTGGCGATTTTTCGTACATCGGGGAAATCGATGTGCGTTGATCGAAGCGAGGTCACGTGACTCTCCTCGTGCTTGGATTTATGGGACAATTAATGCAGGAACGGAACGAAAACGTGGCTTCCGAGAAGAGAGCCATTCCAGCCTCGCGTTTTATCCATTCGTGGGATTTGCATACATTAGATTTTATCCTTCTCGGAAGGTTCGTCTTCTCGTGTTTATTTGTGGACGGTTCGTGCATAATACAAATTCTCCCCTTTTACCGATAGTATTGCACTGGCGACTTCATTACAGCCGTTGTTAACTTGCGTGTAAACGTCAGCTTTCTTATTCGCACAATGCAATATTCTTGATCCTTTCTGTACACTTTTCTTTCTCCCATCCCTCTTCTACTTTTTTTTTTTTTTTTTTTTTTACCAGAGTACCGTGGAGAAACCTCTTATTGCCTGATCACTCTCACCTTCTTCCCACTTCAACCCTGATTTTTAAGTCACGCTAGTTGGCAGAAAAATATTGAAGTTGTAAAATATATAAAAAGAATTGTTCTATATTAAAAATTAAGAACGTTTGGTAAGAATGAAAGTAAAACCTTGGATGCTGGCGACATTTAAATTTCAATGAAGAGTTTTCCTTTGCATTTTCACGTAGGAAAACTGAGATTTTATCGGGTCGGATAATGATGCTGTTCGAAATGAATCTTTCCGTTGGGATTTTTGAATTCTAATAGATACGTTAGGTTCTTAATATATACCTGAACGTGGTTGGACAGTTTTATCGATCCTTCGATCAATGATCCTGCTTTTTGGAAGCGATAATCATCGGTTGCTTGGTCCGACGAATGATTAATAATCGGGCAAGGTCTTCAGGAACTATGCCAAAATTTATCTTTTCTCATGAATAGTTTCCTCGAGAATTACATTGTTTCATTTGTATAGCTAGCATGATGTTTTAATTGTAAATAGAGGGCGAGGGGTGGGGGGGGGGGGGGGGGGGAAACCAGTAGTCTTTCGATCGGCAAACGAGAAAAATGAAATGGCCAAGTCAGAGACTCGGTGAATTTTTCGAGGAACGGTAGTAGGAGTAGCGCATTCCACAGGAGCGTGGCACAAAAAAAAAAGAAAATACGCAAGAGAGAGAGAGAGAGACGTAGCTAAGCAAAAGAGAGAAAGTCCTCTGATTCTCCCGCGGAGTGTTTGTTTTGCTTATCTGAGACAAATTTGCTGTCTTGTAAGCGACACCGAAGGGTCGCTTTGACAAACTGGGGTGCTTCTGGGGGATCGGAACTCGTGTAACGACACACACGAACGACTCGCGCGCGGCTCTCCGACAAGACCGGTCCTCGCCGTCTCGTCCCTCCCTCCCACTCAGTCCAGACCTGCTCTCCAGAGAGTCTGCTACCAACTTTTTGCCAAAAGCAAACTTTTTCCCAATAATACCCAGTCAGTCTCCCTCCTCTCCATTCGATCGCTCGATTTTTCCATTGTTTCCTAAAAAAAAAATACTACAAAACTCTTAGCATTCCACGGAAACGAAATTAGGAAAATTAGGCGAATGATAATGTGAGAAAGAGAGAAAGAGAGAGAGAGAGAGAGAGAGAGAGAGAGAGAGAGAGAGAGTGCACGAGGTATGGCAGAGGGTGTAAGGGGACGAAAAATTCGTAGAGTTCGCCGACACGGCACGGCAGCGGGGTGGAGACTCGTTTGTCTTGGGGGAGCCCCGGAGGAAGTCGTTACGTCGTTGAGAGGTCGGTGGGGTCGAGTAATCCCAATTAATAATTAATTACCCCTGGAGACACTTAGCGCTGCCTGGGGAGTAATGCTCGATTGAATTCTTCCTGCTTTGTCGGTCGACGCTGATTTATCGATTCGATTCCGCTCCGTCGCTTTCCCGCCGACTTTAATGCCTTATCACCTGAAAAAATTGTCCTTCACCGATCACTCCATTCATTAGCTCCTATACCGAAACCTCCTCGCTTACGCGCAAACACACAACCACAATGGCGGCCCTGCCCTAAAAAATATCATCGCTTCGTTGCCAACTTCACTCGTTATTTTGATACACGCTTCGATGGGGGTCGATAAACATATACATATATATATAGTTTATATCGATGAAAAATCCAGCGATTTGCCTCGATATTCGAACCTGTCGATGGAACGAAAATGGCTCGTTTCTGACACGTGGCAGATTTTTTTCCGCGTGGTTGTATATTTCGTAATTAAATTTAAAGGATGGATGATACAGCGAAGGTGTGGAGAGAAGGTGTGTACATATATGTATATATGTAAGGTTAGTTGGATTCTTTCTCGGCAAGCTTTCCTCGCTTTATTTTTCCCTCCTGGGATAGCCGCTAATGCGACACTAAGCCGGCGTTATGCCGCCGAGAGGGGTCGGGGAGGGGGGGGGGGGGAGGGGGGGGGCGCAAAGGCGTTAACGGCCAACCTTAACGAATCCCAGGATGTTTCCTGACACGTCCACGGGACGTGCGTGCAGCACGCGAGCTTTCACGAACGATTTCACGTCGTGCATTCGCACTATTTTTCTTCCATCCATCCCCTCCCCCCTCCCCCACCCCCGAAACGAACCACGCGCTCTCAACGCGCTTCTCTCCCCCAACCACTCTCCATTCCAAGACGTTTATACCACCATAAATACCCTCCCTCCACGTTATACCTCTTTTCAACGCACTCACCTTCTCTCTCCTCTCTTCGCTTCGCCAAACTAATTCTCCGATTCTGCTTGGCGAAAATTTCTACGAGATACCACCCCACTGCAGCCTCGATGCTTTCGTCCTTTGTTTCTTTGTCCCATCGAGAGATACTTCCTTGGTTCAACTAAATTCCACCGGGCAACCGCGAGCCTCTCTTCAATTTCCACGAGTCGCGAGCCAAATGGCGCGGATGAGCGGGTTATTGAAATTTTTCGTGTGGGCAGGTATAGCTGCGGCTGGGAGAGGATTCGAGCAGTGAAAAGTATTTTTCTTCGCGAAGAATATAGTCGGTGTGATATATAATATATATGGTAATTAAAACGTTTAAACTATTTTGTTACGACATTAATAGAATATTATATCGTTGGAATTTAGAATACAAATTGCTACATTGTACAGTATTATTCACCACATTCTTTCCTCGGTGTGTAAATTGTTAAATTAATAGCAATTTATATTGTTATTTTACACAGTAGAATTTGCAATATCCGCAATTTAATGAAATATTAAATGGTTAAGACACCGATTAGTATTCGTATAACAATATTAAATCAATTGGCTTAAATATTCTCGTTGCTTTTAGTGATAAAAAATAGTTTTTAAACTTGGACAATTTTCTATAAATTGTATTATTTCCAAAGTACTAATTTTTCCTGTAGAGTCGAGAGAGGCCCCAGGGAGTTATATTTCAGGGACAGCAGGAGTAATTACGTTTTTGTCACGGTCCATTAGGCTATCGGTAGCGGGTTTCTTGCAGGGGAGGAGGGATGAACGAGAATCGGCGTATTTTCGGGGCGAGAGGGGGTGGCTGTTGGTCGGGGCGGAAGTAAATCATGCAACCCCCCGTGGACGTCGCGCGATGACAAACGAGTTTGGCGACGTGATCGCGCAAGAAACGAAAGTGACATCTGATAAGAGGCTTAATCGCATTAAAAAAAAAAAAAAAAAACCCTGACCCTCCTCTATCACCCTGGCTTCTCTCTATCGTTCCTTCCGAATCATTCCTTCCGAGTCCTAACTCCTTCCTGATGTCTCCAGAAATTCCCTTTTTTCCGCGTCTCGATAAATCCATCAGGCAAAAACACTATATACTGCACCCTCGACGAACGATATCAACTGGAGTACGCGAGGCGAAGAAGAGTTTCCTTGTGTGGATGATGCGATTCGTACCAAGGAGAAAATACTCGATAATTCTTAAAGTCGATTATTCCATCTCTCTAACGCACGAGTGTCCGATGTGCATGTGCAAGAATTATACCTACCGTATTCTCAGCGCTATTACTCAATCGCAGTGCAGTGGGAACGGACGGTTATTACGAGAAAATTAACTCGTTCAGCCACTTATGAAAATTTACTCGTTCACTCACTTATGAAAATCTCAGCAATCTCCACGTAACTTGTAGTCCCGGCAACGTGTAATTTTCAGACAAGACTAGAGAATTGATTCTATCGGGACTGAATACGTAATCGGATTATTACTATTAGTGACTCTTTCTACGCCTATGGTAATGCTATCTTTTTGCGAGATTTCATCCAAGTGCAACGATGTGGGCGTGAAAAACTTTTGTGGGCGTGGCTTATTCCTGCATTATACAGGGTGTTTCAAAACGGGGACAAAATTTTCGCTGGAAAAGTTTCATTTCTCCGCACGCACTTTTTTTTTGTACTCGACGAAACATCCCACTCTCCTTCTTAAATGAACAAAAAAATATATTTGACCTTGAAGATACCTAAAGGACGTTAATTTTTTCGTTTAACACATACAACCGAGTCCCGTCCTTGGAATTACGAAGGAGCCTGTGGTAGACCGATAGACTCGGCCAATGCACGCGACTCGTGCAGGTAGAAAATTGTCGGCGTGCAGGCAGCTTTGTAACTAATTAAGATTGCGCGTTAATGAGGCTACGCTTCGGTGATTACGCGGCACGCCAAGTGAGACATCCGAGGGCGATTAGACCTACCCGTGTAATTCGATTCGAGACTCGGCTTGATACACTCGTAAGGCATCCTTATGCAAATAAGAAAGAGCTAGCCTATATCTCTCCAAGGACTTTCTCTTCGATTCTCCTGCTGCACCATCCGAGCAACTCTCTTCAACATCCACTATGCAACGTTAGAGACTCACCATGTTCGCACGGATTCCGAATAACAGCCAGCTTCGGGGTTCAACATTTTCCGCTCGCTCTCCGACCTGAAAGTCCAAAATCGATCCAATTAGAAGAGAGCATTGTATCTTACATCGATATATATATATATATATATATAGTAGAACACGCAGTAAAAATATTTTTGCATTTAGCGCTTTATAAAAAAAAACATATATACCTCTATATATATATAGGTTGTTTAATTTTCAATTAAGAAGAGAGCTCTTGCTCGCGTCGGTGAGAATAAATGGAAAAATCTTGGAGTTTAATAGAGAGGTAACGGAACAAAGGGTGGGAGGGGGAGTGAAGTGCGATCTGTCGATTTTGATGAAAGCGTCCGCGCGCGTTTCGCATAATGAAGTGAACTTAGGAGCGACGAATAAAGTGGACGGGGGAGACGCGACTCGACGCGACTCGACGTGGCGAATTCCGGTGTCGCCGGGAACGACGTGTGTCGATACGTTTTTCCTATCTGTCGTCGCGAGAGCTTTAATAGCATAAAAGTACAGAGACGCGTCGCTTATACAGCATAAAAGTACACGGAGCGCTTTCATCCTCGACGTGCCGATGCATTATCGAGTCTGAAATGAATTTTATTCGACTTTTTCGAGCCTGTATCGACTACTCCCATTGTCGTAGATTGTTTGCCTTCTCTTTCCTGCTCCTGTAGCTCTCCTATCAACATCTAAATAACCCAAATAATAATCATTATTATACTGTTACAAAAATGTGTAACCTTATTGTAAATCGAGTCTACTTTGATAAATATTCTTATGGCAAATTAATAAGATTCTTGTATAGGAATGTCCAAGTTTTGATGACGAACCGTAGAAATTTCAGGCAGTACAATTTACAATATATAAGGTATAACGTGTGTGCATGGTTAGACGTTCATATATAACGTTTTCGTAAATCGAGTGTAGATGTTCTATAAATATTTTTATGACGAATTAATAAGATTCTCGTATAGGAACGTCCAAGATTTGACGAACCGTAGAAATTTCAGGGAGTACGATCTATAATATATATAAGGTATAGCGTGATTGGTCGTTCGCCAGAGGCTATTTGCGTGTTGTGACAGGGCACATTATCGGTGCCCGATTACGAGGTACGTTAATGCAAAGCCCAGAAGGCTACTGGTTGGTGACACTGTCAGGACTGACTGGGGGGGGGGGGGGGGGGGGAGTCGTGAGAACCCCATCTGTCCCCGCAGTCGAGGGTGGAAATCAGT
Source organism: Prorops nasuta (assembly GCF_024137725.1). NCBI lineage: Eukaryota > Metazoa > Arthropoda > Insecta > Hymenoptera > Bethylidae > Prorops > Prorops nasuta. The sequence goes on from NW_027116806.1 coordinate 4,830,971, forward strand.
GTCCGCAGGCATTACGCATTCAAGCGTGGCCGCTTGCGTGATTCTTGTTCACGCACACACACACGCGCGCGCGCTAGAGCACGGCAAAGTGTGGGAATGCAGTGCACACACACACATATACGCATATATTCAACGTGGTAATTCCTGGGGTCGAGCGGAATGTGATTTTTGCTTCCCGCAATATGCCGAGAGACTAAACAACCCCCGCGATACTCCTTTACCGCAGCGAGGAAATCGCATTAGAATCCTGCAGGACCTTCGAATATCGCACTGGTTCTATTATATTTTAATTCGTTTTCGGAACGTCGACACAAAAATTCATTTATTTTCGCAACTGTAAGACTTATTTATTTTTTAATCAATATCGTTTTTAATTTAAATGCGAGTTTTAAAAAATCGCTCTTATATACAGTTCCGGAAATAGGTGAATTTATATATATATATATATATATATATATAAAATGCCTGAGACGAATTATACAACGTGCATAAATTTTTAAAAGATTCATAAACTGTTATATTTTTTTCGTGAATTTAGCTTCGATCGAGTCGTTGCCAGCGCTGCGTGTTTCGCGTCGTTCAAGGAAGAAATTGCAAAACGAATTTCAGGACGCGAGCTGTCCCCGCGTGAAAAGGGAGAATGGTGGCGGGGGGGGGGGGGGGGGAGGCCAAGAGCGATACATACTTCGTTTACTAAACGTTCGCGGAACTTTGTAATACGACGAAAGGGAACGCGCGTCGAAACATTTGTATCGTAGTCCGGTAACACGAGAACTCACAATAGTTATATAGCAGCAAACAAGCCGATAGCAACAATTCGGCTGATTTGTAAACTGTATCAAATTTCGTTCCAACGATCGGCTGGAAATATGTGTCGAGCATGGAATTACCGGTGATTTTCAAGCGCAGGACTTTTGTTCGTCGCGACTCGAGAGAATTAACTCTCTCCCGAAATCGTCCGATTTACAACGAAAATCCAAGCATTGCACATTAACCGGAAAAAATTCCTCAAAGGCGATCCAATCGAATTCTCTGGACGATCATTCGGTATAGTTTCGTGTCGCGTGACGCTTTGCGATTAATTCGAGCTGCGAGTGCTAGAAGATACGGGTACTTATACAAGTTCGAAGAGAACGAAACGGTGTGTGCGTGTGTGTGTGCCGAAAGGCTCTGGCGAGGTGTTGGCCGGCGGCTTAACGAGAGTCCGTGACGAGGATCGAGTTATTTCTGTCTCCGATGGCTTAATAGGGAGACCTCGGACTCGGGTGGAGGAACGGCTGTGCGATGTTTGAAAAATGGCGTCGGCAGGAAGATTAATATTCGCCGAGATTGAACTATAAACGTATAAACAACTTCTGGGATGGTCTGGCAGGAGAGCAGGTTGGGACGTGATTTTTTCAGACGGGCCAGCGCGCGAGTTTGCAGCCTCGGTGAAAAAAGGGAACCTGCCGACACGTTCCCAACTAGCCGCTGCGTATCATCGCCGGTCGGGGGGAGGGAAGAGTCTAACTAATGGCGATCCGAGCGAGGTGCTGGTTTAAACAAAATCTTGCATCTTCCGCTCTCTCTCTCTCTCTCTCTCTCTCTCTCTCTCTCCCCCTCGCGAGGAAATTGCCCGGCAATCTACCGCGCGCGCTAAACAAGGGCCTACCATTAGGCCAAATGACTCCACTCAACTGCCAGGATCCTTCGTGATTAAACGATCCATTTGTTAAATTCTACCGCGAGAGAGGCCGAGCCTGGCCGACTACCTCCAGGCGGAATCCGCACGGTTCTCCACTTCTCCTGTAGTACACTCTTGTGTATATATGTAAATTCTTGCGAAAAAGTGGGCGAATCTGGATGAAATTGCGAGGATCGAAGGAGAAAGGTGTAGGGTTTTAAGGTAGACTCTGCAGATGGTGCAAGGAGCAAACGCGAGGAGTTTTTTTCCAGGGAGCACCAGTGGCAAAATAGGTTTGATCGATGACGGGGAGAGTGATAGAAAAGGGTGGGGGATGATTCGCGGGGGGTGAGATTGCCTTGTCACCTTGACAAATGTTCTCCAACGCGAGGTGCCACCCTGAAATGTTCCAAATTTCCTTCTGCTTTCCTTCTCACCTGCTTTCCTCCCACGACACCCTCCCCCCCCCCCCTTATATCCATTATTCTCATTATCATCATCAATTATCGACCCACCCAGTCAACATCGATACACGCCCATTTTTTCGGCACGACAAATCGCTTACTAACGCTCGTTTATTGGCCTCGAATCAACGTAGTCAATTTTCTAGGAAATTTGATGAATCGTTTGTCAGCGCGCTAATTAATTACAATTAACGCCGCGTGTGTATTCTCAATTACCCCAGTGATACTGCGATGAGTTTCCCCGTTTCGTAGTTTTATTGACTCGCAATAATTCAGATGTGTTTGCGCTGATGATAACGTAAGGAAGGTTGGGTACGAATTTACGTAATGAAAAAGTTATTTAATGCTGCGCGGTTTATCAAGATCGACTATACACGACATTGTCAATTACGCGATTAACGTCATTGCTTAACTCAATAATCATTCGCGCAGCAGCATGCGTTTCTCGAGGAGTGTGTGTAAGAAGGGAGAATGGTGAGGTAAGAGTGTGTGTATATTTATACTGCACCACATTCCTGTATGAATCGTTGAACCATCCAATCGAACCAGCTCCAATTAATTATTTCAAAAATCTAGACTCATTGGGGATGAAGCATGTAGCTAAATTAAACAAAAATATTTACAATTTTTATATCGAAATTAACGAGCATTGATTTTTTGCACACCGTGTGTAGAGAAATATAAATTACACGGAATGGATGATTAGATAAGAAAATTAAGCATGACTGCAGGGTGCACCAAAAACGCATATATATATATATATATATAGAGGAGGGGGAGTTTCCTGCAGAGGAAGCATGGGAATTTGGTGGAGGCAGGTGAAAGGGGTCAATCAGGGATGGCTTTCCTGACTTATTGTGGGAAAAACTGGCGAAAACTGAAACGATCGCGAGTGGCACACGCGCGATTCAGTGATTTCTTTTTTCACTGTGGTTTGAACGACCAAGAAGGTTGTGGGAATTCGGTCGAAAGGGGTCTGCAATCATTTTTTTAAATAGTATATCATTAGCCACGCTGATGGACAGGCTGTCCCCTACAGTTTGCTCATTAGTTCCCATGAAAGAGTTCGAAAAGAGCGCCGTGGTTCATTGATAAATATCCAATTAGATTTTGGGAATATTGAAAAGGAGAGGTGATACAGTTATGGGAGGGGGGGGGGGGGCATCGAGGAAAATCATCGAGGCGACAAGTTCGACGATGGAGTACGTATATATATATATATATATATATATAGTATAGTAATCAGTGCGAGTCCAGTACCGTCCGGGACGTGCCTCAGCCAGTTCCGCGCCCTTCCGGTTCCGGTGTTCCGGTAGGCTTGCCCTCCACGATCCCCTCCGCCCCTCGCCGTAGACGCACGAAACCTCCACTTCCGGTTTTCAGGTGGGAAACACGCTCAACCGAGCACTCGGATCCATGGATCCTCCGCTCGAGGACTCCCGCGAATCGACCGGGACCACCGATCCTAGCTCTCCTACCCGTCGCTACTTCCGCTGACGTCACCACGCATTACGAGATCTTATCCGGTTCGGTAACCTCCGTCCCCCCCACCCTCTCTCTTTTATTACACTTGTTGCACGTTTCACCTCCGCACAGTTTCATCGAAATTTATACGCGCACGAACTTTTGAGGACTTTTTTTGAAAATTCCAACGACCGGCAAGAAGCAACGTCGTTGCGAGAATTGCAAAATAATGCGGAAGAAAGAAACGCGAATAGAGAAAAAGTGGGAGTAAAAAGGAAAAGATTTGCCGGAGGATAATTGGAAAGGTTGGATCGTCGCGTAATGGACCAATTATTGGCAGTGATTATCGCGTCCTTTTTGTGGAAATGTCGCACGAGCGTGACGATTGAGGATTTTAGGCACGGCCTCTATGAGAAAAAGCGATCTACACCGGAAGCCGCCAAGCGGAAGTGGAAATTGAGGCAATGAGAGCGTTGCGCACGGAGAGTCAGCTTATCGAGATATTGCTCGGTCCCATCTCGTTTCCGCAATTTCCAATCTGCCTTTCCGGAGCGGAATTCGGTCTCTCTCTCTCTCTCTCTCTCTCTCTCTCTCTGTACATATCGATCCAAGAACATTTTTTGCGGGAGGAGGGAGACGGATAAGAGTTTCGCGCACGTAGGAAAAGTCCAAATAAAAACAAATCGTTGAAGGTAGAAAGAATAGAGGATTCTTGTGTTTGTGTGCGTGTAAGAGGGAGAGAGAGGGAAAATCACCCTTGCGGCGGCAGCATAGCGAGAGAGCACACCTGGCAATGACTGTGCAGCTGCAGTTGTGCAGACCCCTCGTGCACAGGGGGATGAAAAAGGGGGACAAGGGGTAAGGTGGGGGGTGAGTAAGGCCGAGCACACCGGTAGCTCTCCTTCAGGGGCCATCATGGCCATCAGGGGCACGCGGTGGAGGGTGACGGATGCTGAGATTTCAGTTACTCGCTCCAACAACGACTCTCAGCCAACCTCGCGCGGCAGAAAAAAAGCCCCTAACGAATCTTATTTGCCAAAATATTCTCATTTAACCCCCTAATTAATCACACACACACACACGCGTATCACTACACCTGATCAAACGACCTTTGCAAAGACTCGCTGAATTATTCGATCGTTCCACACGACTCTATATTTTCTCTCGAATGTTTTTCGCGGCGAAACGCACGCGTGCTTTTTTTAGGTTAGGTGAGAAGAAAAATGGCGGGAGATTCGGGGGCGCGGGAGGAATTTTTGTCTTCGGCGCGTCAAGCCCGCGAGCTTCCGGCTTTGCTCCGCAGGTATTTATAAACAAATTCCCGAATCGTATATCAAACACGCTCATTGTTGAAGCCTCTCCCCTCCGGAGGCGTCGGAGCTTGCACAAAAGGATCGCCGTCGACTGACAAAAAGCCCGTGCAAGAACGGATTATTAGCGGCCGCGATAGAGAGAGAGAGAGAGAGAGAGAGGGGGGGGGGGACGAGCGTATACGCGTCTATATTGCGTGTGTATAGGTGTATACATATATACACGCGTGCGAGCGAGAAAGGGAGAGAAAGAGATCGAGTTAGATGCTCGTGTCAATGAGTGGCGTCCTTTTGAATCGATCGGCATTTGAATAAATTCACCTGCACGCCCTCGAAACGGGTATTAGCCGTAGAACGAAGAGAAAGGGGATTCCACGGCGATTTACGTGAGCATTTATCGCATCCAACAGCCATCAAGTGCAGGGGATAGCTTTTGAAAACCTTCTAGGAGCCTTGGACAAGTGCGCTGTGCGCGCCCGATGCCAATTTTTCTTCCCACCACCTACTAACACCCCCTAAAATTCTATAAATCCATCCGACCAAACCGCCGATTTTCACCTTTCGCGCGTTTTGTCCAGGAAAATCCCCTTTTCCAAAAATTTCCCTCCACCAATCACGCAGGATCATCCATTATATTCCGTGAAGCTTCCAAACGCAACGCAAATAACGAAATATCTCGTTTCTTGGAAGCCAGCTTCAACTTCCACCACTGGAAACTTTTCCCTTTTCTCTCTCGCTCTCGCTCTTAGAGTTTTCCGTGATTTTCCCACGGGACACCGTGGCGATTCCAACCTTAAATTAGTCAACGCACGCGGAAAAGCCGGGAAATCTTGGTATTTTCAGACTTTTCGATAAACAATTTTAACAATCAGTGCTATTGTCGATGACTGTTTTTTTGGGCTGAGATTGTGATTTTTTGTCGAGGTAAGAGAAAATCGGTTTGTACAGGTGGAGAAATTTGGAAATGATCGAGGCTGGTGTTGGTGATTGGTCAACTTTGAAGAACGTTGTTGAAATATTAACCGATGGATAAAATTGATGAGAAGAAACCAACATCAAGTGAACTAATGAAATGCAAAAATTCTGACACTTGGGAACCTTAAATAAATTGAAAGTTTATCGAGATGGATCTCGGTAAATTAAAGATGAATCGGTATAAAGTAAGGTCCGTAAACGTGGAGAAAGAATAAACAATAAATAATAAAAGAAATTAATTAACACACTAATCTTTGCTTCTCAATATTTTTATCATTAAAACGTTGCTATACAAAATCACGTATATATATACAAGCTTGCCCTAAAAACGGAATGACTCAATAAAATTCCTACAAAAAACACAACCTGCTCCTTCCAAAACTATAAAACTAAATTACCGAAGAAGAAAAAGGAAACCCGTACAGCGTACCCCTTACACGTGTTCAAAAATATACAATTGAACACGACGAAAACTTTGGATGCTAATTTGCTGCATGGGTAGGGAAAGGTGAGGTCGGGCAAATATTTGCGGATCTTACGCAGGATGTGATTTCCGTTGTTTATACTGGGAGGCCGTACACCTCGTCAAATATTTAATATAGCACCCACGCGTGGCTCGAAGCGTGGACTTTTCTCGCCCCAGCCCTCGATAGAAAGAAGAGAAGCCAATTAAATTCTACTCCGAGGTACAACCGCAAGGTTGAGAGTCACTGGGAAGCTTGACAAATTTTGGCAGCCAGTACGAGTGATTCGTCGGGGATTAAAGAGGACGTTTATTGGGGGGTCCGTGGAAGGGCCTTGCGGAAGATCGGGAAATATCGGCAGGTAAGGCCCAGTGTTCGTAGGAGCCAGGAAGGAGAATTGTAAGGATCGACGCGGCGGCAATTTCGGGCAGCCACCAACGCCGACGAGAGAGCCAGGAGGCGGAAAGTCTGATGTCGAGACTCGAGACGGGGAGGAACGAAGCAGAACCGAACGTCCCCGACCGACGTGCGACGTGCGTTTATAGCAGCACAGACAGTTGGGCGCCCGAATCGAGCTCGTAGCTCTCGTCCGCTCTCCACTCTCGTAGTACCAGAAACCGGGGACCGGGACCGGTAAGGGTCTGGAGAACTCAGGTAGCGAGAGACCCTCGGCCCCCTTCGGTGATCGTTCGGCTACCTCCCCCCCCCCCCCCTCTCTCTCTCTCTCTCTCCAGTACCCAGATCCATGCGCGTTCACCCCTCAAGGACTCGTCGAAAATTTTGCCCCCCCCCTCCCCCCCCCCCCCCCACCTCGTCCTCGTGCGTTTCCAAACCACGCACCTGGCATCCCAGCCAGTTCCTCTTCAACTGGATTCCTCCCCGCGGAAAAAGGACCCCGACCTACCTACGCTTCCCCCTCACCCCCTACCCCCTCTTCCTCTTCGTTCCTCTCGCCTCAGTTTTACGTTAAATTTATCTCCCTACCCCCGTTTACACCATCGCGATACCATAACCTAACCTCTAGACCAAGTTTATATTCTCTCGCATTTTTATAAGCAAGAGTTAGCGGGATTCCCCGAGAATCTTCGCTCGATTCGGTTTACCACGAGACGAAAGCAGAATTACCATGGAACGCACTCGCGATGCTAATCGGTGCTGCTCACGAGACGAGGGAATCCACGCGCTTTGTGCGTGAGCGTGACAGCCTTTTCTTGCTGCCCCACTCGACACGCGCGCTCTCTACAGCCACCATCTACGACGCGTGCACTTACTACACTTACCGATACACGGAAACTTTAAAAATTCTCGTGCACGCCTTATGGTATAGGACCAAAACCTCGCGTCGACCAAGCAAACCACGAGTCGCACTCTACACTCCTCCTAGAATTTTTCTCCTGCACCGTATATACAGTCGTTGAAATTCTAATTGTCTGGAACTTAAGCGAGTCCCGCGGCATTGTGTAAACTGGAGCGACCGATCTGAGATAAGTCGCGCATATTGTGCATCCAGGAACGCGCTGGAGATTCATCATCGTAGAGGGAGGAATTATTTTTCCTCGCATTTTTCCATGTTTCTCATTTGGGACGATAATAAAGGGAGGGGAGGGGGGGGGGGTAACACCGTCGATTGGTAATCACACACCGCGTTTGTTGGTGAAAGAGATAGGGAAATAGACGAGAGGAAGTCGAAGGCAAAGACTCTCGAGGCGGTGGTCCCCGTTGAGTCTCTAGTTACGAGGCTTCCTGTATGGAAATTACGAAAGACCCGAAGGATAGGACCCTCCAACGCGTCCCAGCAGCGAGCAATCTCGGATTCGAATCAAATCTACGATGCACCAGCAGGAGTACACCGTGCACCGGTCTTCTCTTCCGGAACGCTTCTTCCGGACGGCCTCGAGACGTTCGTCAACTACCAGGAAGCGATCCGAGCCAACCTGTCGATTTCGACGAATCACCGAGAAGAGTTTTCAAACGCGGTACGGGGGGGGGGGGACGCTCCATGGATAAAATTGAAGAATTCGAAGCGACTCGCTGAAAAAATCAATACTGACGCATGGACGTTGAAGTAAATGCAGCGCGCAAAGTTCCCTTGTCGTTTCGAATCAAACCTGCGGATTCTACCCAGAATCCACTTTCATCCTCTCTTCCCTCTAAAACGAACCCCCTTCTATCAACCTTCACTTTTTTTCACACTCGCTCACCCGCGATTCTTCTCTCAGCTTAAACTGTCATAAATAAGGCAGTTGTTGATAATTGAGACAATCTATTAACGTTACTCGAATAAACTGTTATTTTCCGCAATACTCTATATATATATATATATATATATATATATATATATCAAAGTTGTCGAAGATACAGCGGAAAAATATATAGTAATAACGTTGTGCATAAGAATAGTGTAAGTAATACGTGTACGTATAGGCGAGTGCACACAGACACGGGGGTAAATAAGAACATCCAGACGGGAGATATTCCAGCTGAGTTGATCCTCTTCGCAGCTATCGTGGACAAGATCAAATGGCTCGAGACCGTTTCGGCGAGCGGAAAAGAAAGAAAGAAAGAAAGAAAGGAGTGGGGGGGGGGGGGGGGGGGGGGGAGGTAGAGGAGAGGGCGAAGCTTCCTGGACTCTCTCGGAGAGAGTTTAGCCAGGGATGAAATCCAGTAGCCGCGACCACGTCGACCCACGTTTGTGTTCGGCGGCCTGAGAAAAACCCTCCAGGTATATTCAGCGTTCGGTACATCAAACATTCTTTTTTATTTCGGACCCAGCGCTTAATTTCTTCATCCATCCTCAAATTTTCTTCCCTCTCCGATTTCTGTCCCGCTATCCAACTATTTCCTCCCGAGGCACAGTGTTGCAATAATCGACGACGAGTACCGTGGTAAAACGATTGTTTGATATATCGCGGTTGATGCGTGTGGGCTAAGGTCGAATGGCGGACGATTAGAAGGCAGGGAAGGTGTGATGAGGAACAACGGAATCACGGCTGGCGTTATTCAATATGCTTTGCGGGGAAGCCATGTAATCCCAGGTACGATACGAGCAGTGAGTAAGAGCGCGTGCCCCTTCCGGAATCACGCGAGAAAGGTAATGCGCGTGAGAAGAAAATCAAAATGGAAATTCTGCGTGAAGATGCCACGTGGGTCGACGGTTAATTATTCCATACAGGAGGTAATTGGCATCGTCCGATGGATCACGTACTTTCGTGTACACGCGCCTTAATATCCTTCCACGAAGCCAATGTTTATATTTACCTCGTGCTTCGTTGCCATTCACCGATGCTACTCCCCCACTCTCTTTTATTTCATCCCCCCCCCCCTATTCAGTTACTCCCCGCGGTGAGATTTTATTTATATTCCTCCAAATAAAAGACCGAGGTTTTTGTTTTCGAAATCCCAAGCACTTTTTCTTCCAACGGTTTTTGGCACGAGAATTCTCAACGAACTTCGATGAGACTGAAACGATTCAGAATTGATAAAAAAATTGCACTGGTGACAGCTCGGAGAATATTACCACGAAACGCAGCACAGCGTTCCTCGAACGTTTCCGTCCGACTCGAAGCTGCCTCGACAATTTCTGTGGAAAAAGCGAATACCAAAGTAAAAAAATGCTCGTAAATATTTCTAATGCGAGATGAAGAGTGGTTGCTTTGAAAGGAGATCTTTGGATCTAATTGCGACGTTCCGAATACTTGGCGAGCTCCTGCAGTGGATGAAAGTAGCGCGGTCGGTCGTTATCTCGTTTCATATGGCATATATACCACATATATATATATATATATATGTATATGCATGTACCATGCGCTCACACAGTATATATAGATACTGGAGTCTCTCAGCCATTGTGTAATTGGAACTCATCCGTGCTCCGGCAGGAAATGGAATATGTGTTTGCGCATGTAGCCTCCGTATGCAGTTACGTCCACTTTTTGCGTCTGAATTTTAGGTCGTCCCCTCCTCCCCCCTCCAAAAGTCTAACGTCAATTTTCCAATAATTTCAATCACACTTTTTCCCAGCGTCGATCTATACATATATATGTATATATATATATATATAGAGAGAGAGAGAGAGAGAGAAAGGACTGCGATCCAGACGCGTGCAACGAGTATAGTGATTAATCGCGGGAGCAGGTGTGTGGGTGAGGATTTTGCGGATCGAGATTCGGTCACGGTGGCCTGCGACATCCCTCCGCGACAAGCTACCCACCGTACTTCCGGTCTGGCACATGCGACGCGTACCGGCCGGTGTATATACATAGTGTCATCTAGAAAAATTAGCGCTCCTCGTCGTCGTCGCGGTATTTTTCCCCGGTACGGCGCAGGATCGCGCGTGGATTTTCCAGAGGGGGAGGGGGAGCGCGCCATTTTGTTTGCCGAAGGAAGAAGCTGGTAGGCGGTGGTGAAGCAGCGAGGTATACCCCCGAGCGTTTCCCGCTCCCTCGGGAACTTGGCGAAAGTTTCCTCGGTTACCTTCTCCCTCCCCCCCCCCCCCTCATACCCTGCGCCAGCAAACGAAGGCGAGAAACTCGAGTTGGTACCTCGATAAATTCACGAGTAGTTAGTTACAGCAAGAAACTCTGCTTCCCCGCTGCTTTTGACGCACAGACACATTGTCGAGTGCACGCTGCGGCGTTGCCGGCCTTCGCCATCGGCTCCAACTACGCTCTACGCTATATATACGCTATCTCGCTCGCATAGCTTCGCGTTAAACCCACCTCTGCCGAATCAACTTTTCCATTAAGCTACCGTCCATCGTCTCTCTCTCTCTCTCTCTAGTGTCTTCATCCAGGACTCGAGCACGCAACATCATTGTTGCTTTATTAGAATCGGGCTGAAACACCCCAAGACGTTCGCCAAATTTTAACTTAATATTATTATCGATGGAAGGACGGCGATTATAATTTAAAAGATGATTACGTGGAGCTGCTGGGTGTGTCGAGGGTCACTGGTGATTTTTCAGAGTGGTCAGTCAATATCTGGTCAGTAGTGTCAATAACCTCGAGTATGATACCTGACACTGGCCACGTACACTGGCACGCGTTCTTTCAAGCGTGTGTAGGTGTGTGTGTGTGTGTGTGGTAGAAGGCAAAGTAGAAGGGAACATGGCACGTTTGCTGGTCGAACATGTGCATCGTGACTGGGCAGTTAACACCTCGACGGAGCATCCTGACTCATCGAAACTCCAAGCGGCTTGGAATCGATCCTTGGGCCTCGAGTGCCGATCACCCAAAGGTGCCGAACGCCTCTCTGATCTGCCATTTATTTCTCTCCTACCCCCCCCCCCCCCTCCTCCTCTACTCTTCATCATGTCTCTGTACGCCTCGCTCGAAATACTTTCACGAACCGAGAGAGCCAGAGCCAGCAATAACAGATCCACTGTCCTATCCGATTCTCGCTCGATCCAACGGCATTTTATATGAATCGGACACCTTGTTCACTGTTTATAACGCACGGGAATGAGCTGGAAAGATCCTTTTCTGGGGAATAATCAATAGCGAGCCTGACAACGGTTAGTGAGTGGATTTTCTATTCATGGAGAATGACCTGTATATTATGCTATAATGTATATATATAGTATGTACCCCGTGCGAGCAGGATGAACAAACTTTGGCTTTGTTCTAGGTGGAAGGACGCGGATACCCGAGGCTTCCAACAACGTCAATATCCGCCATTGAACTTTTTAATGGAAACTAACGTCATTTCCTCCGGCTTTCCCGGTATCTTTGCGAATTTATCTCGCCCACCAATCGCACTACCTCTCCATTATAACCCGTTCGCCCAAGTCGGACAAATTCCAACCTGGAGAAACCCGCTTAAATGCCTTCGCCCTTTTTTTTGCCCTTTGCCCTCTCGAGAGCACAGGCACAGCCCGCTCCTCCTGAATTTTAATAGCGTTTCGCTCGGTGTTTTCTTAACGCGTCTCTGTTTGGACTGGAACGGCGGAAAATCATTGCGATCAGTTTTCATGGGTTTTCCGAGACGCGGTTCGAGTTTTCCGGAATGACTAATTTACAGGGAGTCCCAGTTGTGTTAATAGGATCATTAAGCGGGTACCGATTACCGCTGGTACAAACGAGTGTCAGGGACGGATCGCAGATGTTTACCGGGGAAAAACGGTGACTCGGTTGAGGGGGTGGAAAAACCAGCAGCCGAGCGATAACATCGACCGCGATCCCTCGAAAACTTTCACGCCTATTTTCAGGAGATAAAAGAAGAAAATTGCCCTCGACTCGTGGCAGGTCGACTTTCCAATGGAATTCCATTGTTATTGTAATATTCGCCATACTTTTGTTTCGTCTCTGTGTATAATTGCTCTTTTGGGGGGAAAACTGAACGCGTGCGATTCAGGTGCAAATGATGCTTCGCATAAGCAATGCGATGGCATGAGCTGTGTGACGTGCTACGTTGGTTTGTGTACGTATTATTGTTGGGAGGGGGGGGGGGGGGAGTTTACGATTCTCCCCGGTAGGTAGGATTGGTGACGCACGTGGCTGGTCAGTTGTTGCCACGGACCTAATTAAGCTTGGGCGTTTCAAGTGTACTCACGGCTCCCCCAATCTCTCTACATATGTACGTATACAGACTCGCACACGCACACACATGTATACCTTTACGAACGCAGCCTGCCCGCATCCAACGAACATCGATCATCATCCGTTACCTCCATATCTCTTCCGCATATTCGGCACGAAACGCTGATAATTTTTTATCCCCGTCGATATTGTTCGATGAAACACATATTTTTCTGTCCATTGGCGAGATCGGGGGGGGGGGGGGGGGGTGGTGGAAAAAATGGCGAAAATCGAGGGTCGATGATTTCGATAATTGCGTCGTTGGAGGAACGTCCGCACGAGTGTGCGACGGATATTCCCGGGACGTCCTTGAAACTCGATCCAGCCTCTCGGGATAATGGAAGGTCCATTAAGCGTTGGACGAATCTCGATTTTCTTTGCGCTGTTTCGCGTGATTTTCCTTCTTTGCCAGCAAGTATATATATATATATATATACGTTTTACCTTGGTAATGCGTCGGGCGTGGTTATCCAGATTTTTGCGAGTGTCGGATGAAAATATTCCGGTACAAAATGGCGGCTGCTAAAATCGCGTAATCTGTTTCGCGCGGTTCTCCAGCGTTGCGGGTCGTTCGACCAATCCGCGCGGTTTAACGCGAATCTTTGCGAGTCTCTATCTTATGGTTTCGAGAGACTCAACACGGGCATCTCGATCTATCGAAGAACGCAAGTCGATCTCGCAGGACGATTCCTGGATGACGTCACTGTGCCATTTTCCTACGTCACCGAAGGGTAGGACTCGGTGTGTGCGAAGGTTCATCGATGCTGCGCAATTACGATCCATTTATACATACATATATATATATATAGTAGAATCGCGTGAGAAAAAAGGAGCGTCAGCTAATAGCACCAATTACACTAATTGGAGCGTGAAAATAAAAATACGGAGATTCGCAGGTGCAATTAGCGGCTGGAAGCTGCAAACGGGAGAATATAGTCGTTGGGATCGATGAACCAGCGGTGATGATAAGTGATTCGAAATGAAGAAATGGGTAAAAGAGTGGGAGGGAGTTTGTCTTGCGCGGCTATTTGTATAGGAACGTCCTTGAAGAGAAGAATAATGATAATAATTTGACGATAAAGGGGAGGGATGGGGGTGGAAGAAACGGAGTTGTTTGGTTTCGAAGGTTTTAAAGGAGAAATTTGCATTAATTAATGTAGGCAGGGGAGTAAATTTGTGTAATATAGGTAGTATAAGGAGGATCGAGTCGCGAGTGGTGGTTGTCAAAGCTGGTTGGTAGCAGAAGGAAATTTATCGTCGACGGGGAGTAAATTCGCAATAAAGCGAGAGTGTCGAGCCTGTGCACGTCTCTCTCTCTCTCTCTCTCTATATATATATATATATATATATATATGTTTGCGAGCGAGAGAGTCCTGAATCCTCGGCAGCCAAGCCACTGCAGTCGCGGTGAGCGAAATGATTTAATGCCGGGACTGCCCCACCCTGGAATGCCGTTCGCGCTGGATTCTCAAAAATAACGCGCGCGGCCACCGCGCTAGTCGCCAGGAAGAAGAACATCCTGCCTCCTCGGCAATTAATCCTACCAGTTAACGTTTTTTACCCCTACCTATATAGCACAATACTATATCTGCCTCTGCAACCACTTCTATCTATCCTCTATACCTTATATACTCTACTTTATCCTGCTCTTCATCAACGTTTCCGTATCTGCGTCTCTCTCTCTCTCTCTCTCTCTCTCTCTCTCTCTCTCTCTCTCTATCTATATTGGTATCAGTATCCTGTGCTCGTTAAATTTAATAGCCAACACTTGTGATATTTTGAAATAATTCGACATTTGCAAATTAAAATGCAAGTTTTTGAATGATTAAAAAATCTTCAAGGTCGTATTAAATAGTGAAAAAGAGCAGATTCGACTTTGGAATTTCAAGAGTGTGGTGTACAGTTGTCAAGAAGTGGGAGAATGAAAAATTGCAGATACGATTTCTGGTGTTTAGCGTGCTATTTTAGTATGATTAGCTATAGGTACTGAGATACCAGAATGTAAGGGATGCTGTAATATTTTATATACCTGGAAGGATCGCACGCATTGTAAATATTGCACGGGACACTACTAACCTGTTTACTACTGTATCCCAACCGGGATCCTGCGCAATTATCGTAACATTTCATACCCCAGTGCGACAATAAAACTTTATCTCTTCTCTCGCTTTATTTTTGTAAGTAAAAAAAAAACGAGAAAAAGAAGCGAGAGTTTGTCACAGGCTCGTGGCGAGAGAGCGGAAGAGTCGTTCGGGGAATTAGCATCGGACGGAGAAACGTTGGAATCCGAAGGACTAGGAGAGGACCTCGGCTCTTTATAATTTCTAATTTATGGCCAAACGTGCGCGAGCAAAAGGATATCGAGCGTGGCAAATCGCTCGACTTTTTCACGCCTCGAGACAGACCTTGAAAAAAGACAGGAAAATCTAAAACTCTCCAAGATATGCCATGCCACCTTCACACACCCCCTCAAAGAAAACCACACGAATGCGATGCTCTAGCAACAATATATAGATATATACATATATAACTAAAAATGGAACAAACGAACGTCAAGATATTCCCATAAGAATATCGTGACCGAAGCATGAAAATTTAACGGTCAAAATAGTTTGGTAATTATGAAAAATGAAGGAGATAAAACGGTGGGTTAAGGTATTAGCGGGAGATTTTATCACCGGCGAGTAATTAATGTTTTTTTAAAGTAGGCTCGGGGGGATGGAATCCTGGTTATCCTAATATGACACGTCCAGGCGTGACCAGCAGTCTCCCGTCGGGACCAAAAGTTTTATTGTATTTCTACCTGGTGTCCTCCGGAGCGTCCGGTTCCCGCTGCAGCTCCGCCGCACCATCCTTTCGCGACTCATTTTTTCCCAACTCCCAAATCATTCTGCCTCGAATTTTGTCATCCTATATATATATATATATATACATACATGTATATTCATCTTAACATATAGGACAACTAGAATTTCTCGCTTGGATAATTCATCAGCGATTCGGATCGGTACCACGAAGGATCCGTTCACTTATCGCGATGACCGATCGAGATAAGGACGTGGCCCGATAGACTCTCCCATCGCGAGAAACGTTTCGTTATGCCGCGTCAACTCATTCACGCATATCGAGACAGCAACAGAATTTTTATCATCCCGAGCAAAAACCATGCGGAAGAACGGTGCCCCGTTCTCTCGAACCAGACAGAATTTTGTATACTTGAAGTCAACATTTTCCATGCAATTTTTCATAGCTTTCCACGTACCATGCACAGCAATTTATATTTTACAGAGTCGAGGCTTCTGCACTGAACTACGTTTCGTACCATTATACGTTTAAGTACATATACATAGGGGGTACTTGTCACTGTGTAGAGCAGTGTAAGCTTACGTCCTGGACTATAGAGTGGTAACTGGCGAGGCGTCGAGTGGAATAATTAATTATCGAAGAGAGGGGTTAGGTAAGCCGAAGGAGAGTCCCAGTCACCCAGATATGACGGCGTGAATTTTTCGTCTAGGTCCCCGCCACGCTCACAAATCATCGGCGAAAAAAATGTAATTTACGAGGCCGCGGCTTAGCCCGGCACCTAACTGGGCCCGTGAAACCCGGCAAGTTGAAAAATGTGAATGGCCATTAAAGATTTGCTCTCTCGATGATATGTCCTTCGTGGTTCTGGCCGATTCATCGTTTACCTTCTTCCCCGTGCCACCTCCCACCTCCACGATTTCCACTCTTCCCTAATTTCGTCCTAGCCTATATAGCCACCTATCCCTACTACCTCTTGCAAATCCATTAGCAACATCAGTGTCATTTCGATCGACTCCACTCTTTTTCCATAGCTTTTATATTATTCCCTTGGTCCGCGTTAACTCGCCATTCAAATTATTCGCTGTTTTGAAGAAATTATTCTTTCATCATTTCTATTTTTATCATCCAACATCGTACATACCTTCTATAAGCTACCAGACTCCAATGTATAGGTATGACTTGCACCTTTCGTTAATTTGATCATCTTTATCCCTTCTATCTCTTTCATAATTATTAAAATAATCAATTTTATCGAATCAAACCATCTCCTCTTTTCTATATAATATATAAACTAATGATCTCCGTGCACGCTAATATCCAAAGCCTAAATTGAACGCTTCAATAGACATCAGACTAACTAATTGAGGTAAACCTGCTACTAAGATCATTTCAACGCTCGTCCGTATATACATGAAGATATTCGTTGGAATGAAAATATTATGTATAGTTGCAATATTGTATATCTCTTCAAAATTAAATAAATTTCATTTACAACAAACGCCAAACTCCTATATTTCACAAGTCTCGTACTAATCCAAAATTAAGATAATTCAGCATTTGGACAAAAGAAAATCTAGCCGGATAATTCCAGATGAGAAAATATCGGAGTCTGGTCTATCGCTATTCGCAAACTCGACGTGTCGACTGTCGGTTTCGGGGCGAGCGCAGGCGCATCCAGTGTAAGGCGTATAGCCATAGCGTGGCATTCTGGCAGAAATGCGTTTTCCCAGCAACGCATGCGCCCCTCTTCGTCCAATCCAACCGGAATCCTTCGCGGATGAGGCTGAGAAATGGTGGAAAAATGGCTCTCGCACATCCAATTCTGCAACGACTGACCAAAAATTCTCGCTTCTCCTCCAGCCAAGCCATTCCTATAAATAAATTCAACCTTTGCGATGAAAATTACATTCTCAACGTCCATACACTTTGATATAGGAAATTTTCAATATTTTTTTTCATCTCGAGTAAAAAGCCATTGGATTGTAGATTTTTAATGAAGATTGTTCAGAAAATTGTCGAGTTCGATCGTTTTGGCAAACTAGGCAGAATTATCGCGAGGGTTTTGAGAGAAATTTGGCGAGGAAGCAATGGCACTGTTACCAAATATACAAGGAAAATTAGCATAGCGGAGAACGACGGTGTTCGTCGATAAGGAATTTGCTTCAGGAAGAGAGAAAAAGTGTCCCAGAGTCGCGCCAACAGCAAATACGTGGATGGTCGTCTGATGTCTTCATTTTAAACAAGAAACTGGTAGCACACAGCTGCGCCACTTGTGCCAACGATGCGTTATCGCGTGCTAATGTTATCACTGGACGAGAGATAACGCGATATTTGGAGCCGCGTCAAGCTGCCAATCACTGTTCAATATGAAATTTCAAACGAATTTTCCCTCATCGAGGAAAATCTCGTCATTTCTCGCAAAAGCTACGAGAAAATCATTTCTCCACCATTTAGCCACCAACTTTCTCCGAAATTATCTATAAAACTTGCGATACAATATAAATAAACAAAGCACAATTGTTCAATTTAATATTCTCCAATAACAAGCGTCATTACATAAATAATTAGTATTTAATTAAAGTGAATATTGAACTGCATCAATTATCAGTGAGAAACTGAAATTGTATTTCGAGTCATTGGACAATTCTTTCGCAACGTTCTCCGTTGAACGTTATATACATTATAGAATTGGATAATGCGAGCTTGAGTAATTTTATTAATTCATCAGGCGTTGGAGTATTGGAAATTGCGAGATAAGGGGTTATCGTATTAAAACAAATATCCCACTTGAAACATTATGTATTCCGGTCGGTCGTTACAAGTACTACCATATACCATGTGTCTTTTAGGCCAGAGTGTGAAAAAGAACAAAATGCATTGTTTACCACTCAAGTATCAGTGCTAATTACTCATTAGCACTCCCCCTGCCGTCGAGTGCACTCGCATTTTGATCATTCCAGTTGCAACGTAAATTCTTTCAATGGGAAATATACTCACCGATATAATGAACGCTACGAGTGCCCAGTTTTCCCATTCCTATTAATGTACCAAGAGTACTTTTTTCACCCACGATTGTTTTATGTTAATAAGGCTGAGCAATTACCAGCCTGCAGCGTTGACTGGCACTCGCGAAGGAACTCGAATAAGATATTATGCTAGAAATACACACACACACACACACACACAACAATACATCTATACAAAGTGCAAATATTTATAATTAATAAAATTTATCGAAGCAGTAAGAATAAATTGGAGGAAGAAACTGAGCATTTTTTACAATAAAAGACCAGCATGCTTTTATAATTGCTGCAATTTGTATTAATCCATTGAATGAATTTTAATTACAGTGTCTCGTGGTGGGAGTCTTTTTTATTGTACGGCATTGAATCCGAGCGAGGATGGCCAAAAACCGACGGTTCTCGCAATTATATTTGGAGAAAAAGCTGCACGGGAGTATCGTGTTCCGGAGCGCGCAAGGAGCTGAGGGAGCATCGAGAGAAGAGAAGCTGCAGGAGATGAAGAAGAAGTTGAAGAAGGTGTGGGAGAGAGGGAGGAGAAGGAAAATGGTGGGGGAAAAAGAGGAAAAACGTCAAAAGGGTGACGCTTGGCGTGCTACTAATTACTTAAACTCGCAATTAAGTGCACCCTCGTGCCAAGAAAAGAAAAGAGTCACGGGAGCGTGTTTCACACCTCCCCTCCTCCCCCCCTCCTCCAGTTCTCATCCACCAAACACTTTTGCTCTCGCAACGAATCTCTCTTACACACACCACACATACATAATTCGTCGTGTTTTGTCACCAGCGCAGACGTCTCTTCCTCTCTCTCTCTCTCTCTCTCTCTAATTAATTCTTCAATTTCTTCCTCTTTCACCAACACACGCGCCTCCTCGTTTCTTCAGCGAGAAATGAAAATACTTCTCGGAAAATCTGCCCGACTCCTTAATCCTGTCTCGACGAGCTACGAGGATGACGACGAGGAAATGAAATTGTTTTCCTTCTCGCGCGCATATATATATAGTTCACGGTTAGATATACGATCAGATACGTTCGTAGTACCTTCCGAGAACGTGGCAGGACCAAAGGTAAAGAGTCGCCACCGAAGAGCGACGCTTGCACCGAGCGAGCATTTGATTAACGAGTGGTGGTCCACTCGGTGATGGGAATTTAATTGCAAAATCATTCTCCGGAGATTCGAACGAATTTTTCAAAAGACACGAATGTATGGGAGAGAACTCGACGACGCGCGCCTATCTGTGTATGTGGAGAAGAATACAACACTCGTACAAAATACCTGCGTGCGTGTTTCTCGTAATAAGTGTGCAGCGGGAGAACAAATACACGGAAATATCGAGAAACCAATACATCTGGAGATAGATGTCTAGCGATGAATAAGCGTTCGCGAGCGCGCGTTGCGTAGGTGTGTGTGTGTGTGTTTTGGTGGAAGAAATACACACGGACGCGAGGGAATACGTGTTAGTGTATATCTCGTCGTGTACATTCCGCAGAATCATTGGATTCCAGAGTGGAATCGCATTGCCTTCCTGCACCTTCACCATCATTCCCCCCCCCCCCCCTCCATCCGTCTCACTCCCTCCTCCACCAGCCATGCCCAGAGCGCTGGATATTTCAGAGAAATAGCGAAAGGCTAGAATTCGGTGCTGGAATTCGATGAAGAAAATGAAATGGACGAATGAAATAGTAGTACGGTATATCAAAGTTTGACGCTGTTCCAATCGTAAGATTAAAATACGATTTCCCGTTAGAATCTTTTACGTGAAATTGAAAATTTGGATGATGAACGTGTAGTACATAGATTGATAGCAGGGATAAGAGGAACGTTTTCAGAGTTGTTTCGCGTAATGTACGTTGTGTAATATGTATATATATATATATATATTTGAGAAAAGTGACCTATAAATCGGATCGGTTTAAACATCTTGCGAGAGAGAGAGAGAGAGAGAGAGAGAGAGAGAGAGAGAGAGAGAGAGAGAGTGCGAGGAGGGGGAATGGCGAGAAAAGGAGAGCAGAGTAAAGTCGAATTAAACTGTAAGCCGACGTTATGCTTCGCTCTCACCTTGACATCGTCTTTCTTCGGCTGTTCGCTACGGTATGCGTGGAAGAAAATTTATTTCTTCGATGACCCTTCGGATGACTCACCTTCGCTCGGCATCCACCGTGCCTGTCTCTCTTCCCCCCTCCCCCCTTCCTCGCGGCCATCGTTTGTTAATAGTTCCACCACGAAACCAAACTCACCGAAAAAATCAAACGGAGAAGGCTTCGCATATTGTCCACGAAATTCAATTCAATCGCTAAACGAACTCCTCGCTACCGACTATCGACCCCCCCCCCCCCCCCCCCCAAAGACACAGCGTGTACAAAACTTTAAATTTTGATATTCCAATCAACGTTCGTCCAGAGAATTGATTATTACATAATCACAGCTTTTTGTAAACTTTCATCCAAAGCTCGTAATAGTTCTCGTTAATTACCAGTTTCGATTAATTACATCTGGTTATTCTCTCTTTCAAGCAGAACGAATTTTTTCGCCGACTCGCGAGGAAGGATTACAGAGAGTGGTGTATGGAGAGGGAATTGAATCGAGGAACTCGCGCAATTAGTCGAAAAGACGCGCGATCGTAGGAAAATAGGAGAGGTGAGAGGCGAATGTTTCGTATATGGTCGCTGCGACTCTTTTGTGCTTTGCTTTATTCCGAGCGAGAAGAGCTTTCTTTCTGCCGCAGCTCGCGCGAGCCTCGGCCGTCAAGACGATAGCGAATTTCATTTATTATCTTCTCTCTTCTAGGCGACAACTTCTTTCACGCGGTCGACATTTATCACCGTCCGTGACATTTTAATTAAATAGAATGACACTCGGCCTAAAGCTTCCTGGGCCGAGTCCCCTCGAGATCGGACGAGGTGGCTGCGCAAGAGGGGACCAGAGCCGCCATTTTGGTTCCTTTCTACGACCCACGCCACGCGACGCTCGGTCGCGGTCGCGTCACGGCGAAAATTCGTGAAAAGACACGAGAAAAGCTGGACGGAAAATGGATCGTGCGTGGCTCGTGACGAAGTTAAATGGAGAAGTCATTCGTGCGTAACGGTGCATGCGGTGCACGGATGCCCTTGGTGGGCGCGCAAGACGAGGACTGCAGGCTTGGCACATTAATGATAATGCACGTGTAAACGCACTTGGACGTGTGCACGCTTATCTCGCGTCATCTCTCTTATGCAATTCCTCCGTTCTTCGTCGTTGGGCGTTCACTTGTCATCGCGTCGCCTTCGTGACGCGTCTTCGCTTGCCTCGTCGCGTCGTCTCCATCTCGGAGGACGTGCCGCCGCGCAATAAGCCGCTATTTTGTCGCCCCTTTGCGCTGCCACGTCGCTTCCTGCTAATTCGATTGAAAAATTGCCCCAAAGAGAAAGAGAGGAATTCAAAGTCTCGACATTTTCGCACATTTTATTTAATTTAGCTCATCGCTAGAGCTACATTTTTGTTCTTCAAGTAAATTCGAAATTGAATTTTTGGCTGGATTAAAGTGTGTTCGGGTGAAGCGAGAGCGTTGAACTTGAGGAGAAGGGGGGGGGGGGGGGGCTAAGAGAGATTAACGAAACTCGACTAAGCTCGCACCAAGTGACAAATCGCTAAGAGACGAGTGAGAAATTAACGGGGTAAACCGAGCACGTACAACGCGAGCGGAAAGTTAAAGTTGAAAATCTCTAATCGCCGTGACGATTACTAATTTGCGCGGGACCAACGAAATTCTCTCGCCGGTGTGCGTGGATGTGCAGTAAAATCGGCTAGACGACCATTTTCTACCACGATGTAATTAATGTTAACGCGACAATTAGCTTCAAGGACCTGTGGGGATGATTTCTCACGCCGTTATTGTGTTCGTTTCCAGCCAAATTCCTCAACGGTAAATCAATCCTTCTGTTTACGTCTGTCCGCATGCGAACACTTTATTTTTCTTCAAATTTCACACTACAGCGGGAATCGCAAAACTGATAAGAGTCGATTGAAAAAATCTGGGAATTGTTCGTTGAAAAAGGAGAAATGTATTAAATTTCATACGAATACAACTACGCGAGTAATCTATATATATATACATTTGTAATTGACTTGCAATAAGAAAGAAGCGAAAAAAATGTTGACAATTACTGCAATATTTCGTTTAGCTGTTAGCCTCGATGATTGTTGAGCCTACAAGGGCACTCGTGTCACGCCACGCTTCTGTAGCCCTTATCGCGCGCTAATGCGTTCCTAATGCGACAAATTCAGCCGATTCTTATCGACGAGCGAGATCGATGAACGCAAAAAGCATTAAGAAAATCATGGATAAAGCCGAAGAAGCAAAAGTACGAAAGCCCACGGACAAAGAAGAGGGAAGAAGAAAAAGAAAAGAGGAGGAGAGAGGTTATGTTGGGTCCGCGGTGAGCGAGGACGCGTCCACGCATGCGCAGTGATCGGTCGCGCGGCCAGTTTATCCTGAACATATAGGTTAGGTTTGTTCGCTGCGATATTTCACCGGAATTTATTGTTTATTATTCCCGCGCGCGTTGAGTGATATAGTGCCTTGTAGTTTGTCCCGTGTAACGTTAACGTCGTCGACACAGCAGCCTCGCCGAAGCAAGAAACAATAATATTGTAGAAAAATCAGGCGATCAAACTCCTCGTGCGCTGCAGAGGAATCGTCGCGGAGTGGTGATAAAAAGATTTTTTCTGACTGAGAGAGAGAGAGAGAGAAGCCCCGAGCACACGGAGAATAAAAGGAAACTGTTTGTTAGGGACGAGCATACGCGAATACTGTTGGGAGAGAAGACGGATTCCCGCTTATTTCCCGTCCTGTTTTAGAAAGGTTTTCGTGGCGTTGCTCGAGGTGAAAGGGACCGAGGGGTGGGGGGTGGGGGGGGGGGGTATAATTGAGACGCGTGTCCGGCTAGAAATTAAAGAGACACGAGCCGAATTCTAATCCGTCGGATCTCCCAAGGCGATAGACTTGACGCGAATTCCGATAAGGCCCCCGAGGTGTCTCCTTCCGAAATTAAGACAAATATGGCCGATTGCCATCGCGTTGAATTAGCCCCTCGGCGCACATGCGAATCGGGCATTAGGACCCCCACCGATTCCCCCAGTGCTCCCTTGTTTTCGTAAGCGTCGCCAGACGCGATTACTCACACGATTATCAACTCCGCCAATGTCGCGCTCTTGAAAAATCACCGGCCGTAAAATAATAGTCCGGTGCTTTATTAACCCGGTGCCCTCCTGCGGCCGATCACCTCCCCCCCCCCCCCCCCCCTCGTCGCGTTGATCAATAATTAACCTGCTCGGTGTACAATAGACGAAACGCACGATTTACGAATCAATTATTATTACGTTTCGAGTTCGGTAATTATTATATTTGCTCGTAAATAATACTGTTTTCAGAGGGGGGGGGGGGGGACGAAGCAAAATACGAGTGTGCATACGTTATTGTGCCAATTAACAAATTGGAAGGTCCACCGGTATAGCCGATGACGGCCGTTGCTTGCAATAACTGTCGCACCCGTGCCATAAACCCCGGGGAACGTGAGGAGGGGCTCGGAGAACAGAAAAGGAACGGCAAGAAAATTCACTGGAGGAATGCCTCGGTTCGAGCCGAGACGTTGGAAATTTTACTCCGATGCAGAAGCTGCGGACCGAACGTTTCCATTTTTTCCTCCACATCGATCGCTCCCCTCTTCGCTAGATTCTCCATTTTTCAATATTCAACGATCTCCTTACCGTTGCTATATTTTCTTCTGGATTAATTCGCTTTCGCGGCGCGCCGGGATATAATTTTCCACGAAGATTATTTTCATAAATATTGCGAGAGCCCGAGCCGTGGCACCTGTCCTTTGCCTCGCGAGTGATTTACACTGACACCGCTAAACCGCAAATTCTGCACACGCGTTTGCATCGGCAAACAGCTCGGTAGCTCCTCGAATTCCTCGCTAAACCCGTCTCGAAATCTAAACTACGAAAAGCAACGAGAGGCAGGAGTATTGGCGTGCGAAGCCAGCGTTAATTGGAAAGCAAGTTCAACTTGGGATTGGTCATCGCGAGATTCTTTCCGTTTTCCCCCTCTCCGAGATTGCACCCACACGCACACAGCCCGAGGAAGATTATTTTCACGACTAATTTACCTAAAACGCACTCCTTACTGCGCGAAGCCGAAGCTAACGGCAGGCGTGGTGGGATTATTGGCAGTTTGCCACTGAGCAATCGAGTATCCGGTGTGAAACGACCTTGTTATTAACGTTCAAGTAAGCTTTACCGGTCGATTGATCCGTACATGTACCTTCGGCAGGTGGGAATAAATGGAAAATTTTCTAGTTAATTATTTCGTCCAATTAACGCATTGTTTTATTTTGAGAACGCCGTTGTTATTGTTGAATGAGTCGCAAAGGTTTGAATCGTTGAAAAGTTCTGGATCAGCAACAATTTTGCATATATAGGGATACATTTGTAGTAAGAGTGTGAGAGAAGAATATGTGTATAGAGAAAGGGAGGGGGGGGGGGAGTGAAATTGACGCAGAAATAAGCAAATAAGCGATAACCGTAAAATTAGGTCAAACGCAAAGTTCCCTGAATCGCTCAATTGCCAAACGAGGCTCTTTTCAGGTAGTGCAGTTTAGAATGATTTTTACGAGGATAATGAAGAGGATTTAAGGAACGCGTTAGAGGCTTGTTAAGTTGGTAACGCACTGCCAGGTAATCAGCGACTGTCAACTCTTGAGAGAAAAACGCTTTTTATGCCAACGTAAGCGCGAGGGTACAGAAATATAATGATCGCGGTTGATAAATGCTGGTAACGAAAAACAACGCGATTGTCCGTTGAATATTCTTGTCAGTGGTCTCTTGCGTTCGTCTCGAAGAAAAATGTCGATTAAAGAATAAAAGCGCTCGAATTATAAAGCTTTGCTTGGGTAAAAAATAGTAAACATTTATGAAATTACAATGCAAGTTCAGTGTAGCGTTATAGAGACCTAAAATTCCATGAATCTGAAAACAATACGGTTGAAGGGTTCCTCGTATAAGCGAGCTTTCGAGCTAGTTGAATGTAAACAAAAAGAAAAACACGAGCGCGTATGCGCGGGCATTGTGTTGCTTCGACAGCAGAAAGTTTTCCAAGAAATAAAAGATATCCGTTGGCACGCTTCGCGTATTGCCAGCCAAGTCCCACTAAAGTTTTTCGACCTTTGGCTCGCCCAAGTTCAAACAGTGTTTACCTTGGCGTCCTAGTGTAGCACTTGGCTATGCGTTGTTTATTTTTGCCACGGCCTCAGCAAGATTCCCTCCTCTCTCTCTCTCTCTCTCTCTCTCTCTCTCTCCGGGGAATGATTTTTTGAAAATTGTCCCTTTCTAACGGTGGAGGAGAGCGATACGCATTAAACTGGTCGCTTTCACCGTGGCTAGTGGATCCCCGCGGGCCAAGTTCTATCCATCGAGAGAGCCAATAGTGGTTGGAAAGAAAAATCGTTAAGGAAACTCGAGAGAAATAAGGCAAGGACAGGGAGCGAGGAGAGAGACTGGTGATAATATAAATCTTGCGCGACGATGACGACGTCGACGTCGACGACGACGAGAGGTGAGCGAGAAGTAGCGGAGGCGAGTTGTTGGGCTGCTGATGAATTTTGCCGAAGGTATCCTCGTGGGGCGTGAAACACTTGAAAATCCCGGTTATGTAAAACATAGGAAAACGGCCCTCGAGGCCAGGACGTTAGGTGGAACACGTAATTGAAAGCACTTTAGAGACCCTACCGGCGCACACAACGAGCACTCGCATTTGCATTCAGTGGCAGAGGGAATGCCTTTTAACCGAAATGACTGCGTGTGTATGACAAACGCCAGGTTTATGTGCCGGAACGATGGGAATATTTATTGGCACGAATTAATGTCTCCACTCATCCATGCCGAGCGTTTTATTTATTGGAATATTTCGTACAAACGACCTCCCACGAGAAAAATCCACAAGCAACTAAATTCCAATGAACCCCCTCGTTTAGCAAGCCTTCTGTGGTTCTTCGTTTTAATAGCACGCAGTCAATTTGTTGTTTCGATCCTCTCTCTCTCTCTCTCTCTCTCTCTCTCTCTCTCTCTCTCTGTTCCATTCGAGTTGTGGGGATTACGAACCATTTCCAAAACTACTACCGAACGATCACCTAGTCAAACCAATACCACCAAAGGCATGCAGTAATCAGTCATACGAAATTTTGGTTTAAAACTTTTTTATATAATTACCTTGAAATCGGTGGGCACCGCAATTAATTCCTTCTCGTGCGGAAAATTAAAATTATACCATTCACTACGATTAATTGCTTAACCCTAAATTTGTGATAATGTTGAAAAGAAAGAAAAATCAACTCTTATTAAAAGTAATATATATTTTCTCTTTTTATTAGTCTAACTTGATGATTGCAGTTATTTTCATATTTCCAATATACACTTTACAACAATATCATAACTTGATAACAAAACTCATAAGATATTTGGTATCGAAGGAAAAGGAGGTATACATTGTTAAAAAAAAGAAAAAAGAAGAAAGCGTAACGGGGTAATTTTTTAAAAGTGTATATAAGATGACGGAATTGAAAACATAAGAAAGCTGCTTCTCGACAATATACATATTTATAAGTGTGTATTTATATATGTATATATATATATTTATATATATTGGAAAATGCCACAGCGGTAATGGCCAAAAAAATATATACATTACAGAATTCTCGCTTAAAAAATTCCGTGCAATAATGATTAATAGTTAATTTGTACAAGCACTGTTGTTCCAACTTTTACGTGTCGAAGGTACACGAGAGAAGCTTGAAAATAAATCTAAACGTTGATTACAAAACGTAAAGTGTCAACGACCAACGATTTTTTCCGTCGTTTAAATCATTAAGATAAAATATAAAAAAAAAAGACAAATTATTGATCTCGCTCATTTTTATGTATATGTACAACTTGTTGCTTGCTGTAACGCGACAGTTTGCGGAGATTCCTAAATATGATTAATCTATAAATGATTTCTTTCAGAGTGTACTCAAGATTGCTCTCAGTTATCGTCAAAAACAAAACAAAAAATGTACGAAAGCAGCAGCATCAACAATAAAAAAATACACATGTAAAACATTGAAATATGAATGATTAAAAATAAAACTGGTCTGACAAATTTCTGTCCTTTGTAACATGAAATTTTCCACTAATTAACGGTAAAACTCTATTTATAAATAAGGCCAACTTTTGCTCGGAACTTTGCGAAGCAAATGGAATAACTTTTTTGTTCGGTTCTCATCCTTCGTGTCCACAAAGCAATAAAAGAATTATCGAAAATATTGAAATGGTTTGAAAACTTTTGCCTTCTGTCTCGTCATACAAACCTTTAAAAAGCTGCACAATTTCGTCCCTTATCACAGATTAAATCGCAATTACAGCAAGCAGCATCGTGTGTGTAGTGTGAGTGTGTACGTGTGAGTGCGTGCGATAATCCTTTCGTATACAGGTAAATTTTCTTGATGGCGTCTCTATTTTTGTTCTCTCTCTCTCTCTCTCTCTCTCTCTCTCTTTCACCCACACACGCACATACACTATCTCTATCTTTCTCTCTCTCTTTATTTTTTTTCTCGTATTTAGATTTCAAGAGGATGTCGTCCACCGTTCATTCGTTCTGCCATTGAGGACCGGTCACAAAAATACGAAGAGAACGCAGTCCGATATGCCCTATGGGATTATATTATTTATGTCACCGAGTTATATATATCATACAGTTAGATTATGCTTCGATTACGTTTAAAAGAAAATAATAGTCACTACGAGGAAACTGGGAGCAAGGAAAACGGACTACAGAGGTACAGAGGAATGGGTCGTACAGATGATAAATAGTATGTTAAAAATAATGGAGAAAATTAATATTAATCGTAATAATTATAAGGACAGCACACCAGTGGCGGTAATAATAATGTTAATAATAATAATAATAATAATATTAATAATAATAATAGTAAAAATAGCGGGTAAAATAGGAAGTACCAATGTTATATATACTGCATCAACCGTTGAGAAGTAACGCTCGTCCTTTTATCCTCGGACTCTGTCGTACAATTCTCATCGGTGCATTTATTCGTAAATACGTGCGTCTCTGTACAATGGTAGGTTATAAGAGTCTTGAAAATCTCTCTGATAGCAATACAGCTACGCAACGTGAAAAATCAAGAATTTGACAGCACTGAAACGACTCTTGGCTAGTTTGTTTCACGCTTAGATATTCTATTTCTCTCCGAAAGAAATAAGTGATAAATACTGTTATCGGTATTTTACCGGTTACACGAATACGAGCTGAATTATTTTCTATTTAAATTACGTGATTTTTACTATATCCATCTGGTATGACGTTCCTGTTTCGGCGTTGAAGTCACGGATGCGCGTAATTAATTCGCGCTTATTTCAATTCGTCGTAGAAGAGCACATTTAACGAGGAATATGATACACGCGTGTCTTCTATTTAGCTGTGTGTGTACTATATAATATAATATATATAATAACTAGAAATATTTAATATAAATCTCTTTATACATATGTTTTTCTTCCGTTTTTTAATATCTGTATAATATATATATATATATATATATATATATAAATATAAATATATATATATATATTTATTTATTTATAATATGTATAAATATGTATAGTTATTTACATTCGCGTGAGCCTAGCACTTTAAACCTTAAAAGCAACGATTATTATTATTCATCTTAAAATTACCCATTCTCCTTGATTTAATTGCCCGTTTCCGATACGTTACTTATTATATCGATACTCTGGATTTTCTCGGTGGTCGCGACGCCATTTTATCACAGAGGGTCTTTCGTTTCTTCCCGTTAAAAATTCATCTTTACAAATGCCTACCTACTAAGCGATATCGCGCGCAATTTTTCATTATCATTATCATTTAAATATATTCTACACGTACGCTTTTTAGACTTTAAATATAAATAATGGATTGTCGCCTGCTGGAGTCTTCCAACGAATCAGCAGATAAAGAAAAGTATAATGTAGGACTGCCAGGCTCTCCGATATTGATTTCGGTAGCATCAAAACTTGCCCATCTTCAAACTCTCCATTTTCTTTATCCGCACGTTCGTTATCAACGATTCTCGGCTACTAATAAATTTCTGCTACGGAGCGGAGAGATACGTGGGGGTGGTAAGCACCTGGTCTCGTCGCAATTTCGGATACAATCGAGAATTCGGATGAGTTTTGCTGATTGCAAACGCTAGTTTTATTAAAACTATGAATTAAGAGAAAACTAAAAAAATATCAATTGTTTATACAGCTGTAATAACAAAGTCCATTGATCGACGCAATTTACACAAGTAAAATTTGTCCGCAAGTATAACATGTACTGCTTCTCGGTTCTCCTGGTCGAATTCTGCCGGGATTTTCCAATCTGCTAGCTCCCCTTTACACCCCCGGCTTTCCTTCGTAGCCCGTGCAAAAACTGTCTCCGAAGTTGCGAGGAAACATTTTTCCCTTCCTTACTGCCCCCACGTGTGCTATTTCTCTCTCTCTCTCTCTCTCTCTCTCTCTCTCTCTCTCTTTCTCTCGTTTTCCCGCCTCTTTCGACCGTTTTCCGTACGAGAACGTTTTCTGCTTCATTTTCTAGGGCGTCCATTCGTACAGGCTTCCATCCATGCTCTTCTAAGCTATCCTACGAGGTTATTGTTTTTGCGTTAGGTGTGAATGAAGTGTTTTTCTTGTTCAGCGGAATGTGACTTTCACAATCCCGTGTCTACATGAAACTTGTCGATTGAGCCAAAACAAAATAAGCTTTAATCGTGCCACTCATTGGCGAGTGCAACTTTAATCGACTTTTATTTCATTCTTTTATTAAAAGTCCACTCTATACACGAACGATCGTTTTACTTGGTTTTAACTCAATCCATTTGCCAAAACTTGATATTCACTTGTTTTTCAAAAATCATATCAAGCATACTAGCGTAATCTTTCACGTCTGGACGTAAGCAAGAATGGTTCAGTATCAACCGATATATATATATATATATATATATCTGTCTCGATCGAGCGGTTCAACGAGAACGGAGCAAATTTAACATTAATGAATGCAACGAACAATTGTACAAGAGCTCGAGTCGACGCTAGGAACAAAAATTGGTTACTCCGCCAAATTACTATTACGCCACAAGGAGTACATTGAAGTATATAGCAAGAAGAAGCGGGATCGGGACACTTCGACTAGGATGTTAATAGGTCCAGAGATGAAAGAACTAACGCGGTTGCGTGACCGAGCTACCATACAAGTACTGTATATGTTGTGCTCGAATCAGAACCGTACTTTTTCCACCAGAAAAATAACCAGGAGCAACGCGCGTTGCCTTAGTACAAAAACCCGTGTATGCGTGGACAAGTCTCTAGAAAGAATATACTCGTAACGAAGAATCGAGGGAAGTTGGTCCTGGTTATTTGGAGGATTTGGCGAAAAAAAGCGTGAATGAAGAGAGAAATAAAAGTAAACGGAAGAAGAGGATGCTTACATATGAGAGGCTGGCGGAATCGCGGAGTGGTGTTGGCCGAGAGGATCGGGCGATGGTCCTGGAGAGTAGACAAGGCCAGCACCGTGTTGAACGACGGATTGTTCAGCAGCTCCTTGGGGTAGGTACATATTGATCATCTGTATAAGATCTCCCTGGGACTGTTGAGTCTGGGGCTGTCCCATGTATTCCCTTTTGACTTGGGAGGCGGCGACCCCGGTGGATGTCGTGCCCGTCGGCGTCGGCGTGTGGATCCCTGCGCTAGCCGGGCTCGTCGGCTCGGATTTAATGCTACTACCACTTGGACTGTGAGACGAGAGCTGCGAGCCTGGCTGGGCTTGGTGATAGGGGGACGGGGAGCCACCGGGAACCGTGGTGTAACCTCCGTAGCCGTTCATATAGCTGTTTATGGGACTCGGGCTGCCCCCGCTCATATGGTGACCCATGTCGTACCTGGGATAACCTGCGGCGGAAGCTGCGGCTGCGGCGGCAGCCCCCATATGACCCCCGTAAGCTACGTGTTGCTGATAAGCCGTCGGATCGGGCATCATGTATCCATTCGGCATGTACCCATTGGGCATCTGATAAACGTCCCGCGACAATTGTGCCTGCTGCGGACCACCGGTGGCTCCGATTTGTCGCTGGTCCACCCCCAGCATCCCTCCGACGCCGGCCACACCTCCGCCCAAAGGGAACTTGTCCTTCTTCAGCAGAGTCTTGGTCTTACGGCGTGGCCGGTACTTGTAATCGGGATGCTCCTTCATGTGAACCGCTCTCAGCCTCTTGGCCTCGTCGATGAACGGACGCTTCTCCGACTCGCTCAGCAGCTTCCACTCGGCTCCCAGCCTCTTCGAGATCTCGGAATTGTGCATCTTCGGGTTCTCCTGCGCCATTTTGCGTCTCTGGCCCCGCGACCACACCATGAACGCGTTCATCGGCCTCTTCACGCGGTCTATGTTGTTGTTTTTGCTGGTATTGTTGTTATTGTTGGGCGGTTGATGATGCTGAGGAGCGCTCTGTTGCTGTTGTTGCTGCTGCTGGTGAGGATGGTGTTGCTGTTGCTGCTGAGCGTTTTGCTGCGCGAGGGAATGCATGGTTTGTTGTTGTTGCTGCTGCTGCTGTTGCTGAGCCTGCATGGAGGCGTAGTGATGCTGTTGGGCCTGGTGATGATGCTGGAGACCAAGGCCAAGGCCTCCACTGCTCGGGGGGCTACCTCCTGAGAGAGCAGGACTGTGCACGATGGAGCCCAGGGAGCCGTAGGGAGAAACTCCGGTGTGATGGCCCATCGGCGAGACACCCTGGTGCGGATGCGGAGGCATCTGACCGTGCAGGCTGCCGCCTTTTAGGTCCGACTCCATCGTTAGCATGTCTTCCTCCCTGTGCCCGTACAGCTTGCCGCCCGTTTCTCAGTCTATCGACGTGAGGAAAATCTCGACGAGTCGCGCCGACCCTTCACTCTCTTTCTCTGTCTGGTACGCGCGCGCGCGCGCGTGCTCCTTCCGTGCACCGGAAACCACTCTAGGCTCTGGAGAACGGTCACCACGCGACCGACGCTCTCCGCTCGCTGCTCATGAAAATATCTCGATTTCCGAATGATCCGTGCGCTTATTACTTTGTCCCCGATCGTATATATCACTCCTTACTCAATCCTTACGCTAGTCACTTTACGACGATTCCTCGCTGGATCCTCGACCATCGGTTTCCTTTTTAACTCGACGCTATATCGTCGACGAATCTCGTTAAATCGGTTCCGTCCGTCACTCGATACACAATATAGTAGTCAATTCGCGGATTATCTCGACCGGCAAGCGTTGAATTCTCATTGACAGTCACGAATGATCACTGATAGATTCTCGAGGCACGGGTACACGTGATGGCACAACTGTCAATCGGCTGTTTGCTCTATCGTAACGCGAACCCCCGTCAACACTGGGTTAAGATCCGGGTCAATCGAGTCTGGATCGTGTCAACTATCGCACTGTCACTTCCTCCGGCGTTATCGATCGATCGATTTTGTCGCGGGATGCAAAATTGCCGAAAACGCCAAGGTTTTCAACAATATCGTGTGAGCACTGATAACTGGGATTCACTGGTGATCGTTGATATTATCGCGCTCTGTCCATGAGCGGTGATTGGAGAGAGGGTGAAACGTGGCTTTGGACCGCGTTAACCTCGTAGGCAAAAGAAAACGTAAAAACGTAACAACGACGAGGAGCGAAGTGGCAGCTCTGCTCTCGTCGGGCGTACGCTATAATCTGATCGTTGTGGATTCCGCCTGAGGGTCCTCTGGGGAGCCGTTTGGTACTGAGCGAAGTTCCACCACCACTTCTGCTACCTCGCTCGACCCTCCCCCTGTCGACAGAGTGGGGATTCGGGAAAACCGAGGGTAGCCGAGCATTGCCGAGCTCCGCACCGGCAATCGATTGGCAGCGCACGCCTGCCATCATTCTCTCCGACCAATCGGCTGCCTCCTACTCCTCTATAGGAGGTTCTTTCCTCCTGTGACGTCACGAGCCCGAGCGCCTCTAGCGGCAGCGTTGCCTGCTTCACAGTTATCCCTCTCGCACTGCAAGCTTTCCCCCTCCGTACCTCTCTTTCCAATGCTCACCAGCCCGCTTTTTTTTCTTCCTTCTTTCTCTCGCTATCTGCTCTGCCGTTTACGGCCGCTTTTTCGTCCTCTCCCTCTCGCTCCCTTCGATTCTCAGCTCTGTCGTTGCTCTCTCTCTCTCTCCCCCTCTCGCCGGTTTGTTACTGCACTGCTACTGCTACTGCTGCTGGCTTCTAACTCTCTGTTTTTCGGCCTCGTAGCGCGAAATCGCCTATCCGACGGATCTCGACTGGACTTTCGAGCGTTCTGCCGAGCGCTGCTCTCGTTCTTTGCCTCGGTATGCGATGCTTTCCGCGCTCGCACATGCCGCAATGGCTGCTGAATTTTCGCGCAAATATCCCAAGTGAATTGGAACGGTTCGACGTACTTTAGCCCAGACCAAAGCCTGACAAAAGTTTCCCAACTACACGCTCGTGCGTGAAACGGCTCGAAGATATATTTTCTTTGATTCCTGTGGCTCCCTCTCTTTCACGATCGCGTCTCATTAGCTCCGATAAATCTCGGCCTTTCATTTCGAGTGCGATTCATGCATTCAGATCCCCCCGCCAGATGCTCAAAGGAATTTTAACCGAGTTTTTCGTTCAGCTTCGTGTTTTGCGTCGTCATTTCGACTATGCGTTTTCGGTTGAGCGAATTCCATACCACTTGTAGCATTTTTGTCACAGTAGCTCGACGGATACATGCTCGCCACGCGTTCCGTCGCGTTACTTTACGCAAAAGTCACTCTTCCCATCTCTACCACTACTGTCCCCACAAGTTTAGCCTTATCACTCGATTGGAACGCTGACACCTTGGATTATTCGTGTGACAGTAGCTTCCACACCACTTGTGGCATTTTTGCAAACTCGCATTCTAACCTCACAAAAAACTCACTTGTCGCGTTTACTCTCGCGCCACAATCGTCAAACTATGACGTCACGCTGAATTTTCGACAGTTCAATAGGACGATCCGTCGAGGCTGATTTTTCCACGGAATTTTCCCTTGCACGAATTTTTCCCCTCTCTCTCAAACGTACGCGATTTCCTGGGAAGCTCCCTGACCGATTTTATTTCCTGTCACTCCGTCATACACGACTGGAACGGGCAAACCCGCTTCAACGACTGTTTTTTAATTATAAATAAATGAGAATCTACCGGCCAGACGGCAATTACGCCTAAAATAACGCAGCTCTGTAATAATAAAGCGACATAATTGTGACAACGCGCTGGATTTTAATTTCGATTACATTTCCCCATCATTTTTTTTCCATAAAATCCTGTCGGAAAATGTAATAATTAAACCGTTTTCAGTGAGATTCGTCGTTTTCAACTCTCGAGATTGGATTTTGGCAGGAATTCGCATGATTTGACGTGGAAAATTGCACGGCCGTTGTAGTTATATATATGAACGTCATGCTTTGGATCAGTGCGTAAAAACAAAATGATTATTAATGGAGAGTGGTAAGAGTTTTTCGATTATTCAGAAAAGAGTCTAAGAATACGATGGACCCGAATTTTATGAATCGCGTTGCTATCGTATCGCGAGTAATACTTGAGTGTGGGAGAAGGCGCACGTTCCTCTCTCTCTCTCTCTCTCTCTCGGGAGATATTGAAATTTCTCATATCCGGTGGGCTAAAAAGCGACTGGATGCCTTTTCCGGTATGGCCGTGTCATTGAAGGAAATTCACAAAGAGGTCGGTTGGGTGAAAGAGGTCTATTGGGCGATGCGACTGCGTTTAAGCGAGTTCTCTGGCTGCGTAGGACCTGTTGCCGCGGGCCCCGGGAGGGGGAGGTGAGAGCGTATAATGGAAGAATGCGTCATAGATAATCATAGCGAGGCCCCCGTGATCCGTGACAATAAAAGTAACGGCGCGCGAGCGAAGGGTGCGCCCTTCTTACACACCGTCTACGATCCAGGAACATTCAATTTTCCCGACAGAAAAATCCGCATTGTTCCGTTCTCCTCTCTCTCTCTCTCTCTCTCTCTCTCTCTCGCTCTCGGTCTCTCTTCTCTTTGCAGCCTATAGCCCTTTTCACTCACTTCCGCAGGTGCGTATCTCCGCGCAAGCACCTCCACTCTCTTTCTTAATTAATCCACCATTTTATAATCAAAGCAAACCTTACTTTTTTTCACACGTGCAAAATTTCTTTCTTTTTTATCTCGATAATAATACAAAATATATATATATATATATATATATATATATAGCATTTGGCAAAACAGTTAATCAACGCCACTGTTATAACATTTTCTTCGACAGAACGAGCGAGGAAAATTATAAAAGGGGTAACTTAAAGATTCTGGTGCAAAAACACGGTCAACCGGAGGGAGGAGGAAGTCGATGAGGATAGTTTATATACAGGAGAGTTATAGGAAAGCTTGCTGGTCACAAAAGCAGTGCGCCATCGAGTATCGCAAACATCGATTTGAATCACAAAGACCGCCCGCGGTAGACCATTGTCGGATCACGACTTATTGTACAGTTTCTCTTTCCTGCTCCCCCTCCCCACCTCACTCCTCTCTCTCTCTCTCTCTCTCTCTTCCACCTTGCGATCTATCTTTTACTCACGTAACGACCTATCAATCCACTTATTCCGCACGGTTTATGTGCCACTTGTGGCATTTCGCGCGCTTTTCCACCCCTCCCCCACTTTCCCTTCCACGAAATAGCAATATATATATATATATATATATATATATAAGAATGCAGCAGGAGCCGCGCAAATTCCACATAGCCTCGTGAGATTTTGCGAATTTTTGTAGCAGCTATTAGGCAGTTATAAGTGGATTTAATGGGTTAATGAGGATTGTTCGAGGAAAAAGGATTCGCATAATGGGATTTCCCGGAAAATATACGTCGAAATTAACACCGTTTACTTTGTACGCAGACGGAGGACTGCATGGTAGGCGTAATTAAAAACGCCAATTGTCGGCAGGTTGTCGCACTTGGGTCAGGTATGCACCGCGAGAAATGTATATATATATATATATACGTGTATAACTCTCTCCTGCTGCGGAGACAGGTACATACCGTCGGATACGGTCTGATGGTACTCGATCCGCAAACAATAGACTCCGAGGGAACCCAACGACGTTCTGGAGAACCCGAGGAATACGCTCACCAATAAATTCTCTGTAGTTTCGTTACACGAACGTCAATATTTGCCTGGTCCGAGCCTGTCATCTTTCCTAAAGCTCGCATCATCCTTGCGGCCTTGTCGACTTTTCTTGTGGCCTAAAACTTAAATTTCTATAATTACCATCAGCTTCTTCAATTTGATTTATTGTAATCCCCTTTCTTCCCCCTCGACAGTACTCACCGCCCTCTTCCTCATTTTAATACTTTATTAAGATTGTTAGTAACAATATTGGTAGATTTTAAGTTATTTTTTCGACGAATTATCATTTTTATTCTTTATTCTTGTTCCGTGCATGGACGACATTTTTATACAGGGTGAGGCTTTTGTACCGACCTAAAATATAGATGCGAAAAGACGAGTATCTCCTTAACTGTAAAAGATATTCAATTTTTGCATAGGACCATCTCGAAGTCTCTTATTATTTGCTTTCGGAAAGGTCATACATGAAAATTGAATGTCTCTTTAGTTAAAGAGATACGCGTCTTTTTGTACTAATGCTTTGGGGCAGTCCCTAAGCATAAATTTTATGTTTGTTACTTTCTTCGTTACAATTGTACTAGAAAAGAGTAACTGTTGCAGGAGAGAATCAAGTAATTACCAAATGGATTTATCCTAGAGCTTCCTGTTGGTTTCTTTTGATTTATTACATTGTCTGCGTCTCTGCCTACCCCTTTTACTACCTGCGTCATATAACTTCATCTTGGAAGTTTTATGGACGGCTTAATCCGTTTTTCGTGAAAGTATACCAGTTGACCCATACCTCTTCATAACGGTTAAATCGTATTACCCGGGCAGTAGATTCGTGACTGTCTCAAGTCGGCAAGACGTTCCTTGTTTTAGAGGCTCAAGGCTCGATTGAGTTTTCTCGGTGAACCCAAAAGGGGAGGATTGTCGTTTGTTTGTATCTCATTAAGCGCGATAAGAAAATGGAGAACGGTGGAAAGGGATGAAAAGCTGCAGAGGCTACGGCAGCAAAGCGAAAGAATCCATGAGCGTGCAATTGCCAACAGGTGATATTATTGGCCCTCTTCTCGAGGGAAACACAGATTGTGCGCGAGTGTATGCGTGTATGGCTTCGATAGTGGAGCGGGTAGGAGCTCCTGGGGGTGGAAGTAAGGGTGTGACGTCGGAAGGGTGGCCAACAAAGTCTTTATCGTTTCGAGCACCGATTACAAAGCCTGATTGTTACCTTTCTTCTCGAAATAATTTCGATTATTTCTTTTGTACAGTACAGTCTGGGCAATAAATTATTCCACTCGGATCATCCAAAAATTCTTCGATAAACACAATTTTTACACTGCTCGCTTTACGCGATTGCGCTAAAAATTTAATCGCTTCTTTGCACGCAACTCGTACCTTATTGTATCAATGTCACGTTGGTTCAGGTAGAGAACCGATCGATTACGTTTAAGATTCGCCAATATTTTTATTCATTTCAATCACGCTTTGGGAAAATGTTGAACGTTTCCTTTATTCGAGGCTAAGCAGGTATAGACATAGTGGCACCTTGTTCTTTGAATGAGCGTCGGCATATATCATTACCAGGTGCTACCGTTATAAATAATTTAGAAGCTTGGGTCAAAAGCGCTCTTCTATATATACCCTTGTGTGTGTGCACCATCTAATTTTGAAACAATCACTTTTACTCACCACGTTATCGTACATCCCCACTCGTCCCCTCGTCTCCTCGTCTGAAACCAAAAGGATAACGAGTATAAATTTTCAGCAAAAACTCGTGCTACACAAATCCATATTCTTAAAACAAAAATTATAATCTCACGTAAGAAACGATCGAATAATATCGAAACCGTTTCGCGGAAGAATGAATTTTTCTATTAATCGGATGGTCATTTAACAAAAATTGGATTGCATCGTTATATTGGTAGTTGGCAA
This sequence comes from Prorops nasuta, assembly GCF_024137725.1. NCBI lineage: Eukaryota > Metazoa > Arthropoda > Insecta > Hymenoptera > Bethylidae > Prorops > Prorops nasuta. Next base: position 4,869,882 of record NW_027116806.1, read on the forward strand.
AAGGGTTGATCTGGATGAAATGGGATCAGTTTTGAAGAGATGTGGGAGGAGGGGGAGGGGGGGGGGGGAAGGGGGTGCTAGAGAGATTACTCGCAATCATTTTATTTATTTTTTTTTTAGCTTAGTTCAATAGCAGCGACTGTTTAGTGGTGCAGCATGGGTGGTTGAATGGGAGGGGGTGTAACGGGAAGAGGGGAGTGGGAGGTGGGGGGTCGATCATTGGGAAAGGTGGGTGGGGTGCGGGAGGAGCAGAGGGTCGGCAGATTACGCGGTGAAAACGTACTGACAGCGCAATGAGACTCGGATTCTCGCGGATGCGTATAATCGTTGCAGAGTTGCGCGCATCGTTTAGCAATCAGGGAGAATGATGCAGCCAGAACCAGTACCAGTACCAGAACCAGAGTCGCAGCCACAGCCGGCAAAAAATTGTTCGTGCGCAATCTGATTGCTCTCTCGCGCGCACATTTTATTTGTACACCTGCGCCTGACGTCCCACGAGATGCGTACCACCTATACCAATCACGCGCGAATTACGTATATTATTTTATGTATATATACATACGTGCATAGTTATCCATAGCATAATTCTTTATCGTTCATCTCGCCGGGTTATTCCATCTTTCCTTCACTCCGCGAACGATTTTAATCGAAAACAAATTGAAGCATCGAACCGCGTTCCTCCGGCCATTTTTTTAATTTCATAACATCTGCGAAATCTAATATTAGAGAGAGAGAGAGAGAGAGAGAGAGAGAGATGGACGCTGTAATGGAGCACGAGGACTGTACAAAGTTAATAAAGATTTTGAGTATCTCTAAAAAAAAAGTTAATCGGTCAAAGCAGGTAAATTGAAAGAGTTTGAGAGAGGGAACGATTATTATCGCGCTGTTTGCGAAGAGTCGGTAGGAATTTGGGGAAAGGGAGGTTAGACTCGTCCATGAATTGAAATCAAATGACAGAAGTATACATACATATATATATATATATATATATATTTGCGTATTCTCGCAGGGTATAAATAGAACTTGTCGCTGTTATTACTCGGTCTGGTACTGTGGAAATTTGGCGGTAATGGGGTGATGGTTATAAAGGTTCGCGGTATTGGGGCTTTGGCATGGTCGGGTCGGTTCCCACGATTTCCGGCTGGAAGGCGCGTTGGTAAGCGGAGCAGACAGCAAAAGGGACCGAGCGAGGTCCCGGTTTCGCAGGGGCCCCTCGTTACCGAGTTTTGCTCCACATAGCGAGCGAGCGTTTGGCTCCGCTCCGCACAGAGCACCTTGGATCGCAGCGAGAGTTGCCGAGGGTACCAACCCCCCCCCCCCCCCCCCCCCCCATAACACGAAACCATCCTTCGCTCGACCCAACTCCGCTCCCGAGTTACTCCACTCGCAACCCCTGAGATATTTATTGCGGGGATGCGTGCCGACCAGATATTATTATTTGTACCGCGCGCATAATTCACACCGGTCGTTCAAATTATTTTATTACTTGTTCTACACACCACCGCATGCGAGATACTCGCTAAGGGAATACTAGCCATTTTTTGCACCAATAAATTCATTCGACTCTACGCCCTCTGCGACGGAGCCAATTTTTAGTAGCGTTTCCTTTGTCCCTCTCTCCATGCAGCTTCCAGGTATAGGAGAGCTTGGAAAAATCGTAAAATTCAATCGGTTTGTGTGTATATATATATAGTTTGGAAAATTTTTAGCGTCGTAAATATAGTTGAAATGGGAGAAAAAGAGTGTGGAGGATGAAGATTTGAGTGGTTGGGTGATTTTTTGGAGAGGGAGGGGTGGTGTGGAGAAGAAGAGAGGGAGAGAGGAGTATATATATATATAGGAATGCAGATTTTATTGTTCATTTTGCCAGTGGTGGGATCGAGTGGATGATCGAAGCGACGACAGGTTTGATGATTCTCGTCGAGTTTGAGTAGTTTGGGGCGTATCTGTCGAAAAGCGCGTTTATGGGTGTGCGAAAAGTAGCGTGACGAGTGTGGCGTGCCCTTTGAGAAAGAGAGAAAGGGAGAGGGTGCAGGAGAGAGAGAGAGAGAGAGAGAGAGAGAGTAGGTAGTACCTTAGTAACTTAAAGTCGTATCAATCTCATTTATGCCAATTTCGTGTCCATCTTAACCCCCGGTGCCCATTTTGCGGGACCCTTGGGCCCTGGCTCGGTACACGTGCACTCCCCTAAAACTTGACGCGGCCCGGTGTCACGTCATTGGCACCTCTCCGACGCCTTCTCTCAAGTTGAAAATTTTCATGATAATTGACCAGACCCGAACCAGTCATCCAGCATCTCTCTGCATGACAATCAACCCTCCTGTTTATCCTAACAATTAACTTTCTATCAATCAGATCCCACTTGCTCGAGAAAATCAAACTCGAGTATCCCTCTCTCTCCCTCTTCTGCACACAAGTACCATCCTCCTCCCCCCTCCCCCCTATTTTTCTCTCACAAAAATTTCTTTTCAAACTTTACACTCCTCTTAATTGGTTTTTTGCAAAACCTGCGTTGCCATCGAGCGATCGCAATTTACACCTCGGCTCGTGTACGAAACAAATTTCGAGTCTCTCGCGAATGGGAGAAAATTGGAGAACGAGCGAGAGGAAGAAATATCACGCAGGATGTTTAAAAAATATTTAAATAGAATTTAGGACGAGAGGCGAATATTTCTGCTGACGTCGATGGGGAAGGGTTTGATACGATTTTGGATGATCGGGGAGCGAGAGGTCCTTGGGCAGGACCTGCGAATTCAAGGACGAGAAACTGTAGCCATCGAGGGTAGATACCCTCGTCACGATCGTCATCTAGGTGACAGGTAAATACAGGGGAGAAATCTACCCTCTCGAGGTTACATTATACACACTCGCGATGCGACCGGTGATGCTGTTGGTTACGCGAGGAGGGAGGGGGAGACGGCAGGAGGCAAAAACTACACACGGATGGTGACTGGGTGGGTAGGGGAGCGAAGACTGGATCGTGGAGGAACGAGGATTAAATCCGAGACGACGCACCCGTTTGTCCGAGATTCACTCTTGTTGTGACCTCGAAGAAATCGTGCGTACACGCTATAACTAGCTTTGTAGTCGGGATTCTAGCACCTCCTTACAATTTAAGTACGTGTACGCGTCAGGGGGGAAGAATCCAAATCCGAATATTTTATCAAACTCCATCCAGCCTTGATTTATCCTCGCGCCATTATTATTCCTATACGGAGAAACCCATTGCCTATAAAACTCGACACTTTTATATTATTATGAATTAATTACACGTACGAGGTGAAAACGACTTCTTTATCTACGCCATTATCCCCTCCTAGGCAATATTTTACAATCGCGAGGCAATGATTTGCAAAATGAGCCCTTCCGCTCGCTCCACTCTCTCGCCAAGATTGCCAGCCAGCCAGCCTGGCGTTTATCAAGTGTATGAATTAAATTGCCGTTTTATTACCACCGAGGGACCAGCCTGAAACCTACGCTTTTCTTCCGTTCCCCGCGCACCAACCTAACTAACCTTTGCATTCATAAACCGTATCCTCTTCGACATTTCAACAATTTCAACGCGATCGACTCGAATCTTCGTAAACGTTACGTGGGATTTTAGAAACATCTCTTCACACGTGGATAATTGCTGGTAAAATGGGAAAACCACGAGCGATTATGTATCATGAGTATAATAAAGACTAGAAATATATAAAATAAAAAAGATACATATATATGAAAGCGAGAAAGTTGAGGTATATAGCGGAGAAGTGGGGAAGTTGGCAAATCGGAAGTGGATTGAGAACCCATGGCGTTCGTCCGGCTGAGCCACGTCGCGAGGGGTTGAAGCTGGGGCGAAGGGGGTTAGGCGGGGCAGGGTGGTTAGTGGCATTCATTGCGATGCAGATGGCTTCCACCCCTCGCTCGCGCGGACGTGGTTGTGTACGGGCGCGCGGGGTGTAGGGAGGGGGGTAGGATGGGGGACGCGATAGGGCCGGAGGGGGGGGGGGGAGGGATGCTTCGATCCGCTGCGTGTGCGTGCACGCACTTTTTCCCGTTTCTCACCGCTCCGGATAAAGCCACGCACACGTGCGCGTAACCTCGGCCAATCCTGGCCATGGACCCTTTTTCTCTACCCGCATCCCTCCCTTCTCTCCCGGCCTCACCTAACTCATCCAATCTCTCTCTCTCTCTCTCTCTCTCTCTCTCTCTCTCTCTCTCTCTCACTCTTCCACTCAATATATTACGTTTATTTACTCCTATTTATTCTTCATATTTATGCCTTTGCTCCTCTGGAAATGGCCACTTGCACCTATCGAAATTATCCATGATGGACTCTCTCGTACAGGTTCTCTTCAAAATACTAATTCATTTTTTAACACGTTATATATTTATATACACTTTTTTATCGTGGAAATAATCGATCGAGAGTTCTACGATCTTCTCGGAATTCAAATAATAATGTTCTTTGAATAATTGTCGCGAGTGACCTCTTATCGTTTTCATCATTATTCTCCGTTCTAAGGAATCCCTTTCTGTTTCTTCACAATTCTTGCATCTCGAGCTAATTTTTCTCGCCATTTATTCCTGGAACTCGGGGATATCGGTTACATACATACATATATATATATATATATATATGTAAACAAAGTATACCGAGAGTTACAAAATGGAAAGAGAGTCATCGGGCTTATTCACGCAACGTGCAGCAGGACTTTTGGAAAAGCGACACGATTTCCACATTATGGCTAGTTGGTAGTCGGGACTGTTACGAATCGCCTGGCGAACTTTCCACTAAAGCCCTTGTCGCAATTTAAACACACCCTTTACATACCACGGAGCGATCCGTGGGTGGGTTTAAGGGGCCAGCGCGGTGACTCGGGGGGATTTACTCTGATCGATTGTACGTCACCAGTTACATTTCTCTCGACTGTGCCAATTTTCCTGGGGAAATCCTCGCAAAGACCTCCTATAGCTATATATCCAGAAGCTTGCTCCGAATCACCTTCGACGCAAGGTACGAATCGACCAGGTGTCCATTAAGATGTGCACGCTTCTACATATATATATATATATATATATATATACAGTATATAGGAGGTAAAGAAGAAAACAAGGGATGAAAATGGAGGGAAATAGGAGAGAGGGGCATTTTCTCTTGCCAGGTGATTAACTCGAGGAAAATTCAGTGGACCGTTATGGGCACATTCGCGTCTCTATAATCGTCTGGTTTTACGACGCCTGCACGTGTGGGGTTAAAAAAGTCCGTGGTTGAGAGGAGCGGAGAGGGAAGATGGCGAACGTCGGAGGCCAGGGGTAAAATTTCAAAGGTTTCTTTTCTCCGGGCTCGTAGCGCGGCAATCACGACGTCTGCAATTTTTATGAAGTCCTCCAGCCGGGTCTTCGGGCCGTTGAATAATTCAGGGTCAACTCGGGTGAGAATGGCGCCTCCGCGAATTTTTCCTTCACCCTTTAACTCGCCTCATGCCAAATTCAGCGCTTTAATCAATTTCTTCGTTCTTCCACCGAAATTACTTCCCACCCCCGCGACCCGAGCGCGTCCACCGAAAATCACAAACGGACGAAGGAACCGGCGGAAAAATCTCTCCAGTAATATATATACATGTATATACAATGTCCCATAAAGCATGTCAAGGATCGTTTCAGGGATTACGGCTTCGACCCGAAATTATACCAGTCGCTTTTCGGGAATTTCCATAGAAAGGCAAATTCATAATTGTTATACGATGGTATATTGTACTGTAAAATGGCCAGGTACAAAGCTTAAGGTTAGAGTGTAATGCACAGCAATAAAACTTTAGGGAATATCTGTTTCAACGAATACGACACTCACCCCCTTGGGAGGCGAGCTCGAAGGTCCTGGAAATGGTGCAGGTTGTGGCTAATAATAAAAATGTGTGTTGGCCCTATATATATATATATATAGCTATGGCTTCTTTGTAGAGCCGGTGCCAAGGATTAACTGTTGATTCCAATACTTTCATGTAACAGCATAATAAATCATCGAGGTAACCAGTTTAATTATTTAGCGAAAGGCTGACTCATTGTTCTGAAAATTCTTATAGCGTACAATAAAGTATTAAATATGCGGAAGGCTATAAGCCACATAAGCCCATACTCATATACGTATACATATAGTATGTATGGCTTTCATGCAACCATCCATCCATCGTTCAGCATTGGAAATTGGGCAGGGGTTCTCGTCAGGTGGAAGAGTGGAATTAGTGGATAGTTGTCGCGCGCGGAGGGAAAGTTGTTATTGCGAATAAACGACGCGGGCAGGACGGATAGTAGCTGCTCCGGCTGGTGGACTGTTGGCAAGCGTGGCTGCATAGTCTATCTGGATAATTCGACGATGCAGAATCGACGGTGAATCGATCGGCGAAATGCTTTATTGCGGACTGCTTCGCAAACAGCCCAGTGTGCGGCGTAGCCGCCGGGTGATTAATGGCCCAACCACCACCGGCAATCCTGAAATTAAGCCCGGAAAGAAAACCACGCCATGCGATATTCACTTTCACAAACCACCAATGAAAACTCCGACACCCTCGTCGATTAGTGTCATTAACTCCTCGACCCCGAAAACCTTCTCTTTCTTTTGTCACTGGAATATCTTATTCCCTTTTCTTGCTACCTGATTTCCAACATTTTTCAATTGTTTCCTTGGTTGTATATATATACTTGTGGCTGTGATACTTACTGAGTTGCTCTCGATCCTAGGTGATCACAGCGTTTAGTTTCTTTATCTTATCGATATTCTATAAATAGACTCGGCAAAAAATATTCTTTCAAGACGCATCATCGCTCTCCGTGAATGGTTAAAGCTGTGGAAGATCGATCAGTTTTTGTCGCAGCGCTTCCGATTTTCGTTTATCTTTCGCTATATCCGAAGTCTGCCATCGTCATCGTGGACGCTGGACCAAAGCCACGTCAACTTTCAAATCCCTCTCAGCTGTCGCTCGCATTTTTCCACGTGAAAGCACCACCGGGATTCGCGAGAAGGACACGATCAACGGGCATTTTGGAAACAGACAACTTTTTACTCGCAGCATTCGTCAAATGCACGACTTTATAAACGGGAATAAAGAAATTAGGCTCGGGGAGAGTTTGGAGCAAGTCGAAGGCGTTGGAGGGATTATGAGAGGATAACAAACTAGCTTTATAATTGTGACAGCTATTTTGAAAATTAAAAAACTTGTCAGGAATATTACAAGTTTGCAATGGATGAATTTATTAGTTGTAGGATTAGTCGAATCGACGACTGCATAAGCGCAGGAATAAAGAAATTAGGATCGGGGAGAGTTTGGGGCAAGTCGAAGGCGTTGGAGGAATTAGGAGGATATAGAAGGTAGTAAATTGCGAGAAGACACCTTAGAGATGAAATGGCGTCTTCCGGCGGTAAGGATCAAGGACACCGTTATAATCCACCGTTCGCCACGGTAATCCTGGCTTTATGGATCCGCGACTAGGTACGCTCGCAGGATTAGCGAGTAATTAGTAGGACACGCGAGAGCGGTCCTTCGCCCTCGGCCCGTTCTCCATTGTCTCAAGAAAATCCCAGTAACACCTTCTACTCGGGATAATCTCCAAAATACCGACATATACCACCCTGGTCTCGTCTGCTTCTTTAACTCTAGCCTATTATATAGGTACCCAACTTTGTAATACTCACCTTCTAAACTAATTTCTGCCTTAAGCCAATTGACTCTGCAGTATATATATATATAGACGAGATTCAACTTTGATCTGGAACCAGGATGACTTCTATGAGACGTTCGAAGGGGGAGGGGGAGAAAGTGAAGCAGATGGCAGAAATTTTTTGTAAGCAGCTTTTTGTTTGACTCGTGGAATCCTTTGACGCTAGAGACGCGTAAAGTCTAGTCTGGCTTGCATTGAAACGTTGTCAAGACGTCCCGAAATCTCAATGGACCAGTTAACGAGTTACAATTGGATCCAGTGTCACCTTTCCGCCATCTCCTCTCCTGCCAGATCAAATATCTGATTTTTCTTTTTGCTTCTCTCATGCAACGACCACGTAACTTATTTTCCACCTTCGTCAAAAAAACACTCTCTGGGAATAATCGCTGTAAGTCGATCCTCGTGTGTATATAGAAATAGAAAAAAGTCTAGTTTATATATGAGAGGGTTGGCTAATTTTGCGTTTGCAGGGATATGGAGAGGAGAGGAGGGGGGAGGGTCGATGATAGCGAGGGTGGGTCTAATCGTATTCTATCGGTACGTAGGGTATTTTGGGCATAGTAATAAGTATGTAGGCGGAGGTGGTGGTATAGGACGGTGATACATCACTGCTTGTCAACGAGTGTCCCCGTCGCTGTAATCTCGCATCCATCAAATGGTTCCACGAGGAACTGGCAGTTGGGTCAGTGTCGCCCCGCGGCCAACCAGAGGACACGATCCCTGCTCGCCTGATGGATGTCTACTAAATCCAACGCCTCCTCTTTTTTCTTCCGGTTCCACATCCCAAGAAATTTCCTCGTTCGCCATTTTGGAATTCTCGAAATTTCTCTCACCAAGAAATCAAAGTCTTGTAGAAGGATGAGCAATTACTGTACGGAACTTATCAATGCTTTATCATCACTATATATATAGAGTACCTGCGCAGAGTTTTCGGAAAGTGGTATATATAGACGGGGTTGACTGGGGAGCAGGGGCCATTTCCGGTTAAGAAAAGCAAATTCCATGGCAAAGATAATCGTCCGAAGGGTAGGTAGGGGCCAATGGAGGCCACGATTGAAATGGAGGTAAACAGCGGCCAATCGCGCGCAAGCCTCTTTACCCAGGCATCCAGCATCTAGCGAAACCGCAGGGTCATTTAATTCACTCTCAATGGACCTCTCGGCATCTCGCTATTCATTCCACGCCTGGCCCTCGCTTAATTCCTCCTATCCTGTCCATCTCGCCAACTTTAAGGCTTTTGCCTATACTTGCCCATACTTATACCAATATATGCACTTGCCAGCCCCTCCAACACCCACCACCAGTCGCGCACTATCAAAAGATACTAATTACACGCGACAAGTCCATCTGGCAAAGTTCAATATTTGATGTCGACTCAGTCCTATTCACTATATTGCGACTCTCCTCTCATAATAATAATAATCATATCGTCATATCTTTTGATACGTAATGCAGAGCCGTAAATAAAAATATTAGAAAAGCGATTAGAACCGTGTCTTTTTCTACTCGGTTCTGGATTGATTTGGATAAAAGTGGAGCAACCTGGACGGGAGATGAAAGAGAGGCAGAGCGTGGACTAAGAAACGCCCTCATCCGCCAACGTATCGCGTTCTCCAGGGGCAGATGTTCCCCGGGACTGGCACCGGGACGCACCGTGTCGTGGGGCCTGATTGACAGCTGAATAACTCTGCTCAGGAGTATATCTAGCCTCGCGGTGTATTCCTATATATATTGCGCAGAACGTCTGCTCGCACACACGCGTGTACAGTAACTCTCATAAATTTCCTGCGACCTTTTCCACGATCCTCCTCCTCGTTGTTGTTAAAGAGGTTGAATGAATTTGTACATTTTAAATACGCGTTATGTTTGATAGAAATTTTAGCAAAATGAAAATAGGGGACGAAGTTTAGAACTTTGGCGTTACGACGCAAGGAGATATTCGCGGTTGGAATTTCAAAAGTTTAGATAGAGAAGAGGGGGGGAGGGGGCGGGAGGCTGAGTTGAATGGAAAAATATGTTGGAGGATGAAGAGAGTAACGCGTGAGTCGTCGGCGACGTTGTGGACGTTTAGCGCGGATGGCCCCGAGGGATAGGGGAGAAAACCTGCTGGGCGATAGCATAGTGACGGTGGCCACCGGAAATAGCCGGCACTATCAGCCGCCCCCGCCGGAAGCCACGCCGTCACCGCAGAAAGAGTTCCAATCTTCTATTCAGCGTTTCCTCCCATCCCGTCTTCTCACCTCCGAGACATCGTCCCTCAAAACCGATACAACGCGAGGCCAGAATGGACCGTTTCCACCAAGAAAGCCCCAAAGCCTCGCTCAAGATGGCCGGAAGTCCCGTAGAATGCAGATGCCCCGACAACCAACGACTTATCTCTCCGCGCCTCTTACCCCAGATATTTCTCCCCTTTGCTCGCTTGCCTCCCATAATGCTGCCTCCCGTGCTCCTTCGATTCACGCCTCCTTAAAAAAAAAAAAGCCTCCTGCATGTGAATCTACCCTGAAAAAATATCCAATCTCTCCGCTCTTCCAACTTTTCAATCTTTCTCGTCGGTGAAACAATTGTCCTGGCGTTTTTTTTTCTAGATTGCAAAAAAACAAGAGAATTGTGAGGAATAAGCGTTGAATTCGGTGAAGTAGAGAAAGGAACGGGGAGAAGGGAGTATAACGTCAGTCGGATGAAATAGGGTAAAGGAAACCAGATCCTGCGGTAGCTGCACTCAGTTCGAGGTTCTTTGTTCTCCGCTTAATTCAAAGGATCCTTCGAGATCCTGCGAGATCCCGTTGGGATCGGCCGCAAGTACGGTGAAACAGAAAGGTTCATAGGGGAGGGGGAGGGGTAGACTTGCGAGTTTCTTGAATGGCGGTGATTCGATATTTCTCAGGCGTTCCCGATTTTTTTACGTACCGTCCAGGATCCACGGGAGGTCGCTCCCGGAATTTACGACATTCCGATACTTCTCCCGGCCTTCGTCGTCCGACACATGAATGGACTCGCCGATGCTACCTGGACCAACTGCCACCAACCACGCAACGCTCACCTTCGACACTCCAATAGCTCCGATCTCATCCCCGTTCCAACGATACCACCGATCTGCTTCGAAATAACCACCCACTCGTGAAACATCGACAGGATTTATCCCTCCCCACTCCTCTTTGATTAAATATGGCTTTTACTGGAAAAAAAAAATAAAATAAAAACCCATCCAACTCACCCTCGAGTGGGTATTCAACGTTATCCTATACCTAATTTCAGGAGTTCCGCGTCTGGAATTATCGAGAAGAGAAGAAAAAGTGGTTCGGGTAACAGTTATATGGAGCAAAATACCAGAAAAACTGGTTTGGCGAAAATTAGCATGAGTCGAGAAAGGGTTGCTCGCTAATTACGTGGAAAGAAACGATTTAGAGAGGTTTTGGACCGGTGGTGGAGGATCTTCGGCGTAAGTTTGGTTCTGGAGGGGAGGTTTGGTGGTCGAAGGACGCGAGGCGCGTGGGAAAAGAGGTTGCGTTGCGAGAGTTAATGAGGCTAATCTTTGTTGTTGAGATTAGAGAAACTCTGAAAGAGGGGAGGAGGGGGGGGGGGGGGGAGAAGACCAATTCCTGTCACCTGTGTCCTGCCAACTGCCGATGTCCCGTGGCGCTCGCTATTCAACTTCCTCCGCTCGGAGGACTCCTTTTCCTAAGGACTCGGCCTCTTCCGGAGGCGCGCGCAAGAAACCGCGCGGACAAAGAGCGCGCGCGATAACGAGCTCCGCAACTTGTTCCTACAACTTCCACTCTTTCGACTAGTTTTTCCTTCTCCCTGACAATGGCACCGATGTAATTTACCCGCAGTGTCCTAGAAATTATCATAAGCCACCTCGATCTCTTCTTCGACATTTTCGTTTATTTCCGGTTGACGAGGACGGGTCGCCCTGGCGGATTTTCGTGGAGAACCTTCTTGAAGAGGCTATACCGATACACACTGCGCTTGGCTAAAAATAAATAGTGCTCCCGCGCGAGTCTCGCGTGAGAGATTCGTCTCGCAGCTTGCTTCTCTTTGATGCGTTTTCAAAAGTCCACGAGGAGTCGAGCTATGATAATTTATGTGTACGAAGAGAGGGGGGAGGGGGTCCGATGGAACGTCGCGTCACGTCGCGACCAAACAGAAGATATAATAAGCAGGAGAAGCGTGTGCGGAGTACAGCCACACGCATGCGACTCCTAGAATGCATAATCGATTATTCGAGGTAAATTACGAGCTGGCATATCAGATTCGAAGCAGAGAGGCTCAAACACTCCAAGGTGCCACCTTCGCGTGTCTAATTCAATAAAATGTCCAAGATCCTCTCGCTTGGCACTTTACGCCAACCTTTCCTGCGATGTCCCCCCCCCCCCCTCCCTCCCTTTCCCTGCACAGAGAAGGATCCCTGTAAACTTCCTAGATACTCATATATAATACTCGTCACGACGACACAACGATCGAAGTGCTTCTCGTTTCGAGGCAGGCGGAGCGTCCTCCGGACAATATATGGTGGGACTGCCAATGTTTCGCATCCATTCGGTCGGTAGGTACAAACGACGTTATTAGCGAACTCGAGCACCACAACGGTATTAAGACGTTGAAAAAATAAGCCGAGGGTTTTTGGAGAATTGGCTGAAAAGTGGAAAATTATAGGGTAAAAGGCGTGAAAAGAAGGTGAATCGTGAGAGAAGGAAGGTGCAGGAGGGATCCGTGTCAGATTTGGCGATATTTTCTTTGGGCCATTGGCGCAGAAAGGTAAATAAACGCGGAGGTCTTTGTACGAGGGGCCCGGGAGGAAAAGGGCAGGCTTTGATCGCAAATTCTATTGAGAAGACTGTGTGGTACTTTCTTGACTGTATCCAGCGAGAAATCACTCTCCTTTTTATAAAAACCTAACGAAAGCACGCTCCCTACCTCCCTGCCTTGTCTGCTTTGCTTCCCCGGCGGCCTAGTCCATCCCACCCCTGCTACAACTATATAGTGTGTCTACACTGTACACTATATATATATGTGCATATTGTATAGCCACGTATAGAGTGCACACGCACTACAAGCGCAACCGCCACGTGGATAATCCAAGCAATTCAGTGGCGTCGACACAGGTGGAACAATGCAAGAATGGAGCTTTTCTCCCGATGTTCTTTATTGTATCGGCACGGAATAATATTTGTATAGATCCATTCTGCATCGATTCCATTCAAATGTTTTGACAAGTTTGCTCCTCAATTCGCTCGGAAATTAATCCTTTCGTCTTTTGTGGCCTCTAAGTGTCCCCTGTAGGTGTTACACAGATCCAACAAGCGTTTAACAATGAAACACTCGAAAGCCAGAAGAATTGGATTATCAGATTCAATCGTGTGTACGTACTATCCGGAGAAACGGATTGTCCCTTTTGCAGCGTGGATTCTCTTCGAGTGCTTTAATCGAGGAAAGAGAAAATCAATCAAATTATTATATGCTATATAGCTATAGAAGGGATTTCAATTTTTATTTTTCGCCTCTTAGTTTTATTGGCCAGTCCCACACAGGTAAAATATTTATGATACTACGCTAAAACGGGAATTGTATATAATGAAATTTTTCCGGTTCGTTATGTCCCGCTGGAGGTCTATAAAATTGTTTGCTCCGCTCGTTTGCGCCGTGAAGATTGAATAAGTGGGATGGAATTTGCAAATAATTGATTTTTTTGGTCCAAGTAACTCATCCCCACCCCGAGAGTCGGCCGTGGGTGACGAGGGCCTACGACAATTGCTCCGCTTTCCACTTGATTTGGCAGAGCGGAAAACAGCAAAGCTGCTGCTTGCCTTCCACCCGCTTGCGTTACACTGCTCCGCTAGCCCAGCCCAACCCAGCCAGATACTTTTAGAAACCTTCCAGTTCTCACTGCCAATAAGCCCAAAGTGAATTATTGCAGAGTGCCATACCAAACTTTTCTTCCTCCTTCGCATCCAAATGCTTTACTTTCTCTCTCTCTCTCTCTCTCTCTCTCTCTCTCTCTTTAAAGCCAACTTTTCGCAACATTGAGTCACCAACCGATCGTAAGAAAAAATCTGCAAAACTCTACAGCTTTGGTCTCACATCCTGAAGAAAAAAACTTTTATCGGAATTCCGCCAACACTCGCCATGCTTAAAACGAATATAATCATTGAATTTTATCTCAAAGTAAATTTTATTATGTAATTATGTTAAAGCTAATGAATTCTATGCTGGTCTCATTTTGCCTCCTGATAAAATTACTTTTCTTCCCGTTTATTTATTTAATTATATCGTTGACGCTATTATATAACTGGTGGCTAATTCATGGAAGAGATTTTCCAAAGGAGGGTGGAAAGAAATTGGCGAGAGTCGATGCAACGATTAATTTGCTCGTAAATTTCGAACCCAGGTAGTTCCTGGAAGTGCCGTAGGATAATTTATATATTTTGTTGGGTCGACCTGGTCCACACCTGGCACTCTCAGCGGGCGTCGCTCGACTCGAACAGCCCAGACAGCGTCGCGCCATTTTTCTTCCCTTCCTCCTCTCTCTCTCTCTCTCTCTCTCTCTCTCCCGCTGTCTAAAATTCCACCTAAATTTCTTTGCTCTCATCATTCCTGCCGAGTCCCATCATCCACGATTCCATTCATCCTTCTTGCCATATACCTGAATGCAAGAAAAATAAAATCTAGAAAAATATATATATAAATACATAAATTGTGCAATAGTTTTACGTCATCTTGTTAAATTTGCAGTCTAAAATAGTCCTTTTGAATATATAATATTGAGATTCGTGAAAATTGGTCGAAGGGACTTCAGGTACTTGATAGAGAGAGAGAGAGAGAGAGAGAGAGAGGGGGGAGGAAGTACCAGCCGAAGGTTTTCAAAGTGAAATTGAAAGTTGGAAGTAACGAGCTTGGAGGCATAAAATCGGTGGTTGAGGGCACCTGCAAGTAAAGATTTCTCCTCGAAGGACTCCCGCGTGATTTATGTCTTCAGCAGGTGGAAAGATGGCAACAGCGCGCCGGCGTAGACGCCACCGCTGAGTTTTCCAATCTCCCGCGGCGATCACGGTCGCTTTGTTGCAGGGATTTTGCGATTCGCTAGGCAATCGGCTAGGCAAACCACCTCCAAGGATCCTCCGCAGAATCCTCCCGACAAACGCTAATAGGCTTTCCCTCCGACCAAATTCGCCTGCAGGATCTCGCGATTCACTCCTCTCGCTTCCTTTCTTCATTCCTCTTCCCTCTCTGCCCCTCCGCCTCGCAAGCCTATTATTATTATTAACGGGATCCTGCAGGATCGTTGCATCCTTTTTTCAACCGAAAATTCACCGCTGCTCACGTATATACGTACCGAACAAACAACTCCAAGTGTGCAGCGAAAAACCTCTGGGCACCGAACGTCATTCCCTCTCGATGCAATATTGTTTGGCCGTTGGCGATTTAATCATAATACTATGCGTCCTATATATATGTATGTATTTAACGAGCACGCCAGCACAGAATGAAATTGATTTTTCAGCGTAGCATTGGGAAATTCGGAGAGAATAATGGATAAATAAAATACGGAGAAGCGATTGCATCAACCTGTTGCTACGGAATAAAATAATCGGAGGATCGTGCATCAAAGCCTTGTCATTTCTCTAGATCTCTCTTTTTTTTTCATCATCCACCGAATTAAAAAAGCGAGCATTGATTACCATTCGTCCGATCAGTTTTGTTCCGCGTTCTCGTGTCGAAGCCTATATATATATATATATATACGGTTGTGTTAATCAGTTATGGACGCATATTGTTCCAGCAGCTAGACTGCAGCTTCGCGGACGTATCGAATAATATGGGATTTGATGGAAGTGGTGGTGGTGGGGGGAGTCTTGCGGTAAGTCGTGAAATTTTTGCGAGGATGGATGAGGTTTTTCGTGGAGAGAGCGAGGTAAAAGTTTTCTGTTTTGTCGTATAAACGGGAGAGGGGAGTTGGCAGGACACTTCTTTTTCTTGGACAAACGGGTCGACCATCGAAGCTTTCGCAGGACCTTTCGAGGAAAAGCAAACTACGGAGCCGGAGAAATGGGCCAGGACGAAAAAAGGAAGTGGGTGGTTCGAATATAAATACCGATGGCTATCGACCTTCTCATCTCAATGAATGGCCAGTGTCCAGGAATTTCATTCATGATCCTGGCCGGGCCATCTCCAAAGGACATCTCCCTCGCACCGGCCAATGAGAAAATCATCGAGAAAGGACCTCGAATTTCAACCGGCACTCCAAACACCGCGGAAGGATTTCTTCGAGATTATTCCACCCTCCCCTATTTCACTCCATCACGCGTTAAACTTCCATTGAAATGTTTTCCAAACGGTAGGAAAATCTGATATGATCTGCCAAATCCCACCAGGACTGTAAATCGAAGCCAGATTACTCTCGTCCGGAATCTCGTTTCTTTCCAATCCTGACGCCTCGCCTCGTCACAGGTAGAAATCGTCAAATTTAACCATCATTAAGAAACTCTTGTAGCGTACGGAGCGTCGTTCCAGAAGGAATTTCGCATTGCACGTGGTAGGAATTTGTCGAGAAATTGGTAAAGTGACTTCATTGAAAAGAAAAGATTAGCGCGACAAAGAATTTAATCATAATGGAGGTGTGTAAATTGAAGAGACGAGTCGGGTCCATTAGGAGTTGTTTAGGGGTAGATGGAAAAATGATTTTTTGGGGCTCTATTGAGCGTTAACGATGAGAATGGAATCGTGGCTCTTTTGGGAGGGGGAGAGTTTGTTAAGATGTGCAAGAGAGAGAGAGAGAGAGAGAGAGAGAGATTCTATGGCGGTTCGGGTTCCACTTGGATTGAATAGACGATCAAAGGAGCTGAATCTTCCCGAAACAGGACAGCAGGACTCTGTGTACATTTCGTACGTGTATGCGTGCACATAAGTGTGCGAATACGGTGTACAAGTTACGGGGTACATGGTGTATTCTATGGCAAAAGGAGGGAGCTGCTCCCGCAGCTCGTGGCACGTCAACTTTTTCATACAAGAGTACGATCGGTGTCCATAAGTGCATTCACCGTGCAAATCGGCCTGCCTTTTACAGTACAACAATAAGCAACAGGTGAAAAAGGAGATTGTTACGTGAATCCTGCGGTATGCCATTTTGCCAACGTCTATAACAGAAGCATACACGTGTACCCTATCCTCTACCAATCGCATTACCCTCTCGATTCCTCTGTACCACCAATTTTCTTCCATTCCTAATAAAACTTTCCTCCTGAACATTATAAAATCCAGATTATTCCGAGACGCAGAAATAAATATAACGATGGGAAAACCCCGAACGGTTGGGAATTATGGAAATGTTTCTTGGAAAATCCCCACCCTTTACTATCGCGTTCTTGAGCCTAGGACGATTTCCTCTCGTGCTTTACCGATATCGAGCATATTGCTTGTGTACATATCATCCATGGGAAAATATTGTCAGTGTAATTGTAGATTTGTGAAAAAATGCTAGGAGAGAAAGGGTTCGTTCGGTGTATATTTAAAATTGTGATGAATTGGGGTGGAGAGGGGTAGAGGGAGGGAGAGAGTAGGAAGCCGAGCGTTGATTGGACGAGGGAGAGCAAAGTGGCACGGTGGCTATCGGTAAATCAAGAACTCGTGTCACGCATGAGATATAATGGTGGAATGGAGGACAGGACGGGTTTACAAAGGCTAAATTAAACAGTTCCATCGGCACCGTAGATTTTAGAGGGTGTTCATCCCCCTGGTGCGTACTCCAAACCGCCGCCATTATCCGTCCATCGAATTTCTGACCCTCTCGCAATATCCCTGACCAGCAAGCTCTCCACCCCCACGCGCTTGCCCCGCTTCATCCCTATCCAAAGTGTCGAAACGCGTGTACCGCGCGCGCGCACACACACACACGCTGACTCCTGCAGTCGAGATGGACATAAACACGACCTCTGGCGACGTACACTCGCACTCGCCAAACGACTCGCCCCCCGTGTCCTTTAAAAAATCCTTCCGTACCACCGCTAGAACATTATTATTATCATTTTTCAAACGCAATTTCCTCGAGGAAGAATTCTACACCTGTCGGTACGCTAATTTCGAGCGATAAAATTACACAGCGTATCGAACGAGTGGAAATGGAATTTTTGTAGAATCGTAACTCTGCTGGTGAAATAAGTCTAAATTGAAGGGATATAATAATGTGGAGGGAAGGATGGATTTTTATAGCGGATGATAAAAAAACAGAGAGAATAAATAAGAGGAGAGTGCTGGCTGCGACGATGAGTGGCAAGTGAGAAAACAGGAGGAGCGTATAGCTGGGATGCTGGAACGCGAGCAAAAAGCCAGTTTCCATCTAATAGAGACACGTGACGATGCAGTATCTTCGACCCTGCGTTCACCTACCAATCCAACATCATCCTGTCAGATCCGCCGTACGTGGATGCTGCGCAGGTTCATAGGTCTCGAAAAATCAAGAGACACGGTAGTGTCTCGACGGCAAGTACAGAAAAAAGTAGATAATAACATGTATATACGGCCGTCGAGGCACTACTCTCTTATACAGCAAGTTTGGCTGTCCTAATTTTCAAACCGATTTTTCTTTGTGAATAATCCACTATCATGATTTAAGCAAAGCTTTTCTTAAAATGGTTTTGAACGAGCTTTCATTTGAGCCCATAAACATTAAAATCGGTTCACGCAATCCAGAGATCTCATACTCTGTTAGCTATATATATGCCGAAGTTGAAATTCTTCTCCTTCCTTTCTGTATGTCTCGGGCTGATCTGTATGTCTCGGGCTGAAGTTGACCGCTTCTGTATGTCTCGGGCTGAAGTTGGCTGCTATATTCAACTGCTATATTCAATACCGGCATAACCCTAATTTCGATCGATTTCGATAGAACTGTCAATAAGGTCAAAATCAAAATTACTCTGTATTAGGATAAAAATAGTGTGATATAATTCAAAGTGTAGATAATTAAACTAAAGGAATAAATACATGAAGGAGTCTGATGGAGAATCAGATAAGTAACACAACATTGTAAAATATATTAAAATTTAATATTTTGTGGTACTTTGTGGGATTTTATTTCAGGTTATAAATAAAATATTTTCCTTGTATGCACCTCTGATTTGAAGTCATACCAGTGCCAAATGCTCTAACAATTCTTGGAAATACCCTGTTATTGAAGAATGTAGATTAACGAAAATTGTAAATGAAACAGAAGGATGAGGTTGTTACGTTCACTCATAACCAACACACATGGTAGTGTTTCAACAACAATTAACATAAACGTTTTTAAGAAAAGTAAGTACATTGTGAAAAAAATTAGTTTAATTAAAGCAAAGTTATATACAAGGTATCCTTTCATAGTTTGCAATTTGATGCCAGACCAGTGCCAAATGCTATAACAATTCTTGGAAAAATGCAAGCACCAAAAAGTACTACCATAGTTAAAGAGGAATCAGTTACAGTTCCAGTGGATATTACTACTTTTTATAATAAAATAGATAATGAAGATAGTGCTGCCATGTGTTGCTGGAAAACAGAGCTTTGGTTTAATGCAACTACGGAGTACTGGTTGAGCAATGGAAACAGTAGTTTGAAATGTGATTAACTGTTGATGACTCAATGATATGTCAATTTACTAGCGAAAGAAAAAGATAAGCCAATTGTTCATTATCACATGGTAAAGTATGTGTAACTCATTCAACCGCTTAAAATGTATGTAATTAAAAATTAATTGTTTATTTATTTATTTTTTAATTCAGCTCAAGCATGTATTAAAATATAACAATTACTTTGTTGAGTCTCTCTTTCCAGATGTACTTCAAAGGTTATTGCAGATAAAACAGATAAGGATAATCTTGTTACATTCACTCATAATTAAGACACACGGTAGTGTCTCAATAGCTATAAACATAAACATTTTCATGTAAAGTAAGTACATTGTAAAAAGAATTTGTTTAATTAAAACAAAGTTATATATAGGCATTATTTCATAGTTTGCAGTTTGATGCCAACCAGTGCCAAATGCTATAACAATTCTTGGAAATACCCTGTCATTGGAGAATGCAGATTAACAAAGGTTGTAAATGAAACAGAGAAGGATGAGGTTTGAACATATGCTAAACATCCAGGTATGGAAATCAATAACAAATTTCATGTTTAAATTTTTCTTTTCTTTAAACTCATATGGATTTCAACTGTCCGATAGGTTATATCATATATAGAAACAATTTTCCATGAGACAATAAATCTTTCTTATTACTACGATTAAAGAAAAGCAGATAAATATTTTCTAATCGTTATTTAATATTCAATTATAATATAAAAAAGTATTAAAACCATATATTTACCTACGCTTCCCCAATCAGAATAGAAAGAAATTATTATTATTACCAAAAAAATTATTCAAATTTAATTTTTTATAAGAATAACATTGATTTTTATAATATAATATGTAATATATCTTTTGGTACTTAGTGAGATTTTATTTCAGATTGATTTACAATAACATGTTTATTGTGTCATTGTGCAGGGTTAAGCTGTAATATTTAATACAAGAAGTCAGAAATGATTCCAGTTTACCATAGAAAGAGCCATAATGCAAAGTTAATGTTGAGAGTTAAACCTAAGGAAAAAGGTGGAGAAATTAAAAAATTAATTTGGAAGCCAATTTTTAATAGCGAAAGGCTTGCAGGTGATTTTGGGCATAAACCCTTTGAAATATATAAGTCAATTAAATCATAATTTTAATGATAACGTCATCTAGAAATGAAACAATGAAAAGAAGTCATCATATTAATATTTTCCATGCAATAGAATTTACAGTGAATAACTTTGCGAAACTGAAAGCAGTATATCCACAAAAGAGTGGCTTCCATTGTATAAATTGGTGTATTTCCTAGTTTATATTAATGAAAGGAAAATATAAATGGTACTAGTGTGCTGGAGAAAGTGCCATAATTCAAAGTTGATATTGACGGTAACAGCTAAGAAAATGATGGATAAATATGAGCTAATTTATAAGAAAATCCTTAAGAGTGAAGTGCTTGCAGGTGATTTTAGGCATACAACTTTGGAATTAGAAATCACATAGTTGATGAAAATTATAATAAATTTATGTAGATGTGTAAATATGAAAAGAATTCATGATTGCAATATTTTACATGTGATCAGGCATATGGTGAATAAAATTAGGAAACTGAAAGCTGTATATTTAATAAAGAGAGGCATCCATTGTATAAATTGGTGTATTTCCTAGTTTATACTAATGAAGGGAAAATATAAATGGCACTAGTGTGCTGGAGAAAGTGCCATAATTCAAAGTTGATGTTGAGGTTAACAGCTAAAAAAGTGATGGATAAATATGAGTTAATTTATAAGAAAATCCTTGAGAGTGAAGTGCCTGCAGGTGATTTTGGGCATACAACTTTGGAATTAGAAATAACATAGTTGATGAAAATTATAATAAAATCATGTAAATGTGTAAATATGAAAGGAATTCATAATTTCAATATTTCACATGTAATAGAACATACATTGTGTAACTTCAAGAAACTGAAAGCAGTATACCTAAAAAACATAGACTTCCATTGCATTAACTGGTATATATTTTACAGTTTATATTAATGAAAAGAATATATAAATGTCACTAGTTTACCAGGGAAAGAGCCATAATGCAAAGATGATAGTGAGAGTAACACCTAAGAAAAAAGTGGATTTAAAGGTAAATTTAGAAACAAATTTTTGAAAGCGAAAGGCTTTAATGTGATATTGGGTATATGATGTTGAAAATATAACTCAAACAGTCATTGAATCCTATGTTAAATGCCTCTAAAAGTGTAATTATGATAAGAACTCATCATTGTAATATTTTGTATTATATTTAATAGATTAATAAATTAATATCTCGAATTGAAGCTTTACATTATGGAACGATGAGAACATTGGAAAATGTTTTATTAGATTGAATTAGTTAAAAGAATTTTTAGTTTTAATTCCTATATTCTTACAAAACGTTATAAGATCCCACAAAAAACAAGCTTTGCTTGTAAAAAAAGGACGGCAAGTACATAAGTCGTATCTAGTATGATTAATATATAGTAATATAAAATATTTTAATTAAAAAAAAGTAGTGAAATCCAAATGTTAGGCAAGTATAAATTTTTTCCATGGCGAAAATTGAAATTTAGAAAAAAGTAAATAGTAATACAAAAATTACTTGCCGGGCCCGTAATATTCATGTGTAAGTTGCTATCTTGCAATATAAGCATTGCTTCTCGTAAGTTAAAAATGTGGCTATTTAATACGATTGCATACAACGGGCCTGGCAAGTAATTTTTGTATTACTATTTACTTTTTTCTAAATTTCAATTTTCGCCATGGAAAAAATTTATACTTGCCTAACATTTGGATTTCACTACTTTTTTTTAATTAAAATATTTTATATTACTATATATTAATCATACTAGATACGACTTATGTACTTGCCGTCCTTTTTTTACAAGCAAAGCTTGTTTTTTGTGGGATATCGTTTTCTCTTAATTAAACTTTCATGGAACTCACCCCTTTTATAACTCATGCGCTATAATTCGAGTCCTGGATATAACAAAAAAATTGAGTTCCTATTGGTAATGAAATGGGAGTATCGAGAGAGAGAGAGAGAGATCGATGAGAATTTCTCTTTTGAAAACACTATGGGAAATCTTACGGTCTTGTTCAGTCGTAAAGAGTTCGAGGACGTTTCGAGGATGGCAGGATCGGTGGGGACACAAAGTATCCTGCGACCGCAGGTCTTTTATTCCCAGAAGGGGTGGTTACGGGGGAGAGAAAAAGGTACGCATTCATGGAAGCTAGAGAAATTCGGGCAAAGTGCGCGGCGCGTACTCTCGAAATTCTACCTTCACGGGGAAGAGGATTTTCGGGGTAGGGGGATGGTGGGGGAGAGGGGTGGCAGCGTAAAACTGCCGTGAGAAACTTTTCTGTGGCCTCTTTCCGCGGAGTTTGCGTACCTGCACGTGCGAGATCATCCTAGGTGGACTCTTTTCCCTCCTTTTTTTTTTCGTTGTCCTCACCCCCCCCCCCCCCTTTTCAAGCTGTGTATCTGCCCTTTGAGCGAATGTGCGGAATTATAGGAGGAATAGAAACGACATGCGAAAGTTATGGCGTTGAGGAAAAATGGTGGAAATATATATATATATATAGGGAAGAGGAGGAATAGTGTTTTGTTTGGGTAATTAATAACGTTTGGCATCGGGGTGACACTGGTCGTTGTAGCGAACTGGATTGGAGCGTGCTGCCAGGCAAGAGGATGGAATTCCTGCACAAAGGATTCCAGCAAGCACGGGTCATTCATTCGGTTTCAGACTCAATACTGTGCTATATATGCTATATAGTATATATGGCAGAGAGACAGAGAGAGAGATTTTCCTATGGGGCCTGAATTTCGATGGTGGCGCGGAAAGACAGTGGAGGGAACGAGAACACGGGGGGTACCAGGTAAGAAGACACCCCCATTGCGAGAGGGTGGCAGCCTCCGGAAATCT
The DNA here is from genome assembly GCF_024137725.1 of Prorops nasuta. Taxonomy (NCBI): domain Eukaryota; kingdom Metazoa; phylum Arthropoda; class Insecta; order Hymenoptera; family Bethylidae; genus Prorops; species Prorops nasuta. The sequence continues at coordinate 4,893,116 of NW_027116806.1, forward strand.
CTACTTACTTCTGCACGAATGAATGGTTCTTGGACCCCTTCTTCGTCGCATCTCTTTTTCATTCCTGAAACCTTCCCTTAGCCACCCCCTACCCCTCTTCTTCTGATCCTCATCCTCGTCCTTCTTCTCCTCCCCCACATTTCCCCTTCGCACAAAATTCTCCTTTCACAAACTAAACACAATCTTAAATTGTATAGTACTGAGTTATAAAATTCAAAGAAAAGTTGGAATAAAACTATTAAATTATTAATTATATATTATATACGTAGACAGACTATGTATTGTAGAGCTGAAAAATTGGAGCAAGGTCAGAAGGATTTACCTTGTATATTTTCAGTTCTAATAGGTGAATTTTTGTGGATATATATATATATAGAAAGCTTAGATTAATTTATTGCCCAAAGGTAGTCGAATGGGATAATCGATGAAAACCGGGAAGACCATGGTAGTTTCTGTAGATTGCCCGTGGACGTAGGATGTAGTACAAAGCGTACCTAAGACTTAGGAAAGAAACGCATGCTCGGAGTTTTCTATCTTTTTTTACTTCCTTCGAGCGAATAGGAGAGGGGGTGAAGAGGGACAGCGAGTACACTACTTAAGGGGGTTGAGAAGCGACGAGCAGGGGGCGCCATATTGTCTGCCGATTCTTCGAGGATGACTGGACGTATTCAGAATACAAAATACCCAGCGCCGCTAATGTGCCATAACCCGACCCTCTCTTCTCTGTCTTTAAGATACTCAATTTCAGTTTTTTTCCCCCGTCTTATTTTTCTGCACCTTCGTCCACCAGGAATTCCAGCCTTAAATTCAATCGTCGAAAATTGCATCGAAAAAGTCGAATGATTTTTCGATATTTATAACGAATCGGATGCAAACATGAATTATCGAATCGAAAGAATTTCTTGGAATTTTTCTTGCTTCGAGTGAAAGGTTCCCGAAGGCTCTTCGTGCTGCTGGAGTTTTCAAAATAAATTCGAGGCGAAATTAGAAGGAGAGTCTGGAGTTTCGATACTGGGAAATCCAGCACGGGAAAAATCCTAGGAGGCTGTTCTGGAGCGAGAAAAAGATTCCGGAATATAGGAAGGACCCTCGTACGTCAGCCCCAATCGTTCCAATAAAAATATTTCCTCTCCCTCCAGTCGTGTGGCCTCCGAGACGGTCTTGGCTTGGCTTGGCGTGGCATGGATCGACGCAGATTCCGCCACGAGATCGGTTGGAAGGTCTCTCTCTCTCTCTCTCTCTCTCTCTCTCTCTCTCTCTCTCTTGGAGAAATGGATTCTTCCCGCAGGAAATATTTCGCGACGCGGAATGGGATACTCGAGATTTTTCGGGAGTCCCCGGCTAAGGATCGTCGAGCTTTCTCCCAATTTCTCCAGTTTCTCCCTATTCGGTATAAAAGTGATAAAAATTCACCGAATCGTTCCTATAGCACCAACAAATGCTCGAATTTCATAAGATGGATTTATTTTTTTCTCATCCAGTCCTATTATTGTATAATGATATTCGTCGCAGCCATTTAGCGAAAGATTAAAGCGACCCGACGGAATTTGAAAAATTTAACAAGTAGAGAAAAAGAATGAGAGGTATTTAAGAGGGGTGCATGTGTATTCTATATAGTATTTTAAAAGGCAAATCAGCGTGAAGTTTTTGGTCTCTGTCGAAAAACGACGTTCCTATATACCATGCAGTGTCGGTTGCGTTTTACGATGGTTCTTCAGGGTCGGATGGAAAAAATGGCCGATGGTCCACCGTCGTGTTCGTGGAAGGGTGCGCGAGGATCGTAAAAATCGTGCCAACCCCTTTTATCCTCGCTTAGGTCTTCCGGAAATAATCGTGAATTCGTTGCTAGTTAGAAATGGAGGGAAAGAAGCGTTGGAGAGAAAAAAGTAGATTTTGCACCTCCCGCGCGCTCCACTGAAAATTCATTACTACACTTTTCAAACAATTATTTTCCCTTTTTATTCGGCTCGAGACGATATTGAAATGCCAATTATTCGCTTCCAATTGGCTAATGGGGTAATTTCAGTCTCTCGACGAGTATCGAGCTCTTTTCATACAGGCAAATCGTAATCGATAAATTTTCAAGATTCGACGAGTCACCATTGGAAATTCTCCAGTAACAAATTGTCCATCAATCCTGGCAGAAAATTGGCTAATAATTCTAATACCTCCGCCGCATCGTCTCGCGTCACGCTCTTCTTGACGTATATTAGACAGACTTTCAGACGTTCAGCGGATTTTTCAAAGACTCCGATTGAGAATCGACGAGTCACGCTTGTGCCGGCCAGCCAGCCCAGCCAGGGCCTTGTACTAATTCCATTCAAGCCACCACGCTACACCGTATATTAACCTCAAACTTATCGGATGATATTTTACGAAACCATGCAATGACGCATCCGAGGAGAATCGCTGCGATAAGATCAATGGATATATATATATATATATATATATATTAGGGTGATCGTTAAAAAAGATTTTTTTGGCGGATCCTTAAAAACCACTAGTATTTGATGAGAAACTGCAGTGGTTGAAACCTGTGGCCTGATAAATGATGGAAACACGTGCCTCAATGCGATCAAATACAATTTTCGAAGAATTTTACAGTTTTTCGCAGATAACTCATTAAATATTCGATTCTCTGAAAAAATGCATATAACCTTTTCTCTGAAGAATTAAATTCTACATAATAAAGACTCTATACATTTTTCTTCTAGAATGCATACTAATCGAGATATTCCTGAAAAATCGATCCTCTTTTTCATTTATACACATTATATTGACATGCTCATATGAGTAGTTATTCTTATTTCGCTGTAGTTACACAGTTTATTTCTCTTAATTTAATAAAATATGTTAATAGTACGGTAAACTAAAAATAATTATTCATATAAACATATCAGTATAATGTGTATAAACGAAAAAGAGGATCGATTTTTCAGCAATATCTCGATTAGTATGCATTCTAGAAGAAAAATGTATAGAATCTTTATTATGTAGAATTTAACTCTTCGGAGAAAAGGTTATATGCATCTTTTCATAGAATTGAATGTTTAATGAGTTATCTGCGAAAAACTGTAAAATTTTTCGAAAATTATATTTGATCCCATTGAGGCACGTGTTTCTATCATTTGTCAGGCCACAGGTTTCAGTTTCTCATCAAATACTTAAGTGTTTTTTAAGGATCCGCCAACAATTTTTTTAATGACCACCCTAATATATATATATATATATATATATATGTATTAATAATTCCAGCATTAATTGTGCATTCGACAGTGACGAAAGAGACGAGTTTATTCGCGATATGGGATTTTATGGGAATACGTTGAATAATATATTGTAACGCTAGAGGGTGGAGAGGGGGAGGGGATGAAGGTGGAGCTTGGGTAACCAACTCGTGAAATTCAATTACCGAGTCCGCGGGGGTGGCTGATGCTGAGGAACGTGCGAGAGGCTTGTCGCAAGGGGACAGGATTGGGGGTGGTGGAAAAGGGGGTTGAGAGAGGATTTGAGTGACAGTCGTGAACGAGAAGGCATCGCCTATCTAACGTCGGATCGACACCCCGAAACCCCTGCAGCCTGCCAAGCTTCCTTTCTCCAAGAACTACGAGGGGGAGATAGCAAAATTGAAATTGTACCTATCGATACACGCGTGTTCCTCCATCCAGCTAAATTACAAAAAAATTAATTTCTCTCTGTCCTCGAGTGCTCGAATGAAAAATCCGGAAAATATAGCACAGTTTGGCAATTCGTGCACCGACGTAAATTTAATCTTCAGTTATATGCTAGAGAAATCATGATTTTTTGATAGTTCATTGCAATGATATCCATCGACACACGCGTGATCCACCATTGAGCTAAATTAGAAAAAAGAGTAATTTCTCTTCGTCCCCGAGTGCTCGACTGGAGAAAGCAGAAAAATATAGCACAGTTGGGTAATTCGTGTGCGCCGGACTAGAGTAGCTTGACTGGCAATCGCGCAGCATCAGTTTCATCTTCAGCTATGCCGGAGCAATGATGATTTCTGGAGTGGACGTGCGGACCGACAGAGAGCAGAGGCTTCGCGTTCATTAGCCGGCTATTCAGTTCAACGGGCCAAATGCCGAGGGTGGATTCTCTCCTCCTCCTCCTTCAGCCCACCCATCCCCTCGCCCTCCACCACCTTCCCCACGAGCAACGTCTCGTCATATAATTCCTCCAAACTTCCTTCAGCGTCCTTACGCCTCTATAATTATACACACGCGTGAATTTTCAACCCCTAAAAACAACCTAGCTCCTCTGATCTAAAAATTCTTGGAATAGAAAAATCACTTCCTTCTGGTTGACGAAACCACAAAAGACTTTTCTGTGGAATAATTTGCAAGCTCGATCGAGTAATTCGTAATTTATTTGTCCGTTTATAGGAGAAAAAAGAAGTTGGGAAATTCGGATAAACAGCGCGCGGCACGACTGAGGAGGGTGAGTATCGGGGGTTGAAGATAGCGACGGTGACAATTGGGGCAACGTGATCCGATATCGCGACGAGATGGCAACTGTGCGCCACTTCAGGGCGGATCTGGTTGGTCAATCAACGGCGCATTGTACGTAACGAACCTCCGACACTCGCAACGGAGTTTAATACCCGTACGTCAGATCACGCGTGTATGTTATACATATACTGTATATATACCTATATCTATATATATATATAAGTGTACTTGTTTTCCTTCTCGCTCCCCGTCCACCTAGCTCTCTCCCTCGTTCGCTTACGGGTTATTAAATATCACGACCGGGAGTTCCCCTCGAAAAATCCTACGGGACTCGATCAACTGATTTTTTTTGTTTTTTGCTACCCCGCATCAAAACTTTCCACAATTTTTCTGTTTTCCTCTTTCTGGCGTCGTCGAGCGATGCTCCGGTCTGCGGGATGAAAAAATTGTTGATATTTCGTGGAGAAGAAAAGGAGAGGAATTGCGGGGCGAGCGAGCAGAAGAAAGGATGGATGGAAACAGACCCTCCGGCATTCGTAGCCGTGAAAAATCAGTGCGGTTCATTAAATCTACGGAGAGAGAGAAAGCATAACGGAAACAGCGTCGAACGTCCTCTCGCCCCTCATCGCGCTCCGTCTGGTAAATATTTATGAACGCGCAAAAGCGTGAAGCCGTCTAGTGCGTCACTTCCGGTTGGTCGGAGAGACCCTTCCGACTCTATGGCGAAATTTTCAATTTTACACCATAAATAAATACAGTGCGAAACAACGAACGATTATTAGAGTTCTGGAGAGAGGAGAGTTTTTCATTCGTCGTCTCCTCGAACGAATTTAATTCCAGAAGCAAGAAACTTCGGATTCGACAGTTTTCGCAATGATTAATTTTCTCGAGGATTCCGGAGAGCCCCGCTTGGGACTTGCGAAACAAATGTGTAGGCGTGGAGCATTCGAACGTCCCGTTGACATTATCGGGCAAGTTTTCATCCCCCTGATACAAACTTTTCCTCGGCCTCGTCACTTTCGTGGTCTTAATTCCAACCCCTCCCCCCTCCCCCTCTATCGTCGTCACCCCAACCACTACGCTCGTTCCCGATTAACCGAATATAAATGATTGTCTCGCGTCAACTCGCCAAGTTGAAATATTCAAAGTGTCCTGCGCTCCACTTCACCAGGACTCCTCGTTCCTTTATAATGTTAATGGATCTCGAGCAGCGAATTTCTTCGCGTACAAATATATATATATATATATATATATATAAAACTCGAATTCACCGTGGTTTTCTTTTTTATATCAATGTGTTCGCAACGAGTGAATTTAAGGGTGGAGGAGTTTGGTGAAATTTGTGCAGTTTCGATGCTCGAGTGGAGGTATTTGGGGAGTGGAAATGAGATGGGAAGCTATTTTATTTGGCCTGGTCGTCTCATAGGAAGGCTGATAGTGCTCGAAGGCCCTGAAGTGGGCCTCTTGGTAACGGCGAGCACTTATTCGCTCGCCAATCCAAATGAATTGGATAATTTGATCAGCTCGTTGCTGGCCCTTTGTTGCCTCCTGGGAACTTTGAATGGACGAACCATCCATCGTTCTACCTCCCCTTCGTTCCCTGGCCTCCCACCTCAATCCTCTCGCGTCTTCCTCTCTTTTCTCGCTTCCAATTCGCCCTAGTCTTCTCCCTCTTCAGCACCTTTCCAATCTCTCTTCGTTCTCCTTTTTCTTCCTTCTTTTATCCCCCCTCCCCTCCCCTCTCTCCTTCTTTTGCTTCTCGTGGCTGCTGCTGATATCAGACCCGGCGAAGATCATAGCCCATGCTAAATTAAGAACGCGCCCGCTTCCTCCCTGCCAGATTGCAGACGACCATTATCAGTGGAACAAGTGGCCCGATACAGATTCACCTACATCGTTTAATCGAATCATAAACCGTCTTAGCCCCGATTACTTTTGCCGCTCTATTACTCCCACGCTGCACCGTGCTACCAGCCATCCACATTCACAGATTCATTTATCTCTATTCCTCCGAATTCTTGATAAAACGAAACTTGTTAAAATTTTAAGTATTTAACATTTTTTAGCCAAGAGAAAAGAGCTCTTTCTCTTTGTTTATTTAATGAAAGAGGATCGCGAGACTGAGGGAAATTTTGTTCCAGCGACCTCGAGGGAAGTTCCACGTGGAGAATCTGGAGATTACACTGGCTGGATTCTGCAAGGCTGGGCTATATATATATATATTCTTCAGAGCCTTTTTTTCCTCTGGTCTGGCAGCTCGCCGTTGGTCTCCCCGTAGCCCGAGGCCTCTAAGATCATGGTCGCCGGTACGGGCAGGTCGAGGAAAGGGCGAAAATATGGAAAAAGGGTATGAAAAATTTTATAAGGAGAGACGCGAGCCTTGACGGATTCATTAAAAACTTTCGGATGTGATAGTGGCGTGATTACGTTGGCGAAGATCGAGAGAAAGGAGCTAGAGCCTGCAAATGGAAAAGAAAGAATGTGCATAGCCCCACCGGAAGTCTCCCTGGAGCCACGGATGAAGGAAATTAATTTTTTCTCGTCTTTCATACTTCGCAAATTATTCCTAAATGTTATAATTAATTGGATCGTTGAGAGGTTGAGCAAACCCGAGGATTATGAGAAATTTTATATTTATTTACTCTTGACGTATCGATTGGTGCGTTAGAAAGAAGAACCAAATGTACGATATAGATGGTTAAGTTCATGAAAGACAAGTTCTTCAGGTTTACACAAGCCATGCACGCGTTGGATCTGTGCAGATGCGAGCATTCTCGATGACATATATATATTAGGGTGGCCATAAAAACAGAAAATTTTTTCCGGTGCTTTTATTTTGTTAAGAATGATGAAAAAATAGGAATCAAATTTTTTTAGATTTTTTTGAAGCCGTTAAATGTTGCCGATATCGTTTTTAAAATTAAAAATTTAGATTTATTGAAAACGATTTAACAAAATTATAAATTAATATTGTGCTGGATTAATGTTTTTTTTATTACATTTTCTTGTAATTTAACTAAAGGACTTTTCAAAACACAATATTAATTTATAATTTCGTTAAATCGTTTTCAATAAATCTAAATCTTTAATTTTAAAATCGATATTGGCACATTTTAACGGCTTTAAAAATTCTATCAATTCGAGGATCTCTTTTTTTTTTTATAATTTTTGACAAATTAAAAGCTTATTGGAATTTTGGTTTACATCTAACCTCGAAGAAGTGGAAGAACATCGGATTTTTAACTTTAAAAACGATATCGGCACCATTTAACGGCTTCAAAAAAATCTAAAAAAATTCGATTCCTATTTTTGCATCATTCTTAACAAAATAAAAGCACCGGAAAAAAATTTCTTTTTTTATGGCCACCCTAATATATATATATATAGTATGATTTTAATACAATTTATAAAAAGCCTCGTTCGCCCTCCTCCTTAGATATTCCTGAAAGTCAGACCTCGTTCCAGGTTAGATCGATCCGTTTTTAATCTCGACTCCATCTTTCGACATCGTCCTCATCCTTCTGTGTACCATTATTGATTTCTAGCCAATTCTGAACGGAGCATCGATAACTATTATGATAATTTGTACGTTTAATTCTCGATAGCCACTCGTGCAGCATTGGACCAACTAAAATTGTACGAATTGGTCTATCATTAGCCTATGCATCCTATCGAATCAAATTTACCAATGTTTGATAAATCCTTGGGTCAGAAGAATTTCTCCTCCCGGCAGCTTCCGCTTTTTTTCTCGCGTTTATTCTAAAGAATGATGGAAGGAATCGGCCAACGCATCGTGATGAAAATCATTACCGGAAGTCGACGGATTTATCGGTGGCAAATTAGAAGTTTTGCTGCTTCTGGCAGGAAACGGAGGGACTTTTTATGGCTTCCGGAGCCAGCTTGATCCTATTGCAGGACAAGCTGGACCCTTCCGGAGGATCAAGCTCCTTCCTACCTAAGATCCTTTGATATATCCTTAAACCAACCCCACCCTCTCTCTCTCTCTCTCTATTCTATCGAGAAAATTATTCGCCATAATAATAATAATAATATCGAAGAGGATATTCCTCGTGATATCTTAAAAAGTGCAGATTTTTTTGTATTTTCTTTCGATAGAGAGCGGAGTCTGCAGGTTTATCTTGGTTTAGATATATTTTGTTGGAATAGTCGAAAGAATATCTGCGAGAATGTAGGAAACGTTGAGTGGTGGATATTTCCGAAGTGAGCGGAGACGTATTACCAAGCCAGCTCGATAATGTGTTTCTGATTGCTGGCAGGACTACATTTTGCCCTTGCCTTCTCAACGTAATCCGTCCCCTCCACCTTCGTTCCGAAGATCGCCATCTTATTCCTCCAGAGTGCTAGGTGTATATATATAAATATATATATGTGTGTAATTTCTCCTCTCCATCGGACTTGGCCGTGAGTTATTATGTGTGTATGTGTGTGTGTGTGTGTGTGAGATTTCTGAAATACCCCGGTAATAAATACGCTTCGCAGGAAATACAGCAACGTTTGGTTGGTTGCTCCAGATTTTGATTCCTCGCTAGAAATCATCGAATCCAACCGAGCCACTGTGGATTTTTAAGATTAGATTTCCTCTGCGGAGCTTCCCTCCACGAGATTCTCAGGGATGAAATTTCTACCGGTAAATTTCTGCGAGAGATACATGTTGAGAGTGGGTGGGGATTCCGGATAAGAAACGAATAGAAGCGTTTAGAATGCGAATAGTTTTTTTTCCTTTCTTCTAAACACTGTTTGTGTTTTATTTAGAACTCGCATTTCTTTTTATCTCTTCGATAAATCGATCATGGAACAAGACCTAATGCAAATTTCATCAAATTTCTTCAATACCAAGCTTAAGAGAAAAGATGAATTCTTTCGGGGTTCTTCGAGATAGAATGAGAAAGAGAGAGTGAGTATAGGACCAAGTGGGAGGAATGATTAATTATGAGGGTGTGACGAAAAACAAGGAAGGGTGGAGGGGGGATTGCCTGCGGTCAGACATCGAGAATATACACAAACATTAACACGTTCAGGAACTCAGACGCAGCAATTACGGGTCGCAGTTACAAAAGCGAAGCTAAACTTTTCGCTCACCGCCTCTCACTCGTCAGTCTTTCTCTCTTTGTTTAAGAATTTAAGTGAAACTCGATAGCAAAATTAGAAACATAGCGAGCAGCCATTGCCGAGAGAAAAAAGAAATTAAATGCTGGGAATTCCACGACGAACACTCGTTTCTTCAACGTTTGTCTCGTTGGTAAAAATGACGTCCAATAGTGGACGGTCGAACATATATACGCAGACATTGACAGAAACGCTGTCCTTCGGATCTAAGACGTACGTACACCGGAAGTGCGTATATAACGTCGGATCCACCTGCGCCAATTGCCACTCGGAATATCCGCGCCGACCCAAAACTCTTACGTAAGTCGAAAACACGTCACTTTTCTTCCAATATTTCACAAAAGAGACTCATTACGTAAAACTACCCAATGCCTTGCATGATTTCCATCTTGTTTCCTCTCTTCGCACGTATTTCGATCGCTACTTCATTTTTTCTTACCTCTTTACGCAACTTCGTCGACTTTACTGTAATTTTATTTTTCAACGGATGAGAGATTTGCCGGTGAAACGAGATGACGAGACGAAACGTGTGAATACGCGTGTTTGAGTGCCATACGTGTAACGCGCGTTGTTCGTGGTGTGGTAGAGCAACGGGCTTGGATAGGACGAGACGAAACTTACGTGTGTATCATATACGAGAGTATGTATATGTATATATGAATTGCTTCTAGTGGTGGTTGCGACTCGTCTAGGTGTTCGATGTTGGAGAACCGAAGATTGTGAGGAGGGGGGAGTAGAAAAATGGTCTGATGAATTTGCATGAGAGTCGACAAGGAGAGGGGTGAAGAGAGGGAAAAAGTCTGGAAGCGTATCGAATAATTGGTTATTAATAACTCGAGCAGAGCGCGGATACTTCGGTATGCTCACATTCTTCGGGCTGGCAAGGTCGAGATCCTGAAGAAGGCTAGCAATGACTTGATTAATCACGTCTAGCGGATACCACCATCCGCTCCAGAACTGGCAGCTTTGATTTTGCCGCCCAGCCTCTCCCCTGCTCTTGTATTTTTTATTCCTCAAGGTCAATGACCTCGACCAGGTGCATCAAAGTTCTTACCGATACCAGTCATTCAAAAATTATTTGCTAATATCCTCGCGAGAGGGATAATAGAAACTATATCGAGTCGTGTAGTAATATAATAATAATAATAATAATCGTGGAACGTTCATGAAGAGAGAGAGAGAGAGAGAGAGTAAGAATCCCGAGAGTCTTATATACCTAGTCGTCTCCTCAGTCTAGACAGCACCAATTTCCTTGGTCAACTCTCCAACTTCGCGATGGCCAACTTTGCCAATCAGGTACGCCAACTTCATCAAACTTCACTCTGGTACACCACCCCCCCCCCTCCCCTTTCTCCTACGAGACGCGCGTTATAGTATCAATCGAACAACGTGTATTAATTATTTTCGCCTGGTATTAATTTATCGCTCGTTACACGCCCAGCAACGGTATTAGGAAGAAATTACAAAGCAAAGTGGTTCATCTCTGAATTTTTGAGGACCAAAGTACCAAGAGAATTATATCTTGTCGTAATTAATTTCAAAAAAAAATAAATTAAATATTCTCTAAATTATCGAAAATGAATTTATACTGCAACATGGAAGAATTTTAGGCCATAACGATGAATACATGCTCGTTTTTGGCTTGGACATTGTCTATTTATATTTGGAGATTTATTGAAGAAGTAGGAAAAGGGGGGGGGAGGGGATGGAATTGGTGCTAGAAGGGGGTGGAAACTCATCGAGGGCTTGCCGGGAGCTTGCTTAGGTAATCTGTCTGTTAAAATATCAATCTCAACGTTTCACTCTTTGCACAGCGTGCTCGATCCTCGCCCTCTTCTCTGTCTGGACGAGGTCATCAAAGATGTAGCAGCAATCAGCGAAGCTAGTCGACCGGACCAACCACGCCGCTCAGAGGGAAAAGCGAAATTCCCTCTGGACCAACAGGGACCATGTATTTTCTTTTCCTCAATCGATGAAAATGCCATTTTTTTTTCAATGCACCCCTCCTATGAGAAATATATTTCGCGCAATTTCCCATTTTATCCCGTTGTTCATCCTTAGCGAAGCTTTTTTCAAAACCAATTTTTTGTTAAATATTCCTAAAACCATACCTATCTTTGCTCATATCGAGAATACATCGATCCACTCTAGCGTAGAGGAGGAAGGGGTCGGAAATTGTTGATTTTTATTGCGAACTGGATATTGCAGGGAAATATTTGCAGGACAATTGAGACCGGTTGAGAGAGGGGAGGCTAATTAGTGGAGCATAGCGTGGAGGATTAACGAGAATATTGCATTTTTAATAGAGTCCCAACCCCTGCTGGGAGATCCTGTAATTTATCTGCACAGATTTTAGCCAAGGGTTCGATGCTTATTAAGGATCAGCGCTTTCCACCACTTTGATGTCCTTCCTCGCGAGTGAGCTACCTCGAGGATTACATCAGGGCTCGAGTAAATCGCCTTGAAAAACTCACGGCCACCTCTCCTTCCTTCCTTTGACATTGCTTCTTCAAATAAACAGGAAATTATAATTATTATCCTTATTGATAATTTCCATACGTCGAAACCTATTTATACACGAGTCATCCGATGAATCCCCTAAAAATCACTCCGTGGTTTAAAAAAACAAAGGGGGTAGCATAGCTGATTAAAAAATTTCCCTTTTTATTAAACAAAACGATGGAATAATTTCGCAGTTCTAAAGCTAAGACGATAATTCCTCCCGATTTTGACGAAACGGGAGCGACGATTGTCATTCCTCGTGGGAGAGAAAAGAGGAGAAAATCGGCAATGTTAGGTTAGGCTAGGTTGAAATCGGTGTGGGTATTCCGGGGGAGGAGCGCGGGGAGTAACACGTGGGGCCCAGGAGAGCGGTCGGAGAGTAGATAAAGGGATTACGGACGCTTTGTGTCAACGTGATCCGCTTCCCTCGTAGCCGAATCCCGCGTGAGGATCGTTCGCCCGTATGTCCGTCTGTCCGTCCAGCCGTTTCTACCAATGCTCAATGGGACATTACGCGCTCGACTGCCGTTAACACTGCCACGTCGTTTCTGCTGATAAGCAATTTTCATGACTGTTCATTCGGAGACCCTGCGAGAATTCATGATGCATTACGGAGAGAATTATTTTCTCGTTGGTATAGAGGCTAAGATTGGGGGTAGAAGTACTGTATAGAGGGAGGTAGGGAGTAGGTAAAACAAAATTAGTAAAGTACTTGAAGAATCACGATTGTCTTGGTCAGCTGTGAAAATGGTCTTTGACATTTTGACAGGAGACGATGGCGAAAAATTGGTACCAGCTCGATATATCCAGAAAAGTTTTTAAAAATTGTTATTATTATTATTTAGAGATTCTCCTCGAAAATTCATTATGCAACATCGAGAAATATTTTTCTTGGATAATTTGTACGAATGGTGGTGCACAAGTACGGGTGGGGGTGTGAAAAGGAAGGATTGGTAAAGTGCGAGAAGAAACGGTATGGTCTCGGCGTGTCGTGGAATTGGTCATCGACGATTTGTCAGGAGGCGATCGGGCAAAGTCGGTACGAGCTGACAGGTCGAGCGAGAAAAGTTGGAGGGAGCACTCGGGCCATCAGAGTCCTCCGGTATTCTTCCTGTACATATAGTATACAGGTACTTTCATTGATGCATCCTCGCGCGAGAAGGATTCTCTTTCTGCTTACCTGCGAGGCCGCTTTCATTTCTCGCTGGAATCTTCTGGTGACACGTATTCCTCTTGAGTAATGACACTCGACCTCGGAATGTCTGCACTCTTGCCCAAAAAGAGGGGTGGGGGGAGTGGGCGAGCAAGTTGGACCAGGATAAGTAGAGAGAGAGAGAGAGAGAGAGAGAGAGAGAGGGATTCTTTTATTTAAGAAGAAGAAGGACAAATTCCATTGGTGCTTCCATTTTACCCCTACTCTCCCCCCTCCTCCCCTCCCGCCACCTCCTGCTCCTTCACCGTGCGTGAAACCTGTTTAACGAATGACAGACGCTGTCGCGTTTTGTCTCACGTACCCACGAACACATTTGTCTCTCCGGCCCGGATACGCTCTCTGAATTCTCTCGGTTTTCAATCCCTTTCCTCACCCCTCCCCCCTCCCTCTCCACGTTCGCCACCTTTCACACCTCTCACCTATCCATATTACTCATTCCTTTCCTACTCTTCTTCTCCTTTTCTCCTCCGCCTCCTTCGTCTTCTCCTTCTTCTTCTTCCTCTTCATCTTTAACCCCCCTCCCCCCTTTCCTGCCAGCCTTGCAGGACCGACAGGATTCAGCTTGACACTCGCTGAAAGAGCCTCGCGTCTCGACAAAGGACTCCCTAATATATTACGCTCATTAATGATCCAACCTCGCTCCTCGTAGGATCTTCACTTGCTCAACGATCCCAGCAACGAACCTCTGTATCCTCTCCCCCCCCCCCCCCTCTCCCACCTTTTCTCACTCGCGATGCATCTGCTCTCTCGACTTTCACAAAATTTTCGTATATCGACTTTAAACGATACCTGCATGCATGCATCCCGCACAATTGGCGCAGTGTCGTCGAACGAACCTCCATTCCCATTCCACAGCAGCACAGGGAGGAATGACGAACGATTTAGAACGTTCGCGAGTCGCGCAACGTTGTCTCGATCATTTGACCGATTATTCGATTTAACATTAAACGCTTCGATCGGAAATCCAACAATTTTCTCGGCGATCTATCAAAATTACCATCGATCGTCCAGCAGAACGCACGTGAAATTGGAAATTCGCCAATATTCCATCTCTGATTTATTAACGAGAGATTGATTGGTCTGGGTGAATGGCGGTGAAATCCATTTTTTGGCCAAAGACAAAAAGGAGAGGGCGAGCGAGGCGCGACGCCGCGGGGAACTCCCTGCACCTATATAAGAACCCAATCTCAGCTGCGTATTGAAATTCCGATTGTGCTTCCCTCGATCAATGCCCATATTTCCCATTAATTGGGCGCCCAATTTGTTGTTTCGTTTACGGCTAAATGCCTATATGGACCTTTTTTTTTTCTTCTCTAGTTTTTTTTCCTTTTTCCTTTTTTTTCGGCGTTCCTCCCACTCGCACGCGAAACATAGAAACACGAGCTCGCACACAGGCAGATTTCAGCCGGAATAAAATGAGAATCCGTTGTGGAGCGCTGGTTTTTTTCTCTCACCTGTTTTTCGCCCACTCGTCCTCTCGAAATTTTAGCCAGACCCAGCCAGCCAAATCGGGGAAGCTTGTTTTATAGCGCGCTGCCACCTGAAGCAAAATTGGCATTGCGAAAAAAGAGAATTTCAACAAAGACTCTCTCTCTCTCTCTCTCTCTCTCTCTCTCTCCATTCATTATTTATTCCATTTCTCCCTTTATTTCACTATTCCTCAAACAACATGACTCGTTAAGAAGCCAGCTTCGCCAGTATACAATTCGTCATAACCAATCAGCATTCTTTTCCCAAAAGAATCCCATCGACCAATCAATATTTGCTTCATACATAAAATTATTTCGCTGCCCTTTTAAATCAATCCGAGAGTTTCTAGAGGGATTAATTTTGCATTGATTAGTAGCCGGATAATTTTCACGGAGTTTAATACAATATGCCGCATTGGGAACGTGAATGGAAAAGTTGGAAAATCTGGCTATAGAAATTGCATAAATATTTTTGCTACTCCGTACGGCGCAATAATATTTCGAAAAAACATAGATGATGGGAGAGGGGGAGGGGTGAGGGTGGCTGCAGAGGTCATCAGTGCTATTGAAAAAAAGCTATAAAAGGAAGAAGACCATGCAGCTCCAAAATCGTCCTGGCGTTATTATCCAGCGTAATAATAGCACCTTGCCACCTTTCCTGGCGCACAAAGCTCTGAACTACCGGAAGATTAGCTTCTATTTCGATTCAAACTCTCCAACTGGGTATAAAGAAATCAACCTCCACCCCGCTCTCCCTTGCGGATCTCCGGTAAAAAGGAAATCCTGCCCCATTTGTTGCCCGATCCGGCTTCTCGATCATTACCACTGCTGCCTTTTCGCGCGCGCGCGCGCGCGGCTTTTCAATTACCTACCGACGATATTAACGCGTTTCGTTAATCGTTAAGAATAAAATTGAAAAGCGACAAGCTTCATTAAGCTAATTAGAAGAGGAATTCGAATAAATTCAAACCTATAATCGGAATAAAAATTTTGTACGATTTATTTGGTTGATAAATGAAAGCGTATACATATATCTGCGATAACAAAATCAATTATGCTTATTCGAATCGAATTTTGTTGCACGTATTTCTCTATATACAGATCATCGTAGGCTAATACGATAGTTATAACTATATTCGTGATATTGACACGAATTATTGGTCGATAAGAATAAAAACAAAATAGCGGAAAGCTTTAATAAACCCATCGAAAGACCAATGAAAGAAAATATTTAACAAGAGCAAGAATTTCGCAATATTCATTTGGCAGATATAAAAATCGATAAAAATTATTTAGATAGAATTTTGTCGAATGTTTCTATGTTATCCAGATATGTTACCAAGTCATAATTGATTTTGATATTGACTCAATTTATTGTTTAATAAAAACAAAATCAAAATTGGCCAGTTTGATTAAACTAATTAGAAAACTAATACTACATAAGGTATTTAAGAGGAGCAAGGATTAGGCAAGTATAGCTTGTTTAATAAAGATAAATGCATATAGGGGTGGATTTATAGTGAGAAGATCGATAAAGATTGGTTGGATCGAGTGTTGGTGCGTTTCTGCGTGCATAGGTCGTGGGCTGTGAGCTATAGATGTTCCTCCCACGCAGTGGATCACGCATGCGCCGGGCCTCCCTTGAAACAATGCGCCGACCAATCTGGTAAGGTAAACGGGCTCTTTCCCCATTGGCCCGCTCCTCCAACTCGATCTTTTTCCTACCGGCCACCATTCCAGACTTTGCCTCTCTCTTCGACCAAATATCTCATCTCGCTCTCCTCCTTTCTCTCTCTTTTTCCTTCTCACCAGTCGCTACCAAACGATCCGAACAGAGGAACAGGTAGGATTCTTACAAACGTTCCCCACACTCCTATTCACTCATTCATGCTTCTTCTCCTAATTAATTTACGCTCCGCAAAGAATTCGTAACTTTCATCGTCATTCCTATATACATATATATACGATACTGGAATGAGAAAGATATTTAATCGAGTTTAGCATTTTCTCATAGAGAGAGAGAGAGAGAGAGAGAGAGTCGTGTCGCGCGAATTAATTTAAAGTTGGATAATCGCATATTCTCTTTAATGTTCAAGAAGAAAGCAGTCGCCGAGTATTTAGAATTTAGCGTGCAACTGTAGAGACGCGAAGGACAGTTTCTTGGGTAAATAATCCCGGGTTTCACGGAGAGGCTTTTCCCCTAGCGATCATGGCTGTCGTAGATAAATCGGTAATCGCGCTGGTTTTTCGGAGCTTAGCAGTCTCTTGCTTATTAGCGAAATCTCCGGCTGCTGGAAGAAAGAAAGAATGAACGAAGGAAAGGGAGAAAGTCTTTGGGGAAGGTATAGCTGGGTTTGGACGAAGATGAAGACTAGTCGAGGAAGAGCTTCGAGAGAGAGAGAGAGAGAGAGAGAGAGAGAGAGAGGGAAAAGGGGGCAGGTGGCTTCAAAGTGGCCGCCGACAAGATCCGAGCCGCCATTGTTGTGCTTTCTTCTGCACCATCCCGCGAAACAAATGCACCAACAGCCACCCACGGACTAAATTTTCCATCTACCTCACCACCCCCCCACCCCCCCTCTCTCTCTCGCTCTCCCAAGATTAGCTCTGCTTAGCCCCGAGGTCCTCTCGCTCCTCCGCGTTTTCCCGCGATTTTCTCCCTAATCTGCTTTCTCCACGAAAAACGAACAATATTGAAAATTCAATTTTCCCTCTTTTACCAAATTTTTCCAATTTCTCTCCCACGATAAATAAGACTGATTGCTCGCTGCATATTACACGTTTTTCTTCATTATCATCGTATTATCAGCGTTGGTCTGTAACGCAACGAGGAATATACATTATGGGATAACAATGGAGGTTTTTATATAAAATCAAATAAAACGAAGAGTTTCGAGTATTTAACGAGGCTTGATATTTTTCAGCATAAGCAAAACGACGGTAGATTGGAAAACAATGGTGTCGTTATAAGTTTCAGCGTTTCTGTTTGAGCGTTGCCGAGAGCGAGACAATCAATCGATACCATCGAGGTCGCGCGATGAATTTTAATTTCTCCCCCCCCCCCCCCCCCTCTTTTGGAGCGCGGTCCGTTTCGAATGCACAAACAGTGCTGTTTGTTATTCCCGCAAACGGAGAGGCGAAATCCAGCGAGGCGCCGCCGCTAATCGTGCGACAACTTTTCAGAATTCCCAAGCACGCCCGTCATTTGCGCTCTCTTCAATAAATTATGCATTTTACCGTCCGATTCGCCATGATTTATTCTCAGCAGCGTGAAGGACTTTTGCTTTGCCTGCTGTTTGTGTATCTCCACTCCCTCTCCCCCCCCCCCCCTCCCCCTCAAACTGAAACTCACACGAAGACCGAGAGTAAGAATTATGTAAGACCATTTTCTAATCATTTTTCTATTCGATCCTAAAAATATTCTCGAACGCGCAAATATATTCTGTCACGAGCAAAAGCGGGTTAAGTGACAACGTTCGTGCTGAAAACGTGCAGTAGCAAAATGAACTTAACGCGTTATTCGCCTTTAGCCTTCGTGTACAGGGTGTGACAAAATCATCGCGTCGCTTTTAATCAAGTTGGCTCGATTTTTATATATACGATAATAAATCTTCAGATTCCATTTCTCTCCCAGTTGATCGAGGCAATACTCTCTTTGCATATTTAAGCTTCGTATATTGTCAATAAACTTTTTATATATATATATAAAATTTCAAATGTCTTCGGTAGCTCCGTTACCACTGCTTGTTTTTTCACAAAACTCGAAGGACGATGATGAGGATGCTATAAGATATAAAAATATTTTAAAAAGTTGAAAAATCGAGTTACACCCTGTATAGGTGGAAAATTCGTCACCGAATATAACGAATATTGGCTATAGGTTTGACGTAGAGAGCTTCGCTCGGGTATAGCTCCCTGGGGGATATGAGAATTTGGATTTTCTGGAGCGGCAATAAAAATGGAGTGTAGCGGAAGTGCATTGGGACAACGACACCATGGAGGATGGCGAATCTCCCCTTTTGCGAAGCGTTTTACCGAAGGTAATGGCCGTGCCGGAAGCGAGATGACGCGTGACCCCAGACGGATACATTAGACGTACTTCCGGTGGTGCGACGCCCAGCTTCCCCTTTGCCACGCGGTCCCCACCCCCTCTACCACCACCCACCTACCTCCAGCCTTTATTACCACGCAAAACTATATTATCCTTTCTCTTTTTACCTATATATATATATATATATATATATATAACAAAAGGAGAAATCATCCAATTTCTCCGTTTATTTTGCTCCTCTGTCCTCGCATAGTTGAGCTCGGAGGAATCTTCTTCGCGAGTCTTATCGGCTCTTCAAGCTTCCCATCAATTTTCCCGGATGGAACACGATTTTCCTTAGCTGCTTCGCGCTGGAAATTTCTGCGTCGGAAATTCATTGTTTGCCGTTTGCACGGAATTGAGAAAGAGAGCGAGATGAGAAGTTTCGAGTTTACCGTTCGTCACTTCCCCCCCCCCCCCCCCTCTCCCTCGCTCCTTCTCGATTTCCTTGTCGAGCTGGTTCGAATCTCGCGGGCGTCGAAGGAAATGAAATCCGTCCGTAACGCGATGCTCCTGCCGTTATTGGATATCCGCAAGCACCAAGCTGCGCGTTCCACAGCTCTTCTCCGCAAGCCAGACGACTTTTGCTTCGCTCCTGCTAAACCGGAAGTCCCCAGGAAATTAAGCGAACTCTCCGAGTGCTCCGCTGAAAAATCCTACAGCCTTATAAATTTACGAGCGAATCGTTTCGTGTTTATCGCGAATGTCGATAATTGCTCTGTGGCAAATTGATGAAGAGGTTGGCAAAAATAGTGAGAAGGGGGGGGAGGGGTGGAGAGGGGACATTTTCGAAGGAGCGTTTCGCATCGGATAATCAGCCGTGACGTTGTCTCAATGGATCTGTTAGGCGAATATTTAGCATTTCGAAGAAAAGCTGCGGAGAATTTTGGCCGAGAAGCGTCAAAGACGAATAATTTTGTTGCGTGGCGGATGCACCGGTAGGAATTAATGGCGGCTGCGCGAATCGCGTAAATAATGCCTTCTGACAGCCGTCGATGAATAACGAGCCACGGTGAGCCTTCGACTTTAATCTTTTTTTTTCTTCTTCTCCCTCGCACACGCATACACATTTTGAGAGAACTTTAGCAACGACACACCAATCCAAACACAGCACTTCCACATTCATCACGGGCATTGAAGTCTCCGAAATTTTTTACGCGTCTTATCCCGCTAAAAACAATGTTCCCCCCGTTTTTCTACGTGTATGAGTAACCCCCCCGACTCACGCAGTAACGACTACACGAACGCCCGCCAAAGTACGCGAGTGATATATGCCCGAACGGGGCTTTGATATATGCGAAAGAACCGATGTATAATGGCTTATGCAAACTGGATGCAAAATAAAACATGCGCAGCGTGCTTTACAAGTATAAGTATATGGAATAAGGAGTGGGTCAACGGTTTTCAGCATTGGCCAAAGAAATAACAAATGTTACAGGATTGGATTTCCCAGGGAGACGCGTTGTATTTGTTTCTCACTGATCAAAAGTAATAACTTTCAGTCGTATATATATATATACATATACATATATAGGAACGAAGCTACGGGGGCGGGGAGGTCGATCTACGGGAAGAGCCGCGGCGAAGGAATTTAAGACGAGGCAGTATTTTATTATTATTCACGGATCCGGCAGGGAGGAGGTGGGAATGAAATAAGAAGACGATGGGAAACACAAGGGGTGCGATAAATAACGGCAAGACGGTGCAAATGGCAGCGATAGCGCGGTTTCTCCGCCGCGCGGCCCGAGAAGAGAAATGAAAGCGAGAGCAGGAGCCAAGTGAATGATGAGAGTATAATGATGAAGCCTCTCCTAATTCCCCGGATGCATCCCTCTCCCTCCGACTCTTCTTAACTCGTACAGATGGGAAGAGGAAGAATCCACCCTCTTTTGCTTTATTTCAACCAACCCTCCCTCCCCTCCTCGGTGCGTCGGGGAGTCAGGGATTAACAAACGCAAGGCCACGGTTGCCATGGCAACTCTCAAAGCGCTAAAATCGTTTAAAGTTCCGGATAGGGTTGTCGGGGCTAAAAACTCAAATATCGCAATCTCTTTCTTCTCTTGGCCCTGGATTTAATGGAATGATGAGACGAGCGAGCACCTTCGGATCTTTTTAGAGAGGGGGGAGGGGGAGGGTGGTATAGGAGAGAGTGAATTTAGCAAAATGACGTCCCTCGCGTTTGACGCATTTGCGAGTTTTTATACGGAACTGTGACGTCATTGGTCGATGTGCTAACGCGTAGGTGTTTAGCGAAACAAAAGCGCGTCCCTCCCCCTCTTTTCTTTCTCGACGCACCTCCCCACGTGAACCGCCGACAACTGGGTGCAATACCGGAAGTTATCAAAGAAAAGCGAGTCGGACGAGTCGGCACGTGGCCGAAGCCACGTCGCCTCTTCTCTTTGCCTGCGTCATGAATATTTCGACAGACTCGACTCTCCCCCCCACTTGAATTCCACACCACCCTTGACCATCCAATCAGTCGCGACCTATAATATTTCAACGTATAAATATTCGTTTGGTCACGTGATTTTAGTCAACATTTAAATCTACTCCTCTTCCCTTATTTTAATATAAGACTTTTTACATAGCAAGGAATATACATAAGAGGGACAAGAAGATTCTCTTATACAATATGTACACTCGAGTACCGATCGTAATCGTGGCTGGAACGACCGAACGGTAATTAGGATTTCGGCCAAACGGAAGTGAGGCAAACTTTGAACGTCGCTGAAGTGTTTGTTTTTTTCTTCATTCTTTGGTTCCTCGTGGCAAGAAGGTCTCGGCGAGGCATGAATGAACGAGATCGCGAGCACTGAAAAGACAGGAAGCAGCGTGAAAAGGAAAACACAAGACAAAAGGGGCGGAACGCATATCGTCTGGTAGCTTAAAAGATACTTAACAAGTCTATTCATGAAAAAGTGAACCAGGATTTCGTGTCAGAAATCAATGAATCAGTCGATCGATTCTTGGCACACTTTGCTTCATCGACGACGATTCGGTCGAATTGGAAGCCTCGCGAATTCGATCGGCACAGGATGGGAGGTGCCACAGTGTTTCAGGATAAATCGGGAGATTTTCAAGAGAAGCGTAAGGGGGTGGAATAAGTCGAGCACACATATACACATATACGAGTTTCGGAGCGAATTGATTTTTGCGTCCCAGTCGGAGAAGATTTGGCAGACGAGCGAAGGTCGCCGCTGATAACGATGCAAGGACGAATGATAGAATGTGATTGAATGACTGCGGAGGGGGAGGGGGTGATCCCACACAATGATTTTCTCGAGTGGATCGTGCCTGGCATAACTAGATCGCGTCAAGATAAAGTCTCGCGCAAATTGAGTCTTTCTCCGTTAGGGGGTCTTGCAGGTTGGGTGGAAAAAATCGAGCAATTCGATGGGACTCGACGAAAAATAGATGCAGGGGGCAAGGGAAAGTTTATGGCAAAGGGGGAAGAAAGGGGAAGAATTCTCAGATTTTCCGCAAAACAAGAAAGAGCGCGTTGAAATATCGATTGGTGCTTATACGAAACAAAGATGGTATATAGGAATAAGGGAGGAGGGAGAGAGAGAGAGAGAGAGAGTGAGAGGGGAGGGGGGGGGGGGGCTAGGAAGAAAATGGAGATAGTCCCGGAGACGATGGAAGTTGTGCGTGCGGGTGCGGCAGGATCCAGGAAGTAGTTGGGACGGGGAAGAAAGGGGATTGATCAATATTCATGGTCCGCTCGCGGGGCGGTTTCGAGTTAGTCAGAAGGGCTGGATTTATGCGAATCCTTCCTTCCGACTCACCCCTCTGTGTCGCTCTTTACTTTTTTGGCTAAGGTCACCCCTGTCACCAACACAATATCCCAAGATACACAAATGATTTTAATAATTTCGACTCTAAATTCTTTTGCCAGCCCGTGCAATCGACTTGATTAATTTTAGCTTCTATCGACGAATAATATACTAAGAGAATATCAATTCAATTGGCTGAATATTTCAGGAATTTCTCGAGATGGAGGCAGAAAAGGAAGCGGTATGACGACTGGGTATTCGACTATATAGATGAAGAATGAGAGAGAGGGAGAGGGAGAGGGAGAGAGAGGGAGAGAGAGAGGGAGAGGGAGAGAGAGAGGGAGAGAGAGAGAGAGAGAGAGACAAAGAAAGGGGAACACAATCAGGATAGATTAAAGGATCTGTAGAAAAGGCACATTCATCCGGGCATAAGGCAGCAACGAAGAAGACGGTAATAATGCTAAATTTCTGAAATAAAGTAGCAGACGGAGTCAGGTACAGGGACACAGGGATATATATATATATATATATAGAGGGAGAGGGAGAATATCGTATAACGCGCGTACAGGTTTTAACAGACGATGTAGTGACTGGCATGAGTATGTAGGTCGTGTAGGTGGATGGCGTATGAGCTTAGGGAGAGAGAAATGGAAGAGGATGCGCGAGAAGGTAGTTCAGTTCCGGTGCGGGCCATTAGTTGATGAGCTAGCTCGCTACCACCCATCCATCCACCCACCCACACACCCAATCCAACCCGAGCCAGGCCAAGCCAAGCCAAGCCAAACCAAGCCAACTCACCCATCCACCCAACCCCCTAGCAGCTTTCACCCTGAAAAGCTCGCGTAGTATTGTGGGATCTATTATTGCCCTTCTGGACTTACGTGTTTCGATGCAGCAAACTAAACCAGTCGACCGACCACCGACCAATGCATGGACAGACACACGAAGCTAAAAACCTCGGGGGTGGATGAACCTGTGCTCCGCTACACCGTCGATCGCGAAAATCTCAACCCCCATGGCCTCTTTCAGCCCACACGCTTTGCGGTTTCCATACTTTTAATTCCACCGCGGAGCCTCATCAATTGAACTCTTAATTTATCATCAAAGCCCGCTCAATTTCCACCCTTCCATTCCGCAAGAGAGACTCTCTCTCCCTCTCTTCTCTCTCTCTCTCTCTCTCTCGTTCCGTCTCTGTTTCAGACCCTCTTTACTGTTCCCTCCACATTGATTTTTTTTTCACCTGCCGAACCACTCAATTTCTCTGAAATCCTCCTGATTGATTATTTATTCGTTGGGCAAATAATCGTGGTGGCATCGGTTGGAGGCTGAAAGCCAAGGGTGCAGGGAGGGATGAAAAGAATTTTTTTGGAGATTAACAGTCGTGGGAGAGGGTCTCTCGCAGAGACGAGCGTATGGGGTGAAGGGAAAACAGGAATGATAAGAAGAATAAGAGAGGTAAAAGTGAGAAGGAGAGATGGATAGCGAGAAGCATTCAGTGCATTCATAAGGAAGAAACGCTGCACGAACGAGCTAGTCGCGATGAATAAACCGAGTCTCGACTCGTTCCATCCTCTCCCCCGGACACTACCCCATCTCTAGCATTACCGTTATTAAACACCTTCAGGAGCCACTGCGGCTACTACTCTTACGCCCTTCTTAACCGGAAGCTACCCTTACGCTCCGCTTTACTTCACTTCACATTACTTTACTTTACTTTACTCTGCTTTGCTTTGCTTGCTCCGCTCCGCTCGACACTGCTTTGCTGTCTGTCATACGTGAAAATTAAAATGTCCCATGTTCGCTACTGTACTTAGCAACTTAACTCATTCCTCACCTCGTCCATCCCCTCGCTCTTCCTCCCCACACCTGCACACCTGACGAACATAAATCGTGAGGAAACTCGGTCGAAAAAATTACTTCTCGCACAATTTTCACAGTTCTCCAGTCTCTCAGTTTTCTCCTCCCAGAAATCCTCTTCCAAGGGAGAGGAAAAATTGATGCGAGCTTTGGAGATAAATTCAGCGAGGGACTAATTAGAATTGTAGATCGGGGGATGAAAAATTGTGGAGAGACGAAGAAGCAGCCGAGGTAAATTTGATAAGGTCTCGGGATGGATTTTTCGATCCGCTGTTCTGAAGACGGTATATGTGCGTGGGGCTGGGAGGTGGGTCCACCATTGTTTCGAAGAAGCCCGGCACTAAAATCAGCCCCGAGCAAGCAAGCAAGCGAGCGAGGAAGTAAGAGGGCAGACAGCTTTGGATGATGTACTGCGCCCCGGTCCCTTAATTACTGCCGCGTGCAAATTGGAAGGAAAAATTAATCGCAGAAATGACTTAGAGCTGGCGTTGGAGTTGCAAGGGAGGGGGTGGAAGGAAGAACACCTAGAGGGTCGTACAAAAGGGGTTGGGAGGAAGTCCGGGGCAATTAGAATGATGCCCTTTGCATGGCCTTCCTCGCTCTTACCACCCTCCTCCCCCTCTCGCTCCCCGACTCCTTCTATTACCGCCCCCCTCGCCATCCCCACGCCCTACGACAGAGGAAATTCTTCATCCAAGAAAATCCTTGAAAAAGCAAATTTATAGCGTAGAACAATCGACGAAAATCTGACTGTTCAAGCGGAGAATCACGTAAAGGGGTTGATTTTTGATTTTCACAAATAGTAATTCCTCCGTGAGTTTTGAGATATCCAGATATACTCGGGGCTTGCCAGGCTTTTCTTTCTTGGGTTAAGGATCGGTGGAGTTGGAGGGGGTGGTATTCCGAGGGGTGGACGAACATTTAATCTCGATTTCGGGGTCGATCAGACTCACCCTACAGAAAGAAGACCGCTGTCATATCTCCGAGGGATGATTCGACGTGACAGCTCTCCCCTGGGCCTTTCCTGCCCCCACTCCGAGGATCTAGCCTCCGGCTAGGGCGTCGCGACGCCTCGGGTGGCAATATACGTCGTGACGTCCGCGGATTCCACGCGTGCCGACGATTCCACCCCTTGCGAGACGTTTAATGACGTATAAACTATGCGTCGGATTAACGAGCTGCCCTCAGGCGGTAACTACCCCCTCCCCCTTAAATCCCCCCCCCCCCCCCTGCACACCTATTCTCCAACACACTCTCGATACTCGATACCGCTACTCTGTGGCTACACCACCACCACGTTCCGATCATTTTTTTTTTCTCATCACACCCTAAACGTCAATCAACCCATTCTCTCTTTTTTTTATTAAATTTTCGGTATATCCTGCCGCAGTGTTTGCCGCTATCACGTGGAAAACGTATCGTTCCTCGAATTCCGTAATTGATCTTATTGTGGTAATTGTAATTGATCGAGGAAACGTGTCGGTGAGAGAGAGAGAGAGAGAGAGAGAGAGAGAGAGATTTTGCGATGTCGTCATCTCACAGCTGGATAACGGGGCTAAATGAGAAAACAAAGGTAAACGGTGCTGTCCCCCCTTACATCTGTGATACGTTTGAGAAATCTGGCGGCTGTTAGCGTACACAAAACGAATAATTAAGAGGACAAAGAAAAAAAGGAACGTTCTCGTGTGGGGAGAGCGCGAAATGGTGTGGGGTACCGAGCAAGAGTGATAATATATATCTCTATACTCTATATAGCATGCGTGTACCTATAGCGTGGTATATATATTTATATTTACGTGAAAGAAGATGGCACAAAGGGGGTTCCCTGACAACAAAGTCAAGTGGGGCACAATGAACGCATTGATGGCTCTTTCTCTCCCTCTCTCTCTCTCCATATCACATATATATATATATATATATATATATATATATGCACAGACGTCTGCTCGTGCACTCATCATCACCCGGAAAAATGACTACGAAGCACGGAAAGCCTGGAAAAATTGAAGCACACGATTAAATTCTAATTTATCGAATCCACCAGCAGAAAGACTGGTCGGATAAGATCGGTTTAATGTTCGGATTGATACGACGATTGAATTTCGCGCTAAACTGTTATTCCGATGGACCAGAGTCATCAATCAAGCGAATTCCCGGGAGAGTTTAGAGGAATTTTGCGAGAGAAAAGTGATGGAGGAAATCCTCGATCCTGATAAATGAAAGTGGCAAATGTCGAGTTGGCCTGGTCAATGCGAGTCCTGGCGTGGCGGGGGTGAGAAAGGGTGGACGCGTTAACCTCCCCGTGGCGTCGTTATAAAAACTATATTCCACCCTTGTAGCTTGGAATTTTCACGTTCCCCAAACTCCCTGGTCGATGGACGGTTTGCCATACGAATATATCCCATGCCGCTGTTGCATCTATATACGTGCCAAGAATGACCTATGAAAATATTGATCCTGCCTATTTATTCGTAATATTACCCTAAACTGGTTACGCTCTCCGTCGTTCGCGTGGATATATATATATATATATATAAATCATGAAAAATGATCGATGCACCAGATAAATACAGCGCGAGAATTAAAATTTGGAGAAAGAAGAAAATTGTTTGAGATATATTCTGCTATATAGAGCGAGCTAGGATATAGTTGGGTGTATATGCATGTGTATGGTGGATGAATGAAAAAATGGGGGAAGGGAGGGGGGGGGGGGGGAAGTCAACCGCGGTGGACGCGTGGCTGAACAGGATGGTAGTAGAGAGTGTGGGAGACGCGCGCAGGGGTGTGCTCTACCCCTCGTCAGGACCCCTGACGGTCGTCAGGATCGCCAGGATCCGACGCATCGCGACGCATTGGGGCCGAACAAGGACGATGTGCAATCTATCGAAAGATATTCATGGCTCGAACCCCCCGTGTGCAGCCTCCCCATCAGCCATAACCGTCGCGTCACGAATGTCTTATTGATTACACCCATGCGAAACAGATACCGAGCAACAACACACACACACACACACACGCGTGCACGCACATACATTCACGGAAACTTGCATCCATATATATTTTTATAATCCCCCGGTCCGCTGCAGAGATTTTCCAGAGGAAGCTCGCAATATGCCCAGCCAACCTCACTCGCATTTTTTCTCCTCTCGCAAACCTCCAATTCTCCCGGCATCTCCCATACGATATTTCGATATTTCCCCATCAATGTGATCTCTAAATGCGTAACCCATCTCGTTAAAAACTTTTTCTTTCTGGTTTCTTCATTATTGGACAGTGGGTATGTGTATTATTTAAAGTGCGGGAGGCAGAGAGAGAGAGAGAGAGAGAGAGAGAGAGTGGTACACGGACCCTAGAAACGATAGCGTGACGAATCGGAAAAACCGAATCCTGGATTATGCGAGAGTGCTCCTGACGATGGCATCCGGAGTGATCCGTTCGCTCCCCGAAGGAATATAAAATATTATGCTCGCGTCATTCATCTCGTGATGAATGGCCTTCTGAAATAATGCTCACCAGGATAAGAAATTATTCCTCGTTTCTTACTCGCCCACCTATTTCTTTCGCTCTTTTACTACGCAAAAAACATCGCTATCTTTTCCTCCAATTCGTTTTCACTTCAAGAATTACATATATACGAGTACGTACACTTATATATGTATACGTATAACGCTACTTTTTCTCATTTAAATTTTACTTTGTATATGCAATACTGAGTAAATTTGTTTGATCTAAAAATTCTTGTTATTAATTTGGGGGAGGGGAGGGGGAGAGTAAACAAGTATCGTTGTATAGGACTGTACACGATTGTATATCCGTCAATTGGAGCAACAGCATTGTTCAGCAATCCACAGGAATACGTATATGAATTCCCGGCAGGGACCTGCAGGGTGCCCTCGGGATAACAAGGAGCACGCTGCCCTTGTTCCTCGATTAAGCGATACATTGTAACTCGGTTTACTTTCATTGGATTATAGAAGCTCGCACCACGATCGCTCCGCTATATATTTCTTCATGCTCGATCAAACTAGCCATATTTCACTTTGCACACACATATATATATATAATCACAGCATCGTTCGATCTCACCGAATTAATCCTGTATGACAAATCGATTATTTATCAATGATTGAAAAGGACGTTCTGACAATTTTTGTAATTTTGTTTAATAAATGTTTCGTCAATGGTATCTTTATCATTTATTTTTAAGAAAGGCGTTTTGCTTGAATATCGCGTGGTAAATAACGCGTTAGTCCGAATGAATTAATTGGACAAACAGGGTTCCCGTTGGAGGGACAAATTTTTATTGACAAAGGCCTGGCGTTTAAGGTTGTAACGCGCCTCGGTGTTTCCTGCAGCGTGGTCCATTGTCGGTGCTGATTCTTGGAGCGGCCGTGAGAAATATGTCGCGGCCATTGTGAAACGGTGCGCCGATCGTAAATTAGATCGGCGAACGTAAGAAACAAGTGTCGATGAAAGGGCGAAGAAAAGAGAAGTAGGGGGTGGTTGGTGTGCGGGCTCGGTTACTCTAGCACCGAGAGAGAGAGAGAGAGAGAGAGAGAGAGAGCCGTCCAACTTGAGAGAAAAATCACCGATTGTACGTGGACTTTCCTTAATTGGATTAGTCCTACAGGCGATCCTGCTGAAAAGTTTTCTTCAAATCCTCGTGAGAAATCGCATCATCGCTCTTTATTACATCTTTTCACTTCTTTTAATCCCAATGGAACTCTTACCAAGTGGATCACACAGGTTCATCAGGAATTATGCTGGTTGGCGGAAATCTACCGCCTCGCTGCGATTCTTCCAGTTGGGAATTTCGAGAGAGAGAGAGAGAGAAAAATAAAAATAAACGCGTGTGTAGTATATATATATATATATATATATATATAGGATTTTTTGGAGAACCGAGCGAAGACGCAGACGCTTGTTTATGCAGGAGCGATGATTATGCGAAA
This sequence comes from Prorops nasuta, assembly GCF_024137725.1. Taxonomy (NCBI): domain Eukaryota; kingdom Metazoa; phylum Arthropoda; class Insecta; order Hymenoptera; family Bethylidae; genus Prorops; species Prorops nasuta. The sequence continues at coordinate 4,922,565 of NW_027116806.1, forward strand.
TGGGGGAGGGGTAAGGTTAGGTTATTTTGGTCGGAAGAGCGTACAGGAATCCATCGCCTTGAGTCGGAGGAGAGGACGGATCGGACGATCGAATATTCCGCGAGCGATGCGTCGTCTTTTGTGAGCGGTGGAAGAAGGAAGGCTGAGCGTGCATGGTGGGGATAGCGACGCCCGGTCGTCGGCGTCGTTACGCGACGGAATAGCATTATCCGTATAATGGGACGGCAATTAGCTCGACGGCGTGCATAAATCTTCGCGTGAAAAGACAGGATGCCCGTATTTAAATAAATAAGTAGCCGGCATTGTGCCCCAGTCGGACGTCATCGGGTCAGCTGGAGGGAAAAAATGCTAATCAGTCCGAAAACTTGGCCGCGTGACCAACGCGAGACGTGTCCCAACGTTCTTCAGACATCCCATCGTCCCCCTCCCCCCCCCCCCCCCCTTCACCCCTCCGACCTCGTCACCCTACTCTCTCTCTCTCTCTCTCTCTCCAGCCGAAAAATGCATTTTCCGCTAGTCGCGCGCATTACAATAACCGATATCTCATAGCCGATATATATATATATATATATGCTCCTCCAGGAGCTTTCGAGTTTCTCTCGAGACTCCTCGCTCGCGAGCATCCCATTTATTATTTACCGAAACCGACTGATACAAATCGCTGATTAATTCCAACGGGGACAACAATGAGGAATCATTGAAGATTTTCAAGCCAGTTTACCGAGCGGAGCTTCAACGCTGAAATAAATACAAAGGGACCGAAAGGGACGAAATACTCGAATAAGAAGCAATAATGAGACTTGATGGACTCTGATCCACCGATTATCCAGCAAGTTTTTGTTTCGCCAAGGGTGTTCGAGGTACAATCTTCCCGCATTCCCGGTTGTATTTTTAGTGTAGAGAAACTCATGGGACATCCTCGGGACATTCTCGGGATGTACCATTGTCTCGCGAGACACAACGAGGACATATTATTGGCCTATCGCGTAACGAGCTGTGAATGCCAGATTACCCAAATGGACGACGATTAATCCCTTGGTAGCCCTCCCCCCTCCCCTTGGATTCCTCTCGGTAAGGCTCTCCTATCCCTCTCTTATCACCACGACCCAATTCCAAAGATCCTAATGGAGACGCACTGGGCCAAGATCTATGGATCGTCACGTGGCCTCGCGTTATCATTTCCAACAATTCGCTGTTTGTTTTACAAAAATATATTACGAGTCATTAAGAGTAGCATACTCGTTGATTGCTCTTATATATATATATAATAGTATTCAAAGGAGATGGCTAAAAAATCAAATCAACTCTTGACGAAGCAGTGATTTACTGGGATTTCATCAATCGGATCTCCGGTCATTCAGAATGAATGACGTGGATGCATTGAGGTATATATACATATAGAGATGTGCGGGAATGTTAATGTGAGAGAGAGAGAGAGGGAGATTAATCAGTTTCTCCATGTTTGCCATAACGCCTATGCTTGGCTTTCCTATAATATAGCAATCCTGCATAATTCTAATTAAACTGCCAACTAAGCAGCGTCGCTTTCAGAGACAGAGAAGCCTGGAATCGCAGATCCTTCTGAAATTATAGAGATCATCCGCCTTCCGTCTCTACCATTAAACGCAACAGGCATCGCTAATGACGCTTTCTATCTAATCATATCTACCAGCACTATAATTCGTCATTATTCCCGTCATTAATTCGTCCTTCCGATTGATAAGTCTGACCATTGACATATCTATATGTAATGTCTCATCGGTGCATACCACCACCAGATGCATTAAATCTTCCCTCGCTATTTCAACATTATTTTCAAACGCTGCACAAGTTTCACCGAAATTCGTTAACATCCATTTTACGAGCATTAATTGGTAGACTTTTTTTGTCAGTAATAGCTGGTAAAGGGGAGGGGTAAAAATGGTCGATGATCCCTTTTCGCGTAACTGGATAAGCCAGCGGTTTGTCGCTGCCACGAATTTTCATCAAAGTTTTTCACTAATCACTGTTACCGTCATTAATTTGTCCTTCAGATTGCGATAAGTCTGTTATCCATTAGCTCCCTCTCGCTTCTACTGTTATAGCGTCTCGTAGTATGTATATATATATATATATATATATAGTACTACGAAATTTATACTACAGCAGCCCCTTGTATTTTTCCAAATTATTTTCAAACCCTACGCAAGTTTCACCGAGGTTCATTAACATCCCTTTTAGGAGCATTAATTGGTACATTTTTTCCGGTGATAACTGGACGGGAGGAGGGGTTGGGGAACGCGGGGAGAGAGAAAGTAGAAAATGGAGGGGAAAAATGGTCGATGCTCCCTTTTCGTGTAACTGGATAAGCCGGCGGTTTGTCGCTGCCACGAGTTTTCACCAAGTTTTTCACTCTCGACGTTGCTTCCTCGCGTGATGTATGCACGCCGGATGATTTATTTCTTCAACGGGCCGCCATCCTGCCATCCTGCCCCCTCCCACGCAACATCCCAACCACAGAGAGACGTATCCCGCTTTCTTTCACCCTCACGGAATTCACTCGGCGTCGCGCGATCTATACCGAATGGCTCAGCCACGAATTTATCGATACGACAAAACGTTTCAACTTATTTTCCCCAAGTCATTTTCTCCTCTCCTCTCCTCTCCTCCTCTTTTCCTTCTTCTTCCATTCAAGCATTCCCACTTTTTTCCTCAACCTCCAATTTCTCCTCGTTCGCTCGCTCATTTGAAAGCCTCCGCCAACTTTCATCGCTTATTTGTCGGATCGATGAATTTCGGTGGACGACTGAAATCGTGTCGTATAATAATTGGCCGATTTTTCGAACTAGACTGATATAATTAGCATGAGAATAATGGGCTAAAAATTTGTGTGTGTGTGTGTGAAAGAGAAAAGAAAGCACAGCGAGAAAGCTTTAATCAAACTTTTTAGATGGAATCCAAGGATTTTCCTGGTCCTTGGCGCGTTTCAGGGTGAGGCGAGTTTTAATGCGAAATGCTAATCAATTCTCGTATCTCTCTGCCTTATCCAGTCGACGTCCACGAAGCCACCAGGACGGATTAGCGAGAGGAAAAATTAATTTCAACAACCGCTACGCGGGAATCTCGTATTTTTCCTCGCGATAACTTCGCGCCGTGCCGGAAGGGAGACTGCGGCCAAGCAGACCACGCCTTTTCCATCTCAACTCTGGAGAGACATATCTATTTAAATTTCCCACTGCTTTCTAAAAGTCCAATTCTGAGATGAGAAAAAAATTATTCCAATACTCTTGTTAAATATATAAATATATATAGGATGTTCCAGTAAACATGCCCATCTAAGATATGTGTGTGTGTGTCTATTGTTATAAATAATAGAAAAAATAATATAAAACAGATTTACACATCGAACGTTCTTAGTTACACTTAGAAAGAATGCTCAAGACCGTCATTTCTGTTAGATTCCGTTCTCATTGATATTTTTCAGATGGAATTTTTTATTTTTTGTAACATATTTTTGTATATTTCCAAAACTTTCCAAGACACTCTTATCATTTTTTCATTGCATTCACTGGTTTGCGAGAAATTTCGATATAAAAGCATACATAGGTGAGCAGCTATATACGCGTGTGTGCAAGTACGGTCACGCATACTACTTCAACAATACCCACTTCTATAGAAGCAATTTCGAATCAAAATTTCTCGTAAACGATTGATTGAAATGAAAAAAACAGAATATTACGAACACTTGTCTAGATTAGCTATATAAGAATATGTAATAAAAAATGGATGGCTCTGTTTAAAAAACAGCAATGACCTTGAAATCTAAAATACAGTGACCTTCAGAATGTTTTTTTAGAAAACTGCGAGTTTCCCCTTGAATTGTGCAAGTGCGTTCCATATCATTTTTCTCTATCATTAATTATAACAGAGAAAATTAAGATGATCTAGCTTGGAGGAAGACGTTATACAAGAAGAAGGATTTCTGAGATTAAAAAATAATCGAGCCAGCCTATCGAGAATGAAGCAACGTGTGATTGGCTTGTAAGAGAGCAGATCGCAAAGTGTACACAGATTCCAGGGTGGCTAGTTAATTCGCAGTATGAATAATGACGCATCCTCGTTACGCTGTAATTCGATTGTCATTCGATTCTCCACGCTCTCTATGCTCGCACACACAAAAACTGCCATTGACATGCGTGATTCGCGCCGAGGGTGGTTCACCCCGGTCCAGGAGCCCTCTATACGAGCGTCCATCGGCTTTTCCCTCCTTTGCCTCCCTGCTCAATCTTTTCCTTCGCCGCCGAGAGACCATTTTCCAGTAGTCCAGACTCGAACTGGCCAAAACCAATGTACCTTATATTCCTTGAATAAAAAAAGCCAAGGAAAATTCATTCATGACTGAGAAATGTTCCTAGAACACACCGAACGAATCATGGAACCCAATTTGAGTCAGCTTCGAAAAACCTTTTCGATTACGGATTGCCAGCTTAATTCGTCTCGCGCGCTAATTAACTCGAGCCATTCGATTTCGGCGATTAGGCTCAAAAGCAATTTATGGTGCAGTACGTGGTCATGGGTATCTCTCACGGTATGGTATTCGTGCTGCGATCGTAATAGGCTTAGGCGAATGTAAAAATTGTTGAAAATGGAGGAATTTATTGATTTAGCTGGGATTTAAAGCTGTATTTAATGGAAATCATCGGTGGGGTGTCGAATGATGGCATATGGCGTTTGTTCGGTTAACTGGATGGATCATTAAATAATTCCTGATGTAATTTCGAGATGGGAACGGAGAGAAAGTATCAGTTGGTGGGCTGAGACAGAGGGCAGTTATGTTCTGAGTACCAGGCGAAACGTGACTATAGTAAAGTGTGTGTGTGGAAGAGGGAAGGTATAGGTGAATGGAGAGGCAGCTTGTCGGAGTGAGTAAGTGAGCGAGGGCGAGGGGAGGGGAGAGAGGTTGGCTTGGGCAGTGCGTATCGATCTGGCCGCGTTACGTGCGTGCCGGAGGTTGGAGACCTGGCATGGACCAATCCGAGGACCACTCTCTCTATCTCGCTCTTTCGCTCTCTTCTTCCTTCTCTCCTCTTCTATTTTCAACTCTCTTCTTACGCCTTCTCTTTTCCTTCGAGTGCCCCCTTCCCCCTCCTTATCGCAATTTTTATTTTCCCAAACCTTCACTTTCTCCACACAGCTTTGTATCATTACTCTTTGAACATCCTCGTGTCTCCATCTTCGATCTCTCCCCGTTCGTATTCATGTACATCCCACATGTGGATAGTCACTGAACGATAACGACGAGAAATCGTATTTCGTTATATATAGTAAACCGTACTATATATACAACTACCTAGAAACAATCACACGTCGATCACGAAATATTTATATAGGAATAAACTCGGGAAATCTTCACCCTCCATCGCTTCTGCCGGGCAAACTTTATCCTTTCGAATGAACAAAAATGAATCTCGCCGAAAGGAGAATAAAGTTTCGTGAAAGAGATTCATTGGTGCAGAAACGCTCGAAACGATCCATTTAAGAAAACGAGTTGAAGGAAAAAGGGAGAAACTGCAGGAGGATGGAAAATGTTTCATTAAGGAGAATAAATAATTGGGAGGGATAATTGAGAATTCTCGAACACGCGTATATCGGGGGTAAACGAGTTATACAGAGTGAATTGTGGGGCAGTCTAGTTGTTTTTTTCTTTTTTTTTTTTTTTGACAATATTTTGCGTAATGGAGCAGAGGCCATAAATCCCGCTTGAATTATGCCAGGGTGGAAATAAGTGAGAGTCGTCCACGAGTTTTCCCATCCATTATTTACATCGTTTAGCAAATTTTATTGTCGTCCGTGGTGTCCCGTTTTGCCACTTTTTCGAGAGTGGCTGCGCTGCTTTTGCACGCGAGTAGTAGTATTCGCCAGGAATATATATATATATATATATATATATACACTCCCCCAATACCACGGATCGCTATACGTTTATCGAGAAATACGCGACGAGCCGAGTGCGGACGGACGCGACCGAACGAACGAATTTACGATTTCATCGAATTTCCTCGTTAATCGCCACTATACGTGCTTCCGTCCTTCACGGATCGTCGAACTTTACGGACTTCCCCCTATATATCTATCTGTATATATATAGGAACTTTGAAAACCAGTTGCCGCGTGTTTCTTTCGGCAACGACACTTTGCGAAATGAAATTCGACGCAGGGTGCTGGATAAAATATAAATTTGGAGGAATTTCGTGGAATTGGTCGTTACATAGGTAAGACACGTGGGTCAAGTTTGGTTCCTGGGAGGTATTGAGGGGGAGAGAGTGACGAGGGGGTAGAGGGGGGGGGGGGGTGAGTAAAGCAGGCAGAAAGGCAGCAGGGAGGCGAATTGATTTTAGGTGGAGAGGGCACTTTTGGGAAAAGCCGGCACGCGAAATCGAGATTGGAGAGTACGCATTGGTTGGCGGAGGGTTGGAGAGTGAGCGAACTTAAAGAGGGTTGCTTTTGTCGAGGCGTTCGCTACCCTTTAAAACGGGCTCCTCCTCTCGCTCTCTCCACAAGGGGAAACTACCCTTCTGTCGAGAAGCAGCCGGCCCTCCCACCCCGCCCACCTCCCAGAGGGCGAAACCAAGGAGACCAGATTAGAAGGGGCGAATCCCGAGCACCCACAGGGCTTTCGTGATTTCCACTCCAGCCTCGTATCTCGCGCTCGCAACCACCCCTACCCACCCACACCCACCTACCTACCTAGAAACCCTTGGAAACAATGATGGAGAATGCCAAGGTGGAAAACCGATCGAAACTCTACGGGGGTGGAATCGAAACTAAACGTCGAATATCGGCAGAGTCTCGCGAGGCTCTTATCCGACAATCGACGCTCGCTCGAATGTGAAATTTTTTACAAAACCTGTAACGATGTAATTCCCATGGATTCGAGCGGGGAATTTCGTGTTATATGAGCGAAGAATCACGGTAAACAATCCATTAGCGGAAGAGTAACTGTGGAGAACGAGTCACGCAAGAAGCTAGATATTAGTTGGTGGGCGTGCGCACGCCTTCGTTCCTCTATAATGCGTGTGTTTGTGCGAGCGCATGGTATATGGTAGATTTGGCGGTACACGAAGAGAGGGAGAGAGAGAGAGAGAGAGGTATAGAGGCGGACTGGTTGCGGATAATTCAGGCAATCAGCGTAATGTTGCGGCGGTGAGAGTCCTCCAGACACCACTACCTTCCTATATGCTCGCTCTGTATACTCTGCTATATATATATATATATATTTGTATGTATGTACTCAATGCACATATACCATGTACACGTACGTGTAATGCGTACAGTGCCTCCTGCCAGGCCTCTCTCTAGACTCCCTTGGATACTTGCGAGTCTACGTGCCTCCCAATACTACCCCTTCCCACTCCCCTCTTCCCTCCTCCCCTTTATCCCTACTTCTGTTCAATCCACCTCGCAAACACCAACAAACGCTTCAACAATTTTCTTCATCAACCATTAAAGCGTACTATCCATTTTATCCAGAATCTCCTCTGCTACTTCTTCCCCTTCTTAGTTTTTTTTTTAAACGTGAAATTTGTAGCTGGAAGATTAAGATCCTCGGCTCGTATATACTTATAAGTCGAAATCCAGAGCCCTTTCGAGACAGATATGCTCGATCCGGAACAATGCGATCTTAGCTTTCTGCGTGGTCTTTGAAAGCGAATATGTGTGTGATTGGATCGTATCGCGTTATTCGGTCGAATATCTCGTTCGATTTATAATTGCCAGGCAGGAGTTTGGCGAGCGATTTTCCAGGAGCACGAGTGAAGAGAAGAGGGAGAGAGAGGGAACTATTATCAACCTCTCCCTTCCGTCTCCCAGTCGGAATACTTGTTAAAACTTGCATTTGCCCGGGGATTCCTTCGGGACTGCAGGGCGAGATAAAAAAAAGGAAGGAAAATAGATGAAAAAAGGGGAAGGAGGTAGCCTGAAAAGACTGAAAATTACTTTCTGGATAAGCTGGATTAGGGCTCTCGTGCCGCGTTCCAGATTAGACCAGACGACAGCCTTACTTGCCATTTCTCTCTCGCTCTCTCGCGCGCGTGCGCCTTGTTTTTCGTCCGTCTGTCACCCTGTCCCCATCCGTCCCGGCTCTCGGAGAAATCACAGTTACCTCCCTGCACCTTCTTTCCCACATCTCCAGAAATTAATCATTTCCCGCGCTTCGTCGAGCTTCCGATCGGTCGCGATAAGGTTCGCCAACGAATTTTTAGCCAGATTTGCCGAAACAGGCGAAAGTACACGAATGCGAAATTCATCGTCGAGTCTTCTAGCGATTCTGGAAGAGCTAGGTTGGCGTTCATCGGGCATGGATTTTCACGTAACAAACGTGTGGGACGCGCGTCCGGGCAGCATCTGCGGGAGGGGGAGGTTTCCAGAGTGGTGGAAGGTGGATGCTTGCGGAGATGGATGAAGCAAAGTACATTAATCAAGTTGCGGTATGACACGCATCTTTAACCCTTCCTCCCCCCTCCTACTCTGGCTGGCCCCAGACGCGAATTCTGCACGGCCAGACCTACCACGGGCCACTTTCTACCAACCTAGCTACCACTCCCTATCATACACCCTACTCCCTCCCTCCTCGGGCCAACCAACCCTCGGCAGACTCATCGTTGCGCTAAGCTGAACTTATGAGCCGTGCGATATGCTTGTAATCCGCCAATCCAACGTGCGAGACGTACGAAATATCACCAAAGTGCTGACGACTCGGAACCAATTATTGTCCTCATCATCCAATTTATTCATGTGACTCTCCGTCGAACTTCTCCATTATTGCTATGATTTATATGGTTTTCATCGTGGATCAATTTCACCGGTACCTGCTCGAAAGTAACGCCAGTGAGCTGCGATTGGCTTCCGTAGTTCGATTATCACGGGAATGTGTTGATAAGTTGTTTTTCTCCCCCCCCCCCCTTGTCCTTCTCTATTTATCTTTGTCTTTCCAGTTTTCCCTCTTGTGTATTCCACAGTGACGACGACACAGTAACGAAGGTGAAACAAGACGGAAGAAGGGGAGGAATAAAGTGACGGGAAAGAGCGGAAAGGGAGGAGAAGCCAGGGCAACATTATCGTGTTTTAATTTAACTTGCAGCTGCACTTTAATTAGACTTTGGCTGAATGAAGGACTCCGGGGCAAAACGAGTAAGAACTGCCAAGTCGAAGACGCTTGGTCCACTCCCTTCCCCCCCCCCCCCCCCGCTACCTCCCGTAACTCTCAGTAAACCATCCCTCAACCCCTGTGTATGCAGAGAGACGCTTTGCAGACGAGAAAGAGAGAGAGAGAGAGAGAGAGAGGGAGAGAATAGGAAACCGTGAGGAACGCAATAATTGGCTCTCACTGACAATACCCTCAAGTTTCTTCCCTGGTACTCTCTTCGAATTTTGGTTGCTCTCCACCTCCATCTTCCACTCCAACCCTCATTTTCACCTAGAAAACACTATATTCGCTTTCACAAAACTCCATAACATATATATATATATATATATATACAGTCTTATGTTAAATAAAAATCTCATTCATTCGCCACGGTCAGAAATATCAGAGTGACAGGAATTTTCCGCAGGAAAATGAGAAATCGCGTTATTGCAAGTTTTTCCCCCAACGTTGATATTTTTTTCTTTCATTCTCTCTCTCTCTCTCTCTCTCGAGAAGGCACGATAAGGGGGCAAGCAAGACGAGAGGTGCTTTGACGACTCATTTGGCAGAGAACGCCGGGAGAAATAAGGTGACAGGGAATGATGAACGCGCGCGGTAAAATATTTTTCCACGTCCGGGAGTAACAAATTACTTGAAAATTACTCCGGCTGGGATTGACGTTTGATTGCAGCAGCCGTGCGTAACGCGTGGCCCTCTCGCGCCATGTTATTCCTGTTGGAAGCGCGAGGAGCTTCGACGTATGCGTGTAATGTACGTGTGCCAATGTCGTCTCTCGCTACTTTCGTCCCCCCTTCCCCGGCCTGGAGCGCACCCCCCCCCCCCCCCCCCCCTCGAGTCAGCGGAAGGCGAAGCCACCCTTCTATTTACTTCGCTTTCTGCATTATCGCCTTTTTCGTCGAGCGAGTTCCGCTTAATTCACTGGAAATTATTCATTTGCCTAATTGCCACTCGTCGACCTCGATCCCAGCTTCTCTCTTCGCTTTTCTTTCCACCCCCCACCCCCTCTCGATCCACAACCTCTCTTCTCTAGTCCTTCCTATCTCTCCCCTTTCTACCCTTTGCGCGAAGGTCTCGCGCTCCTCAGCCAAGATGCCTCGAAATCTCTTCCTATTTTAATCGTTTAACCACCCCGTCCTCCAACTCCAATTTTTACTCAATTTTCCATTATTACGCAAACTCCTTTTTCCAAGATTATTCCAAATTTTCAGCGTCGAGTCTCTTAGATTAATTTCGTTGAGAGATTTACCGTGCTTTTTCGAGTTTTGGAGTCGAAGATTGGAATGGTCTTGGAAGGAGGGGGGGGGGGGGGGGGGAGGAGTTATTGAAGTGGTAAGAAATCGGAAGTGAGGAGTAGCAAAGGGGGGAGGTGGTGGCATGGGTTCACCGGGAGGTATTGTAGGAGGCCGATGGAGATGGCTATCGACTCGAGCCACCCCGTAATTGCCAGGAACTGTCAGGGAAATTAAAGCTACCCCTTTCTTCCGACTGGCCATTGTCGTCTCACCCCGTTACCCCCGCACCTTCGTTCTATTTATCAGGCACCCGCAGCAAATGGCTTCTCTTCGTGTCACTGTGCCAAACGAGTCAAAATAATCCCCCTCACCTCCCTCGCAACTTTCTATCTCTATTCCTATCTCTAGACCTCAACGGATCATCCCTCCTCGCTCTACCATTGTGCAAAATTACCAATCTCACCTGACTCAATCGCTTTCCTGCAAACTATATTATAATATTCCACGTGGCTCTCTTACTGGAAACGATATGTATATATTCGCAAGAGATATCGATTGAATTGACTTTGATGGCTGATATAGGGAGGAGGGGGGGGGGGGGGTAAGATTCGAGTGGAAAAAGATAAATCGTCGAAGCGAAAGGGATGATTGGAGACAACTGTTGTCGCGAGTTTATCGGGGTAGGAATATAAGGCTGTAGAAAGGCAATTCTGTAGAAAAATATGTAAAGCAAAGCAGGACGATTTGCCGTCCCCTTTCGCGCATGGAATGCGTGTCGTAACATCCCAGAAGTCGTCTCCATGCTGGATTTACGCGCGATATATTTGTTTTAAGGTATACCGTGGGCTAAACCCTCCTGTTTCTCTCCCCCTCCCTCCTTCTCCCCCTTTATTCCTCCTCCAGGGAGGGACTTGCGATGTTTTCTTCCATCCTCCCAACTCCTCGCTCCTCACCCTCCAAGCCAACTGTATTTATGGCACGCTGGAGGCCAGAATGTCTACCCGAGGGTACCGGAGTTATGGCCCGGATAAGTGCTATCCACTTTCACCAGTGGTTCTCACCTTAACTATATTTCTCTTATCAAGGAAACTCGAATAAAAAATAGAACGTACTCTATAATACACGCGCAACGTCCAATCTCTGTCTGGTCTTTTCAAGTTAAACTAGCTCTCTTCTTCAAGAACACTACAACTTGTAATATCGATCGAGATGCATATATATACAGGTCTTGGAATTTTAAATAGAAAATATTATTTGCCTACTCGACAATCGAACTCGCTACAATTTCTGACGCTTCTATTCGGAGGCGAAAACGGACCCTGCAACCACTAAACTACAAGCGATTCCCCATTCATCGTTACAGCAGTGACGAATTTTTTACAAGCCAATAATGGGACAATGGGGAGAACGAGCATGGAGCCCCGCGTACTATACTAGCAAGCATGGTGCGTGTACATTTATTTACATTTACGAGCAATGAAAATTGTGCAGTTATTTCACAAAGAAACCGGTGAAGCTTGAAAGTTTGCTAATGTTTAAAGGAAAAAGTATCGCTGAGAAAGAAATTCTATGCTATATATACTTTCTTGCCGTTTATTGAAGGAGGGTAAATAACAGTAATAAATAGCAGGTAGACGTGGTTCGTGTCTTTTTTTTCTCAGTGAGAAAGAGAGAGAGAGAGAGAGAGAGCGCTCTAATTAGCTACGGTTAAACCATACATTCTTTAGTAATTAGCTTAAATTGGTACATAATTATCACGAGGGATCGGGTAATTCCCATCTCGTGCTCATCCGCAGCCTCCGTTCTGCAAAAATTCATTTTTCATACAAATTAACAGTCCAAGGTAATTATGACAATATACACGGTTTATTTGTGATATTGTATTGGGTGGTGAGGCGACAAAAATACGGGATGATGAAATTAGGCTTTTCCATCGAGATTAATAGCTGGTTCAGGACTGGCAAAAAAGGGTAAGGAAGGAATCAATGATGCTTGATATCTTCAATATGCGGCTGGAAGGAAATACACACAGGCCACGTTTTCGCGCACAAATTGCATAGTGAGCAGGCAGCTTAATACGGTATGCACGTCTGTCGCTTGCAAGCTCCAGGCAGAGTTTCCTCCCCTCTCCCCCACCCCCAACCTCCATCTCTCTCTTTCTCTTCCCCTTCCAAACACACACCAACGTACATACATAGCCAACTGGCTGCTGCAAGCTAATATTCCAAGAGAGACCTGGATAGACGTGCCTGGACTCTGAATTCCCTGCAAACTCGCGGATATCAGCTCTCTCTCCCTCTCTCTCTCTCTCTCTCTCTTCATCGCACATACCCTATATATATATATACTACATAGCTTTCGCCATAACGTTCTTGAATTCTGCTCGATAACACTGGCCCCCGGGCTAGTTGGCCAAGCTCAATGTTTCACAAATCTCCCACCACCCCCACAGCAACCCCACGAATTAATACCATGTTAATTCTTAAATCGAATATACGATACACGTTAATCATCAGCTGCTGCGTCTCTTTTGGACGAGGAAAAAATTTGGTTTTTTGCGAAACGCGCGTTCGAGTGATGATCCAGTGTTAACGATTGATTTTCCACGTGCCTTTGATCACTCTCGTATATACGAATTAGAAAGAGTCCAATGGTGGGGATGGACGGAGCGGAGTGCGGGGATGAAACAGAAGAACCTAAAAGGCTTCCTCGCTGTTTTCGACTTCGTTTCGGCAATCTCCCCGGGGTACGAGGAGAGACCCAAAGCTCTCGCTTTGTCGCGTGATTATCCTGGAAACAACGCGAAACCCGCGACACTGTTGATAGCGAATGCGATAAGACCGGAAGCCCTACGTATAGTTGACGCTCCTCGCAAATTCTCCACTTCCCTTCGTTTCGTTCCCCTCGAATCTTACACCGACCTCTCGAGGAAAGAAAATGGTTTTTTTTGTCGAGCCTATAGGATTAATGAGTGGGAATAAATGGAATAAAGAGATTTCGTGGGTGTTTGACTAATTTTTGCAAGGTTTTTGCAAGGAACGCGATCGTTGGATTGTGCGGGATGTACAGTGGTGTGAATGGTGATCGAGTTTAATTATTCCGGCTGAAACGGAAAGAGGGAGGAGGGTGGAGGTGGGGGTGGAGGGGAGGGGGAGCGACGTTGCCAAGGTTGCAGCTGGCAACGGGGACCCAGTCGGTCTCCGCTTGTGGACCTACCGTACACATCCCGTGGGCTAGAACCGGGATTCATGAATACCGGAGTATTTGCACGCTGTGCTCCGATACGCGGCACCTATACACACACACACACACACACACAAACACGCATATGTCTAACTGAAACAAAATCTACACAACAGAAAAATCGCGAAAGTTTATTCAACCGATCTATTATTATTTTCCAACTAGAGATTCTCCCAGGATTTTTTAGTTTTTCCAAAAAGAAATTAATTTCTGGGAGTGGAGGATCTGAAAGCATGGGAGAATTATTAGGATTTTTCGACTGGATTCTGCAGAATTGCGAGAGAGAGAGAGAGAGTGACGGCAGAGGGGGGGGGGGGGGGGAGTGAATGAACTGGATGAAGGTATCTGGTCGGATGAGTTAATTGGATGAATGAATAGGGCGAGTGAATTGGAGTTGGCGTTTCCCATCGGTGGGCGGGGGTGGCATCGTTATCCCAATATTCCGGATTAATACAGAGGTGCAGGTGGTGGAGGATCGTTAAAAAAGCGTCGCGTCCCGCGCAATTATACGTCGTCGATATTTCCCCCTCCCCCTTCCATTTTTTAATCGAGGACGCGAGAGACAGGAGGCTGGCGTTAATTATGGAGCGCGGAGAACGCTACGAATTTCGAATTAGCCGCGGATAGGCATTGTTCCGCGCTTTGCCATTGTGGCGGGGCCTGCACCTCCCCCCCCCCCCTCCCACCTGCAGTACCGTGCCACCACTGCCACCCCCCCCCTTCCCCCTCTCCGCGCGTATCGCGACCACGATCAACGGGGGGTAGAGAGCTTTAAAGGCCGGGAAACGCGAGTCGCGAACCAACTTTTCCCGGTCGCTCGATTATCGTGCGGCTAACACGCTCGTTCGCCACCAGCTCCATTCTCGCTTCACTCGCGGCGGATAATGCAAGAATCGCGCGCGTTAGTTTTGCAACGTCGCTCGGTAATTGGTGGAAGCTTTGATGAGATAAGAGTGCGAGAGGAGGGCGAAAGGGCAACGTTGACGCGACCAATGAATATTCATTAGGCAGGAGGAAGAAGAGTGGCTGGGACCTACGTAGAATAATTGCCAGCCACGCAAGAGCGAGAAGCTGCTGCTACCGAGAATACGAGGAGGAGTGATGGCGACAGTGGGCGGACTAGTTTCAAACTTGCAAGACGCGACTCGGTATATATATATATATATGTACTATGTATAGCCCGCGAAGAAGAGGACACGAAGTAGAATGATAGTTACAGAGAGAGGGAATCGTCGGATGATTACGAGAGAATTTTCGAGCAGAAGTAACGGCGAAGGAAGCTCGGCAATAAAATGATGAGCGGAGTGAAAAGGGAGGTGGGAGTACGAGAGGAGAAAAAACAAAGAGGAAAGATGCATGTATATATACAGTCTAGAGCGCGTACGTGGCGAATTCAGCGACGTAGTAAAATTGGAGAGAAATACAGAGGGGAGGGAGTGTGACTCTCAAGGGCAGGAAGAAAAAATAAAGTTGGAGAAGGAGAATGAGAGAGAGAGGGAAGCTGAGGGAGGTGGAGAGTGGGAGTGCCCAAGATGGCGCTAGAGTATGGATGGAGGTGGTAAGCCCAGGGGCGAGGGGCGGGGAGGGGTTGAAAGATAAATGACGTGTCCACCACCACCGTGTTCGCCACCTCCACACCTGCCTCTTGCCTACCCATCTCTCCTCTTCTTCCATCCTCCATACCCTCGAACATCAACCCGCAAAGTCTGCAGCAATCGCGATCGTCATCATGCGCTCTGCGTCTCAATTAATTATTCGATTCCCATCTTCTCTACCGTATATATTTAACCTCAAACCTTATATTTTTCAGAATCGAGCAATCGATACACTTTGTTATGTTTATAAAATTCAAAAATCTTTACTTACCCAAAATTCATGATATTCCTCGTATCCCAGTAATGGTTTTCTGAAAAACGAGAGAGAGAGAGAGAGAGAGAGAGAGAGAGAGAGAGAGAGAGAGGGATTATTAGGTTATATATATGTAATCGTTGGAATAATGGAAGTTAAATGAACATTAGCCGAACCATATTTTTCATCGATTGGTGGATATTTTATCGAGGCTTGGGTTTCGATCGTTTCTCGAGAATATCAGTAAGTTTGAAGGATGCGAGTCGAGTCCCGTAGATCAGGATCAAGATTAATGAGTCTCGAGATTTGTGACTCAGTCGTGTCTGCTCTCGTATACGAGGTGGCCTCGGTTGCGTATAGGTATGGGAGGGGGGGGGGGGGGGATTAACCGCAAGAGAAGATTCGACCAAGGAGGGATCAACTTTTGGACAAAGAGAGGCTGGATAAAATAATTTACAGAGGGAAATATGGATGGTGGTAGTTTTAGAAGTGAATTTGTCTGGTTACTATGCTCGATGGTGAATATATAAAGGGGTGGCTTTGGGGTTGCTGGTGACGCGTAGCAGACTTATGAACTATCGGAAGACACATTAGAGAGAATCCGTGAAGCCAATAACTTGGCTCGATGCTGGTCCTGTCTGGTAGCTATGGAGGGTAAGTGGGAATAAGGGGGTGTGCATAGCTCCGAGGGGCTGAAGTAAGCGTCAAATTATTCCCCGATTAATAATCCGCGTGTTACACGCGTGATCGGCCTTCCTTCAGGTATTTTCCAATGACTAGCTGCCAAATTCTCCAGGCAATATCAATAGCCCCACCTTGCACACCCCATTAATTCTCACCCATACTCCCTTCTTATTAGAAAAGCAAAAAACTGCAAATTCGTTCTCCTGCAATCATATACCATTAGAACGATGATAGATTTTGCAGATATACCGATTCCTCGGGTTTTATCCGAATCAGGTGCACGCAGCGGAAGGTGAATGTTAATCGGGGAAAATACGTTTCGTGTAACGTGGCAGAGGGTGGTTCTTTGAGAAAGGAAGGTGTGTGGGGAGGGGGAAGGGGAGGGCGGCTGGCTGGAGAAAGGAATGATTATTAAAGTAGGTGACGCAATATAGGGAGGCTCGGAGCGATTTCTGCGAGGTAGCAGCGAGATTTGGCATTGTAGGCGAACCGTACGTGTAGAAAAGGGTGATATCGTCCGTAATGCGATGCAGGCGCGATGATCCGACAGCAATATAGAGTCCTGCGAAAGGTCGGAGGATGGGGAGAGCCGGGAGGGGACCCCCCGTGGCAGGATAACGCCAGCAGGACCTTCTTTAGCTCCGGGACACCGCGATATTGCTTGTTTTATTGGAGCGTGACACCCATTTTTACCCCAGAGCGGGATCTTCGTCGGTCTACTTAGCTCGTCCACACCCCCCACACGAACGCACACACACATAGAGAGAGAAAAGTATCCTTGTCTCCGGATATTCAGCCCCTCCCCACTACCACGATTCGCCAGACAGATAAAGGAAACAGATTGGCCCACCAGACCGAATTTACCCAGATAACGACCTAGGATTTTGTCACAAACAGAACCCAACTTTCACGTTTTCACCCTGCCGACGATCACCCACCCTTTTTTAATATCCTCCTAGATTATATATATATTATCAAGCCATAAAGTTCCTTGGCGATGAAATTTTGTTCTTGGTCCTTCGCTCAAAGGAGTAAAAGTAGCGCGAGAGTCTCGGTGGAGGCTGAAAGAGGATGGCGAGGAGCGAGACTCGTCTAGTGCTCGGGGAGGGAGGGTGAGGGTGGTGGAGAACTTTTCCATAGGCGAGAATATTGTTGGCTCGAGCGGAGAATGAAAAATCAAGATTCGAGGAGAAATCGTGAGACGAGCTTTTTTTCTATTACGTGCGATACGCCGTAAGGTCGAGAGAACGGTTTGTCCATCGATTCGTCATTGAGAAAGAAGTGGAGGAATAATTTAGTGGGAGTCGCAGTGTGGCCATTGAGGCTGCGGTCGGGGAATATCGGTAGTGCGTTGGATTTATATCTCGCAGGAATGTCGACTGGTCGGGGGAGAGGGGCCAGAAACTCGGAGCCAAGAGCTGAAAAAGAGAGTGGCGCTGGGAGGAGGAGGGGGGGGGGGGGGTGAGAGTCTAGTAAATTTATCAGTGGTCATCGGAGGGCGGAACCGTCCGGGGACAAATTCCATCGCGAGCTTCGCCCCGCACTTTTGCCGAAAAAAGGGGATTCCCTGCTGCAGTCGTTGCCCCCTCCCACCCCCTCCTGGTCCCATTCCACCCCTATACGGAGCGCTGCGAGTGATTGCGGCTGACCGGAAGTCACGGGATCACCGGAACTCGGGATATTTATGCGAGCTCACCCGCCGACCGGAGCATTACCCGTAATAAGGAAATTGCGAATTTATTACCAACGGTGGAGGGGGCGGAGGTCGACCACCCCCACCCCTCCCCTTCCCCAGAGATATTGTCCGGCAAGGTCTCCCGGGCCAAGAATTATTTGGCCTTTTACGGCTCGGTACACTCCCCCTAGGTCAACACAGGCAAGCTTCCAGAGTTCGCCAAAACTCGCGTGTGCCTTCCAGGATGCGCGCGTGTACACTTTTTACTCTCCACTTTCATCGATCTCCTACCCTGTATAATGCCTGATATTTCGTCTCTGCGACGTCGCTTCTCCTCCCCACCCCTCGAAATTCATCGAGAAAATTTATTCTTCCTCTCCTGCCTGCCAATGATGCCCTTCCTCCTTTTTCCATGCAGATTCCAGCGTTAATAATAACAATTATACGTCGAAGAAGCAAGCCGATACAAAGCGCGCAATTGGCCAATAAGCGTGCGAGTCGCCGGTGCGGAGCGCGGATTATTATCGCTTCGAGATTATATATTTCGTAATCGTGGCTGGCTCGTCATTAGGCACGTATGGCTGACAAATGACGAGAGTCGAGCTAACGAAGAGTCAGCACGGTGTCGTTTCTTACATTCTCGCGTGGAATAAAAGCTTGGCGCACTAATACAGGTGAGAGAGGAGGGCTGGGGAGCACATTAGAGAGATCCTGGCGACCTACGCGAGTCGGCGTCCAGTGAAAAAACCTGGCAGAGTTATTGATGATGCACGGACACGGACACCGCCGGATACATAAGTCCCGTTTCATCCATCAACCTTAGGATTCGGCTTAATCTATCCCGGACAACGTGGACGTGGCTCTGCATTTCTAATTTTCGTCGCCCACTGCCTCCCCCCTCCCCCTCCTTCTCGCTTCTCAACGCCTAATTACCGATAATCCCCTTAAACATCCCAAATCCTCCCGGTGAGGCAGCTCCGGCACAAAGATTCCTCGCTGAACGATTGATTCCTCGTGTTTGCGTTTGGGACTCGAGTGGAGCCGGTGCTTTTTCAAGGCCCGTGCGAGAGGGAGAGAGACGGAGAGCGGAGCAAACAATGTTGCATAATGGACCCGGGCTATTTTGCCATTAATACACGAGGCATGTGGCTTAACATGGGAGCAAACAAAAGTTTCGACAAACGTTGCATGCACGAGGAGAGAGTGCAGGACGGCGAACGGCGCCAGTTTTGCTTCGGGGTCGTAAAGGGCTGTTGAAGGGAATGGAGGGGGGGGGGGGGGTAGCAGGAATTTCCGCCTTATAAACTTCAAATCCAATCTGTGCCAGTACGTCAGGCGACTGCCCGGCGATATATATATATAGCCTATTTTCAAGGCGTACCTCTCTTTTACTACACTTTATTATTATTGTTGCAATATACAGTGCGACGTGTTTACTGGCAAACAGCTGCTTTATGGTTGCAGCCTTTTCTCCGGCCTGCTCATTCGTCGATGATCACCGATGACTATATATCCAATCATTAACATTTCCCTCCAGCGGATTAACCGGATCAGTCGTCTTCGTTCCTTGGGTCAACTCGATCTGTCAGCGATCGCTTCTATAATCTTCTTATTCCATGGTAATGACCCATCACTCTGTCGGATCATTAATGTTTCGTTCAAATAAATAATTAATCGATTCCAACTTTCGTACTCGTTGATAATGACCGGTGTGACAGCTGGATCATTAATGTTTTGCTCGCACGGATTAATCGAATCAGTCATGAGTGTTGGTTTCTAACGTTTCTCTCGATCGGTAATGACCAATGCCTGCTGGTTTTTTAAAAGTTTGCTGCAATGAATTAATTTTCATTTGATCTTAATATTTAACGGTATATATATAGTGTCATTATATATTGATCTAGATCAAATATAGATCGTTTCAATAATAACCTCCCCAACGATCTTGCATTTCATCGATGATGTGCAATGACTGTTACGTATGAAATTTAATACTTTTTGTTGAACAAATTAATTAGTTGTAGCATCCGCAATAATCGAGAGTGACCGGCGATCATTAAGGTCTCGCTCAAACAGATTAATCGGATCAGTGGACTCGATCCGGTGGATCAACTTGAACGGAGCAGCAATCGATTCTAACAGCACAGGCCCATCTGGTCCACAAAGGGAGATCACCGACAGTCTGTTTATCTACGTTGTATCGTGATGTATTGTGTCTTACTGATTGGTAACAGTAAACATTATCCGTCTCTCCATTGTTAATCCTGCGCGAAATGATAAAATCTGATGACGTATATCATACGAAGATTCGCATATCATTTTTTTCTATTTTAATAATTGTTTGGGAGGGGGGGGGGGGGGGGGGGAGCTGGAAGGAAGAGAGCGAGGTAAAGTTTGCGAGGAAAGGTGGATGATTATTAACACACATCATCGACAGTGGCGTTGCTGCTGGTGATGCGTCTGCTTTGTTGGCCCTGGTGAACGACTGGCAGGAGGCGTGGCCTCGCGATAATTCATTCTTGATTGCGTGTCTGTTACATGCGATCAGCAATTGCACCTCCGACCAACCACCTCTCAATATATATATATATATATATACACCTCCCCCCCAGACAATTCTCTTTTCACGCTTCACGTGCCGTTTCCCTCTTACGCCAAATTCCCCCGAGCAAACTCTGCATCCAAACAATCATTTGTGTGACTAGTATGAACTTTACATACATATATATTATTTCTTTGATCATAATTAGCAAAAAACGATTGGTCGGAGGAAGTTTGAAAGTTTCTAGGAGAGCGAAGGATCGTTAATTGCCAGGCGAGTTGCTTAATCTGGAAGGAAGGGATAAAAAGGCGAAGATTGAATATAGGGCATGAGCGAAGGAAGGAGGGGGGGGGGGGGAGGGGGAGGCTGCAAAGGGGTGGAAAAGCGAGTAAGGAAGCCGCGAGCCGGATGGCGTAACCGAAATTACTTAGCGAGGCTTTCAAAGGCAACTGAGGAGAAAGGACTTGTTGCACGAGTAAGCCGCGGTTAAAATATCGGAAATTTAAGCATCGTTCCTTCTCCTCTCCCTTTCTCCAAACCACCCCATTTGCATTTCACCCGGGCCCCCACCTTCGTATATCTCATCGCTCGCGAAAACTCCGACGATTCTCCCTCTCGCATACGGGAATACGCGCGCTCTACAAACTATATATATACGCCTTTTTACGTGACTCGCGGAACGAGAAGAACAATCGATCCTCGAGTTCCGCTTTCCCGAAGAAACCGGAAACCGCCATTTCTCGAGTTTAATCGCGGCAAATGCCTCTGGCATGGCGATTAATCGAAAATCCTCATTTCGGAGAGTGTAAAAATTCTTTGGATAATTTCTGGTAAGTATGTAGTACGAGTTGGCTGTGATGGAAGGTCCTTCGGGATACGCGGGACCTTTGAACCAAGTTGTTCGCGAAACTCGGATTAAGCGTGGGTGGTTGAAAGTTGTGCGGAGTTTCGCGTGTTGGGTCGTCAAGTTCCTCGGTCCCTCTGAATGTTTTCCGTGGCGAGGAGGTACAGGGGGGTGTCACGTGTGGATAGAAGAGAGTTTCTTGGGTGGAATATGAGGGTTTGAAACAGGAGGGAGGGGGGAGGGGGTCAGCTGTGCCTGCAGTGTTTAGGGATAATTGCGATTGGTCGAGAGGCCAGACCTGCAGCCTGCCATGTGTCTACCAACTACTTGAAACTTTCCAGCGCTAACCACCGCTGGCATAGACCGAGAGAGAGAGAGAGAGAGAGAGAGAGTGGTATAGGAGAGATTGCTAATGGCTGTCTGGAGGACATGGATGCTTTCCTAAACCGCGCCACGTGGCGCAACAAACAACCGATCGAAGCCCCCCCGATCCCTCCAATCTCCCTAATTTATCCACTTTGTCGCCCAATTTTTGACCTTAATAAATATAGAGAAACATAAACGCGAAAAAAAGATAGAAATGCGTCGCTGAGTGGAAATCCGGCTGATTCGTAATCGACGAACTCGGTTTGATTGATTGGATCATTACCAAAATTGGAATAACGTTGTTTGCGCAGCTTTGGTGGCATGCCAATCGAACTGGGAGAGCGAAAATTTTGAGAGTATATATAAAAATAAAGCTATTCGATACACGCGTGGAATGGGTCTTTTTCAGCGAGTCGAATGAATCGCGCTGATTTTGCCATTAAAAGTGGAATAACATGAATTCCCGATAACCCGGGCACGCGTATCTGCATTAATTAGCGCGGATTGGTCTCTGCGGTATTTATTAACGGGATTGTTTGCGCCAAGCAGATTCATCCAATCATTCCAGTATCGCCTGCTCTCCCCCCCCCCCCCCCCCACACTCCCTCCACTCCTCGATAATCCGTTTCCTGGAAATATTTCAATACGTAATTCCAGCAATTTAATATTAGGTCTCCAGTGGAGAACGAGTAGACCATACATAGAGAAAGCAAGACAGAACGCGTTCTTTTACATACGATTTTCGGCAAACTTCGCTCTCTCTCTCTCTCTCTCTCTCTCTCTCTCTCTCTCTCTCTCTCTCTCTCTGTGATACGCTCGTCGTTTTCACGTAGAGTTACCTCGACTAATTTAATTTAACAGCAGCGCGAAAAGGACGGATAATGATTTATCGCGAATGTAAAGGACCACACACAGAAATCATTCACCCCTTCCTTCTCCCTTTAGAGGAAATAGCAAACAGAGCGAAGAATTTGCAAAATTTAACATTAGACTTTTTGCCAATAACAAGCAAAAACGCAATTTTTGAACATTCGCAGCAGAGTCTGCATGGCAGTTCTCAGGTTGCTATTTGATATTTTTAATGAGGATCCAAATTGGTGGATTGACGTGACAGGGCACGTCAGAAAATATGCTGGCGCTAATTACACGTCATCGAATTGATTATTGGTGAAAAGAGAGAGAGAGAGAGAGAGAGAAGGAGAGGAACAGGCGCGTTATCTTTGAAATGATCAATATCGCACGGCACTTGGGTGCTTTCACGCGTGCTGTCACCTCTGTAGATTTTCTACTGCGGCTGAGCAACTAGCGGGCATTAATTAGCCCGAAATAGAAAGCCGAGCTGCTAATTGTCGCACCGATTGTTGGAGCCAGTGCATTGTCCGCTATCCCAGTCAGCTCTGGGAATTCGCATAAAAAAAACAACGATCCATTCAACGATTCAACTATCCCACGTCCACCAATCATTAATCCGTGCTATCTTAGCAACCTTCCCCTCACCCCCCCCCCCCCCCCTCTCCAGCAAAAAATAACACAGAGTATCACTGTATCACACAAATTAGCAGACGTTGTTATTTTACTCAATTTTCCGAACAATCTTTTCTCAAGGGTTGTTTTTCTTTTCCTTTTTTTTCAGAAGCACCTGGGGGTGCGTGCGTGCGTTGTGTGTGTGTGTGTGTGAGAGAGAGAAGTCGGCCATGCTTGTCGACAGGACAAAAATGGCGGTGCATAAGCTATGTTCCGTAGTACGTCGTGGGAACGCTTTTGCCAACTGGAGCACGCCGCCCTGTCGGAATTCGAGCAGGTAGAGTCTCACGTGCACGGGGCTACCTAGGGTTTGTGAGAAAAATCCTTCAACCTCTCTCTCTCTCTCTCTATTTCTTTTCTTCCCCTATATATTCCTCTGCTCTTTCCATCGTCAAACTTATTCTTTTACACATACTCACTCGGCCTTTGGCACGCGTTTCGAGACACGAAAATTGTCAGCGTCGAATAAAATCTAGATAAGCTCGTTTATCGTTAATAATATCAGTGTCATCGAGCAGAGGACAAAATCGTGCGAGTGTATTTTTGTCGATGGAAGCTTATCCGAGGATCGGTCGCTCCCTGTAATCTCTGGGTTGGAATCAACCAGTTTATTTTCACGTAATTATCCTGTTTCTTGCGGTCGGCGAGACTCGGCATTTATTCGCGATGGAATAATAGAGTATACCGTGTTGTGACACGAATTCTCTCTCCAGTTATCCGCCGGCTGATCTTTTTGTTCGCCGTGCTAGTACTACCCGGCTGGCTGCAGCAGGTAATGGCGAGGAGAACGAAAAAACACCCAATCCCTCTCTCGTCCCCACTCCCCCACACTTTTCTAACTAAGGACAAAAAACACCTGCGTAGCGAATCCTACGAAATTTGCATATTCCAATTCGCGACTCTTTTGGCCAAACTCTATGTAGAAACTAGACATTTTGCTGGAAGAATCCTGATTGATTGATAGCAAAAATACAATTTCAAGAAAACACTTCTCGCGAACAAGAACCGGGGATGAAAGATTATAGATCGCGAGGGATCGTGGAGAGTTTGTTTAAAAGGAAGAAAAGAAATGATAATATATAAACAAACTAGAGAATTTCTAGAAGAATCGTGATTGATCGATAGCAAAAATACAGAACGTTTGAAGAAAATATTTCTCGCAAACAAGAGGCGGGAATAAAAGATTATCGATCCGGAGATCGTGGGGAGTTTTTAGAGGGAAAAAAAGAGAGACGATAATATAAAAAGGTGAAAAAGAAAATTGACGAGTCGTCGACGAGGTAGGAGGTCCCTTTAAGGTGACCCGGTTTTTCCCGGGGCGCAAAGGTACCTAATAAAAGGAATTCGGGTCGAGTCGACAAAGTTTTCGGCGGAAACCACGAAGAGTAAGTTGTACGTAGCTGTATATATATAGGTAGAGATCCAACGAGCTGCTGGCTGAGAATGTTTTTGCGCGAAAGTGTGTATTCCTGCGCAACTGTGTGTCAGTGTGTGTGTGTGTGTGAGTGAGAGCATGGAGTGCGGTTCTCTCTTGAGTTTTGGTCGATACGAGAAGGAGAGTCTATCCTCTCCTCTCCTCCTGCATCCGCTTCACTCCACCCCTTTCGCTTGGCCAGCTAGCCTTGCCCTCCCGTTCGGAATCCCTGCCAGAGACCGACAATAGGCCGCAGTAGTTCTCATTTGATTAATAACCCGCCCACAATGAGCTCCCTCTCTCTCTCTCTTATACACACACACACATACATACTCAACCCCAGTGGCTCTCACTTGATTAACGATCGCCGCCTGCTTGGCCAACGTACAATACGAGCATGCCGATCATCAACCTCGACCCCCCCCCCCCCTCCCTCCGTGCCACCTAAAATCCTCACCCGATCCAAATATCGATCGACGATCCCTCGCCTCGTCTTATTTCATTCCTCCCCCCCTGCCCATACGCCCGACGAAAATCGTCCACCAAATTAATAATCCACTTTCCTCGCAACAACCCCGTCGCAAAATTTAATCAACGTTATACCAACGATTCCTTCCCTCCGAAAAGACTGGCTCTTTTTTAGTTTCTCGGTAATTCTCGTTAAAATAGAAATTCAAGAGTGAATCTGGAGGATGTATGGTAGAAATGAATGGTGGTTTGGGACAAGGTGGACGACGATCACTAATGAATTCGATAAATCCATCGTGATCCGATAGGATCATCGTGGAAGAGTCCTTTTGTGAAGGATTCGGACGATTTCGCTGGAGAAGGTCGTAAAAATCTCGTTACACGTTGTTGTAGGCGAGGTATAGGAAGGAGCGGAGAGAGAGAGAGAGAGAGAGAGAGAGAGGTGTTGGCGGGTGGAAAACGCAATCTTCGGAAATCTCCAGGTGGTCCCGACGTCTTCATCAGCGGTCGGTGTTATTGCGACGAGATTTGTCGTCGGTTTCGCTTTTGTCCTCCCTTTCTCCGTGAAACACGCAGTGCGCAGATCTCGCGATAAGCCTCTTTCTCAGTCCGCAACCCGCCTTAGCGCAAGGTAAGATCTTATCCAGACTGCGTGACGCGTTAATGACCATTCATGCCTGCTGGTTCTCCGTGGAAAGATGAGGCGAGTGCCACAAAGGAGCGAAATTTGAGAAAAAAATATACTGATTAGTTATGAAAAAGGAGGAAGCAGGGGGCGTGCGAGGTGAGAGAGGGGAGCGGAGGTGGGTCTGGAGGGTTAAATAGGGGTGGGGGTGGTCTTTGGGAGAGAAGTTGGCTGCAGGGCGAACCAAGTGAGCCAAGCGTCATGGTGGCATGGCATGGCATGGCATGGCAGGGCGAGGGAGAGTTGGCTTCTGTCGCTTCCTAATTGGAAGACCCGCAACTAACTCTCTTAATTACCGCCTTCGCCCTCCCCCTCCCCTTCCCCCAACCGCCCTTTCCTCCCACACCTTCCCCTTTTTCATCCAAAGCTCTCCTCCTGAAAGCTCCCAAGAAAGCTTCCGTCGACTTAATTACACGGAATAATCGCAGCTGGAACCTTCTCCCGGATCGACGCGACGCTGCATTGCCAGATGCAAACCCCCCCCCCCCTGCTCCCACACCCCTCCCCCCCCCCCCCCACCTAAAAAATCCCACGGAAAATTTTATCGCGTCTCAAATTGCATCCAAAGTATTAGCCGCAATCCTGTCAACGCTCCTCGAGAGTAGCTCTCGTTGCCACAAATTGTGCAAACGGCCCGGCCTTCCCTTCTACGACCTCCCGTGAAAAAAGGGGGAGAATAATTGTAACTGCGAAGATTCGCCCGCGTACGAAACGCGATAAGAATTCGAATAAGAGCTAGGCAGGAGTACTTTCGCCAACCGTACGCTATACCTTTTCAAGCCGAGAAGGGTTGTCCTCGCTAATTGGTCGAGATTCTACCGATTCGCTGCCCTGATAAATCGAGAATCTTTCGAAAGTTTTTCACCCCTGAAATCACGACTGCCTCGATTCGCATTTAGATCCAACGGGACCAATTATCCTCCGCCGTTAAGCGAATCCTTTCTTCCCGCGGGACCCTCGCGAAGCGTCCAGGACAAATCACAAGATTCGAGTGGCTGAATGTAATAGCATTGATGGAATCAAGGTATGGACCGAGAAGTAGATTATCAGAAGAAGAGTCTTAAATTCGACGAAATTTTGTAAAAATATCTTTAATGTACGTGCTTCTTAAAAAGACGTCATATTTTTGCTATTCGTCGGAAGCGTAGTAATATAAAAGGACCTTGAGAAGTGGGTGCGTTGCACGGCAGTTTCCGGTGGGTCGATCTGTTGATACCCTTTCACTCGTATAGAGCGTCATTGGATTCGATGTGTCGCGTCGAAGGGATGAAAGCACTCGGTGTAATATCGAAGCTCCCGGCTCCCCGCGCGGCTCCCTGCCTTACGCGACCTCGTGCCGTAGCACGTTCCGATTTATACCTCCTCGATCCCCCCACTCTCCTTCTAATAGTATTCCTCCTGGAATATTGACATCGAGACAAACTTTTCTCTCTTCAAGATCTACACTTCCATTATCGCTTTTCTTTAAACCATATTTGATTCAATTGGCAGAATTTCGTGAAATTTGGAGGATCAGATACTAATATATAATATATATTTATAGGAGGATGATCGAACAAAGCAGCAGGCAGTTTTCTGTGCCAAGGGGCGGAGGTTGGGTGTAACCACGCATGGGCAAGTAATGCAAGAGAAGGATCGCAAGAGAGAGAGAGAGAGAGAGAGGGGGTAGTATTTTCGCCCCTCGAGGCCCAGTGTCTTTGTGCAAGGTCTCGTTGGACGTTGGAAATGTCGGGGGTCGACGGTGTGGTTCCTCCCTGGCTATCGAGTGACAGAGAGTCCCGTTCAGCTCCTACGGGCAGAAGAAACGCACACCTGGTCCCCTGTCGGGGGTTGTCTGGTGGCGGGAGGGATATGGATTTGCATGACAAAGGATCCCGACCGGGCCCCTGCCGAGAGGCCCAGCTGCGTGGGACCGAATCTCGGGCCCCGGTAGCCACGAAGCTAACTCCCCCTCCCTTTTCACCACTCCCCCGCCAACCTTTCCAACCCTCCCTTGTACCAACGATCACCGGCCATTGCTGAAAACGTGTCATGATTCGATCCAAGGCCCAATTTGACAGCTCCCCCCTCTCCACCACCTACATACATCCTCCCTTTGAATATAAATATCGCTTTTCGTACACGGACGATCCAATTACCGACTGATTCGCATCGTTCCCAATTTTTAGTGGGACGCGTACGAAGGATTTATTTGCCAGGATTAAGAGCGTCGTGAGACGAGGCGAGAGCGATGAGGGGGAGGATAAGTCAGTCGGGCTCTAGACGTGCGCGCGAGAAACGAAACGCGCGAAATTCGTCGTAGCCATGCACGAACACCTGGTGGCGGCTTCGTACGAGGCTTTCCTGGTAGACGCGTGTCCGTGCATCGTCACACCTGCTTACGCAAAGTCGCGTGTGCCATCGCGACCCAGTCACGTCTTCTCCCCCGCGAGCACCGCCTCTCCGACGCCGCGATGTGAGCCCCTTCTGGGAACGCGGATTAAACCAACCGTGACCAAGGATATTTCTAGCTCTCCTACGCCAATAATATGCGCTCCAACTTTTTCTTATTCTCCGTTTCGTCAGTTTGCTTTTTATAGACGCGTATCTTGTTTTCGTCTTTGCCTCGAATCAGCCATGGACAATTATTCCACCAGTACCATCGTAACAGTCGAATCGTCGCTATACGATCAATTGGAAATTTGCAAAATGATCATTCGCGTACAAGTGCCATCGCTCTGACGCGAAATGCCTTTGTGGAAGAGTGTAGCAAACCAAACGCAACTCCAGAATATTTCTAGCCAAAGCGTTTCGATTCGTCTCATACCCGCGTATCTTCCTTTAAACAATCCGCAAGATTTTTCTTCTGCTTTAACCTTGAGCAATGTCACAGTTCCTCAGCAATCAACGCTATGGAAGCAATTGGATCAGTGGTGGATATGCGAAAAGTCAGCCGTTGGAGAAGAGAGATTAGCATAAATTCATTGGATTGGTCGGAAACACTTAAAATTATGCGCATAATAATTCTTCGGTCATTTACACATCGGCCATTTAACGCGGCCATTTTTGGCGTTCTCACCGAGCGGGCAAAAGCAGGCAGGCGCAGTCACGCGTTTAACGAGAGCCTCTCTCTCGCTCTGCGTGAAAAAAGGTCGAGGCGAGACGACAATAAAATATTTAAAGTCCGCAATCTCGATACGGATCTAAATCTCCCTGGACTAAATAGAGAGAGAGAGAAAGAGAGAGAGAGAGAGAGAGAGAGAGAGAGAGAATAAGATCATCGGGGGTCAGTTTGTATAATAAGCGAGCAGGCAGTTGTATTTTGCGGGAAAACGCATTATTGGGCAACACAAAAAGATCGGTCAGAGGAGAAGAAGTCGAGCAGGAGAGAAAGGCACCTACGGTGATTTGCGGGCCAAATATTGTGACCCCGATGACGTCACGGCCAAGTAGCTTGACAAAAAAAAAAGCGATGAGACTAACCCCCTTACTCTGCGAGCCAGTCACTGGTAAGTTGGCTTGTTTTCAGTGCACCCCGCCGTGAGTTCTCATTCTTTCCCCCTCTCGCTCTCTCTTTGTCAGTTTAGCCCTTCGCGCTTCTTCGACGATCAGCGCGAGCGCGTGCGACGCTTCTCCTTGCCAATTCATTTGCAAACAGACGCCAGCCTCTCTCTATCCACCGTTTGATTTGTGCGCCCACTTTCCTCTCGCTCCATCTCTCTTCCTTTTACTGGTTTGTAATACGGCTTGCGACATCCATTAAGTGGACGCTCGAGTAACCGCGAAATTTATCGCGAATTAAGTCACGCATTATTTGCCAACCGGACCTGGCTCCACTGCCACCCTATGAAAATAGACTCTGCTAATTTCGCGTCGTTCCACCAAAGAAACAACGAAAATCCCCACATTGGACTCTTTTTTCCACTCCCCGATTCTTCCCTCGACCTTCGTCGATCGATCGAATCCTACGAGTGCGCTGATTGGATTATGCGAGATTTATACAAAAAAAAAGAAAAAAATCGGCTATTTATCCGTAGGGTTCGCCTGCATTGGTAACAGCGAAATCTCGAGCTCGGGCACTCGAGTAATTCCAGCTGAAACCGGGCAGGTTCGCGAGCAGCAATTAAAATCTGCAGTTTATTCCGTTATAGTATAGTTGAGAACTGCACGATGAGGGAGGTGGGGGGGGGGGGGGGGGGGGGGAGGTAGCTGGGAAACTTGAAAATTACTTCGAAACCGCTTCAGAGTTCTCGTTCCAGCCCACCGCTCGCCATAGTTGAATTTATCCAGTACCTTTTTTCGTCCATGAGGAATGAAGCGAAAAAAAAGCTCGGTCAGTATTTTTCGCTGAAATTTTTCCAATTCCCGCGCGGAGTGTGAGTTTTTTTTCGCCAATGGACGAGGACTAAAAATATATGTATAGAGTGGAGGAGGAGGGAGTATGGAAACTT
This sequence comes from Prorops nasuta, assembly GCF_024137725.1. Lineage (NCBI taxonomy): Eukaryota > Metazoa > Arthropoda > Insecta > Hymenoptera > Bethylidae > Prorops > Prorops nasuta. Next base: position 4,952,704 of record NW_027116806.1, read on the forward strand.
GGGGAAATTCCTCAGGGTCTTATCGAAGGTGTCGCGCGAGTTATCAGGCTCGCGTCGTTGTACCGAGCGATATTGTCCTGGACCAAGCCAAGTGATTAATCTTAGACCCAGGCAGGACATCGTATCCTGCCAGGGTAATGATCCGTGTCACGCACGATAACCCAGCACCCCCCTCCACGAGCACACCACCCCTGCAACCACCGCGTCCATCCTCTATACCAATGACCTGGAAATTTCCTATGGCAGAAAAACTCTAAACACCACCCACGATACATTTATTACTACAAGTATCGCTGCTACCACGATAAATCATAGCGAAGAGCTTTTTCCAACTTTGACTCGCAGCTATTTTCTCTCTTTTTTCTGCCGTCTTTCTCGATCCTGCAGCTGAAGCACGACACGTTGATGCAGCCAACGAGTTCTGCCAGTATTAAAATTGCCTGACCTTTGGCGCAAGAAAAACTCTGGGGCTCGTTCTGCTGTACCATCCACTTGGTGTGCTGGCTGTACCATTGCTTTACCAGGAAAATCCAATCCAGTCGCGTTTCTCGTTGGTTTGGCAAAAACTACGAGATGCGGATTGAATTATTTTCTGGGGGGGGGGGGGGGGATAATGAGGGAAGAGGAAGGTTGGTGCAAGCTTCCGGTGTTCTTCGAGGTATGTCGAGACGATGCGAATTTTCGAGTCACCCAGTAGGTAAGTGGAAGCCGGTTGCATGGTGGCCACGTGAAATCAATGTTTCATAAGCATGGATAAGAGAGAGGCTGGCAGCGCGTACAGCGTGACCAATGTACATCTTGATTTAGTGAGTGAAGCGGACGCGTTTAGGTGGCCCCGGTTGGCTTAGGGTGGCCAACTGTCTCGTTAGCGACTCGATCTTGGAGAACCAGAGTATAAGAGAGAGAGAGAGAGAGAGAGAGAGAGAGAGAGAGTTAAAAGGACAAAATAAGGTAGCGAGGCAACAAGAGACACGCTGCTACTGTATAAAGCAATTCCGTTATGGTCTGGTGTAACATGAGAAGCCATCCGCCCCCTCGTGCAATCGTCATTTTTAGTATAGTAGTCGGCGTCCAGCGTGCTTTGGCTGGTCTCGCCGGAAGTTCGGAGAAGAGTGTACAGCGTTGATGAGTGAGTATAGACACGCGTTACGAAACGATCATGCATATATAGATAAATGTCTTAATTTTTACAACGTTTCAGCAGAAGCTGTGAAAAATTCCCTGGAGTTGGCGAAGAAATTTCAGTTGAGGGAAATGACTGTGGGTAAGTGTTGGGTTGGAATAAACGTTGAGGCAACCGCTGCTAAAATTTCTAGCGAACGTTGGAGCAGTTTTGCAGGGGTGAGTGGGTCTGGTGGGAGGAGAATTGCGAGCCGGCGGTAAGGGGGGAGGGGGGAGGGGACTAAAAAAAAGGTCCTTTGTCTTTGGGCGGTGATGACGCGTTGGGGGATGGCGAGAGAGGGAGAGGAGTGGGGATTGCAGAGGGTTCTCACAGGAAAACTCGCGCAGCCGGAAGCTGTCGGAGACGGGGCGAAACGCACACGAGAGTCCAGGATACTCGAGATCCCGGACCCGGTTCCAATCCCACGGTGCGAACGCCGCGGGGACCCTGAACAGGATTCTCCAGTTCGCACACGTATACACGAACGCACGTGTGTGTGTGTGTGTGGATGGACGAACGTTTTTTTCATCGATGAAAATCGAGAGCAACGAGAGACAACGGCGAAGGATTTTTTATTTTTCACTCGTAATAATAAAACCCTCGCGAGCTTTGCAGGAATAAATCGCGATTTTACCGCGCGTCCATTTCAGAATTGGAAACACGAGGTGATTTTAAATACTGCGGGAGATCGTTTGGAATTGATGTTTTCATTTGAGGTAATTAGAGCAAGTACAGGGGGAAGCCTTATCGTTGCTTGGCAAGTGAAATCCCGATTATAGGGAGATTATTAATTCACCCTTTAGAGACAAAGAGCGAGGTAATCCATATCGGTAACGCTCTCCTCGTGTATCGATATATCGCGATAAAATCACGTTATATCTATATATACAGATCGGACTGTAATAAATCGGATTAGCCGGGGCAAGTCCGTAGCATATGCTGTCAGCATATTGCCAGTGAATATTTTCCAAGGTGGGAGAGGGTGTTGTGGGGTGTAGGGGGATTTTAAGGGAGTCCGATCTCTCTCTCTCTCTCTCTCTCTCTCTCTCTCTTACTTGCACCCCGTGGGGGATGGACCTCAGGGGCGGCCACACGTCACGGTGCCCTAATACCGTGCCACTGTGGGATAGTTAGAATATCATCCCCTTCGTTTTCAACCCTCTCCAACCGCTACCCCTACTCTTCTTCCTCGCGAACGCATGTACGTCATTGCAAATTATTTCTGACGCGCTCTTTGCGTAATCACTCGCTCTCCCAATATGGGCCAATCGTCGCGTGGCGAATAATTGCTGCTCGGACCGAACGAACTCTCGCTGATTACTTGGTTCGTCGACCTCTGTAAAGCCACCATTCGACTCTCGCCAAATCTTCGCTCTCGATCAACGAGATTTTTCACCCCTTCCGTAAAGTACCGAGAGGACTTTCCACATTTCGATGATCCTGCGGCCGGCCTCCCATCTCCACTGTGCTAAAAATTCATTGATATTTTCCTCGCGAGAAACTCTTCTCTGTGCGATGAAAATAAGTTTGCGTCGTTCTGGCGAATACCAGGAGATATAAAATCGATATTTGGGGTGGTGTATATAAAAATGACTTTTCAAAGCGACGATGTAATTTACATAGTTTGGAGTGGAACGCCAGGGGGAGGAGGCACCCTCGAGTAGTTTAAAGAGACGTACGACAGATCGTAAACTTAGACTAGGCTGGAGTTTATCACGAGCACTTTAGATCCCCGATCGCGAACACATTCCCTCGGGGCAATGTTTTAGGCTTAGTTTAAAGTATTTCCAGTCGTTGCTGCGTAGCCAGCTACCTTATCGCGAGATTGAACCGCTATTCCAACTCGCCATATCCATTCGCTCTATAGCCTATCATTTTTTCACCTCCCCTTGCCAATCTACCCCCACCACAGTGCTATCCAAAAAAGAAACCGTCTCTCTTTTATTCCATGCTCGAGCGTTTTTATAAGCTCGCTTATCATCGTGGAAGGAAATATATATGTGTCTGTGCAATGTACATCGGGTTTAATTTATGGCCGATGCACGAGTATCTGGCAGAAGGAGGGAAGCGATTAGCGTGATTTTCGTGGAAAAGTGCGAGGGTCAGGGAAAAATTCCGGTAGTTAATCTTTTCCTAAGAGTGGTTATGGGGGTACTCGTTAGTAAATTAACGGGCCTTTTGTCGAAGTAGGGAAGTAGCCGCGATCAGAAGCTACTAATAATTTTCCCCAGACTGCTGCTGCTGCGTGTGTGTCGTTGTAATAATCATCGTGTTGCTTCTACAACTCCCTACACGCGTGTACACCGGTTTCTCTCACCCCCCTCCCTGCATCTCCTATCTGAGAGACCCTATATACACAGCGCAGCTAATCGTTTTCTCGTTAATGATCCATGCTACGAACGATAAGTGACTGAATCCAACCACTCGACAACAACAATTATAAACATTCGATTAAAAAAAGAAATTAAAAATTGAATCGTTATAGCATTTAGCCCCCTCTCCCATCACTCGTGTATATACTATGTAAGAAGCTCCTTTCTTCGCCAAACGTTTCTCGATGACCTCGTATTTATTTTCGTCGGCGGGTAATTCGGGGGTGAAATTTCATTGGCAAAGTTTGTTGATATTGATGAAATTTCATTGAATATTTATGGGAAGCGAATGGTTGGGATTATAAAGTCTTCTCCTGATGGAAAGTGCGTATGGCAGGGCGTGAATCGAGGGGTATAGGGTGTATAACGTCGAGGAGGAGAGGTGGCGAGGGCGGGGGTGTGTGCTTCGACCCTTGTGCAGGAGGGGTCGACTAAGCCGCAGACCGAGTCGAAGGGCGAAGGAAGCTCGAGCAGAAGGGCAGTGCTAACTGGTTTTAAGTGAATCTGCGGCCGTGTTCTGGCGACACCCAATATGCCAGAGGGTCCCCGCCGAATCCCATTGGAGAGAGCATCGTTTAATTTCGCATTCTATATCCACTTCTCTTCCAATAATAATACACTCTCGGTCCGCGTATACGTTCCGCCTTTTAAACCACGCGTCCCTTCGACGTTCCAATAACTATACCCCTTCCGTTATACGATTCACTGGTTCACGCTGGACCCGGAGGAAACCTGCGACGCGCCGCTCTAGCTGCAAAGTTTTTTGCCACTCGACGAAAAGCAGGAAAATTGTGGAAGAGTGCGCGCGCGCGCTGCGGGAAAATCACATCTTAGTCAGCCGTTGGTCGGTCGACCGGTTGTTGTCGGCGCTGCAGGGAAGATTAGCAGCGGCCCTCGGAGCTGGCTCAGCTTGACCCGCATCGCACCGAATCGGCAATTTCCGGAGAGCGAAATAAAACGTCGAAGGAGAAGAGAGACCGGAGCTGGCGGCACAAAACGTCCGGCAATAATTACCGTTGACCAATTAGGATCGTTGGCTGCGCGCGGTCCAATGCATGGGAACGCTCCTGCAGGAACTCCCGGTGGAACGGGATGATTTTCGAGAATCAGCAAATATCCTTCAGCCGCCTATGTTTCTCTGGCATTTTGTTCGAGCCACTGGGTCTGGTAGGGGGTTGAAAGGGTAAACACACTTGTAGATTTGGAGCACGTTGACGACGAATGGTCAAATAATTGGGGAGTTTCGAGTTGGTTACCGGTCTCACTCGTCGCTCCGTCTTTGTCCTTCGCGAAGGTTACTCAAGAGAGAGAGAGAGAGAGAGAGAGAGAGAGGGTGCAGCGGCGAGCGAGAGGGATGAAGGGGGTAGTTCTCGCGCGCATCGTCGTTCAGTCTCGCACATCGTGCACGGCATGAATGTTGCCGTGATTGGCGCCTCGTGCGACGGTCCCTACGTGCCTGGAATTCGCGAGAGCCTCGCGACATCCACCACTCTCTCATTATTATTATATTAGAACCAGACGACGACGTACACTCCTGTAGTCCGTTCCATTGCGAGCAATTGCGTTGTAATTGCAGGCTGCTGGACGTCATCCTGTATTTTTATTTATCGGCGCTTTAGGGGGAAGGGGAGACATTTTTAATATATCCAGTCGATTTGCGAGAACGGAGCTGGGGGATCGAAATAAATATAGAGCTGTCGGATCGGTTCTTAGTTGAAACCCAGTCGGTGTTTCTACGTGAGAAATGGCGAGACGACTGAGAAATGGGGCTATTGAACGAAGGGGAGGAGAGAGGCTCGTGTCGCTCGTGTAGGCGTCAATCACACGCCATGCATATATTTAGCAAGGCGCGTTGGGGTGGCATACACACCCCCGTCGAATCGGCGAATCTCCGCAGTCTGCAATGTCTATCAGAGCGGAGAAACAGGACCGAGATGCTGCCTCTGACCCCTCACTGTTGGCTAAATAATGGCATCGCGTCGAATCCGGCCCTCCTGGGGGAGGTTACGACGTGTCAACTGCCTTCAAACACCCCCCTAGAAATCCTAGTAACTATACCCCCTTCCCATTAACCACTCAATCCAGTCCAGTTTTTATTACCACCCTTCGATTATTCTGCTCTGTGGTTTTCATTGATTTTTACCCTCTCGCCTGTCGAAGAAAATTCTCCACCACACCCCTCCTCCGGTCCATTTTCGTCGCTCGCTCTCTCATATTTACATGTTAACTGTCCTTAAACATCCTTCTAGAAATTCTAGCAACTGCCCCCTTCCCAATAACCACTCAATCCAGTCCAGCTTTTATCACCACCCTTCGATTATTCTACACTGTGGTTTTTATCGATCTCTACCCTTCCTCCATTCCACTTTCATCGCTCGGTTCTTATATTTACATGCCATAGCTCTCTGTCCTCGAACAGTCCTAAAAATTCTGCCAACTATACAAACCGTGCTTCATGGTTTATTTCATCAATTTCTCCCCTTTTCGTCCAAGACAATTTTTCTACCCTTCTTCCACTATACTACATTTTTATCGCAAAATTTCTCACAGTTATACATGCCAACCGTCTTTAACAGCCCTCTAAAATTCCCAGTGACTATTCTCTTCCCATTAACAACTCGATTCAATCGAGTTTTTATTATATATACAAACCCTCCTTCAGGATTTCCATCGATTTTCCCCTTTCATCCGAGATAATTGTTTCTACCCTTCTTCCGCAGTCCGGAGTTATATCGCTAATTTTCCCATATTTATTCTAGATTAATTTCGGGAGGCAGTTTGCTCGCATCCAATGCGTCCAGACGAATTCTTATTTACCTAAGACTGACCCCTTTTTTACCAAAGAAAATGTTTGCGTTATGAGGAAGCAGGGAGCGAACGGATTGACGCCCGCATATATGTACATGGTGAGTTCTCTCGGTCAGATTGATGCGCGGTAACCCGAAACACGAGTTGTTTGGACTGCTAAAAGTTCCCAACTGTCCTAGCTCGCTCCGCAGCTGGAAAATAACTCTAGACCGCACGTGACTCGTTACACTAGAAAAAATCGAACGTTCCTCGCGACAAAGGGTGGAAAATACAGGAAAATCAATGGAGAATTTGGAAATTTCCATTGAAAATTTGTTTTCCCACTCGAATCTGCAGGGAAAAGTATAGAGAGGAAAATTGTTGGCAAAAGGGTAAGTTTGAAGGGTGGAGGACACTTTTGACCGATTCAGCGTGAAATGTCGTGGCTTTTCTCCACTAGCCGGAGAATTCGAGCTTTTTGACGAATGAAATTGGTGCTGGCCCGGGGGTTAAAAGTGAAAAGTGAAAAGGCGAGGGAGAGGAAAGTAATAGGCGGGCAATCGTAGCGAGAGAGGTACGCCAGAGTGATTCTAATTAATTAACGGGCTCGCGCAGGTCTCCTATATGCCGGATCACTAATTAGTGGGGCTGCGCGGCTTAATTAGTGTTTACACGTCATTATCGGCGATCGAACGCACACTGCAAGGGCAATATCGATCAAGAGTGGCCTGAACGGAAAAACAGGATGGCTTGGGAAATACTATATATATATATATATACATATATATGTGTGCGTGTGAGTTATAAAGAAGAAAAATAGGTTCATGGATGGGGCCAGGTGAGGAGGTTGTGGTTGCAGCAGGAAGGTGTCGGAGGAGCTGGAGGGGGGAGGGGTGTTAATAATTGGAAGGCGTTCGGTGCGATTGGAGGGAGGGGGTGGGAGGGGGAGGGCGTGCAATCAATTATCCGGCGGTCTAACGGCCGACTAATCTGCCTAATCCGAACGCAGAGGGCAGCCATCGAGGCGCACCATGATCGCTCGTCGATCGCAATTACCGGCCTGCGGTTAATAAGGGGATCACTGACTGTGTAGTAGAGTCTATAGTGTACGCTCGAGTGGTATAGTTGGTCGGGGAGGGAGAATTTCTCTGTGGATATATAGGTGGCCCAGATAACACCGCGTCCAAGGGGCCGAAATGGTGGATCGTTGGTGACGTCGAGTTAGCGAAGCGGGGGTGGTGGCACGAGGGGGTGGAGGTGGAGAGGGTAAAACGCGGCTCGCCGAGCACATTGAGCGCCGGTAATCGGCTTACGGATTGCCAATCATCAGTCAAAGAGCCGACGACGAGAAGCGGCTCCAGGCTCTCCAGCTTTTCCTGGCTTCCAACCCACCTCTTTTCTTCCTTTCCCTCTTCTTTTCCCATGCATCCATCCATCTACACTCGATCCATACTTCTTCGTCCCACCTCCCTTTAATTTCTGACCCGCCTGCAGCTCACCATCCTCCGCGCGCACAAAGACGTTTCGACAATTTCCAATCTCCACCGCAAAGTCCGGCTTAACGAGCGTCGACAACAAATTGCAAGGAATTTTTCAAGATCGCCGCAAGAAGATGGCGGCCGAGAGTCCAATTAGGAAACGCCGAGACAATCGTCGAGCAGGGATTAATTAATTTCCGTCTTCGCCTTATCGCTCCAAGGAGAAATGCAAAAATTTGCTCGTTGTGTACGTGCAGGTGGAGCGAGTGGGAAAATGCTACGTGTCGTATCATGAATATATATATATATATGTAACAGTAGGCAGGTAGGGAGTGAAGGAACGCATTTTAATTAGATTTCATACAAGAAACTTGTACGATCGCGCGTACGTCGACGATCTCTTTCCACAATTTGTATATTTTCTTGTACAGAAAATATCCGAGAAAATCACTGTTATAAAAATGTGACAAAGTGTACGAGAGAGTATAATACTGTAATAATAGAGCCTCAGAATTATTCGGGAGTTTAAAGTTATTTTATATGCTGTATATATATATATATATATATATACGTGTAGATTTGCCAAGGTGAAGTTTGGCCTTGTTTCGTGAGCTATGGATATTTTTCTCAAGTTTAATGCGTTTTCCTTGTAGAGGCATTTGCGAGGGTGTTCCTGTATCGGGACGCCATTTTGGGTTCTCTGTCAGCGAGAAGTACACCCTTTCGTCGGTCTTAAGAAGCCCTCGAGTTCCGGCGGGGGCCACTCGAAACTATTTTCGTATCGCGATGAAAAGAAATCGATAGAGCTGCCGAAGGGCGGCTCTCCTCAATAGACAAGAAGGGCTCTTCTATGGACGAACATGACTTTTTTTCTCCCCCTCCCCTCCCACTCCCCCTACCACCCTCTCTAAACTTCCGACCGTTCCAGCTTTTCATCCCTTTTTCACTGTCAATCTTCTCCAAAAATAAAGATAAAGCGCGAGAAACTTTTATCGAGTAACGAAAAAACATATACATATATATATATATATATAGGAATTATTATTTTTACTCGTTTCTGTATTGTGTTGCAGGTATATTACTGTCTGTTTTCAAGAGAGTCGCAGAAGGAAACTGAAAGGTGGGCACAAGCGAGTCCCATAAATACAGTTTATCCGGTGGCGCACCCATCCACGCTCATTATTCCGAAATATCTCATTCTCCAACCACTGACGGCGCGGCAGCGCTCCATCCTGGCACGAGATTAAAACGAATAAAAGGAACAAGAAAATCCTTATCTCGAGGGGACATTTTCGCGGAAACAACCAAATGGAAGGTGGATTCTCCTTTAGTCTCCTGCCTGAACGTGACGAGAATCCATCGTTCAATTGCTTTCGCAACAATATGCATGACTCTAAATATATATAGTCACTGTATATATAAGAATTAAAAAATAATTTCAATTAACTAAGATCTTAATTGTTTCACCATTAATCCCGATGTTTCTCAATTTCAGTATTTCTGGTCATCGTTTTTATGATATGGTACTGTTGGAAATATATATATATATATATATATACTTGCTATAGTTTAATGTATGTAGCATAATTCGACTCGACGTTTTTTACTCCTCTATGCATAATAGAGGATCAATTAGCAAAAGCAGAAATTTATAAGATTCTAGAAAATAATGCACAGCAACTTGTATAGATGCGAATCTTGAATTTTATAATAAAATTATAAGCGAAACTGATATTTCGTCCTTGACGACTCACAGAACATAGGAGAAAGGAAGGAGAAGCAGAGTCGAATCGAAGGAGTCGAACGAACGAAACGTTCCAAGGGGTCTCTAATGAAGATTTTCTCGTGGAGGAGTAAAAACGATAATGACTGATTAAAAAAAAAAACTGGGAACGAAGCGGCCAATTTAAGGGAGTCGAAGGGGCCCGAACGACTTTAGTGAAAAAGTAATGTCCTTCCGCGTCATTTCCAGGTCTCCTTACGAGCGTGTTAACGGAATATTTTTACCGGCCGTAACTCCGCTTTATTGGACAATTAACGTATCCCGCGTATTTCTCGGATCTTCTTTTCGTTAATGCTGCGCCATATTTTTTCAGCCCCTATTCCATCCACCCTGATATTGCCATCCCTTATAGGAGCTGCAAGGGGTACCTAGGACCTGATACGAAAAGTGGAATCGCGCTTGGCGATAAATCGCAATTTTTAGCAAAATTCGTTGGATTTTTTGAAGATGAAAAATTGTATAAGGATATGGAAGGGCAATGGGGATTATGATTATCCTGGTAGCGCGCGTAGAGTGATTTATCCTGTCGGCGTGCTCATTACGGCTCCCGGTCACATAATCCAACCTGGTGTGCCACACCCTGGGCTCTCTTGCATAGATTAAGGCACGTCCTTACTTGGCGTGGGCGGATGGATTCTCTCTCCCGACTCCCGTGCAAATTAAGCCCCGTCCACAGTAGCCGCTTCAACCATTCTTGGATACCACCACCCAGTTAATGAAATTCCCTCCGACAGCCAGCCAAATCGCGTCACTCGGAATTAACTCGACCATTCGTCGAAAGCCACCATTGAACTATAACATATGTACCGTCTGCAAAATCAAACGCCTCTCGTCGATAAATCGATAAACGATCGATCGCCACTCGATCTCTTCAATTTCACCCGAATTTATTCGAGCTCTTCCCGAAGCCTGTAAATTATTTACTATATATACGTTAAATAGATGGTTGTAATTTTTCCGAATATCGCAGATAGCGTTGGTATGCTCGGTTAAACGTCCCTTTGATTTATTAGGTGTACGGCTTGCGAACACGGCAGCTGGTATTTTTATTTAAATCTAATATACAAAGTCCGGTCGGTGAGTGGCGCGTGTGGGGGCGTGCGTATTAGGCAGCCTTGATAAGCCACCGAGGAAACGCGCCGCATTCCTCGCTTGTCACTGATTATGATAAACGATCCTTCCTCGCAGTTTTGCTTCCCACCATGCAGACCAACGCGTTATCTCGCACTGGAATTAAGAACCAATCGCCGGACGTCATTTGACCAAGGTATATATATATATATATACATATATAGGATACTTCCTCGATAAATTTCAAGCTTTCGTTACATTGCTCTCCCGTCCGTTTTTCTAACAGCTGTTTCCACGTGGAAATATAAGACTACTAGTATACATCGATATCGGTTCGAATCTAATTGAGGCTTAGGCAGAGTTAGGCTTTGATACTCGTACACGCGCAAACTTGATCCTTCTCGCATGATGGATCGAGTTAATGTAGCGTATTACGCATTTACGCGCGCGCGATACGCAAAGAGAGCGCGCGCGAGAGAGAGAGAGAGAGAGAGAGATGTATACCAGGTCCACGGTAATCCTAAGCTCTTCGCGAGGGTGATCGTGGGAGAGAACGTCTGTCAGTTTCCTCCACCCCCAACCACCCTTCCACCATTTCACAGGTATATGAGGTATATACGTACACGTGAAGCAGCCTCTAATTTTCCATAAACGAAACGTTCGATCGATAATGCAGAGAATCCACGATGGAAATTGTAGAAACGACACTGCTGGAGGTTCGTGCAGTATATATGTATATATATATATATATATATATAGGCGAGATTTATTTGTTGTGCCAATAATTTGACGAAAATTCGTATAGTTACTCGACTTAACACGGCGTAATAAGGAAGGGGCTTCGTTTGGTTTTCGAATCGACCCTCTGGTGACTCTCGGTCGACTCGCCGATTTCCGGGGTCGCGCGAGGGTCGCGCCCTGGGGGTTTTATCTAATGAAATATCCGTGCCGCTCTAACCGAATTACCAGCTCTGCTAACCGTACGTGTCCCCTTGGTCCCTTCCAGTCCCACTCGGCTCTTCTTGTAACAACAGCAACGAGAAAACATATTGTTCAAGTATCTTTACACCCCTCCTCGTCTCTTCAACCAGAATCACTGTTTTAATACAGTACTTTTTTCATTGATCTTATTCTCTCTCTCAGTCGATGAAATTCATGAGAATTTTTAGATATTTGTTAATTTATGGTTTTTCTTTTAATGGGAATTTAATTTCTGGGGAAGTGGTGAGGTTAAGGGAGTTTTATTTATTTTTGATGAAAAACTAGTCATAAAAACGCGACGTCATTTTTCTTCAGATTTTTATAAGTGAGACAGCACTAATTTTTAATCGAGAGTCTTTGAAGAAAAATATAGTTACCTCACACTCGTGTTTCTTATATTATACAGTGCCTCCAGTTTTTTGACCTGACCCCTTTGGAGGCTCTCGTTTGACTTTTCCAGGTTTGTCGAGGGTCGCACCCCGAGGGATGTCTAATGAAATATCTGTACCGTTTTAACCGAGTTATCAGCTCTGCCGAACATTCCCATTGGTCCCTTCTAGCCCCACTCGTCTGTGCTTGCAGCAACAGCTACGAGAAAACATATTGTCTAAGAATTTCTACACCCTTTCCAACCCCTACTCAAGCGCCTCCCAAAATTCACACGATTTATTCAGCTCTGGTCAACGAAACTGACGGCGATTCCTGGATACGTAGATTTCTCTGACAAGAGAATTCTTTTTCTTATCAAGCTGTATACATGGAAATGGAAGATCCCGAGAAAGGTGTTGAAATCCTAAGGTAACGCGAGCTTTGTCCGACAGCTGACAGCATTATTTAGCCAGGACCACGAAAAAGTAGATGGGAATTGGAAAAATGCTTGGTCCAAAAATTCGAAAATTTCATTCGAATTTTAGGCGAAGCTTTCGAATGGAAAAAGTCTTGCAGGTAAAACTAAGAGGAAGAAGGAAAAAAAACAGGACGAGGGTGCTATTAAATTAAGGGTGGCATTTATGGTGGGAGCGGACGGTTCTTTCAGAGTTGGACGGAAGTGAATTCGCGAAGGTAGAGGGAGGGGATGGCTACCGGAAGGAGAGTATCGAAGGAAGAGAAGCTTGCAAGCTGAGGGATGAGCAGTTCAGGGGTGGTCATCGTTATCAAGGACATTAGCTTTCAACGGTGCTCGCAGGATATAAAAGTAGCTCGAGGCAGCCATTACTCGGATATTGTCCGTACTTAGCCAGCCTCTCTCACCCTCGCCAACCCTTTTTCTATCTTCGCCTCGATCCACGTCCCTCTCGTCTAGCAACCTCTACTGCTCTGCGCTTTCGACGAAAACCCAACAAGTTTGACAAGAGGGAGAGAGGGAGATCGAAGTAGTGGAACGGTCCCTTATTAGAATTCTCGGTTCGGCTCGCAGTCACCTTGTCGCAAATCCATTTCGCAGTCGAATTTCCACTCTTACGCGTCATTCTCGCAATCCGAACGAGGGCTGCCTTCCAATCGTGCGAATTTCTCCGCTTCTTTTATTCTTTCGCTCTCCTATACTGCCTCTCCCTCGATTTCACCCTCTCTCTCTCTCTCTCTCTTTCTTCTCTCGCGTACTCAACCTCGAAAATAAAGAGGGCTCTCCATGGGTTCCTAATGGACCGGCCTAATCTCGCCTTTTTTTACATCTCCGAGAAGATTCTTTCTGAATAAAAAAAAAATGGAGACGACGAAAGCGTGACTCACGTGGATCGAGTATAATTCGAAAATGGTAAATTTATCTTTCGCGAGTCTCGAGTGTATCCGGCAAATCAGACTCGGGTGGTCGATTAATTTGCAGCTAGTGTACGATTGTCTCTAGCGCGAATTATCCCGAGCCAATTAGGAAGTAGGGATTCGCATTAATTGCTCGTGAGGATCGTCGAATCCTTCAAACGCATGAACGCTCGTAGGGCAGGAAGCAATTATACCGGAAGCGGATATCGCGGTTCGAGCGTCCTTTCATTCGTGGGATGCGCTGCTCTGAAAAAGGAGGATTGAAATATTGGCAAGCGGTATCTCAACAAATTAGCCCGATGGAACGCGGAGGGAAGGAACAAGATTCGAGAGAAAATGAGATAAAAAAACGAGAAGTATTAGGAAATAGGAAATTGGTGGAGGGGGAGGGGGGGGGGGGAAGGGGAAAGAACGACTCAAAGTAAAGTCGTTGAGACTCATTGAGCTGGAAGTAACCGACAGAGTGCCTCCCGTGCTCGCTGCTACTAATCTTATGCAATTACTTTACAATTCACTTTATCGCTTGGCACTCACTCCGCCAATAGAACAATCTCTCAAATCGAGTTATTCCACCCGAAACTTTTCATCGCCCAATCTTTTCGAAATCTTCCATTCCCCAACAACCCTCGAGTACCCGTCTCTCTCTCTCTCTCTCTCTCTCTCTCGTCTTTGCTTATTATACCTGTACAATAATACAGCGAGTTTCAAGGAAATATCCTTTAGTTTGTTTGTTTTCTCTTCGAACGAAAAAACCTCGATTATAATATATTAATAAATGCAGAGATTTGGTGGAGGAGAATTGTTTCATTAGATAAGAATTGTAAATAAAAAGTAACAAAAGTCGAAAATCAATAATCGAGTGTGATTAAAACATTTTTTAATGTATCGACTTAAAAAAATTTAATCGACGTTCTTTTCCCTGCTTATATCCGTAGTAGCTTTTGACACATGCAACACTATCGTAAAGAAGGATCAATTTCGAAAAACTTGAAATAAATTGAATGTTTATCTTTTGCTGCAATCTGTCGATCAGATGGCCAGTACCACTTGAACATCCCTTTGATAAGGGGGATTCTTTTTGGCTTTCAGAGTCAGCTGAGTTTCTACATCAATTCCATTTCAATTTGAAAGGACCGGTGAACTAATCCCGCATCGATCCTCGTTTGGTAAAACCCTCTCCCATCATCCCGAAAAAGCTAAAAAGATTGAAAACCGAAGCTTTTAATCGGAGATTGAAAAAATTGGAATTTTTGGCTGATCTTTTCTTTCGATTTCTCGTTGAATTTCGGTTTTCGACGCGTGAGACGTATTACGGCTGCGCTAGGAACGAAGAGACGGTAAAATTTGAGAGTAGCCAATGAAGCAGCACACGCAGCCACGTGCGGATAGGAGCGAGAGACCATAATGCGTGTGGACTGGAATGAATGGCAAATGAATGGGGCTAGGAGGAAAAGTTAATCACGGTTCACCATGTAGGCGTATATGGGGTTTGTGGGGGTACCGGTTGGACCCCCCTTTTCCCTTGATTACATGGGCGTATCACTCGTGAACACACTCTCTCTCTCTCTCTCTCTCTGTATCAGCAGTTTTACATTTTTGCTCCCTCATCAACCCCCTCCCCAATTCTTACTATACTACTCCCTGCATCGAGTCAACGAAATCCCATATGGCTCAGTTTGTTTTGCTTGTTCCAGCAGACCCCTTACGAAACTATTATCATCCCATAGGACAGCAACGCTACTGAAAATTACTGATTGCAGTAGCAGTAATTGATGTCGCCGACTCGGAATCCCTCCTCGCTTCTCGGCGAAGAAAAAACCATGGATAATGGAAAGAGATCAAAGCTTCACTTCCTCCCTGACTCTACGACAAAATGACAATAAATCTACTACATACGTAACAATGCGCGAGATAAAGGAGAAGAGGGGGGAGGGGGGGGGGGGAGTAATTTGTCAAAGAACGTGAGATTTTCCAGGGTGCTATTATCGTATTATACAAATCGGGAAACGCGATTATATTTTCAAACAAGGTAATCCACCGTTATCTATTTATTATACATATATTCATAAATAAAGCTTTGAATTTATTACAAGTGGCAGTGGGTGTGAAAAATCGAGTATATTTGATGCGATAATACTGGCGTTTGGTGAATCATTCAATGAACGATTATTTACTCTTGCCGAGGTAGTGAAAAGGGTTTTAAGCCTGGAGACATAAACTGTAATTAAAGCTAGCGATTATTGAGAGATAAATTTGTTTCTATTTCCTATATATGGACCACCAAATATTATTAACTTTTCTTCTCTCTTCTTACACATTGTATTATTTCATATTACTATTCTTCCACTTTGCACGTTATCCAACAACGAAGCTCAACGATGATTAAAACCGTCGGGATGCATCATCTGCAGCTGCAGCTGTTTCACGTCACACGATTCGTTACAAATTTAATTCTCATGGAAAAATCCTAAATTTTATTCAATCCTTAGGGTCACTTTCTCTGCGCTTCTTTGTATATCCAAATTATAATTACGTCACGTATATAGGATACGCTCACGCCTGAATTTCGTAAGAGCATCGATCCATAGTAATTTTGTTCACTAAAGAAAAATGGAAAATTGAATAGGCTAGATTATGCGAGAAAGAGAGAAGAATGTTTTTTTCCCAGGGATCCAGCGAGAGTCTGGGTGAGGAGAATTTCAAATCTGGTGATAAAAAAAGCAGGAGAGAATCCTGGGGCGATTGCCGGTTCGGGGAGATAAAGAGAGATGTGGCAGATGAAGAAGAAGAAGAAGAAGAAGAAGAAGAGGTAGAAGTTGGAAAGGTAAGAAGAAGAGATCGAGGTAGAGAGAGAGAGAGAGAGAGAGAGGGGTTGTGGGGAAAATGGCCTATCAGCATATTTCAAAGATAAGCCTGGCTTCCCTTCGCAAGCCCCTGCCGGGACATCAAGCATAATAACAATCCGATATGATTACGCTATAATCGTAAGGCAGCCAAGCGTCTGCAAGGCAAAATTACGTCGGTGAATTGAGATACCGTGTTTTCGTCTCCCAAAGTGCTAGCATAAACAAAATTAAACGACCGTCCCGCTGCAAGCCGTTAACTTTCCACCCCAAAGACTGAGATATCCTCTCCCTCCCCCAGATTCTCCCTTATTAGCAACAAAAACTTGATCTTTCTTATACTCCAACAGAGTGAGAACCGAGACGCGTGCAGTCATGGTTGCACAAAGCACTTTTTAATATTTCTTTCAATCTTAGTCGGAGCATGAAAGGGTGGAGTGATGAAAGTTCGATTTCCGGTTAAATATAGTGAATCGGCTAAAGGGAAAGGGTGAGGGGAAAGGGCGAAATCCGAAGGACGATAGGAGCTCTGGCTTTGGTACTCGAGCGATTACGAATTGTTTAGTACTTCATCGATAATCCCGGATATCGACTGTCAACTGAAAAGTGAGAGTAGCTCTCTCCCTTTCTTCTCCCCCTACGACTCTCTCGTGCTCCAACTTGTCAACCAACTCTCTCTCTCTCTCTCTCTCTCTCTCTCTCTCTCTCTCTCTCAGTGTCTCTGTTCCTCCTCCCGTTCCCTATATGCTGTATATACAGGGTGAGGAAAAAGAACGGATACCCTTAAATATCTATCAAACTATACGTTTTAGAAAAAAATGTTTCAAATAAAAGTTTTAGGATTTCAAAAAATATATCATATCAGATTATAAGTTTCGTTTTGTATAGCAAAGTGAATGTAAGGTCAAGATCACTTTAATTTTTTTTAATGGGAACCCCTATTTTTTATTACACATTCTTGATGCTTATTTCAAGAGCTTTCCAAAGCACTATAGGAAATTGTTTTTATCTTAAAAATTGTTTAAGTTACAGACCTCTGAAGTTATGATATCACTGGAACTAATATTACACAAAATGTATTCTTCCAGATTGCATCTCTTGTATGTGTTATGGTGTATGAATGATCACATGAGATTTTCACACCGCATAGACAACCCTAATATAAGTTGGAAAATATACAACTCAATATTTAGAAATCTACTTAGTGCCCATTGCCATTTTGAATAATATTTATTAGTAATTTTTGTAGTTGCTCCGTCCCAATTATTTTTGCAAATATTCGTTATTTATTGTTTCCATAACGACTCAATATTTAATGCTTTTAATTACTTTCATTACTTATTGCCTGTTGGTTTAATAGATCATCGGTATCAGTGAGACCCCAAATCACGTATCAATTTACTTTTTATTGTTTACGTTGTTTGTGCTTTGTTTTATTGTTAATATTGTTTTTTGAAAATGCCTCAACTCACCGAAAATGAAAGAATAACTCTTTTAATGATAAGGGGCTGGGGAAATAGACAAAGATCGTACAGAGAGGTGACGCAGATCTTTAATGCAACCTTCCGAAATGGAAATACACCTATTTCTAAAGCTACTATTGGTAAAACAATCAAGCGCTTTGAAGAAACTGGTGGCATTAAAAACCGATTAAAAACAGGAAGACCAGCAACAGCATCTAATCCTGAGAAGTCATTAGATGTTTTACAATCCTTTGTAGAGAATCCACACACTTCCACTCGCAGGGCATCTCTAGAACACGAAATAGATCAAAAGTCAGTTTGCAAAATATTAAAAAAGGAGAAATTCCACTCCTATAAAATTCAATTAGTGCAACAATTGAATGAAGATGATTTTGATCGACGTTTAGAGTTTTGCGAATTCATGATGTCCAAAATAATTGCAGAACCTCACTTACTTCCCAACATAGTTTTTTCAGACGAGGCAACTTTTCAGCTTGATGGTACAGTTAATCGACATAATTGTAGATTTTGGTCGGACTCGAATCCTCATTGGATCGACGAATCACATACGCAATATCGCGGTAAGGTTAATGTTTGGGCAGGTCTTTTAAATAATACATTAATAGGTCCTTTCATTATTGAAGGAGATTTAACTGCAGACGTCTATCTAACTATGCTGAGAAATCAAATAATTCCTGCAATAAGAGCAACTGTTGGTGAAGATATGGAAAACATTTGGTTCCAACAAGACGGCGCTCCGCCACATTATGGAAGAGTCGTTCGACGTTATTTGGATCAAGTTTTCGCTGACCGTTGGATAGGGAGAAGAGGTACGATTGAATGGCCTGCGCGATCGCCGGACCTCTCGCCTCTCGACTATTTTTTATGGGGCGTTTTGAAGCATAAAGTTTACATAGAAAAGCCGAAAAATGTACAACAACTGCGCCGCCGCATTCTAGATCAAGCCGTGTTGATTCCAAGAGCACACATTCAGAATGCTACGTTAGGATTTTATGACCGATTAGCATACTGCCAAACTGCACTTGGCGAACATTTCGAACATTTGATCTAAACCGTTCATACACACAAAAGCAACAGTATCAGATACACACGCGCGCACGCGCGCACGCGCACGAACACGCACACACACGTACACGCGCACGAACACGCACACACATGCACACACACGCGCACGCACACCCACACGAACACGCACGCACACCCACACACACGCACACACGCACACCCACACGCACGCACGAAATGTAAGTCCAACGCTAATGTCCGTGGCAACATATTTTATGTCTGTAACTTAAACAATTTTTAAGATAAAAACAATTTCCTATAGTGCTTTGGAAAGCTCTTGAAATAAGCAACAAGAATATGTAATAAAAAATAGGGGCTCCCATTAAAAAAAATTAAAGTGATCTTGACCTTACATTCACTTTGCTATATAAAACGAAACTTATAATCTGATATGATAGATTTTTTGAAATCCTAAAACTTCTATTTGAAACATTTTTTTCTAAAACATATAGTTTGATAGATATTTAAGGGTATCCGTTCTTTTTCCTCACCCTGTATATATATATATATATATATATATTTACCTCTATCTCTTGCTATCAACTGCAATCTCCAAAACTCTGTTACCCTTTTGTCATCTTCCCGATCAAAGTCCTCTTCATTCTCCCTTTCTCTTTTCGCCAGGAGTTTCTTCAGCTCGTGTCCGGACGTAGGAGGACATTGGCACCATTGACAGTGACGTTAAAAGCCCATTGTCCAGGACTTCGGTCTGCCCAAACTCTACTTTCACCACTCGTGTCACCAATACCGATCGATGAACCATCGAGTACATCGTGAATTTACCTGGTTCACGCTTGCCATATTTGTCTCCTTGCCGATTCGAGACTTTCAGGAGCAAAACCATTGCGTCCAGGTAAGACTTTGTTATTGGAAAGACTATCGAAAGGAAGCAGAGAGAGAGAGAGAGAGAGAGGGCAAAATTCAGAAAGATTTTAAAACACGAGAGACGTGAGTCAGCGCGCGTTAAAAGCACTCGATGACAAAGGGGTAGAGAGGGAGGGGGAGGTTTCTAGCCTGTTCGGGCCAAGATTTAATGCCCCTTGGTTATCGCAGTAATCGCGATTCCTTCTGCAACCCCATTTCCACCCCTAGAGACCCACCCCCTCAGCGACTGTTGATTGAAACGTCCTGATTGCATCCCCCAGGGGGTGGCATGCGGGTGCCTCATGGGGGGCTGCACTGGCACGTACCCACTTATTTGGTAGTCTAATCTCCAAATACGGACTTGGCGTTGACGAGGATGCTCCTGTCGTTGATGATGACGACGACGATGATGATGATGATTCCTACGGGACAATGACGTACCACCCCCCCCCCCCCCCAAGAATTCCTTAAACCCAACCCTCGACCTTACGCACACACGCCATTATCTTTCTACGAACTTTTCAACGCCAAATCACTGTTTTCCTTTTATACACAGCTTATTCCTTCGTTCGAGTAAAATTAAAATTTAACCTCTTCGAAAGCATCCTTTCTACGTATAAATATAGTTTACATGTATACATCATTCTCCAGCGTCAGCAGTTTCTAGTAAAAAAATCAATTAAGCTGAACGGCACAATAAAGCTCTCGTTAACAATGAAATATTTATTTTCCAGGAATGTTTGCCAATATTGGCTTTTCAGAATTGACGAAACAAGACTGCCTCTGTGCTAAACGATCTGCTTAATCATTTTTTTTTCTTTCCTTTCTTGAGCGTGCTTTTTTCGTTGTTGCTGGTCCAACAATGGCCATTGATTTGCACTAAGTTCATTACGAGGGATGAATAGACCGTGGAATCAATATTATCGAGCTGCCCTACTAGGATATTGCCCTCCATTCCATGAAAATGTCCCTCTTGCGATTTTCCGTCGATTCTACTCTCCTGCCAACAGGTTTGCAATGTCTAACAATGTTTCTATTATTGTTATAGCTGGAAGAAAGGTGTAACAGGATAGTAAAAATTCTGGCTTGGCAGAGAGTAACTGTTTCTAGAAGAGTGTAGAGAAGGGACGAATTTCCAGCAAGGATATCAATCGTTGGAAAGGAAGTGAGAGAGTGTAGTAGTATATATATCTTGTGGTGGGGGGGGGGGGGGAGGCAAGAGACACTCGGTTGGTAAACAAACTGTCTGAAACACTCCGGTATGCTCCGTTCCATTGGAGTGTGGAAGAGAGAGGAGAGAAGCTCACCCAGCAGGTCGTCCTCCTCCACTACCACGCAGCATTATCTCCGTACATATTTAAGTGCATGACATGAAGACTCCACCTAACCCCTAACCACCCACCGCCATTCTACAGCCACCACTCTCCCCAGATGCTCCTACAAGTCCTCATTTCCCGACTGCCGCTGTCACTGGCAGCCCTGGGCGGGTCATCAGATACCAACGCTCCGATAATACCGAATGGACCGACACCAACTCCCTCAATATCTTATCATTATACCTCCATTCTTACTTTTCTTCTCTCTTTCTTTTATATTTTACAAAATACATACACACACACGAGAGAGAGAGAGAGAGAGAGAGAGAGAAATGGTAGAGAAGCTGGTGGAAATTAATTATTAATCGAGGTTGTACGAGTTGTTTGCCAGTTTTTCGCTGTTGTTGGCTCGGCTGATTCCTCGCGGGGATTTGTTTTCTCGCACGGGGGCCAAAGGTAAACACAAGAGGGAGGAAAACGACGGGAAGCAAGGACCATTAATCGGTAAGTGCGTCCTGCACAACACACTGGCGTTTCGCACATTCGCGCCAATGTACCTATAAATGTATGCATGTGTGTGTGCAGTGTGCATATGCTAATGCGAGGATAAACGCTTCTATTAGAAGAGCCAACAAACGTCCCACTCGATGAGCCCGGGGATTTGAATGCGTAAGTACCATTCCTCCTCGCTGGCTGTCTATATACACTCACATTTATACATTGATATACTCTGTATAAATAAAAACACACGCGCCAAGGTAAATGATATCCAAGCTAGAGGGATTTTCAAAGTTTTACCCAGCTGGGCTCTCATCGCTCCATCTTCTTATCAGAAGTTTGCAAATTGTGGGGGATGAAAAAATTGACGAAAGAAGTATAAGAGGGATGGGAGGGGTAGAAACGAATGGCGAACGGTGGAAATTTTAGATGGGGTAATTCGGGTGATTCGAGTAGCGCAAAGTGGATCATAAACGCAGTAGCGATTACAGTAAAATTTCCAGCGAAGCATTATCGTGGTCGTTAGGATTATCAGGACGTTCAGTAGGTTGGATAATGCCGCGCGATATACCTTCCTTCCTTCCTGCTGGTAGGATCGATGGGTGGGTGGGGGCAGTAGAAACGGTGGGGGTGGATAGTCGAATTAGAGAGAATCTTATCGCGAGCGTCGCGTATACACTCGAGATAAATCGACAAAGTTGTGCTCGGCATTGGACAAAGTGACTTGCCAATGGGACAGGAATTTAGAAGATGGCCGAGGGGCTCGGGGGTTGCTGGGCGACGGTGCGAATCCCCTTGGAAACTGTTCGCCGATTCCTCCATCCATCCACGATGGATCTCTCTCTCTCTCTCTCTCTCTCCATTTCTTTTTCCTCTCCCTTAAACTCAACGCGCAATCCGAAAGATCCTCTCAAGACTTCTGCCTGTTCTTTTTACCACTTCATCCCCCATCCCTCGCGAAAATATATCTGCTTTGTAGCCACCGAGTCGCCTGAAAATACACCCTACCGCTCGTTAATTACTGCTCATCGAAAAAGACATTTTACAAAATGTATACAAGAAAAAAGTGGAAGATTATAGCAAAAAGAATTTTCATCTATGCGAGACCCCTGTTCAAGGTCCTCGTCGCACAACGTTCATTCTCGCAATTATCGCGATATTATAATTCTCTTAATTGTACGGCCAATCGGCGCTCCAAGTGCTTAATTGCTTTTTCCACGTTGCGGAGAGTCAGTTGCACGAGTGGGAGAGGTACGCGCAATTAAATTAATCGCCACCACTCTCCATACCCCTCTCACCCGTGAACAATGACGATACTTCAGAGAGTTTCCCTCGCTGTTTTCAGAATTTTTTCGTCGCTTTGAAACGGATGGGAAAGAAGTGGAGGCTGGCAATACGAGTTTTGAAAAACAGATTAGGATTAAAATTTTTGCAAATGCAGCCCAGTGTCAGTGTATACATATATATATATATATACACATATAAGGATAATGTAACAAGATCAATAGGGTAAGAAGGTTAGGTTAGGTCTGGATAGTAAGAGCTGCTTTCCACGGTCGAGCGAGCTTGTTATCCCGCATCTTTGGAGGCTCAGGTGAGGTTCTCCTTGTCGAGGGATGCGAAGAAACGAAGGAAGCTGAGACGGTACGACGACGACGACAACGACGAGGCTAATGGACAAAAGGGCACGGGCGAGAAAACGCTTTATACAGGCGAAGAAGCCATGAGCGCAGCCATGAAAGGGTGCAACCAACGATTAACAACGAGAAGCTCGAGGGTGTCGCCCGGGGTGTTGTCTTCCTACCCCCCCCCCCCCTCCTCCACCCCTCCCACTTTTCGTTCCACCTACGAAATTCCTCCTTCCTCATCGCTGTAATTGAAAGAGACTCACTGCCTTCCAAGATTCTTCCAGTATTTCTCCTAGAATTCACTACGTTTCGTCCAGCCTTCTAAAAGAAATCTCTTGAAAACCATCGATAGGAATACCGATGGTATTAAATTTTTCAGAATCTTAATCAAATGTTTGGTGAAAATAGGGAAAGAGTGGTAATTGTTTATTTGTGTAAATGAAAGTTCGAGGCAATCTACTGTTTAAGGATATAGATAATTCTCAAAGTATCTCGTTGAATATCTCTATGCCAAATAATACTCACACGAGTCTCAGAAATCTAATAAAATATATATTTCTTCTTTCTTTATTTCTAACCATGACCGAGATGCTGATAGCTTGTTAAAGATCGACGAATGGTATATATAGAGTAAGATGGAATAAACGGGGGAAGAAATGGCTGGGTATTAGGTACGTGCGAGTCTGACGGGGGGTCTAGGAGGCTGGTATTACCGAAGACGTCTGTGCGGTGGCGGGGCGGGGGTGGGAAGCGGGAGGCGGGAGGAGGGGATGGCTTTGCCAAGCCCGAGGGGTTTACGAGGCACAATAGTTTGAAATATTCGAGCGCCGGCAAGAAGTTGCCCTCGCGCCGGTAATTAACGAGTTAAAGTTTGGCGTCGCGACGTTCTCCACCCCCAACGCCCCCGCCGCTAGTTCCTTCGTCGTAAGACTCCTGGCATCCATTAGCCAACTGCCACCATCCACCCCCTCCTCCACTGCAAACTGTCCTTTTACCAGCCAACCTCCCCCCTCCACCCCTCTCCCTTATGGATATCCTGAAAATTTCACCATCTCGATCCTTCCGTCCCATTAATTTTAACAACTAATCCCGCCTAAAATCCACCTCGATTATTTATTCATTTCACATCTCGACTCGATTCAAGTTTACCTAACCGATCAAAAACTCGTCGGCTTCTTACTTGCAAATTGGAATTATTTCTTCAGCACATCCTCAGCAGCAATACGCCGGGCAAACGTGGTAGCACTAGGTGGAAGGTATAACGGTGTGTACACATATGTATAAGAGACGTGCACTTCCGGCGATTGGCCTATTTCGGTGATGGCGGAAATTTCCCGGTGAAAGCTGCAAAAAAATGGCGTTGGCTTCAGCGATGAGATACGCAGTCGACGAAATACAACGGGCTCGTTTATTCCTCGCTGCACCTTTTCACACTACAGCGCGAAGCCCTCTATAACTCGTTGCGTTCCCCCTCCCCTCTCTCTAGCTTATACTTACACATGCAAACACGCACGAGTCTTTTTTTTCATTAGCCCGCTGGCCTCCGGAATTCCACCACGCGTATGACTTCCGGGAACCGGAAGTCTTCATCCACCCTCTCGTAAAAAAGTGAAATAGTCTACTTTAATTGTGGATCGTAGTTTCATTTTCTGCTCCCGAGGTTCATCGAATTACGATTTCAAATAGACGTATAATACAGTTTTTCCTTTGGATTTTAGAAAAAAATATTATTTGCTATTTTTTCGATTACAAATCATATTGGCTACACGTCATAGTTCAGTGATTAATAATTTAAACAGGAAACGCATGGCACTCGGCAGACGCAAATATTTCATAAACGTTTGTTGATTCCAAATGTTGATGCTCGTAATTCGTGCATATTCACGTTTTGAAAGAAGAGAGAAGAGAGAGAGAGGGAGCCACGTCACGCGACACGTGTCACTCTTCGCAGGACTGTTTGAGAAATGACGTGGTGGTAGGGCTAATAAAAATTGCTTTGTAACGCTTCGCTATCTATCAGTCGATATTCTTCAAGACCCATGAGTCTACATTATTTTTCCCGCTCGGTAAGCTAATTCATCGTCGTTTCATAACTCTCGTTGTTTCAGATTTATCCAAGCGTTATCAGCGATTAAACGCGATTCGACTCATCGCGTCTGTTTCAGTCGATGGAAAAATCTGGTCCTATATTGATTGGGATACGAGCAAAGAGTCGCAGA
This sequence comes from Prorops nasuta, assembly GCF_024137725.1. Classification (NCBI taxonomy): domain Eukaryota; kingdom Metazoa; phylum Arthropoda; class Insecta; order Hymenoptera; family Bethylidae; genus Prorops; species Prorops nasuta. Next base: position 4,978,016 of record NW_027116806.1, read on the forward strand.
GGGTGAAGCTGGCAAGTTGCACCAGAGTTGGAGGAGTGTTTATACTCGTCTCGTTTTCCCGGTGATTCCTGCTGGAGGAGCTCGCAATTAAAGGGCGTCGAGACGCTCCACGAGCGACGCTACGTCGCCCTTTTGCCTGTTATTTAATTGGGATGTGCAATTGAATGACACTCTTGGTACGTGTACCATCCTTCCGAGAAAATACCTATATATAACGACCTCCCTCGCAGCCCCTCCACTTTAACATTTTTTCACGAATTTCAGGAAAAGGATTGTAGAATTTTTAAACCGCAAAATTAGCCGCTTGCCTAGGGAGAATTTCGTAATTTTCCACGACTGCTCTGCAGTTAATTAACGAAAGAGGAGAGGAGCATAGAGTGTAGCGAGTGTGGATTATGTTATAATAAGAATTCCTACGCTTTGGAAGCTGGCAATGAAAGAACGTGGTGGAAACATTGACGTCCATTAGAGGGGGATGAGTGGCTAATTTGGAAAATCAGTATAATTAGTCGCTATCGCGATGCGACTTTGAAGCTTTCAGCCTATGTCAGGCTTTGCAAGTTTCACGCCCTGCCAGAGGCTCGTCTGATCTGTGAAAAAGATGAGCGTCTCGCGATCAGCCAGCCGTTGCCGAAGGAAAAGGTGAAACGCCAAAAGAGGGGGGAGGGGGGGGGGACAAAGAGTTGGTGGAAAAGGGATGAAGAGAGGGGGGAGGGGGAAAAGATGGAAAAATGAAAGAGGAGAGAAAAACGAGATGCTGCACGGGTTATAAGAGCGAATGAGCTTTCGCGATACCGAGCCTCGAGCTTTTTCAGGCTTGCACACGCGTGTACCTCAGGTATCTATTAAGGCAAAGGTAATTAGCACAGCCAAATGAACTAATTACGAGAACGACTATTCGACAAACGAGACTGAATCCCTCTCTCTCTCTCTCTCTCTCTCGCTCTGTCTCTCTTATACTTTTGTTCCTCTGTAAAAGTTTCCCCCTTCTGTTATTGTAGCCTAGTGAAAAAACGTGTATATAAACTAAGTAACTCTGTTATACTATATTTATATATATATATTCTATGCAGTGTAGAGTTCTGGTATAAAAACAAATCTACCCACCTTCTCTTCGTGTATATATGGTGGAAAAAATGTTTCTAATCGACTTCGGTTATTACGTGTTTGAAATTTTGTTGCAGAGCCAAATAAATAAGGAAAAGTTTATTAACGGAGGGAGGGATGTGGCGTGAGGTGAGATTTTTGTCGCTTCTATGGAAGTGTGAGAGATAGCGAGAGAATGGGAGGAGGTAATTAGTACGCGGGTCCACGGCGCTATGCACCCACGCACCGGCACTCACCTCTTCGTTTTCACGTCTACTCCAAGCTGGTGTTGCAATTCGCACTTATGTCTACAGCAGCGAGGACTTCGATGCCTACGCCAACCCTTTCCACCCCTAGCACACTGCTCGCTTTAACGAACCACTTGTTTATGCGCCGTGAAACCACATACCTCTCCCATCCACTCTTTTACTTTATTTTACTTCTTTTATATCTCACCCTCCCTAATTCCTCCACCCCCCACCTCATTTTTTCTCACGATCAAAGTCACGAACCAAAGAAAATCATTATCGATCCAATTTCTTTTCGTTATAATTAATTATTTAAAGCAAAAAAGAAGGTCGACGACATTCGGTCAATGTAGCGCTATTTCAAGGTGGCAGCGGTGTACTATATATATATATATATATATATGAACGGAGGATCTAATCCCCGGGTGAGACGGGATTTTTGAGGAACAAGTTATTACGAGCGAAGGCCCGATGAGGCAGAGTCAATAAAACGTGAGACGACACAGAGCTTGACTGACAGCTGAGTTTCCACGGGGATTCGACTGCGTGAAATTCCAGCGAGCGATACAATAGCCTCCTGGATCCCAGGGACTATCGCCACTCGTGCTGTAATTCTCCTCGATCCGATTGGCCCGGGCGGGAAAATCTTCCGGAGTGAATTCACTTTATTACCCGAGTGACTTTGAGATGAACCGAGATCAGTTTTTCGCTCTGCCATAATTTTCTTTCATTCGTAAATTCGTTGCTTGGAGTGGGGGAGGGAGTAATTAGGAGAGGATAGTTAGCGTGGAAAATGCAATTCGGTTGAGATTCGGAGAGGAGACGGAGGGTGGGTGGTGGTTTGGTAAGATGATGGGAACGTGTAAGGAGCGTAGTTTTTGCAGCAAGGGGATACGAAGAGAAAGGTGATCTCTTAACGAGATCAGCTCACTGGAAAGACGCAGCGATGCAGATTTAGCAGATATCCCGAAGGATGACGGGAAAGGGTTCTTTGACACTCCAGTCGAGTCTTCCAGAAAGCGAGACAGCGAAATGAAGAAGGAAACGTCAAGTTTCGAGCTGGGGTAGAGAAAACCCGCTACGGACTTTGCCGGGGGCTCATTACGCTGATAATAATTAACGTTGCTTAAAGTGTCCCTCTGCCATCCAGAATGAAAACTTAACAGGTCAAAATTCTTAATTACTCGCGCCCATTCCTCTTACCCTTGTATACATGCACAGCGGAGCATCGTTTCCTCGACTCCATTTAATTAACGTAGAATCTGTGAAAATCATCGTGCATTATTATTTATGAACTTGAAGAGGTTCTGGCCAAGATTCTAGCGTAAACTAGTCTTGGGATGTAAAAATGAGGGAGACGGACGTGTGCAAAATTGGATAACGAGGTGTGTGTGTGTGTGTGTGTGTGTGATATACATATAAATAAAGAGAGAGAGAGAGAGGGGGGGGGATGCCCAGAGGAAAGAAACGAGAGAGGGGAGTGATAGTAATAACGATAGTGTGTGCAGATTTGCAAAGGGGAGGGTGAGGAATGGCAGAAAACGCCAGCGAACGGCAGAATGCGGAAACCGCGACGGAATGACACTCGTGGCTGGCGCTAATTGGGCCCTCGAGGTGACGCCAGAGAGGAATCCTCTTCCGCACCACCTTCCAACCACCCCAGACCCTCCTCAACCATCACCCGACGCCCTGGGCTTTTCGCTGTTTGGCAACACCTATACGGAAAACCGGAAACTGCTGGTGGATCGCGCAAAGCAAATCCTTCCCAATCGCATAATTAAACCATCTGCCCATTGCAAAAATCCAAATTCTATCAAAATTAAAACGTATCTTTTTCTCTTTCACTATCTGTACTCACCCCTATGGCACGCATCTTCCGGTGAAAGCGCTCGCCGCATCTGTAAGAAAAATGATGTGAAAGATTGGAAATTGAGGAATAACGAATGAGAATGAGAAACAAGAATATGGCGTTAGAACGGGAGCAGATGTCAGTGAGTCAGACTGCAGGGGGATGAAAAGTATTAAAATTAAGGATTATGTTTGGTCATTACGTGAAATTATCTCCTCGTGCTACGCTCGTGGCTTTTATGACAGTTTTCGACAGGAGGAGGGGAGGGGAAGGGGGAAGTGGGAGTTGGAGTTATGGAAGAGCCATACCTTACGGAGTTCCGTTGAATTTATTCGCGCGCACTTATACAGGTAAACTCTTGACTGTATACATTTTATTGCGTTATTCATGCCGTTTACAAAGACGCTCCGCGAAACTGCCTCGTTAAAGATTTTACGGCCCACCACCGTACCAACTTCAATCGAATTCTATGAAACTCGATCCGAGCTATTATTGCCCTTTTTTCATCTTTGTCCAGCCAATAGGACAATTAAACTTTGAAAAATACTTGCTCCTTTTTGAAACGCAGGAAAAACGTGGTCCGATAATTTATAGGAGTAGTTTAGCGCGTATTATGGATTTGTAGGTATAAAATAGCTGAAGCAATTTTTCTAGATGCTCTCTGGTGCACTGAGGGAGGAGTGGAATTATCGATCAATCGAATCAACTAAGGACAAGGATAAGGGAAAGATGGCTTGACGCGAGGGCAATTTAAAAATGTCCGATGTTTTTTGTGATAGGGACAGGGTGTAGCTTATTAATAACCCGAGCCAGTGACTTGGCGTTTGTAAATATATAAATCCCCGTGGTCGCACTCACCTGCGACTGCGATTCGTTCGATCAAAAATCCTGACGTGAAAGAAAAAGGAGCCTCCACTGCTACCCCTCAATGTCGGTTCCTTCCATCGTTTTACCTCGCACGATTTATCCATCCCATCAAACTGCTATTTCTCTCTCTCTCTTAGAAGAATTTTTATTTTTCTCAACAAATTTCATCCTTCTTACCCCTAAGAAATAGCCTAAAACCATTTATTTTCCGAAGCAAATGGATAAGCTTCCCAAAATAGCTCTTGCTCTTATTTAACAAAATTAGATCTATTTATTTAGGCCAATTCTACTTACTTTTGACTTATTTCAACAAAAAGGAAAAAGAGGAGAGAATACTCTTGTACTTCTAAGGGAAAATATCTGACAAAATCGATTTAGGAAATTACAGTGCAGAAATTCGTGTGAAAAGCCAAAGTGAAATTCCTTGGATATACAAACGATTGTACAGGGTAAGAAATTTTACGCGGACTATTCCCGATAGAAGTTTTAAAAATATCGCGTGCTACGCGTTTTTTCCCATTGTGATAGGAACATCAAAGAAGTGACTCAGTCATTCTGCCATTGTACCTTTCAAAATCGCTTACGTATTTCGCATAATGGATCGGTAATGTCCCGAATTAAAAAGAAGATCTCCGCCCAGCCAACTTGTTGCTCGAAATGTGTATCGGTCGGATAGTTCCGATCGAGTTTTCGCGATGAAAACTGAAACCTCGATCGAGCAACGAATATCATTCGCTGAGACGAATGAACGAATGCTTGGTGGAGATCGACCGATGGATCGATGCTGTGAAAGAAGGGGGGGGGGGGGGAGGGGGGAAGAAAATATCGTGCACGTACAGATTAATCGAAGAAATAATGACGGGAGAAGATTTGACCCGAGGGAATAATTCCGGGAAGATCGATCGACAGGATACGTATCATCAATAATAATTATCCTGTATTAGGCTCGGTTAACGATCACCGGGACCGGATAGCGACTTGTTTATTTTTCTAGGCGAGTTTCCACCCCGCAGGGATTTCGGGGGTGGTTCCGGCCATCATGAGCTGGCCGGTATCCGACAGGGGGAGGGAAAAAGGTCGAGGCTGAGGGGTGCGGGAGGCGAAAAACCAGGTGTCACTCGGCTAGGATACAAAGAAGTGATGGATGCCCGGCTGGACTACCCTCGTAACGTGTCACGACCTCCGCACCTCAGGTGTCACCGTCGATCCCAGCCTCGTTATCTTCTTCCCACCAAGAACTCTCGATTTTCACGAAATTCGCACATTCTCATGCACCTACCCTTCCATCGCTGCGAAATACCTGCATGATCTGGCAATTTTACCAAAAATAAATGTCGACTCCCTGCGGCACTTCCGGTTCGCATCATTTGGAATAAATAGGAAAAATGGCGCGCGTGTGTGCCCAACAGATTAATATTGATGCTTGGCGAAAAAAGGTGACTTTCGGGTGGAAAAAAGCGGAGAATGATGAGGCAGGTAAACCGCAGCTTTGCGTTGGAAAAGCGAGGAAAATCCCGGAAAGGGCTTTGCAAACGTTCGCACCTTCGACCATCCTCCCCTCTTGAGGCACATCCGGTCCGGAGCGCTCAACTTGGGGCTGAACGAGAGAAAAAAATATTCGGAGTTACAGTTTCGTAGAATTTTCGAAAGATTTCACTTTTGGCCTGAAAAGGCATCGAAGCCTCTCTGGCACTGGTCCATTTCGAGATTCATGGAAGTGGCGTGTAATTGAAAAGACTCCACGTATAAAAAAGTCTCTCTGTCTCTCTCTCTCCCTCTCTCTCTCTCTCTCTCTCCCGTGCCGCAGTCAGCTTCAACAAAGTTTATTACAGGAAAAAGGAACGCAATAAACTTGAATGGGGCTGCTATAGAGTATTGTACCACAAAAAGTGACCAGCTCTCTGTGTAATTCTAATACGCCCTTAATTCTTACCTTGTATATTATACCTCTCAATATACCACACGTCGGTACCTCGATCATTAATCCATAAAAAATCCAATAAAGCAATTAAAATAATCGAACAATCAAATGGGATAAAACCTGCTACGTCTTACACTTTTAATAGAAAATAAAATCAAGTTGCAGAAAAAAGTTTGAATTTATGAGAAAATTGGATTTGATTTACTACATCATATATAGGATGATTAATTTGGCGTAGGAATTTCTCGGTATTTTCGGGTGATTTGCGTCGATTCATTGGATCCTGCCTGTCCTTTGGGGATCGGACTCTGAAGTGTCTCTGTGTGATGTTACAGAGGAGGGAGAGGGGTGTGTAAGTACGGAGAGAAATCCAGGTGTGTCCCGAGTCCCCGGGGACCTTCATATTTCAACTCGTCAATGGCCAGGAAGGAGCAGGAGCAGGTGTCCCGTTCCTCCCCGAGGTGATCCTTCCCATAAAGGATGCGCTTTGGTAAATGCGCGACGTGTAAAGGGGGTTGGCGGGCTACGGGGCGGAGGAGGATTTCTTCGAGCGGAACGAATCTCCCGGCCTCCCGCGAAACTTCCACCTTCCACGGGATACACGATTACCGAGGCTAGGACCGAGCATCCTTGACACGCGACCTTTTTTTACTCCCCAAACACAAAAGCCCTCCTCCACCGATTCCTCAACTTTGCCATCGCTAAATATTTATCTAGCCGCCATGGATACCGCAATAATAACACCTGGACTACCTTACCTAAACTACAGCAGCTCGTAATCCTCCAACTATTTCCAACGAATCCCTCAAAATCCTTTCCCTTTCAAAGGCCAACGAGACTACAGGGACGTTCCACGTTACAGATTTTCACATTTTTAACGTTTCTCGCAGTGTTTGCCCTCTGCGAACAGGTATATCTTTCCACATATACGATTCCTAGACGACAGAAATTATTCTGCGGACTTTTGTCGAGGGCCACGAGAGTTTTATGTGGAATTAAACTTGTTACTGGAAAAACTGGCAAGTAACCTTGCGGAAAAGCTGATTGGATTAATTTTGAGTGAAAATTCTGAGTGGTCGGTGGGAAGAGGAGGAGAAGGTTGGCGCGGAGTCGTCGACGAGACGGGGGAAAGTTACCGGGAAGGATTTCTTAAAAAATATACTTGGAAGACTTTTAAATGGGGCTCGATCGAATTTCAAAGTGGAAAATTTTGTTTCCTGCGTAAAGTTTGTTGGAGCGTAGTTGGAGAGGAGGTAGTTGTCGCGGCAGTAAAACGAACAAATAATTGTCGCAGCGTCGCACGGGTCGGGGTACGGGGAGAGGAGGATGAGGATTGTTATGGGGTGAAGGTGGCCGGTAAGAAGACTGGGCGAGAGTGAGAAAGAGAGGGAGGGAGGGGGGGGGGGGAGGCATCATCATCCGGTGTTGGCAGGATAAAGTTTGCCCATTTGCAAAAGAGAGGAACTTTTATTGCGCCGTTATGAAGACGCATCGTGCGATAGTTTTAATGTTTCTTTCCGCACTCTTGAAACTCCACTCCAAGAAATCGGCACTGCATCGAATCATCCACTCCATCCTAAATTTTCTCGTCCTCTCGTCACTCTTGTTAAGAAATAATTGAATAAGAATGATAAAAATAAGTTTGCTTATTAAAGAACGCGTAGGGTCGTCCTATCGAAGGATTTTTTCAGACTGCCTCGCGTAAATAACCTCTTTCATCCCCCAAGGTGAAAATGATCGTGGGACATTAGGAAATCTGTAGAGATTCTCTCCGAGTGAGAGAAATATAGTGGAAGATGCAAGTCCGACAAGAGTGAAACGGGAGGCATTGTCAGTTTCGAGGTTGATCGCTGTCACGTCGTAGAGATAAGGTGTATCAGAGCGGTGTAAAGGACGGGATCTTCGGGGCAGGCCCGAAACAGGGAGAGAAGGTCGGTGAGTTTACGATCGATAAATTAAAGTTTCCGGAGCATTATTTCGCCGGTCGCGTGTCCCGACAAAGAATAAGAGGGTTCGGGGGATAAAGAGAAGATCCGACTCGGAGTCGTGGATTGGCCAGGTGCGAGCAGACACGCGCAGGATCTTGCTGGGATCAGCCGGCGAGTGCCGGAGGGGTTCCCTTTTTCCAAAAGGACCGTCTTAGCCATTCAATTTTCACGCCACCTACGATTTAAGTGACTCGCATCGGTCTCGTCCAGCTGGAGCTCCTCCACTGCTGTCTTACCAACGCGTCCTCTCCACAAAAAGGAGGAAAAAAATCATCACAAAAGATGATCCTCTCCATCTCCCCCGATGATGCTGCTTCAGAGGCTGAAATATTTCTACCGGATCTCCGTATATAGAATATCCCTCTGGGTGACGTCATAAGTTAAACTATATAGCACAACTGCAAATCTGGGAAGAACTATCGAGACCAAGTTGGGATTAGGGACCGACGGTGGAGAGAAAAATAAATATGGAGTAAAGGCCAAGGTAGATAAACTGTTTTTACATGGACAGGACAAACAGAGTATAGGGGGAATAATATTTGGACACGCGAGGTTGGAAAGGGAGCTTTGGTGGAAATCGCAAGTGGAGAATAATGTCGGTGCGCTTCTTTGGAAAGGGTATATATAGGGAAATGGAAAGATTTTCTTCTGTAGTTCGCGCGTTAGAAATGGAGTAGGGATAGGAGCTCATTTCCTTTCTGGTTGCATTTCTGTGAGCGTCCGACAGCCCCCGAGAGTCCATTGAGAAGTCCGGCATGGCACAATGGGGCCTCGAGGTTGACGCGGAGAAGGCAAAACTGAGAGGGGAAGGGGGGGGGGGAGGGGGTAGACGGACAGTCGGAGAAAGACAGCACGAAGCACTGCCACGTAAGGACATATCGGAGAATGCCATTCACACGACCTTCCAGAATGCAGAAACGACCTCGACACCGATGAAGCACGATGAACTTAGCCGAGCCTTTGTCAAGCAGCAGTTTACAAAGTCAGATCACTCGATCGGATCATCCATCCTGAAGAGGAAGACCCAGAAGAAAGATAGAGAAAAAGATCGATGCCAAAACTATTTCTATAACGCCCCACCCCCCCCCCCCCCTTCCACCACTCGCGAAATTTTCAGCGCGAACCACGCGAAAGGGTTTTCGAGGGTGGCTCTCCAGACGGAGAGTGACCTTGAGAAAATATCGCGACCACGGATGCCGTTGAACCAGCGGGAAAACAAAGATTCCTGTTATCCTTTGTCAGCCAAGGTCGCCCTATCTCTTTATCCCTCCTCGCTTTTCTTTCCTCGCCCTTTATCACTTTTAACCCCTGCCCTTTTCTCTCTCGCACACACTCGCTTTTATCTCGCCACTCTTACCATTTCTCATTTAACAAACTTTCAGCAATTGTCGAGCGTGAATTATTTGGAGTACGGTGGGGCACTTGGGATCTGAAGGAGCGTAGAAAAAAGGGCTTGATTCGGTAAATTCGATTGGCGAAACGTATCGTGGATAAGGGTTTAAATGGATTCACGAGGAAGGATAAGATGGTCTCCGAGTGGAATTCGTGGATCAGGCTGGAAGCAGCACTCGAGCGAGGCAGGGGAAGTATCGAGAGAGAGAGAGAGAGAGAGAGAGAGAGAGAGAGAGACGCGTCATTACGGAATGTTTACGAACGGGAATTCACGAAAGGACAAATGGCTTGATTCGGATAAAATCGGCTGAAGGAATCGAGAGTAGCGATAAAAGCATTAGCCGACGTTTCTGGCCGAGTGTTTTTCCCAGCTTGCTCTTCTGCCTCTTCATTGTCCACTTCTTCTCTCCACTTTTCATCCCCCCTCTCCCTCGCCATCTCTTCGCTCCCCCCTTCATCTCTTGCCGCTGTCTCGCACGTTTATCGACCGTTCTGGTTCTGCTATCGACAGCTTCCCCGGATTTCGCGACAACCCGTTTATTTCTTGCCCTCTAACCCCCTCCCCCCTCCCCCACCACATCCCCCTTCCCTCTTTCAACGTCTCTCCCTCGGGAGTACCAGACAGACGCTCTGGAATTAATTTCGCCCATTGAAACATTAATCCGCTTCGTCTCCTTCGTAATTAGCACCGGCCAACCAATTCGACCCGATGAACTATCGATTATCTCAAGATTCTACGAATTTTCTACAATTTTCTTATTTTCCCGCTCGAGTCGATCTTGCGACGAAACCAAGAAGCAAGATATTTAACGGAGCCGAATGAGTTCGTTGCTTCCTTCCTACTGATTCAACGACCTTCCGAGACCGAGAGACAACGCTCCGTCTGCAAAGAGAATGAATCAACGATAAGAGAATTGCAATTTTCCATTTTCCACTTGCAACGATCGATCTATCGTTATTACAGATTTCGGAATAATCCGAATGGAGGCTGGAACAGATAACCACGAAATTTTTATTCCTTTAATTCTTAAGCTTTCCATGGACGATGGATACATGGCGGAGAGCTTTCTGATAAGGAAGTAGAAAAGTGGAAAATTTCAGGAGATTTTGAGGAGGGCGTTTGAGGGGGGGGGGAGGAGAGGAGCGTAGAGAAGATGGCAGCACTCGGCAGAGAATTTCGAGGTTAGAGATGCACGGACGGTGAACGTTGGAGGTGGGGAGGGGAGGGGAGGACGAGTACTCCACTACTCCATCGCAGGCCATCACCTCCGGAGTCGGTGGTGGAGGAGGTGGGGGAGGTGGAAAGAGGGTAGCGAAGAGAGTACGCCTGCGCCGAAGGAGAGGACTGCGCACAGGCCTCGTCGCGTTCTGCGTGCCACCCCTCTATTGATTTTGTTACAAACCACCCCTCGAGTGACGGGTGGTAGACCACCTCCCACACCTCCCTACCTCCCTCCACCCTCGCACACCCTCCCGCGACACGCGCGTTCACCCTTCGCGCACACCGCCGCTCGGATTGTTTACGTGTGCTCGCCCGTATCCACCCCCAACCTCCCCACCTCCAGAGCAGCCTGCTACTTCATATATATATATATATATAGCTCGCTTTCCGTCTCTGTCGAGTCTAGGTCTGCCCGAGCCAACAGTCAATCCTCGTATTGTTTCCAATGTAGTCCAATCAGTGGTCTACCAAAAGTTCATCTTTTACAATTTTTCAACAAAGAGTCACGATTTTGATACTCGGTGGATGCGATTCGTGTTTCTTTCGAAATAAGACAGAATCTCTTCATTTCTCTCTCTCTCTCTCTCTCTCTCTCTCTCTCTCTCTCTCTCTCTCTTATTATAAACATGCAAGTCTGGAGCGAGACTGGGCTACTTTGAGCAAACGAGCTACGTTTGGCAAGAGTACTCATCGGATAGTCCCCGTCTAGCTCTCAAGTAGCACGTGCAACCAGGTCTAAGCAAGGAGTGCTCGAGAGAGAATTTGCGGTGGATTTGGCGGCAGCGCCACGGGAGCCCCACTTCTGCCTCCGCAAAAGCCTCCCTCCGGCCTACCTACCTCACTCACCACCCCCCTCCCTCTTTCACTACCACCAACAATGCCCGCGATATACTCCAACAGCTCCGAGCCCCTTTGGTTCGGCTCTCGAGTGGCCCCATATGATACCCCGTGATAATCCTACAAGCCCGCCGAAGGGATACGCGGATTAAAAGGGTGCAAGCTTACAGCTTTTTCCTCCGCTAAAATTGTCTTCCGCCCCTCCTCCCCCTCGCGCAGCGATTGATTCTGCCCGGGAAACCTGACGCGACGGGAAACGTGCACCAGCGCACTCCCAACCTCCAACGGACTCTTCTCCGCGCGAAACTTTCGTCCACTCCGGCAACGAGTTTGCCAAAAGTCCCCCGAATAACGGACAATTAAATATTCAAATGGACATGTGGCTGGGTTTGCCCGTGCAAACGAAGCGAGAGTTTGGTCCGTTAAGCCGGCTCCCTCGCAAGTCAGGCGTGTGGAGATTCGAGTGCCTTGTTTCGTGGGATTGCAGGATCGCTGAGAAATAATATCGGCGCGTCCAATTGCTGCTGCGAGTGGCATCGCCGCCTCTTACCTGGAGCGGAAACAATTTCTCAAACCAGTTTAACTCGACGAAACGGTCTCGTAGCGCGAGATCGCCAAGAATCTCGATATCAGCAACGTTGCTGCGCATGCGCCTTTTATCGGTAATAACCCAAACGAACCGCGTACGTGCGGCATTGGCCCTTCTAATTTGAATTAATCGAGAGACGCATCGGTCGCTATCGGTATACGCTTGCTTATTGAGATTCCTCGATGGTATAGCGCGAGCGTTGCGTAAGACAGTTGGTTGCGCGTGACTGAAGTGGGTTAATAAAGCGATATTAAATCCACAGGGGGTACGCTTGGTCGGAGAATTCCCAGTGTCCGTTGGACAGCAAGGGAATTATCTTGGCTAGCCGGGAATGCTCTCTCTCTCTCTCTCTCTCTCTCTCTCTCTCTCGCTCTGATCCGCCATGGCGTTTTCATTATCACCGCCGCACACACACACGCGCGCGCACACAAAGCACCATCACCGGCTCTCCAAAAGCCAATAAGCGTATTGGTCAGCTAAGACAATAGCGGTACGCGCGTGTATGTGCGTTCGTGCGAAGCCAACACTGGTCAATAGCCGGAATACTTTGGTCCGTGGCGATGCTACACGTGCATAAATCCAGCCGGAATACGTTAATTATTTTTCGTCTACTTTTCCTTCGCTTTATTACCGTCCGTGTCGCTCTGCTTTCATTTACCGAGCTCCTCTCTATTTTCATACTGGAAATTACTCGCGCACGCTTAAAACGCGTCTGTGTGTGTGGGTGTGTGGATAGATTGTTTTTTTCGTTTCGCGCAAAGAGAGCGTATAAGTTGGCAAACCGCACAAGGCTACCAGCGCAGCGGTTATTATCCGGTAATCCCGGTGTTTTACATGTTATGAGGACGCGCTAGGCGGTTTGTTATACCGGCGACCTTCGATCTTACGTTATTACACCCGGCGCGGCGTCCACATATGCCCGCGGCGTCGCATGATTTTACATAAATTTCACGTCTCGCGGATAGACTCCTATCCCCCCCCCCCCCCCCCCTCCACCATCCCTCGCCAACCACTATACTGGACCTTTGAATAACAATGCTTCTCGGACCAGTGACTCGCACTCTCGAAACTCGTTCCCTCGTTCTCTTTTTCGATTCCTCACCGACTTCTCCGCGTTGCATTTTAGACGTAATTTTTAAAATTTGCCATTTCGTTCGTTAAAAGTCGACATTTTATTTTGCGCTTGACGTCTCGTCGGGGAGATTTACGGTCCTAGGAAGCAACAGCAGCAGCAGCTTCGTGACAAAGTGGCATATTGCAGGGGGGAGAGAGTAGTGGTGAAATTGGGCCATGGTTGGGGAGAAGCTACAGGGTTGGCACGCGTGTTTCGATGCTTCGCCCGCCCCCGCAGGTTCTCACGCAAGACTCACGAGAACTCGCTATTAAGTGCATTAGCACTCGTTTGATGGTGCCGAGACGACGAGGTTTATGGGGTCTGTGGGTTTCACCGGGTCGGCCAATCTTTTGGGGGAGTTGGGTGGGTGTGTCTGCTCTACTCTCTCGGCACGTGGCGGCAGCACGAGTCGAGATATCGAGTTTTCTTCCGACCCTCGCGCGCATCCTGCGTCTCTCTCCCTGATTGCCACTTAAAATCTTTCAGGCACGCAAACCAACATCCACGTACAACCGTCTCATGAATCAACCTAATTATCCTTACCTGTCAAAATATTGGGACCAATTAATCGAATTAACGATGGAGCGAGAAACAGAGTGAGACCCCATACAAAGACTCTCCCCTTAAAGAAATATCTTTTCCGTGCGCGTGATGCTCGACGAGAATGTCGTTCGTGTAGTTATTGATGAATTATAGGTGATTTGGTGAATTTGCCGCGTGGATAAAAGTAAAAGGATGAAATTTAGATGGGAGACGAGTGAGAAATGGTTGGAGGTAGAGTGGAGTTTCTGGATCTAGCGCGACGGTGGTAGCGGGATATGGTTTTCCCTTGGGGGGAAAGGTATCGGCGTAGCACCTGGGTGGTCCATGCACGATATCAGCTGCGTCGCTTCCCAGAGACGCGTTCCAGTAGCTTCGCGCTCTTGCAGTGCGAGAGGATGGGGCATGGGATGGGATGGGTTGGGAGGGGGTATGAGGGAAGCTAAGAGAGGGAAAGAGAGGGAAAGAGAGAGAGAGAGAGAGAGCGCGTAGGTTGTTACCTAGTGATGCATGGCTCGGTAATAGCTACAATACAACCAGCTTACAAGGGGGGTTCCGCTTCCAACCCGACTTGAGATTTATTGCTCCCGGCCGGATTGCGGATTCCCAGATTCCCCGACTTGCCCTTATAAATGACTCCTATTAATTGACCCTGATGCCACGCAAAAACAATGAGAGAATCTCGTAAAAACACCTGGTTCCTCCGCCTCTCCCGGCCTTTATAAATTTCACCAGCATTTCCTTTCGCAATTTCTTACAAACCTTTCGTTTATAACGAAGGAAAGGAAAATCAAGGTACTATTATATTTACTGTTGAATTAACGAATAAAGCGGAGTATTGGAAGCTGGAGTAAGGTCGATTCAGCTGAAATTGCATGTGTCAGTTGGGTACGAGTAAAGCCTGGTAGTGTCGGTTGAGACAGCGAAAAAGAGGCAAAAAGACAATGGCGACTGCCGGTACACGTGTCCGCTCCCGACGCATCGGCTTTTTTACTTTATCAAATTCGAGCCGCGCAGGACAGTGTCGACAAAAGAAACGAACGAAACGTCGTGCAAAAGTCGGAAGTTGGCATGAAGAGGTGGGAAGAGGGAGATATATATATATATATATATATATATATATAGAGAAAGAGAGAGAAGGGAAGGGGATTAGGGGGATGGAGATGGAACGAGTGAGACCGGAAGGGAATTCGCGTCCGTCGACGAGTCTCTTGCTCGATGTGGAAAGGATGAGGAGGGCAAAGAGGGTGGCTGAGAGGGGGTTGGTAGAGGGTGGTGCTCGCGCCCTCGGCGGGCGCTATAGTAACAACACTGGGAAACATAGGGAAATCAATATGGCTTCCGTTACCCTCCCAACTACCTCTCTTCTCTCTCTCTCCATCTCGCTCCTATAGTTACAGTCTGTCTCTCTGGTCCCTCTCGCGCTCGCTCGGACGGGTGAACCCATTATGAGGGGGTGTTACTCCGGGCCAATCCCCAACCATCCGGAGAGAGAAACCCCAGAGAGCCCAAGAAGGGCGCATGTGCGTTGCTAGGGCCACCGGATGGGTCGCGCTACCGAGAATCAGCCTGCCTGTAGCTCTCTATGTTACGCGTTCACTCTCTCCCTCTTCTCTCTAATCTTTTTTACACAAAAACTTTGGAAAAAAGACTAAAATTCATCAATTTTCTCCCACACGCCACCGCTATAAAGATAAATGAAAGTTCGCTTAAAAATCATGCTACCAACTGATGCTTCTTCATCAAAGTCCTAACTGTATACTCTGTTAGTGCGATAGATGATAATTAATTTTTATTGCTGAGAAAGAGATTTTCTTTGGAAGAGCTGCACAACATGTAGGGTAATAAGAGAGCAAAAAAAAAGTGGTCAATGTCATTACTCAGCATGCTAGTGACTTACGCCGCAAGCATCGAGCACCCATCTCCCCAATTCGTCGCCATTCCATCCACTCAACGTGAAGTCCTCCACTCTCAACCCGGGAACTCAATGCTTCGTCGGAACATTGCATATAGCTTCATTAGATGCAAGCGCGCGCTCTTTCTGGGGTGTCACGTATCAGTAAAGTTTTCACAATATTAAGATTTGTTATATATATATAGTAAAGTTTTCACATGATTAGACTCCGCCGTCAAGTGCACGCTCCTTCTCTTAATGCAACATTTGAAATATCTTCGGCTGCAAGGTTTTGTGGCTCTTAATTTCGTGTCGATTTGCGTTTTGGTGTCGCTTTGTGCAGACAATGTCGCTATCTTTGAGCTGACAATTATGAATTCGCATCAATCACTTTTATTTCATTAGCCATTATACAACTCATTTGCGAAGCCCTTCAGAGTTTCCATTAGTACAGCTCATCAGAGAGAAGAGGAGTGCTGCTAGAGCTTTTACATACTATCGTAACCGGGGCACATACGAGTAAATCTGTAAATGACAATCATCAACGAAACGTTAAGAATCCCATGCTGAAAGAGAGTCCCCCCCGCCAACTGGACTTCCTGAAACGCCTCCTCGAAGATCTGGGACGGTCGAGTTCACCCAACACACGGATTTCCTGAGTAGTAGCGGACCACGAAAGGATGGTCAGACTCTGGCCTTATATACTAATCGTACTATCCTTCGGTCACTAGCGAGAAAGTAGGTCAAAAATTTTTGGTCCCCAAGCAGATTTATTCTTCAATTTCTTGCATTCTCGTTACTCGCTAAATCCAAAAATAAGGTTGTTTCATTTTTTCCGCTATCGGAAATCCATATTTTGGGAGAAATATTGGATGCTGAAAGCTTCTGTCTAGCAGACGTATTTCCTAGCGGCGATCAGCGGCAACAATTCGCAAGCGCGAGCGTCGGTAATGCAGCATCGCTCGGGGTAAAGTAGAAATCCCGAACCGTAGCACATGTCGGTATTACAGGTTCTTCGCGGATTCGTGGTCGATAAGGAAGTTAAAAACTTACCAACGGTAAAGAAGATCGGTAGATCCCTGCAGCAGCAGGATAAAATTTATTTCTTCCAATAACGATATTTTGAGAAAAAATTTATAGGAATATAAAATCTCTAAAAACGATTATGTTATACAGAAAAATTCTGCTTGTAATGTTGGTGGGGAGGTTGAAAACTCTTCTGTATAAGTGCGAATAAAATCCTTTCGCTTTTATTTACAAGCTGTGTATTTTCCTATAGATCCAAGAGCGATTGAAAGTCATGTTTACCAATGTGTTTCATTAGTACACTATGCAATAGATGTGGAGTCATAAATAGTAAATATATGAAACACACACAGAAAATCATTTCAGTTGTCTACCGGCACCGGGAGGAGCAAGCAATAAGGTATATGCTCCGCTAAGATTAATCATTTCGAAATTAAAAATTTGAACTAAGCGGGAAATCCGGCTCTTCCTGTGACTGACTTACGATTCGGAATGGCCTTGACCATAGCTCTACCATTATCGGGTCTGGAACCGGAGCATTTCTGTGCTCGTGGAGTTAGAATTCTTTACGAACAAGGATTAAGATGTCTAGCCGGCAACGGGCCAATTTCACCAAGTACCGCAAGTGAATCAAGCGGCATCAGTAGTTTACCCTCCGGTGAAAATGATACGCCAGGTTTAACGCCGGACACCTCGAGACCCTGCTCGCCTGTTTCCGAATGCAACAAAAATGTTGAAAAGGTGGACTAATCACGACAATGCACTTAATTAAAGCGGTAATTAAACTGATTCTCTCGATATCTACTTTTTCAGCCGAACGAGCCGATAAAAGTTATTTACAAGGAGCGCGACATACTAAATCTTGGCGCCAATCTCAGGGGGCCTTTTTGGCAAATGAGAAATCCAGCAATGCCCCGTTACAATTTTAAGACCTTCATGGCAAACCGATCGGTTTATTTTCGACTGGGCGATTACGGGCTTACCGAAGACTATCCTACGGTGAGTACACATAAAACTAATGAAGCATAATCGACGCTCTTTCTACTTCCCCATGTTTATATCTCCATTTTATTCTAATCAAATATACATTCCCCTGTAATTATTATATAGCTAATGATCATACTCAATTTTGAATCTGGAACCAAACTTTGTCTCCTCCTCTTCTGATCTCGGAATTGTGAAACTTCAAATGTGAATTTCACGCAGAAACAAATCAGCCTTTGCGAGTCTTGTCTCTCTACATACTATTATAAATTCTCTATTTCTTTTGCGCACTACTAAAGCCCTCCGTTTTTTCGGATATCTTGCTGGACTTTCTGTTATTGGTACTGAAAATGATAGGAATCGACACTATGAAGCTCAGTATCCAGTATCTGACTTGCCACGGTTTCGATAAATATCTGTGGCTAGGAATTTTTCTCAGATACTCCAATTTCGACAAATATCTGGGGCTTGAAAATTTTGTCATGTTCTCCGATAACGTCTGTTGATACTTGATCATATTCTGCTGTAAAAACGTCGATAGCTGATACTTCGTTAAAGGCTTCAATTCTTTAACGCACTAAAAACCATATTCGCTTGTAAATAATTGCACTAAGGATTATAGTTTAGAGGGGAAGCAAAATCTTTCTTACTTGGAGCTTAGTTCTGATGTTCAGAAAATCGGCTTTTTTAATTTTATCGTGGACCTGTCGGTATCTCGTGGTCAAAAAGTCCTGCATTTTTTTCTTTTATACGAATTATGGTTTCTAAATTGAATATTTAAATATCTGCAAATTATCTCCTGACAGATACTCGTTTCTGCGTGACAAATCCTCGATCCAAGGGAACTATTATGATGGGAAAAAAATGAAGGTCGAATGAAGACTAGTCGATCTGTCGTGCATTGGAAAAAGTTGATAGAAATATTTCTTGGGGAGGGGGGGGGGGGGGGGGGTAATGATAATATTTAATATTGGTGTACTGTTTATATTTTGATACGAGTGAAGTAACTGAAAAAGAAACATACACAAGTGTATAAATTACCCAACGAGCTATGAAAATAACATTTTTTGGATTTCAGAGCTGCTGCGACGAGTGTGGATTTAGCGAGCCATCCTTGTTTCAATTTTAAAAAAAAAACAAACAAACAGAGTAAAACCAAAATCGCAAACCCAGTGTTTAAGGCAACATTGATGATTTAAAATACAGCAGCGGCCGATTCTATCAAACGACTCGACGGAAATCTACGAGAAGTTTCAACCTACACAAGACACGTTTCACAAAGGAACCAGAAATGAAACCAAGGAGGGAATTTCAAAGTAATCGCCAGAAGCGTTAAATACACGTATATTCCATATTTCCCTCGTGACAATGGAAGACAACAACGAAGAAAATGCATGAAGAGCTTGATCCTATAGCAAAAAGAGACTTCTCACTTATTACTCATAGGCGAGCGTATAATTAATAAACTATTATTAAAAATATTTATCAATAACGCGGAAGCGAATCGGTTACGGGCTGCAATGGTCATTTCTCATTTTAAGATATAAATAACAACACCGCGTTATCTTTTATATACATACAAACCACACAAGTTTGTACCAATTTACCGAAGCAAGTGCACTCGAAATATTAACATTTTTCGAAAATAATATTTTTTTCTTACACTGCTTCGGCATAGATTCAAGAAACATTCTTGAACATAAATCTTTTAAAGTCTACATCGTAAAGTATCAACCGTATATGTATACTAAAATGGAAAGAAAAAATTTGCTAGTAGCTTTTTATATTAACTCTAAGATAAGCTGCTTTCCTATATGCTAATTATGATTACGCACTAAATCATAATCGAACATTGTACGAAATGTGATTTTTATAATATGTACGGATAGTTTTGACTATTGTTTACGAACCTGATTAAACAATGAATTCTAAAAAGAAACAAATACATAAAAAAAAGTCCAAAATTGTTTTATATAAATATCATCAATATCAATGCAATAAGAATAAATTCTTACATCATGATAACACGAGGATCTTCAAATCTATTTCTCTCTTCTATCGAATTAAACGAATAATCACAATAGAAAGCGCGCAATATTTCAAACAAGGGTCAAATATTGAGCGTGGAAGCGTGGAAATGTTTTGTTGCAAAAGCAAGCGGATGGCGAGAGTTCTATCGGTGAAAAACGAACCGAGGCATTTGCATGGCTGCGTTACGTTGCTGAGATATTTGTTACGATTGGACAAATAAATGTCTACATCGAGATAAGAGGAAGCTGAGATGCGAGAGCGACGAGTAAGAAAATTAAAATCGCACACGATACGCGTAGTCGGGCGAGTAGGAGGATTTCTCGGACGTATATGTAGGTGTTTCCTGGAAAGAGAGTGGGGCCGATGGCATAGGTGGAAAAGCGAGTCGAGGCACTCGCGTGGCTGCGTTACGCGCGAGATGTGCATGCACGACTATTCAGATATTGTTGTTATTGTTGAGGGAACAATCGCCCGTCAATAGGCTGCCCCGGTACAATGTATCTATTCAGGTGCGGTCAGCGGTGCTCAATCGATCGTCGCTGGACATCCGAAACATTCGCGAAACAAGCTTCGATTCAAGATCCCCCCACTCAGTGACAATTTTCCCTGGAAACCTTGCAAACGCACGAATATCCTCGAAATGGACTAAGAAAAATTATTGCTATATAAGAATCTCAAGAAATTCACTTGTCACGGTGTAAAAGAACTCGAGAGAAATTTGTCTTCTTCTCTTCAAGAGAAATAATAATAAAGTGGTGGGGGAAGGTCGAGAGTTCGCATGGAGGAAAGTCTGGTGATGGGATTGAGAGTCACTGTCGGTGGTAGCGAGTGTACGTAGTGTGTATACGTAGGCGGGAGGAGATTCTGTGCGCATAGCGATGATTACGTATGCGGGAATCATTGTCGAGTAACGCGCGATGCACATTCAAAGGCCAAAAATCGTCGAAATCAGTCGAGTTCAACATCAGCATTGTAGCTGGGCTTTGTCTCTGGCTCATTGTTGTCGGTGCTTGCTCTACAACGAGCGCGTTGGTGATTGTGTGCAAGTGCGTCGTCCCGAAGCTTCCTCAACCCCCGTCGCCTCCCCCCCCCCCCCCCCCCCCAATGCCACCCCAAAATTCCAACGTAACACGGAGCACTTTGCGCGATTCTACCAAAAAGCACACCTTGGATCGCATGCACGGGCTGCACTCGAGAGCATCCTGCTTTTCGATGCCACCTGCAATTGCATGGAGAAAAAATGTCGAGGGGTCTCGCGTTCTTTTGGCAAATTGCGAATCTCTCTGGACTGGAGGAGGAGCGACGGGGAGGAAAAGAGCGAGGAATCCAGCCAGGGTCTTCCCTTGGATACAATTTCCCAACACAATTTTCTTTTCAGCCGGCCGGACGAAAGCATCGAGAGATCGGGGCTGGTGGGTGGTAAAATAGGGGGTGGGAGAGTTTAGAAAAGGTTGAAGACGTTGGTTGTGGGGGGAGGAGAGTGAAAGGGTGTTAGGATTTTAAGGTGTGTGTGTTTGTGTGGGAGCGAGAGAGGGAGAGAGAGAGAGAGAGAGAGAATGAGAGGCACAGTCCATATTCGTGCATTGTGGCACGTTCCATCGCGTTCTCAACTGAACTGAACTCGACTCAACAGTGGAGGACACAATGGGCCGTATGAATAAGTATAACAGACAGACATCGGTACAGACAGACACAGGTAGCTCAGGCCGCAGTATGTGAATGAGGAACCCATTTGATAACACGCCTCCACAGCCACCCAGGTCCATTGTGTCGCTTCCTATTCAGCTGCTCTATGCCCTCCGCCTCCTACACCACCCCACCCCATACTCCTACCACCACCACCACCACCACCACTACCACCACCACCACCCTTACTCCTCCGCTGCGGAGAGCCTCCTCGGCTCAGACTCCCTGCTATCTTCACGCAAATCTTCTCCGAGCACAGAGAGACGGCCCGTGCCAGATCCACGAGTGCAAAAATCTAATGCACTTGCTTCGATCGACTTTTATTTACTCCCCTCCACCCTGCCCCTCATCGAAAGATCATCAACGTGTATCACTCGTATGCATCGCAGTTCATTGCTGTGTGGAGAGCCTCCTTGGCTCAGACTCCTGACTATATTCACGAACATTTTCTCTTTGCAACGAGAGATCCGCTTTGCAGATCCTCCAGTGCACAAATCTAATAAACTTGGTTTGATAAATCCACCAAGTTAAATTTATCCCCCCTCCCTCGAACCAATAGATCATCAGCCGTACACCATTTATACTCATTACAAATTTATTGTTGCGAACAGTCTTCTGGGCTCAGACTCTTCCCTGCTATATTCAACACAGATTTTTCTTCAGGCTCTTCTAACTTGTATCAAATCTCCGAATGGAAACATCTGATGCGCGTGGTTCGATTAATCCATGAATTGAATTTTATCTCCCTATCACCGATGGATCATAAACGTACACCACTGATACAAGCAGATCGAAATTCATTCTTCGTGGATTCTCACGCGACTGCAGGATACGTTTCTTATCCGAGGAGACGTCGGGGGAAGAGGGGCTGGCTCGTAAATAACAGTATTTACATATGTGTATGTATACTACACTAAACACATATATATATATATATATATGTATATACATAAAGTATAAACGGCACAAGCAGCCGGTGGCTCCTGGATGAGCCGTACGCGGACGCAACGGCATACAAAACTCGCTCAATACGTCATTCAGCAGAAGAATACGGCTCGTTCTCGCCATTTTGCTCCCAGAATGAGAGTTTCAAAGGGAGTTAAGGATTCAAAGGCATCTTTTGCGCGCCGTGCACAAAACGGCTGGCCGCGATGCCTCGGCGCTCGTTTTATTCCCCTCCCTCGACCCTCTCGCCATGTAATCTCCCCTCCCCTATATTCTCCTCCATCTATCTATCCGACTGTCTATCATCAGCGTATCGCCAATTCTTCTCGACTCTCTGTACTTTGCTCCACCGACACTCGTCCCAGTCCCACCCAATCAACAACGCGTCTCGATGTGTATATATAATATATAGCAAATGTGTATAATTTTGCTAGGACAGCAGCGTGAAAACTCTACGGGAAAATAAAATAAATTAACTAGAAATTTTAATTAACAAAATTTTACTGCGAAATCATACGCTTTGATTGTTTACGGAAAGATTTTTTTTGTCATGGAATAAAATTAGAGAAACGATGGGGTATGAGAGCGACGAGTTGAACGAATGAAATTTACAAACGGGTTCAACCGCTATCCAACCAATTCGGGGAAAATTGATTGGACGAGGGGAGCTCTGTTCTTCTTTTTTTCTGTGGTTTTCAAGGTTTTTTCCTCCCCCCAAGGTCACGAGAGGAATTTTCCTCGGACTTTGTCCGAGAGATGCAATATATGCACCCTCGTCCCCGTTTACGAGGCACTTTTTTTCGCGGAACAAATTCGAGTGACGATTTCTGTTTACAGTGTGGGTACGATTGGCGGATTAGCATAAAAATGCGCCAGTTGCTCGTAAAGACCGGCCGTATAATACATATATTACCAGTATTATGCGAGCCTATATATCGTGGGAGGGTTATGCCTCTTGATTGTTATTCATATTTGCCAGCCACAAAAAAAAATTCGCCAAAGCCCTTGCCCATCTCGATTCTTTCGAGTCTGGGCAGAAGGCACCGCAGGCTCGTAATTCACAAGGGACGGTAAAAGTAACCGAAAAGTATGGGAAAATTGCACTTACCTTAATGAATGCTGACGGGACCAGGAACCTGAAACGGAAATCGATCAATTAGATGTACTCTTCTCACGTTTTTTAATTGTCTTTTATGTCGAAGCAAAAATAAAATCTTTTGAGAGAGAAGTGAATTTTTTATTCACCACTGTGCCTGGATAAGGCATTTAACGGTCGATTTTATTG
The DNA here is from genome assembly GCF_024137725.1 of Prorops nasuta. Classification (NCBI taxonomy): domain Eukaryota; kingdom Metazoa; phylum Arthropoda; class Insecta; order Hymenoptera; family Bethylidae; genus Prorops; species Prorops nasuta. Next base: position 5,001,520 of record NW_027116806.1, read on the forward strand.
AAGGAGCGTAGCAAGAATCAAAGGAAGAATCGGGACGAGGAGAGAAAATGAGTGGTGCATTCACTTGACCCCACTTTGCACTTCTCTCTCTCTCTCTCTCTCTCTCTTACACCATGCACAAAGATGTCTACAACGGTGTCTATCTTTTGTACAAATACCGGAACAAATACCGATGATTCAACCGAGAGACGCTTTACATTTTCTCGTATTTCATTAATTCTTTCGAAAGCCTTGCGAATTAAAAATAAAAGCAAAAATATACAAGATTGATCAATCGAGAATCAACGAAAGAATTAATAATGGGAAGATTGTAAATTGATCGGGATTATGCGGTAGAGGATTTTCATAGTGGTGGATCCGTGGGTAAGGGTAAATCGACTCCACGCCCTGTCGACACACCCCCGGCCCCTCGGAATTCCCCTTGCACGCGAACAATATGCCTCCCTTCGGCCCCTCTACATATAATCACCCTAAACCACGTGTCATTGAGAACACATGGAAAAGCCATTCATAAACGTGGCCAACCACACATGAATTTCTCTCTCTCTATCTCTCTATCCCTCCTCTTAAACTCTTCCTCTTTTTCAATATTTTATATATATTTGCCATTTCCATGGGAAAATAACTCTCAAATGAAACGTAGAAGAGACGCATTGTCCATGCACGTACCAAAATTATCAACGTTAAAAAGGGTGAAAGGAAGAAACGAAAAGAAATGTCTAATTCTGAGGTGCTTTCGAGTGTATTGTTTAAACAAGTTATTCGGTGTATATGACAAAAGCATCGAGAGTATCAGGGTCGATATATCTTGGAAACAAAAGGTCCAGAAACAGAGAGCAGCGTTAATTAAACGAGCAGATGCACCGAGGAAATGGTAAATCATTCGTCCCTATCCAAACAGAACGTGTCCGATGTGTCGAGTATCCTTATCGAGTCTAGTTTATCGGGATAATGATAAATCATCCCCCGAAAACTCACCCTTTCGAGTCGCGTTATAACTACCCCAATAAAGGGCTTTATGAATATATATACACACAAAGCGTAAGACGAACAGAACACACCATCCCAGCTTAGACCCCGTAAAAACACCCTTAGGAAAATCTCAATAAAATCCACCGTTCAATCCCGTGCTATATACGCTGCTTCGGATTTCAAATTTAAACCGAAAAAACAATTTCTTCGTTAAACTGGATCCGATTTACAGGAGTAGGGAAGAATTCGAGTTTTGTTAATTTTAAATTTAAGGGAGAAATCGAGGTGAAAGTGAGACGAGAGGAGGTTAGTTTTTGAGAGAGAGAGAGAGAGAGAGAGAGAGAGAGAGAGATTAAAATTCGTCGGAATAACGCGGCAGAGAGAGTTAAAGGGTAATTAACAGTTTCGGACGATTCGACGCGGAATCCGGAAGACGATGGTAAAACAAGGTTACTCGTTGAGGGTTGCTAGAGGTTTCGAATGGAGGGGGGTGGAATTAGAGAGGGGGTTAAACCGTCCCAGCTTTGAAAGGCGAGCGAATGTAGTGGCATTGCTGCCACGGGATTCACAGTTCTCCACCACCCCTTTGTCTTTTCCCGCCGTTTCCCTTCGCAGTCTCTCTCTCTCTCTCTCTGTCTAACATGCCATACACACATATACAGAGAGAGAGAGAGAGAGAGAGAGACGCACAAACACTCCTCATCCACCCCCTTTCATCCCATTTGCAACTTTCCGGCGTTTCAGCAGCTCCGCCACTTCCTTTTATCGCGCGGTCATGCGCGATTGCAAGCCCTTCCAGCATTACGTCCCCGCAACAGCCCCTCATCTCTCTCCCTGGACTCTTCAGCGAGAGCTGCACGCGCTCCTTTTGCCACGAGGACCAAATAACACTTGCTTAACCACCCACCGACTCATAATGCACGTACAATAAAGTCCTAATAAGTAGAGTTTTCGCAGAGTACAAGGCGCGCAATTAAGGGAAAAATGTGACTCTGGTGAAAGGATTGAATAGTTTGTCAAGGAGTGGAAGATTTTTCGCGGCGTTAAAAAGATGACGAGGAGCGGATCAATGGGATGGATAGACAGGATGCGTTCTGAAAAGGAAAGGAGAGGGGAGAGGGATGATGGGGATGAGGGAGAAGTAGAAAAAGAATATAGCGCGTGCCAGTTGAGTACGTACGAATAAGACACGCGTCGTGACGTGGGCCAGAAACGCTGGCGCGAGCCAGGGTGGGGAGGCAAATCCATCCGAAGGATCCAGCTACCCCTATTTCATAGGGATGTTCGACATTCGGCCCGTCCCACCTCCCAACGCCACCCTCGTATCCGGCCACGCTTCCCTCAGCTATCGGATCTCTCTCTCTCTCTCTCTCTCTCTCTCTCTCTCTCTCTCTCTCTCTCTCTCTCTCTCTCTCTCTCGACTCCCTCGATTATTTCTTTTATCAATCTGCGCGCTTTCAGACCGCTTCGAGGATCCCGTTTTCAAAGCTGCGCGATAGATAAATCATAGAAGGGACGGACGTAAGAACTTTCGACCCCGACCGTTCGATCGATACCAATAATACCGACGGAAAATTCCTCTCACGATTGCCGATGAAAAAATTCTAAATTGCTGCTGCACGCGATCGTTCCTTTCTTAGCTTGTGGATTTTTCGAGTGATTATCAGTGTAGGATGGCTGAGAGGGTCGGGGTTAAATATTCGATTGATCCACAAGGTATACTCCATCTTGAAAATGACTTTAATATCTCTCGTTATATATATATATATATATAAGCTCCAGGATAGATCCTGGTACCGTTCAAAAGACGTTTTCTGGTTACGGAGCAGTTTCTGAAAAATCAGAGAGTAACGAGAGGGTCGGGGGAAGGGGGATTGTCGTGAGTACGTATATAGCGAAACGTCGTCGAAGGAAAGCTCATAACAAACTATTGAAAAGCCGACGAATGAAAAATCAATGGCCAGGGGGTTGAGGCGAGTCCGGTCCGGGACGGGAATACCGAGGGGGTGGTTTGGTGAATGGAATATTATTGGGGCATCCTTTCACGCGGACTCAACGGAAGCTGGAAGACCTCATCTGGCTCGGGGCTCTATGGATGCCGTTCGCCCCTATTGAACCGTCTCGTCTCTATGTGTCCGTACGTGTGTCTGTAAACACACATACAAGGACACAAGTCTACGTTATATTATACATGTACAAATAAACTCGAAGCACGCGTCGTCACGCGTATCGGAAGCTCGCACGACTCGTCGTCGCGTCACTCGCACATTCCCTCCTCTTCGTCCTTTAAATTCCACTTCTTATACGTGACACACGAATACACACATATTCGCACGCTGCAAACATCTCTCCGACAACCTCTCCCCCCCCCCCTCCCCCGTTTCAATCGCGGTCCGAAGGATGGCTGAAATTATTTTCCATTGATTGCGGGGGCGGAGAGATGGCGGGTGGCCTCGCAGGTGTGAAACCTGCGATTCGGTGACCTTGAAGGAAGTGGAGAACAGGAGGACTCGTCGGAGCGGGACAGATTGAAAAGCTCCGGTGTGGTCGTTGCTCCAAGGGACGTGAAAGAATTCGTATAGATCGGAGGTGGAGGATTTCTGTGCGAAACAGAGCGAAAATAACCTATAACTTTAATCAGGGATGAATAAAGGCAGCAACCCTTCACGGAGCGGTGCTGCGTCAAGGCGAAGAATGGAGATGAGGAGGATGTAGCCGAGTATCGGCATTGTTTCCAAACAAAGCACGCCTTTCATACCCCCGTACACCTCCGAAAACCACCCTGTCCGCCCGGACCACCCCCGCAGTAGCGAGGTCCGACTCCCCTCCAGCAGGAGCGTTCTCCAGGCTGCAGCAACCCCCGCGCGCGACCCCTGCACGGCTTTTCAATCATTTGACACGCAAAGAAGTCAGGCAAGCCAGTATTGTGTCGACCACCACCGTTACCACCACCCCCATTGTTGTACCTCGCCTCGCCTCTCCGATACCATAACCGTCCCCGCGCCAAACTCCTGCTGCACCAATCGGAGGAAAGAACGGATGAAAAAATGACGATTTAAAAATTATTTTCAACAGCCGATTAAGGGAACGCGGCGGAACGGTGTGGCCCGAGGGAGGCGGTGGTTGCTCGAACAATGAGTCCCGGGCTCGTCCATGGATGAGCATTGCCGCTGCACGTGTGTGTGTGCGTGCGCGTTGCTATAGTTTGCCCGATGGAGATTGTTGGCGGCGTGTAATGTAATAACGTTGAATCGGTCGTCGCGAGAGATGCTCGCGAAAGCATTGGCCATAATTCCATCGCGCGCACCGACGACTGTCAACTTGATGCTGATAAGCCAACCCACCTTCATCCCCTATCCACCACCCCCTCTACGTCACTACAATACGGAATATTCACGCGTTCCCACAAATACCGCTCCTAATTCAATCAGCCTCGCCATTGTTCGCGCTAAAAATTCACGCTCGATACAAAATCTCCCCTCCCCCTCCCCCCCCCCCCTCTCCCATCCCTCTTCTTCTTCCCACCGGTACCATCGAGAACCAATTTTGTTTCTCGCATCGTGGCGCGGAGCGAGAGACAATTTTTGGCGAGGAAAGAGAAAGTTTTGCTTCTCTGTCTCGAGTGGCAAAGAGTGGGCGAAAGAGTATCGGAACGAGAGGGGGCTGTAACGGTTTCGAGGTTGACGGTGGGAGTTTTGGCGGTGAGAGGGGCAAGGGTGGGGGTGCATGCGAATATGTTATACGCTAAAGCTCGTTCGCTCGTAACCACGCAGTAGAATAGACGAATTGTTCGGCAGCGAGGCTTTTGTCTATTTTACGGAGTTCCAAGGGCTTCCATTCAGCAAGCAATGGGTGGTGGGGGTGGGTAGGTAGAAGGGGCTGAAAGCTCGGAAATATATTCTCCGCTGAACGTTGTACGGATTCGCGCACCGGGCGTTCCTAATTATTGTTTTCCAGGCATCCGTCCCGACTCTCCTGCTTACCACGGTGACTAAAATACTCGTTTCGAAACTTTCCTCTCCATTCTGCGCGGAGTTAGCGCTCCCCCCTACCCTATACCTCGTGCAATTTTTAAGCTACCTACCCCGAGAGCACTTTGACCTTTTTATTAGGCCCTTCAGATTTCCGCCGAACGCACGACCGTAACTTTAATGCCACGTACTCTATCGAAATTTCGTTGTTAATTTCTTCTTCATTTTCCTTGATTCCACCCACCCCTCCCCCCCCCTTTCCCTCCCTATAAATTCCAACCTCAGTTATTATGAGCGAGGAGGAATCATTGTTCGATGAAAGACTGTGCTTTTTCGATTCTTTCGCGAGAGGAATGAATAGAGGGTTAAAGAGGGGGGATTGTAACATTGTTTTTGGCGATGAGTCTGTACAGTATAGGGAAGCGATGAGTCGATGGTGTAATGTGGCTGGCGAATCGGTAGGTGCGCGCACGCCCTTATTCGACTCTTTTGTCTAGGCGTCCATTCTCTGGCACATTATCAGGCCTATTGTCCCTCACATTGTTACCCCCACTACCTCTTCTCATTGTTTTGCAATTTCCCCCACTTAACCGATACCGCCACCCATCCTTTCCTTCGCTCCTATTCATCTCCCCTATCTCCATCTACCCTCTCTCTCTCTCTCTCACACACACACGCACACTGTCTCTCTCCTTTTTTCTCTTTCCCTTCAACTTTCGATTTTTCCAATCACCTTCGAAGAGCACAAACGCCATAGAAAAGAATCCTAGATTGGTAGGGGTAGAGAAATAACACGTGGAGAAACCTACCGTAACGCCTGGTATAATCACCGGGACACACCTCACTCTCACCCCGCAGCAGAGAGGGGGCTGAGAGACGAGGAGAGTCGAGGGTTGAGGACTCGAGAGCTGAAAGCTTCGGGACACCTACCAGGCTACCAACGACCGTCTGCCTGCCCTACACCTGTTGTTTCTACTAGCCCTTATTTACAACCCAAAAACTCCGTCCTTTTTCCCTCTACAGCACCAAAAACCTCGAACGATTATTCCTTAATGACTAGATCGATACATGCACCCTTTAAATCTTATATAGTCTCTGCAAATCGATCGTGTCTTCGAGTGGACGTTAATATAGGAAAAGGACCAATTAAATACCACTTGTCACATATTGGACAAAAGTAAAAATCTCCGATTCATAGCGCAGTTTTATCCGAAACAAGAAAAAGCTCGTTCGAGACGAGTGAAAACGCGTCTCGACGTTCGCCACGGCGAGAAAGTGGAGGAATATGGGGGGAGGCGGTGAAAGAAGGTTCGAAGGAAGAAGGAGAGGAGGGGGGGTGGCGTGGGGAGGGGGGGTGCAGAAGGAACTTCTGAGGAAGACACTGAGAGGAGGTAGAAAGAAAGAAAGAGAGAGAGAGAGAGAGAGGAAAGGGGCCACAAACAGTCCATAGAAATTCCGTGACTGCAGAATGCAACCACTTCTGCTGCCTCTCCGTCTCCCTTTTTGTGTGTGCGTTACGATACAAACACACACGCGTCATACGACTCTGTCAGAGCGCGGAAATGTTTTTCTTGCGCGCGATTTAAATTCTCGTCTCACGGTGCGAGGATGAGGGAGCATTTGCGATTTATCGAAATAGTTGGCGGGGGTGGTGAAGCGAGAAAGAGAGAGGTGGGGGAGGGGGACAGAAGTGGAAGGGTGGTTTATCGCGGATTTCATCGGTCCTGGCGAATAATCGCAAACGTGCCTAACGATCGTGAGTGGGGGAAAAGGGGCGACGAGAGAGAGGGGGGGGGGGGGGGAGTGTCGGGTCCTGCAAACGCCACCTTGCGATCAGTCACAAAACAGCGACACACAATAACCGAGCCGCGACAATACCCTGCGACAATGCAGCGCGCCACCAATACACGGACGAGGCGAGTCCTCTCTGTGGCCACGCACACACCGACACACGCGGAGAGCCACCAACCAGCCAAATCCATTGTCCGCTCCTCTCTTGTTCTCCTTTCATCCCCTGCACTTCCCGCTTCCAGCAGTGGCCGCACAAGCAAAGAGAGAGAGAGAGAGAGAGAGTACTTCTCTTTACCCCATACCATGCAGAAAGATAATCGCCAGGCATAGCGATGAGATAAAGACGAGACAACGCAACGAGTCTCGAATAAAAAAACCTCCACAATCTGTTTATTCCAGCGGGCATTATTATATCCACTGATTTCTCAGCGGCGAAAAACTTGATCGTGAATTGAAAATTTCCTTCGTTTATCATTATTGATCTATCATCGGATGTGAATGAGTAAAATGGTAAGTGGGGTGAGGTAAAAAGAGCAAGATAAAAGTGGAATAGGGAGGAGGGGGGAGGGGTGGAATCGGCCGTTCACTCATCCTCTCGCGTCCGTCTCATTGTGTCGGACGATTGTCTTAGAATAATGGCGGAGACTCACAATAGTGACTACAATGCTTGCTCGTCTAACAATGCGGTGACGTCACGCGGCAGCATGTACGTGAATGTACCGGCACGACGCCAGGCGCCGTGTGCGTCGGCGTCTCTTCAGAGTCGCCTCTCTTTCAGCCCCAGTCAACCCCTCCAAAATACACCTCGCCGACCCCCCCCCCCCCCCTCCTCGCCACCTCTCTATCTCTCTTTCTCTCTCGGTCCAACGCCAACCTGCCTCAACCCTCTTCTTCGGACAGGTCCTCGGGGATCGAGGCATCAACCACTCGGTCACTCGATTTATCACATTTTATTACCCTTGTCAACACCGATACCTTCAACCCCTTCGACCAAGCCTCCCACCGATTCTCTCGCAAATCAAACAATTTCCATTCCTCTCAATTAAAATTCACTCATCAGCGACTTCCTTAATTATTAACACTCGACTCATTTTCCATCATCGATCAGCTCCGTGATTTTTATATATTTTTTTTAACGAATTTTGCGCCTATCCAAATTGTTCGTAAGTTAGTTCTTCTGGAATATTTTATCTGGGATCAAAGTACCGATTAGTCTTTTTGAAATTATTGAAATAATCTAAGCTAGATGAATTATCTAATTGATAATTAATACTTTGGTCCCTGATTTCACGAAGAGGCTTCATTGGAGGTGGGGAGAGGGGGGAGTCACGCAGTTGATAGATTGATAGGTGGAAGAAGAGGAGATTTGAGCGCGTGAGTGCAGCGTGTTAATTAACACCTGCATTGGGACTGAATTAAATTGCTCCGATTTTCATGGGACCCAAGAAGCCTCGCATTCGCCAGGAAATTTCTTATGGAAAAAATTAATAGGGAGAAGACTGTAAATAATTTAAAGGTGAACTTGCATACACGATATAGAATGAAAAAAGTACCAGTGTTAATTATAACCGAGCGTTGTAATTAAATCTTTCAGAAATCAGTCAAAAGAACTTGTGGATGAGGAAAATCAAGAGATGGAAGAAATAAAACGACGAAAGAGTTTCTTTCAATCGTGAAAAGCCTCAAAACTGTAAATATATATCGTCGAGCATCGAGATATCGAGAGTTTGTAGTTCTCTTGTACAGTGGGGGTGGGGGGTGAGAAATCCAATTGCGAATAATTAAGCGTGATTGCAGTTGGGGTGATGATATATTTATATTTTTTAACGAATTAACATACGGAGGAGAGATAAGTGGGTTGGAGACAACGAGGGGTGTGCTTAAGGCTAGATAATCTATTATTAAATAGAGTCTTCTTCATGGAACTACCAATTCACCCACCCCTTTTCCAGTGCGAGCGCATCGATAAACTCTGACTTTCATTGACCGTTCACGTGTACTCGCGAGGGGTTGACGTTCTCCACCCTTGGAAAACCACCCCGGCGTGACTGCAGGTTCCGTCGAATCTTCCCCCGGGACGGGACCACTCCCTACCTCTCCCAACCCCAACAGCATCTTTCTCCCCGCTCGACTCGTCAAATCTAATCGTAAACACCGTTAGGAGCGATTAACTCTTTATTCGGAGGCCCCGAGGATAAACGAGGAGCGAAAAAAACACGCATCGTTGGAAATTGAAGATCAGCTTTGATTGTGGAAAATGACGAAAGCGATCCACGAGAGGGGGTGGGGGAGGGCTGGCACAGGAAACGGGGTGAGAAGTATAAAGATTCGTAAAAGGTGCGGGAGAGGGTGGGGGTGGATAGTTGCGCATGCTAGAGTGAAAAGAGTGAAAGGAAGGGGGAGAGGGGGGATCGTAGAGAAAAAAACGAATGAGTAAAATAGTGGGTGAGAGAGAGAGAGAGAGAGAGGTGGAGAATGAGATGGAGAGAGGGGGAGATAAAGGGAGTCCACAAAGACAGGGGTACATTGTGCCAGGCCGCTTGATACTTTATTCCGTATAAAAGGAACGACGGAACAATGGCGAGAACGCGGAAGAATGGAATGAAATAGGATCGAGAGAGAGAGAGAGAGAGAGAGAGAGAGGGTGGAAGGGAGGGGGGAGTGGTGCACTCGCCAGTCTGAAGACTCATCACACTGTAAACAATGCACTAAGCGAGAATGACTGAAAGAGTATATAGAGAGACGTGTCGTCCTACGAGCGAGAGAGAGAGAGAGAGAGAGTCCTGCCCACCGAATCCGAATCTGCCGCCTCACCTCCAACTTCAACTCCAACTCCCAACTCCAACTCCAACTCACCACTCGACTCGGAATCCTTCGAAACGACGTTCCGTAATCCCCGCGCGTGTTCTCCTCTTTTTCATCTAATTCACCGAATTAATTCTCCCAGAACATCATTGTACCTATCTATCCAGTCCACCCCCCCCCCCTCCCCGTATTCGTAACACAGTCGATACCTACTCCCACCACCATCCATTGTTTCAATTTATTTTCCATCCGGTTTTCCCAACGAATTTTCCCAATATGAATATACCAATTCCCCCGATCGTTGTATCGCCAATTATCCCCCCAGTCAGCTTTTATCACTAATGCGTTCGATCGATCTTTCCGCCTAATATCGTCTATTATCGATTCCTCCTTTCATCGCGTTTGTTTCACGTCTGTTCTAGCTGCAGGAGGGTCGGAGAGAGAGAGAGAGAGAGAGAGAGAGAGAGCGCGCGACGTTGCACGCTGATTCTCAACGATTTTTCCATAACGATCCCCGGAATCTGTTGAGAGGTTTCTCATTGTCCCTTGGAAAGCTGCCACTGTGTCTGAGGGTTCCTCCTCTCCCCCTCCTCTCTCTCTCTCTCTCTCTCCATCTACCAAGCCACCCACCCACTCTCGCACTCACCTTCCTCGTTCCTCGACGGGGCGAAATTAATTTTACAGTCTTCTCTTTCTGCCAGCGGATGCAGCCGGGACCCAGATGAATCCTTCAACATCAAACGACTCTTTCCCCCCCTGTACCATTGTCGACGTTCTGGATAACGCGAACCCCTAAAAAAAGCCTCCGAAAAACTCTAAATTTTCTACCTTTTCCAATTCGCGTCCGTCGATACCCTCAACCCTCTTTATTTCTCTCCCCCCCCCCCCCCCCCCCCACCCCCCCTCTCTCACTTTTATAGCCGAGTATTCATTTCTTCCACCTCTTACATGTATACGAAAAGTCATGAATTGATGGAAAAATAGTGAGTGGGATTTTTTTGGGGAGCGACGATTGCTTCGATCGGTCTTCCGTCATATTCTTCTACTAATATTCAATTTAAATTCTATGGCACGTATTCAGGATCCATTCGATAGTGCTTCGAGGTCCATTTAAAATGCATTTCCGCGATAGGGAAGAAGAGTTCGCCTAAAAGCTACTTCTAAACGTGGAAGTTTGGTGCAAAGTCCCCTTTTTATTCTCGCGCCCCGCACCAAACCTTCTGCAGAAAAATGTCCCGATTCCCCCCGGCCCGAGTAGTTAAGATCGGAAGCCCATCAGGCTCGATCTAATTAAATCGACGAGTCTTAAAACTCCTCTCCTCTCTCGTGAAAAATAAAGAAAACAAAGAGAGTCGATCGTTTCGCCAAATGCACTGAAACGCTCTTCACGCTCGATTGTACCGTACATAAAAGAGAGAGATTGAACTGTAAATTTACTACGATCTACGATATTAATGTATTATATTCCGCAGTAAATACGTAGCACGATTGACAAAGCCCAATACAGGCAGTCCTCGCCATTGTTATTCCAGCAACAAAGAATATCTCTGTTCGTTCATCGTTCGAAATAGCTTGTTTTTCGCATTCAGCGTCGATAATAAGATTTCCTTTTTTATATATACATATATATTTATATACGCGGACAGCTCTGTCCCCCATACGCTGGAAAAACACAAAAGGTCGATTCTTGAAGAGTTAATAGGTTACGAACCGAGGAAAATATTTTGGTGTCGAGGCTGCGGGGTGAGTTTTAAGAGGCGACGAGCGAAGATGGAAAATTTGTCGCGTGCAAATATTGTGTCTTTCACCTGCTGTTGGTGAAAAGGGGTTAGGTGAGGGAGTGGGAGGGGGGGGGGGGGGGGGGGGAGGATGCAGGCAGCAGCAGCAGTGGAGGAAGAAGAAGAAGAAGAAGAAGAACGGGAGAAGTCGGGGGCCGGGGGAAGAGTTTTCCCCGCGTTTGGTACTCCACGAGCTTGGAAATATTTCCGAGGATTCAGCGAGTTTATTAAGGCTATTCAGAGAGGCTCTGCCTCTGAGACAGCATTGTGGATACAATTTAGTCTTATTCATCCCTTCGCGGATGTCTAAATATTTTCAACCTCCCCGCTCTGCTCCTTCTCCCCCCCCCCCCCCCACTACACCCTCCCCCATCGAACCATTTTAACATCCCCCACCCCCCCCCCCCCCGGTTCCTCTTAAAAAATTCACTTTTCCACCAAAGCACCTCCTCCCAACGATTACAACATTTTTCTTTTGCCAAATTAATTTCTTCCCAGTCGCCGCTCCTGCTGACTTTATTTAAATGGGATTTTGCGCCGCGCGCGAATTCCAATTGATTCACGAGTCTCACTTACGTATTTAATTTCCGCATTGAATTTACGCATTTACTCGATGGCTTGCTTTCCGTATACAGGGATTCAGTGGAATTTCCACGATAGGAATTTTCTTTGAGGTTCCGTCAGGGGATTTTAACGCCAGCTGGCTACGAATAGCGCCGCGGTCCACGCGTGAGCTAACATTCGCGTCATTACAGACTAATTCGTATTTTTCTCACCGTCGGTGTCGCTATTCCAGCTGAAGGGGAAAACGGTAGCGCGCGCCGTCGCGTCACTCGAGAGACACTCCACGAAATCGACTCTTATAGGCCTCGCAGGGTACGTACACTGAATATTTTAACGAATCCCCCCGCCCCCCCCCCTCCCACACTCCTTTTCGAGCTAAATTAACGAGCGAACTGTTTTTCTTCTTCTTCCTCTTTTTCCTCATACTTCATCCTACCAATCGAGAAAGATATAGAAAATTCTCCTCGTCGCACGATTATATTAATTACGAGGCGTCGCTAATTGGGGTGGCAATCGCCAAAGGTGATTATTCGTAGAAACGCTTTGTTCCTCGATTATTATCGGACGGGTTCGATTTTCGGTGCGGAGTGTGACCGTCAGCTGTCGACTCTGGCCACCTAAACACGACGAAAATTTCACGCCTGCAGATGACACCTCGGCTAATTGAGCCGGCCACCGGGCCTTAACCATCGCACCACCCAGCCTAGGTATCCTATTTTCCTGACAGCTCATAGACCATATCATAGACCAAATTTACGTCTACGATGCGAATATGCCCTATCATTTCACGTCGATTGTCCCATCGAGCTCCACCAAAATTCATTTTTTCTCTCCCCTTTATTGATTTCACGCATCGCTTGTATAACCGATAATAATAATCTTTTTTTTTTCGGAGTGAAAGCGACCCGCAAGGGCGAAACTAATAACCGAAGCGTAGCACGAACGACCATAGTGCCAGTGACTGAGAAATAAGGTTTTTTCCAAATTAAATGAAAAACAGTTAACTCTCTCTCTCTCTTTTCTGCGTTTATGGTATTTCATTCCCGTCGAAGAAGATTGCTTTATTTTTGTCTTTTGATTCAAACCTCGACTACAAAGTGCGTAATTAATAATTTTGTCCCTAAGATATTAATTTCTTCTGTAAAGACACTATCGGTGCTTGATGAATTCTCCGAGTTGCGAATGGTATTATCGATGGAAAGGAGAGTGGGGGTGCTTTCTGCTTTTTCGCGGCCCCGTGGGGGGTGTATTAAAATCGGCCATTGTTGGTCCTCAGGGGTGGCGCACGCCGCACGGCAATCTTGAATGCGACCGCGAGAATTACCGGGCGAGCCTTTTGAAATAATAGCCCCTCGACGTCCGCTTCACGGGGCTTGGAATGGCATCTGCGGTTGTTATAAGCGCACGTGCGCGCCTATGCACCCCCGAACCACCCCTCCCCCTTCCCCCAACAATTCCCCCATACGCGGAGCCCCTCAAAACACTCGCCGCCCAAAAGAACAGCCCAGTGCCGCGACTTTGAAGATCGAACGCTCTAATTGCTTTTTTTTTTCTCCAGACAACCGGAAGTCTTAACAAACGTGCGTGTATAAACAATAACGAAAAAATGGCCGAAGCTTCGACGATGGAGAAGAAACGAGATAATTGCGCGAGAGTGTAAATGCGAATTAATTGAGGAGGACCGATGGGGTGGATGGATAAAGAGAGAGAGAGAGAGAGAGAAAGAGAGAGAGGGAGGTCGTGGGGGTGGAGGGGGAGGGTGGAATATATGTTTGAGGCGATGCTTGGCGCGCGAATAAATCGTGGCTTCGTTACACGCGACTCGAAGGCGGCAAACAAATAGGGTTAATTCCACGTGCGCCGGTAGCCTGAATACGTCGTTTCCGAATGGAGGTAATTCCGGTGACAATGTGGCCTTTGATTTCATAGAACCACACGGTTGAATGACTAGCCGCCACCCAGCCAACCTCCAACCTCCTCCTTCCCTTCGCCTCCTCGCAAACCCGCGTCCCTTTAACTCTCCACGAAAACCTTCCGTCCGTCCGTCCGTCCATCCATCCATCCGACAGGGAATATACATATAATAAAGTAAAGTCGGCTACGTCGCCGCCAGCCAGCACGACCCAGCCAAAAGGACTTTATTCAGTAACTAGCGATTCATGCGAAATCGCGAGCGAATTTCTCTCTATCTCTCACGCTCTTTCTCTCTTTCTCTATATCCCCCCTCTCTACTTTCACCACCCACAGATTCAACCGCCTCGTCGTAATTTCACCTTTTCCTTCCGCCAATCGCGACCTACGATCTCTCCCCTCCAGTAAACGTGGTAAATATCGAAACTCCCGACCCCCCCCCTCCCCATTTTCTAGACAAATTACCCAAGAAAATTAATTCCTTTCGAAAGAAAATCACTGGTGCTTTTTTCTTTCGAAAATTTCATCAGCAACGTCGAACGATTATTCTCCTTGATTCACGCGGATGATTTAAGAAACTCTTTGACATAGGAACGTCCCTGGAATATGTCTAACACGTTCCTACAAATCAACGATGTAAATTATAATTCGTTTCGCGATAGGGACAATGGCCGCGCATTTACCTGCAAATTGTTTAACAATATTTCCATTGTTATTATCGTTTACTGTAATTATATCGTGAAACCGTTTTGGTACGCAGGTATATATTATATACTATAGCATGCCGAAAAGTTTAATTGTTCGTTCGACGTAATTCAACAGCAGCAACAATGCTTTGGAATTATTACATTATTATTCTAGCGAATGTTTATAGTTCTTTAGACGTGTATTTCAGGATGTTCCACTGATACAATGTGGCGAATTTAAATTAATTTAATTTGCGAGGATCGAAAGCACAGTTCAAAGTAAAATCGATTTGTTCCATTTTCCCATAGAAGGGTTCTACGAAACGCTGGTATATATATAAGAATCTTTGGAAATTTTGTGTTATCATTCTTTTTTTAGAAAACCTTTGACAGGGGATGCAAAGAGAGACTAGTGGAGGGGGGGGGATGATAATAAAGCAGGGAAGTCCATCCAACAAATTTCCTACAGAGATTTCCCTCCTTTTACTCGTGGAGAAATGGGTGAAATGGCGCGGAGCAAAAGTTTCTCGCGATCGAGCGTGGAAGATAAGAGTTCGATCTTTGGCGTGCGTGTCTCGAACAATAGTGAGTATTGGGGATGGAAAGAAGGATGGAGGGAGGGGGGGGGGAGGGGTGGCGGGAAAGCGGAAAGAAAGAGGAGGCCTGGCGAAAGAAAAACAAATGAACGCTGCCTGGTCGAAACAATTGAAGGCTGCGTAGAATAGGGGTTGCTGGCCTTTTATGCTGGCCACCCTTTACACTCGTTACCCTCCCCCTCTCCTCATCTATACCATCCTCTCCTCCCTCTCTGTTACTCTTTACCCCCACCCACTCCCACAAACCCATTATCAAAGCAAACGCACAAGCCGTGCAACTACACTACAAATTCTAAATCATTTCGATCCATTGACAAATCCACGCTCCCCTTGAAAACAGATGCAAAGACCTCGTTTGACGAGCCAAAACTGAAATTGCTATGTCGATAATTCAGTTCAATTGCTACAAGAAAATCCTGAAGCGCAACGAGAAGGTATCAACACGGGCCAAAATAATTACTTTAAAGTTTGTCGAAAGCATAGAATTAACGTACATATAATTTTTCGTCCCGCGAGAGGCTCGAAAAGCATTTGTTTGGTTACTTACCAGGAGAACCGTGGAGTGGTGGCAGAATTTGGAGCAGCCGTAAATCAAATGACGGGGGAAGGGGAAAGGGGGTAGGTAGGAAGAGGAGAAGGTGTATTGGTTGGTGGGCCAAAACAGTTCGGGGGATTGGACGAAGCGGGCCACTCTGTCAGTGAACGTCATTGCAATCGGCGCACTACATCCAGCAAGGCGACGTGTGTCACGTCAGGCACAAAATTCAAAACCGAAATTCCGCGTATTGTCTGCGCGTCACTCACACGCGACTCCCTTCGGAATTCTCTCTCTCTCTCTCTCTCTCTCACTCTAAATCATTCGCGCCATCGACACTCCGGCCACGACTGATGCAACCGAATCAACGTCCCCCACCCCCACCCCTTTCGCACCGTTGCAACACACTCCTCCCTCCCCTCCCCACAAAACGCACTGGCAAACTTATCCCAACTCCTGCACCTTACACACGAATTCCTTCGCTTCGACTCTCAATCATTCGTAACTAAAAGATTACCTTCCTGTGAAGTTTTCACGTTGACAAGAGAAAAAAAATAAAGGCTATCACATGCACAAACACATCCATCGGTTCACTGGTACCGCGTCAACTGTCACGTGGGGGAGTCGGTCGTGAAAATTTCCAGTTGGTAGGTTCGTGATATTTTAAGGGCGATGGGGGGGGGGGGAGTGATTCGGTGGATGGGAGATGAGATGGATGGTTCGGAATTGGACGCATGGCGATACGGTGGAGCGGAAGTGGGTGGAGGGGTGCGAGGATAGGGGGTGGAAAGCTCCAGATGGACGCGGAAGAGACACGAGACGTTCGCACGATCCGCGCTCGGCGAGAACTGATCGTCATCGCCGTCGCTCGTTTCGGCGTTCCGTCCGCTCCGCTTCGCGATCAACTCCCCACCCCTCGACCCTCCCTCGCCTACCCTGCCTCCCAACGCGCTCCCCCACCATGCCCACTGTCAGCCCCCCCCCCTCCCCTCCCACTATTATTAACCCGCGCTGCACTCTGATATACGCTCCAATCATCCAAATTCACCTCCAATTTCAATTTTTAATCCTTGCGAACTAAAATTCATCCATTAACTGTATAAACTACTTGTTCATCCTCTCTTCTGTACAATTATTTTTTTCTAACGAATAAACACACACTGTTGGCTGTAAACGTAGGAAAACTCTCGAGAAAAATGATCGAATAATTTTGGAAATTAACGATGGAGGGCTTAACGATGTTGAAGATAACAGTAGAAATAGTCTTGGTAGAGATTAATCATATTTGAATAAGGTAACCTGATACTCTGGAGGGGAGAGAGGTAATTGATTGGTGCAAATGGAATGATGGATTCATCGAAGGTCCGCGCTGGACTTGTTTATTTATCATTGGACGATTATGAGCTCGCAAAGCTGCAGGAAACAATCGTTAAGGACGGTTAGTCCGTTTGTGGCTCCTTGGCCACAAACGAAACACACACGCGTCGTTTGTCGGTTCATCGTCGAGCCTAACCTAATTGCTGCCCATCACGAGGAATGTGTCTTGGACCCTTAATACAGTCGCCATTTTTTCTTCCTCCTAATTAAGGTCATGTCTAATTGCGCCCGTCTCCGCCGTATCCGGCTGATCGGATGATTATTTTTTCATTGGGGGGGGGGGTAATATCGAGGGACGTCATTGGAGGAATAATTCGAAATTCCACGGTACAAGCCCGTGGTGAGAAGGATAACTGTCGCGCATTGTGTTACGGGATGATGCGCATATTCCAGTTTATAGGAGAGGAGAGGAGAGAGCTTTTTCTCCGATGTGCCGTGATCGGGCCGCAATTTATCGTTGAACTTCCAAGGCACTTGAAATTACGCTTGCGGAATGTCGCGACAATGCCCATGGAAGTTCCATCGCATTCCGTTCCATCGATGCTCCTTCGCCAGCTTTTTTTCTCTCTTCCACCCCACCCCCGCCTCCCTCTCCTTTCTCTCTCCTACACTCGCACCATCTTCACCTATTATACCGTGTACACATACATGTACCACACTCGTGCACACAAACATATAATTAATTCGCGAGCAAAAAGTAACTTCCGGAATGAGATTTGCAAGAAGATGGAACATATGGTGCAAAGGTCAAGGGGTTAAAATCAAGGTGAAATGGAATTAAGGAGTTTTGAAGATTGGGAAATTAGTAGAAGAGGAAAAGAGGGAGGGGGAGGGGGGAGGGGTAGAGGAAGAATAGGAGAAAAGTGGAAGACGGTACGCGATGGTGGTCGTCGTTGGTGGCAGCCATGCCGAAAGACCTGGCGCTCTTTTATTTCGAAAACAATGGAAGGGCGCTTTGTTTCAGGCATTGTCAGGCGGACAGTAACGCGCGCACAAAAGTTATAATGAAACGCTATTTATTTAAATGTATAGGGACCCACCATGTACCCCCCTCCACTTTTAAACCATGCCTTCAGTTCTGTATACACATATATATACACACACACACATACACATATATACAGTCTCTCAAGCTTCCATAAAAATACAGCCACTGCAACCGTTCTTATTTCCCATTCTTTTATCCCGTTATCACATTTACGAAGCATTCTTCCTCCGGCAATTGTCTTCTTATAAAGCGATATAGCGGATGATGCTGCTGGAAGGCCGCGTACTGAATGCCTCGCGTTTCTACCCCCGATTGGCCAACCCGGAGGAGTCCTCGTCCCATTCTTCATCGCGTATTTTAATTTTATGTACATGCGTGTATTAAGTATGTGTATTATTTTACATTACGTACACGGTACAATAAACATGATTCCATATAATTATTAACATGGAGCGATCCTCGTTCTTCTCCAGAGATCAACTTTTTCCACCGGAAATCAGCTGATTGTCACGCTTGTCCCTGATCTATTAACGAGAGTCGAGAGCCGAGCTTCGCGCAATTTCGGTATTCCCAAAATCCACGCTTAATCGACCAGTTGCGGCTCTCGGCCCTAATGAAGTTTTCCATTTGACACAATTAACGCCGTCATTCGCTAAATCGCCGAGACGAAGTTTCCCGTTTACAACCGATCACCCAAACTTTTCGCTTTTATCAACAGTTTCGACGCCTCTCGCTCCTTTCCTCGATCTTTCAATCGTTTCTTTTTTTCTCATAGTCTCTCGATTTGGCAGAAATTACACTTTTGCACTTCCGGTGGATGAATTGATCAATTGCCGATAAATATCGTCAACTTTTGATACATTTCCGGTTTCCAGACATTCCGATAGGCGAAGAGAATAATATCAATGTTAATTTGGTAAATCGGATTTGTAATGGTATACTGTTCATTTGTTTCTTTAAAATTCTAGCATTCTTCCTTTCTTTCTTTCTTTTCTAACGCAAAGTCTCTGAAATTGGGCGAAAGTTGCATTAGCCTCGGGTGCATTTCCGGTTTAGGGGCATCCGAGTGCATAAAGCCGGTGTCAATATAGCGAGGATATTGTGTGGTAGGACCGCTTTGTAAGGAACGGTTTGCGTCTTAATATCGCGACGGAGGATTAACCGCGAGACCCATTTTAGAATGGAAGGATCACAGTGGGATTCTAATTAAAGGGAAAACAGCTTCATTAAGTTCGTAACTGCCTTCGGGGCCCGTACTCGAGCATAGTAAACCTGGCCCGTGTCTCGGCATCCTTATATACTACACGTTTCCATAGCCCGTATAATAATGATCAGCTCGTTATTACCCCTGGCGATTGACGAGCCTTATCAATGAGAAGGGTGCAATAGGAAAACTAATAAATGGCGATGGAAAATATTGGAACGGTGTGGGGAATCGTATGGGGGTGGAGGGGGTGGAAGAGGAAAGTCGTTGAGAGTGAGAAAAGCGTAAAAGAAAGAGGAACCGGGGGGGGGGGGAGGAGGGGGAGAGTCCTGCGTCTGCATACGTAATGCCATCGACCATTGTCAACTGATGCCGACCTCTTTTGTCTATGGGGGTGGCCACCCCCGAACACCACCCCCGAACACCACCCTCGTACCCAGGAGCACGGAAAAGTCTGATCGTACCGATATCGATCTTCGCTCGATCATTTGCATGCTCATTGTTCGAACTGCAAAATTCTCCCTCACCCCTCCCACAAAGCTTTCTCCCACCAACGGCAGCCATTTTCTTCGACGATACCGGAAGCACACGTGGCCCCTCGCCAATAACCACTTCCGCCACTTATCCATCCAAGGACGTTCAATTTTCCAATCGAAAAATGTCGCCTTTTTGCTCCATTTTCAGGTGGAAATTTTTCGATTGGAACGAGGTGGAGCTGTTTGGGACGCGAATGCAAGATTCGTATTGGTGGATTGTTAGGGAAAATTGTGAATTGGTAGCTGGGGGAGGAAGTGGGTGGAAGGGTCAGGGGAAGGGGGTAAGTACGTAGGCAGATTTAATTAGCATGGACCGTCG
The DNA here is from genome assembly GCF_024137725.1 of Prorops nasuta. Classification (NCBI taxonomy): domain Eukaryota; kingdom Metazoa; phylum Arthropoda; class Insecta; order Hymenoptera; family Bethylidae; genus Prorops; species Prorops nasuta. The sequence goes on from NW_027116806.1 coordinate 5,021,553, forward strand.
GTGGCTCTCGAAGGATGTCGGGGGTGAGGGGGAGGGAGGGACGAGGGCAGTTGGAGCGTTAAAGTTAAATGACGGTTGGCGGTTGCTTATTCTTCCCGGCAACTGATGCTTGATAATCTGCGAAATCTCCCCGCCGACTCTCAATTCTGCTCGATAGTTCGCTGCAGGCGCAGGCCAATTCTCTCAATGGAACAACTCAGCCACGGACTGACTGGCTTAATTGTACTCGCTACGTCCACCCTCTTCCTCCCCCTCGTTGCCAACTTTCATCCGCTCTCCTTTTTTCCGACCTACCAATCGATCCCCCTCGACAGGTCGCCCCCAAAATTTTCGCAAAAATTCTTTTACACCCCCTTCGGCAAGTGGTCCACTCTATGATCGAGAGAAGAAACCCCCTCACACTTCCAAGAACGTTACTTACAATATTTATCAGCAAATAATTTAGAATCCGCAATTTTTACAATTTTTATTTGATTATGAGGTAAGATTCGAGACAGTTGACTTTGTTGGTCATAGACCAGCATAGCGGAGCTTTAATGTACTTACACTCACCCTCGTTTCCTTCACCCTACTTCATTACCACACTTCATCCCTTATACGTTTTTCCGATTGACCAGCCGATACATCTGAATATTGGGGTGAAATTGAAATTTTCAGAACAATTCTTTTGCACCCTCCGTAACACGTGGTGCATTCTATAATCAAGCAGGAATCTTCCATCTCCCCAAGAGTGTTCCTTCGAATATTTATAATCAAACAATTTGAGATCTACGGTTCTCACATTAGTATACGGTTTTTAAAGAAAAATGTCAGAACACGTTCAAATTGTACCGTGGACGAGCATATAGTCTACCTTAAACGAACTCACGTCCACCCTTATTGCTCCCCCACTCCCTTATTACCAAATTTCATTCCTTCCGATTTCTCGATCGACCAACCGATATCTCGGAGAATCACGGTGAAATAGAATTGTTCGCAGCAATTCTTTTACACTGCTGGAGCACACAGCGATTCCATGGTTAAGAGAGAGTTCTCCTGGAACGTTTCTAAAGATTTGTGTGATTGGACAAGTGTAGATCTGCAATTTTGACAGAGGCAAAGCAGAGAGAAAGGGCAGGGTTAATCGTGGACGCGCGCGAGCAAGGAAAATGGGTTGTGTTTACAGAACTGATTGGTGGGGGTGTGTGGCTCCAGTGGAAACGGTAGTCGAGTAATCGCGCGAGATCCGGCATTAACCCATTCCATTTCGAGCTGCCGGAGGCAGGGTATAAGCAGAGGGAGGCCAGCCAGTATCACGCAAGCTCCGGGACCACCCCCTTCAACTCTGCTCCTCCGCAATTTTTCCGCCACATTTGCCTTTGTCTCGCGACAACAATGCATCGCTTCTACTGCGATGACATAAAAATATGTGCGCCCTCTCTCCTTCTTCCTCCCCCCCCCCCCCCTCACACAGCTATACCGGCCAACGAAGCTACCAAAAGATGCGCACCGCGACTCGTTCTCGCCTACTTCCGCCCCCCCCCCCATCGAGTCATTCTTCGCTCATTCCCGATGCCAATGTCATTTTTCACGTTCGGAGGCTCGCATCGAGGCGAGAGTGGGAGTTTCGGTGAATAAATCGAAGCTGCAAGAAGCCTCGACGGTGGGAGCGAAAAGGAAGAGAGAGAGAGAGAGAGAGAGAGAGGGTTAAAAGGTAGTGGATGGAGGTCTGTCCAAGTCCAGTAGCATCTCTCTCGCTCTTACACACCAGGCAACGTCATCATAAGACCTCTTTGTTCTCCGGCAATTTCAGCGGCATTGTCGCCGTCAACAATGTCCACTTGACATTCTCCTTCTCTCTCTCCGACACTCCACACAACTACCATCCTCCCCCTCGCATTCTCTCGCTTTCAATAGTAAAACTCCCGCGTGAGACCCATTCCACTTTTGCACGCGCGTGACCAAGAAAAATCCCCCAGCTACTCACCGGACAAATATTCTTACTCTTCTCGCTGGAGAAACATTTGTTTCTTCCTGTTTTCCCCCGTTTTAAGCTTTATAAGAGGAAACGCCAAACTACCATGCGGACTCGTCCCATTTGATCAGGGAGCGAATCTTTAGAAATCTTTTGCAGACGACGACGTGCATTGTTCTATTGTGGACGGTAGATGAGCGAATTACTGTCCCACGTCCCTTGTGCTTGCAAGCCCAGGACTAGATTGTCCCACAGTCGATAATCGTATATATATATATAGAAAAGGGAAAAGTTCCTTGGAACATGGGTCAATCAATGAATTACCCTCCCACTTTGCTCGAGCTTGCAAGCTTCGGGCAATATCGTCTTGTATAATAATAACAAAGTAAAACAAGTGCAAAAGCTTGGGAAATGTAAGGACACTGATGTATATGCCAACGAGTGCGGGACTATCTTGCAAATTTAAAGAAAACTTTTTCTTACCCCACGTAGGCGCTTTTCGGAGGGAGAGGACGCGACGATATTGGTAGGCCATGCTTGATGATAATGGAAAAGGAAAGGGAAAAGGAAAAGGACGGTGAAAAGATAAGGAGGACAAGGTAGGTGTTCGTGCGTGTAAAAGCACGTATAAAGTGTTCGCGACGAATCTACACTAAGGGGTGCAAGCACAATGCTTCAACAATGACGCCATTGTGAAAACGAATAACGCTATCCCCCCCCCCCCTCCCTCTCTTTCATTTTCCAACTGTCTAGCAATGGAATCGAATACACAAATCGTCGCTCTCGCGAAAGATAAACTATTAACCACTCTCTCAGCCGTCTCCTCGTCAAATTTCTGCAAATTCACAAGCTTTTATTCGGAGAAATTAATTTATGCAACTGGACCGATCGAGCAGAAATATTTAGCAAGAGTGTGCGGAGCTTCGGTTAAAGACTCGTCGAAAAGACTGGATGCGTAATTAACGGTGGAGGTTGTGCGGAGAGACCGGAAAGGTAGGTCGAATCGGCGAAAATTCCACTAGGCAGGGATGGGCGAGGGTCGGGGAAGGGGTGGGGAGTCGCGCGCGCGGAGGGGGGCGACAATCAGTTTTTCCTTTCATATTCGGAAAATAAAGGGGGAAAATACTGGCTGAAAGGCGGGCTAGTGTGAGTGTGCGCGCGCGTTATGTATTTCCACACGGAGATAAATATACGGCGAGATAGTGGTGGTAAGAGCGGGAGTAAGAGAGGGTGGGTGTATTACGCACACCAGGCTGGCTTGCTTTCATTCGTTCGCGGAAAGAAGTAAAGAGCTTTGTCGCCGCGGCATCAAAAGCTTGAATGACGCGGCGTTGAAAGAAGGAAGTATCGGTACAAGAAACTGCACAGTGAATACTGAAAAGAATGTAGTTGCACGGAGGGGTTGGAGTCACTGAAAGAAAAGGGAAGAGTTGGATGGAGCGAGCGAGAGCGAGAGCGAGAGTGAGAGAGAGAGAGAGAGAGAGAGAGAGAGAGAGAGCGATAGGGAATAAAGATAAAAAGGGAGAAAAGCAGTTGGGGGAAAGAAACGATAAGAGTTTTGAGTCCGACTTATCGCCAGTTAAATCTGATACTTCATCGATTTCCCTTTCCGAGTAATGAATTCCAATGCTTTTCTTCCATAGCTTCTCTCTCTCTCTCTCTTTCTCTCTCTCTCTCTCTCTCTCTCTCGCTCTCCCTTCCACGATCCTACATTTTCCTCTTTTGCCGATTTTGGTAGCAGAGCTGAGCCAGTGACGTCACAAGGAACTAGCAAAATAAACTGCTGCAGCACCCGACGCGAGTCAATGGTATAATGGTTGGAAACAGGTTCCTTGGAGTTCCACAGTACCACCCTGTATAACAATACGAACTATCTGTGCCGCAGGTGGTTCGATGTGTGCGCCTGTGTATGCCAGCATGCTCGCTCACGTACGCGAGAGTGTGTGCGTATTACGAAGCTGGCCGGGACTCTCCTTTGTCACAGGACGAAAGGCTTTGTACCGATTATCTGCATACGCTGGCGCGAGTACGGCTTTTCAGAGACGCCCTCCCCCTCCCACCCCACTCTACTACCACCCGTCCATTCTTACCCTATAGAGGACACCCTGTATACATGGCGAGTACCCCGCTTTGAAGCAGCCTATGGTTTAACGTAATCCACCATACCTCACTTTCCTATTAGATCTCTCCTCCGAATCGTTTCAACCACTGCGAAATTCCATATCAACATTACTATATATATATATATATATATATACTCCCTGCCAAATCCATTCTTAAGAGCGCTTACGCTTACACGCGTAGAGAAAGAGAAAAGTGAAAAAGTAGGTCTTTTAGGTTATCCGTTTGGCCAATATGGCGTCGACGCTCCATATTTAACTCTTATACGACGTCGTGGCAAGAAAAACAGCAGGGAGAGGTATGAGCGATTTCATGGAATAACTCGTGAAACGAGGGGATTTTCCGAGGAGGTGGCTTCTTCCCGCTCGTTTCGTCATCGAGTCACGTACGAAATGGCGAAATCTGCCGATCCTTCTTAAGCCGATTTTCACGAAATATCGGTGTATTAGAGAAGTAGCGATAAAAGAGAAGACGCGGGATTTTCGGTGATTAGACGTGACGATGAATAAACTGGAGCGCGTGGTGGATAAAGGGAGAGAGAGAGGAATGGAATTGCAGGGAAATGCAAGATGGCGGAGCTTCTTGTCTCCCGATAAAAGCGAGAAAAACGTGCGCGATGCGTCAATCCGCACGTCGGAAAGTAACATCTTAGTTCGATAAAAGTCGCGGAAGTCTATTAATCATGGGAGAGCATTGTGACATTCAGCGGAGAAGCTATTCAGCGTTCCAATATTATCGATACTCAATGGCGGCCCGGCATCCGCGTCTATTGAAAGAGAGTTTATCAATAGAGTGCAGGACACTCGCTGTATCCGCCTGTAAAGCACTCTTCTCGCTCTCCCTTTACCATCACCAGCCACCTTCTCTCGCCTCCACCACCTCGCTCCCTCTCTTTTCAATATCACTCCAGCTCGCTCTAACCTAGCAAAGCCCACCGCGCTCTCGGCGCCATTTTTTCCCCGGCCTAACCAGCCACTTCCGGTATCGATGAATTATGCTGCAGAGGAGAAGAAAACGGGAAAATCGATGTATGATATACCGATGAGAGAAAAATCATTTGGGAGTTAGGTCGACGATGTGGGGAGTTGCAAGGTGGTATGTGCCAAATGATGGAAGGTTAGGCTGATAGAGAAAGAGGGGGGAGAAGGGGAAGTGCAGGTTGGTCTTGGTAGTCAAGACTGCCTTCAGATTCCAGAGTGAAGCATTGTGTCCCGAACGCGCATTGTCCTCCCGTCACCAGGAACTCGACAATGCCGAGTCCGTAAGTTAGTAACCCTACCGTAAAAACTTATCTCTGCCCCGGACCACCGACCTCAGCCACCCCGTGATTCCGTTCGATTTCCGACCAACCACCATCCGTCCCTAACCATCCCTCCTCCTCATCCCCCTCCTTAGAGGTAAGGGTATGCTCCAAGCCGTTCCATTCTTCTACTGGCAACTACGAGCGAATGATTTCGCGGCACCCCGACTGACGTCTTCTTCCTTTCCCGATCAAGCCAAACTTCCTCTTTTATGAGCTCTTCGATTGCGATTTTCAGCCTCGCACAAAGAACTACGGCCGGCCCCGAAGCTAAATCTCATCCTTTCTGATGCACAGCGTACCAACTTGCTTTATATCTTCATCTTGTGATTTATCATTTTTCGCTGGTAATAAAAAACATCGTTCGATCCCTCCAGTTCTATACGCTAATAATAATGGTACGTTATCTCAATACCTTTATTGTTCACGAGGAATGCATAAATGTGAAATAAGAAATTGCGGATGGGAAGTTTTGCGGGTGTCAGCACAGTGAACCGGAAGTGAGCGTGCGTCCTGTGAACCGGATACAAACATTAGAGGTTAGCGGGCGGTCCTCTCTCGTTAGGACTCAAGTTGCCAGTCGGACAACGTGTGGTGGTTGCCGGACAAAGCTCTTCTAATTGTCCCCATCAACGACGAAGAATAGACCGCGGACCTGCCGCTGACAATTTCATTTGTAATTTACATAAGGCTTATTAAAATCACAATGGCAGGAAGCCTTGCGCTCAGCGATGAATTTCGTCGAATCTTCTTTGATCGTCGCACCGACCTTCTCTTTTCTCTTCCTCTTTTTACTACCAGCCTCAACCGCTTTCAATTAACTAGCTCAAACCGCCTAATTAATTTTATCCTTGTTAAAACACTGGATCATGGCACGTATAGTCATCCATTGTTTCAACGCTGTCCGGTTTAACTAATTTATTGGTTTATCAAGAGTAATACAATTTTATGCTTACTTAGCGGTTATTCGATAATACTTGGTCAAAATACATTTGCAGAAAAGGTCCCATAGAATAGTCGATTATTTGTACCGTCTTTTAGTGCTTAACGCGAGGACAGTGAGTTTGTAAAATGCAGGATTGTTCGTATTCGTCGAATGCGTAGCCTTCCGTGCAAATACAGCCGTTTACGCAAACTTTGCTTCTTGGGCAAGGAATATCATCCCACTGATCCATATTTTGACAGGTTCTTTGACATTCTGGACTAGCATCGCATTCACTGTAAACTTCATTCTCGCCGCAAGTCATGGTATAGTCGAAATTATCAGGATCGATCCAGTTGCCTTATAAAAAAAAACACACAGATTTCTTCATTCTAACTGATAGTCTAACCAGATTAAAATTAGTCACGTAGTGTGGCTAAATGATTCGATACAGTAGCGCATAGATGTGTTACTTACCGTCATTGTCATCGTCGGGTCTAACTGGAAAGACGCTGCTTACCAAAAGCACAACGGAAAACACAAAAATATTCCTCATCCTCGACAATAAAGCGATGAAAACGAATGCAGGCACCGCATTGCTGGCATACTTTAAATACTCACAATTGTTTAAGATATAAAACTGGAATAATTCTACCAACGTGTTTTTATCGTTTCGCCAAATGCTAATGCGCTTGTCTCGCAAAAATTTGCATGTTATGAATCGTCCAGATTAAAATTGAAGAAATAAATTACTCGATAGCTGAAATCTAAATTTCAATCGTTTGGTGCGGGAAAAAATTAACACAAAACAAAAAGAAAGCAATGGGAAGTTTTTGTTGCACACATGTATTTATGCATTTTCAATTGTACAGCAGAACTAGTTTACATTTAACATAGATAATGGTCGTACTAATTAATTATACCTATATTATAATTAGAGCAATATTATGGTTTAAAGTATTGGTAAGTTAAAGAGAGGCTAACATATTGCTAGATAGACGAGACGGCCATTTCATAAGAAACTCGGAAAACCACAAAGTCTCTAAATTCAATCATAATTATTACTACAGAAATTACTATCATTGACAAAGATTCTTGCAATGTAAAGTATCTTAAATATAAAATGAACATTTCCAAACTCACTTGGACACACGAAAAAAATTTGGCTTATATAATCGATGATAACGAAACTCGTCGTTCACCACCAATGGGGATAAACGCGCTCCGTCAGGAAAACACGAATACTTTAATGATTGCGTGTGGTATGTTAGATTAGAATGCAATCACCCCGAGTATGATACAGAAAAAGAGATAAGCTCGAAACACCGAAGAGCCAAAACAAGCCAGATAAGTGTTTTACACATAAATTAAAACACCGCCATGAGGTTTTTCTCTTTCATATTACTAAAATTCTCCTTTTTACTTGATTTCCTATTCTCGCTTTAAATGTCTTTTGAGCATTAAGTATCGAGGTGCTCTTGTATGAAAAAAGTAAAAAAAAAAAGAAAAAGTATGATAGTCAAGCTTTGTAAAGTTCTTGTTCGACTAGGAAAGGTGTATGGATTGTTTCTCACGTGAAGCTGAAGGATTCGCTGCAAGGCCGAAGAAGAGAAGGGGAAAGCGACGATATCGCAGATGTAGGAGTAGAAGCAATGGTTTTTCTACCAAGTCTTAGCTGCAATGGCTCTCTGCATTAAGACATTCTTGCTTCGCTGCTTCATGCGCTCAATGAAGAACTCCTTGCCAACCAGATTATCGTCGACAGGTCCAACCTCTCCACACTAGCAACAAACACGAGTTAGTCGGTTCCTGGCATGCGCTAGTTCTCCACTGTCACGTCGTCTGATTAACATTTTCTTGCGATCATTAGCATTTGTTATAACAAGCTGATCCCATCAATGATCAGAAGAAGAAATGCATCAATGATCGTTGGTTTTTCGCCGTGCGTCATCAATGTATTCGATATATCCTAACGATAGCCCTTTCACATAGAGTCTACGAACCTAACCAACCTTGTTAGTTGTGTCTCCCCCCTCTCCCTCTCCCCACCTCTCTCCATAGTCATCGTCATCGCGCTCCTCGCCCTCGCTGAGAGGTCCATCTTGCCTCTTGTTAGGGGGAACACTAGCACCACCTCCACCTTGCTGCTGCTGTTGCTGTGGTTGATCCCCTCCGTCATCACCCTCGAGCATCTTGTTTATCTTCTCTTTAGCTTCGTCCACCTTTCTCATTGGATCCGGCGAGTAGCTCCTGTCGCTATACCGATCCCTCGATTGAGCCCTCCTATCCCTGAAGTCCCGTCGATCCCGGAAGTCACGAAATCCTTGTTTGTTCCCATGAAAGAATCTACCGCCACGGTTTCCTCTTCCTCGGCCACCTCCTCGGTTCTGGAATCCGCCTCCTCGCCTGTTACCGAACCTATTGTTGTGTTGCTGGTAATTATTAAAGCGATTTCTATTCTGGAAATTACCACCACCGCGGTGATTAGGGTTATTAAAGTTCTGGAATCTCGGCTTGTAATATGTGCCGCGATTATTGTACGGTCTGAATTGTCTTTTGCGATAGTAGCCACGGTCGTTCGACCTGCTACGACTCCTGCTTCTTGAGTATGATTTAGAACGTGATCTTGAGCGTGATCTGCTGTAAGTTCCGGATGGGGAACGGCTGTACTTGCGCTCGTAGCTTCCCGATCGTCGATTTGAGTACGACCTGGATCTTGACCTCCGAGCAGACCGAGATCTCGATGTTCCGGAACTCGACACGCTGCGAGACCGACTTCTGGAACGTTTTATAGGTCGCTCTCTGCTCATTCTTTTAGGCATTCCAGTCCTGCCCGTGGAATCTCGTTTCCTGGGTGTCTGCCTGTGATGCCTCTCGTTATCGCTATCCGAATCCGTCCTAGGACCTTTGATTTGATTCTTGCCTTGTGGCGGTGGACGCGGTGGCTCTGGCGGATGCTGACCAGGCTGTCCAATCGGTTGAAACTTTCCGCCCAAATTTCCAAATTTGTTTGGCGTCGATTGAGAGGATACGGGATCTTTGTATGATTGGAACTTATTTTGTGGCTGTGGAGTTGGATATTTCACGGTTGCCTGCTTAGACATTGGCGATTCTTTAGGCATAGACGGCGGACCTTGCATTGACTGAGATTGTTGCGCTCTTTTTTCCACAAGTTCTCGTTGCATTTGTTTGCGTATATTCAACGACTTCTCCAAAGCCGCTCGCTGCAGTTTCTCCTCGATTTCATTGTCATCGTCTTCGTCACTATCCAAGTTAGTTCGCTTTGAGGGCTCGGATATATCTTGCCACTTCTGTGGCACTACGTCCTTTTGCCTAAATAAATCAAGGTTTTAATTTTAAGTTAAGAATCAATAGGAATAATGTTGATGAAGATCGATAAACGATCGTTACCTAGCAGCTTGCACAGCCTTCCATTTGGCATTTAACGCTACAGTATCCAAGGGAGGTAATTTCGGCTCTGAATGCATCATTTGAGGATCTTGATCAAACATGTCGTTCAGTGGTTTTCTTTGTATTTCTGTGAGTAATGGCAAACATCAGATACATCGAAACCATAAACTATAATGATTTGTAGAAGCCATAAAAGGCGGCTGAGGCAAAAGAAAGTAATTGCTTCTTACCCTTGCGTTGGTGGGCGGTTAAAGGTACTCTGGCCTCGCGTTCGTGATATGCTTTTGAGGCTTCGTCCCTCTCTCTTTCTCTGCGTAATTCTTCTTCTCTACGCGAGCTCTCCGCTAATTTCTCAGCGTTGCTAAGAGGGGAAGGTATGTCATTATACTGTGCTACATACCTATTAAATATAAAAAATCAATAAAGCATAATTATGCTACATTGTGCAAGCTCCCCAAGTGCTAAGGGTCATATTTACAAAAAAAAAAAAAAAAAAAAAAATCAGTTTGGAAAATTAAGAATAATCAACAAAACTAGCAACATAATTTTAACGTAGACATGGTTCAGTAAATCTATTCGTAATATAGCAAACCTTTTCAGAACTGCTGTTTCTTTCTCAACCTTTGCGTAGTAAGCACTTAATTTGGACTCGAGTTGCTCTAGATCGGGAAGGGAGGATTTCTTTAAAGCTTCCAAATCACGCTCCAATTTATCCTTGTTTTTACGCTTCTTGCGTTCTTCCTTCTTCTTCTTTTTCCTACTTTTCTTATCCTCCTTGTCCTTCTCTTTACCCTTCTTCTCCTTCTTCTTCTTTTTCTTTAACTTGTCACTCTCTGAATGCTTCTTCTCCTTCTCGCGTTTCCATCTAGCTGTTTCCTCCAAGAACTTCCTCACCTTTAAAAAAAGTTCCAGTTTAAACAAGATATTCAATATGTATATTACAATTTGACAGAAAAAACCTTTATATTAAAATACCTTATCTTCATAATCAGAATCGTCTTTCGTCTGCTCCAAAAATTTACGAATTTTGATTTCGTTTTCGTCCATTTTAGCATTAGCGACGTATTGCGGGGGAGCAATTACATCATGCGCTGTGGAGGCAGCAGCGGGAGGATTATTATATTGTGCCATTCGCTTACTAAGAGGCGAGAGAGAGCCACGGTGATCTTTCTTGTGCTTCCTTTTACGATTTGGTGATCGAGAAGCGGATCGGGAACTCCCAGAAGAGGATGAACTGCTCGAATCAGAACTGGAGGAACTCGAGGAACCACTAGAGGACGAGCTTGAGCTCGAGCTCCAGCGTTGCCTCTTTTTGGATCTTGATTTTCTCTCCTTTTTACGCTTTTTCTTGTCTTTTTTAACCTCGCCATTATCATTGTCAGCCTCGAAGGGCTTGAACGTTTCCAATGGATTCAACGAAGAGGACATTGTCTTAGTTTTTATATAGTCGATAGAGCTCCTCGCTTCCTCGTGATAAGGAGCGATTGAAAGACAATTCTCGTAAGCTTTCTGTGCCTCTTCGTACTTTTTCTCGTCCTCGTAGCTTCGTCCTAACGCTACTAAAGTTTCTGCCATATATTTTCTCGCGTTGGCGTGCGATTGATTCAGCTCCAAAGCTTTCTCAAAGTCTTCAATCGCTTTCTTGAAACTTCCACTGTTCGCATATCTTAACACACACAAATAAAAAGAAAATATTAAAAAACAAAAGAAATTATTTGATTCTCACATATTAAATAGTAGTAGCTTTTTTCACTTACAGTGCTCCACGTGCTACCAAACCTTCCACGTTTCTAGGATCAACGGTCAATGCCTTATTCAAACACTGGAAAGCTTCAGAGTGTCTGCCAGCTTTAAAATGATCTATACCGTCGGCTACACTTCGAAACGCCCACTTCCTTGCTTGTGCTCGTCTCAATTCAGTTGCGTACTCATTCGGTGGGAACTTCTCTCTTCAAAAGAAAAAATCAAGCACTTACAAAGCATGAAAAATTAATCGACCTACCGAGACATTATCTCATTAGTCAGTGTAAGCCTACCTCAATCCTACCATATTAGAGTGATTTTCTTGACCAAGTCCTATCAGGTCGCATAGATATTTAATGTTGTTGGGATTGTTGAATCCTGTACTATTCTCCAACAGTTTTTCATAACTCTGTCCTTTGTTGTCCAATGCTTTCCTATATCACATAGAAAAATCTAGGGTTAAACAAATGAAACGATCACAATGACCTTCGACGATTATATATACATGTACATATGTATAGAGAGAGAGAGAGAGAAAGAGAGAGAGAGAGAGAGAACCAAGGCTGCTTCGTTAACGGTAAAACCAAAGACTCGATAAAATCCTGATGACCATAATATTAATATCTCATTATAGACTGCTCCTTTAATTTGTTCATTTCATCATTATCCCACAATTCATCATCCTTTTCTCCTTCCATGTGCATTTTATTATTAAACTTAAAGCATAATTCCTTGTACACTATACCTGAATGACTCATTGGAATACTCTCTTCGATCTTCATGATCTATTCTATGATACGACCCTATTTTCAAAAATTGTTATGCTACGCATTCCTTGTTAGCCTTGGTTATCATTGTAATCGTGGATAGTGTGGGAGGACATGGCGATCAATTTTTCTGTTTAGATTCAATCGTAATCTGCATTTGTACCGTTAACAAGCAGTTGGGCTCTCAAACAGGAATGCGGTGCAAAAGGTTGGCATTGTTTTATTGCGAATTTCTTATAGTTCATACTTTACTATGGTACACAACCTTCATTATTTATTGAAACTCGTCTCTCACCTTTCACGTACCGCTAAGACGTGTAATTTGGTTTTTATTTTTTCTAGATGTTTTTCTATCGTGTTTGTAATCGGAGGTATTTTTCAACTTAAAAGCACACAAATTATCATCGACAAAGGATGATACGGTTTTATTAGTTTTTTTCGATATATTTAGTTTTTTTTTGGTGCGATAAAACAAATTGCATAGCCCTAGGATAGGTCGGGAGCCACGCCTGAATACATTATATATCTTCCAAGTTCACCAAAAAAATGTATTTATAATATATTTTTAGATGTAGTACATTGGCCTGTTTTGCATTTTGTGGTGTCAATTTGAACATGACATCAGTTATTTTTAGAATATTTTTTTATATTTGTCAATACAAGCTGTAAGTTTAAATGAGGCATTATTATGACAAAGCGCAATTCTTTTGAGGCTTAAAGGTAAAAAGGTTCAGGCGATTAAGGCTATTTGTTATTTGGTCTCTAATTCAATAGTAACATTAATGAAGTTATATAGACATTGACGATTCGACGTGGCAAAGAAGTTCAGGGCCAACTAGAAAATATTGGCCTTCTCTAGTAAATACACTTATCTTTAGCAAGAGACCAAACAACTTTAAATCGTTTTTATACCTACCGTCTGCTGAACTCACTCGAAAGGCCCCAACGCTCAACGTCTCCCATACTGGAAAGTCAACCTCAAAAGACATTCATGTCATTTGGTGCCATTATCTGGCTGGTGCTTCAAGTATAACATATCACAAACGTAGATACAATATGTGCACAACAGAGCCAAGGCAACCAATTTGTTCAAGGTTTATCATTTTGTATCACATTATAAATTCATCATCATACTATCAACTTTTTATGTAACAGAGAATGTTCTGGCACCTAAATTCATAAAAATGTGTCAGAGGAATCAAATCTGATTTACCTTCATTTGGTTAGTATCGCAGTACTGCCATTACAGTTTCAAGTCTCTTTTCCCACATCAGATTCCTTACCTCGTGATCACTCGATTAAGAATACACAATAAAAAAATAAAAGAAAATACAGATCTAAGTTGTCTAAACGCGATTTCTATGAAATGAATCCTAAAAGTCAATCTATTGATTAGGCTGAACAGTCCATGTATCCCGAGTATAGCAAGTGCTTTAATAACCAAATAACGTAGAACGAGATCATTACCGCAGTGTTTCTCGAAAGTGCAATAGACGCGTGTAACATAAAGTGAAAAAGGCGAATTAAGATCGAGATTAATGCTCTTCCATTAAATTGCGGTGGATTGTAAGACAATCCTATGTTGCAATACACATTGTGACCGCATAAGTTAGTAAGGCATAAAAACATGAATAAGAGCCAAATAGACAGGAGACTTACTTGTAAGCTTCTGGTAGATCGTCTGAATGAATAAGGCCCATAGGTGGGTGCGAAGATTGACCTTCACGTGGTGCTTCGTTCATTACAGCGACAACTCGTTCCGCTTCTACGTTAACTTCACTCACTAGGACGCAGACGAGATCATTTGCCATGAAGCCTCTTGTCACACCTTTCTTGTCCACTGCTGGCACTGTGGCCGTGTTCAATATAAGTGCCTGAAAGATTTTATTCCATCCATTAAAAAAGTTCTTTTTGCTTCCTCATCTTCCTTCTTGAAAACGTTCAAAATATAAAGGGTGTTTCACCTAGAGGTTTTTAAGTTAGGTAAAGAAATACTCCAAATGTTTAAGGGGCAATTTTTTGGTTTGATAAAAGCTCTTTATTTCATGAATCAATTTCTTTCCAAAAGTTATTTCTTTTAATATTTTAAAGTTATTAATATTTTTCAATAGATTCTTATATTTCTATTAGCTCATCTCCAGTTTTCCAAATTATTATACTAATGTACTATTTAACCCAAAATTTATGAGATATTTAAGTTGGGAACTATACATAGGTATTGGTTTAGCTGAAATAGTGCGCTAAACACAATACTTCAAATCCAAATATCTCGAAAATTCTTAGATCAAATGCTACATTGATATAGTATTTTGTACACCTCCTGATATAATCTAAAAAATAAGCAATCAAAAATATCGGACCTCAATTAAAAAGAAATAAAAACCTTCTGACTATCACTAAAATATTGATTCCTAAAATAATGAGTATTTTAAAACCAAACATATTCTTTTTAAAACATTTGAAAATTTCTAAAACTAACAAAGGTGAAACACCCTATACACATAGTTTTTTTATATACCTTAACACCCAAGTCTGTAACTACTCTGGGACAATCACTGCAGTTGCAGAGAATTTTAAGAAGTAGCCCAGCTGCACTTTTACCCATAACTTGCGCATAAATAACATCTCCGATAATTAAATTCTGAAAAAATAAATTTATTTAACAAAAAATAAAATTTATTTATTTCTTTAAAAAGTATATTTTAAAAATAGCGTATACCTCCAAGAAGTTACGTATACGTTGTGATTTTTCCATTGTGACGAAAGAATCAAGTCCTGGCATTGTAGCATAAAATTCTGCAAGCAATTTTTTCTTAATACTGGATTAACAAGCAATCACATATAACAGATGGACTAATTTCACAATAGAATTTACCTTCATCCCCTAACTCTTGCTTGATAGGTTCAATAGTCTTCCCCAAATTAGATTTATCATAAAGAGCATCTGCTTTTTTAGCAAGAAACTGTTGAAGTTTCAACCTTTTTCCCCTATCTGTAAAGCTGGAAGTTGATAGATTGATGAATTAAGAATCCAGTTGTTTGCACCTTGCATTTAAAAATAATGAGTAGCAGGTTGAAGAGAAGGCTTGAATTAAAAAGAGGGGGAGGAGGAAGCAGAAGCAGAAGCATATTTCAGAAGAGCATACCTAAGGGTTTTCTGTCGTTGTTGATAAATTTCAAAACTAGGCTCCTTGAGATTAAGCATGGCCAATTCATTCTCATTGCGATCACCTTCCCACACTTTCTGCAGTTGCTGACCATGGTAGTTCAATGCCTGCGCCACAAGGCGCGCGTCCATTGACTCCATTTCAGATTCTGCTCTATCTAACCTGTAAGACTAGGAAAATTGGATGGTTCGAATCACCTTTCGAGTTAAATGGACCTCTAGAATGTCCAAAATGTATTTAATAATACCCTAACGCAAGTCTCTCTTCTTATCCTATCATTGAGAGACACTGCATGCATACAAAAGCCTTTCTGTCAGCCAACAATGGGTCCAAGCAAGGCTCGTTACCAAATATTTTAGTGAATCAATTCCTCCTAGCTCAGCCTCAACCATAAAATTCCAATCGCAGGCAAAAGCGCTCTAATGCCACCCTTTATAGTTGATAAGAAGAAAAACTTTAGACTTCGAGCTCAATTGCAATATTCACCGACCAAACTGACAATCTTGCCAGTTAAACCTATTTATATATTCTCTGTATTTACTCCATAAGAGAATATATGTATACATATATTCTCTTTTTACCTTCCGTACATATATAACGACGATAATTTTCCAGAAATCATCCAGTTTTATCATTAACGATTATTACAGGTCCAACCAAGGCTCATTATAAAACACATTATTAATTTTCTGCCAATTGTCGGGTAAAATCTTTCTAATCTCGTCGCCCTTAACGTTGATAAGCAGAAAAGCTGCAAAATTAAAGCTCAACGCGCCGGAAACTGACCGAATTGGCACTTTTCCTAGAAATGTGTATATGTATATATACATATATATACATATACGAATATATAAATATCAGTGTTACATACGCTCCCTTTGTACACCTTCTAATAAGACGATTATTCTTCACAAATCGTCCACTTTCTTTTTCAAGTGGAATCGTGTCCAGCGAAGGTTTATACCGAGTACTTTAGCGATTAATTCGGCGCTGTATTGATTTTGCATCAGTGAAAAGAAAATTACCTTCTATATATAAGGACGACAAAATTCCAGAAATCGTCCAATCTCTGTATTAATGAGAACAGGCTCCAACCAGGACTGATTAAGGAATAGCTTATTATTAGCGAAAGAATTATTATCTGGCGATATATCTGATTTACGATCGGTAGAAGGAAAATAGTGGTTGGAGAAAGCCGGACGATATGACGCTCACATGCCGGCCATTTTCTCACCGAGTCGCTCTCGTGGACGAAGATGCGCCGTGCCTTATATTTTTTCTCTCTCTCCGTCTTAATTCTTCGTGATAGCACTCACCTTTTAATTTAAAAAATTCCGTTCCCTCGATAGGATAATGTTTTTCAGTAAATCTCGTTGCACGGCATGCGTAGAGTCGCTGGATAACAAACAATTGCGTGGCAAATTCAAGCTACTGACGCTCACTCGAGGCGAGAGCACGATTTTGCCCGGGGACGCTAAACCGGAAGTACTTGGCCGACAGGGACGAGAAAACGCGGGACGCAAGCGCGCGCCCAACAAATACATCACTGCGCTGGTCAAACTTTCTTTTAATAAACCGATTTAAACGTTTTAACGGTCGATCTTTTACTTCCGGTTCTATGACGAAACTCATTGTTACTGAAATTTATGAAACACAATGTGCTCCTTATATTTCAGATACCGTAGACAGTGTAGTACTACCCCAAAAGCCACAAATTTCGGTAATTGACGAAACTTTTATTCCCTGTATCGTAACGCTTTATTTTAGAATTTGGACAAATATTGTCGCGACATGATTTTTATCCTTAAAATAGAAAGACAAATGCGCTCTTACACTTTCATCCTTAAAAATTACCTTTACCAGTTTTTACAATAAACTTAACTCCTTAACAATGCTTCATTTATTCTTTAAATGCTAATGTACAAAAACAATTTTCGATATATACATTAATGATCAAAGAATTCTTTTTCTTAAATAATTATCTCTTAGTTTTGGAATGAGATAATAGATAAATATTTAGAAAAAAAAAAATATTTTGTTATCCAGTCAATTATGACATGCATTATTAAATTTTCTTTTGAAATTTTATAACAATGAAAAGAATCTACGTTTAATCATTCCTTTCCTAAAAAATATTTTTTCTCTTTAAATAACTTATTGGGACTTTTTGCTTTCTTTCGTCAAAGATTTCTTTGGAATGGCATGCCAGTAATAGAGTAACTGGCCTGCTATCACAGCATTGGCTGAAGTTGAACAGATATACATAAGTATCATTGTTTTGTCCCCAGTTTCTTGGATAGATGTAAATATTCTTGCCAGGGATCCAAAGAACAACATAAAGCATGTTGCTGCCGATAGCTGCCCAGTGCTTCCATTAGAATAATTTGTATATGCCTGCATTAACTGCAACAAAAATTTACAAACTGTTATTTTATTTACATTGAAAATTTAAGAATCTTGTATAGATAAGAGATGTAAAAGAAAAACAAATAGGGTAATAAATATATATTAACCTTGCTGATAAGAATAATGGGAATATTCATAGCTTGACAAGACCAAAGTATATTGACAGGAATAAGCTCACGCATTGCGGCATATGTAACTGCTAAATAAACTCCAAAGAATGCAGCTGCTTGGTTAGAATTTCCTGAATAATGCATAACCAGAACAGCTATGGCTAGTGTCTGTAATCCTAAGAATATTCCATCTCCCCAAGAGCTGAAAATAATTGTAACAAGTACAGCTTCTAATTAGGATAGAAATTGTAAGAATCGTTACATAATTACCTGAATGGAAAGCCACTGATAAAACTATAAGACACCATAGACGTAATGGCAAATAAGTCTAGCAATACACTATAGACATTAATTCCTTTGCTGCTTTTATTCTGTAAAAGTTTCGCTACTTGGGGTACTTTAACTGAAATATTACAATGATAATAAATATGATCATAAAGTACAGAGTATTAATTCTTACCAAGCAATGAACCACTGATAATTGCTATTCCAAGGGCTTTGCTCAAGGTTGATTTAAAACATTCTCCTGTAACATCATCAATGGTTTTAATATTTGTAATTTTGGGCTTGAAAAATATGCTCTTAACAAAATCCATTTTAATCTTTCCCTTTATCGACGTTTTCAAAACCCCAACTTGAAAACAAAATCTTTCGATTGTCCGTTGTTTAAGTTTGTAACTGTATAGTATTTGCATAAAAACTGTCCTTAAATATTGTTACTGTAGAGGCAAAAAAATAGTAAAGTAGCCTGTGCATTTACCATGGAGAAAATCGTATTTCTCGAAATATTGTTCCAAGCAATTTTCCGTTAATAAAAAAAGAGCGGCCTGTCTCAAGAATTTCGTCATTTTTTTCAATCTTACTTTATGCTACACAGTTAAATAAACTTCTTCCTCGTTAATTGCACTCCGGTTTCTTAAGAACTGGCAGGCTTCTTCCAAAGAGATTACTTGTCATTCACGTGCATATTCTACTCACACAAGTAACGAAGCGGAGTAGACTGCATTATCCACAGTACACCTATTCTTCTCATTCACGTGTGCGTGGAAGCGGAAATTAAAAGCGCGAAAATTCAAACGGATGGAACAACATGAAGTATCTACTCTCAACTTCATTCGATAATACGCGATAGGAAAATGTTTCCAATCCTTTCCATAAAATCAACAACTTCAATCACACTCGCAATATTTCGTCGAAATTATTAAGCCAAACCTCCGAATATCCGTCAAAATTCTTTAGTAAACGTATATAAAAAAAAACTACAAAAATATTTATCGAATGATCATTTTCAAAAATTATATGCATCGTCTTACAATTCTTCCAGTTTGTATCTAATGGTTAGTTAACGAGATCCCCTGTCCCACCAAAGATTTAATAATTCCCATCAAGTTCTTTTCCAATTTACCAGATGATCAGAATTGGACAGAAAAATACTTCTCAGTAACAGCAGCGAGGCATAAAAACGCTCGATTTGCAACAAGCGAGATTCGTAGATTTAATTGGGGTTCGAATAAGGAAAATAGAAGGTGAGATAGTGTTATCGCTTGAAGATAGAGGAAGCTGTCCTAAATAAAATCTGAAAGTAAGAGCAAGAAATTAGTGTGAAGTGAAAAGGTTTATTTTAGATAATCGATAATCGATGGACAATCTGGTATTTCCTAAGCTGCTAAATGGATGGAAGGGAGCTGGCAGAAAAGTAAATTTCTTATGGGTACAAAAGATTTGTAAGCTTGCAGCATTGCGCAAAGCAATGACTTCCAAAATATCGTTAAATCGACACTTTTAAGAAATGATAGCTCCAAGTAATCATTTTTGTATCTCGAATGATCTTTTATTCTTCGACCTATCATCAATTCTGCAGGTATCAAAATAATCGCTCGAAGATATCATTTCCTATATAGAATTTCAAAACATTTTCTTATCAATTTGAAACGCGCTGCTCTGGGCAAGTTTGATTATAGGTATTATCTCTCTGTGTGTGTGTGTGTGTGTGTGTGTGAAATTCAGGTGATTTTCCTGCAGAGGTGCCTGGTACGATTTAGGCAGTCTTGGCCAGCGTAGTACCATTCAGAGTTCTATTCTGGAATTGCGATTCTTATCCTGGTATTCGTAGGCGCGCCTGCGAAATTCCGTTTTCCACCTTCCACCTTCCCTCCGCGGTGACCTCGGACGTTTTCCTTCAGTCCTGGCCTAGTTCTTCCCCGGGTCACCTGCTCGTGACTGCCCGAACCAGACCAAAATACACGAGGACTCCACGTGATTTTAACCATCTACGAGCTGCCTAAGTTAAAACAATAAATGTTCCCAAAATGTAAGCAAGTCCACTCGTTCGTAAACAAACGTACGTCCTTCAGTGTTAAGCGCAGTGTGCTTATGACAAATTCACGAACCAATGGGAGAACTCTCGAATGAGAGCAATAAGGAAAAATAAGCTTAGTTCGTTCTTATCTGATTTCGGTAGAATTTTCACCTCGCACAGTTCATAGTCTCGCAGTTTTAGGACGTGTAATTGTAATAACAATGGATACGCTGTACCGGGTGAAAAATTGCATTGCAGGTGAGAGAATCAAATTCGAATTGGAAGAGGAGGGTATAACGATGCAGAGTCCTTGAAGAAAATTGCGCTTTGCAGAAAACTACATGAACGCCCAAGATGAAGTCGCAACGAACGTTCTCCAGTCGCCCAAGGACGATGCGGATGTCGAAAAGAAAACGGAACAGAAAGAAAATAGGGAAAAGCAGGAAAGTGGAGGAATACCGGAAGTTGTCGAGACCAGCTTGAAGGCCGAACCGTCAGTGGAAGTCCCTTCAGTCTCCGAAGATGGTACGAAATTAAAACAATTAAAATTAAACTCGATCATTTTGGAACAATTGTCTCAGGTGAGAAAAATCCGGAGGTGGACCTAGAGAAATTGGAGGCGGAATTACCACCGACGCTGCAGGAGCGTTTCCTGCGAATTAAAGAATTGGTGAAGGAAGCCATAAGTGCTCATAAAACTTTTATGATCTACGGGAGATCTAGGGTTATACGTGATTGCTTGCTCAAGAGGGGTTGGATCGAGAAATATTTTAGGAAACCTTCGCCAGGTACTCGTGTCTCGGAGAACTATTCAATTTATTTTTATCGAAAAATGCAGTGTCATCAATTTTCTACCTTCTACTGAGATAGATCGATAAAATTTCCTTTTCCTTACAGCCGACCAACATCTGACCTTGGACACCAATCCTGTGACACTACTGGCTGGTATTGGAGACCTTACGGATTTGCAGAGCGAGCGTCAATTAATTTCCAGATTTCTGACCAATCACACGGTGGATTTTTTGTGGAACACTGGGTCGGATTGGCCTGGCTGGCCAGCTCAGGATAACAAAACAACTCTCTTTAACAGATACTGTCGTGCATCCTTCACCTCCAAGGTAATTATTACGTTTTCCACTGCTATAGTCATTCGTTCTTTACCATCTCGCTTTTTAGATTGGTCTGTGTGTCAATCTCAGACAGATGCACTGGCATTACGAACAAAATATATCCAACACTTTGTTTCCAAGATGTTACAATCTTTGCCAGCCAGACCAGCTTCACGCTTTTATGGAAGATTACAGGTAAATGAGAAGCTTCTCTTAAATTATTTTTTATGTTTCGTGTAAGAGGATCTACATACTGTAAAAATACCTCGTTAGATTTACAGCCTGTTTGGGGCTGTTAAAATGGTTAGTGGACAAGACGAACAGCGAGGGTGAGGAAGCAGCAAGATCTCAAACTGGCACCGTACCTGTAAAGGCGTTAGATTTTGCCATAAAAAGATGCAGCGATTTCATTGGCCAACAAGTCCACGAAGACATCGACCAAGAAGCCGAAAGAATCTGGTCCTATCAGTGGGACCAATTCCTCGGTTGGTACTACAAAATCATTCAAGGTCAATCGGTTTTCGTCCACAACAATGTGCCCTTTCATGTGAGCAAGTAATACGGTCTCTTCACAATTATGAATTAACGCAAAATGTATTTAATTACTGTAAAAGAACAATTAATAATTGCTCATTTGTAAATTATCCAAAAAGCAGAAATATTTCTTAGCTTCGAGACACATCTTGAAGAAAATGAAGAGCTACTGGCCCCAGCTGGACATGGATGGTATCATGAACGTGTGGATCCTCAAGCCAGGAAACAAAAGTCGTGGGAGGGGAATAGTCATGATGAATCGGTTGGAGGATGTCCTGGCTAAAATCAGTCCTACCAACAAGGCTCAGGATTTGAGATACGTCGTTCAGAAATACATTGGTGTGTGGTTTCGTCTCATGTATACTATATAATGCATAATATGTGATTGCTCTGAATTTTTCACTAGAATTATTAACGTCCTTTTATTTTTGCTTCTCCTTCAGAAAGGCCACTTTTAATATACAACACCAAATTCGACATAAGGCAGTGGTTCATCGTGACGTGTGCCCAGCCCTTGACATTATGGATGTATAGGTATTTCCTGGATAAACTTTATAGCAAGATGCTAGAAGTCTGAATTGCAAATTGGGTTAATTATTAGCCCATGCTTTACGTGTCATTAATGCATTCATCCTTATCATGCGATGCTCGCTCATAAGCTTTCACGACAACTCTCTATTAATAATACACGACCCAATTTTCTTCCAGAGGCCAAACTTGTCCCACGTAACTTCTAATTTCTCGAAACTTTGCCTCTTAAGTCGAAACTCGGCTGAAATTATTCTCACGCTCTTAATAGAAAGCCACGAATAAACTATTAGTCGCTATATAAATTCTATCCTATATAAATCTTAACACTATACCATTTCCATCAATAACAACAATTGTGGGGGGATTTTTAGGGAGAGCTATTTGCGATTCTGCTCCCAAAAATTCACATTGGGAAATTTTCACGAGTCGATTCACCTTTGCAATCACGCTATCCAATATAAATATAAAAACAGTGCCGATCGAGATCCAGCACTGCCAGAGGACAACATGTGGGATTCGACCACATTCAAGGAATTCCTCAAGTTTGTATTTGCACAATTGCCATAATGTATTCTCTCTTGTGGCAAAACTATAATTGACCAGTGTAAATATACGAAACAATTAGAAAACAGGGGCACGACGATGTTTGGGACGAGATGATTTATCCAGGAATGAAACAAGGTTTAGTAGGATCACTTTTGGCCAGTCAGGAAGCCATGGATAGAAGAAAGTGCAGTTTCGAGTTGTATGGTGCTGATTTTATGGTGATGGATGATTTTTCCGTTTGGCTGATAGAGATCAATAGCCATCCTGATATGAGCTACTCCAGCAGTGTCACCACAAGATTGTGCAAGCAGGTCATGGAGGATACCGTAAAAGGTAAAAGCTTGGCTCCTTAATATGTTTAAATTCGATAAAAAATTACAAAAAAAAATTGCAGTCATCGTAGACTACCGAGATGACAAAACTGCGAACACTGGTCTCTTCGAATTGGTTTATAAGCAAAAAATGCCAACTTGTCAGCCATATTTGGGAGCAGCCCTCTGTATCCAGGGTACGAGGATCGCCACTGGCGAAAGAAGGTCCATGACCAATCTTCAAGATCCTAGAGCCAGCTTGCTCAGTAAATCTCCAACAGTGAGTACTGGAAAATAAAAGGAACCGTGAGGAGTATTTCAATTAAAATGGTTGAATAATTGCTTAAATAGGCCATCATAACCAAGAAGAAACCGATGAATCAGGCTCACATAGGACCGATGATCGTGGATTTGTTGGAAGAGATAGAACTGCAGTTGGATAAAGCTTACTACGAATACTTCGAAACTGCATCGTCGAAATTTCGCCAAGCACTGCCAGCCACTGCCCCGGCCAAAAGCTCCAAGATATCGACACTCTTGGAAAAACCGACTATGCTGACAAAGGGAACATCCGCGATTCAGCTGAACTCGAAGAATCCACCACCAGCTGATCAGGTAAACTCTGGAGGAATTTTCAAAAAATTAGTTCGTGTCTATAATTTGTTAAAATGTTGAAGAATAAATCGAAGACCAAGGGTAGCGTAAAACCTACCCAGAAAATATTGAAAAAGCCTCGAACTTCAACGGTTCGACCGGTCGTCAAACCGCAGCAAGTTTCCCCCTCCAAGCAGCAACCGATAATTTCAAAAATTATGGCCTTTCAACAACAGTCCACTAGTGTTACATCGAAATCTAGTAAAATGGCGAAACAGAACGAGGACAAGGTATATATATATATATATATATATATATACAAAGTCATAGGTATAAGAAAGATCGAATTGGAGATAATTGTTTGGTAAATTGTTCGTTGGATGGATCAGATAATAAATACCGCGATACGGGAGGCTGCCAAAAAATATAAGAGAACCGCGACGATACAGCCCCAGGTTCAAGTGTCGTCCGTGCCATTACTGCCCGCGTCTCAAGGCAAACTTTACCGTCCAATCCCGGAAAAGAACAAAACTCGCAGTTATCCGAAAAAACAAACCTTCCAAAAAAAGACCAAAGTTCTCGCTGAAATACCTGATATTTATGCCATAGGTCTTGGCTTATCGTAAGTATGCGTAAAACTTGAAATAATTGTCTTTGTATGAAGCACTAATGTCAGTGTTAATGTTTTGAATCTCAGGTGATATAAATAACGCGATGCGATGGAAGCTGCTGGAAAATAAAATAAACCTAGCGGTGTCATTCGGAATTTCGTCCTTGCGATTCGATTCGTGCGGACTGGTGATAAAAATTCGTTCGGAGGAGGAAAGGACGTATGCGAGAAATGGTGAAAAAAACGCATGAATTTGCCCCTCGACCTTTCTACCAAGGTTTCGAATGAAAAGCTGATTGTTCGTGGAAAGGAAGAAACGAATAAAACGACCCAAAAAGGCAAATCTGACGAAAAAACGAAGCGGAGTCCTCGATGACGTCACCTACCCCACACACGTCACTATTTCTAAAGGAGGGATTCGTTGGAAAAAAAAAGCACGCTTATATGAATGTGTTACGCTAAATCGACTCTCGCTTGTTAAAAAAACAACAATCTATTCTTGTCTAAGTAAATAAAAATAAACCTGACGCAAACTTCAGAAATGTCTCGCTCGATAATTTCAAGGACCGTGCGCGATACTCGTCAAAATTCACTCGAGTCAAGTTCAACATCAAAATTTAACGTGTTTCCCCTTCGACAAAATTTTTCGACCGTTTAATTTGCACTTTTAGGCACAATCTGAAGAAAATTTGAGAAACGGAGAATCTTGCTTTTCTTTTCGGACAGTAATAATTGATTTTTAGGCAAAATGGCTGAAGCGAAATTTGTAACCAGATCCGGATTCTTCCTGGACGACGATAACGAGGTTGGACGTTATCCGGAGGATTCTTTGGGATTCTTGGTAAAGCATTAACGATGAAAAGCGAGCGAAGCGAAACTGCAAAGTTATCAAAATTATTGAACATAGAGCTGTAAGAATGATTTATCGCGACCTTTCTATTTTAATGATCTAGAACGGGGTAGAGGAGGGTACGGACGAAGAGACAGATTTTCTGGGACGATTCGACAGCGTCAGCAGCGTGAACAGCGACGACGTGGGCATTTGGCAGGAAGCAATGAGAAGCACGAGACCGGAAGAAGAATTCTCCAGAGACCCTCGGGGTTTCTGGAAGGTGGAAGCTTCGGGTGCATGGAGAACTTCGATCGAGTCGCCCGATTCAATCGTTGACCCTGACGAAGGAGCGGCCTTGAAGAAATCAATACCGCAACGCGACGGTCCTTGGGCCGGAAGGAGCGAGGACACGACGGAATGGATGGTGAGAGAGCGTAGCAGCACCGAGGAATGCGTCCCCCTAAAATTCAATTTCAACGACCAATCTTCGACCGAGAGTTTCGGCTCTCCAGAGCGAATCGCCAGGGTGCAGAATAATCCGCGTTCCTTGAAAATAAGACTGCTGCCCAAAGGACTGTTCGGCCACAGGACGCTGAAGAGTTTGACGAGACAGTCGAAGAGAAAGATTTTGAGGGAGGGGGGAGAGAAGAGTAGGCACGATCAGGGTGCTTGCAGCAGTTCCTCATTGATCGACTCAAAGGCCCCAGAAGTGGAGCAAACCAATAAAGAAAATATTCCCGACGTTACGGCGACGAAGGGTAAACAGCTGTTGAGAAATGTGGAGGATATAATCGATTCCATGGAGACTAATTCCCTGCTGAACTTGGTGTCACGAGAGAGCAGGAAAAACCTTAGAACGCCGTTCACGTTGCAGACCAGTGACAATCGACCGATGGCACAGGGTGGCAACAACAGACTGGCGGAAGTGGTGAAACCGAAATTCAGGAACCGCCAGCTGGAGAGATGCCTCGACGAGGCTATGAGAAGGGCCTTGAAGAGATACGTCCATCGCTGCGATACTTGGGAAAGCCTCGTTCTACCCGTGGATCCCCCTAGGAAAAGAAGAAAAATTTTAGATTGATCGGGGACCAGTCACCTTTGACCCCCGCGCACCATTGATCATATATACCCGCAATAATACATGATAAAAATGTTTTATAAAAAATCGAAAAATGAAAGATTAAAATACGAGAAAATAAATAAACAATTTTTCGCACTTGACATAGTCGTTTAATTATGATTTCTAGTGATTGGCAGAGTATTATTGATTTGCACCGAGTTTAATTTGGACCGTAGTAATGCAACTGTTGTTCGAAAATAGAAGTGGTAGCTTCGAAGGAATTTGAGTGCTTTAAACTCA
Organism: Prorops nasuta; assembly: GCF_024137725.1. Classification (NCBI taxonomy): domain Eukaryota; kingdom Metazoa; phylum Arthropoda; class Insecta; order Hymenoptera; family Bethylidae; genus Prorops; species Prorops nasuta. The sequence goes on from NW_027116806.1 coordinate 5,048,180, forward strand.
TTATTTTGTTAAATCAATAGGCGAAAAGTCGGTGTCGGAGAAGCTTATCAGGCCAGGCCAGCAATTGAATGGCCGTGCTGCAGGCTCGAGATAGAGGTAACGGAAACTGATAAGAAGTAGCTAGATAGGATCCATGACATTTCCAGACGATAGTGGCAAGAGAAAATGCGTAACATATTTTGATTTCGTTGTGAAAAATAAATGAAAGCTGATTATCAATACTCTCGCTCTATCTATAGACAGGCCTTTTCCAAAAATTTTCAAGTCGACGTAACCTGCACAGTTTACTTTTTGGTCGAAATTTTCCTTTCTTCAAATTTTATCGTTAATAATACACCGTCTCCATGTTCACCAGCATGGATTTCAAATCTCCGATCCCCTTTAATTTGCAGAGGCAGAACGTAGCCCCGCGTAAAGTGAATAAGAATCAGACTGAAAGACAAAAGTCACAGGAATTAATTTTAGGTTGGTTTCAGCTTAAGAATTCTGTCTAATTGAGAAAAATTATTTAACGGTGATAAACTCGATCGTTATAGGCAACGAAAGCAAGCATGGAGGGGATAAAAAGAGCACTTCGTTCAAGAGGACCATTTCTACCCCGAAGAATTCTTACAAGGACAAAAGTAGTAAATTATTCGACAAGCAAATGGAGCAACAATTGGCAAAACCTACGGGGAAGCTGGTTCATCAGGAGGCTAAAAAGTTGAAATCGGTTCAGGTGAAATTCATGGAGACTTCTGATCCTCAGGTGAAAAAGTAAAAATAATTTTCTATCTATTGGAGAATTTTTCATGCAAAATTTGTACAACAAAAATGCGTGTGATAATCAAGGTCGCCAAGAAAACTACGAAAGAAAAAAGAATAAGTCCAAACAGACTGAGCGAGCAGATTAAAAATTCTTTTGACTTGCCACTGAACGAAAATTTCTCAGATAGAAAATTACAGTATAGAGAAATCAATTCTGCACCAAAGATAAATCCTGCCAGTTCTCAAGCAGAGAAGATCGGTGTAACGAACACAGCCACAAATTTATTTAGATTGGAAGCGAAATTAAATGCTAGCAATCATGTGGACAAAATTCTGGATTACTCTCTGGTGGACCCAAGTGAGAGAGAAACTATCTTTCGGATTCAGCAGAAGATACAGGAGGCTGTGAAGGTATTCGATCAACTATCTTCCATTTGAAGCATTATTATACTTATGAATCTTTTCTCTTTGAAGAATAAAAAGATATTTTTGATCCGGGGAGACATTCCATACTTGGAGGAATCAATGAGAAAGAGAGGTTGGGTCCAAAAGTATGAATCCTCGAGAACCAGGCACGTTCCATATGGTATGTCATCATTCTGTAAAATCCATCAAATTAATTGCATGCTTGTAAGAAACGAAATTGATTTAATTTCTCATAATTATTTCACGAAAACCTTACCATTTCGCTGAAGGAAGCGTCGTGAGTTTGGATGCTCCATCGTTGGGTGACATTCGACTGCGAGATGGAAGCTTCAACGAAAAATACATAACTTTCGAGACTCTGAAGGATGTGCCTCCAGATTTCATCTGGGACTGTCGGAACGATTTCATTGACTGGGGTGGGCATATAAAACCAGACGCTTTCCTCAACAGATTTCAAAGATCATTCGTATATACTTCAAAGGTGAATCCCTTAAATACGATGTATTTAATCTATGGGCAAAAATGCATAAAAAAAATTAAAATTTATTCACATAAATAAAAATAGTTGGGTCTAGCATCAATTTTACAAAATGCTCACTGGTACAACGAAGAAAACATATCCAGCGTGCAATTTCCAAGAAGTTACAACGTGGTACGAGACAAATGTGCTTTTATCAAGGATTATAGGAGAACAGCAGCTACGAGTCTTTTGAAATTTCTCGTCGATCAGATGGACCAAGGAGTCAATTTGTCCACCAGGGGACATTCTCGTATCCCACTGAAACAGGTGGAATTTGCCATTGAAAGATGCGAGGAATTCGTGGCGGCTGAGAATGACGAGAATTTGGACGTCGAGGAATCCCCAGTCGACTCTGACAAGTGGGACTCGTTCGTCGATGACTACCTCAAAGTCATTCACGAGGGTTATGGAATTGCTGATAATCCGGATAATGATTTCGACAGCTCCCCGTCCTTATCCGTAAGTCTCTTTACTACAATTAAGTGTAAATCTCGAAATAAAAAAGAATAAATCATTTTACAGAGTCTTTATACAGTAGCAAATGAAACGTTGAAAAAAGTAAAGTCAGTCGACCCGCAGTACGAGCTCAATGGTATTAGGAACATTTGGATTCTGAAACCGAGCGACTTGTGCTGTGGCACAGGTATAATAATGTCTCATAAGTTAGTCAATATCAATAAACGAGTCCAGGACTGTCCAAAAGATTATTTCATTGTGCAAAAATACATAGGTTCGTAAAGAAACATTTTTAAGAAAATGCGCAATTATTACGAGAAAAATCACTGATTCTTTCAGAAAGGCCCTTTCTAGTCCATGGTACAAAATTTGACGTCAGACAGTGGTTTCTCGTTACAAAAAGTTATCCATTAACCATATGGATTTACAAGCAAGTACATTATAAATCAATTTTGTTTTCCCAAATCGGCTATTACTAAACGCTTAATTATCCTTAGGGAATCCTTCCTAAGGTTCAGTTCTAGGCCCTTCACTTTTGACACTTACCACGAAACTATTCACTTATGTAATACTGCAATCCAAAATAAATACATCCAGCCAAAAAATTCTATTCGTTCTCAGGACTGGGATTGCGATATGTTGAACAGTTATCTCAAGTTAGTTGAAGCGCCTTAATATTTCTTTCGCAAACAAAAAATTTATATCTGTACGGTTTTATAAATACAGCCAGTGATAGCAGTTACTTTTTGCTAAGGTAAGCTCGCTACGTGGATTTAGCTATTTTTTCAATAATATACACGATACAGCCTATCCTTTATCAAATTAACGTTGTTACTTGCTTAAACTTTACTTCCTGAAGACTTGGAGTGCGAAATAGCAACTTCTTCAAAATCCATAAAAAAAAAAGCAGTTATAAATTTTTTGCTTGGATCGAAAGTCGTTCGTACGATCCTCGTTGTTGATTCATCGTTGTCATCAGATCAGTAGGGCACAAAGGTGAACCATGGTACGATTTGATTTATCCAAAAATGTGCCAAGCCGTTGTAGCCACTATGCTAGCGGCCCAGGAACACGTGGAGAGAAGGAAATTCAGCTTCGAGTTGTTCGGTGCTGATTTCATGATTGCGGATGATTTATCAGTCTGGTTGATAGAGATCAATACGAATCCTCGAATGCATCCACCTAGTACCAGAGTTACTTTACGCTTATATCCAGATGTCCTCGAAAGTCTTCTAAAAGGTATACATTTTTTTTTAGCAAGTTCAGCACAACATGAAAATTTGACTAATATTTAATTGTAGTGGTTATGGACCTGCCGGCCAACCCAAACACAAATACAGGAAATTTCGTGCTGGCTTACGAGCAAACTATCACAGACTTCCAACCCTATTTGGGCAGTTGTATGTTTGCTCTGGGCAAATCAATCAAACAGAGGAGTAATACTTTAATCAATCCTAATGGATCTGACGATCAATAGGATATAAAATAGTAAAAAAATATACTTTTCTAAGGGCAAGCTAAAGTTGAGAAAACTGTTGAAATAACTTTTTGTAGGTCGAAATAAAAGAACACAATTATTCATAGAAATGTTTTATTTTACAAGTAACAATATCCGATGCATAATATAAGATTGTGTAAAGCTCTTGCCGCGATACACACGTAAACGATTACGAGGAAAACTTTTATACTATTTGACACGTGATAAGAAAGTTAGCATTTTTCCGTAACTAAGAAAATTTGATCGTGGTAAAAAACTTACCATAAAATCATGAAACGAATTTTCAAAGTTTTCGTGCCTTTGTAACATAATTATAAGCGGTACTTTCAATACGCAGTATTTTGTGGCTATCGATAAAAATTGGTTATCCTGGGTGGAATAGTGAGAAATTTCTTTAAAAGCGTCTCTCTATATACATCATTAACGTCGACTGGTCAATATGAATTAAAATCATTGACAATCTGCAAATGACTAAAGACTATTTACATCGATTTTAAAAAATGAGCGTCTCGATGAAAGTTACAAGTGACACAGCTGCACGTAAGATTCGCGCGATCTCTGGTTCAATATCGAAGAAAGAATTCTAATATATACACTTTATATGCAAGTTTTATCGAAGCACAGATCTTACGAGCATTTGCACCACGAGCAAGCATGTCTTTCAGAAGCAAAATAATTTACGTGTCTTTTATCAGATTTGCGCACAACTTCAGCCATTACATTTTACTTCTGAGAAGAATATTCCCGAGTATATACTCGAGAGATACTTATAACGGATGAAATAATCGAATGAGCTAATCAAGAAACGTGTCTGCAGAACGGAGAAAAATTCACGAGGAACACGCAAAAAGCGAAAAATTTAATGTAAATTAAATCGTTATCTGCGGCAGTCCTCGTGAAATTTTAACGACTCGTGCAAACGTAAGATGCGAATATTTGTAAATCTTTTGCGGTTTCTTCTATCAAGGGGGAGAAAGTTAAAGCTGCATTGTCTCAAAACACCTAGATGCAACCGAAGAAGGAGCGTGTATCCTCCTCCCATAAATTAATATTTCCAATTTGTCAAGTATACGTGACTATCATATGTACATATACAAGTGCACGAAATGATGCGGACTCACGTAACTGGTTTAAGCGTAAAGGATAATTTTGGCCTCGAGTTGTTTTTTCCGAGAATCTTCTTCTGCTCTTCTTTTATCCTCTTCTCGTGTTCTTTCCTCATTTTCTGTCTCTCTTCCTCCATCAAACGTTGCTCCTCCACCATGGCCAATCTTTCCTCAGCCTGCAAAAGAAGACAATTATTGCAGTGGTGAAGGACGTTAAAGAGCTATTTTCTCGAGACACGCGGCTCAAGACACGCGTGCCTCGCGCAATGTCAACTCACCAATTTCTTCTGAGCCTCTTCGATTTTTCTGTTGTTCTCTTCCATGATCCTCTCAAGTTCCTCGCGCTTTTTCCGCTCTTCCTCCTACAATGACAATGAAACGTGTTCTCAAAGAGTATTATCAATGTCGACGCTCAGCTGTTGTTACACCGTTCATAATCCAAAAGAATAGTGCCGCTATCAAGAGCCTAGTGTTACACATCCTAAGAACCTTTATGGGAGAAATCGTTTGGGAATAAATGAAGAAAGTTTAGAGAGATCGGATCTCTGAGGAGGATGGCTGGTAGCTCGATCATCGATACAATTGCGCAGCTCTAAACCCAAAATCCTTAGAGTTTTCGGAGCTCCTCTCTCTCTTACTTGGCATCGAATGTTGTTTACAGTTATAGTTTCCCCAAGATGAAAACACGAAGACTCGGGTAGCCACTTGAAAGCGAAAGGTGAAGCGATGAGAGTTTCGAATCTATTTTTCATGCAAAAATTATCTATGTATATACGTGATACAGAATCTTCTTCTTCTTACATAGAATCGCGGTAGCACGACGGCTTTATTTCCGTTAAGTGCGTACAACTAGTTTTAATATTGAGAAAACGTGTGTGTGTGTGTGTGTGTGTGTGTGTGTGTATGTGTGTATGTGTATACATTACCAGTCAAGGGAAACGGAAAATAAAAACCATATCGTTCTTAAGCGTCGGTACAGAACATAAGAGGATAAAACAGCGGAGAAACAAAAACTGGATTTTTCATTCAACGTTATCGAGATGCCATCCACCTGACACTTGCCTCGTCTCCCAGACACATTATCTCTTTAACAATCTAAAATCATCCCTGCGATCTTTCTCTTTATTATATATGTAATATATATATATATCTCTCAAAACATGGAATATATATGTATATATATATGATAGCAGTAATAAATATTGGTATAAAATGAATTATGAATATATAAATTGGATAATACCTGAATGGAGCTCACACGCCAGCACGTAGGGGATGCCTTCTTCATCGAGAATCATTCAGCAGTGAATAAAATACCGGCATCTTCTGTTGGTAGTCAGTAAGAGGAAGGTGACCTATACATTGCTAGGTCGTGCTTTGTTGCTATGGGATTTTTCTCTAATCTTTTTTTTTTCACTCCCTTAATTTCTACCTCTCCTTTATCTGTTCTGTTTCTTCCTGGTTTTCCTCTCTCCCTCTATTTCTAAATTATCTACTCCTCTCGCTCTCGACCATTCACACATGTACACACACTCTGTCTGCCTTTCTCTCTCCTCTCGCACACTCTCTAGGATCTTTCTGAAGCACCTGTAGACGCGTGTAAACTTGAGTGCTGCAACGTTGCAACGACGACAAAAAAAAGAAAGAAAGAAAAAAAAAACACGAGAAAGTTTACCAAGGGTCATTGCCCCTTTGACCGAAAACTAGGTGAAGTTGACGCCTTTACCAATTCATTGTCGGAGCTAAAGTGACTGATGAGATGGAACAAAAGTGCTGTCTTTTCAGGGACTCTAAATCATTCGGTATACGTAGGACGCCTCGCTATCGCTATAATATAATTCATTCATTTTCATTTATCGTTACAGGGATGCTTGGCTAAGACACTGGCTAAAAGACTAATAATACATCTTTCGCTCTTTCGTCTAATCTCTCTTCTACTTTAATTCAACAAGATTAGAGTACATTTCTTACAGTTTCCGAAGATCCCTGTTCTTATCTTTAAATGGAACTTCTACTGACGCCGAACACAAATAAAAAATGGAGTAAATTAATTGATATATAACGCTTAAAAGAGGTAAGTAGAATCTTCGATAAGGAGAACTACGCGTAGACAGATTTACGGAAGGTATTCAGAGTTCCCGTTTTAACAATTATCGAACTATATTTTTCTTAACACAACTTTATTTTTAATTTTATAATCAATGGCAAACTATATAGCTCTATATTTGATCTTCTACGCTACAACAGTTCAATCTCATAAGTAAACAATTGACAATAATATATATGGAATCAAGCGTGTAATCGTGTTCTAATCTCTTTTTCTCAGCTAATTGGCAAAATACTTGTATGGTGAAAAAAAAAGGGGGACTCGTTAGCTCGTGATCAAGTTATCTTCTCTCCCGTTCGCGAAGAAATTAACTATATAGATTAATATTAATACTTTGGTCTGTACGTCTAAGAGGTTCGTTCGCAGCGAAAATTTTCATACGTAAAAATGAAAATGTTTCGCTAATCGACATCTCATAGTCGTATAAAAAAATGATGAAAGATTATAATGTTATACAGATACAAGTATATACATGTTATACAGGTATAATATTTTGCTTATAGAAACCTGAAGCATCCGCCTGTGGTATCAAAATTGCTTTCACATAATAAAGTAAATCTTTCCAACAACGAAACTTTGATGAATACTATAAACTGAAGTACCGTGGTTTCCAAATAAAAGAATCTTCAGAATATCCAACCACAATGCTTCAAGCCCAAACGCTGTGACTGCGAAATTATCGCAGAGCTCGATATCAGATTTTTAAAGCTGTAGAGTTTGATCCTGATCTTTGAAGTGAAAAGTGTAGAATTATTCTCTTTGTACCTTTAAAATTCATTCACCTTTAACTTCAAAGTACTTCTTTTATTTACAAATATCGACTCATACTTATCTATAGTACAAAGGATTAATGTCTTACCTACCCAAGCATCACGGACTATGCATTTGAGTAAATTTTACGCTTACATTACATTCATTTTCGTCAAGTAACGAGCATTGGAAATATCAATTATTTCTTTAGGAAAAATAGGAGTTTTTGATCGAGGAACATTAAACTCATTGCTTGCTGATAGTAACAGCGCTTGGGCTAAACCTGGCCAATATTTCTCTGGATTAGTCTTACCTCTCTTCGTTTTTCCTCCTCACGTAGTTTTGCTTGCCTCCACTCCATCTCCTCCATCATTTGACGCTCCATAGCCCGTTTCGCTTCTTCCACTCGCCTCTGTACTTCTGCCTCTATCTCTTCCTTTCTCTTCTCTAATTCCTCTTCCACCCGCTTCCTCACCAGCTCTTCGATACGTTTCGCTGCCTCCTCCTCTACCATTTTCTGTTCAACCTCTCTTTGACGTCTGTAGGCATATACATACAAAGTTTTGTTCTAGTACTACTAGAGGTCCACTACTTTAATATAAAAGCATGCTTTTACATCTTTCTTAATTATACCAAAACTAACAGTGAACAAAAATAATCTATCGAGTGTAGACACAAGAGATAGTCATGTTACTCTAACCAATACAAAAAATTAATTTACTTTTTAAGCATGCTTTTGCATACTTAGCTATAATAGTTTCATTTTTAAATCTAATGAATTCATTAACCATCACCATTAAAAAAAAAATTACTATCTTACCCAACCGTACTCGTGGCAAGGGTTTTGTTTGATAATTCTTTCTTTTTCCTGATAACACAAGTATAAATTGGATGTATAAAATATACTCTATTAAAAATCAATTACTTGTAATTTCCTTGTTCCTCTTGATGTGCAATGAAATTATCTAGCACATTAAATCAGGGTTGGAGAACAATGAAATAAGAGAAACAGTAAACAGCCCAAACGGCTCTAATAACAAACTTTTTTCAAAAAATCAATGATAGAGTATAACTTCTTCTATTTAAATTTAACGTAGTCTGAGCCAACCCTGACAAGAAAATCCAAGGGAACCAGGTAAACTCTTTGCTATATTCACCTTTGCCTTTCCATCTCTGCAAGCCTTTCAACTTCATCCATCTTACGATCTCTTTCTCTGTATGAACGTTTCTTGTGGCTGACAATATGTACATCATCAGAGACATCGGAGCCTGAACTGGATGAAGCAGAATGTGATCTCTTCCTACAAAAAAAATATAATATGTCAACTAATGACTGCTAGTGAGATTGGCCTGCACACAACAGAAATAGTAATTGGAATGCTTCGAATAGTCCTGATAAAGACAAAAATTGCATATTTACTAGCCTAAAGAATATATGCATATAGGGAGCTATAAAATGGCGGAAATGGTACATCATAGATTAGAGGGAAATCAGGTAGATTTCTAAAAGGAAATTTACCTAGATTTGGAACTTCTTTCTTTTGGCTTCTCTAAGTATTTGTTATTAGAATGTTTTTCTCTTGATTTTGAACGTTTTCTTGAATGCTTGCTTTTATGACGCCTCCTACTTGGCGATTTGGATCTGGATCTCGAGCGACCCATCTTCCCAGACTTAACCGTTTTCTTAATCGACTCAATCGCGTCTTAAAATATTAACCCTCCAAACACTCAAATTCCACTCACTCGCACAAATCTCTAGCGACCTTTGAGTCGCTTTAATGCCAAAACTGGCCAAAACTCTCTCTAATTGTATTATACGAAAAAAAACCCTTCTGCGTATTTCACCTATAAGTAGCCATCTTTAAATTCTGATACATCATGGCGGACGGCGGGATGCCGGCTTATTTATTCAAAAAATTTAAATTGATCATTATAGTGAGTTCCACAATTTCTGAGCAACTAATTATACACTCATTTTTACGATCAATTCATTAAATTAGACAAAAATAATAATATAAACAAGGATCTAATTTGTTCGATTTTCGAACAACCCAGCTAGTGTTTATAGTTTCCGCGTTTTTTTGACCAATCAGAATACAGCAACAGGGCCGTCCGAACACCTGATCGCAAATCTCGAACAATCAAAAAATCTAGTAGAAATTCGAACGTCTCGGACCAGACATTTCCCGCAGAAACTTGAATCACAAATAAAGAGGTATTGGCAATCGTATTCACTTTAAAATTGATCAACGCAATGTTATTTAAAGTTTATTGAAAAAAATGAATAGTTTAACAGCAGGAAGAATTAATACGGGATCATGCAAATAAGCTACAGGCTATAATTTGATCTATACGGATTGGATGGAATTAAAATGTGAGTGAGCGCAGAATGTATAGATGGTAATAATTATAATGTGATGTAAATACAAGTAGAATATAGCAAAGTTGGGTGAAGCAGGGCGATTCGAGGGATTCGGGCGATTTACGGACAGCTGTGGACGCTGCGCGCGCATCTTTTCGGCTCGTTCCGCAACAGCAGAAATCAAGATGGCGGCCCTCTGTTTGCGGAGAGTCCAGCAGCGGATATAAATACAGGAAAAAAGAGTGTGATTAGCGGACAGGGTTGATCGGCGAGGTGTCAGGTGGCAAGAGGAACTCGAGGATTCGATGACAATTTGCTCGGGTTGAAAGAGCGCGTGGGGTGAAATCTGGGGAGGAAAGTGTTTCCGGTTTACCGAAGGTCTCGAGGAAGGTGCCCACCTGAGGAATGTTGGATAATCCCGAGGCTTGGGGAAGCGGATAGGAACATTGGTTCGTGACTGAACGATGCGGAGTTAAAGGGTCCCGTGGGCTCGGCCTTTTCTCCCCCGGGATTCCGTGTTTGTTCGTCAAGGTCGGTGTGTGCGTGTGCTGCCTGCCCGTGACGTATGTGTGTCGCGGAGGGTTGCCAAGGTCCGTCAGTGTCTTCGTGTACGAGGGTTCGATGCGATTTCCTGCCTTGGGCACGGGAATTGCGATCGGCTGCTGCCAGGACGACTAGTCCGGCGGCTCTCCACGATTCTCCCAAGCGGAAGCGGTGGGGCAAGGTGCCGGAAGCAGCCGAGAGTCCGGAAGCATAGCGAAGAAGATGGCCTTCAACGAGGTTAGTTCCTTGCCTACCGATTTCTAACTTCCCTTGCCAATCTCCCACGCAATTCCCCTTACTTTCTCCATACTCCATATACCGTGTATAGTCGATCAACTGCCCTCGTCTTTTCTAGGTTAGTTTTCGCGTCTTCCCTCTCCCTTCCCTCATTCCCACGGTTTACCAACTCTCTCTCTCTCTCTCTCTCTCTCGCTTCAACATCAGCAGTTCGCCCCGTACGAAGAAAAGCCCACGTCTTTCTTTCCGGGGAAAACTAACCTCTGAATTTCCTACATCCACCTTCCCCGCCCGCCTTTTCCCTGCTTTCCTCCCCCTCCATCGTTGACCCGCTCGATCAGGGTGACCCTGCGACCCCCAAACGCCAATTTTAACCTAACCTCCGTTCCTGCGCACAGCTGGTACGATTTGCCTCCCTCCCGATCCCCTTTCGTCCCTCTCAACGCGTATAACCACCGCTTCTTTTATCGCACGGAAAAATACGCTTTCCTCTCATCGACCAGCGCGGATTCGCAGGACTAAATTTTCCTCGAAAAGCCTACCTGGCTGTCGCCTCCACCACACCTGCCGTTACCAAAAACTAGCCTTCGAGAGCGTCCTGCGTGCAACCTAACCAACAACAACAACAACAACATTTTTCACATGCAGGTCAGAGCATTCGTGTGCGTCTGCTTGCTTGTGCGTGTGTATGAGTGTCATAGAAAATCAACTACCACAGCGACAAGTGCATTGGAAAATTTCTTCGACACGCGAGAACCAAGTGGCTGGTGATTATTCAATAGGATATCTACCCAGTTGCCATTGTTCAATTGGAGCAATATTTCCAGAGCTCTTTGAGAAACTTGAAAAAATAAGGCGTTCCAACGACTTAACCTATAATTTGAATTGCGTCACAGGCCAATTATCCACGCTTTCGATAGCGCTGATGATTCACCTATAGATTACTCGAGGTTAAACATTGCAATTACCCAACACAATCCTGTCCAATTCTGTCCTCAATTTTTTCCACATCCAAATTTATTTCTCATCGTCGCTGCCATCCCGCCATCTCTCCCCGTTGGCCATTGCCCTCGCGAATTCCTTAAATTCTCTCGTTATACCCGCTGAATTGCCATCGACTCCTCTCTTACCGTAAATTATTATCTTATCTCGCGCGTCTCCAGTGACCGATATTATTGTGCAGCGTGAAATCGTGTTAACTCGAGTACGCGCGCAATGGTAAACGACGATGCGAAGCGTTGCTTGCTCGCGCTATTGTGCTTTCGATTAGAAAAAAAAAAGTTATCGTTTCTGCCAAGAGAGACATCGATCCAAAAACGTCGCGCGTAAATGTTGCCTCGTTGGGATTTCACCCTTCGCAGGCCTCTTTGGTTTATTGACAATTGTACGGCTTCCATTGTCAGGCATACCACCCCCTTATTTTTTCCCTAAAAGGTGAAACAGATTACTGCACTATCGGTATCGTGGCGCCTCGATCGCTCGCAAACGCGCTAATCCCAATCGAAGCTACGTTGATCGAAGGATTGCACGCCGAGTCGGATTCAAAACAGGTTTGCCCTTGGGCTCCGTCGAGCCTCGAAAAAACTCGTGGTGGCTACAAACATATTTACAAATACACCATCCATATAATAGAGCATAGAGCTTTTATTGTTATCGTCGCCTGCAAGGAATCTTGCTTGGCGTTTCGGCTTTCCAAAGTTGGCTTTTCACACGCGCGTGCTATCTCCGTTTTACGCCATCTTATCAACAAAGCGCTCGAGTACCCGCGCGCACACAAATAAACATTTGCGTGTCGTTTTACGCGATGCGATAAAAGCTCCATTGTGCGCTCTATTTATTTAATTCTTTTCGCCAGTAGAGGTACAATTTCGTCGTCCAGCCTTTCGTGCGCGCGCTCTTCGCATCATAATATTTTGAACGGGAGATTAGCTGGCTCGATATTCCACGAAATCCGTAGGCGAGCTCTATTGGACAAGGGAGAATTGAACTATGGAAATTGACAAGGGCGGGCACATCCGTGATTAAGCCTGGCACAACGGACAATGCACTATTGTGCTTCGCTTCCAGATGTGCTACAAACTTCCTGCCTAAATACCTTCTTTTTTCTTTATTTTTATTTCCTATCCTAAATCACATCGTGTTTCTCTCTAAGCCACGCCTCCCCCTCCTGCTCTTGCTGCTTCACTCGCGCAGCACTGTTTACTGTTTTTTCCCGCCAAATATAAACAAACTCTTTTCTGTCACGGCAGAATTAGGAGAATCACAAATAACTGCGTTGGTTATCGAGTGTACAGTTTCGAGCTTCTATCTATACGTATACGTAATATGTAACATCTGCAGCGATAATTGATTCGCGCGTGATTAAGAGCGTGTTTGCATGCGGGATTGCGAATCAAACGGTTTTTCCAACTATAGATGTGTAGCAGTGATATTGGTGTTATGAACAAACTTTGCCAATGTTCATATATTTGCAGTACCTATTGTGATTGTATTTTATTTCCGCTCTCCCATTTAGATTCGACGATAATATTTTAGTTTCGTTGATGGATGGATTTTTTCATGAAAGTGTTAACACTAGATTTACAGACTGAGCCAATTTGATTCATTCAAAGGTATTTCAAAATTATAATTTATACGTAAACAATGTTTTAAATAAATTTTTTAATAATAAATCTTTCATTTAATTTAAAGTAGAACTAATTTCTATATATAAAACTTGAATTTTCGTGTATTATTCAAATTATCTCACTTTGGTAAAAATAGGTCTAACCAACGTCCGTAAAACTAGTGTTAAATATACGAGGCAGCTATGGGATTATCGAGGGCTTGGTGGAAGGTTATGAATAAAATATAACCGGATTTGGTTGATCCAAAGTATTCTAAAGTATACCGAATATAAAACTAAAGTACCTGAACATATGCAAATTGTTAAGTACGTGACTAAGCGGTATCATTTACGCACACAAATCCAAGTCAGCTGATACTTTATGCGCGAGACTACTGCGCAGGAGCCCAAGCGTAATAACAAGTTGGTAAAAGGTGCTGCTCAAATATTACTCACAAGAAAGCTCCTCAACCGTGTTTAACAAACTTGTGGATAAGCTCTTAATTGTATTCAATAATTCAATGAGAAATTTCTAATGTTTGACTTTTAAAAAATTATACATATATATATATATATATATGTATTATTCGGAGAACTATGAATGAATTTTATAAGAATAACAAAGTAGGCTCTCTGTAGGTTAATTCGTCTACGATAGAAAGGTTAGGTGAATTTAAAAAATCGAGTAGAGTCCGGTGTACATTGGGAGCAGAAGGATTGTCTGGAATGGACGATAACACAGCAAAGCTTGGATATCCAAATAATGCAGAAGCGATGCAATATGCCTGAAAGAGATGAATAAAATTCTGCATTTTATCCTGCATCATTTCCATTCCTTTTTATCAATTTTTAAAGTGAATTATTTGTGATATTTTGTGAGAAAGAGTCGACCGTTGTGGAGGAATGAAGAAGAAAGAAAAAAGTTTCTTTACCGACAGTTGGTAATTACCGATCGAGCAAGTTTTAGATCGCCTTAAGGGGGGGGGGGGGGAGAACGAAACAGCCGATCGGCGGATTGGCAAAAGTTGAAAGGGAGTTTTCTCGATAGTTTGGCCAGATATTAAGGGGGGCACGTTCGATTCTCGCGATATGAAACGATACGTAGCGGAGTATCGACACGATCACGTTCGTTCAGTCAGCCTGTAAAAGTTCGACGGGCAATTTGCTGCCGGCGCTCCAACTACCAGCGCGATCTTCTTCGACAAACCTGTGCACGAGGGCAAAACGAGGGATCGTGGGAATCTCGCGGACAAAAGAAAGCAAACCTCCCCCCTTAAGACTATCTACAGAAGCCACGATACACGCTTGCCTTCCTTCAAACTGTACACTATTTTTCTGCAACCTTTTAAACTTTCACGAAATCTCAGCCAATAAATATCACTGTCGTCCTCCGAGAAAGATAATAGCACGGCAACAAGATTTCCCGGTCATTTTTCCTCCTCGGCTTAACTCGGGATGGATATTTTTCGAAGGTTTGACGGAAACCTGATAAAAGCCTGTTCCCTATCCATTCAGAGTCGTGTGAGTAAGTAGTTTAAAGGCTTTAAGGAGACATTAGCCTCACGTCCGAATTCTCCCCCCCCCCCCCCCCTATCTCCTTTAAGATCATCGTGACGTCACTGCTCGTTGGAATCCCAGAGAAAGTAGAACAAGCTGCGGGGAAGGTGAGTTTCCACAGGAAAAACGAGGCCCCGCGTGCTTTACGTTCTCTTTCGTTTTCAGTCACGGGCGGCAAGAAGCGTCGGAACCATTCGCGAATAGACCAAATGGATATTGGCTCTTCTTGGAATTTCCATTCCCCCCCACCAGTGGAAATCTACTTCCATGTGCCAGCTAACTAGCGTCCCCGTTATTAATCTTATGGAAATATTTATGTCAAACACGTAGGATATTCGCCCGTGGTAAAACTGGATTGCTCAATGATCAGGGGGGCGTTGCCCTCGCGCTCCTCGGTATTTCTACTTTTTGTCTCCAGATATGAAAAACTGGATTTTTGTCGTCGGACCCGTCCGTTTAGCAGGATGTGGAAACTTCGACCGGTCTGTTTAGGGGAATAAGAGAGAAAAAAAAGAACACAGTAATAACAGTGCCCATTGACTCAGGGTTCGGATATTATCGTAATAAATCCACAATGTGGGAAATTGAATCGCATCCCCACTTTGTGCTACTGTGAATATGATATATTTTGCTGAGAAAGTACAGAACGAAGTTAGCCGAGCCATACACACGAATCGATTTCCCGCAGTGTACATTCTATCGCCAACTGTTAATTAAAATTCGTTGAAAATCCTACGCTCTATTCTCAATATTTTTCTAAAATTCTAAGAATCTGCCAGTGTTTAGGTGGAACTACACGACGCGCGGAGTGGCACGCCACACGCGCGCCGTGCCGCGCCTCGCTGTGGCTAGTGAGAGGAGCAGCACAACACAACAAGACTGACATTTGACGGTCGAACGTATTCCACTCACTGTTTACCTCGAGACAGGCGCGTCGTTCCACGCGCGCCGTGTTATTTTGACCTTACGATCCAACGACTGTTGATATTGCTTTTCGTAAAAGCTTCTTTGTTTCCAGTGGTATTTCTCGTAGGATGAATTCGACGAAGCATTCGAATGTTTTTGTCGAGTGTTATGATTTATCGCTCGGCTAGTCAACGTTTTATAAAACTGTGTTTTGGACACTGTGTCGCGAGTCGAACCGTTAGATGCGTGTACTTCGAGTCAAAGAGAGCATTGCGAACACATGTAAAATAAGAAAACAAAGCGTGTTTACGTTTTTTTTTTGTATCACCACAATTTAAAGGCATCTTTTCTCTTCCTTCCCAGAGTTTTTCCACGTAGAAAACCCAAAGTTTTTCCCTTCTCAGAAAATTCTTTCGAGGCGTTTCATTGGTCGATTTTCTTGTTCCCGGCTTGTTTGCGATGCGATAGAAAAACAGCCAAGCCTCGTGGCCAACGGTACTTATCCGCGAGATTTCCACACTAGGAATTCCTGCGTGATCCGTCCCGAGTACTACCGTCTTTTAATAGCCGGAATTCTTAATTCGCGCTGTCCCGTTGGGATATGAGCTATGTGTCATAATCAAACATTACGTGTCGTGTCCTTGACACGGATAAAACTCGACGCATTTTTTGCCCACGGAAACGTTTCGTCCGCAAATATTTCTCACCGTCACGCATCGATACACCAAGCAACGCGAAACGATAAAAAAAGCTACTTGGAAAATTTTACGGTCAAATTTCATTCGAGCAAAAAACCAAATAGTGCATATTATCGGTTTGATTAGGTTTTTCTTTCACTGTTATTATTGAATGAAAATTAGTTTTGCACAGTGAAAGTAATTTTACAGGAGGATAATAGTTATTTTTCTGTATTTTTTTGTGAATTTTTATCCCAAGTTTAGGATTAGGTACATTCAATCAAGGCTGCCCAAGTTGTTAATCCTGGATAATTGTTTCATCTGTGCCAGTGAAACCGGAAAATCTATCGAGACTTCTCGTGGAAATTATTCCAACATGGAATCGTGTGTTTTTTTTCTCTGTCGATTAAATTGTCTATTCCATTATTTGTAGCGAACTCGCCCCATTGGCTGGCGTTCGAACGACCAATCGACCAATTCTGAATTAAACGAGAATTCTTCAAGTTGTTTAAATTTTTTGGCAAGAAATTAATTGCATCCCGAGGGCATCCTCTGGCTGACTTTCCGCAGTTAGCCTATCTCTCTGCTTTGCGAGCTTTATCTTGCAGAATTACCGAAACTTTGCTAAGAATTGAAATATTTATTAATTTACTCGGAATTCTTTATTTTTTCTTTCAAATTTCTCCCAACTCTTTCTTCGTGTGTCTATACGTATTCTTATATTTCTACTACTTATTTTTTCCACTTTTCACTTTTAATCAACTTTTCCAAGTTTTCCTTGTCAAAAGTACCTCGATATCTTCTTTTGGCGATTGGTACTAGGAGAAAATATCCAAAGTATAAAAGGTCTTTGCCCTAGGAGAAGTTTCGACGAACTGTCGACGTCCAGAAAATAACCAGGGAAAAATCCATTTCTTCACCAAACCTTACATACGACCCAGACAATGCGTTACCCTTTCTCTAAAGTGAACCCTGATTCTTATGATTGAGAATCTATCTGAGTTTTGGTGAAAAAAATAAGTTTAATTGGATAATATTATTATTAGAAAAAGAGAATTATTTTAACAAGTTTTAGTACTCTTTATTAAAAGTTTTTCGCGGTATTTATTCTCTCCACAATAATTAGTACGACGCGAAAAAATAGATAAAGAATTTGTTCATAGTGTGAAATAATTAAATGAAAAATAGAGCATTGATGTAACTTGTTTTTTTTTTTTTTTTCAAGTTCCTTATCAAAGTTATCTCGATATTCTTCTCTCGACGTTCGTCGAGATGAGAAAACATTCAAATAAGTAGGGAAGGTCCCTGCATCAGAAGAAGTATGGACGAACGCTCCACGTTCAAAGAATAGCCAAGAAAATTCCATTTCTCCATCCAACGATGTACATTCGGACAATGCTTTACCTTCTCTCGAAAACGAAATCTTACCCCCTCCAACATTCAGAGTCAAATAGAGTTTTGAGTAAAAAAAAAAACACAAGGTTACGAAAATATGAAGTAGTCTTCAAGGCCACTGGCATAAAAGCCTTAAAAAAAGAAAATTAATATAACAATATCAATAGAGCTTTTACACAGTTTGATATTTTTCTATCTTTCTCTTCGCGATTAGCACGACAAGAAAGTACTAAAAGAAAGTGAAACTGAATTTTGAGGAAGAGAGAAAAAGAGAGAAAATTCAATCTAAGAATAAGCGAAATTGTCTTTCGAGCAATGAAATAAAAGGACGAAAAAAAAGGAGAATTAATAATGGAAGTAATAACTAGAAATTGTACTGGGGGTAGGAGAATAATATCCTGCAGGTGAATCAGCCGTGTTGAAAATCAGCGGGACAATTTTGCGGTTCTTCCCTAAAGGTAGGCTTGGTGTACGTTGATGAAAAAAGGAGTGGGGGTGGGGGGATAAAAAAAGGAGACGAGAAATAATGGCGTCGGCAAAATTACAGTGCTTGAGCCGCTGCTAGAGAATTCATGAATATTAATGGTTTGCGCACAAGTGTAAACAGCACACTTGCATTTTATCGGTAGGCAAAGTATTAATTGGCCCTCTTCCACCACCACCGCTGAAACGCGCAACGAGGAACCAACAAAAACTGCGGGAATAATTAACGCACGTGTCCTGAATATTGAAAAAAAGAACACTTTTTTTTTAATTAAAAAATTGGCAAACCAACCATTCCATCAAATCCTTTTTTTTTTTTTTCTACAAATTCCTCTTGTCGCGTCCTGCAATATTTTTCTTCTCTTCTCTATACACGAATGTACCTGTCCTTGTCCTTTCTGGACCAATTTGTATCAAAGTTGAAAGACTCGAGTTGTAGTTAGATTTTTGCAAAAAATGGTCAAATATTCTAATGGAATTTTTTATTGATTTTTTATCTATATACCGAGGTTGTTTTCTTTCCATGGAACTTTCGAGAAAGACCCATTCATCTAGCAACTGGGCAAAATTCTACGGATTCAACAATAATGCACACTTTCATTATGTGGCTTTATCGGATTTTTTGGCTAAACTTGATTTACTTTAATGGTTTCTTGGAATTTGAAATAAAATCAAGGAGAGTTACTGGGCGTGAGAGTCCTCGAGACTACGTTGCCTTTTGTTCGCCGCAAGCATAAGATACAAAACACGCGTTTAACATTAGTAAAATTCGCTATTTCACTTGTTATACGAATTTTTGCAAATAAAGACAGTTTTACTTTCACCACGCACCGCACTTGGCCGTATTACATCGTGTTTTGGATTAATACTCGAGAAAAACTTGGATTTCGGTGAAATTATGAAAGAAAAGCGATGAAAATGCACGTCCGCACGATAAAATTGAAAAATTCAGGCGACTTTCACTCGCGAGTATAAAAATTCGAAAAACTGTCACAACGACCGTTCGGAAAAACAAAGGAAGATGGCGGAAAGATATCGGAGCGGGGGAACCTGCTAGCACAAATGCAAGAACGGAACAATATTAGATTGAATTTTTGTGATAAAACACTTTTAAATTTCACTATTGTTTCAAATTTTGACCGAAGTAAACGGTTTTGAGACCACTGCACACTTCCCTGGGACATTTTATCGTGTTTTGAGCGATTTTCTCAATGAAAAGTGAAGAAAAGTGCGAATTCCGGCGAATTAACGGAGGAGGAAGAGCGAGGAAATCGCACTGGCGCGCGAAAAAAGCGGGAAAAAGCAAAAAATCCGGTCGCCCGCGGTTGAGGATTTCAAAAAGGGAAACGTCGCGGCCGCCATGTTGGGAGAGAAAGATGGCGTCGGAGCGGGGAGAGGGTAGAGAACCTGCTCGCTCTCAAATCCGAAAACTGAACTGATACCATTTTTCGGATTTGAGAGCGAGCAGGTTCTCTACCCTCTCCCCGCTCCGACGCCATCTTTCTCTCCCAACATGGCGGCCGCGACGTTTCCCTTTTTGAAATCCTCAACCGCGGGTGACCGGATTTTTTGCTTTTTCCCGCTTTTTTCGCGCGCCAGTGCGATTTCCTCGCTCTTCCTCCTCCGTTAATTCGCCGGAATTCGCACTTTTCTTCACTTTTCATTGAGAAAATCGCTCAAAACACGATAAAATGTCCCAGGGAAGTGTGCAGTGGTCTCAAAACCGTTTACTTCGGTCAAAATTTGAAACAATAGTGAAATTTAAAAGTGTTTTATCACAAAAATTCAATCTAATATTGTTCCGTTCTTGCATTTGTGCTAGCAGGTTCCCCCGCTCCGATATCTTTCCGCCATCTTCCTTTGTTTTTCCGAACGGTCGTTGTGACAGTTTTTCGAATTTTTATACTCGCGAGTGAAAGTCGCCTGAATTTTTCAATTTTATCGTGCGGACGTGCATTTTCATCGCTTTTCTTTCATAATTTCACCGAAATCCAAGTTTTTCTCGAGTATTAATCCAAAACACGATGTAATACGGCCAAGTGCGGTGCGTGGTGAAAGTGAAACTGTCTTTATTTGCAAAAATTCGTATAACAAGTGAAATAGCGAATTTTACTAATGTTAAACGCGTGTTTTGTATCTTATGCTTGCGGCGAACAAAAGGCAACGTAGTCTCGAGGAATCTCACGCCCTGTAACTCTCCTTGATTTTATTTCAAATTCCAATAATAAATTATAAAATTAATCCATTTCGATCCAAAACGGCACAAATTTTATCTTTTTTTTGCATTATTGAAAATCATAGAGAACAGATGGAGCTTTTTGTTGTATATATACATGTTCGTATGGTTTTGTAGAGTGTGCTCTTTGAATCTTCCGTTATTTTTTATCAATCTCAACCAATTTGTTCAATACTATCGTTTAAATCTTGAAAAAATACGTTGAGATAGATAAATAAAAATAAAGAACAGATCTTGAAATAATTGACTGGAAAAGCATGAGAACATACATGCAAGAAATAGATCGGTCTATGTTTTCTATAAGTTATTGGTTGTTCTGCTGTATGCATGCAGAGGGTAAAAGATAGCGAGTCTAGTCTCTCTGGCGACTTTGCAGACATCTAGCCAAGTTTTTGCCAAAATCCTCTTGAGTTTTCCATATAGACGAGTCACTGATGCTTCCTCGAATATCCATTTTTACTCAAGAGCCACGAAGCATCATCTTGAGCAAGCTCTATTCAAACATTATTTGCTCGTTCCACTAATTTACAATGACTAATTTATTATCTCGTCGGACGAAGCACAGATAGGCGGGGGCAGCACTCGTAAGAATTTTAGTAATGGAAGAAGAGTAGAAATTTGCCAATATATCAGAGGATCACCGAAGTTGAGTCGAGAGATGGAAAAACGAGGGTTTATTACTTTCTCGCTGGTCGAGGGGTGAAACGTGACCAATGCGGAAGTAAGAGTTAACTCTCACGCTGTAAAAACTTGCGATTAAAGTGGTGCCTTGAGTTTAGACCATTTATCTAGTTAATAAAAAATTCAGCATAATTCTAACGCGAAATAATATAATTATTAGTGTAGTTTTTTGGCACAAACTTTATCATAATCATCCACTGAATAGTTACCGAAACAATATTTAAAGTAAGTGAGAAAATTTTCTTGGAACACTCTCTCGATGAAATTATACGAGAAATGTAAAATCTCCAGGACCGAAGGTCTTAATTGTCCGCTGGGTTCTTGATTAAAATATCCTATTAATTTCTTACGCGCGACGAGTTTGGACGATTCCCAGTCACTATTTTTTTACTGAAAAACTCACAGAGTTTTGCGTTAAATCTCATTTTCGTCGCGTTACTCGTTCCTCCTATATACGGGAAAATCACTGGAATTTCGAGAGTAATAACGCGAGTAAGAATAATTTGCGCATTTGCGAATTATGCAAGTTTATATACGAAGGAAGAAGACGGGGAAAGGATTGTGTAGCTATATACAGGGTGTCCACGAACGATGGCCATACCAATACCATCGGACAGGGGACAAAAATCTAAGTAAAAAAGTTGTAAAAACTTTTTTGTTAGCACTTTTGGTTAAAAAGTTATTTGCAATTAAAGATTCTCGATTAAAGTAGCCTTTCTTAAAGAGGAAGATTGTTTTGGTCGTATTATAAGGTCGACAATGCTAAGATTCTGTGAATTAAAATACTAAGAAAAACACAAAGCCAAACATCCACTTGAGCCTATGAAGTGGTTTTAAATGCCGATCGGCAGTTTCGAGTGCAAGCACCATAAAAACAATCAAAACATAAACACTGCCGAGAAAAGCTATAAGCTAAGATTGAAACTTTTGCAGTTTTCGTTTAACAAATGAATTATTGATATTTTTGACTTTTGCGTATTTTTACGATGAAAATGAGTCCAAACGCAATATAATTACGTCAATTCTAGAGTTAATTAATTAATAGTATCGCTGAAAATAGTCGTAATTATGTCATGTTTGGACTCATTTTCATCGTAAACATACGCAAAAGTCAAAAATATCAATAATTCATTTGTTAAACGAAAGTTGCAAAAGTTTCAATCTTAGCTTACAAATTTTGTCAAGACTGTTTATGTTTTGATTGTTTTTATGGCGGTCGCACTCGAAACTGCCGATCGGCATTTAAAACCACTTCATAGGCTCAAGTGGATGTTTGGCTTTGTGTTTTTCTTAGTATTTTAATTCACAGAATCTTAGCATTGTTGGCCTTATAATGCGACCAAAACAATCTTCCTCTTTAAGAAAGACTAAACTATAATCGAGAATCTTTAATTTCAAATAACATTTTAACTAAGGGTGTTAGGAAAAAAGTTTTTACAACTTTTTTACTTAGATTTTTGTCCTCTATCCGATGGTATTGCCATGGCCATCGTTCGTGGGACACCCTGTATATATATAGCTCGAAAAATTCATCATTTCTGGAAATACGCTCGGTTTAATTCCGGCTTTAATATCCGGCGCTCATTAAAATTTAATTTTTATATACAGCCCAGTATTTTCCACATCAGGATCATTGAGATTCCGTGGTTACTACGGTCTCGCAAAGATGAAAAATCGCTGCGGCGTCGAGCCCCGTGCCATGAATAGCAAACGGCAATTCTACAATTTTGCAAATTCATTTTTTTCTCTTCCGCTGGAAAAAAACACGGAATATTAAAACTGTTTTTTTTTCCTTTCTTTTGTTTCAGGTGAGCGCTCTTGGCTATTATTGACATTTCTCGTAACATGACGCAGAGTTGGTAAAAGGTATTAAGTATAGTTTGTAAGAGGAAAGAGTATATAATCCAGGATTGCATTAGCCATCATGTTTATTCATCAGCTTGTTTTGAGACTGCATAAATATATATATACGTTTAAAAGTAAAAATTAAATTGAAGCATTATAATTAATATTAACGAAAATAAGTCCATCGAAAAATTATGTATGGAGGCTGTAAAGTTCAAATACGGTAAGAAAATCATTTTTTCAATATTAAAATTTATTCTTCATTTTCATGAAACGATAATTAATATCTTCGATCAATCTTCGAAATCCTTAATTTATGTAAATTATGTTTCGTTTAATTAACTTTTATATGCCACTTTAATTCGGATGTTTATTTAGCGTCAAAAGTTTCGCTGATTTTATCGATATTACCTTATATATTTTACTTGGTGAATTTTCTGTACAGAAAATTGTGTTTTAGCAACACGAATAATGTTTTTTTTTATCTGCAATTGGATATTTGGTGTCGGGCGAATCTTTCGCGTCCCTCCACAGCAAACGTAATTTTCCATAAAATTTCGCTGCAATTTTGACAATTTGTTGGTAGACTTTAGCGTTCACGGTGTTTTCCGATAAATGTTACAATGTTAAATTAGTGTCGAGCGTCCTTTCCTTCCGTCTAGAAGCACCGTAAGCCTCGACGTTGCTCCGGGAGAACCGGTTTATCGTTGCACGATTCATGAACCATAAGTGGCCCGTACTTTTCTACCTTCCACTTTATTTCCCCGACGCACTCTTTTAACGTTTTCTCTTCCCTCCTTCGCAAAACCGCCTTAAAACCGACCAAAAATAACGTCGCATCGCTCTTTAAAAATTATTCCAAAATCTATTATCGAATTTTAACTTTTAACTTGGCTAATCGACATCTTTCACAGAAGATATTTTTGTTGTAATAAAACAGCAAAAACAGGTAAGTAAAGTGAAAGAATGGTAATTTTGAACAATGCCACGGGTTACGAGCCCGGAAAAAGTACTCTTTTGGTTAAGAATTTATCTTTCAGATTCACCTCGTACACTTTTGTTTAAAAAAATGCGTACGATTGTATTTAAACAATTTTCTCATGATTAATCTAAAGTATTTTTCTTAATAAAAAATACTGGTCTGAAATTTTGATTTCACTACTATCTATAATTATAATAACTCAGTTATTTATTGCAAATATTATAAAAATTTCCAGTAGATAATTCTTTTTAATTCTCAGTATAAATTTTTGCAAAGAAATCAAATTTTACACAATTATTTTCTGCCAGGATACTATTTCCTTTGGCAATTACGTAGTTTCCATCTTTTTCTCACGGATAAGGGTAGTAAAAGGGCTAAGCTCGCGGAGGCAGAAAAAAGAATAAAAATAAGAATCGAGAGGAGACGAGTGAAGCGTGTAAATGGAATTTTCATTGATGATTTATTTAGGTGGAAAGCGTGGAAAGGTCCTTGACGGATCCCGCGCGGCGCGCGAGTCCTCGTAGCGCTCGCTTCAAACGCGTCCTTCCACTTTGGAGGGGGGGGGGGGGGGGTGGGGAGAGGAAATTGACGATACTCTTCGGATCACCGATACCAGCGAAATCGTCCCTCTCGAAGCTTTCCTATCAATCCGCCTTTCTAATTTATCTTCCCCGTTGTGTGACGTCATTGCAAAAAGTCCTTTAGTGCCTGAGCCTGGATCTCCGGGGTCGTTCACACGACTCGTCTAGACGCTCGAGACTTTATTCGAAGGTCAATACACCCCCTAGCATTGTCCAATCGTCGAATTACCCAAAACTCCAACCTCCCTATATACATACATATATACATATATATATATATCTAAGAACTTGGTTGTTTCTGCCCCTGAAACTACCGACGGAAGTTGCCAATCGAAGAAAAAACAAAGAAAATCTGTTGGAGCAAAAATAGAAGACTTCCTTTGAATATAACACGAAAGGGAGGATCCTACGTGGGTCAAGACTAAGATTGACTTTTGATGATTCCGGTGATGGTGATCACTGCTGAATTTGGAGGAGCTTGCTTTGTTATCCTTAATTGAAAATCCCAAAGGAATTTCTCCGTGAGAGAAAAAAGAGGGGAATATATCGTTACTGGAGAGTGCAGAGTGGAAAAACAGGAAGAAATCATGGGAAAAGGATAGAATTAATTATGGTACTGTTGTATCGAAAGTGGAGGTGAGAGTTTCTCCGAGTATTCCCAAATAGGGCGATTGTGTAGCGAGGAATAATTCGATCGAGGTGGAGTACAGGGTGCATCGTCCCGAGGTGGCATTTCGCAAAGTTTTAGGCTCGAATCGAAGAAGGACGAGGGGAGGGGTTGGCTGGTGCGCGTGGTGGGGGGTGATTTTCGAAGGTGGTGGAAGTAATTCCATGGGCAGACACCCCCTCCAGGTGTCCTCGCGTGGCTATGCACGCAACAATCCCTACCAACGACTATTTCTCATTGGTGGGGGGTTTCCGAGGGTTGTTAGGGGTGGCTAGACTGCCAAGGGGTTGCTCGCGCCGCGGCGCCATCCGACTCCCTCGTTTCTTCCTTCAGTCGACGCGCGTTACTCGACACGCCAACGCCGAGCTTCGTTTTCCTCTCATAAATACTATATATATATATATCACACTTGGCGCTTTTCTATATATCCAACAATTTTCTACCTTTTGCAATCTTCCGCGTGCTTCCTACTCTTCTCGTTGCGTGCCACTGGCTTTTTCCCTCTCAAAGGTATTTTTCCCCTTCTCTCTCGCTCTCTTTGACAAAAAATTCAACGACGAATACTCATTCGATGCTCGATCCAACGATAATATGGCGTTTGATTGGAAGAGGAGCTTTGCTGGAGAGAGGCAGTGCAGGGAAGATTAGATAAGGATGGTGAGAAATGCCATTTAATCTCGAGGGATGGTGTGTGTGACGCGACGTGGTTGTGCTGGTGGTTGCCTAGCCGAAATTAAGTCGATAGACGTCTCGTAAATTTTTTTCATAGCTCGATCACTCAATTCGAGGCCAGAGCGCGCAAGGGTTGATATTTTTTTAATAAAAACAGATCTGCGTGAAACGTCGCAATACTTTTCCTTCTTCCGAGAAAGCGACCACGTCACACAGGTGCATATATATGTGTATAAATGATAGAATCGTTCAGGCCGCTGGCTCCGGATAGGGAAAACATTTTTGCGGCCGCTTTGGATCGCGTGTTGATAAATTCTCCAGTGATTAAGTTCGCACGCCACCTCTTTATTTTAATCCCGATATACGCGAGCTCTCCCGTTTAATCGACTCGTAATAAGCAAACTTCCTCATTCCACGTATGTACAATACCGGATCATATTAATCTCCGTTGCACAACGTTTTTTAAATCTCGCTTGATGTTACAAAATCTAACAGAGTTTTTAATCGATCATTTTCCAGCTTTATTTTCAAGGTCAACGATCGTACCTACGGGGATCCATCATCTCCGAGAGCTAATGCATTTATTATCTGGAAGGTTAGTAGGGGGAGGGGGTGGGTCTCCAAGAAGAGGACCCCTTGGAGATTCCACGAGTAGCATCGAGACATAAAAGGGTGGCTGTGCGCATAATCCAAATTTTTCCCATGGATGTCGTAATTCTTATGATACACAACCTCTCTCTCTCTCTCTCTCTGGTTTAATAGCCTCATAATATGTAGGAGGATTCCTCATTCGCGTCACACCAACTAGCAAAGATCCGCATAATAAATTTTTATACTTGCCCACTCGATTTTCAATATTAAAATTCACCTAAAAATTTCTTTCGATCGATATTTACGAGCAATGTAGTTGGTAACAACAAAAGTGTTAATGGTTCGTTCAATTTGCATCGAGAGAACCGAGAGAATCTCAAAGAACGTAATCCTTAGAAATTCCAAGATTAGCATTGAGACATATAAGATTATAGATGCGAGCATGATCCAAATAGGCAAATGGACGTAATAATTCTTATGCCACTCAAAATTTCTCACTTTATATATACTCATAAAACAAAAAATTCTTCACATTTGTAACACGAACCATTAGAAATCATCACAAGACCAAGTATCGAAAGAAAGTTGTACCAAAGAATCGCCTCAAGAAGAAGAATTTTCAAGGTCAACGATCGTCGCAGTGAATACAGTTGATTTTGTATCTCGAAGAGGAGGGAGGGAGAAAATCTCAAAGGACAGTGTCTCCTCGGAGATGGTGGAAGGAGCATCGAGACGCGCACAAGGGTGGGTGAGCGCGTTATCCAACTTTTCCCCATGGAACTCGTAAATCTTGGACTCGCGCTACGAGGGCGGCTCCCGTAGGAAGTCGAGACGCAAAGAACACGCGCCGATAAGTCGTTACCCTCTGCTGTCCTCGCCAATCCACCTCACGAAGCTTCCATAGCAAGAAAAAAAGCTGAAGAGGACTCTTTGGTGAACTTTGCATCGAGTTTGTCCGAGAGTGTTTTGGACCACGAAGGAGCCTTTGCAGGATGTTCCTTTCCGATGGATCCGGATCGATCCATCGGAGACGTCGAAACGAGTCGGTCCGGTCGAGTTTTATCGGGAAAGAAAAATCCAGTGGCGCGCGCGGACGGATGATGGCTGTTGGCTCATCGATCATTAATACCCGGCTCACTGCCATAGGAACTATTCGGAAATAGACGCGTCTCTGGTATCTCGCACCTGCCAGAACTCTTGCTAAATATAGACACGTATATTCGTTTTCACTGTGCAAAATCAATAACGCCCTGGCGCACACCGCCAATTTCTCTCTTTGTATTTATCGATTTGCAAATTTTCCAGACTCGGCCAGCTACGAGACTAAATCCATCGAGTCTCTCATCAATTTTCTCATAAAAATATATATTATTGTGTCCTCTGGCACGGAAATGAATATTTTGTCAAATTCACCGCGCCAGACAGGGTAACTCGGGATAAGGATGCGAAATCGTAAAAATTTTATTGGATCGAATGCTGATTATTAGATGCTTATATACTTGTAGCTATTAATGGAGCAACTTTGTAAAATCCACGCGTGCGACGGGAGGAAAGTAGTAAACGGTTGTAGAAAAAATGATTTATCATCGTTATATAATTTTCGCAAAATTTATATATATCATATCCCCTTATAGTACAAGGAACAGGGTAATTTTTAGCATTTTTCAACGTTAAATTTGATAAGAAATTTCTCTCAATATATATCGTTGTACAAAAAGCATTCAAGCAAGATTCCAATTCGTCTTTACTCGTACATGCTAATCGTTCTTGACGAAAGGTCAAAAGCCGAAGAAGAAGAGGTTCAGAGGAAAAGATCGCGTGCCGGTAACGAGTAAGGAGGGGGGGGGGGGGGAGGCTCCCACGCGCGAAAACCAAAGATCAAACAAGCCTGTCGAGAGTCGAAAATCCAGGAGAACGAACGAAATCAGTTTTATAGCGATGACATATATATATACATCTATATGCGCGTGTGAGTCGGAGGAAAAGTTTGCCGAGCGGATTTTCCAATGGAGATTTATTCGCCTGTCGAGAGGGACGGTTAATCGAGGTTCGCTTTCCATATAGGTGCACGCCTTTCTAGGCCAGCGACGAGTTTAAATGAATCTGTCGCAGAGACACAAACAATGCTACTCGCGTTCGAATAAGAGAACCTCGAGGGTTTCCATACCTCGCTTTTCACCAATCCTATCAGTTACCAGCAAAAACCGCATTCTCATATATATATATATATATATACGCACACAGAGTTTTTCTCGATAAAAGAAGAAAACCAATCCATCAAACTGCACCGTACATATATCCTACGACTCGGAACCAAATGGAAAGGTGATTTCCACGTTATTTCCATATGGCTTTGTCCGACACGTGGAGATGCGGGAGGAGAGA
This sequence comes from Prorops nasuta, assembly GCF_024137725.1. Taxonomy (NCBI): domain Eukaryota; kingdom Metazoa; phylum Arthropoda; class Insecta; order Hymenoptera; family Bethylidae; genus Prorops; species Prorops nasuta. The sequence goes on from NW_027116806.1 coordinate 5,077,195, forward strand.
GACAAAGGGTTATCGAGGTCGCGAGAAATTTACAATTGAGACGCACGAGCATGGTGGCTCGATAGAAAAATTATCGCATTTTGCAAGATTGGTCCCCGCGGTGACTGAGACGACCGGAAACGACTATAGCGACGCGTTGCTCGGACGAGCTTTAAGAGGATTTGCCAGGGAAATATCGCCTTGCTATATATATATATATATAGAAGAAATAGAATGCAAAGTCCGAGGATCGCGAAGAGGTTGTATTATTATTATTATATTGGTACCTTTGTGGCCGTATCCTCGTAAATGGCACAATGCCACGCGAATATAGTCGGTGGAGCTGTACTTTATGCCGAGACTGTCAACGAGACACGTTTCCCTTGCAGCAATCGTAATAAAACGGCTTGGCGAGTGATTAATGACGACAAGCCAGCAGCAACAAAGGATCTCGGCAAAAACTATTCAACTTACCACGTGCTTATGATGGATACGTATATGCAGCAGTTTCTTCTCTCGTTAAAAAGCCCGGCAGAGTCCGGTTGGCCAAAATTACGACAATCGGCGAGTTTTGAGAGTTTCCCATTGTGTTGCGCGACTCTCGCATTTTTTCTGCGTCTCGATCGGCGGATTATCCACGCGCGGATGCAACTATGTTGCTCCAGCGTTGTCAACGAGCATCCGTTCGTATATTTCGATAAACTCTGCTCATTTCGCGTGGCAAAGCTCCTCTCGCTCGCTTAACTTTAAGAATTGGAGGAAAAACGCGTTTATCGCTGGACTAAACTTTTCCCGCTTTCCATTCATGGGCCTAGACATTTTTGTCCAACTCCCTGCATCCCTTTTCAATATTCCACGTAAAAGCTCGCTATTCTTCGGCGATCGCCCACGGATTTGCCTAAAAACGCGCGGAGACGAGTTTTATAATCGTTCCGGCCAAACTTTCCTCAGAACCAAAGACAAACCCGCTCGTAAATCTCCTTCGGGAAACAAACGGTGCTCGACGTTCGAAAGCTTCTCAAACTTCTCTTCCGACTGCAGCTCGCGCCTTCCTCTTCCGGTTTTGCGATATGCCGAGCATTTTTTTACGCGTAACTTTAAAAAGTATAGTCCCGAATCGCATTGTTCTCCGAGTTGCAACGAGGAAGAAAGGGGGGGGGGGGAGGGGTTATCGGGAGAGAAGAGAATCGCAAGGATTTTCCGCAAATATTAATTAGTCCGATAACTCTGGCAGAGACGCCTGAATCTCGCAGCGAGTCGTTCGTAATCTCGATATCCGACTGAGAAAACTTTCCAAGGTCGTTCGACCTCGGAACTCACCTCAGCATTCCAGTAGCTCGGCAATTCGGTTTTGATAACGCCGTTGATTCGTTTTTCCAGCGGTAGCTCAGTCGTCGATCGATTATCGGAAGGAGCAAAGAGAGTTTCCTCCTCCATAAATTGTTATTATCATTAATTCGAAATAACAAGCGGTCGGAATCGAATAAACCGATAAGCGATAAACGCCTGCTTTTTTTTCCAATACGATAAACTTTTCCGCGTGAAGAGCGAGCGTGTTTTTCGCATGAAATACAACGCGAAACCGCTGAATCTGCTTCGAGCGTTGGTAACTCGAGCGGTATTTGTGCAACGCCGCTTCTGTGCGAACCACGAAAATTTAGCAAACCCGCTAGGCCAATCGCGTACTTGGAATTTCTGCGAATAATCGAGTATTACAGCGGAGCCGATATAACGCAACAGATTCGAGTCGATGTTAAATTTTAACTCAATTTCCATTAATAAGAGAGAAGTGGGTGAGTTTATTCGAACTCGTAGGGGATATCCAACGTATTTAGCCTGTTGATAATAATTATTGGTGGACGGAGTGTACGTACAGGTTCGTAATCAAATTGGGTCGCTTCTGACAGCAGTCCTGGCCAAAGCCATCGTCTTTCCGGACGAAATTGCTGTATTTATAACTCGCTCCCTTCGCGACAACTTTTAGAAGCGTTATACTTTTCCCATTGAACGTAATTTTTCGTCGCGGTACGATATGGAGGGACGGATGAAATTGGAGAGTGGTGGGGGAAAAAGGGGGGGGGGAGTGAGAGAGAAATACTTGCACGGTTCATTGCACCTGACTATTTATAACAAATCAATAAGACCTGGCTGTGCATTCTTCTCGTGTTCGGCATTTGCGCCTGCAAACGATTCTCTCGCTTGATTTTGTTCTGCACAGTGGTAGAGGGGGAGGGGGGGGGGGTATCTCACTATCCAGCCGGTGCACCATTACCGGCCGCGTATGCCGTAACGGGATCCCCAACAAGGATTCGCCTTGTTACTGATTAGTCCTCGCCACCAGACCACTCCATAAATCATTCGCCATTCTCTCAAAAGCCATTTTTGTTGAATTTCAAAAATTCCCTGCCATCTGGCAGAAAGGATTTTTATCGTCCTCTCGACGCACGAAGGAATTCCTCGATCAATCCTCGCTGATTCTTCGTGTTCGTTTGGTTCTCAGGGAATATTTTCAATTACATCGAGGCCTTTTGTTCTTTCACAATTTTTCCAATTCGAAGAGTTTGGATAGAGGAGCGAGGGTAACTTTTGTGGAGTTTTAACACAATTTCCTTTCTCTGGTTTATCAAGTGGAGTATCGCGTGAGCAGCGTCGGTTTATTATTCAAAGTACGGTTGATCGAAAGTTGTCGCAGCGTTGCATAACTCGCTCGATCGAAATAGGTGCACCGATACTCCTATTTGTTCCATTATCGAGTCCTTTCTTCCAATAGGGTTCCATCATTTTTTTCAACGTCCAGTAAAACTGGGTCAGGCAAATCGTACAGCTTCTCTCGCACGACTGTTATACACGCTGAAGTAGATTGAAACACAGCAAATGAAATTTATTTCTCCGGGACAATAGCGAATATGTAACGCTTATTGTAATTTCTCCAAGTGATTCTCGATAATTCCATCTTAAACATCGTTTCTTCTCTTTTCGAGCAACAACGATGATCAACTCGACGATAAATTGTGAAAACGAGAGCTCCGAAATAATGATATATTTACAGTCGATTATCTTCAGGATCAAACGCCATATTATTGTCAATCGCATCGGTGGATTTTTACCTTGAAATCACATTTTAATTTGCAGTATAAACTATATACAATTCGTGGATCAATTAAATCAACGATACTCTTGAGAATTTTCCGATAAGGCACGACATTCCAGATTATTTTCCACGCAATGTTCGTTTGCGGATAAAAAGTGAAATTGTCACGGTGCATCGTGCGCGAACCTTCCATGTGAACTTGGACCAAAATTCACCATCGATCGTTGTTCTTTCGTCGGTTTCGCGAGGTCCCAGCAAGATGTTCGTGTCGATGGTACTGCACAAGCACAGCAAGCATAACAATGGCAACCAATCGAATCAAAATACGAGAAACAACAACAACACCACCACCAACAGCAATCACTTGAACAACAATCTCATCAACAATAACGTTCGAAACGTTAACCAGAACAGCACGAGAGTGGTGAGTTTCAGATAATTCTGTTGATTCCATTATCGAGATGTTGTACCTTGTGTTACCTAAGTACATTTATTCGCGCATCGCGAGATATTATCATTGAATTCCCTCGATTATTAATTTACCTCAATGAATTTCCAACGTGAATAATTTTCGTTATTTTACAATCCGTTAAAACCTCCCACTCCACACCGTATTATATATTTTGCGTTGTATACGCGTTCTTGGAATTGTGCAAATGAAAATTGCTCCGCAAGGAGATTCGGAGGATAATCCCTGTACGATGCTGCGTTTTCATTAATTTCCCTAACGAAGAATCTCCCTTTAGCTTTATTTCCCCTTTACAAAGAGCATATGGAATGGCAGTTTGCTATAATCCGTTTGGCCAAGGATGCAGCTCGCGAATACTTGTTGCTCTTTCCTCGAATCCTTCGGAGCCTCGTCGATTCATCGTATAGTACTTGGTTTTTGCCTGCTGCTTATTCGACTGTCGCAAATGTATTCCCCTGCCCGCGCATTATCGTGCAATTCCGCGTGTTTACGTCACGTGGAGCGAACCCGACGGATGTCTCCCCGATTGCGACGACGACGAGTCGCGTGAATGGGGAAACGCCGATGTTGGAAATTCAGTGAAAAAATCAGCTCAACTTTCAATGTTTTCGTCTTCGTGGGAAAAACTAATTTTCCAGACATTACAAAGGAATAGGACACTTGTGTGCGTAAGGTGGATTTTACTTGCTGAAAAATGGATAAAACTTTCGCATAGAAGAATAAATGGCGCAGTTTCTTATGAATGGGGTAGATGATGAAGTAGAAGATGTTGAAGAGGCCGAACGTTTGGGGAGCAACGATCGTTCGATTCATCGACCTCGCTCGACCGATTGCACAACTGGCTGACAGTGGCACTTATCCCGTTACATTGCATCCTCTTTCCTTTCTCACTCTGTCTCCTCCTCATTCAGCACGCTTAACGCTGCGCGGAGCCAATATAAGCCACACGCGCTGTGCTCCGACCAAAACCTTCGTGCACCTCGCGCACACACAGCTGCGTCATTAAATTTCCCCCCCCCCCCCCCCCCTCTCTTCATCCGTACACTCACCTGCTTCCACTCGGCTACCTTCGACCGTTTCGAATCTCATCATCCAATCAAAACACTCCGCGAAATTTGCGAATACCGTAAATCGTTCCATATTTCCCATTCGCGAAAAATTCGCAGTATAAGATTTAAACCTGGATTGTTGCGACGTTTATATTTTTCGATGCGACAACCGCGAGTTTTGATTTTAATTAATTAGAGTAACGGGGGTAGAGGTGGGGGAGGGGGGGAGTGGATATCGCAGTCCGGACGTTTTAATCTAATTGTTAATTTATGGCGTTTGAACAAAGTCCCTAAACATGTCGGCTATCGGGACAAAGGACCTAATCTCGTTGCTTCATTTGCATCTCCATACCCCCTTCTACTTTTTGCCATCCCCCGGACAAGACGAGGCTTTACCGAGAGTGCCAGCCAGGACAGACGTTATTAACTCATTTACAGTCCTCCCTCTCCTCCAAGCTATCGTCGCAAGCTCGGTGAAAAAATTCACTAGACTCGATACAAATAACTTTGTTCCTTTATACCCCCCCCCCCCCCTAAACCATCTGCATAAGCTCGCTCTCACCGACAAAGAGGCTCGGATGCAATAAATTCGCTTTTGTCGCCCAATTCCTCGCATTTTTTCCCTCCTCCCTCCTCGAAATTTTATTTCGACGCCTCTCATTCTTAAATAAATCCCATCGAACGAGATCGATCGAGCAAGGAATGTTCCAACATAGCGAAATCGTCGAAAGGAGGAGCACTCGTACTTTTACCCCCACCTCCGACGTTCATTCGCCATAAAATTCTTCATTTTTCTCCCTCAATGTATAATTTCTATATCCATAGCGATCTTGTATACTCGAAAAGATAAAGAGGACGTACATTTTAGCGATACATTTTTAAATATATCCACAGCAGTCCGTTATCCGGAGAGTGCCTATCGTATTTTCGAGTGAAAATGGCTGCTCTCTATCCGAGGCTTAAAAGGGAAGTCTTGGCGATAAAATTGAGAGTTCCCTGGGAGAGTTTTACGACGACGCGTAGCTAGGATAGCGTATCGAGTAAACGGAAGGAAGGCACGGTGCAAGGTCATTACGTCGTTAGCATTAGAGACAGCAGCCTGAGGCCTCCTACGAACGCTCCGGGAACTTCCGGTTTAGCGGCTCAACGGGAAATGCACGTGGGACGCATTAATGGCGCCGCATAAGTGTTTAATACTGTAACTCTGGCGATGCCGATACGATTAATTATCCGATGCATCGACCCCAACGAGTATAGCTTCTGCTTCGCTATCGTCCTTCTAACCGAGCCCCCCCCCCCCCCCCCCCCATAAAGAGTCTATCAAACTCCCCATCGATCCACCGCTGCTAGAAATTCCCACCAACGACACACAAACGCCTCAAAAATTATTATTCAAAAATCTCCCACATATATATACGATACCGTGTCGCGAATCCTCGATGACTCATCGTACCGAAAGAACTTGGATGGATCCGTTAAGAAAGTCGAGTTTGAACATTTTCGAATCATCTGCAAAAATGCTGAGAGCGACGAGGAAGGTTTTCAGGGCTTCGCTCGAAGTCGAAGCTGCAGAATTGTAAAAGTAGCGCCTATACCGTGCACTTTTGCTCCTCTCTTCGTCGTTGAAACGAATTTTCCAGCGTCTTATACTTTGCAGTCTCGAGGTTGGTCGGATCCGGCCGAGAATCGAGTATTTTCTCGGCGGGATTCTCCCGAAGGAACCAAGAGCCTTTTACCCGCCCGTCGCTCGCACGCTGCCAGGATCTATACGCTCCCGGACGCCATAGCGAAAATTGACAGCTATCCCGTTCCTTCTCCTCCACACAATCTTTCCATCTATATACCTATATATATATATATAGGTATAGACGTAAGCTTGGCAAATAAAATAGTTGGCATTTTTTTCGCCAATCTCAACCTCGTTGCGCGGGGCTCGCCGTCTTCTCGACCCCGTCAAATGTCGAAGCGACATTTGAAAGGAACGCTCGATCCTGAATGTCAAACGATTTCGCCGCTGAAAACCTTGGAGAACCAACGTTCCTCTTCTTGCGTCCTCCTTGCGCGTCGATATACTCTCTATATCCGGTCTTGGTGGAACGTACGATGAAATTAAGGCGAGATTCGACGTGATTATTTCATGAAAAAAGTTCCAGACAAATTTTCTAGCGCGAAACATTGATTTTCGCGAATCGTGTCGGGTGAAATAAATATTATAGAACCCGAATGACGGTCGAGGTGTATCGCAATGCGCTCTACAAATGAGTTTCGAAACCTGACTAATCGGGCAGAAAAATCAAAGCAATCTTATCCGATGTACGCGTCATATCCGAATTGTTTACAAGGCGAGCGTTGAAATTTCTCCATGGCTACATGACACAATTGGGTCAGCGAATCGTAATCCCCGTAACCTTTTCGGTCTGACGAAGCGTGTCCCAATGAAATTCGATGAGGCGGATACGAAACGATAAAGAAGAAAGCCTTGATAAAAGCGTGAAGAAGGAGCGAAATTTCGCAACGGCCAGGAGGATTGGCTGCGCGCGCGGGGGGATCCAACGGGGGAGCTCGGTCGGTAAAACAGAGCCGAGGAAAAATGGAAATCCAGCGCGAAAATCAATTTCCCTCGCGAGCTCCACTCTCTCGTGTGTGCGTCGTACCGTTTTGGAAATCCTCTGGAAGAACCTGTTCCGGTGGAGTAATCGCGATTCTCGCAACGATTGCTCCACTAATGGCTGAAGAAGTACTTCCGGCTGTATCTGCTGCTGCTGCTGCTGTGCGGGAGATGCTGAGAGAGCGAAGAGACTCTGCTCGCGGTCAACGGCACTCGTTCCGTCGGTCGTCCTCGTCGTCGTTGTCGATGTAACGGGTGGCACACGAGCGTCCTTTCTTCGGTATCCTGCCTAACCCCCACCCCCCCCCCCCCTCCCTCCTGCCAATAGGACAACGCGCGATAAAACGTACATGGGGTACGCGTATATACTGGCGCGTTCGTTTCACAATACCAGAACTAAAATATCGTTGCACAAGCGTTGCTGCACAATGGTGCGAGGTTCAGCAGAGTGAAAGGCGACTCAGCTGACACTAACACGAACCTCCACCAGTCCCGCGTCTGTGTGTATACGTGCTCCTGTAAATCGTTCACCGACACTTTTATTTTATATTACTTTCGTCTCTCGCAATGATTCGACCAATTAATCCCCTTGATGCTTCCAATCGTCCCATTATTCTTCCTCTCGTTATTATTATTATTATAAGGTAATTTTGCAGATTACGTGCTCAAAACCATCTCACGTATTTCCGCATTCCACCGATTCTTTAAACCGATGAAATTTCTTAAAAAAAAAAAAAAAATGCTCAGCGTTGTAACTGGCGAATTAATTTTCCTCGTTGATCTTTCCGGGTGGAGGCCTCGTGGTTTAACGGTCGGTCTATCGCGCGTGCGATGGAATTTTAGGCCACGGCTTTTGGTCGAGTTTGGAAGCGAAGGAAGGAATTTGAAGGATTCGCGTTAACAGGATGATAGAGTCAATTTTAGATGACGAAGAGTGGAGGAAGCCTGATGTGATATATCGGAGAGAGCGAGAACGAGGTAGGTAGGCTGATTTTTAATGATATTTCGAGCGTTTTAAAGAACGAGAAGTATTATATATATATATATATATATATATATATTTACGCGGCTGCCTTAACGGTGGATTTCAGCGATTACGCGACGATTCTCGACTATATCCTGCACGTGTATATATATAATAAACTTGGTTTCCTTTTGTTCTCGCACGATGAGTCAGGAGGCGGGCATTGAGCGATCGAACCGCGTACCGCCTTCGGGACCTTGATTTTCGCAATGCCTGTGTGTCCATAGAACGTGCCAAGAAAAATAATCCGTAGGACGCGATATCGCACCCACTCCATTCGGGAAACACAATCGTAAATACGAACGTTCCAGCGCCAATAATGGCAATTTTCCCCCGAAAACCTCGTCAAATCCCTCGTAACGACGCGACAACTCTAATTTCACTATTTTCCAATATTACTCTGCTCCGCAATCCTCTTAATGCTCGGTCGGTAAAACAGAGTCTCGTGTTTTTTTCGCTCCAAAAGACAAGACTCGACTACTCCGGTGCTTCCTCGAGATATTTTGCTGATTCTCGAATCGTATAATACGAGATTTACCGTACGCGCGCGTTATTAACGGGATGTGCGAGAGAATTAAGGAGCGTTGGTGTCCCTGAAGAATAGCGAAGCGTGATGCGGCGTTGGACAATGGTTCATCGGGAATAATGGCGCTTCCTGTGGCAGTGGTGCAGCGCGCTCTCCTTAATCAGCGTTATTGGCTCTCGAACGAACCACCAAGGAGATTAATTACCGCCTCTCACCTGCTGCCATTACGCGAGGTGCGGATCGAGAACCGGCGGCCAGCGGACAGGCATCGGGTTTGCCTCCCGCGGAAGAAAGCGCGCGATTCGCGTAGCTCCAATAGGAAATAAATAATTATAGATGTATAAACCGGTTACGCAACGCGCTCGCCTGTTCTCCGCGCAGCTGCCATGCACATGACATTTTCCCGCAATCGCCGTTTGCCTCAGCAAAATATCAGCTCCCATTGATTTATTCGCAAACTCCCTATAAATCTCCGCGAGAAACCCAAGTATTTCTTCAATTCGCGTGTTTCGCTGTAAAAGTCCGGAGCGATACGCGTGGATAATGATTTTTCACGAAAAAAAAGAGGGGGGGGGGGGGAGGATGCTCTTAAGGTGGATATATGTAGCGGAGTTATAGAGGAATTTCAATGATAAAGCAGGTAAATTTATTTATTATTCGACCGGCAGTTTCATCCGTGCTTAATTAACGTAATACATTCATATGCATTCACGCATGCGAGGGCAGAGAGCGCGCGTAGACGTGGAAAAAGAACGCAATGAAAACAGCGATGAACCGATCGAGGCTCGTGCGCGTTCCGTGCGTGGGCGTAGCGAGGGAGGAATGGGCACGAACCCACTAAATCCAACTGGTGATTCGCGACACCTTCCCTCTCTTCAACGTTCAACCATCGATTCTTCGAGAGAGAGTACAACCTATACTAATTTCCTTGGACGTTCCTGCTCTCTCTCTCTCTCTCTCTCTCTCTCTCTCTCTCTCTTCGATAAACTTCTTCTATACATATATACATCAATCGTCGAGTAGCAATATATAACATTAAATGGTATTCTTCGGGACGATTCGCGTTAGCCTTGAAAATTTTATTGGACAATCGCGGAAATTTTGCGAATGGGGATAAATGTTTATTGGGAATGGTCGATGAAGCAGAGTGTGTAGCGTGTAATGTGCTAGGAATATACCGGGTGTCGTATTTTTCTTCGTCGAGTCGAACGAGCAGCTCCTCCCCACTACTTCTCGCAGTGATCGGTACGTCGCTTACCGGTGAGAGGGAAGGGGAGGGGATAGAGGCTTGTGTGTGTATGTGTGAAAGAGAGAGAGAGAGAGAGAGAACAGTGGTCGTGGACGCTGGCAGGGCAGCCTGGCTGGCAGCAACACTCCCGCGCCTTTCTTCGGTTTCAGTTGCACCGCGTGTGTCAGTTGGAGAACACTCGAATTCACGCGTGTCAAAGAGCGAGAGAGAGAGAGAGAGAGAGAGAGAGAGAGAGAGAGAGAGAGAGAGAGAGAGAGAGAACTGTCAAACTTACAATCTCCATCCACTACACTCATTGCGATTTTAGCCACGCATCGAACAACAAAGACGCTCGAATTCTCCGACGAATCTCTCTTCCGCGTCTCGTGCTCGTATTCTCGGTAAAACAACGAGAAACTCGGTAATTCGCGCATGGAACGTTCTTTCCATCGCGAGTATCCTCCGCTTATTCTCGAAGAAGAAGAAGAAGAAGAAGAAATTGTGAAAATATCCGTAGTGTGAGTTTTTCAACGAGGAAAATTCAAAAGTGAACATTTCCGAAGGAATATCGCGAGTGGAATTTTCCTCGTAAAATTGTCAAGTGCGTTGCGCATTACGAGTAGAAGGAAATTCGATAGATGAAAGTTTGAGTGATCTCGATCGATACGGACGAAGCGTGTCTGGCTCTGCGTCCGCTACGCGTACAGTTTTCGCTAGAAAGTGGAAATATAGACGTACGCGCGTCTCTCCGCAGCGTTTGGAGAGACCCGAACGACCTGGTACATACGTTTGCCATTATTGTGAGAAATCGTTGGCCGGTGCTCGTTCGCGTGAAACGCGATCGAGCTGGACCAATTTGGATACCGAACACACATGCTGATCGTCGTGGCGAGACTCGTAGGCTCGCGAGCGAGCTCGCTTGAATTAAAGGAGAAATTATAAAAAGTATATATATATATATATATATAGAAGTTTAGGGGATACCGTGCGTGGAACGAAGAGAAAGAGCGGCGATTGGACGCGAGTAAAGATCGCGTATCGATTTTGCACCGGTTCGATTGATTCTCCTCTTTCCCACCTCTGGCTGTGATTAACTGGGTCAAATAATATTCCAGCCGGCATCGAGCACCGGCAACATTCCTCGGCTTTCGGAATACCTCGGAGAATGTGTTTCCTCTCTCGCGCCACGCGTAAATATCACGGCTGTGCACCACCGGCCAAAACTCTGTACCTGCGTTCTTTTCACGCTCGGCTTCGATCTTCCCGATCTTCTCCACACCACTTCCGCGCCTAATTTTCATCTCGACGACCTTAAATCCCGCGCTGCGTTCGAAACACGCGCAGAGAACGCTAGCATTTCAATTTATTCCGAGGAACATTGACGCGGCTGTGTATATAGGTATGTACGAGGGCCGAGCGAACACGATCGCTCGCTCTCCTCGTGACGCGGAATTTTCAGGTTAGGTTGGACTCGTTAGATCGAGACACGCGATTAAGCTCGGCGAGCGGGATTTATCGGATCGTTGCAAGTAGTTTAATGGGCGTAGAAAAATATCAAAGTCGGAGGTTAAGTAACTACCACTTTCCCTCATTGAAGTATCCGACTGTGAACAATGTCTTCCCACACGTTTTTCCTGCACTGTAAACAAAGCCGATGGCGAGGGAAAATTATTCCCATTCGCGAACGGCTACCCAGCTTCCATCGTTTTTAAGCACCGAATTATCAGGGAATATCCAATCTTTTTTACCGACCGAGTAGCTACGAGATCCCCTTAATTCGGCTTTTCCGTCTCTCTCTCTCCTGTACAGCTTCTTTGGAGAATAACTAGAGGGTGGGGAGTTTAGGGTATTCGAACGAGTAGCTCTTCCTCGGAGGCTAATTATTTCCAGCAGCTTTCCTGTCTGTTCTCCTCTCTCTTTCTAGGAGGCCAGCCGGCCATTTTCTGCTCTAGATAATTCATCCGCCATAGGAGGAATTAACCTAGCGTGCCCGAAAACACACTACCTTACTTATTCCTCGTCGGTCGCGAGTACGTCCTGGTGTAGTCGCGTCGCGTCCCCGGAATCGACAATCGCGAGTGGGCTTTGCTGCGAAGAAAGAAGAAAATGGCGGCGACACGCGATTTTCCAACGCTCTTCTCCGGCCGGCAAAAAATCACCTCTCGGCCCTTTCGAGTCGGACGACGCGACGGCACGCGATGCCTGCCACGAATAATCGTCCGCTTAAGCCCATTGCAAACCTCATCATACATTGCCATAATCCGCGAGCTTACGAATCCTTCTCGTAAATTCTATCGATCGTCTCATACGCGATCAACCTTTCGAATAATCGCTTCGATAAATGCATCTTTGGACTTGTAAACGCTGAAGAGAAAATCCTATCGACAGCAGCGAGCCTTTCATATGATTTTTGCAAGTTGGGTTAAACGAAATTATCTCACAGATGAATATGTATTATCTATTTTTATTCTGCGAATTTATCTTTTTTCGATAAAATTGTCGTGGGAGGATGCGGAAAATGTAACCCGCGAAATAGTTAATTAACTCGCTGGTAGTTTGATCCAGATAGGAAGAGGTAACCGGAAACATCGAGTGGATGAACGATGATCGCGCGCGTTGCGGACTCTTGACGAGCTTTCCGCGGTTGGTTGAACAAATTTTTGAACTCTAACAAGAAACGTGAAACAAGAGAGAGAGAGAGAGAGAGAGAGAGAGAGAGAGATGGTCTGGAGAATCTTTATTTCGCTATGGGGCTTTCGGCGTAGTCGAGTAGCGAACCACCGATGTACCATTGGTTCACTTTCACTCGTGGAAAGAGAAAAGGGATATCTCCCCCCTTATCTCCCCTCTTTTTCTCTCTCGTTACATAAATACAGTGATTTTATAAATTAAACCGATTCTTTCATACAAACTTTTATGCAACGTTAAATCTCCACTCCGCGAGCACATACTTTTCTCCAATTAGCAAAACTCATTTTTAACGTTGTCTTTCCTACAATTTCTTACCGATAAAACGTATTTTCTTTTGGAATGTAGAATATATTTATAATTAGAAATTGCCAATGATGGACAGTTTGTCAGATTAGCTTTGCAAATTTTTCGGTGGTTCGTTTCGAGGTACGTGAGTTGTTGCTTGGAATAACATTGAGATGAGAAATGTGTTGATCTATTTAAATTACACCCGGTGTAGGGAGGGGGAGGGGGGGGGGGAGGAGGAGATATTAAACTCTAATCGCAGAGAGGGGGAGACTCGTGTTACGAGGGCTGGTAACGCGATACCGTTATGCCAACTTAGCGTTCAGAAGTTACACAAGAAGCAATTACCCAGGTGAAACGAGAGCTTCCGTGCTGCGCGTTTTATCGAATCGTCATTTCCGCCGTAATTAAAGCGCCGTCGAGTCCCAAAATTGCGCGCGAATCGATTATTCGAGAGAGAATGTCATTAGCGCCTCGAGCTACGGCCAATCCGGAACGCTCGTCGTTTGCCGATCGGATGATCGGCTGAAATACTGTGATGCGGAATGCGAAGCGTATATATATATATATATACTATATAGGTATAGCTGAGAGCAAAGTGGAAGGAAAAGAATAAACGTTGGATGTGAAAAATTGAATCTCTCTCGAGGCTGTGGAGTATCGCGTTAATATCGAGTGTTAAAGTTACAGCGCCGATCGGAGAGATTTCGCAATAAAACGAGCAGTGAGAGATTTAGTATCGGTGTATAGATATAGATATCGTGACGAATCAGCGTTAAAGCTCAAAGTTCAAACGAAAGAGCAAAGATTTCGTTGCTCTTGAATTTTTATTATCGTTAAAAAATGGCAATAAAGCGTAAAATGCGGGGGAATAAAATTTTAATGCGTTGTTATTAATAGTGGAGGGAGGGGATGAAAGGGTAGAGAGAAAAAAGGTGCAAGAGTTTTTGTGTGTGCGTGTGTAGTTGGCGAGCGTTTTCTTGGTCAGAGTTTACAGGGGACACGCGATCGTAAAACGAAACTCCAGTGTTGGTCCTCTCCTGCCAAGGAGAAACACGCCATGTTCCAAAGAAAATATTTCCCCCCTTCTTCTCTCCGTAAATGATACAAACATTTCTAAGCCGTATTCCCGCTAAGAGATATAAACAGTTGCGGATGTAACTGGAATCGGCATTTTTTTCTTGCTACCGCTACTGCCTGGCGAAGCACTACGTGGAATTAATTGGACGAAAAAAAAAAAAAAAAAAAAAAAAAAAAAGAAGCACGTATATATTCTCGGTATTCATTCGGTGCTCGAAACATTCGCACATCGAGTACCGTCTGGAGATCCGACTCCGGGTAATTCATACGAGTTTATGGAAGTTTACGATACTTTGCGATAGTATATGTATGGTAGTTTACGGCACAGTCCGCCATAGTTTATGATACATTGTGCCTTATGTGCGTCGACAAACGGCAACTTCCGAGCTGTTACACGAGTTACACGCGTTCGGGAAATAGCAATTCAGCCGGTAGAAAGGGAGCTTCTCCGAAGCAGCAATTTTCAATTCGGCTATTCGATTATAGTATAGGCGCGATGCGACGCTCCTATTGAAAAACTCTTTCTTTTCCCAGCCCCATTCTCATCTTTTCACCACTCGATCGTGCACCGCGCGCCGCGATTAAGAGACCTTTAAAACAACGTAGCTTATGACCGAAAATGGCTACGCGTCGATTATCCTCCTTCCGCCGCCGTCGTAAACCGAAAGCACTTTCACGAACGAACTTGCAGGCCCTCGGACGATGGCTCGGACAATTTCTATTCTATCCAGATGTTCGCCACGAGAGAAAAGAAATTTAATCGTACTACCGGGTTCCGTTAGAAGCTCGATGCCTCAATCTCCAAACCGTCCGTGAAATCGATTCTACCCACGAAAACAATCCTCGCCTATTCTGGCGAAGGTTCCGCATCAAGGTTTTCCTCCTCCTGGAGAAAAACCTGAAAGTCGAGAGAACCTCGCGGAATAAACTGTCGTTTCGCCCCGACTGCGTTTCTTCCACGAAAAACGCGAAAAAGAGTGTGTCTCCCGGCCAGAGACAAAGCGAACGACAGCAACGGAGACTAAACTCTGGCCAGGTCTCTGGGCGCGAGTCGTTACGATACGCGCCACACTGTTTGTTTACATCTCCGTTCGAGTGTACATCGCGTTCCACGAATCGCTCTCGCAGCTCTCCCATTGCTATTCGTATATATATATACAGTTGTATACACGGCCGAGAGTGCGGCGTTCGCTCGGCTCATTTTCGTCGCGCGTCGATTTCTCCAAATAGTCACGGAACAAAGAAGCCAGATAAAAAAAGAAACACGGCTCTTATCGTGGCATATCGAATCTTCCCTCGCCGTCGGTACACGAGAACGCGACCGATCCGATTCGACACGCTCCAACGATTTTCAGGGTGGCAGAGCAGCTTCCGCCGGAAGTACACCAACGGCGATCCTGAAAATCATCAACCGACTCCGCTATTCGCAGGCTCGCCGGAGAGCCGAGCTATCTCGAGGAACGATTTCTGCCGATCCTCCGGCCGCGACACGCTACATTTTGTAGGTTAGCTTGGTCACGTGACCGGGTCGAATCGATCGGTCAAGAGTCTCCCTCTGGCGTAGAAGCAACCTTTCCAAACCTCGCTCGCTCGCCGCAGGACGCAGGGCTAGAATTTATCGCTCGTATTCGACGTTGTCGACTTTTATAGCGTTTTTTTATCGCGGCGACTCGACGCAGCCGCGAGCAGAGGTCGCTCCGCTCGTACTACTACGTACATACGTACATATGGAAACGAGTCTCTCGCGCTAACTGTATCTCGCCTCGCGCGCGCGCGCGCGCGCGCGCAGGGATTCCTCCACGGTTGTTGATGCTCCGACCCGGCAACAATAAACTCGTGTGCGACTGAATTACGAACGGACGAATATTCTCGCGTGACGTCAATGTCGATCGAGCGGAGAATTTTGGCCGATGCAAACGCGAGTTGTTCCACTGGACTGTACAACGGGACGAAATTCGGACGATTTAAAATTTTCTCCCGATCATCCGTGTGATCATCGTCGAACAATAATGGTGCAGAATTCCTCGGTGGCTCGATGATGTATATTCGCGAAAGCGAAGATTGCCCGGCGGATCTCGATAAGAAGATAAGGGGAGAATCTCTCTCGCGATGTTATCGCTCGGCCTGTAATGAAACTTTCAATGGTTATCAATGACGAGAAGCGCCAGTGACTCTTCTTATCGTTGCTTTATCGATCTCGCGCCGCGCCACGACGATCAGCCATGTACGAGGAATTAATCGAAGCGGCGCAAAAGAACTTTGCCGTTGCACGTTAAAGAGTTTTTCATCCACCGCAGTGATTCATCGTCGCTGGAGACCGCAGGACGTCATCCTCGCCATCACCGGAAGTGGCCGCAACCCCTCCAGTGTGTGTGTGGAGTTGGTCGAGGAAGCGCGTTGGGTGAACTCTCGAGCGAGCGCGCGCGCGCGCGTGCGCGCCCGTTGACCTTGAGATTTCAAGGATGAACCTTGAGGAACGGTCGGAGGGTCTGGAGAGGTGAGATAAGGGGCTGCGAAATTGGGGTTGCTGCCAGAGATATACAAAAAAGCTGGGAAAGGCGAGGGAAGGAGGATGAAGATGCGAAACGGGCAAGGACAGCAGACGGCTGTAATGGCGCCGCCACACCTCAATGGCTCGGCGCAGTTCATTTCCGGTGGCTACGTGGGCTACATGCCGCCGAGACAGTCCTGGGGACAGTATCCGGCACCCCCTCAGAGAAATGGCAGGCCTCTCTCTCACCCTCCACCCCCACCGCCACCTTCCAGGCGCGAGAGTCAACGACCAAATCTCAACAACTCCTCCTCCACCTCTTCTGCATCCACCACCCCCACCTCCTCCAACTCTTTGCCCTCCTCCAACTCGGCGCTTCCGCATTCCAGGACTTACAGGAGCACCACCCCCTCGGTGAGTTTTTCCTCGCGCGCCCTCTCGACGTTCTCCGATCCACGATGATTCTTCCGGTCGGCGAGATTCGACTTGGTCCGGATGCGGACTGAGAACGAACCTTCTCGATCAACCATACCAAATAAATTCAATTTTTTCATACGTGTTTGCTGGAATTTTTAAAAAGTCAAAGTCTTTCGAATCCTTTAGGGTATTCGCTCAAGGTGTTTATGTTTTACGCGTATATGCTTCCGAGCTGAAACTCGAAGAAGAGCCTTCGCGCGCTCGATAAAAAGGAATTTTCAAGGTTTGGCTAAGCGAGGTTAGCGTTGATTTTTCTTGGGGAAAATCGAGGGTGAATGAATTTAAAGATGGTTCGTAGGCGCGTATATACTGCGTGCCATCGGTACAGATTTCACTGGACGGGCGCGATTTAATAGGCTACCGCGTGCGTCGAGCTATATAACGGTATGGGTGAGAATCCAGCGGAAGGGGAGACTCTCTCGCTTCTCGCGATTCTTTTAGGAGGTGGGAGAGAGAAAGACGTATGCCCCTCAGGTATGTAGAAAAGCGCGTCGTTGAATACCTTATGAGACACCAAACCATCCGCGTAGGAATGTCACCAAGTGTATACCCGGTGTTCTCACAGAAATCCTTAAGGGGATCCATTGCGCGTCGAGAAAGTACTTCCAAATTATCTTCTACATATTTAAAACTTTGAATATATTCATAGCAGGGACCAAATTGCCTCGTATTGAACTGCTTAATTAACGTAAAGGCTTATTTTTTGGATTTAAAAAGAAAATTTTTGTTAAATCGGATATTAATAATAATATTTTATTTCCCATCAATAATTTCGAGAAAGGGAGCCTTTACGACGCTGCGCCAAACTTGAACGAGTAATTTAAGACCAAGAAGAAGCAAATATTCCCATAAATGTAGAAGATTTTTTGGAAATACTATTGTAGCGCAACAATGGCAAATTTGCACATTTTTCCTGGTTGCGCTACAATAGTATTTCCAAAAAATCTTCTACATTTATGGGAATATTTGCTTCTTCTTGGTCTTAAATTTCTCGTTGAAGTTTGGCGCAGCGTCGTAAAAGCTCCCTTTTTTCGAAATTATTGATGGGAAATAAAATATTATTATTAACACATTTTGAGCGGGTAGCTAGCCTAACAGCCGTGACTATAGGATGTGTAGCGGGCAAAAGAGGTTTTAAGTATTTAAAAAAAGTTTTCATTTAAAACTTTTAAGTAGGCAACAAAGTATATAGTCTTATCTTATATACCAAATAATTGCTTTCTATTTATTTCATTTTAAATATGTTTAAATTCATTAAGTAACTGGGTATGAGTACCAGTCCGTGAAACGGGTACTAATACCCGCCCCGCTTGAAATGTGTTAATATACGATTTAACAAAAAAATTTTTTTTTAATCCAGAAAATAAGCCTTGACGTTATTTAAGCAGATCAATACGAGCCAATTTGGTCCCAATGAATATATTCAAATTTTTAACATTGTAGAAGATAATTTCGAAGTACCTTCTCGACGCGCAATGGATCCCCTTAAGAAACACGATCGAGAATATTTATCAACGATCGTCTCTCAATGTTACAAAATCAAGCATTTTTCTTCAATATTGACTCTAAAGCACCAATTAGTTATCGTTATTTCATAAAAACGTGCAAAAGTTTGCGAGCCGAGGAAATCCTCCAGTTTCATGCAAAATTCATATATATATATATATGAAGTTGGGAACGAATGGAGTGGAAGAATCCGAGTGGAGCGAGAATATCGTCGAGGGACTTGGAGATTTAGCAATGGACTTAAGGTTCTGGTGTCAAAGAGATGGAGAAGAGGAAGAAAAAAATGGGGGATTGGGAATCAAAGTGGAATTGGAAGGAAGTAAATTGTGCGAACTGCGAGGTTTCTGGCGGATTGAGCAATTCGGTGAGAGTCGACCTTGCACTGGCCTCGGAGATCCTATAGAATTGCTCAGGGGAAAAACATCGAGAGAGAGAGAGAGAGAGGGGGGGGGATGGGTAAAGGCCTCGGCAGCAGCAGCTCTTACGGTCCTCGTGGATCCTGTTACACCGGTATTTCCTTGCTGCAGCTGGACCGGGCCACCGCAAAACGCCCCTTCGATGCAACTTGAAAACTTTGCCAAGGACGCTCAGTTCCTTCTCTCTCTCTCTCTCTCTCTCTCTCTCTCTCTCACTCTTGCGAGTAAATAATATTCCCTTCTGATCCAGAATTTATAGCAATTTTCTCACTCGTTGCATATTCGTACATTCTTCTCATGCAAAAAAATCAGAGAGGTGATTATTTTCACGATGAACGTTTGACGATTAAAGGCGAAAAAAGGAAAGAAATTGCAGATTTGCGACGATGGGAGTGTGCGTAAAAAGATTAGCGCAATCACGGGGTGTGGACATAGCGCTTAGAAAACGCGTTTGCCAGAATATGCTGGAGAACGCGTGAGAGAGAGAGAGAGAGAGAGAGAGGGACGAGCGAGCAGAATGATGATTGCGCTTGGATCCCGGGGCTACGAGTCAATTAACACAGTCAACATGCTGACAAACGGAAGAAACTCGAGCACGAACCTCTCGGCACTCGAGAATATTTGCAAAATCGCGTAAAAAGGGCTTCGTGACGTTTTGCCATCCAACGAAAGATAAATAACAAATTAAGAGAGATGAGTCACCTCGCACTCTCAAGAATCGCCTAAAAATTAACATTTCACCTCTGCCCACGTTTCTCCCTTTACGCTCGAGGACTCTGTTCGAATTGTATATAGATAATTTTCAATCGCAAAGGTGAATTTATCGTTATTTCATTCAAATTGCTCGGACAATCACGAAGAGATTCGGAATAATATTCAAAGGACCATTTGTGGTACACGATATAGTTATCGTCCAAGAGATTCAGTCTCGATATAATATTTCTGAATTTTTGAGACGAAGGCACGAGAGTTTTTCCTGATGCGCAGAAGAGGCTTCTTTTCCGGGGACGAGTAAAACTCGCGACACAGATTATAATTAGCAAGTGGCAAGTTGCGCTTTGGTGTCCCAAGTGCCGACACACGTGCACTTGAGTGAACACGAATAAGAGGAGCCCTCTTCTCTCACTCTCTCCCCCCCCCCCCCCCCCTCCCCTTTCTCACAACGAGACATTTGAATCCGCTAGATGACACGAATCTTGCATCTGCAAACTTTCCGTAATTTCGTAAACCGAGCGGCTCTCTAGCGGCAAACCTGATTTTCCAACTGTCTTCCTTCCCATTTTCCACCAACGGAAGTCCCTTATTAACGACTCCCTGGAAATCGCCGTGAAAGCATTCGGTGATTCCGTCTTGCCGCGTAAAATAACGAGAGGGAAACAACCAACGCATATAATAGTCTTCGTCGTCCAGTATATTTTGCGTTGACGAGAATTTCTTGGGAAATTAATTTGTTTACGGCTTCGATCGTGGCGCATTCTCGCTCCGCGAGCAAGTTTCGCGGAGCAAATTCGACTCGGAGTGTATATAGATACACTCTGGTAAATTGATTCCTCTCGGTCGACATTTAATTCACCTAACTGCGCTTGTAGTATACACAACAGCGTGGCTGCTGGTGGTACGAAGCAAACTTAACCAAAAGGTCGACGAATCAATTTCCCGGAATAGAATTTGACGAAAAAGCAGTTGAGGATGAAGCAACTATTCCAATTGTATACCTCTCGATTTTCAACCAGTGAACCTCTCTTACCATTTACTCTATTTAGAAATCATCGTGAGAACATTCGGTCATTCCACTCTCTCTCTCTCTCTCTCTCTCTCTCTCTCTCTAATCTTCTCTATTAATTTCACATTATTTTACGCAATAAAAATTCGTAGTTTGAGCCAAAAATAAATAAATATCTCGAAAAAAAGCAACCTTTATTTATGCCTCAAACTGCTCTTACAGTTATTACCAAATATACACATTTGTCCGAATCATTCGAGTGTAAATAAAACACATACACCGAAACAAACATCATCTCTCTATACAGGACTAAAATGGTTGATAGAAAAGAAGAAGGAAGGAAATAAAGCATAATCTCGAAGATTTAAATTGAGAAGGGGATTCCTTGAAAAATTCATAAACTTGTTTATTTACATTCGGTAGTCTGGGATTTCGTGGAAGAGACAGGCGGCTCTGGTACTACTCGAGTAAGTCAGCGACCGAATGCTGGTACTGGTATTTGGCGAAAGAGCAGCAGCTCGTTCGTGTTTACTTATTTATGTATTCGGAGACGTATCGAGTTGCAATAGAGGCAATCGCTCCGGGAGAGCAACAGGCAGTAACGAGCGTGCATGTGTATACAAACGCTTTGCTTGGGTTAAACGATAGTACATCCCTCGGGACACGGTCAGGGACACTGAAATATCTCCGTGACATTATTCAACGACATAAATATGAAACAGTCGCTCGGAATGCTTTGCTCCTCGCTCAAAACTCATCAAAGATTTATCGAGCCAACTTCCAAGTACTCGCTGCAGCTATTATAATCCATTTTATAATACGGCTGATCAAATCCTTAATCATAATATTCTCAGTCTTCTTCCTCTCCCTCGCCAATATTATTTCGTTGATGAATAAATGTTGAAAACGCAATATATGCTTTTATGAACTTGTATAGCGAGACGAGCCTCTTAAATTCTTATCGTTTTATCGCAATTACGATGAAAGAGGAAGGTTGCGCGCTGTGTGCGGAATTTCGGTACAAGGAACGTGGGGGGGGATCCAGCTGGAGGAGGATTTTGAACTCGTTCCTCGCTTTTCGTTTTTCTTTGGGTGATCGCGGTGTGGCTCGTGACGTCACTCGTGTCATCCAGTGGAAAAGAGTCAAGGAGAGCCGCATTGCTCGCTGGCTCTCGCATAATTGCATTTATTAATCCGTCAAGGACACGCTGAAAGGATGAAAGTCCCACGTGTCACCTAACCTTACCCGGCCAGGAATCTACGAGCCTCTCCTCAAGGCGCGCTAAACTCTCCACGAGTTCCCGCAGCAGCGGTCAACTTGGAATTCCTCTTCCGAGATAAATTCCCACTGGCGAGCGTCCTTCTCTCCTTCTCGCTTCTTACTTGCTCCTTCGGAGAAGAATTAACCTTATTTCTCCCGTTTGTGCTGTTTCAGAAGGTGGACCCCGAGCTGATATTTACGAAACAGGAGCGAATCGGGAAGGGCAGTTTCGGCGAGGTTTTCAAAGGAATCGACAATAGGACCCAGCAAGTGGTTGCCATTAAAATCATCGATCTCGAGGAAGCTGAAGATGAGATCGAGGACATCCAGCAGGAGATCATGGTCCTGTCGCAGTGCGACAGTCCTTACGTCACCAAGTACTACGGATCCTATCTCAAGGTCAGTAGCGGGACCATTTCTCTCTCTTTCTCTCTTTTCCCCTCGGGGACTCTCAAAATGTCAATAATTTGCCTTTTCATAAGTTCAACAGATCATTCGAGGTTCCATTTTTCTGACTCTTGTTCCAAACTCGTAAAAAGATTTCAATTTTCGGAAATATTTGACTGGTTTGAGATATAATTAAATTTGATTTAAAGTGTAATGGATGTGAGATTTTACACGATGGAGGAGATTGAACCGAACGACAGCTGCCATTATTTGTGATCCGTCAAAGAGCAGGAAGGCCTTAACGCTTGGTTAAGCCTCACTTCCGACCTAACTGCGCCATAGCCGCACTTCCGTTTATCTTCCACCATCCGACTCGGCTCGACTCGACTCCACTCGACTCTCTTGCCGAACGCTGTACTCTAGCTCCTCTCGTACCATAATTAACGCATTTACTCTTGTTTCAATATGAAAACTATATCCATTCCCCATTTGTTCCAAATTTTCATGATCCACTTTTGCTCTGAAATTATCATCGTTGGAATTGCAAAAGAACGAGATGACTTCGATAAGATAAAATATTATCATACAGAGATTTAAATCAGGATCAAAAATTCTTGTTGGTTCCCTAAAAATCACAATTATATGCTTCGTCGTGTTTTTAAAACGTTCCAACTAGAGAAAAATTACGTAACGTGCAATAAAAATGGTTAATTACAATAATTATGAGCTTAGAATCTGGCGAAGGATTATTTTTTTGTCGTTGAAAGTTCCACTCGAGGTTGGAGGAACCTGCACTGGGCATATGAGATACCGCGAGGAATCTCTCGCAGCTTCCTGGCTTAGGAACTGTTATTAAGACTGACGAGTCGAGCAACAACAGTTATCGGGCGGAGTTTGACGACGCTCATTCCCATTTATCGATACACACCGGCCGTTCGATCGAACGTCTCTCGCCAATCACACACGAGTCTCACCGCGATCTAATCCGATTACAAACACCGGCATACCAAATAACGCGATAATAAATATCATTTGCTCCCCCCTCCTCGATCACAGATCAGTGTATTTCAATCGAAAGTTAAAATTTAGAATTCATAAACTATTTTATTTATTTATTTTTTTTTTCTTCCATTAACATACACAATAATTCCATGGCAGACGCGTTTACTTTGATCAAAGATCTCCGTCAGTCGCGAGAAATCACCCTCCTAATCGGATTACAAGTGGCAACAAATAAAACAGGGGATTACAAAAATTCTACCGAACCTCGGATTTTTCAAGTTGTAAAAAAATTGTCCAGTGCCAGTCCAAGGTGTTCCATAAAATAATCAGAGTAACTCTCCTCGGTTTATTTCAATCTGAAATTAAATTTTCTTCGCTCTCTTCTCCATAGTGAAGATAGTGGATAGCTTAAAAGTAATTGTTACACGGATCAAAAATCACCAGCTGCTTTGGGAATTAGTGGACGAGCGTTAACGACGCAACTAAATAGACAGAAAACGTTAGAGAGTACGTTGTTCCAAAGGTTTACGTCCACGTTTATACTCCGCACGATAAATTTCTTAAATATTTTTACAAAGCTGTTAATTTTTTACTCAAGTAACAAGCAGTCTCGCTCTCTCGTCTACACGCTGTTGTTCCGTGTTCTGGCAGGGAAATGACGTTTTAATGCGCGCGAGCGCAATTTTACAAAGGATACGCTTGACCAAAATGAAGCCTGCGGTGTCCGTGTGCGTAGGTTTAGCCTCGCGGACCACCGCGATGCGAGGATAATGAAGAAAAGAAAATGCGAATAACGCAAACTCGTAGAAAAGCCCGTGCGATTGCCATGGAACACCCACGACGCTGCTGCGCGCCATGCGCCGAGTCAAGGATGGCGTAAAACTTGCTGGATTTTTCCTGGAAATCCCTCCCCCCCCCCCCCCTCCTACAGGTCTCTCTTATCCCTCGCAACGTTCTCCAAACGTCTCTTTCGAGTGGATCTATTTTTAGATGCTTCGCAAATTAATCGGTGGATATTTTTATACCGTAGAATATTTCTGTTTGCTCGAATTTATTTTGTTCAACGATCAAGAAATTTATCGATTCGAGTTGCGAACTGGCTGAGGACGATAAAGCTTGTCATCGGCTGTGAAAAAAAAGAGGCTTCGGGAGCAACGATATATCCAAGTGTCTCTCCTATAGGAGCATATATATATATCTATATCGATTCCCGTAATGTCGATACTTTAACGGCGCAAAAAAGTCGCTGGAGCGTCGTTTAACTCTCGCGTGAAAATGGAACGCTCGTTCTACTAGACTCTCCAGCCCGAAATCCCATTTGTCTCCGTTTATTTGGAAAAAGAAAAGCCAATAATCGTCGTCCTGCAACCCTGCGAGAACGTCTCAATTCTTCTTTTCCCTCTAAATCTCCATCGATCCTTGGATAAGAATTCCCTTCCCGCGAGTATAATGATAAAGGAATTTTTCTACATTTTCAAATGTCCCATTCGCGTGGAAAAAAACTCGTTTCCCGAACGAACACGGTAGGAATATTTCATCGCCAGTGGATTTTCGCGAAACTGTGCAGTAAAGTTTAGGGACATTGGGACCGGTTGCATTCGTTTTCCGAACCAATGTGTGATAATTTGTGCAAATTTTCAAGCGCGAAATTTCACGCTAGCGCATTTCCAACAGCTGTGTCGAGAGCGCGGTAAAAAAGAGAAATTTGTATAAAAAAATACCACTTGTTTTCCGAGCAAAGAAACGTTTAATCTTATATCGACTTGTTTCTCCGTAAATTTTGAAATACTAAAATTGTTGCCTGCTGCACTTTCGAAAACTGTCTATGTATAATAAGAGCGAAAGAAATTCGTGCGAGATAGAAATACACTTGTTGTCCGAGCAATTTCACCGACTGCTTTCTGTTCGATTGAAAAGGCCAGATTTTTCAGTGCATTTTGAAAAATTGTTCCGCATAATAGAGGGAGGAGGGGGGGGGGGTATTTGTATGGGACGAGCCCACTCGTTTCCTGGACAGATGGGACATTTCAACGATTGGCTAGATACAATAGAGGGTATGCGTAATTAGAGTCTTTTTTCTCCTTTTCCGAGTGATGATGCATGCTTGAACGTAGGCAGTCCTTTGCTGATTGTGAGCAATCACTCGAATCCCCCAAGACACTCCCTGCAGTTTCTCAATCCGGATGCGTGGAGGTTGCATTAATTCTTTCATAAATATCATATTCCATTACCACGTCCCATTACCGTATATCCCAATAGCTTCTAATAACACGTTTCAGTACCTCCTTCTAATAGCTGCCAGTAATAACTTTTTCTCCAACGCGTAACAATACCATATTTCAACGGAATGTCTTATGAACCTGTTCCATTAAATAATCATTCGTAACGTGTTCTATTAACGCGTTAGTCGATGCACGCCTACATTAAATAACCGCCATTTTAACCCTAAACAAGCTTACACACAAAACAGAATGTTTTGAAAAATTTGCAAAAGTTACAAAAACTCGTCTTTTCAGCCTGTGAAATAATATATTACATACGTTTAATTAGAATAATTAAATAATCATTTGTAATATGTTCTGCAAACTCGTTAGCCAATGCACTATTATATTAAATAACCACCAATTTTCGCTTTAACAAGGTTACTTGCACAAGCTGAATATATTAAAAACATTGCGAAATTTAGGAAAACATTCTTCAACCCTTATTCTGCAATATAATATATATATATATATATATAGTATAATTATAACACAAAATGACGGAAAACTTGTTCAATGAGATTGTGGGTTGTGAAGATTTTAGTGGAAAAATGGTGGGGAAAGTTTGGATCGGTTGGAAAAATTTCCAAGAGCTTTGTTTTCTAGGAAGTACAGTAGTGCAAGTGGTGAGAGAGGGAGGGTGGGAGGGGTGAGAGTCGTGAGAGTCAAGGACAGGTGAAGCGACGGAGGTCGGTGATCCGTGGATGAAAAGCTCATTCGTCCGTTATTAACGCGTGATAACTCATCGATGCTCTCGATAAATGGCCAAGTTTATCGGGGACGAGGCGCATAGACTCTGGAGAACGGCGATTGCCCATCGATGTCGGTTATAATTATCCTCCGAACCCGGTCAATTTGCCATCCTACCTGCTTTTCTAGCCCACGCGCTCGCTGTTTTCCGCCATCGCCGCCGCCACCGCCGCCGCCGTCGCGCTGACCCTTCGGGACACTGGCGATTTATGTCCAGGAAAAAGCGCTTTTAATAAATTCCCGGACAAAGTCCTGAGAGAAAAATAGCATGGTGCAACTGCACGCTATACTTTCCAAGAATTTACGAGCTTCGCGGTAATTCGTTGCGTTCGCCTCCTCCCACCCCCGGGGTTTAATCAAACAATCTGCTATATTAATAATCCTCCTTCCTTTGGTTCAAGAGAGAGAGAGAGAGAGAGAGAGAAAGCAAGCTTTGAGCCGAAAGGAAATTCTCAACAGAGAAATGTTATTAATAAAGACATTGTTTTCCTGCAGGGCACCAAATTATGGATCATCATGGAATACTTGGGTGGCGGCTCGGCCCTGGACTTGATGAAGGCCGGAAGCTTCGAGGAAATGCACATAGCAGTGATTCTGCGAGAAGTTCTCAAAGGCTTGGATTATCTCCACAGCGAGCGAAAGCTCCATCGTGATATAAAAGGTAAGTCCTGCTTATTTCCATACCACAAAGCTCTTTGCTATTTTTATATACTCCTCCTTGTAACAACAACACAAACACTGCTGCGCGTGCCTGCCATTATTTTAAAGGAGCGCTCGGAGCGAGGGGATTATTTATTCATTTGCAATCTTTTTGCAGCTGCGAATGTCTTGCTCAGCGAGATGGGCGACGTGAAGCTGGCAGATTTCGGTGTGGCAGGTCAATTAACCAATACGACGAGTAAAAGGAACACCTTTGTTGGAACTCCATTCTGGATGGCACCGGAAGTCATCAAACAGTCAGCCTACGACTCCAAGGTATACTTTTTATTTTCTTTTTCATCAAAATTTCCATCGAATTGTATACGGAGTGGAATATTGTTGTTTGGAAGAAAAATTATCGAGAGTCCTAATTCACCTTTGTGCAATTTTAGGCAGACATTTGGTCCTTGGGCATCACAGCGATCGAACTGGCGAAAGGGGAACCTCCGAACAGCGAACTGCATCCAATGAGGGTTCTCTTTCTGATCCCTAAGAACAATCCTCCCCAGCTGACCGGGAGTTACACGAAACAGTTCAAAGAATTCGTAGAGGCTTGCCTGAACAAGGATCCGGAAAACGTATGTAACGCCGAGTCTGGAGTTTAATAACTGCGAGATCTCTGCTTTCAATTTTGCAATTGGAATATTGCAAGAATTATTATAAGCGCAGCGAGGACAGGTTTGATTTATTTTACACAACTGGATGCTTGCAGAGGCCAACTGCGAAGGAGTTGCTGAAATTCCAGTTCATCAGAAAGGCGAAGAAGAACTCGTACCTGATCGACCTGATAGACAGGTACAAGAAGTGGAAGTCCCAGCGAAGCGAGGAATCCGAGACGGAGAGCGAGAATTCAGACTCGTAAGTACCGCGCGCGAACGTCGCAGTGAAGAGGAGTGGGACCGAGTGGTACCAAGCGGGACCAAGCGGGACCAAGTGGGACCGAGCGGGACAGGGTTGACTGTGTGCGAGTTTTCATTTGTAGGGAGGAATCCAAGCAAGACAGCGACATGGACGAGCCGTGGATCATGACAGTGAAGGGTCCCCACGGAGTCAAAGGTTCGGTGGTCCCCATGTTGCCGCTGGACGAGCAACCAACCTCGCTGACCTTGACACACACGTCCAATCATAGGTCCTCCAATCACAATCAGCAGAAGCCTCACGCGAACGGAGCTTCGCGCTCGCCTCCCAAGGAGTCCCTGACCAATCACTTTAGAAGCGA
This sequence comes from Prorops nasuta, assembly GCF_024137725.1. Taxonomy (NCBI): domain Eukaryota; kingdom Metazoa; phylum Arthropoda; class Insecta; order Hymenoptera; family Bethylidae; genus Prorops; species Prorops nasuta. Next base: position 5,105,417 of record NW_027116806.1, read on the forward strand.
GTCGCGGGACTCCTCGAGAGACGTCCAGGGCAAGCATACACCGGTAAGTCACACCATCAGCCAATCTTTCTCGAGCCATCGACTGGAGGATCGATAGGGGTTCGACTGATAAATATTGAAATAACGTTGCAACTTTTAACGGTGCACGAAATACTGATGGAATTGTTCGATTCGACAGTCTCGTCCGCACGAAGCAGCTCCCCCACCACCAGCGGACACGAGAGAGAAACGCGAGGAGAGAGAGTTCTGGGACTCGAGTCGAGAGTCCACGTTGAGAGAGTCGAAGGACATGCGAGATAGCAGGGAGAGGGACGAGAGGGACAGGGAGAGAAACCGCGAAGTCAGGGATAGGGAAAGAGAGAGGGAGAAGAGGAATAGCAAACCAGACGTACCAGTTGTACCCATGGTTGATCACAGAAGCAGCGAGGAGAAGCAGAGACCGAGAAGTTCCCAGGACCTCAAACATCCACGAAGCATCGCTCTTTCCGGCGTGGTACTACCTTTGCTGTCCGAGCTTCAACGGAAGCACCAATATTCGCCAAGGGACAATAACGGTGAAGGCACCAGCATCAACAAGTCGACCGGAGTCATGGACGAGCTGAAAAATGCGTTTGAGCTGGCCGAACGCTCGTCTCCGGGAATGACAGAGTCCTTGATCAGAGAACTCTTGAAATCGTTACTTCCGTCGAATCATTCTGAGGGCCGATTGTCGATGCTCATGGAAAAAGTTATCCTGAGGTAACCAGATCCGTTGAATTAAACTCAGCCCAGGTCCATCTTATCGTGCGTGAACGGCTGAGGATTAATCTTATTGAATTTTCTAGAGGCACGTAGGAGCGCGAAAAGATTAAAGTCTCCCCGCGAGAGATTGTGATCGGAGAGAATTTTCATGTTGTAATATCTCGCTTATTATTTTCAATTATTGATTTAAAGAGCCCGATAAGACCCCGTCTGCTTTCCTATTGAGCGCTGTGACGAACGTGAACGGAAGGTAAAAGAAATCTATTTTAATATGATCAGGGTAAAGGGATGAAAGAAAAGTTTCGACAAAACTAGTCGTAGGGGAATAAAAATCTCATTAGCAGTTTTACTCTAGTTCATGTTCGGCCGTTAGCCATCGGAGGTCCTTGGAGCCGAGTTTCTAACTGTTAACTAGAGAGTTCTATGGTATAGCCGCCAGTGTTAGATACAAAAATTTGGGCATTAGCTAAGCCAGCTAGTTGAGTTAACGTGAGCATCGATGTGCTTCATAACCGAACACACTCTTACTGCTAATTATTAAAAGTTAGGCGGTAATAAGTTTTTTCCATTATAAGATAAAAGCCAAAAAACAAATGGGGAATCATTATGTCCCCTCTATCATTAAACTAAAACGAATTTAGAGAGTTTCCAATTTACGATTCTTGACGCCTTCTTCATGTTCGCATCCTTCGAGTTTAATTCAAGCAAAATCGTGCAGGCTCTTCAGCGACTCGTGTACGAGGGGGGATTATTCGTTAATATATTCTTGCCTGACTGTAGATAAATCTGAAATTTGCGGAGCTTCGCGAAACGCTTAGCTTCAATGTGCAAGTTCAAGGTTGCAGGATGTATGCTCTTCTCAAGGTCTCGCCAACTAACCGAAGGCCAAACTGTGTTCCAGAATGCTTTCTAGAGAACTTCCGGTATTCCGCAAATTTCAGATAGCAGGTGGATTTCGAAGTGAAGACTCTAGGTTTGTTCTAGAGAGTTTGTAAATATGTATGTAGCACTATAAAATAGTCTTATTATATTCTGATACGGTCGACGCTTCCGTTGAAAGAAAATGCTCCGCGATTCCGGAATTTTCCTTCTTATTTTGCTCTCCGTGTTTATCAATGATACTTTTTATGGTACCGAGTCATCGTTAATAGGCCATATAGTATATACATATATAAATAGATAAATCTGTGAGAGTCCAATTTCCCACGCAGCTCATTTATGCTGTTCAGTTTGCTCATCGAGCCTTCGTCGAGCCTGAATCGAAAGGAGACTTGGCTGGAGCGTCGATACTTAATCCATACGTTGTTTGTAAACTAATGTATTTTATAAAAAAAAATATGTAGAAAAGAAATTCCTCATGGAAGAAGGTCAGGGGAGGAAATAAGAGTGAGAGAGAGAGAGAGAGAGAGAGAGAGAGACAATGTTAACTATGCACAGGATGGTCGACCACAGCGGTATCACGCGAGAGGCTCCTTCCGCGTCGAATGGGGACCATCCTGGGCTTTTGATAATGATAAAAAGCGTGAAAGCATGAGAATGCCAATGTTAAAAGAGTGAGAGAATCCGCGTGAATGGAAAAGCGAAGCGAGAACAAAGAATATACCATACTCGGGATTATTGTAAAATTTCAAAACGAGAGTATTAACTTAATACGAATAATGTACCGAAATGGAAAGTGTGCGTGAGAGTTGGAACGAGAAAAAGAGAGACCTAACTATTTTAAGAATATTATATTATATTATAGTAGTTGTGTTTATTCCAAGGTGGTTCAAACGCAAAGTCCTGTAAGCGTTAGACAACAAACAGATAAAATGAAGTATCTATTTGCATTCTAGCATTCTCTTACCTTAGGTAACAAGTCAAGATATATGTGTGAGCGAGTATTTGTTTTCCTCTTCTTCCTTTTTCTCATAGTTGACTTGCGTTTATTATTCTAACTACTGTTAATGTAAACTATTATTATATCCCTGCTGGGCTAGGTTTCGGATTTTATTTAACTATTCCCGTCATCCTCGAAATGCTGCCATTAAACGCATGCTTGTGCGACTAAATAAATTCACACCACGAATCGTTGAATCAATCAAAGTTGCATGAACTTTATCAGTCTAGACGAAATGGTTCGATAAATTTTATTCTATCCGGTTGAGTTGAATCTTTTCTTCCTCGCTAGGATACACTCTGTTTCCCTGAAAGAATTGTATCAATTGTTTTTTTTTTTTTTTTTTTTTTTCCATTCACTTCTTCAACCATAATTGTCAAAGACAATTGTCTCTTCTCGCTAAGAATATCGTAATTTTCAGTTTCATTTGCTCTGCATTTTGCCCGATGGATTTTATCAGTGATAATCAAATTTGCCTTCCTTTCACCTTCATCCTTGGACAAAGAGGCACATTTTCTTCTTTACTTCGAGGGGATAGTTCTCTACATAAGTAACGGTCAATGAATCACAACCGTCCAAAGATATGTTCAGAGTATTCGCCTGGTGAAGATCCTCTGCACAGGACTAAGAGGGAGTGTCATCTCCTGTATTGCGTAAAAAGAGAACTCGGTGTGACTCTTTGAGGAAGATCGACCAGGGAAATGATTAATTCAGCTCTCGCAGGGAAAAAATCTAGTGTAAACAGTGGTAGAGATTGTATGTAAGAGGGACTAAACGACTGTAGCGATTGTAGAAACTTCAGAGCGACTCGAGGGTCGCTCCTTCCATCAAATCCAGTTTACAGTTGGAAAGGCATGCACTTCTTTTAAGCCCCCTTCTGACCAGCTCCTGTTAAAACCTTGTTAGACTTTACACAATGTTTTTTGGTCCCATTTTCAAAGATTGGTTATTTTAACATGATCCATGGGTGTTAAATGAAGCAGTTTAATCGATGGTAAAATATTGCATCAGGAAAGATTGACTATATCGAAAAATTGTTTATTATGATTCATCAATTGTGAGTTGTACATGGAATGTCGTTGTTTGATTTTGGATATTACTTTTTGTTTACAAGCAGAGAGGAGAGTCAGACATGAAGATGTATACTGTTCGTGAATAAAAACAAGCAATTACAAATGCTGTGATGATTTATCAGCATTTCGGCGAAGCGAGTGATAACGCAGAAGGAGATGCGAAATATGAAAGAGCACGAGGGAGATAATAAAAATGGTGAACGCGCGATAACATTATTGTTTAAATAAATTGTCCATTCATGTAATTGTAATCTGATTAATTACTTACTTAATTGTTATCTCGTCTTCACTGGCGAATATTTTTTTTGTAAGAAACTTTAAAAGAAATTGTTGATCTGTGATTCCGAATTGGAAGCCTCTTACCGTTACCTTGAGGATATTTCGTTCCTTATTTGATAAAACTGAAAGATCGAACAAAGCGGGATAAGCCCTGGTATTGTTGAAAGAAATATTGAATCCGAATTACATGTCCTATACCGTACGTAAAACACTCTTCTTTGTATCATATTCTTAGCTAATATCCATAATAATATATTCAACGTTATAACATCGTGGTAACAACAATTTCAACGTAGAATATATATATATATATATTATATATAATATATATGAATATATATATTTTTTGTATTTTACTTCTACCTTGGCTGCGTTGGACTGTATTATATTGATTGTATGTGGCATGCCGAGGGCGTGTACAAATAAATCTTAAAATAATTATTAAATAAATATTGATTGAATTAAAATTGTGTTTCTTTCTCACGAGAAAGCGCATCTTTTCTCAAATGCCAAAAAGAAAATTTCGATGATTGTTTCAGCGTTGCAGAGAGACGCGTCAGGCAGATTGATCTCCATTGTCTTTTCCCACACGCCAAGGAAGTAGGAGCGGATTTGCAGAATTAATATCGATAAGGTTCCGTGAAATGCTGAAGAGCGATATCGAAGTCAGCTTGGCATTTTTACCACTGACAGGCTTGGTCGGCTGTTTTACAGGGAGCGTTTTATCGAGTATCGGGTTTGCAACAAAGGCAAGAAAAAGTCAGTGGCGAAACGTGCAGTGAAGGAGTAGGATGAAGAGTAGTGGGAGAGCGCAGGCTCCAGTGCACAAGGAGAGGTGTCTGGTGGGGGTGGAGGGGAGTTGGTGGATGTTGACCGACGCATCCCGATGCAGTAGTCGACAGCATCCCGCGGGTGTTCGCGATCGAAGAACCTGGGGTAAAGGAGAGGGGCTGGACGGGGCCCTCCCCCTCTCACCCCTCTCGGTCATTATCACCACCCATCTCTCTCGCTCCACAACAACCAGACTTTTCTCCGCACGAGACGCGCCAGTTTACATCCATCACGCGAATTTCTCCTCGACCATTCTCTCACTTCCGGTCGAGAGGGTTAAAGAGGGGCGGAGGTGAAACTCGCTGGACCAACCACGGTGAACCGCGTCCCTCGGTTGGAATCCTTTAAAGATCCGGAGGGAGGGGAGGGGGTGTTTACGCGGAGAATTTCTTTTCTTTCGTCCAGTGTTGATAGTACTGTCAGTGCTGGACCCACTTCCGGTTCCGATCAAGGATTAATCTGCAGGCGCGAGGCATACCGGAAACGGACCCTGCAAGAGGACCAAAGAGATTTCCTCGCTGGACTCATCGGGGCCCGAGGATTACCGACAACGCGAGTATCCAACAATGATCTCTGCTTACCTGCGGACGGTGATGGTGAATAACGCTCTCTCTCTCTCTCTCTCTCATCTTCCATCTTTATCTCTTTTCTCTCCTCTTTCTCTTTCTCTCTGTCCGTCACAGTATACTCAGTCTCTGTCACTGTCTCTGCGGGATTACGCCAAGCGTGCTATATACACACTGCTACTCTCGACTTGTACGTATTATTTATCTCACCAGTGTTAAGCATAGACGCTTTTAACGTTCCTTGTCTGCTCTTCCACGCGAACATCTCATTTTCACAACAAACATTCGAGCTATCGACCTTATCCTCCGCCAAATCAAGCCTTATCTCTGCAATCTAACTTTGTCTCTCGTCGTACAGTCAATGTAAACAAGCGAGAATAAACACCTCTTTTTCCATCATTATCAACAACCATCCACGTCGACCTACATGACAAACCTTTTTTCTCTTCTAAATAATAATACTCATCATCGGTTTGTCGTACAAAATTATACAACTAGCAAAATTCCTTTCTCATGCTCTCTCATTGTTTACGATACGGAGAATGATAAGACCGTATATCAGTTTGGTGTTTGGAAAGCCTCGTGCGTGATAGACCAGCTTTTCACCCAAGGTCACCGACCCCAAAAATCCTTGAATTTTTCACGCATCTTCATGATACCGAGCTTGCTCCCCCAGAACTCCGTTTCTTTTCTTTTTCCCATTTAAGTTGAATCAATATTTTCAAGCCACAATTTCCTCCTTTTACGATACATATCATAATTATTTTGTTATACAGCGTGTCGCTTCGTTCGTTATAAGACGTTAGCAATTCCGCTTGTTCCAGAATTGATTTTTTGCATCATAATAATCGATTGGCGATTTTCCGCGTCAACACACGGAACATTGTTCCGTAAGCATCGCTTCTATCGAGTCGAGTGTGGGTTGTGACATTCCTCGCGCGGTAAATAAAGAAACATTATTTCCCCCACTCCGCTCTCTCTCTCTCTCTCTCTCTCTCTCTCTCTCTCTCCGTGGCTCGTGTCGATCCACCGATTAGCGATTTGCAATTGCGATTAAATTATCGCACCTACCGCGATGCGACTCCTGAAAGATCCCACGACGATCATGTCCCGACCACTTAGGGTCAATCGGGAAGAGAAAAGCGAACATTTTTATCGCGCAACCCACGACTGGCTGAATCCCATACCATCCTTCGCGTACATAAGAATCGATTGACGTCTCGCAACACAGAGATTATAACATTATTGTATTCTCGCAAACATAAATATAGGAAAATTAATAAATTGCATAAATTAATTAATTACGTAACAAATGGTATAATAACAATTGTTTAGATTTATTTATCAATCAATATTATTTCCCGTTGGGAATATAGAGTCAAATAGGAAGCGACATTCCTCGCACGGTAAACACAGAACTCATCTCTACCCCCGCCCCCCCCCCCCCCCCCTCCTCCCTCTCTTTCACCACACTTTGCTCCGTGGCTCACGTCGATCCACCGATTTGCAACTCGCGATTTGCAATTGTGATTGTGATTGATTCCACGCCCAGCACGACTCCGCTGCTGCAAGATCCCACGGACGGACGATCCAGTGATCGAGGGACGATCATCGTGGTCGTGGTCGTCGTCGTGTTTTCATGCTCGGTGAAAAAAAGTTTTGCTGCGCAGCCCCGAAGAACCGTAGAATTGGACGAATAGTAGGCTGCGAGGTATTATCTAATCGGCGAAGTGAATTGACGATAACCGAGCCGAAGGAATTGCTCGTCGCGCTGTCCCCCTCCCACCTGCACTTTTCTACTCCACTGTCTTTTTCTACTGTCAGTAGTCACTGCCGCGCTTTTCACCGGACAAGCGCGCTTTTTCCACTTGGAAAGCAACTCGCTTCGAACCCGCAAATTCCATCCTTTCGGTGCTTTCCTTCGTTACGTTCTAACGCGTTAATGAGATTCTTATAATCAACGGTTAAGATATTCCAAAAATATTTACTGCTTTGTGACTTTTTCGACGAGACTTCGAGTGTTTATTCTCAAAGTATATAAGTGAAACGTTTCCTGACAAATTTCGTGCAATGGGAAAAGAGTCAAATTTGTGGTAAAATGATAGACTGCGTTGGATAATATAAGGAAGGATTGAAATCTCGTTACAGTTTTTTTCCAATAGAATGCTTGGAAGTGAAAATTGGACAATATTTATTTTTTATTAAAGATTGTAAACAAGATACCACGTGTTAAATTATCAAAGTATAAGTTGCTTCGCGATGGACTTTGTTCAGGGCGCGAAGAGAGGAAAATCTATGGAAAAATAATAGTAGGTTGGATTATATGGGAGTGATGGTAATCTCCTGATGGTTTTTGGATTTTTCTTAAAGCGAGAAATAGGAGGGAAGGGGAGAGTCTGAAAGATCAAACGAGAGAAATCAGAGATACGAAGAAAGCGTTTCGCGGCAATGAATCATGAATGGTCTCGGATGACCTTGAGAATAGCTATCGGTAATCCTTCGCGATCCTCTCTTCGACATACTTATCGACCTTGCTGCATTACCACGCCTACATTCTTCTCGTACCACTTCACCAGCTTGATCTACCTAACAAAGAAAACGATCTAATTTCGTACATGCAGATCTGACATTTCAAAATCCTTTCCATAAATTATCCGATTAAAAATGTTTTAAACCGTATTTCAAAATTAATCTCGTAAGAAGCGTCTGTTATTATATATCAACCAAAGCTTTCGCGAAAATTTAGCGGAAATTAATTTAATATTATTCAACAAAGTTTTGGCAAATGGCAAATAGTTTGTTGGAAGAGCTTTGGCATACGTTCGGTAAACGTATAGATTTTGATGGGAAATTTATTGATCGGAAGGGGGAGGGGGAGGGGTGATGGTAATTATTGGATAATTATCGCGATGAAGTTGTTAAATGAGAAACGATTGAGTGGATTGATCGATAAAGAGGTTGATTGGCATGGGAAATTCTCAGAGGTGAAGGGGTGGGGGGAGCGCTGGCAAAGCGTCACGCCGACAGGCAAAACAGCCTTTAATCACTTATTTTTCTTCCCTGCTCCAAAAAGTCAGCGATGCGTGATACGGCTGAAGAGTAATGCGCGTTCTTGCATTCGGTGAATCGTTCGCGGACAAACGCGTCATCGACGCAGCCTGCCTCGCTTCTTTTGTTTTTCATCTTGCAAACGCTCTCCTCGATTCTTCTCACTTCCGGTTTGAGGCTCTCTCCCGAAAAACCATCTCTCCTAAATTGTTCCCATCGTGAAACCTTCTTTTAATCTAGCTTTCAGTACCCTGATGTATTAAAACGTCATTTACTTCTTCCGGTCTCGAAGTGCTCGTGAAGCAATCGATAGAATCTTTGAAGTTCTCCAGAGACTCTGGACAGTGATATACCGGAGATGAAGTAATATGCCTCGTTACTCGAAAAGCATTCGATGAATCGTTCGTAAACAAACGTGTCATCAACGTAGCTTACCTCTCTTCTTCTTTTGTTTCTCGACTCGCAAATCTTCCACTCGATTCTTTTCTCCCTTCCGCTCTGAAAAATGTTCAAAAACACTCCATTTTAAATTGCTCCCTTTGTAAAGTCGTTTTTTAGTAGACCAGCACTTTAAAATTTCATCCACTTCCGTTTTGGGAGTCCTCGAAATACAATCGACAGAATCGTTCAAAGTCTGCGAAGAGTAATAGAACCGGAGACGATACTCAAAAGCATTGTGCACCGTTTGCAATCAAACGCATCATCGACCTAGTTCATCTCGCTTCTTTTGTTTTCATCCTCACCCCCCGCCCCCTCTTTAACTCTTTTCACTTCCAGCATTTCCGGTTTGAGAATCGTCCAAAAAACGCTCCCTTCCAAATTATCGCCCTAGTGTAATCCTCTCGCAAATCGCTTTTCGATACACTCTCGTATCGAAGCGTCATCCACTTCCGGTTTAGAAGTTCCTGCGAACCAATCGAAGGAATCTCTCAAAAATCGACTCGTCTCTCCCATTATTTCCTCGATCGTCCAAAATCTATCGAGAGCCCTCGACCACTCGACAAAGAATTTTAACATTACCGGAAGTTTGGAGAACGAAAGTGGAGCTCGATGCAGTGGTTTAACTAAAGTGGACTCATGAATCAAAACTTCGTCCCTGGCTGGGATAGTTGATCAAGTGGAGGGAACCTGACGGCTCGTTAGGATTTCTCGCAAGATTCTCAAATGGTGTAAAATGATTTTGAGTAATAAAATTATATAGAGAGACCTTTTTAGAACGATCAACAAATTACGGACAAGAATTGAATTCACGATTAAATTCCTCGAGTTCTTTGGGATAAAACTAAAGATAATCGTGTAAGCAAAGATTATCTTATATATACAAGAGATTAAAGGAGAAATAATTTTAGATAGGATGAAAAATGGTGAACGCGGAAGTTGCGTGAATACGTTGGATTCGAAGGTCAGGAGAGGCCAATGAGGCAATTTCAGGCTAATTGGTTGAACTCTAGCTGGCGAATAGAGCGGGACCCTCGGTTTCTACACTCATAATTGTCCATTATCCGGCCAGCAACATTTTTCAGTCGTTCATTAACGCTATACTAGCTTCCTCTTTGATCCTCGCTAATCGTCAAATTCCCTTTCAAGCTCGAAATGACCCGCTTTGCAAGAATAATAATCATCGATGGGTAACGACTAATTAGTCATTAAAATTTAATCAATTGTCTAATCCTGATTAGTACTCTTGCATGTAACACAAATTTTCGATTAAATTAATCGACGATGATTAATACTGTAGGAAGAATCCTAATTAATAAAAGAGACCATCAAGGGAGAAATAATCTCGAATGCAGCTGCTTCCTCGCAGCTTACCGCGAAATGGATACTTTTCGTGCAAAATGCGAGTTTCTAGCATTGAACGAGTGGTCTAGTTGAAGCCTGATACCAGGCGGCTGAAACTCTACCTGCTGGAATAACCACTTAAATACTCATGCAGCCCACAAGTAGATACCACGAGCTAACTTTTATTAGTCCTATTAGTTCCTTCGCCGAAACCATGAAATTATTTTCATGGCTAACATAAATTGACCACACATTTGTCAATTAACCAACCGAGTAACAAAGAGACAGAGAATTAGTTTTATACTTTGAACTAAATAAAAGTACTGTAATAAAAAAATATATACTTGTCGAAAATGGAAGAAAATAGATTCGAGTGATTTTTAAGGAATGAACATGGAACGATTTTGGATGAAAGAATGGAGATGCGGGTGACTGACAATCAATGCTGGTGAGCTTATCCGAATAACGAGGTGAGAAAATGGATCAGAGGCCAAAAATCGAGATCGTGCGTGTGTCATCGATCGAGCGTGGAAATTTTCGACCACTCGACGGGGTCCAATTACGAGCCGCTTACAGCCACGTGAGGATCGGTACTTATTGCTCGGAACCGGAAACCGAACCGGAACCGACCATCCTTCGCGAAAATAAACCGCCCATCGAGCAACCTAAAAGATTTAAAAAGTAAGTTTTCTCTTTTTCTTTCATATATCAATTGTCAATGTATAATCCAAAACATTTACCACTGACTCCTTTCGTATCTTTGGCAGAAATTTGGGACCAGTATCAAGACTGCTGAGACGTCGCCATCAGGCTACGTGCCTTGCCACCAAATCCTGTGATAACATTTATAGCGTCAATAGAAATAGCAATTCCTTAGATTGGAGATATGGCCAGAACGTTAATGGCCAAGGTGAGAATCCAGAGGGAAGTAGAAGATAAGGGATAGTCTTTGGAATCCAATGAAACAGGTTCCTCTGGGATAGAGTCAGTTCCAATGGTTATTACCATACGGAGGATTTAATAGAGAAAATTAGATAGATGCTGGATGGAGTCCAATAGTTTCTTGATTTTTCTTTCACATCTCATTTCCATTCAAGGCTTGCAAGCTCGCGAAAGCAATAGCTTGGACTGGCGAATGGGCAGGTCGGTCACTTCCGGTTCGAATGGTCTTCATTGGAAAATTGGAGAGACTCGTAGTGCCGAGCAACTTTCTAGGAGCACCCCTGTCACTTCCGATCACCTACAGACACCAAGCACCAAGTTAGTAAACAGTGATTTTCTTCGACAAGTTTCAACGCGTTGGTCAAATTTAATTTTCTCACGTAATAAATTTTTGCCCACTTTGTGGTAGATCGAAAATTGCCTCTTTACTGCGAAGACTTTCCCCACGAATGTCCAGACCAACTAGCAAGGGCTCTCTCCAATCATCCCCTACGATTTGTCCCTGGGTCCAGATCGAATACTCGGCGGAATCCATTGACCCCGGCAAACGAGAGGATCCACAGGACAATACCGATACCAGCTTCCAGCAGGAGCTCCAGATAAACGAATTGAAGAAACGAATGGCAAGAATCTGCACGACTTCTCAGGTGATTTGAGGCTCCTGAATATTTTGTTAAATTTCAGCGAGATACAAACTACAGCGACGTAATTAAATTTCAAATAAAAACGAATGGCAAAAATCGTTGTTTATCGAGTAATTTGAAGCTGACAAATATTTCGTCTATTCTTTATGGAGATATTTGAAGGCAAATAATTAATGGTTTTGGTACCAAATTTCACGATTGCACGTAGAATGTGTAATAAAGCGATTTTTGGATATTGTATTGAGAAACAAATTGATCTGGAGTGGAATCTCTTGGAAGAATAATTTGGAAGAGTCTCCTTGTGGTAATTCTGTCGCAGTTAAAGAGCAAATGGCTAATGAATGAGACCGTAAGTGAAACCATCTGGAACGAGACGGTACCGAAGGAGTGCCATTGATAGTCCATCCGGACCAGAAATGTCGTTGAATTAAATGCATGCATCAGGACGAATCGTTAAACACCATAATTACCCCTATGTCTGTGACAATGCATTAAAAATAAACATCCTGCACGTTTTATCTCTCAATCCGTTCAATCTTTATTTTCATCGAGCCTCCGTTCGTCCAATTCTAAATTACTGCGAACCTTTCCCGCGTTGCCATTCGTTTCGTTATACCTCACAGTAAAAATTCATTCGACATACGTTTCAGTTTTCTTTTCTCAATTGTAGAACGCTGCAAAAGTGGCGGAGGATACCAGACACGTTCCAAGGCCAAAAATTCAGGTGCAGGACGTGCAAAACAATTCCATCGTAATGTAAGATCGTCCTTTTATTTATATATTTTTTTTATTACCAGACGAAACTGCAGAACTGATTTATATAGTCAGTGCATAAACATTTTGTGACTAATATACGTTTTAAGTTCCAATTAAAATTTAAATCTCTTTCCGATTAAAATATTTCTCTTTACACGCGCTTTCTCATTACTATCTGCATGTGATCGGAGAATTGTATGTTTTCTGCCACCCGCTTCTCAGATAATGTAATTCTGTCATGCCATGTGTATAATACCGCACCCAATAAAACAAAACTGTGAATGTCTCCTGCATTGTGGTCTTAATTTTCACCTCAGTAGTCGTAATGTTTTAGCATAAATCAGTACTCACTAACATCCAAATGGGAACACTAACAATATAGCCACGTACATATTATGTACATCATTGTACCAAAATGTGTATCTAGTTTGATGAAAACGGTTCTCCGATATGAGCAAGCCTGAAAATTAAATGAAGAGTAATTTGTAAAGTACACAGGTTTCACTGATAAATACTGATCATTTTATTAATACGAGTACTATATTACATATAATTCACAGAACAAATACATTCGACTTTTCCAATCCGTGATTTGCCAGGTACAACCTACTGTACAGATTTCGTTCGCTCATGCGGGCTCTAGCGATAAATTCATGAATTAATTGAACATAATGAACGCTCGAGCGGTGACTACTCGTAATATGTACAAATTAAATTATAAAAATATTCTGTATAGTAGTGGTCGATATATCTGTGAATTCGGCAGGTACTGGAAGTTTTGTAGACCAAGCATAGATGATTGTCCTTGGGTGGTATGTGAATGATAGCAGCATCTTTTTCGTCAGGAGCCACGTAGTCAATGCCATGTTCGTCGGGCAAACGATCGGTGTGAAATTGCATTATAACGTCTAGAGCTCCTGGCTCGGTTGGTACCGACGGTTGATCCTCCGATTCATCAACCACCACGATATCGGGTTCTACTGGCTCCGGAATCGGTGACGTTGCTTCATCTCCGTCGACAACTTCTACCTCCAATTCTACCTCTGCTTCTTCAACTTCAACAGGGACGGTGGGAAGGTTAGCGGCTGGGGCGGTACTGGAATCGGAAGCTGCCTCGGCGATAGTTACATTATTCTCCTCTTCCTCGATATTGGAACGTACCGATGATGGACCTGACGAAGGCACAGAGGAGGAACTCTTCTCGTTGGGATCGGACAAATAATCTCCAATATCCGATATATCCGAGTCATCGTCATCCCTGAAGCAGATCCCCTTCATCTTCTGGAATTCCTCCTCGAGCTTGTCCTTGTCGATGACCTTTCGCTTCTTCTTCTTCTTCCCCTTCCCCTCCTCCTCCTCCGGGGGAGGATCGACCGGTGGAATCGGAGCATCGTAGTTTCCGCTAAACGATGGAGTATCTAAATTGAGCTCTAGATTCAGCTCTATAGGATTCGTCATGGTCTGATCGAAATCGATCATTTGATCAGGAATGTCCTTGGGGTATTGGGATTCCTGTGGCGCAGTTTCTATCAGGAAGTAACAGCCGCTGCACCACCTTTGTACCTCTATCGACATCTTGGGCTTCGTTGTCTCGTTCACTGGAACCAGATCCAAGTGAGTAAATCGTTTCAATAGCTGGAACATGTTGATAGACTTGAATAGCTTGCAAATATTTTTCAAAGTCTCCGGTAAGGTCTTCTCATCGGCCACCTCGTAATTTCTCAAATCCGCTGGACCCGCTTTACTCCACACGATGTCATCGGACGTTATTTCCTTTAGTGCCTGTGCGTACACCTCGTCCTTCAAGAAGTTTCCTAAGAAAGTGTAGGAATCTTTCTCCACGGCTTTTTGAAGCTCGTCAATTATTTTTGGAAATAGATAGTATTTGGATACCCACTTTACGAGCTCCATCTGCGTATTTTCTGGCTCATAGCAAGGTAATTGCAGCAACGGCCTCTCGGGCTTGGGAGGCCTTGTTACCGGACCATGAAACCAGCCATTGATGGACCATCTTGCTTTATCAGGGGAGGTAACCTCGGCCACTTGATGATAAGAGTTGTCCACTACTTCGAAAAATATAAGAGAGTTATATTCAGGTACAAATGACCGGACAACGTTTCTGGGCCATCCATTTTCATCGGTATCAAAGATGTCGAGCGCTCCTCCGTCATCGGCAGTCCAATTCTTAGTTAAATAATATATAAACGCGATTCTCCTGTCACCCATGTTATCATCGTGACAAAGCAAATAATCAGTATCAGAGTAGCAGCAGCTTGAAATTGATATTTTTCTATTGAGTTCGATCCTTGTGATTTTTTCTAACCATAATGCAATGTCGCTTCTAAATGTGTGATACAGCTGACTTAAATGTTCAAAGTCCACGTTGGCAAGATCTGCGCTTTGCTCAAACTGGTAAAGATCGATACTATGCCTTCGACATTTTATATCCACCAATTCAGTTTTTATCTCATCTATGAAGTTCTCGGAATTAAAGAGATTTGATATTTTAACAACTTTGAAAGGTTTCCCTACCACTTCGATATTAGGAGTCTTCACTGAAGTGTTATTATGCCAATGTTCAGTCAATAGTTCTTCAAGCTCATCGGAAAATACATGCTCCGACAATATAGAATATTTCACCTTTTTATACAATGGTTCTTCATCAGTTGACATTTTATCAACAGCTACTGTTAAAATATTGCTTACAGAAAACAGCCTTTGAACTTTTATCTCATCAGTCTTTTATCCACTTAAAGCGCAGTATCAGTCCATGTTTCTATGGATTTTCTGCATTTGTAAAAATAGTATTTCTCTATTGTACTACGCACTAAGTGCCATGTTAAATATCTCTATGTATAAAATAATTTCTTAAAAAAAGTCTAATTATTCACGCGGGCTTTGTTATTGTTCAATGCTGAAAAATAAGAATGATGTTGTCAGTTTGCAAGTGTCTTCAATCAATAGCTCAGAGCTTTCAAAATTGTTGCTCAATTAAATTGATTCTTACCTGTTTTTTAACAAAAATCTAGTGGTCTTCGATAATGTTAATACGTTTTTACAGAAAAATATCACAACTCCTTATAGTTAACCGTGCGGCACTTGTTTTTTGGAACATGCGGACCACGTGGTCGGACAAGCCACATGCGTTCTGAAAAAAGTGAATAATTTTACAATTAAATCGTTTGATTCGTTATAATAATGATTAAAAAAATTAATATTAATAGTTTTCTTATTCATTCACTTTCAAGTCGATTATCACTTACCAGAATGCAGAAATTTGTTATTTCAAAAATTAAATTTACGGACCGGTATTCCAGACCACTAGCATACTAGCATTCTCGCCAATCTCACCAACCTGACCAATCTGCACACATACACTTCGCTCGACTCCACTTTACTAGTGTAGTTTTTAGCACAGTTAGTAGTTGTACGGAGCATATATCACCCATTTCGAAAACGTTAAACCGATCGACGCGCCATTCGAGGAAATTGGCATGTTCCATTTTACTCCCTATTTTTAACCCCTTCACCATTTTCAACCCCTTTCACTAACGTTTACAAGCAGGAAAAATCCTGTTTCCCTCAAATTTCAGAAATGATTCTATCATTAAATAATTGATTAAAAGCAGTCGTTGTATTAAAGATCATTTTACCTCGACGGAAACAGTTTCTGTAGGAATCAAAATATACCTTAAAGTTTTTTTTTTTTGTAATTATATCTTTTATTAAGATTTCTTTTATTAAAATAGTTAAACAATAATATGGATTTTTTGAATTTTCGCGGGCTAGAAAAGTATGTTTTTCGGACAAAGTTAGGTGAATCGAAGGTAGATGGCGGCAGTTGGGAGAAAAATGGCGGCGGCATTTCACGTTTGACGGATGCCGTTGGTCGCATGGAAATTCGGGGCACACCCTGGCCGCTAAATTGTATAAAGTGAACCGTCAACGCAGGCAGGACCGTGTGTTATTAGTGATAAGGAATCATACGGAGTCCACAGAGATATCCTGGCCATTTAAATTTTGCCGGAAGTAACATACGTGAGTAGAAATTTTCGCAATTAGGCGATACTTTCTGGACAACGTGACATGTTCTGAAACAGCAACCTGACGTTTCCTTTTATTATCCTTCCCAAATTTCCACCTTCAGGAAAATTCCATTGATCCTAGAAACTGCTTCATCATTTTTCCTAGGATTTTATGGAAACATTATGATAGAATTTGCGAAATTTTACCCAGTAAAAGCGGTTAGCTCACCACAAACATTTTGTTTTGTATACGGAGCACGTTAGACGATCTGCCAATTTCGAATCGATAAAAAAATTGTTTCACATTTATGCTTTTCGAAGTTTGACAATTTTTAATTCAAACCCAATAACAATTTAATTTTCCAATCAGCAGGATGTAACTTCCTGTAATGATAAATTATTTAAATCTGTATTAGAGCCGACCTTGAAACGAATTCTTCTATTGTTATCCCATTGTTTGCTTCTCTCCAAAAAATGTCCTGGGAAAAAGTGTACTTGATTAAAAGTTTCGTTTCACTCTAAATTATTTTTTTAATTGTTCTACTTAATTCGCAGCGAGCAAGGAAACTGCACAACTGATGGTATTCTTAAAAATTGCTAAGTAAGGGAAGCAAGCGGAGTATTCTATTCAAGGTTTTTGCATTGTACTCTTGAAGGAAGAGATCTCACGATTCAAATGGCAGAAATGATTTCTTCCCCGAATGGTTGGATATCGGGATAAGATTTTATTTACTGCTGGAGATGTACGATTGGGTTTGTGAACTGGGTCAATAGCTTTTTCCACCTGTAATCGTCGAATGCATTAACATTCCTGAGGGATTAAACGATACGCACTATTTGGGAGTCTCGGGACTGTCAAGCCTGGTGTTGAAGTGTTATTAAATCTCAAGTGTCTCGATGAGCTGTGCGCGAGACTTCGTATACTACAATGGACCGTTATGCGCTCTCGCACATCTAGATTCATCGCCCATTCACGCATAATTGCAAATTCACAGATTTCTCTCAACAATCATTTGGCCCAAGTCCTGAAAATCAATTTACGTGCCACGAAGCTCTTGTCATTAAAAAATATTACCTAAATAGATCATATAGCGATAATATTTTCTGCGGGTTAATGGTAGTAATAGCTGTAATATTATTGCTTTGTGATCCTGCGCACAGTTAGTTGTCATAATTATCAGATAACAGTGGAGAATGTACCGAGGGACTACTGTTCCGTCAAAAGTATGCTGCATGACTGTACCGTTACTTTACAACCATTTCGCATTGTGTCGATTCACTCTTTGCGTCAATGCTAATCAGCCTATCGTTCTTTCTTTTCGGTCCATATTTGGGCAAAACTGTAAACTGTTCAGTTTCATTGGATTAATGTAGTTCTTCCAATCCAAATCCTAGCTTCCAATTCTCATTAGTCTTTTCAGCCGCTTTCCTTAACACCAAAGCTCCTTTAAAACTCACTCGTGACGTCACTTGAAATACTCGCGTAACTCTCACTTGTGTGCAAATGGAAAACAGTAATTGTTATTGTTTTTACCAATATTATAGAAAAAGTCATTTGCTGCTTTCTATTTGCACTCGAGGAAGAATAATCTGTTGTATTATTAAAACAATTCGTTAGTGACGTCACAAGGGAGGTGAATTTGATGTAATAAAGAAGCAGCTATCGTCAGGCTGGTAAATAAGTGTTTGGCCTAGACTTTTGTGCTTTTGTCAAAACGATTGAGGACTCTACGGAGTTTTTCCTCGTCCATCCCACTTACGGAGCCTTGTATAAATTACCCTGATCACGCGAGTTACGACGCATTAACTATAAACTCCGGCAATAAAAGCCAGTTGGCCACAGCAAACACGAGGGCAGCTGCATTCTCCTTCGGACAATTTTATTCGCGACTGACTCTGGATTCCTTTCCACAGATTTTTCTCTTACCTCCACGTTCTAAAATTTCTCAAGAAGTTGTCCACGTTGTCCGGGAAAGCCTTAGTCACAACGGACACTGAGTTTTAATCTATGAATCAACCAGATGTAGACTTAACGAGAGACGTTCATCGCGAATCTTAAAATATAAATTGTAGGATTAGAGGTTAGGAAGAAAAGGAAGGTGTAGCGTGGAGCTGTGGCCATTGTTGAGAACTCCTTATAAGTACGATGTAAACAGAGGGGACTCGTAGAATCGATAGGAAACAACTAAAGGCATTACCGTGTAACAAGCAGCCAGAACACAAAGCCTGTGCCAAAAGATGGACAATTTTTCGTTCAGATTATGCCTGACTCGTAAAACTTAACAATTATGGCCTCGTGATCTCGACTTTAGCGTGGAAATATCAATAAAACGATCGATAAATTTTCCTCTTCAAGGCTTTTTATTGATGGAACGACCAATAAAATTATCGTTAAATATTATTACGATTATGTAGGATCTTCTAAAGGAGGGGGGAGTAGTTGGAGGGGGTAGTACCGATCGATTTTACAAGCAACACCGGTCTAATATTCGAGAAAACGTAACAGGTTCTTTTATGGTGCCGTTTCGTACACGCCTCGTCGTGTAATAATTTATTTAGTCGCGTGTGGGCGAATATATGTATACAGGCAACCTGCATCCTGCTGGGTTCCCCTTTTTTGGAAATCCTCCTCCCCCTCCCCTCTTTCCATCCTATCCCTACTTGAATCTTCTCACAAGTCAGAAAAGAAAGGCTTGCACTTTCGACGGCCTTCGTTTCTCTAAACAAATTCCACAAGCCTATTCTCGTCAATTATGTCACGCTTGTCGCACTAAATCGCACGTATACATTTAAAAAAAAACACACACACACAGTCGCACGTGCGTTCTCACAATTTTATTGTTGACAATTTTTCCAAATCTTAATAAATGATCGTCCAAAAGCCAAAATAAGAAAAATATCTCTTTCACTCTTGGTAGACTAAATAAACTTTTTCATGCTATTTCTAACAATTTATATATTTTCGTAAAACGAATAAAACTTCCAGCCATAAGTTCGATGCTCTGAAAAAACTCTTCTTTATAGATTGTTCACTACAAATATTTTTTTCTTTGACTTTTGGATTGTTGTTGGTTTCAAATTCTCAATTTTTCTTCTCTTACAACGCTGTTTCGTTACTTGAAGTAAAAACAATGGTTTTACAATCGATTGATTGGAAAATAGTTTTTGTTTTAAATAAAATTCTTCTTGTGGGAAGAAAGATATATATATATATATTTGGATTATATTTACTTGGTGTTTTATTAACAAAGCAGCGTTTGTAAAGTGGTTCATGTGTAATTATATGTAAATTATTTTTATCATTCTCTGTGTACTATGTATGTAAATTGTTTTCCTGTTCATATTATTTATCCTTGTTCACGAATCATGGATTGTGTTTATGTTGTATAAATGCACGCAGTCACGCATACTTCATCGCTCATCTCACCTCTGGTCACTCGTGAACCCAAGTAAACCCATGGAGAACCCCCATGGAAAATCCTGACACGAACCTTTTTCGTGCGGTATCATTGGAAAGTAACAGGACTTCTCGACGGCACAGTACCAAAAATATACAAACTCGTACGGTTTGTTTTAACAGATTTTATAAACCAAAAATCTCTCTAATATCACATTATCGTTCAAATTCTTCCTCTATGTTTTTAATCATCGAATGGAAACCCACCTAAAATTCCTAAGGAAAATAATGGCACGATATTTTTTATTTGATAACATTCAAAAGTATATGTTCACTAAAAAAACAAAAACTGGTACCGTTTGTCTTAACATTTTATTAACCAAAAGTCTCTATTGTCACACTGAGAAAAATACATTTCATTCAAAAAATGTTTTTATTGAATAGTGGTAACAAAATGCTCTTATATAATATTGATGAGAGTTAATCAAATGGATTAAAGTAGATTGGATTAATTATTTTTGCAATTCAATGAGTTATTCATTAAAATCAAGTACATTTTATATTTCATAAATATTCAAGTAAACGTTAATAAAATCCGAATCAAATGATTTTTTCTCAGTGTACATTATCCTTCGAATTCTTACTATTTTTATTGTTGTTAACGGTTGAATGGAAAAATGGTTGTGACGCTTGATAAAAAAATTAAGAATATAGCAATTAACAAAATTCTAACTGTACATGAAATGGGGGAGTATCCGTGGAGAAAGAAGGAAATTAATAATTTCCCGCGCCAAGTGACTAGAATTGTGAAAAGTTTCAGTCAATTTCGATAAACTGTGCAATCTCGCAAATCGCGTTCGCTAGCAGGAAACCAACGCGCAATTTTGCCAATTCGCTTTATGAATCCTTGTTGAACGAATTGCTCTGCTGAAGATCGAAAAGTGAAAACGTTTTTTTTTTTTTTTTTTTTTTTTTCGAGCACGCGCGAGTAAGGAAAGAAGAAGATTCTGTTTATAAAAACCGAAGGACGTGGATATTAGTGATATGAAGATGTTTGTGAGTGGAGGGGGGGGGGGGGGGGGGGAAGACGGGTGACATTGGGGGGAAGAAAAGGGGGAATTCCTAATTTAGCTGACACAATTTTTGTAGATGTCGCGGCGTTTCGGAACATGGAAGGGGGGGGGGAGTCCCCTCGGTCCTTAACGATGCGTCCAGGAAGGAGTGTCTGGGGGAGGGGGCGAGATATAAAGGGAAGAGGGGGAGGGGGGAGGGAGTACAAATGTCACTCTGCTTTATTTTCATTTAAATATAGAAGCAAGAGAGTTCAGCCGGTGTCACTTACCCCTGGGGCAAGGCAGAATTTTCGAAAAACGAACAACTCCGCACGCTCGTAGAAAGGCATGGCTAAATCTGAAAATCGCGTGAAACGTTGCTGCCCTTTGACCCCGACTAATAAGTATTCCTCGCGTTGCTATAAATACGCAACCTCCGACGAATCGGGATTAAACCATGAAAAGTCCCGCGACGACCTTTGTGGAACAACAAAAAATTCTTGCATTTTTTCTGCTGTAAACATTAGCTTTTTTATTCAATATATATAATCTTTCTACGTATAGAATATATTTACTTGGTACCAACGAGTACTTTTTTATCTCGTTCACTGTAAATATCAGAATTTATTTCTCTTTTCAAGTTTCCCCCGAAGAGTTTTGTCGACCCAAAGAGAATTATGGTTTGATTTGATCATACTCTATACTCATTTGATTTACATCATTCTATTATTTTATTATTGAAGCTGTAAAAATGGAAAAACTTTTGAACGTTTATGAAATGTTCAATCGAGCACGAAGGAAAATGTTGAAAGAGTCGATTGGGGCGATGATTGATGGAGATTGTTGGGAAAGTAGAGAACTTCCTTATTTGTGCAGACCAAGTTTATATTCACTTGGCCAGATGGTCTCTCGCTCTTCCCCCACACGAGTGACGAGTTCAGCTATACAGCGTGGCACATGCAACCGGAACCTAACTGTAAATCCGGAAGAAAGCTTCTTAATCCCCGCTATTCGAGTCTCGTCCGTCGATCCTACTGCTATTTTTATTCTTCGATCGAAGCATATCTTCGATCGATCTAACCTTTCGCAATTCTTCCTCGCGTAGTTCTTTCTCTGCTTAATCAATCACATTATTCCAATTTCCTACAAATTGGCAATATATTTTCATTTAAATTCATTATAACGAATTAAAAATTTCCTTTCACCTTTCGAGTTTTTTCCACGTCGATCCTGCTACTATTTTTATCGAATTGGAAATTATCACATTGATCAATGACCTTTGTTGTTGTTGTTTTTTTTTTTTTTTTTTTTTTTTCGTTGTCCTCTCAGTATAAAATCGCAATGTTTGAGTCTATTTCATATTTCCATAATACTGTAGTAATTGTTTTAAAAAAGCTCGTCATAAGGATCATTCGGTGGTCTGTAAAATATTTTCCTAAGGGCTTAACAGTCCGGAAAAAAAGGTTTCGCTGGCCTTAACCCGCCAGGCGAGCTCTTTGAAAGGAACAACTTGAACGAACGCTCGTGAAAAGTGTAAAGTCGATAGATACTTTCTTTTCTAATTTTACAACCCCCCCCCCCCACCCTCCCGTCCCACCGCTCTTTCTCCCTAGTTTCATTCTTATCTCTCGGGTTTACGAACTTTGCCATAGATTCGGCAAATTTGCTATTCATGAACTGCCTCGTCCCTGACACGTTACCGTCACCGGAAATTCAGATTTTCCCTCGATTTCCGCTTTTTACACTCCGTTCTGTTCAAAACAATATTACACCTCGATAATTTGTATTAAAAACTGCAAAATCATTCTTTATTTCTCCATTTTCATTTTTATTCTCCCTGACACGTATAGTTAACGTCACCGGAAATTCAGATTTTCCCGTCACTTCCGATTTTTATATCACACGTTCTTTCCAAAACTATATACACACCTAATTTTCGCTAATTCGCGAAAAAAGCAAAAACGAGCCTTCCTTTTCCACTTTAACCACCTCCCTTCTCGTCATTTCCCCGCAAACTCAACGAAAAATGTAAAAAATTCACTATGACCAACCGGTTCGTCCCTGGCACGTCGTTAGCGCCACCGGAAATTCACTTTTGCCCTCGACTTCCGACTTTTACTGACGAGCCACGAGTTTCAATCGCCAAACTCGTAAATCAACCAAGTCCCCTGGATAAAGATAGATCGAACCATATCTGACCGTGAATTTCCCAGCTTTCGATTGCTCTCGCAATAGAAAAATTTTATTAATTTCTACTTAAAAAAAAAAGTTAAAATTAAACTGTGAAAATACAGAAAAAACATGTAATAATTACCGTACATCTGTTATTACAACAATTAAAACAATAAATAACAGAATAAAATCGTAATAAGCTCAAAAGTATAGAAATAAAAGAAAAGAGAAGAAGAAAGAACTATTATAAAAAATGTTGGAAGCTGAGAAAATTGAAAAATCGTCGAGGTACTTAGCGCGTGAATTTATCAGCTGCGCGTGGTGTGGCGTGGCGTGGCACGTGCGTGGATTAAATACAGGCGCGCGCACACACGACGAGTGTATCAGTGTTTATAGCTGTACGCGCTCACGTTCCGCGTGGTGATTTTTTCGAGTGCTCTCCCGAAATACTTGGCTCACCCTCTCCGAGAGACAGAGGAGCCAAGAGGCAAAGAAAAATAGAGCGATAGGCCGGGGAGAGGGGGTAACTACCGGGGAAAACTTGATGAGATCGCCAGTCTTCGGCTACTCACCCTACCAGTCTCTTCGCGCTTTTGCCACAAAACTTTGCAACAATTTCCCACTTTCGCTCTTCAATTCCCTCGACAAAAAAATTCTTTTCCCTCCAAAACGTATCACCGAAAAACTCCTTCGCGATTATCCGAGTTTGATCGAGAAACGAGTGTGAATTTTCCTGTGGTGGAACGTGAACGAGGAGAGAAATTGAGCGTAAATTTTCCGAAGATCAGCAGTGAAGGGTCGCGTAACCGTTACGAAATAGCCAGACTGGCCCAGCCAATTGCACCACTGCTTTTTCTTTCTTTCTCTTTTCTCCTCGATACATCAAGAATCATCCTCCTCCGGTGACACTCCGGCGTCGAGGAAAAGCCCGGAAAATGCCGCTGAAAATCGAGAGCGGAACTTACACGGTCAATCCGGTCGTGAAGAAAAACGCGTCCAAGTTCCGACTGTTCAAACACTGGCGACGCAGGTACAACAATCGATTAGCCAATTTTCCATTTCAACTCTCTCGACGTTACCTAAACCACTCGCTAATTTCATTCTGCTAATTAATTCGCCAACGATTTCTCTTTTCTCCTATACCGTTTTTTTCCATCTTTCTTCCCACCCATTCCACACTGCTCGATTATAAAACTTGAGTTTTCCTTCCTGGAAAATCCCTGCTGCACGATTTTATTGAATTTTATGTTAGTTCCGAGGGCCTCTGCTCTATTGTTCGTAAGGTAATTTTTTTGTGACACATTTTTTGTCTTATTTGCTTATTAAAGAATTTGCGTAAAAAACTACTTCTAGTACAAGTTTATGAAAGTTTTTATCGTCAAAGTTGTTCATTCCATTTCTCGTCGAACTTTAATATTATTTAATTTCTTATTTTGTTGGTTATGTTTACACGTGTATGGTTTAAAACTGGTCTATACAATCGTATTAAACTTATCACGATCTTAAAAATAATTTATATCGTTTCCGATTTTCCCCAAAAATTAATATTTTCCAGAACCTAATTCCTTGGATTTCTCGAGTAATTTCACGCAATACCACGTGGGTTTTTGTTGTCCCTTTGCCAGTAGCTTAAACAAATATTAATGTTATTATTTGTCAAAGATGTTTGTCCAAAAGAAATGTCGAACACCGCTTATTGTTACCTCAATTGCTTTTTATGTAATCGTTCTCAAAAACGTGTTACTTACGATAGGCTCATGCACGATCATCGAACTCTCTTCACCACAGTAACGAATTTTTGACAAAGCATGATTATTTGCTCCATAATTAAACTGACATCGCACAATGAAAGTCATTAACAAGAACCGCACAAAATTCTCAAAACATCTGTATGCAAGAATCTGCACGAAACACAAAACTGCAAACTTGTTGTCTTGAATTATTCGATAATTATAATCTGTGAAAATTAGTTTCGTTCTATTGAATCAGCTTAAAAGTGGCTCGCTATAATTAGCTTGTTATAGCCTGGACTCGTTGAGAATAATAAACTAATAGAAATGCATTTTCTCATTGATTTAAAATTAATTGGTAAATTCTGAAGGATGGAAAGAGTTAGCGATTGTGAGAAGCACATAGAGAGAGAGAGAGAGAGAGAGAGCAGCTGATCGGAGTTGGCAGAATTAACGAAGGGCGTTCTCGTGATTAGCGACTTGATTAATGCCGGTGCGAAATGGCAACCGGCCTCTTAATCAACTCGGTTACACGACGCGCTGCTTTTTTATCGCGAGATTTTGTAAGCTGAGAAATGTTTGGCTCGTACTACCACAAGAATTATGTTTCAAATATTCCATCGCTATAATACATACATATGCACTCGTTTAATAAATCATAACAAATTTATAATTCCCAAAAATCACTGAACAATCCTTCTCTCGGATAAAAAAATACAAAAAAAAAAACACCATTGGAATGATAATTCTGATGGTAGAACGAATCACGTTTGCTTTTGCACGTTGCAAAAATTTGCCGAGCGACTCCTGGGGCTGCTCGAGGAAAAATTGGTGAAAAAGAGAGAATACAAAAAAAGAGAGAGAGAAAATATAGAAAAATGTGGAAATGGCAAAATTGGCAGTGTGCACGAGGAGAGCAGCTTGGAGGACCGTCGGGGCGAGTTTGGTGGCGGTAGGAGAGGAGGACCTGGCGGCGGAGGAGGAGGAGTAGGAGGAGGGGAGGTTGCGGGTCTGGAGGAGGGCATAGACTCGGTGGACAGCTCGGCGACGGTTCCTGGTGCCAGGTCGGCCCGTCGGAGGCCACTCTCGCTGGCCGTGCAGACCCTCAACTACCAGCGCCTTGATCCGGACCCGAAACCCCCCGCGAACCACGCCAGGACGACCCTCGCCAACATGACCAGCCAGGAGAGCATCGGCAGCTGCAGCCTAGACGTCGATAGATCCGCTTCCGACCGATCAGGTTGGCATCCTCCCCACTCTAGACACTCGATTTGCTCACCCCCCCCCCCCCCCCCCACCACCACCACCACCACCACCACCACCACTTTTCCCCTTATTCGTATTAACGTAACATTATATTAGCCGAGAGAAGCCTTCAACAATATACTATATATATATATATATATATATATATATATATAATGTCATTCGACCTTAAAATCACGATTAATTTGCCCACGCTCCAAAACTCTGCGTCCCTCTTTTCTAGCAAGGGCGAGTTCAAGGTCAATAGGGTCATTGAACTCCGGAATTCCCGGTGAGAGCAAATCGAATATAGATCGAGCGGGAATGCGCGTTTATGCGGTTGTTCGTTGGTGCCAAGAGGAACGCAACAACACCAATCTGTCCTAATTTAAAAAAGAGAGAAAAACAAACAAAAAAAAGCTATTCTTGTGTCGCGTTGAACGATTTGCTTAATTAGATTCGGGCTAGAGCGAACTGGTCAAAATCTGGCCTCTCTCTTTCTCGAGAAAGAGAGAGAGAGAGAGAGATAGACGATAGACGATATAGATTATTTGCTTCTGGAACGATGAAAAGGAAGTGGATGTATAATAGTAATAATTGGAGTGTGGTGAGTTTGGTCTTGGCTGCTTCTCGGTGAGAGAAGTTCGCCCACTGACCCAAAACAATCCCAAGGCTAGCTGAGAATCAGGTTGTTATCTACCCACTTTGAATCCCGTTCCGGCCGCTGAGAGATTTCAAGTGTGCGTGCACTGCGCTCTTTGATTCATTGAGAATCCAGCAAGGAACACACGCAACGAGGTTTTTCCACTTCCCCACGAATAACGGATAGATTTCTTTTGCAGAGAACACGGTAGACTCGATATCAGAAAGGACTCTTCATAGTCTCAACTTGTCCTGCAACGGCGAACAACCTCAGCCTTCTTCGGGCAAATTGGCGGATGGTAGCAGCGAGACCCTGCAGAAGCCCAATACGAACCTTGAGAAAGTTAACAATGTGGCCGATCAGGAGAGCGATCAGTTGACGTCGAAGAAACCGAGCTATCTGGGTCTGGCTTGTAGCATCAGTGGATATTCTGGTATCACGAGGTACGACAGCAAACTCAGAGAGGGTTTCAGGTCTAGGGACAGTAGTCCTGGAGCCAGACTGATCGGGAAGGACACGAGTCCTGCAGGATTTAGGTGAGTATCGTACCTTTTATTCATCGGATTCTATGAGAAACTTCACGAATCAATAGTTAACTGTGCTTTTAGGTCTAACGAAAATTTAAACGTACCTGCCTATTCTTATCCAACGAAGAGCCAATCGATATCTCCTCTAGCCATGGATCGTCAGAATGGATTTGCCAATGGAATAAAGGAGGAGTGTAAAGTTGAGACGTACGTAGAGAGCAGAAGTTCCATGAGTATATGTCAAGGCTACTCGGAAGTCGATAAAGGTGTATCGCTACATACGTTTCCTGACATTAGTCCAATTCGATCCAATACGTCCACTAAAAGAAGTCTGGGAATCACTCCAATCATGCCCTGCGGCCGACAGAATAAATCCATATCCAGCTTCAGTGAATCTTCGCCCAAAGCTTCAAACGTTAACTGTTAGTACAGTTTGTAATACGAGATTTGCCTAGTTTAAAATGGTTTTCTTCGAGTATAAAAATTGTCTTTTTATTAGGAAGCATTTTGATGTAAACTGTGTAAAGAGGTATTTAAAGACACATTTCTTTTACAGATCGAAATGCATCTTTCAACGAGAGTATATTGAATGGATCATCGCTGGAGAGTGAGTGTAGGATATACAACACGTCCAGTGAGAAATCGTTTATTCAGCAACGAGTGGAACGACTGTATGGCCCCGGTGCTCTTGCGCAGGGATTCTTTCATAAACGTAGCTCAGCTAAGGACAACAGTAGCGATAGTAGTTTAAATATATCCAATAGCAATAACGACGTTTCCATGGAGAATGCGAATACCGAACAATCATTGAAGAACCTGCCAGTCCTGAGACATCTGACGCCAGAGTTTCGTGCTCAGCTACCCGTGGTCAGCCCAAGAAGACCCACGGATGGATCCGAACAAATAATTAAGCCATTGCAGAGGCTAACGCCGAGAAAATCCGAACAGAAGCCAAAAATACAAGTCACGTCTGGTGAAAATAGAAGTAGGGAAACTTTGGACATCACACGAAATGCTAGCATAGCTAGCATTCCTGATCACCAACCAGCTGCACCAGAAGTTGTTTTGCCTGTAATCGAGCCTAGCGCCAGTTTTACGTCGATAGCTAAAATAGTTCTGGAAGACGATAAGAAAGACGAGGAGAAAGATGGGCATTACTTTTTAAAGGTAAATTAGATTCTACAAATATACCTTTCGACGCAAATTAAGCTATTAATCTCATATATTATTGTTCATAGTTGTTGAAACAAGAAACCGATAGGCTTATAGCCTTGGCTGTGTCAGCAGAAGCTGAATTAGAGAATGTAGGGACTATTATAATTCCAGAGGAAGCAGCTGGAAAGCTAAGATCAGCTGCTGGCAAAGCAAGATTGTTAGCTTCGCAAAAGATGCAACAGTTTGAAGGATTATGTCAGAAAAATATAGTAAGTTTCTTTATTATTTTTCTTAACATTAAGTAATTACATGAATTAGAAGTTAGATTTTACTTGATGTATTTTTCATAGAATCAAGTGCCAGGGGAAGAGTTCCCTACAACCAATGAGGACCTGGCTGGATTCTGGGACATGGTCATGCTACAAGTAGTTCAAGTTAATGATCTATTCGATCAAATAGAGAAGCTGAGAAAATCGCAGTGGCAAGAGGTATGTTTCGAAAATATTAATATTAAAACCTCTCTTAATCAGAGTCATCGCAGAAGAAGAACATCTATCCCAAACTTGAAAAATCCTATAAAAAGATCCGTCGGAAAATGTGAACCATCAAAGATGATTAGAGTTTCGAAACCTCTGAGTTCTACAAAAGCTCTAGATAAACCAAAATGTCCTTCGAGCAGTACTCAACAAAACACTACAAATTATCCAAAGCCCGAAGATCCTTTAAATTTAGTTGATGCGTCAAAGGATATTTCTATCAATTCTCCCGCAGATGACTCATTATCTAATCGGTTTAATTTTCAATCAAAAAGTAATGTACCTGATAATGTGATTATAGTAGAAAGGT
Source organism: Prorops nasuta (assembly GCF_024137725.1). NCBI lineage: Eukaryota > Metazoa > Arthropoda > Insecta > Hymenoptera > Bethylidae > Prorops > Prorops nasuta. The sequence continues at coordinate 5,134,750 of NW_027116806.1, forward strand.
GCGCGCCGATGCTTACTAAAAAAATTGATTTGTTCAGCTCTGCTTTAACCTCGTCTTACAAAGAAGAAATTGAAAAAAATCAGAAAAATGATTTCCCTGAAGTGGTACAAAATTTGGAAAGTCTCGATAAAACGCATAGTGAGACCAATGATAATATTAAGAGGGTTGTTAACCAAAACAAACAAAATGTTGAAACTATCAAGAAATCAGTTGGATCTAAGGCAAAATCCTACAATTCTAAGATTCAAATTAAAACGCAAACTAACAAGGCATCTAATTCAGCTCGCCCGTGTACTCCCTCGTTAAAAAAGCACGACTCAAAAAAAATTAATCATAATGTAACCTTTTCTGACTATATTAAAGTAGGAGAAATAAAAGAGCGTACAGTCAAAGTAACCGAGCCTGAGATAAAAAAGAAAATAATAAAGCTGAGAAGAAAGGAATCATGGCATAATCTGCATAATGCAAATACATTCAGGATAGTAGACAAGCATACAAAAAAAAATCCATATTTAAATAGCACTGCTACCTTTAAATCTTTACTTTCAAGATCAACAGGAATAACATCTATACCTAAGAACGATACATTTAATAGAAAGTTAAAAACTTGTAAACTTTATAAGACACTGGAGAGTGATTTAGCAGACAACAGCAAATCCAGAAATTTAATATTAAATTTAGTAAATAATAAGGAGAAATTTCAGACAATTAAATCAGATATCAGAAGAATTAATAAGTCAAGTCTGAATAGTTCATTGAATAATTCGGATACGGATAATGATAGAAGAACGATTTCGTCCCATCGTGGCAGTTTTCTCACAAACTCGACCTCAATAACTACGAACGATTTGTCAAACCCCGAATCTAGTCATAGTAATAACTTATCCAAGTTCCACTGTAGCTCTCCAATTATAAAGAAGCCACTATTAAAGCGAAGGAAAAATGTAGCAACAGTTGAAAATAAGGGGACGAGAATGAGATCACCCGACAATATTGTATGGGTCCAAAGTGACTCACAGCCTTTTATTCCATTATCAAAAAAGGCTTTGAAAGATTTAGAAATAAACGTTCCGTTATTGAATAGAATATCGGATTTGGATAGGTCGAGTGTTGTTGAGAGAATAAAAAAATATGATAAGAGGAGAAAGAAATTGTTTAAAATTCGCCCATCAATTCAATCTAAATCGTTAACGGAGAAAGTTTCAGACTCAAGTTTAGAGGTTCCCATTAAAAAATTAAAAAGCGAACTCTCTGTTATAAGGTCTCATGAGAAAAGACAAACCGCAGATTTTTCTCGCCCTTTGAATCAATCGTCCAATTTTATTAATGAAGAGAATCATTGTGCCAATATAGATTTTATGAAAAAACTGGTCGATAAAAGTGAAGAATTACAGAATATGGTTTCCACAGTTATTTCCACTTTGGACTCCAAGCTTCTCTCCAAATTTTGTAATGTCAATACGAGTTTCGTATCAAGAGCCGCAGGGGAAAATACAAGGGACGTTGCCATAAGTAGTGTAGATAATACAATTGAACTTTCTAGTAACAGAAAAAGTTATACAAAAATTTTACATGCAAGAACTCATGCTACTGTCCACAACTCCTCGAGCGAACATTCTATCCAAAATATTCAGCACATTCCAGACTACAAAACCACCAATTTAAAGTTCTCCAACCTCATAATTCAGGAGCAAGAGAGAAAAGAAATAGTAGCACATAGTTGGCATCAAAGAATTTCCAATTTGGCTGTAAACAAATCCTTTTTTAGAGAAAAATTAAATTGCAATATCTATCGCTCGCAAGACCTCAATTATTTTCCTAGTAATACAATTTTAGGCCTTCAGGTTCCTACTTTAGATGATATTCTATCTTACAAATTAAAAGATTTATGCAGATTCTTAAAATCTAACAAAGTGCTTTGTCAACTCTTCCTATACATGTATTTCTATAGCATACTGAGTCTTATTTTAATTATATTTAAATTTCATTCGCATAAACATTGTTTTCCGGGTACAAGAACTTGGTATGATTAACAATAAATGTCTTATGAGTAAAAAATAAGTTTTCGTATCTTTTGCATTAGCAATTAAAAATTATTTCGAGGATTTTTACTTATATATTGCAATTGTAAGAAGATCAGATGTATCAGTGGTGATTTATAGCCTCAAGTATGTTTTTAAAGTTTATGCATAACAGTTATTTTACAAGATAATTGGTAAATTAACTTTGCAATTTTCATTTTGATAGGTTGTACCGGAGAAGAAGGCAGGAACATCCACATCGCAAAATGGAAATACTAAACGCCGGATAGGCTCGGTTCACAAGCCCAAGCCAACAGTCAATAGTGAAGCGAATAAAAAAGCAAGAGAAGCCAGGGAACAGGCACGTCGACAAATGTTAGAAGAACGAAGAAAAGCGATGCGGTCCAGTGCACAAAATTCAGATAGCTCTGTAAAAATTTTTGCTCCAGAAACGTAACGATAATTAAGTTACAAGTTTTTAGAATCATAACTGAAGGAACTAGGCTTGAAAGCAAGAAGATCAGTTTCTCGTGGATTTTTTCACAGTGGTGAAGACTTGTGCTCAAATATGGAAGCCTTTTTCAGAGCTTGTCGAATGTCAAGAACATTTGCAAGCAGGATAGTGCCACATATCGAACTAGAGAGATTCCCATAGAAAAGAATTACAGGATACAAAGGGATATGAAAAATACAAGCACTGTGGTAGATTTATCGATAGATTCAGGTTTCTCCATTTCTAACTTTAGCATTGCATATTGTCACGAACACTATTAAGAGCTCAATATATTCAATAGAGCTTAATTGCAATGGAAATAATTTTTACTTTTTTATTACGTTTATTGTTCGATAGCTGATACGTATTATAAATGATCTGCATATTCACACGAATTCTTTATTTATGAAATTAGTCACTGTTTACCAAAAAAGAGAAGAGAAAAGGATTTCTTATTTTGCCTGAATTCAAGATGTGTTTATGAAATGCATAGAATCCGAAATGAACAATTAATGTAAGAAGGATTCAGGCCTGGTTGACTGACATTTGGTTTAATATAATTATTTAAAAGAGAAATATATATTAGCACAGATATGTTGTTTAATGACAAATTAACTTTTCATGGTCGATGTAAACAGGACTCGATGTTTTCCCTCGTCACCGACGAAACATTCCTACGAGTAAACTAATTTTTTAGCTTATTCCAATATTTTTGCGAATCATTTAGTCACATCCAGTAAATACATTCAATATCAAAATTAATCCACATACCAAAAAAACATTTTAAAAATTCAAAACTTCATCCCGTAATAGAATAGCTCAGTAAATAAAACAACTTTCAACCAAATAACATATACCTAATTAATACTCACAACGTTAAGTTTCGTTTTTAATATCAGTAGCAGTGTACTACAGATTGCACACTGTTATAATTTAATTAAACATTAATTCTAGCTGTAAGTGTAGTTTTAATCTGCTGGCTCAGTCTTAATTTCTTACAGCAAAAAATGACAAAAATGATTCCGTCATAAATTACTTATCGATATCTTCTTCATTCGCAAACCCAATGGTCTGGCCAGAGACATATTGATAAATGAGAATGCGCTATTCGTATGCTTATGATTTTTTTAAACATTTATTGAAAAGTTGGTTTTTTAATCTAGTAAAATTTCTAAAGTTTGATAAAAAAATTAATTATATGCTTTTCTCAGTTATCTCTTTTGCCTGGCCGACGTTTCTAATAGACCAAAATTGTAATCATTGAATTTTTGTAATCGTTTTCATTACTGTTGAATTCCGTTGTGTGTACGATTATTATAAAATAATATAATAGAAAAGAAGGAAGAAGGGAAAAGGCGTTCAGTACTTTTGTATCTCGATAAAATAAAACGCTTGGCGTATTATGTAATGTTGAATTGTATATAAGGAAATAAATGGAAAAATACGTGTTGCTGCGCTAGTGATTACAAATAAATAATTCAAGATTTTGCATTATATAATGACATGTGTATATTAGCTACTGCAGGTCAATTTAATTTTTTATAATTCACGCGTGCTCCATATTCAACTCCCCTCTCGTCGAATAATGAGTATGTAGTTTTCTTGTGATCATTCTGTTTGTTTAAACACATTCGCTTCGCAATTATCAGTACTTCTTCTTGTACATTTTAAAATTAATTGTCAGCTTAAATTCCTATAGTGCTTTGAATATTTATGACGCGCATTTTATTGTAAGAAAGCTATTTAATGAATCACCTGACGGTTTATAACTTGGGCTACGGTTCGATACATGCATATGCACACTTAGAGCATTAAAAATCTATAAAAAACGTAACGTAAGCTATATTCTCTGAACGTTTTATGCGCGAATCGGACCGCAGCTTTGGTACTAAATATCATAGAACAAATAGACTACAAAAGCGATTATATTTATTATTCTGATAATGGAGCATGACTTAAAATGTTAATAAATAAGTAAAACCTGTTTGTGTTATTTATACATTTTATATGCCAATAACATTTATGATTATTTATTTATTAAGCTTTCTATTCACCTGTCTCCAAGGAAATAATAAAATCTTTGATGAAAGGATCAATTAAACAAGTCGTTTTAATATTGCAGTAATTAAATCTTTAATATTGCTGGAGATAGAAAGTCAGCGTAACCGCCACAGCCAGCCGTAAAAAACAAAAAATCTATGGAGTATAGGTAAATATTAGTAAACAAGTAGTACTGAGGTAAATTAGTAGTATGTATGTACATACAGTAGTACTTATATGTATGTAACCTTTCTCCTTCTTGAGTGATTCAGTTCCATCTTCCATAAGTTTCATTGACGAATCATCGACGAATACTGGATTACCGGAACTAGAACTGGCAGTGCAGACGTTTTACATAGGTATTAGGTTAGTAAGCGCGGCCAACAAATCTCCAAATCCTGCGTCTACAGGTACGTACATTCTAAAGATATTCTTTGCAAGTTTTTAATCTTTCTTCTTATACTTCATCAGGAGGGTTTTGAAGTGTTCCAACTATGGGGGGCAGCCCTCTGCCAATGTGAAGCAATACTCCTAATTTTTTGAATGTACTAATGACAGTACTATATATATTGAAGTCATTATCTGGTCAAACGGAAGGATTTTCGTTCGGTAGGTTGGCTCAAAAGACATCAAAACCAGAAAGAGCTCCATTATTTGGAGGGTGAGTTCCTACAAAATCTCTTTCAACTTTTTATCTCATATAAAATGTTAACGTGCGACTTTCTTATTTTCAGTGGAAGCTCATTTTCTACTTGAAGATAGTTTTAAAACTATAATTTAACCATTGTTCATCGTGGAATGAAATATACGCGTAACACACATGTATTAAACTTTTTAAATATCTTATTTAAGAATGTACATATATTTTTAATCAATGAAAAAAGAAATACTGAAGTTTGCTACAAAGGTCGTAATTAAATATTTTTTTCATTAATTTTCATTAATGTGAATTATCAGTTAATTACTGAACCGCTAGTTATTTAAATTGATTGGAACATGTATGTATATTTTGTTACAAATTCAGATAACTAATGATAAATCAATTTTTATAAAAATATACACATATCTCTTTTGATGGGTTTGGGTGCGATAGAGACTTTGGTCGGTTTACAGAGATCAATGACACATGGATCATTCACCGGTGAATGGTTACAAACACCAGTGGATGGTACCAATAATGCTAAAGATATTTCTACGTTACAAGCTTCCATCCAAGCTTGATGAGAAAGAAGAACTGTAGTTCGCAATCTATATTCGTTTTGCTCGCTGTTTTGCAAACGTAAGTCTGATTCGCGTGGTAACAATAACTGCACTTGTTGATCCGGATGTCTTAATTTAACGCGTAAAATATGTGGATCTTTTAAATTTGCTATTTTTGCGGTTAACGGAATTCCCAGTAGAAGACCGCCTGTAAATTTAAGCGCAGCATCAGCATCACCCCTAGGCTCTTCAATAGTCGCCCGACAAAGACGAGTTGCCACGGGTGGTCTTGGGAGTTTTTCCTCCCCTGGTGATGGTAGCATCAAAAGCAATGGTAGTAAAAGCCTCGTTAATGATCCTGGTTTTACGTCTGGCAAAACTGGTATTTCATGTACCAATGATCTAGAAAACGGGGGAAGCTTTGACGTATCTTGAGGCAGGGAATCAGCTTCCGATAGAAATTGTCGCGCTAGAGGTAATGCACTACCAGTGGCACTTTTTGTTACTCTGATTAATTCTATCGCTAAAGCCTTCAACCATAAGTCATTGGCCAACGTGATTTCGCTTTCGCCAAGTCCGCTAAATAACCTCTGCAATCTAAAAATTATTAGTGTTTATTAAAATATTAATGCTTTCTGAACCTATATGTCGGAAAAATGGAATACGCACTTTTGTGTATGCTGAAGAAGAAGAGAAATATTATTTGTTGTATTCGGCGCAGGTGTAGCAAATATAGAAGTTGTTGATGATATAGAAAATTCTTTGAGAGCTGATCTTAATAAAAGAAGACATTTGATATAAAGTGCTGTAAAACGTGCTGCTCCTTCCATTCGATTATCCATTTCTGCTAAACGATCAAGATCGGTAACGGTGGCTTCGAGGAGCTGAATGTAGACTCTACTTCCGGGTCTAGCGGCTTCTGCACCCGCTACCATTTTTTCCAAAAATTCTCTACTGCGACGATCTCTTCTTTCCTCATTGTCAGTTTCCATTTTTTCTGCATCCGAGGGATTAACAAGTGCTGGTCGTAATAGAGGAACCAAATGCGGCATGGTATCTCGTAAATAATGATAATGCTTTGAAGCATGCTCCGTAAACAAAGCATGCATACTTGGACAATGCAGCGCAGCATTGAATATTAAGACCAGGACACTTGCATCTATATAGAGAATAAGTTAAGGTTAATAATTCGGTAATATTCTGCTAATAATAAATCACAATGAATTTAATAAATATTGAAGGATACAAGATGGCTCGTCCACATCAGGTTCTGGCATATCGAAAACAGGATGTTTCCCTAAAAGTTGAGGAACGAGTGGTAACGCTAAATACGGATGTGAAGCTCCAAGAGCAGCCAAGCAACTACGTATGCTTTCTTTATCCTGCGGATAACGCGTAAGGTTAAATAAAAGTCGCTTAACGCACATTAAAAGGCAATTTCTAGTTGCTAAACGGCTAGCTGCTAGTGTGGCATGTAAGCCTTCTCGAACTTCTCTCGAAAAGTCTTCCAATGCACCTAGAATTGTCTCTAACTGATCCTCCCGAAGAGTAACACTGGCCGATATTTTTCTAAGGGACTCAATTGCTCGTAATCTAACATCTTGAATCTCGTCATTAAACATATCTACCATGAAGTCCAATGCAATCTTAGCTATACTTGATTGCTCCAATGATAATGTACAAAGTGCTTCAACTGCTGCAGTTCGTACCTTTAAAAATATGAATTCAAATATATCATTAATAGAGTTTAAGAAATAAATTATCTCACTTATATACAAAAAGGATGTTACTTCTAAAAATTCATCTTCTAATCCATGAATAAATGCACCACACGATGCACTCCTTTCTTCAACTTCCGGTCTATCGTCTTCCACAACCTTCTGTTTTTTATCGAGTGCCTGCTCTATAAACCGTCGAGATACCCCTTTCATAGTTCCTAGCAAAGACATTGCTGCTGCTCTTACTCTGGTTGAAAGATCGCCCATCAGACCACAAATCTGAGAAAATGCGCAGTCGATCATACGAATGTCTTCACCATCTGCACCAACGATTATACTGAAAGAATTTTCATAATAGGTTATAAATATATTTCCAATCACAGAAAATTGATTTTCAACATTATTCACGTACTTTTCTGGATATTCAACTCCCAGTAACCATATTAATTTCAGTACCGCACGTCGGACAATTTCATAATCGTCGCGAAGTGCTGCACAAGCTTCCGCAAAAAAGCTTGAAGGCAAGCGACAGCCTCTATTCGAGTGAAGTTCTGCCATTGTTTCAAATGCTTGAGCACGTACTCTGGGATCTTGAGAACGAGTATAATTTCCCACAAAATTCAACGTATCATCAGCCGCACTCACTGTTAAATATCTTCCTATTATTGATAAGCAACGAGTTTGTACACCATGCCAAGTGTCATTTAAATGTTCTCTAGCAACTTTTAAAACTATGCTCCTGTAAATAAAAATAATTACAAGTTTCTCTTAACCATCTATGTAGTGCTCTAAAACTATTTCTACAATAGTTTACATGTTTTTGTACCTGTTATGTTCACCTAATTTTAGTAAAGTAGCTAAGCCTTGACTTTTCACTCTATGTGATTTTTCATTCTTTAATAATTCAGCAGTTTCATTTACGATTTGTGCTTTCTCATTGACATCTGGAGATACTTCCCCTAGTTCTGCAAATATCCATAATATTTTGGCCCTAACAGCAGCTTCTGTCTCAACTCCGTATCTTTCAGACAACTTTTTTAAAGCTGAAGATATATTATCTGGAGCAATGTACTGAACAACATCTGATATGCGGAGAAGCAGTTGTAATGAATCATTTCCACCTTTGCACTTTTCAAGGCATTCTATATAGGCCATTGATGAACTTGCTTCAGCTCCATTTTTAGAGTTTGTATTTGCTGTAAGGCGCAATGTTCTTAAACGTTTTGCAGGAGGTTCGCCAATAACCTAAAACATTTTTGATCAACATTTAGGAGTAACTTATGATAATACTATTGTTCATGAAACATAACGTAAAAAGCAATTACCTGGCTTTGAGTAAACTCTGCTAAAACACGTTTTTTCATTAGTGCAGCCATTTCTAAGCTCCTGTTTAGGATTTGAGGTGTATTGTTGCTGTGAACTGTGAACTACTGACTGTGAACTGTGAAGTGCGAGCGGTTCGAGCAGGTTCGAGACTGCAGTCACTGCACTTGCACCTCACAGACCACAGTTCGGCGCAACGCCGCTAGGTGGCTGACTCGCGTAGCGTTTTTCTCGCTGGTAAGATTTTGCCTGTGAGATATTTAAGTCTGCGGTGTTCGGGTTATGGAGGCTGTGTTGCGGAGGTTCAACTTCAAGGATATTCGTAAAGTTCGCAGCGCTCTCTCTTGCCTACGTCGAGTCCAGACTCCAGACACTCTGCTGTTTATTTTTCGGTGTTTTTTATAGTTACCTTTCTATTCTTGTTTCCCTTAGGCTCGAATTTATGAACCAAACTAAGCTCGAATCTCAGCTTAACAATTTTTTAAGACGAAGATCGAGCTTAGCACTGTATTGAAGGTTAAAGTGAAACGACTGATCTTAGCTAAGACCGTGCTAAGCTTAAGTTTCGTTCATAAATTTCAGGCAATTTTCAGCCTGCGTATTACCACTTTGGTTGCGCTGTCTTCTTCCTATCCTTATTTTTCGAAAATCATTTTGGACTTTCTGTTTTGAAAGTCATACCGGCCGGCGGCCGATAACATGAAACAGCGTTTATATTCCACATGAACGTAATTTCATAATCTCTTTCTTAAGTCAGTAACAGTAATTTTGAAATACATAAAGGGCGCGTTCACGGAGACGCTATCAACGCTACTCTGCGCACACACACATTTCAATCATTTTTCTATGCGCAGTAGCGTTGGCAGTGCTAAAAGCGTGTTCCGTGAACACGCCTAAAATCATTTATAATACATATTCATGAATGCATCTAGCGCCATCTATAACTTCACAGACATTCTGTGAGCATGTTACAATATAAGCAGAGTCGGATAGGGATAGGATAGGACTGATGTAACAGCATAATGTCAAAATATGACAGATTACCTGAAGTTAAGGAAAAAAATAAAATTAAAGTGATCATAAGAAAATATAATAAAAGTAATGAGTAGAAACAAAAGTAAATGTGAGGTGAATTTAATTATTGTGTTTGGTACATTAAATATAATTATTTAAGTATTGATAATGTTTAGTTATTCAATTTAGTTCTGTTTGAGGAAGACGTAGAATTAAGTAATATAAAAGAGAAGAATATTCCGAACAGTAAATATATCTTTAATAATATACAAATTATATATTTTGTTGTATGTATAAAAAATCTACGTTTAATGTAAATACTGGATCTGTTTTTTTTTCTTTACATTTGTGCAATAGTTAAAATTGAGATCCAAAATATACTTGCTTTATTTCACTGTATTACATCACTGTAGTTTACAGCAGTAACAAAACCTTTGTACATCTTAGAATATCAAATACTACCAGACTACGAATTTACAGACATATATTCTATCTGTTTGTGGAAATGCCACATCAAAACATTGGCCAATCAATGTTTTAAGCCAAGAGAATAAGATGCATACAGCATTTTCCAACACTAAAAAAAGATGCAGTATTGCAGCGAAAAAGAACAGATGTAGTAAATAAGCAGTCCAAAATGCATCATAGATGCACTTAAAGAGTTCTTATATAAATAAATCCATGATTTCTGTATTTTATAAAACAAGTCTCTCTGGAAACAAGTATAGGATACGGAGCTGGTAAGTACAAAAAATGTCTATCAAGAGTAATCATTCGATGGTCCCATTGATACATAAGACGAATTTCTATGCTAGACATATCAGAGTTTTACCCTCGTTCATTTTGTCCTGAACTTTATCACTGGCAGTAGATTTCTCGGCCTGGCCGCTCAAAATGGCGCAACAGAACGTAAAGGCCACTCCTATGAGGGCACTGTAAAAAGCCCAGCCTGCGAATGAAAATATTAATTTGACTTTATTGCTCAAATATATGAGCAAAAAAGAGCATGAATTCAGGAAGCATAAATAATTCGATTATAATTTCGGAGTTTACCAAGCGTGCAATCGGCAAGATAAAAAGCATCAGCGTCTGGTCCACAGATTCTCTGCACCCTTTCAGCGCCCCAACCTGCGGGATAGAGGATCATTCCGAGTAGATACAAGATGCCTGGAAAAAATAAGCGAGATAATGAAGGAAAGCACGAAAACAGTCGAACATCAATCATGCCAGACACAGACTATCCTTAACAAAGAAGCTTGCGCCATTCGTGCACATACATCCCACGAACGTACACGGAATACTCAACCTAGAACGAGGGCCGTTCATTGACCTTGAAACTACGCCTACAACCTAGCCTCACGCTGAATAAGTCTGATAGCTAAATTACCAGTTTGCTATTTTATGAGTATACATCATTTTCCATCATTTGTTTGGAAAAATCGCTCTTTTGAAATTTGTTGTTAAATTAAAATAATTATATTATATAGTAAGAAGAGAAGAGTATTTATACTCTGAAAATTTTTTAATAAATCTTTTTTCTGTGAAAAGCAATGATTAAAAATTGAATGTAATCCAAGGTTGATTGATAAAAAAGACTATTTGCAATAAATAGTTGTGAAAAAGAGTTGGAGTGAAAAATTGAAATACAGGAAGCATATATATTACCAGCAACTGCTTGGGCAACACCAGCCAAATTGAAGATGCTTTTCCTGCCGATGCTCTGCACGCAACAACCAAGGAGGGCAGCCAGGATTGTCATGGCCATCACGGCCAGTCCGAGCGATAAAAAGAAAAGCGAAGCCTTCCAGCACGTAGGGAAAACAGTGGAAGCGGTTGAGAAACCCTCCACGTTAAAATTGGCACAGTTCATTTTACCATGCAGCCTGATGCATCGATTGAAAATCCCAACCGTTGGCACATAAAGCTCTGTGCCATTATCTAAACAACAAATTTATCATTTATTTTCCTTGTTTAAACTTTTAGAGCTTCTCCTCGTTTCTCACAATTTTTCTAATTTATATAATAAATATTAATTTTAATAAATCTCCTTGCACCATCAGGGGACTAAGGAATAAATTAGTCTTAAAATAAATATCTGTGTTCATTATTCCTCTGATCGTGCTGCGTACATAACGTTCAATGGAAAATATTCTTACTGGAATCTTTGATGGTTAGAGGGCCAACCAACCATCTGGGAGTTATAAGAGCTGATAGTACAGCCATCAGCGCCACTAAGGACAATAATGTCCATAGTAGACTTCTCCCAGTGACTATCACATAGCACATACTGCCAACTCTGGTCTCCCTATGCTAACATCCTTTTACCAAGTTACTTCTCGAATTCTAAAACAAATAATTTTATTCATTTATTTATTTTAATTATATACAATTTTCTGTCGATTTTGTCACAAGTGAGAGAATATTTCAATTGGTCATCGTATATACGAATGACTTTATTTAGTGTCTTTATTGATTATTTGTGTCATTATCAAGGAGAATTTAGTTGCTTCGCAGTTGAGTAGTAAGGGAGCGAGCGTTAACGTCAGATTTCCTCGAAATGTATGAAAGGCGTTTATTCTCGGGCTGGAAACTTGGCAGCGTGAGTCGTCCCTCCCGGAAGAATCAGCTGGTACAATATAATTAAGACTGTTAAATCGTCCGAATCGTCCCTAAAAAAATTCATCCTACCAAAGTGTACGTTTATTATAGTACCATGTAACTTTGTTTGTTAACAGAGTATTATTGCTCCAACTGTATTATTTACTAACAAGCTATATAACGAATTTTCAATAATTTTACAATCGAGAGGACAACTGTATTTTGGAACAATAATATGCTTTTGTGGCCTTTGCTACCATGCTGTGGACTCTTTGTTTTCTAGTTGATGACGTCATTGGCCGATAAATCGAAGGCTGGTACTTTAATTAGGGAAGAGCCGTGAGAACGGTGGGAATTAATGGGTCTGGGACAGTTGAATTTGTTGAGCAACGCGAACATGGGCGGGGTCGTTTCTATTTCTGCCGGTTCCCCGATCAGTTTTACAATTTTCGATTAACGAAATTTTTTCCTGCATCTCTCGGGCCGATTATTGGCTGGTTGGCAGAGCTAATCGTTGCCTGCTTTAAAGCGGCCTTTGATCCTACCGCGAAATCCCGATCAAGAAACGTCTGGCTGATACCAAACAACCTAAGCTTTCACAACTTTTTGTGATCCTTCTCTTTTAATCTAATTAACTGATTCGTATATATAAAATAATAAAAATCCTTCCAATTATTTAAATAAAACAAAAAATACTTGACTCTACTATTGTCACAGAGCTATATTTACATCTCATCGATTAAGTTTCCACACGTGCGTTACAATAACAGAATTACAATAAACAAGAAAAATAATTCAATATCGTTTGTCTTTCACGGTTTGTTTTCTCAGTCGCCAGTTTCTTTGGAGAGTCACTCTGACATGGTAGGAGCACTACGGGCCACACAAATATAAACAAGGATTAAGGGTGACCCTAAGTAAACCGAAGCCTAAGTGGATGGCTATAGTAGATACAAGGGCCAGTATGGAAAAGGCTGCAAAGTTGAATTGCCAGAAGGAGGAGAGGAGCAAGATCTTAATTTCATTATTATTGATCGTTGTAAATGGATGATATTCTTTAATTTCGTTAACGTTTAATTGTGGACTAATAAAACAATTGCAGTTTTCTTATTGTATACGTCAAATAAATTTGAAATAAATGCTCGATGACACATATATTGACAGATGATACGAAGAACATTGATTAAGAATTGAGAGAAAAATTGAAAAACTATTTTTAATTTTCTAGAGGAAAATGGCAAAGTCATCCAGGAGAGGGGTATAGGGTGTGTATTTGTTCACGCATGGGTTCAAGCGAGCGTTCGTTATGTATAACACGGTGTTTTCTGTCGTCCTAAGCGTAGAATGCAAGTTTCTTCTCGGTCATTAGTCATCGAGCAACGGCTTGTTCATCCGGTAAAATAGCACCGTAGGCCTTTTTCTCCTCTCCCATTTACAACTCCATACTCTTTTACTATTTTCCCTCTATTTTCCTACCTCTTTTTTCTCAATTTCTTCATACTATACTTCTAATTTTCTTTCCTCCAATTATCTTTCTCTCCACTTTACAGCTCCTTTATGCTCTTCTTTTTTTTATCTCTCAGTTTCTTCATTTTATCCTTATTCTTGCTGTCATATATTCTGCCATTTAGCCATCTCCATCCTTCTTCATATTCTTTTATTTATTTTTCTCTTTTTTCAAACTGCTTCATAATCTCCTCTACATTCTATTTTCCCTTCCATTTTCCTCTAATTCTATTTCTTCTCTTTTCCAACCACCTCATACTTTCAACTACAAAGTAGTCTCACTCCTATATCCCCTGTGTATTTTTTTCCTTTATTTTCTTCTATTTCTCCTTCTCTGTGCTTTCTCGCAATTTTCTCTATAATTTTCTTCCCCCCTCCCCCCTACCTTGATAATTTCCCTCTACTCTTTTATCCCCCTTGTATACTCCTTAACGTCCACTATGCTCTGCTCTACTCGTAAATTCGAATCACGCATTTCCGGTCACCTTCCATCGCTAGGTGTTTTCTTCTTTCGCAGGATAGCTGTTTCGCGTTACTCTGATAAATGTGCAGGTTAAGAGGTAGGCTGCTTTTCATGGAAATCGCATGCTACGATAAAGGTATTTTTATGGGACACGTTTGAAATAATCGGGTTATCGATGAAATTTCGGGTCTCGTGTTCAAGAATTTTGAAAGATTTCGATCAAAGGGCTTCTTCATATATATAGGGAAAGAGAAGAAAGATAGAAAGAAAACGACTGTAAATCTAACGGTGATTTCCAGTATCGGAGAGGCAGCAATTAAGATAAACGTCGACGCTCAGTTCTTCGCACGATTTTCCTCAGTAAATTGCCACTCCCCCCCCCCCCCCCCTCCCATATATATATCTCCCTCTCTTACTTATAAACAAATATCCATTTTCTTCCCATCTTTACTCGCATAAGAAGAAGCCTCATTGAATCGTTCGGAAATTCATGAAGGGAAAGGGTACCGAATCGACTAAGAAGAGGGTAAAACGTTATTTTACGAGACGACACGTGCTGGGTGAGGCAATTTATATTTATGACGTATCGAGGTCCGATGACACAGCGACTGACTATGCATCGTCGTTGAGGTTGAGTCGAGGAGACCGCGTTATAGCTTCACACACGAGAAGTCCTCGAGCAGAGAGAAAGAGAGAGAGATATAAAAGGACACCGAACAGGACACTCACGGAATGCTAATCGTTCACCGTCTGGACGCCTAGTTCCAAATCGATTCACTCCCTGTCTTCATAAAAATACAAAAAATTCGTCAATTTCTAGTCTTTGAGCCAATATGCTTAAAATGCAACCGATTCTATTTTTAAAAAAATGTTAACAGGAAAAAATTTAAATTTAACAGAGAATTAGAGTTTAAGGGGAAAGGGAATTGTGCGAGGAAATCAGGGTGGGGAGAGTAAAGTTCTCGAGCGAGGTAAAAGCACGTGGGTGAAGAGGAGATTAGTGGGAGGGGAAAAATTATGCGGGTGAAATCACGTTTCTAGGCAGGATCACGTGCGTGTATATATATAGGAAACAAAGGGACAAGAGTTGGTTTTATGGAATGAATAGGGGAGGGGGTAATTATGGAAAATAAATAAGTGAGAGGGAGAGGAGGACACACCTGTCCAGCAGCTGTCTCACAGATGCTTTGTACGTAATTAAAAATTCTTGATTGTGCAACCAGAATTTGTCCCTTGCCAAGTCTTCCCCCATCGATTTATTCCCTTATCGGATATTTATAGATTCTTCGCAGCTTTAGAATCTATTATGGAGCTTTCAGTGAATGTCTGTTGTAATCTTTGAAAAAATATAGAAATAGAGCTCGGAGCCTTGTAAGATTCTGGAACGAAAAGGAGATTGGCTTGAAATACTCTCGAACGTTTCAATAGAGGAAAGGGTATTGGGAAGAAAAGAGAGAAGAAATGGTTTGTGCACACGTGGGAGCACCTTATCCGGAAAGTTTAATGGTTAGACAAGGAGAGGCGAAGAAAAAGGAGCACACGCACGGTGAATGTATATAATACTTTATGCGCGTCCATATTAGTAAATCGATTCTGATCCCGATGCATATAAGATGGCCCAACAAAATCTTGAAAATCCTCGATAGCCACTCCGGAAGGATCGTAAATGACATTTTTTCCATGTCCCTCGAGCAAAGCAAACTCGATACAACCACTAAATTCCCCTTTAACGCCCTGGCACATCGTATGTCTTACTTTTAATGTTTTCATTCCTTTATATACCTATATGCTCTCCTTCGAAACAGTAAATCTCATTCATTGAATATTTCTCAGAAAATATATGTGTATAATTGTCAAAGGTCACAATTCAGCATACAAAATATCATATTTCTTTGCCTTTAAAATTTCCCTCTTCCACCTATAAACTACCTTCTTAGTAAGAGAACAAAAATATGAAAATTTATGTATTTTTTATCGATGATTTATGATGAAGAAAAAAGAAAAATAAAATGATCAAAGGTGAATGCTTTCTTCTCGTGGAAGGAGTTTTTGAATTTTTGTGAAAATTGGGGGAGTGGTGCATTGGCTGTATGGCAATTAATTTAATGAAGAAATAAAAAATGTCACTCGAGACCACCTACCACTATCTCTTGGATAAAAGAAAATTGAAGCTGTGCTATCCATAGGGGGCTGAATTAATCAATGGTGAGATTAAAAAAATATGAGAAAAAAGTATGGAGAGGAGGCAGAATGGGGAGTTGCTGAACAGAGGGAATATTGTAGCTGTGCTCACTGTCTCTCTCCTCAAGTTCCCCTATTCTTTTTGGGGATGACGATTTTTCGGCCTTTTTTCCCCTCTCCCTTTTCCCTTATACACCGTCTGCAGGAATGCGGGCGACTCGTGTGCGTTTTCTGCCGATCCTTTCGGACAAAAGCCAGCCACGGAATTTGCTTCCATTTTACCGGGCCCAATTTCCAATTAGAGGTCAAAGACTGACCATTCTTGGTAAGAAACACCATCAAAAATTCTTTAGTCTCATTCTATCTCATCCATTGTGTGCTAATTTCGTGCTGCTCCTCGAAATTATGCCATTCTTTTAGACAACCGACGATTATGACCCTTCAATAACGACAATTATATTTTCTGTCTCACATCCCATACAACTTTCATAGTTATAGACATCATACAAATTCATATTCAGATATTTTGCTCGGTATTAGCAGAGTTTATTTGTATTAACGAATTTTCTATATAGAAAAAAACTTAATGTCCACTTTAGACAAAAAAAGATTTATTCATTCAGGTAAAGTTTAATTTTTTAAATAAATCTTTTGTAGTAATTTGAGAATGGAAGAACTTTGATATGAAAGATTATAAAGAGTGGTTTATTGACATAGGAAATACACACAGATACACCTGCTATCTTATTTCACTGACGGAAGAAAAGAAGAATCTTCTAGTAGTATACCAGACAGCGCAGCTTGTTCAATCTATATGATAATTTAGAGGCTCTTAAACCTATGCCATTCTCTTCTCAATTTATAATCAATCGTTTATCCAAAAACTGACAGTAATTGCAATATACTTTCAATATAATGAAATTCTAATTTAAATCTTCATTACCGTACCATTAGCATTCTATATTTATCATCATAATATTAAAGTGAAAATTTATTATTCGTTACCCGATCACTGAAACTTTGCACAATGAACAAAGACATTTCTGTTTCAAGAGTAAATGTGTGACGTCTGGGAGCGACGTTTGTCATCGCAATTTGCTTCAATTTAGCACGCGCTGTCCAAAATTAATATTAACGATGCACACAGCCACCACCCTGCCAAAGAGCTTACTTAAAACGACTGGAGCAATTTACTATTCACGATAAAAAGTTGTAGAAAAAAAGAAGAACAATGAAGTGATCGCTGAGTCTTCCCGTCACTGTGTACTTTCAATTCTGTTTTTTAATTTTGTAAAATTTTATCGCAAGTACTTTTTATAGCAGGGTATGTATCATTTGTATAAAAAATATTTTACCCTTAATGCGTGCTGTATTGCTGAGGCAAGAATCAAAATCCAGCCGGACACATATTGCACAATCACTGGGGGCTGTTTGGGGGGATAAAATTATATATGGTTTGGATGAATGGGGAGCCGAAGCGGTGAATATCAGGCAAGGTTAGTCGAGCTCGGGACATCACGAAGTGGCGCATTCGAGCCACCGAGCTATACTGGAGACGAGAAACCCCGTCACTGGATTATTAAAGGGAAAGAAACTCAACGCGCAAACCTTCACCAAATTCACCATAAGTTTACCTCAGAATCATTTTTCATCATCAAACAACGATATTGCAAAATAATTCCATCAGATCGTATTTTAAAATATTAAAATCTCTTATTATATATGAAAAAAAATTGTAACTTTAGAAACTGAAATTTGATGATTTCTTGAATAGGTGGAATCAAAATCAACGATGCATTGCAGCACCCTTTATTTTATGTTCGTGAAAACAAGAGGAGGGAAGAAATGTCACCAGAGTCACCACTGCGAATTAGCGCGAATGGCGCGAATTATTGAAGCATAACAAATTGAACACACTTCATGCTCATGTAATATATAAAAAAATAAACTAGATGCTTCAGCGAACGTTTTGACTCAACCTATCGACCTTTGCTACATTTAAAAAATGTCGAAGAGAGATAAAAAGCGTAAAGTAAGAAGAATTTAATCATCAATTTAGTATATTTCTCTTAATTAATAAGATTTTTGGTATTTTTATTGGAAATTTGTTTCTACAGATATAGGTTAATATTGTTAGTTGAGAGATTGGAGAGGGGAGGTTCATAGAAAATGTTTATTTTATCTCATTTTAATGGATACAGAAAAAGAAGGAGGAGGAGGAGGAGGAGGAGGAGGATGCTGGTAGTGAGACTTTGAAGGATTCAATGGCATCGCCAGGTCCGATCTCTGAAAAGGAAAAAAAATCAGGGAAGGCCGAGTCCCAAGCAAAGTAAATGCTCATTAGGCCAAGCAGCTGTCAGTCACTCCAGATGTGATAAGATGCTCGGGTATTTGTAAACTGCGCGTTTCTCCCTTTCTTCTTTCTTTTCAGGACTACCAAGAGAAAATTCTCTAAAACGAAAAATGAGACTCTTTTATCTCCTTTCACATTTCGACGTTCCAATGATTCATACTCCATCGAGAAAATCGAGTGCACAGGTCAATACTAGGAAATCTCGTTCTTTTATTTCTAAATACTAATTAATTTCTTGAAAATTTAAAAATAATCTTTTCATTTTAATATCAGACTTCATTGTCAGCTTCTCTCTTGCATTATTCTATCATTTCAATTATATTAATTTTTGCTTTTTTAAGAGCCTTTATGTGTATTTTGTCGAAAATCGTAAATTTATTATTTTTAATTTATTAAAATGTTCAAAATGTTAAAATTAATTCTGATTTCTAATTAATAAATAATAATTTTGCACAGCCTGTCCAGTGTCGATAGATTTATTAGGTAGTCTAGAAACAGTTCTGGGCAGTTACAAAACCATCACTGTGCTGGAGTGAGTTTATTAATTAGTCCCTGTTGAAAGCCCAGAACCAAATCTTTAAAATGATTTCTGTGTAGATTGACAAATTGCAATATAGACGGGAATGGAATCGAGCAGATAAGTCGACTACTTGAGGACGGTTGCTTGAAGGATTTAAATTTAGATATGAATCCGAATCCAGAAGAGAATTTTTATCTGCTATGCAAACCTGCTTACAAGTATGCGATCCGGACAATGAACAAATTTTAAGCAAATAGTGTTTAATTTTATAATTATTCCTCAAGCTTGCTGTACCTGTCCCTCAAACTGTGTCGGATATCTGATGATGGAATAAAAAAAATAGCAGAAAAATTAAAATTCAGAGATCCACCTGAGAATCCGAAATTAATCGGATTAAATTTATCTTTCAATTGTATTACGAGAATCGGATGTGAATATTTGGCTGGAATGCTGCGAACCAATAGGTAGAGGAACCAATTGTTTAAAATTAATATCTTTAAGATATGAAAATAAAATGAAACAAGGGAACCAGTGATAAAGCTTTATTTAACTGTGCATAATTACGAAGATCGCTTAGCAGTCTAGTATTAACCGGAAACAGGATATGCGATGACGGTGCAACTGCGATAATTCAAGAACTATCAATGTACGTCTGTTAAATTGAATTAATTGTTGAAGTCAATGAAATGTAGCATAATTACTTTATCAAAACAAGTTGTGAATGGTGCACCAAACCTCTAGCCTCTATCTATTTTATAATTCAGGTTTTCCCTTTCGCACTCAGAAATTATTGATATTCGGCGTCGACGTTTTTCAGCACTTTGCAGAAAAAAAACTGATACAAGTCTAGACGATATTGGAGAGGTTGAATATCCTCTGGATAAAGAGAGTATTCGGTCAAAAGGATCAGTTTTTTGTAGAGGCAACTTACAACTTCAACATTTGAACTTTAATTGTAATTTATCAACCTACAGATATTTACAAGCCATCAACAATTTCCTTAATTATTTATGAAACAAAAGTAAATTGGCTTTCCGCGTAAAATAATTATCACCATTTGTTTAATTTTAGGGAATAAGCTGACTAACGTAACATTAAAAAGATTAATCAATTGTTTACATTATCAAAATTATATCCTGCTTCAGGATAGAAGTAAAGGACTTTTACACGTATTTTTAGAGGTACAGAATAAAAACTCATATTTTTGTTGGATGAATAATTCAATTATTTTTTCAGGGGAATCGATTTGAGAAAGAAAATAACGAGGACTGGGAGGAATTTTCAAATCTTTTACAAACGAGGCGTCAAACTGTTAATCTGTTTGAAAATTTCGACGATATTAATTATACAGTCCCCACAGAATATGCAAGCCTACGTGAAATATCATGAATATATATTTTACAATTATATTAAAATGCGGTTTAAACGACAGTATTCATCAAACGTTTTAAGTAGATTAGCTAAAATCCATAAGAACAGATATTTAGATTTTTAGGTTTAATTATTATTTATCCACCAATTTTTCATAATTTATTTTTTAAATGCAATACATTTTTATTCATATAAGTATGCAACGAAATCGAACAAAATCTTTGTTTCATGGATATATAAAATCTTAAGTATTTACAGGTTTACGGTTATAAAATTATTCGTTATCACATATGTAATTACGACTCCTAATATGGATATTAGGATAGTTGAGGCTAAAAATAGTTTATAACAGCTTATTCCTTCTTGCGATAAAGATTCATGCTCGTGTTTCTCCCGTGTTCTTTTACGGCGTTTGAATTTCTTTTCAAATTTCGCAATCTCTTCTAAATTTTTCATTTCCTCCTGCTTCAATTTTAGCTCCAATGCAGCTAATCGAACCTGCTCTTTCTCCTCTTTAAGCTTTTGGCAAACCTCATCACAATTCATGTCAACTTGCCTGTGCTGGATTGCGAAACACAAAAAGTCTTTTTTGAGCCTTTTACATTTGCAATATATCTTTACCTTTTTATTGCATTGAACGTCTGATCTACACGGTCCTGGATGACAATTATCGATACACCTATGTCCACAGGGGTACTAAAATATAAACATTCACACAAATTAATTCCTAAATAGTATTAACTGCTTAGTATCTACGGACGTGTTATGTCGTGTTGAGAATATATACCGTCCTCTACCACGGACGAGAAAACACGTGCTCTTGTTTTGGCTTTATCAATCGGTAAATATTGCAGTCACATTAATCCAAAAAGAAAGACAACTATTGTAAATCATATGTTTTTTATTAATGCTTGGTATGCTATAATTCAAAGCATAGTGTAACACGTATAAAGCTGCATTGCAGTTTTTACAGTAATATCGAGTCTCTTTACGAATATTTTCTTTTTTACACCATGCTTTGAATTATATCATAACGAACATTAATAAAAAAAGATATGGTTTACAATAGTTATCTTTCTCTTTTTGGATTAATGTGATTGTAATATTTACCGATTGATAAAGCAAAAACAAGAGCGCATGTTTACTCGTCCGTAGTAAAAGGACGGCATATATTGTCAACGCGACATAACACGTCCGTGGTTACCAAGCGGTTAAGCCTACTCTTATTATTATAATTTAAATATTCTAATTTCCACTTACAGTTCTAGGACACTGACTTCCGCACATCAGCAATTTATCTCTCTCTGTCTTCGTAGCCAGAGTCAAATCAGAGCATCGTTTGAACAGGATACTTATGCCACAGTGGCAATGACTTTTGACAAGCTGTTTGCAAGGATCGCAAGGTGGCTTGTGGCACTGCTTAGGACAAGCGTGAGTGCATGATTCGGGCCTTGGAAGAAAGCAACGCTTTTCGCACACCATACAAGGTGTACCCTCTCCATTATTTTCAGCCTGAATTTTGTGACAAAGCAATTCGCACTTATGATTTGTGCAATTCAAAAGTCTGTCACAAGGTCTAAGACACGAAGCAGGATTAGACATATGGCAAGGCCAAGATTGAGTTTCATGCCCACCCAAGCAAGTGACCATAACGGAATATTCGCAGGGCGGACAAGGAAATGTTTTTAATTCCAGAGTATATTTTTCCTTTTCCCATGGACCAGTAGGGTGAGAAACTCCATTCACTCGTACCTTCGTCCATACTTTTGTGTGACATACAGCAGGACATGAGTGGCCACATTTCTTGTAACTTAGACCACATATTTTTCGGCACGGCGGACAATTACCCATATGACACTTATGGGACTCTCGTTTAGGATGATGGCAAATTGGTGGAATCTTACAGAGTTTGTTACAAGATGG
The DNA here is from genome assembly GCF_024137725.1 of Prorops nasuta. NCBI lineage: Eukaryota > Metazoa > Arthropoda > Insecta > Hymenoptera > Bethylidae > Prorops > Prorops nasuta. The sequence continues at coordinate 5,157,474 of NW_027116806.1, forward strand.
AGGCTTAACTTTCTTCATACTGCCACAGGGCACTGTTATTTTATTATGTCCACATCTGCAATGGATAACATCAGTTCTGTTGCAAGGATAGCAAGGTCCACTATGACATGGTGCAGAGCACTTATGCTTCTTACAGTGCAAAGTATTATCACACATTTTCTCACAGGAATTGTGAGTATTATTTATCAAACAATCACAGCATTTCTTGTTGCATAAATGTTTTCCACATAACCGTATTTGAGTACACTTTTTGTTACAATGAAATTCTTTGGTGCAAGCAATTTCCTTTTTGAAAGATCCACATTTACAAGTTTTTAACGCTACTTCTAAACATTGACCGCAGCGATCTTGGTGGCAACGCATATTGCATGTATGGACTCCACAGTTCAATAGTTTGCTACAAGTATCTCCGCAAGTTGGTACTTGAGCTTCTTTGCAAGAAACAGCATATGTTTTCTTACCACAAGGGCAAGTTCTATTCTTCTCCATGGGACAATCTCCACAGTCGCCTGGAAGATGACATGACTCTTTGCAACTATGAATTTTGCAAGACAACTCTTTTCCACAAGATGTATTGCATCTCCAAGATGACTGATGACATACTCTTTTTTCTTTACTACTTTTACAGTGACATGCAACAGTCACTATTTCCTTGCAAGATGGACAATTTCCACTGTGACAAAATTCTTTGCAGTAATGATCACAGCATTCTAGTTTCTTGTTACAAACCTTTCCACAAGTCCAGTATTTAGAGCTGCACCGTCTTGGAGCAGGTGGTTCTTTGCCACAGTAACAGCTTGTATAAACCATTTGTGCACATGGTGGACAGGGACCAGGATGGCAAAGCAGAACACAAGAGTGACCACATATGGGCTGCAGTTGCTTTTCACAAGTATCTCCACATGAATGTGGTATGCACCATGGCTGATAAGAAGGATTTAAAGTTTTCTTACAAAAGCACATGTAACTCTTTGGTACTTGGCTCTCTGTGTATTCCATACGACATTTTGGACTGTTAAACAATAAATAATTAAATACTCAAAGTGTCTTTATGTAAAGACAATTTTACAAGAAATTATTGATCCTACCATGCCCATATAGGAGGTATTCCACTTTCACGCTTGTAACTCAAACTATCTTTGATCCAGTGTAAGATGCAGGATAAGTGCATAAATGAGTAACACTTACTGCAGTTCCAGATCTGTAATAATGATTAAAATTGAAAGATGATCTATTTTATGAAACTTACCATTAAATTAACAGTGATACGTACAGGATCCACTTTTTTTACATTAGAAATGCATATTAAGCATACAGCACCACCAGATTGAAATAAGTTTGCTAAGTATGATATAACTTTCTCTACGTCCACTCCTTCTCCTTGGTACAGTATCATAACTTGATCGACTGATTTCTGTATAGCTTCCTCATCTTCATCTTCACTGGATGAGTTCAATGAAGGTGACTTTTCCAAATATTTTTCTATTGCTGCTTGATTCAATTTTTGAGCTTTTCTAAACTTTTGCATTGTTGACTAAGAATTGACTACGAGTATAAAAACATCAATAACTATCATCAATAATAATAATCCTATTATTATTACCACTACTATTACAATAACATAACCTTACGTCTCAACTTACCGTCAGATGTATTCAAAAGTATTAAATGAATTCGGATCAATATAATTGTAATAGTTAATAGGATTTTTTCGCTCTTTAGTTTATCTTGAATTAAAATTAATTAAATAGCTAACTTCTTCGTGCATATCCTATTTATTTTGCACATACGTATGTATATATATATACGTAATCCCATGAAGATAGTATTGCTTATATCATCCATGCGTAATATCAATTTGAGAATACCAAAGGAGTTAATCAGATAAACCAGCTGAAATGCTGAATATTGCTGAATCGAGGTTCAACTGGTTCAAGCTGAATGCTAAATGGAGCCGAATACGGCGAATATACTCTCAAGTCTCATGTCTTCAGAGTTCAGAGACTCTCAGCATGTCAACAATCCTTAACGGGATCCCTCACGCGTGCTTTACCGACAGTACAAGCCAATAAACAATTCGTTTAATAAAAGTTAAATGCGAAGCAAATTGCAAAAACGGGCTTCTTTATGACAAGGTGCCAATTCTAACGAGTCAATCGAGCTTAAAAAAATTCAAATCGGATGAAGAATAACGCTGTACCACTGTCCCGCGTTCTTGAAGTGGAAATAACCAAAAGTAACCTCTCTTCAAGAACGCGGCACAATGGTACAGCGTTATTTTTCAACTAATTTGAGTGTTTTTAAGTTCGTTTGACTCGTTAGGACTGGCACATTATCCTACAAATGCCCGATTGTTCAATTTGCTTCGCATTTGACTTTTATTAAACGAATTGTTTATTGACTTGTACTGTCGGTAAAGCACGTGTGAGGGATCCCGTTAACGATACCGAAAGTTGTCGCTAAGGCCGGTATTCATAGTCATTGCTTATATTTAAGTCTGACTTAAAGTATTGATTGTCCTTTTTCCCCTAACAGTAATAGAAAAAGATAACCTATGCTTAAGTCGGTCTTAAATATAAGCAACGACTATGAATACCGGCCTAAGAGTTACAGAATCCAACTACAGATTCTCAATACACAGGATAGGCATGGTGGGGGGTTAGGGATTTCCCTTGAAATACCATCTCTGGCTCTCAGTGCTGTCAACCCTGTAGACAAAAAGTTCTGGTAATGGGTGGTAAAGTGTCGCCGTATGTCTACATATGCACGCATTCTACAAAAAATTTGGGCAAAACTCTTAAGCCGAGTGCTATGTACCAAAGTTTAATTAATTAAATTAATATAGTACACGTTACATGAACTGTATCACTAACAACCAGTAACTACTTAAAGTAGTATAGTTCACGTAACGGATACTATACCACTTTAATTAATTATACTTTGGTAGGACTCGGCCTTACCGGTCATTTGGCTCATTTGTTATATGGCATATGACCCACCAACAGATCAAAGACATGAAGTTGTTATAATAATTGAAGAAAAAAACTAAAATAAATATCAACGTCACTTCATCTCCTATTAAAACTTTTATCTAATTCTAAATATATTGGATTACTTTCCGAAAATGTTGTGGATTGAGATCTAGTTAATTTTATCTTAGAGATTATAATTGATTGGATCCCTGCATCTACATATGTAGATCAAACTGAAATCCGATTGCCGATCGTAAACACTGGGTGCGTTCCGAGTCACGCATATGCGCGCAGTAAGCACTTAAATTCTATGTATAATAAATGTGACATAAACTGTACATTCTATGCACTTCATACGTAATTTGGAATGCACCCACTCTGTGTGCGAATCAGTGTGAACTGTGAACTACCTTTAATCTAGCAAGTTTTCTCTCGGCGAGCGCAAATAGCGCAATCAGTCAGATCAGCAAAGTGCAGCCTTCAAAATGGCACTTATGAGAAGATTACAAAAGGTAAATTTAAGTTTCTGTCATTGATAAAAGAAAAAAACAAAATATTATTGAATAAACATTTGATTAATAGTTAATTGTAACCTAAATTTCCTATTTCTTGAGTGAGCCATTTAATATCGAAACTAAGCCACTTTGTAAAAATTTCTTTCCATGATGAAAAGTTTTAATTGCCTGACAAATTTTCATTCTTCTAGAAACCCTTATTGATTTAATCCATCTTTATTAAATTGCCTCAAATACCTCCCGTTATTATTTGATAATCATAAAATTGGAGTAATCAGTGGGGGACTAATTATGTTTGGAATTTTCATTGATATAATTTCATGTTTTCCAGGAATTATTCGACTTGAAAGCTTCATCAACAAAATATTTCACAAATATCCAAGTGGATGAATCTGATATACTAACTTGGCAAGGACTCATATTACCGGTATGCTTTACCGTTTATGTTTAACCTAACCTAACCTATCGTTTATAGAGATTCAGAAGTTGCATTATTATAATTATATCGTGATGTAGTCAAATACATTTACAGTTCTGTTATTATATCTAATTCCATTATATTACACTTCTTTACTTTATTCAAATTGTTTGTTTTAGGACAATCCTCCATATAATAAAGGTGCTTTTCGCATTGAAATTAATTTTCCTGCTGAATATCCTTTCAAGCCACCAAGGATAAATTTTAAAACCAAAATATATCACCCTAATGTAGATGAAAAAGGACAAGTATGCCTCCCCATTTTAAATGCAGAAAATTGGAAGCCTACTACCAAAACTGATCAAGGTAATTTTTTCGTTCAAGTTGATCTTTTTGTAAAGAATATTTGATATCAATTTTTAATCTTATTCTTTTAGTTATTCAGTCACTAATAGCATTAGTTAATGACCCTGAACCAGAGCATCCATTAAGGCCAGATCTAGCTGAAGAATTTGTAACAGATAAGAAAAAGTTTTTGAAAAATGCTGAGGAATTCACAAAAAAACATGCTGAGAAACGGCGAGAGTCTTCCTCAGAAGCAAGACTATTGCCTACAAGCTAATTTTTGCAAAACTTATTCTTGATCTGATCTATTAGAATCAGAGAATCTTGTGTACAGTATAGACAGGTTGATAAAAAAATATATACACAATTTTAATATTTATAGGATGGAAATCATACTACTAAGAGTACAGTTTTTAACAAATAACAGCAGTATATTACATTGAATCAAAAAAATACATTTCTTTTAAGTTCATAGAGTCTTGATTATGCCTTGGAAGTAATCAGCCAAACTGCAAAGGTGTAAGTAAAAATGAGTTTTAAATGCAATGTGAAATATATGTATTGATGTATTTAAAGAAAATATACAATATACTTGAGTTACACCTTATACAGGGTCCGCTAGGTGAAACAACCTAAATCCTGCACATAAAACTCTGCTTAACTTCGTAACTACAAAAGATATCAATACTGTATATAAGACCTTTGGAAATATATTACAATTTGCACTTAGAAAGGCGTTATAAAAAAAATGATATTTTTTTTAGTTACAAAGTTAAATAAAATCTTATGTCAGTATTCTGAGTTGTTTTATCGGACAGACTATATATAAAAATCAAAGTAGTGCTTTAAAATGTATAATTAAAAAGAACAAATACCTTAAATGTGAATCTAAATGATGACATTTCGCATGTTTTAAGAGACCTTAAGAGATAATGATTTTTCTATTTTACAACATTAAAAACCAGTTATTAGCATTATAATTAAAGACTTTGTATTAAAGAAAGAAGGATATGATGAAAGAAAATAAATCATAAATGTGAAGAAAGGAAAAATAACTTTAGATCAGTGCTTTGCGTTTTCTAAGAAACCCTAAACAAGGCTACTCAAGTAATTCTATGTAATAAGCCCTGGATTGATTTTTATCCACCAATATTTTAATTACCAAAGAAGTAATACTTCAGCATTATGAAATTTAGCCGTTATAAATATATTGCTGAAGATCTTTGTATATTTTTGTTTGTACTTGCATTTATTCCTAAAAAAAAAACATGATAAACTTAATTTAATAAAAGTGTAACAAGATTTGAACTTCTTTAAAGCTTACCTTGACTTCAATTCCTAGAAAATAGAATAGCTTCAGGATATATGAGTATTGTAAAAAAAACAGCAGAACTTTTCCAAAATGTTTATTTTATTTACTTTTGCGTAAGAAACGGTAAAACGTTCGTTTAAATATTAAAACTCTATATTAATAAATAAAGATATAAATGAGAATAAAATTAATGATTCTTCATTAATATTTTTGCTCTATAATATGTGAGTCGATTCTACGCGCACACATATGTATGTATTTCTGTATGTGTGTGTGTGTGTGTGTGTATGAGTTGGATTGCAATTTTTTACTTTTAAGTTCTTCATCTTTATTAAAGCTTTATGCGCACATTTTTGTTTTCGTTTAATCCCATTTAACAAATTCCACATCTCTTATACTTTTGAGGATCCATATTTTGGCATACTACAATAAACATTTTGCACTTTATTGGATTCTAGGAACACATTTTAAACTCGGGACAAGATGGTTAATGTTTTCTCAAAGAAAAAAGGCTGAATTTGTTATTAACAAAATTAAAGATTTCGCTTTCTTTTTAAGAGAAGTAATAAACACCTTGCCCTGCATATACGTGAAACAGTTCACGTCAAAGAAATCCACTTTTAGAATTACACAGTTAAAATTATATTGATCAAAAAATAAAGATAACACTAAAATTACTATTGCTTAGCATAAAGATTCAAACATGATTTTTATCTTAAGATGAATGAGAAATTCTGGATAAAATGTAGAAATAACATAAGGATTGAGAGAAGGAAAAAGAATATTTAAAAATTACACAGTACGCTTTATATTAAAAAGAACGATATGAATAAAAAAAGCACCGTTTACACACTCAGATGCCATTGTTTCACTCTTAAAAAATATTTTTGTTCCATTAAATACCGTTATCCATATGAATTACGCACAATATGATGGTTATAGTTAATAATTTCTAATTCATTCAGCATTATTTCTATTATTTAATTTTCTTTTTTTTTTACATATTTACAAATAATATCTAGATCGCACTGAGTTTTCAGGAAGTAAAAATGAATCATAAAATTAAAATAAAAAGAGCCGAGTAAAGTTTTCGCATGATTAGTTTTTAAAGAGCAGAACTCAAGAACAAGAACTGTACGATCATCGAATGATAATAATAAGGATGTTGAACAATAGATTGTACTCTTATGTAAATTAATAATAATGTACACTACTGCCGCTGAAACTAAAAAAAAAAAAATTCTAAAACGTGGGCTTTGACGTGGATTGCTTTCTTCCAAAATCAATTGTTTGAAAAGCTTAGTGGAAAAGAGGAAAAAATTTATAAGGATCAAAAGATCACTATAAAATCCATTTATTTTTGTTACATATCTAAAATTAACTTTTATCGATTAGTCCATTCCACTTAACCAGTCAAAACTTCATTTTTTGGAGCTACCACCTATCTTAAATTAAAAATTTTCTGCATCAGCGCAATAATGGAAAACAGGTTAACTATGGTATTTTATATACATTTGCTAAATAAGGTATTTGACCAAATTTATTTTAAATAAATCGAAAAATTCCTTTGAAAACTAAAAAGAAATGAATCTTAAAAATTAAAATTTTTTAAGATTTAGGGAAAAAAGCTTACAATTCTCTTGTAAAATTATTGTGGATGCAGAATTCTCAGCATAATGTTATTAAAGATGATGGCAGATGAAGAACGTACGCGCAGCTCAAGACACTCAAAACGGAGCCTATAAACACGATGATTTTATATCGCTTGCGCTTCGGTTTTCGTAAGCCTTCAATTACGTTTGCGTCCACTACACCGTTTCATGCGTCATCATCCTAAACGGTGCATTTCAGAGAGGTGGTAACGTGGAACAAATAATAGTACTTAATCGATCGACTTATATTCATTTAACGAGATATACGATTATTATTTTATATTTTAAAATAATTTACTTACACATTTGTACAGATCCAATATTAGAACGCAATATTAAGCGACATATGTGTACACCTTCCTATATGATACGAATAAATTAAATCAATAAAATTACAAATTGATACAACATATACATTGATGAGAAATAATAATAAATAATAATATTTACCTATCTTCCGGCGTGCGTGCTAAATATTCCCGTTCAATCAAGCCTTCAATACGTTTCTTAATAATTACCGGCGAAGGTAAGAAGCGCCCTTTCAGCTGCTCCGTAACTTCTGTCACGAGTATATTATGCTAGAATAAATTCTCATAAATCAGTGAACACAATACTATAACGCTTAATGATTAATTATAAGAATCTTTGCTTACAGGCATTATTTTGCGGGCTTTCATAATACGAACAATTGCTGCTTCTATCTCGTGTTTTCGATCCTCGTCAACTTTATTCCTCGTTTCCCTTCTCTCTGGCTCAGATTCCCCCTTAGCGGCTACAGTCTGAATCTTGACTCTACATACAGAATGGGTCAAAGAATGCATGAAAAAAATAATTTCTCATAACATTTATTTGCGAGCTGCGATATAATTTACCTGTGTAATTTACTGGTAAAACTGTCATTGATACAAAAACAGTGGGTTGGTTGAATTTCCTTTGTACGAGGATTTTTTAATAATATTCTCTGTGTAGCTTTCCCCATTGCGAGAGACTGCAAAGCCCTAACCAAGTCCCTCACGGGGATGTCTGTTTCCCCTTGAATTTCCTAAAAATGGCAAATTTGTAATTTGGTCTGATAGCTTTCTCTTGCATCAAGTTGATTGCTGTTTAATTGTACTTTTAACAAACCTCATATGTCAGTCTATCTCTCTTGTTGAAGAGCATCAGAACGCACATTTGATAAGTCGATACTTGAATGATGTGCTTTCTGGGAATTGAACAATTGCTGCTTCGAGTGTTAGGCATGCTCATGGAGCTGGAGGAGGACCCCTCTAAGCTTCCACAACTGCTCTCGTCCTTTTTTGGTCCATTGAAAACGGCATTCAAATCCGCAGATCCTAGTTGGGGCTGAAGGGTCAGTTGTCGACCACTATGTTTCGCAAGGTAAAAACGTCGAAAAGCTTCAAAGGCATGGCGTGGTGCAGCTGGCATACTACATTTTGGAGTAGCACACTGAGTTGGCCAGAAGCCAGTTGTTAATACTCGTACACTAATATCGACTCCATGTAAATTTGTTGTCTAAATAAAAAAAGAAATATTTTTAAGGCTTCGCATTAATTATTCCTTGTTTTCTAAATTAACTTGCTTAAATAAATACTATACCCCTGATGTCAGCACATGATCTTTAAATTCATCCATTATTGTATTACTGACAGTTATATCTTTGAACATCCCTTCCAATTTAGATGTGAATTGACAGCCACATTCCGTCTGCAAATATTTTTATATATTGTAAGAAAATATGAATAAAAAATATAATAATTACTTCTTATGAGTACCTTTAATTTGGATATCATATTTTTCTCACTGTCGTCGGAAACAGATTTATTTAAAAGAAGCCTCTTTGCTAAATGCTGCTTGTAATATCTTTCAAAAACATCCTTTTCCTGCAGAAACCGGAACAACACCATTGTTTTATCCAAAATTCCTTCAATCTCTTGCTCTGTCATCTATAATGAATGGAATAGAGTAGGTACAATGCATGGATTCACTAAAACTTTTACCTTTTTAAAATACCTACCCCTTTAACGCCCTTTTTCAATTTATCATCAATGAAAAGCGAAAGATATTCTGGGCTTTTAGTGTTAATATTAAGGAAATACTCAAAGTCTGAGGCTATCATTTGCTTGAAAATTTTATCATTATTAAAAGAGTAATGAAGAAAATGATCAAAGCGATCTTTTAGATCCAGCAAGTTTTGGACGAATATGACAGCGTTTGTCGATGCGTCATTATCCTCCTGGACCATTGCCCGTCCTTGCTCTTTCAAAAACTGAGATACGCAATCGCAAACCGTACGTAAACCGTCCGTCACTCTTGCAAATAATTTGTACATACAACCAAGGTCTTCTGTTTTGTGATTCTTCAACATATACACAACACCACTATTCTCCATCTGTAAAGAAATTGCATTAAACAATTTTTTAAGCATATAAACCAGGGCTCGGAATTATTTGCACATTTCAGGTATTTACTATAGTCACTAATAGGTATTTCCTATTAGTGATTATAGTAAACAACTGAAATATGCAAAAATTTCCAAGCCCTGTTATAAACAAAAAAATTGAATTACTAAAAAATAACTTAATTTAAATAATGGTATTTGTAAAAATATAATTACCTCAACAACTGTCTTCATATGAATCTTTATCAACTCTTCTTCTACTACTTCTACTATTCGAGATTCAGTGGACTCATCTAAATAGTGCTTTGCTCTTTCAGATTCTTCACAAATTCTTGCTTCTACCTTTTTTATATATACTGATGCACTGTTCTCTGCTAGAAACTTTTGAGATTCCATCTGACATCAAAAGTAAGACTAATTATATTTCTAAAAATCTTTAAAATGGTTTTTACGTTAGCCTAAATGTATTTACCCTATAAAACTCAGCACTTTGTTGTAAAAAAGGCCTTTCAAAATCTTCTTCATATACTTGACGGCTATTAATACCTAGTAGCATTAACATTTGGCAGGCATTTTTTATCGCGATACGATCAACTACTTCTCCCTTCCTTTCTCTTGCTACCATACTTAGCAATGTTTCTCTTAAGTGATCTCTAATACATCCATATCTAACAACCTATAAAAGTACTTATTTTGTTAGTAATGGAATATTATTTTTTATATAACATTATTAGTAATATATTTTTATTAAGCTAAAATTTTTACCTGATCTCTAAATATGATGAGTCCCAAATTATACACATTGTCTACTTCATTTTGTTGTACATACACTCTGTCCATATACATTAAAATATCTCTGATCATGACCATAGATGTTTGATGATCATTCCATGCTTGGTTTAATGTTTGAAGGAAATTATTATTTAAAGATCTGAGAACATCCTCCCTCACTTTGTTTTCAAGATGATTTGTTACAACTTCCTTTAATCCTGTATACAGTCGCTCTCCATATTTGTGGAGCACCATAGTATAAGCATTGCGATAGAGCTCTTCAAAACTGAGAGCCGAGTTATTTTTCTTCTGAATTTCTTGAATTGCACTTTTTAATAAAGCCCAAATACTCTCTACATATTTCTCATCCATACATGTCTAAAGTATAAATAAAAATAGTATTAATATAAAGTTCTGTTATAATCTTAAAAAAAAACATTTAAAAATAGAATGATTATTACAAGAATGTCTCTGATAATTAATGAATCAGAACAGTTTATTTTTGAAAATTTGAAAGTAGGAGCTGTTCTATCTGAAGTATTTTGATTTTGCATTTTTAATAGTTTTTTTATAAATTGTTTATTTAGTACTGTAATTTTTCTATTTCACACACCAGACAATAGTTTCACAAAAATTTTTACTACATACTAAAAAACCTCTAAACTTTTTTTTGTAGCCATGTAATTCATAGCCATTTTAATGTTTATGTAATGTAAATTATTAAATTAAAACATTTTGATAATTATTGCAATGCATTATTGCAAATAAACTGCAAAAATAATTTCTATGATTTTAATTGTCAAGTCCAAAAGGTTAAGAAAAAAAATCAACAGTTAATTACATGATACACAAACAAAAGAAAGTTACTCTCAAGAAAGATAAATCAAGTGATAATGTATTTAAATCAGGTGATTTAAAAATTGGAGTAACTGGCATAATGCAGTAAATATAGTGGATATGGTTGATGTTACAGAGAGCTGAAGATTCATTGTACATACCCTGGATATAGCAAAGAAGAATAAATGCCGCAGAAGTTTTGCAATTATTTATTCAACCATGGTATTACGAATGAAAAATGTATTTTAATGTCAAAATGCTTTTTGCATTAAATAATACTTAAAAAAAACTAAAGATGATAATTGATAAATGGTAAAGGGTACTGCATTTAAAATAATTAGCTTGATATTAAATGTTAACGTCATTATATTTCTTTGCACAGAACAAGAGTGTAAAAGAAGTATAAATGTTGAAAGATGAAAAAGTAATTGATAAAATTACAAGAAAGAGATCTTACCGGGAAGGCACGAATGCGCATCTTGCCCTCCTTTTTAGGCAGCGAGCTGCTCTTCATCATGCCGATTTTCCAGAGACAATGAAAATTTTATTCCTTAATGTAGCTTCCTGCTCAAATTGGCAAAGTTGTCCTGTGTACACATTGGCACCACTATCGGGTCGTACGAAACACGAATGAAAACAGCAGATGATCAAGCTGATCAGGCTCCCTCAGAATTTTGTTCTGGCTTGCACGGAGCGGATCAAGAAGCGAGATGGCAAAAAGCAGAAATTAGTAGAAATTCAACGAGTGTACATCTCTCCCGTTTGGACTGAACAACGAGGTTCGAGAGAACTAATATCGTCCCTTGCCTTATGCTAAAGGGATATTTAAGGGTCGAAGGGCAGGGGGAAGAGAATGCGAGAAATGGTAACAAAGTCGATATGAAAAAGAAAGTTCGGGTTTTTTTTTCGTTGGCCCAACGGCAACCAAGGCGTCCACCAATCCACGTAACCTCCAACTTTACAAGTCCTCAACCTTTCCTATCAAGCCACATAATTCCTACTCAATAGATTTTCTCGGATACATCACGAATTTAGACTCGCTCGCAAAACTCTGTTTTCACCGCACCATCGATCACGGAATATCATATACGATTTTCCCACGATGCATGAATTACGAACACGAATATTGCACTCTCTCTCTCTCTCTCTCCGTGTCTCTCTGTTGCTCTCTCCCCTATTTGTCTATCTCTCACTCACTCATTCTTCCTTTTGCATCCACCGCCACCTTTCTGGACCTTCCTGCAATTATTTGGTACTATTTCGTCTCTCCTCTCTCTCTCTCTCTATTTCTTTCTCTCTGTCATTCTCTTCTGGTTAAAGCGTGTTGGCTGTGTTGTTAAAATATAAATTTTCTTTTATGCCATAACCGGAATTCCTAAAATTATCTTGATTATCAAATAATCGCACCTATACGTACATATACTATCGAATTTTTATCTGTAACTCACTAAAATAATGATACATTTCTTTTTTACCTCATACAGAGATGGTCAATTTTTATTATTTATGGTAATTATTATTCTTCATTGTACGATTCCTACATTCCCTACAAAAATGGTATAAACATTTCTCATGGCATAAAATTAAAATTTAAATTTGTGTGACTATAGGGAATTCTGGTTTTGTTAAATCTGTTACGGGATGGTAAAATCGTTAACCGCCAATTAAAATGCGAAACGCTGAATATACAGTATTTTGATTCGCTATTGAATGTCCAGTAGTCATGCTCCAATCGCAATAGTTTTTACTTTTTATGGCCGTTGATATTTTATCTCATGGACAATTTCATCGCTCGTTATTCTCTTATTGTTTATTCGAATCCACTGTAACGAGCAACAATATTACAACAATGTTCTTCTAACCACGATTGCCAGAGATAGTACATTGTTGAAATTTATATTTTTCTATTTTTTTTACTGTAATTACAAATATGTAAGTAAATGAGTCGAATTATAATATTAACCCTAATATATATCATTTACATTAAATAAAACTTCAGTAAATATAACAAAAAGTAAAGGTTTTATTTTATGCCCGTATCATTTTTCGTTTGAACAAACTAATTAACAATTCTTTCTTTTATCAGTCATAAATGTAACAATAGAAGAATTTTTAATTGCAAATTGACGCCAGAAATTCGCATATTTGATTCGGAAAGAGACTCATTTCCATAAAATCTCTTTTGGTCAATAATAATGAGCAACTAGCTGTGCAAATTCCAAAGTCCGTTACAAAATTTTTTCACTGATAAGAGAGGTTGCACCATGAGATTGTTTTCCTACTACCCGTCATATCACAGATTTGCAGATCTCGTCTCTTTGGTTTCCAGTGTTTCCACATCCTTTACGTGAGACCAAATATACTAGTTATATCTGATTTGTAGAGTAATACAGAGTAAACGGGAGGGAATGTCGAAACACGAGAAAAACTTATTTGGCACCGAAAGCGAAATACAAAATGATAGAACAACAAAAATCAGGAAAGATAAATAAGATAATATAAAAAAGAATTAAAATTTGAAACTAGCGACATCACACCGGCTGCCATGTTTTTGCCCCACCGCCTCATACGGGTTAATGTGCAATTTATAAGGAGTGCACCGGTCTTCCAACTGGGCAGTAACGGCGTCGTATCAACCTCTGCCTTATCCTTAAAATTGATTCGTCAGACCGAGGTTCTTCATTCTTTGACAAGATCGTTTAGCGTATCAACCACAGTTATGGCAAAAATTAAGGTATACCTACAGTCTTCTCCATTTTATCTTGTCCTATTTTGACATACGACCATTCAATGACCTTGAAATATTGACATTTTTCTTTATTTGTTACTATTTGCGTGTATACACTTTCAATTTTTGTATATCTATTTGTACTTATTCTTTCACTTGAATATATATCTATAATTTACAGTATCAAGGTTACAGTAATTCTAGATTAGAAACTTGACTTAATTTTTTTCAATGAAAAGTGCACAGATATTACAAAAAATTATGTAACTTTGACTTGAGTTTCTTTTAAAAGAATTAGATTGAATAAATGGAGAATTGTTGCTGTAATATATTACTTGATAATGGCTTTGTTGACTTCCTCTCGAAGCTTGATGACACAGCAGATTGAAAATGGCTAATACCCTTAAATGAAAAGAATTATCTTCTTAAAACTTATTTAAGCTATACGTTAGTTATTGCTGCTAAAGTTTTTCTAAGCTGCTTTAAAATAGCTTTCTACTTTACATTTCAGGCTGGTCCAGTAGTTGACATCCTTGGGGATGAGATGACCCGGATTATTTGGGATTCTATCAAGGAAAAGCTCATTCTGCCTTATTTGGATATAGAATTGCATACCTACGATTTAGGAATAGAAAATCGTGATACTACCAATGATAATGTAACTGTTGAATGTGCAGAGGCTATAAAAAAATACAATGTTGGTATTAAATGTGCAACTATCACACCGGATGAGAAAAGGGTTGAAGAGTTCAAATTGAAGCAAATGTGGAAAAGCCCTAATGGAACTATTAGGAATATATTGGGAGGTACAGTTTTCCGTGAGGCAATCATCTGTAAGAATATACCTCGCTTAGTGACAGGATGGAAGGAACCAATTATTATTGGAAGGCATGCTCATGCTGATCAGTATAAGGCAACAGATTTTGTAGTTCCTGGCCCAGGAAAATTAGAGATCACATGGAAAGGTGAAGATGGACAGAAGATAGAGCACACTGTGTTTAACTTCAAAGGCCCTGGTATAGCCCAAGCACAGTACAACACTGATGAAAGTATTCGTGCCTTTGCTCACAGCTCGCTTCAATATGCCCTCTCGAGAAACTATCCTCTCTATTTGTCTACAAAGAATACTATCTTGAAGAAATATGATGGAAGATTCAAGGATATTTTCCAGGAGATTTATGATAAAGAGTACAAAGCTAAATTCGAAGCAAAAAAAATCTGGTACGAACACCGTCTAATTGATGATATGGTGGCTTATGCTATGAAATCCGATGGAGGATTTGTTTGGTCATGCAAGAATTATGACGGAGATGTGCAATCCGATTCCGTGGCCCAAGGTTACGGGTCTTTGGGATTGATGACTTCCGTCCTTCTGTGTCCGGATGGACGCACTGTTGAAGCAGAAGCGGCCCATGGTACCGTTACTCGTCATTATCGACAGTATCAGAAAGGTCAAGAAACTTCCACCAACCCAATCGCCTCCATTTTCGCGTGGACGCGTGGTCTTCTCCACCGCGCCAAGCTCGATAATAATAAAGACCTTGAAAAATTCGCCAATACCTTGGAGAAAGTCTGCGTAGATACCATCGAATCTGGATTCATGACCAAAGATCTCGCCATTTGTATTAAGGGAATGCAAAACGTCACCAGATCGGATTATCTGGAAACATTCGAATTTATGAATAAATTGGCTGATAACTTGAATAAAGCTCTCAAAGGTTGACTAATCGTTGAATCCATCTTTCCTTTGAGGTCCAAATATTAGACTGTAATTGTGAAGTAAAAAAGACACTGGTTGTGGGTGAAGAGCTTTTTATATAAATAATTTACATGTAGAATATATCCACGTATATACCGTATCCACACCATCGTATACATCGATGTAATTAATATTGATGTTTAAAGATCGTTATTTGATTTTTTTATTATTTGTAATTCTTAATTATATTTTTATAATAAATTTTATTTGTTATTTTTTTCAACAAAATTTTAATAAAATAATACTTTTCGAAGAAAACTGAACTTCTTTTTAGTTACACCTGGTTGATTTCCTGGAAAGTATAAATCTGTATGAAAATTATCGTTACGTGGTTATAATCAATGACCTATTTAAATATGATAATTTTAATCTTTACGAATGACCCTTTTCAAATCGTCGATTAAAAATGCAGTAAATTTAGAAGTACAAACAAACATGGAATGGTAGATAAGAACATTAATTATATTATTGCGTAATAATACAAATAATATTCTGTTGGAGAATAAATGTTACAAGATATGGTGGGTGGAATAGTTGAGCGCCATTTTGCCTATCTTAACTGGTAAAAAGTAGAGCCAGCCGAGCAGTAATATTCTATTGTATACCGGATAGATGACTTCAGACCACCGTAGGCAGACCAACAAGAAAGAAGATAAAAAGTTGGACCTTCTCACAACCTTCACCCTTCAATTGATCAGAATGATATACAACAGAACTGGGATCAGTTGTACTATATTTTATTCACACTACTTCTGAGTCGCGACAAAAAAGACGAGCTTGCTAGAAGATAGCAAAAAAAGAACAACTTATTCTTAATTAAAAACACAATGACGAGTCTACCTTTTACTATATTTACCTATTGAATTACAAAGTCTTTATTCAACCGTGGAGATTAAATTATCCTCACGGATAATTTCTGATGATAAACATCACACACCTTTGAATATTTTATTAAAGCATTACCGACATGTATGATAAAAAAAATCAAACTGAGAGCAGTAAAATCATAGTTAATGCAGATATAGCTATATAGAAGTACTGTAATATGATTCTTTTCATTTCTCAAAGTAAGCAAAAAGAGTTATACAATATCTGTGTAAGAAATAAAAATTCTACAAAATGGCTGTGGAAATCCAATGAGGAATTCATAGACTTTCGTTCATGGATAAAAAAGAACATTGAATCCGCAGAAGATCAAGGTAGAATTTTATCTACTCAGTAAAAGAGGGGATTTGAACGGGACAGGTAAAGTAAAAGGCGAGAAAAGAAAGGGAAAGCCAAAGAAGTGGCAGAGGCAAGTTGTATAGTAACAGCAGATGTTTCGACATGAACACACGTGGTATCCCCTGGAAAACCTGGATCGTTTTATCAATCAATTTTACAAAGCATCGGCAAAAGCGACGATTGATACAATTCAGGAATTTCTATTGGATTTAATAGTTGAAGAATATTCGGGGAAGTTGATGCATGATGAGGATGTTGAGGGTCCTCCGAAGTCCTTGTTAATGTTGCTGTAGGGAAAGATGGTGTTGGGATTTATTAGAATGAAAGGTGGAAAGGATATGAAAAGAAAAAGAGAGAGAGAGAGAAAGAGAAAAAGGAAAACGGGAAGATCTGGAGGACCGCAGGAGGCTGTGTGTGGGTCTTGAGGGGGGATAGAGGGGAAGAGAAGGAGCGCGGAGGCTAAGATCGGAATTGGAATTGCAGATGGCGCCCGGCCTGCGCCACTTCACCATCGCCGTCGCCAGTCGAGTCATCCGGCAGCAGAAAGAAGGGAGGGGCTGTTTGCTGGTTTGTGCCTGCTCGTGGCTGTGGCTCAGGCCGTGGCCTGTTTGTGGTGCCTCTATCCATCCTTCTGCTCTGTTCAGCTCCGTTCTGTCGGCCAGCACTGCTCATCGAGGTGTCTTCTTTCTCTCTCTTACGCTCCACCACCACAATCCCATTGCCAAGGTGTCTTCTCTCAAGCTCCTCCATTGTTATCGGCCTCTGCTACGTTTCGACTTCGTTGCCAAACATATTAAAATTCGCCCGTCACTCCTTCTTGGCCGAACAACAGCCATCAGCTTATTGTGCACGTCGTAATCGCGACTGCCGCCATTACAACGGCTCTCGATTGGAAGATAACCTACTCGAAGTGTGTTCACTGAGAGGGGTCGGAGGTTTGTTTTCTAATTAACCAAACGACTATCGAGCGGACTCGTTGCACATTTTCCCTCATTTCTTCCCTCTTTTGCGTCGTTAGCCCACTTCCGGTTAACCGGCCTTGCTTGTGTATAAAAATTCCAAGAGTACTAAGAGTAGCTTTTACGTTTACCATTAAACCGGAAATAGCCTCTAGCCTCTGGTCAGGCCGGAAATTGGACGTGAATGGCGGAGAACTTTGTCTTCGTTCCAACTTCACCCTTCATCTTTGTTTGTTTTCTTCTCAAATCGCGATAGGTCAGCAATGTAAATGTTATTACAGAGATTAGAAAAGTTTCGATTTCGTGACGAAAGTTTTCTATCGTTAATAGTGCATAAGCTGTTTCGTTATCCTATATATCTTTTTAGAGCGATCGGATGATATTGGTACCATCTTCTTGTTGCACTTGAACCCCAACAGAAAATTTTTCATCCTCATCTTCACTAACGAACATTGGAATATATTTAAATTTGTCATGTAACATATATTTTACTTTTATGAAAATAATAAAATACCATTTTTTTTACGTTTTGAAATCGAATCCAATTGGAAAACGTTTCCGAATTAATTATACTTGAATAAATACGACTTGTATATGCTTCAAGATTGGCCCTTATCTCACCTTAATCGGTCCAATTTTCAAATTATTTTTTTAAGGGGCTTCGTATTGCGTATCCCCTATATCGCGCAAGAATAAAAATGGCGCCCTAACAATATACGGGTCAACGACATTATTGGGATTAATTTATTTTATTCATTAATCGACCAGTGAATGAAATCGTAAGGAAAGGCTAATATCCATTTTTTAATAAAATTTTTTGTTTTATCGTTATTATGTTTACTTTAACTTAAAATAATTTCGATAATATAATTTTCGTTTTTCATATTTACAAAAAAACCGGATGTTATATTTCAAACTGAAATTAAATTTCGTGAAATATTATATATATTGATATATTAATAAAATTATAAGATAAAATTATTTCAAATATAATAATCCTGTTTTTGGGGGGGGGGGGGGGTTAATAAAAGGCTACATGTGGGAGTAAATTGGAGCTTGAAGATGTCGGGAAGGACTCGGCTGCGTGCACTCCGGCCTCGGCCCAAAATTCAAGTTAAAAGCCAGTTAGCGAATATACTGCATCTAGACGCTAACCTTAAGCCAAAGGAGGAGGGGGAAGAAGAGGATCCAAGTGAGATGAATTGGGAAGAGGCTTCCAGTAACGATAAATTTAAAGAATCTAGTCCCTTAGCCAATGATCGCTTCACAAGTTCAGGCAGATTCGATATGTCAGACTCCGCTCACATTTACGAGTGCAAATTGTGTAAACCAGCCAAAAGTTTCTCTAATTTCAAACCTTATGTGGAGCACTTGAAAAAGGAACACAAACAAAAGGTTAATACAAAATTAATACAAGATGTTTAGAAGCTTGTGTTTTATTTCCAATATTTCAATTTGTAATTATTTTACTGTGAATTTGTAGGGTAAATTGAACAGAGATACAAGTGGAAACAGATGTTCTATGTGTAAATATGTGGCACTTAATATGCTTGATCTGGAAACCCATCAGAGAGTTCATCATTTAAAAAGAACCTTTTTTCGATGTGGAAAATGTCCTTATGGTACATATGTACGGGCTCGTTACACAAAGCATGTCAAGTATCATTCTATGCCAATGATCAAGTGTAATGAATGTGATTTTAGAACACCGTACAAGGTTTGTGCAACTATCTACAGTTTTCTAAAATACTTTAATTAAAAAAATAAGTTTAATATATTTTTTTTCAGTGGAATTTAGACAGGCATACCCGTAATCATGGTGGTGGTGGAGCATTTCAATGTGGTGCTTGTAACTTCACTGCGGATATAAGGCAAAGTTTAACTGTTCATGAAACTAATCATCATGAGCCACCAGTAGGTCAAGCTTCTAGAAAAGGTAGTATACCGTTTGAACGAAGACCAAGAAGTTCTGCCAAACGCTATAATCAGGTACATTTGAAATAAAATTAAATTTATTAAGTTAATTAATTAAGCAATTAATGAAGTAATACTAAAATAAATAAAATAATTTCAGGTTGGAGCAAGTGATTTTAGAGAATCAGAAGCTCTATTAGGATCTACAACAATATCAATAAGCCCAGATAATGAAGAATTTTATGTATCTGACTCATTACATTCAGTGGACGATGCAGATAAATCTAATGAAATAATTGGAGCTGAATGTATAGCTTTAAAGTGCGAAGAAAAAGGCTGCCAATTCATAACTGCCTGGGATTCTGAGATGCAAAGACACTTGGCAGAGTCCCATTCATTGTCATTGGCTAATAAATCGAAAAAACCACTGCCAATGTTGATTCCATTAAGTCCAGTACCAACAGTAAGCAACAGTTCCTCAGCCAATGCATCTCCAACGACATTGTTAAAAGTTCCTCGGGTAAGAGTTAGACCAGAATTGGCACAGATAGCTAGAGATACAGAAATAGCAAAATTATATGGAAATAAAGAGGTAAGAAAATAATAAAGAATCAGTAAAGTAATTTTTTTTAGAAATAAATCAATGTGCTTATATGGTCAATTAAACAAATATAATAATCCTTGTTATTAGCAGACGTATTATTTTTTAAATAAAATTAAAATTGGAAAGTAAAGAATAGGAAATGATTTAAAAATTTATTTATATTGTAGGGCAGTAGTTCTAAGAAGGAAGCAAGTGCAGCTGATTTATTCGAGAAGAAGAATGCGTTGTTTTTCGATAAGCTGAAGGAGAAGCTGACGAGCTCAGCATCTTTAAGCAATGGACTTCCGGAAGTTGCCGTAAGTAGTGCAACTGGCCTAAAGTGTTGGTGTACATTCGAAGCTGGTAGCATGGAAGAATTAGCTCTGCACAAGCAAACGCATCATACTGCTCTAAGTGTATCAGTGGGTACATTATGTTGTCCCAACTGTAGAAGACATTGTCAAGACTCAACAGATCTACAATTGCATATGCAAGTCTGTCATTCGATCATCAAGGAAGCATCACCCGATAGAAATTTTGATAAATTTTTAAATAGCTCCGAATCTATGGCGGAACCGACAGTCTATAGCGGCGAGTGTGGTTTTCCATCGCAAATGGATTGGGACTTTGGTTTTGTAGGACACAATTCTTCTGAATCGTCGGTACGACAAATAAAATTTAACGCGACAACATTAACGCGAGACTAATATTAGACCATAAGGTTTCACCACCCTAACAAAGCCAATTCAGTTACAAATAACTCTGAATGCTCTATTCATAAATTTTGATGGAACCGGTTTCTGGTGACTTAAATATAGCTTTTGCTTTTTATAGTTCTTTGCATGGTCGTATTAATCCGTAGCTGCTTATGTTGAATTTGATCCATGTGATTGATATAATAGTTGCTTTATGTAATTAATTGATATAATTTAATGATTGTAGGTCGAAGGTGGTTCGACACATCCAATTGGAAGGCGAGTTTTTAAGTGTCCACATTGTCCATTTTGGGCTTCGACAGCGAGTCGTTTTCACGTGCATATAGTCGGACATTTAAATCGAAAACCATTCGAGTGTTCTCTATGCGCTTACCGGTCGAATTGGCGATGGGATATCACAAAACATATAAAGTTAAAAGCAGTCAAGGATCCGGTGCATTTAACGGCTAGGGTCTTAATGACTGATGAAACTGGCAGGAGAAATTATTCTAAATACAACAAGTATTTAGCCAAGGTCGAGCAGTCTTGGGAGGGTCAAAACGTCGAGGAACGTAGTTATGAGGGGACTATAACTGATGAGTCTCCTCTAAAACTGTTGGCATTAGAGAGCAATGATTTTCTCCAAGCACCAGAGCTCACACCTGCTCCCATTTCCGTCTTCACTGAAGAAACTCAAAACGCTAATGTTTCATTGAGACCTCCGCCTCCTCTAAAAGCTGCTATAAGGAATAGAGGCCAATCGTTATTAAAAAACAGCCCCAGTTCTTCTATAAACTCACCACCAAGTTTACTAGCTACGAATTCAGTGGAGGAGGGCAAACGTACTCTTTGGAAATGCAAAAAGTGCAATTATCGCAATTCCAGTAAGCTAACTGTTCTTGAACATGTGAAATCTCATTATGAACGTACTAATAATTCTGCAGAAGGAAAGGTAAACCTTTAGTCAAAACTTGAGTAAATAGATTATTGGAGAACGAGAATTTATTATTAAAAGAGCTCTTCTTTCAGCCCACTTCATTTAACTGTGGCGACTGTCCATATTCAGCACCGGATGCTGCCTCTTTATCATTACACAAAGTGCATCATCGCCCCAATTTAGAAGCCATCTTTAAATGCTATCTTTGTCCTTATTACGTTAGTACAAAAGCGTAAGTATAAGTCCTAGTATATTATTTTTCTTTCATACTATTCACTTTCTAATAAATAATTTTTATGTTTAACAGTGAACTATTAGAGCACGCAAGGCTTCACGGTGAAGAGCTAGCTGTTGTTCATCAACAGAATATAGATAATCAATTATCAGTGTCTAAGTACAAAGCAACAAATAACAAGAATGGTGAGAATTTTTATAAGAGAATATAATAATTGAAATCTAATTTTTCTTTTATCATTTTCAGTTAAAGATCGAGAAAAAGAAAAAGGGGAGGAAAAATCTAGTAAAGCATTGAACAACAGTTCAAAGGTTCAAGAAATGTCAGGACCATTACTTTTGGATACCAGGGCATTACCAGATGCCCCATTGGTATGGGTATCTCGTCCTGATGGTACCATGAATAAGATGTTGAAGTGCCGTCACTGTCCCTTTGTGTCTTCTCGCCGAGCGGAAGTGCATGACCACGAGACAATGCATGTTGAATCATCTAATCAACGATCAGCGATTGCTTGCAGTGACTGCAGTTTTAGCTGCTCTCGCAAGGATGTAATGGACGCCCACACGGATATGCATTCTGGTTCTTTGGGAACAGTCCATTGCTTGGTGGATGAATCTCGAACAGATTCCGCTCAATTAAACGATCTAACGACGCTTCTGGGTTTGTCACGAACTCCTAAAATGGGTTCTGAACCGGATCTGAAGGACACTAGATTGGTGCATTGTTGCAATAAATGTCCAGCTCGTTTTCTGTGCGAAAAGGAACTTAGAATCCACTTGAGATACCATTCGACAGAGTTAGCTTACTCTTGCCAATGGTGTTCTTACGCAGCACGGCAATCTACCCATTTACTCGCTCACCAAAAGGCCCATTCCATGGAATACCAGGAGCGCACCAAATATCTTGTGTCATTGTACAGCTGCTCCCAACGTTTTCCTCTACCAACGACTGCCTGCGTCGAGTCAAACCAGGAGGCGAATGGGACTTCCACGAGGAATGTAGCATGGATAGTCGTGGAAGTCCCCGATACTAAGTCCAACTCGTCCACGGCGATCTCTGGACCTCGTGCAGGCAACCAAATCTTCACTTGTGCTAAATGCCCAGCTCGCTACGTGAAGCTTGATGCTCTCGAGTACCACATGACCTTGCATGGTGCCAACAACAGATATAAATGCACTGAGTGTGACTATTCCTCTGAGACCGCAAGAAATTTGGTCACCCACCAGGTCGCTCATCGACGTCACAACGAAACTGTAGTTCCTCCGAGACCTTTACCACCTCCAGATCCTCAATTCGGTGTTTTCATGCGTGGAAATCCAAATTTTGTCTATCCTGGATACTTAAGAAATGGGAGGTTGAAAGAGAAACGTTATAAATGTCACAAATGTCCATCTGCCTTCGAGAAAAGGGAGCAGTACAGAGTTCACCTGACTTTACACGGTGCGAAACAACGATATCGTTGTGATACCTGCGATTATTCAGTTAAATATTATGCTAATTACATTCAGCATTTGAAGAAGCATCAAGCAAACGCTGCTGCGCAGGCCTCAAGAAGACAGTTCGAAGAAGATTCGATGCCCTGGGACCAAGAAACCATTCAGGAAGTCGCGACAAGTTCTGGCAGATCTGGAAAGAGTTTAAAATCTTCGACTAGTTCAGCTGGTGTCGTCAATAATTATGGAGTTCAGGTATCTAATCAAGATAAGCAGTCCATGATGCTAATGCAAAAGAAAGGGGCAGCGGCTTTAATTGATGAAGAAGTTGGTTCGCTTCGCTGTCAGAATTGTCCATTCTCCACCTCCGATAAAGACTTGATGGACGCTCACAGAAGGAGACACGGTATTGAAAGAATGACCCCATCGTGTCCCCATTGCGACTACATTCCGAAAAAAGATGAGAATGTTGGTGATCACATTAAACTTCATTTCAAAAGACTCTACAAGCCAGAATCGTATCTTATTATTGAATTGCTCACCCTCACCATGAAGAGGATTGCCGAAAATGATAAACAAGAAAAAAAACCCGAGATCCTGTTCAGGGAGTGTGCAGATGGCAGGTTTTTACCAGTAGAGGACCTTAGCTCCGGTATTTCCAATAGTACAAATTCTCTTCAGGAGAGATTGATAGTTGACCCAATGACAGGCGAAACCAAAAATCGTGTGACTATTTAAACAACAGTTAAGTTTTCTTCTTTTACGACGAAATTCTATACAATCATGTACGTGTATATGAATTAACATATTAGACCATTAATCGTCAATTCAATGATACGATTCTTTTCTTTAACATTTAATAAAACTAACTCTTCGGAAGAGATTAATCATCGAACGACGACTGGTGAAACTAAAAAGTGCACGTTTTATTTGTTTTGACATTAATGCGACATTTGTTTTATTAGTTCATTACATACGAAGGTTGAACCTTCCACGTGCAGTTTTCTTAATTTCATTATGTTCACATGGGAAAGTCAAGCTGTACAAATTTGATTTAACCAGTAGTGTTCTTCGTTATTATTCTTTTATACTGCAATAATCGATTTTTTTGTAATGGAAGCATAACTGTAATTTGTAAAAAATATATTTCAGTGGTGCATCCAGCAGCTCTACGGATAATACTGTATAAAATCTTGTAACATCCGAAATAACCGATTTGTAAAAATGTATAGAGGGATCTATTACTTACGACGAACGATTTGTAAATATATATAAAATAGATCAAGAAATAAAGACAAATTATCAAAATAATTATTTGCACTTCTTTACCCCACGCGAATTATAATCAACTTGATCATTCTTCAATTCTTTTTCTCTCGTTAAATTTTTATGGTAGCTGGTTGAAGCATAAAATTGTAATATAGAAGCAGAGTTTCGAATTTTGAAACTGTTAAGATTGCTCCAAAGCCTTATTAATTTCTGACTGATATTATTGTCACTGATCAAAGATTGTTAATTGTTGAACTAAACATGCTTAACTGTTGAATGACTATTGGATGTTGCTTCTAGATCCAACAGTTTAAACCAATGACAGATTATGATAAGGATTATTTAACAGCTGCACAATTGTTAAGTCTGTTGCTCGTTACCTGTTATTTCAAGGGGATATTAAATAAAAATGACTTTAAGCGACTAAGAGTCGCTTTAAGGTATCGAGTAACAGTGATATTTCCTTTAGTGAGTAGAAACAGTCCTCGGTGAGTAAAGGGCCAGTTGTGTATGCTCTGGGAATGGAAACGATGAAGGAGAGTGAGAGAGAAAAATCAATAATGGCCCAGTTTCGCGCATGGCTTATCTACAAAGAGAATTAAAGTTTTCCTCCGAGAGTATCCATGAGATTCTAGTGTATAATAAGTGAACATTATCAGTTGTTCATAATGTTCGAGGGTGCTGTTGCCTCTTTTCTCAATCGCCTTCTAGGCAGATACGTCGAGGATTTGGATCTGGAGCAAATCAATGTTGGCATCTTCTCCGGTGACACTTATCTCACCGATCTTAAATTAAAAGCAGAAGCTCTCGTAAGTTTATTCTATTGTCACCTATAACTGTGTCACCTGCAACAATAAAACAGAAGGCATCAATTCTTTTAACGATTTCTTAAAGCTTCAGAAATCTTTTTAATTTTACAAACGAATTTATACAGGAACTGACAATACGTCAACATGGATAGCTTAATTTAATCTATTCTGCTAAATTAAAACCAGATACACTTCTAAGATTCATTTATTCCTCGCTATTTTTTATATTGTAACAGCAATCACAAATCTCCAATAATTAAGGTTTATTGTAACTTTAAACTCCTAAGAGTAATTCTAGGAGAGCTATATGCAAATGATCTGTAAATTTATAACAAATTGATTTTATCATACAGTTTAAAAGGGATAAATTTACACTTTTATAAAATAGAGATAGAGCTTCTGATTTATTTGAAACGATTCCGCGAGGGGTATTAGGGGATCAAGACGATGCAGTGCAAATATTTTAATTGAGAATTAAAAATATGGCTGTTTATTACAGTATCAATTAGGACTACCGATAAGGGTGGAAGTAGGACTAATAGGAAAAATAATATTAAAAATACCATGGTCAGGTCTATTTTCTCAACCTATAGTATTATGTATAGAGGTAATTATTAGATTGTTTAACTAAATGTGACTTTTGTTTTAAATACAAAATTATGATTATAATTAAAAATTCTTAGGATGTTTATGTGCTAGCTGTACCTGCTATGTCTGGGTCTTACAATGCAGAATTGCAAAAAAGATTAATAAGGGCAGAGAAGAAGAAAATTTTGGAGGATCTTGACGAAGAGGGTCTTCTGAAAGCTGGTAAATTTTTGGTTTTAGATCATATCATTTTCAGAAGAAAACTTTAATTATGGATTTTTCAGGAATTCCACCTGAGCTATTCGATAGCTTAGTGTCATCGATCATACGAAATTTTCAAATTACTATAAATAATGTACATATAAGATACGAGGAATCATTGTTACCTAATTTATTGTGTGCCTGTGGAATTTGTATACAGAGTATATCTATGACTACTACTAACAAGTACAATTTATCATTTTTACCGAAGAGAATTATCTATAAAATATTGCAATTTAACTTTTTCCTTTACAGTAAATGGAAGCCTGGAGTAAATACCGTTAATTCACAGACGACTTATCAATTGATAAGGACAGAGTCATTTAGCATTTACCTGGATACTGACACAAAATCCTGCTTATCAACTCCACTCTCTACGTGGGATTTTTCCTGTTTTCTTAACTGGAAAAACTCTATGTTCCAGGCTCTTCAGACACTCGCAATGAATAATCAAGAGTTTCAGTTCCGTACGTTTGCTTCAACTAATTCGTATTTAATTTGAGTCATGGTTAAAAATACTTCGAAAACTAGCAGTCTTTCTGCAATTAAACAGGCAAAGTGTTTCTTTTTTATTTTGAAAAAGGAGCTTGGTACCACGCACAAATTCTGTCTGATTTTTACTACGTATAACTACTTACCAAAACCTCATTAGTATTACAGAGCTAGGATTTAATCATCATTTTACCAATGTTAACAAATTGGTTCAGTTTCTTCGATCGTGGAATGTGTATATAGATTATGGTTAATTTAATTTTTTTATTTCAGTATTAAAGCCATTTACCGCAAAAGTTAAAATAATCATATATAAGGGGAACCAGACGCAGGCGTCGAGGATCCTAGTGGATATAGTCCTGCAGGATGTGGCAATGCAGATCCAAGAGGCGCAATATTACACCATTTGCTATTTATACGACTCCCTGCAGCGAGCAGTTCTCAAAAGACCGTTTGCCAAGTATCGTCCGGATTTCAAGGTCACCGAGTCTCCCAAATCCTGGTGGATATACGCGTACAAATCCATTCTGGAGTATAATGTACGACCGTATACCTGGAAACATTTGATGGAGCACAGAAAGAACTACAGAGAATATAAGGACCTCTATGCTCAAAGCTTGAATCAGCCCAAGGACACCGAGCTCAAGCTTGACCTTCAAAAATATGAGGACAAATTGACGATATTGAACGTCGTCATCGCCAGGGAACACATGAAGCAGGAGCTGAATAACCGAAGCATGGACGAAGAACTCCAGAACCGGAAGTCCAGCCTCCCCACCCAAAATGGCGATATAATCGATAATTACCAGAAACTCAACGGATCCAATAATCTCATTGAAGTGGAGAACAAAAAAACTCCCAATCACATAACCATTAATGGACCAAACTCCAAATTAAACCTGGACTGTTTACCGAGACCAATAGGTATTCTGCAAATTTTTCCTTTTCTAATCCTTTTAAAAAATTAAAGTCTCCAGATTTCTTAAAAAAGAAATAAAAAACAATTTCTTCATCATTATATTTTCAGAATACAAGTATAATTTTACCCTGGCTAATTGTTCGTTGAGTTTGCTGAGCGAGGAGAAGGAAGTGATTGTTTTAACAATCACACAATTTCTCACAAGCGTTGAGACTCAGCCAGTTCAATCTTCTTTTAAAATATCGGCGAGGGCCGAAAGCTTCGTCATCGAGGGCATATCAATTGAGGGTGAACTGGTACCTCTTATCACCGTTGATAACATTTTAACAGGTATGAAAAACCAAGGGTATCTGTAATATTACGATAACAAGTTGTAATAATAAAAAATAGCAAGAGTAATATAATAATTGATATATAAACATAATTTTATGCTTTTAGGGAATGTAGCATCCAATTTTGTGGCGATTGATTTTGAGAAAAGTGCCACAGCTGTTGATCCTCATTTTGATATTTCAGTCAAGCTGGAAGCCATTGAGGTCACTTATCACAATGTAAGACATTATTTAAAGCTTGTTCAAATAGTTCTAAATACAACATAAATTATTAAAAGAAATCCTTAATTTTCATTCGAATAATAATAATAGTTTTCAAGTTTGACTTTAAAATTAATTAATTATGGTGTGCGGTTGTGACCTTTGAAAAATTGGACTAATTATTTTTTTATTATATCTCGGTTGAATTGTTATTATTTATTTAATATTTCAGCATGCTTTAAAGGAGATTGTGAGATTCTTCGATCCGAGTAATCCTCGCATAAGAAGCACAGTTTTGTGTGCCCACAATTGTTGCAGAACGATAGTAGAAAAAATGGTGGCTTTGAAGGATGCAATAGTGACACAAACCCTTAGAATAAAGTTGAAAATGGATGTGAAGGCACCTTATATAGTTTTCCCTGAACGTGGATCCACCCAAAAGTTTGTAATCTTGATTAATTAAAAATTAAGATTGAACGATAAAAAGTATGTAAATGTTATTATTTTTATAGAGACGGCTATATTCTAATTATGGATTTTGGAAATATCTCTTTGAGCAACGAACTTCAGGCTATGAATTTGCAATTGGAAGATGCGACTTTGATGGAACTGGAGGAGCTGCTGTATGACAGATTTTGCATGACCTTCACTGGTGGCCAAATATTCATTTGCGATTCAGGTAAAATTTGCGTTAGGAAACACAATAATAATAAACTTACCTGTATCTGCATAATGACTTAACATATTTCATTCGCGTTAGTTTGAACAACAAAATTAAAACATAATGAATTTTCTTGTTAAAGGGGACGACTGGAGAGCTTTGAGGACCCAAAAAGATTCGGAATTCCATTTTTTGCCCAAAGTACAAGCGAATGTTACATTATCCTATAGTACCAAGCCGGAATATCGTCAATTACCAAGGTAGGACATAAAATATATTCATTTTCTCTTAGTGACTTGCAATTAATTTATATTCATTCTAAAATTAACTATTTGGTCCCTATCGTAGAACCAAGCTCAACATGTCAGTATCTAGCATAAAGTTTAATTTATCCGAGAATAAGATTCGTCTGTTGCTGTATTTCTTTAATTTATTATTATCGTTATACCATTCCGATATAAAAAAATCACTGATTCACATAAAAAATTGGGAGAAGAAAAATTATGCAATTTTATGCCCATCTAGAAAAGAGTTGAGAAAGATAAGATCTGAAATTAATTTATCAACGATTGTTAAAGATCACAAAAGAAACGATAATACAACGAAAGAATTGTTATCTAATGCTACAATGAAATTGGATAGGTAAATTTTTCTAGACTAAGAAACTAATTAATTCGCTTCTAACCATTAAATAATTTGATATTTTTAATCGCAGAAGCGTTGTCTCCTCGGAGGTGAGCGAGGAAGATTTGGAATTGTTATCAAAGAGTATTAATTTGTGTGGTTTTGATGACAGTATATCTCCATGCAATCACATCAACCTATTGATACGTTTCGCCATTGGAGAAGTATAATCATTTCTAATGTATATAGTTCTACTTTATATTATTTACTAAAGAAATTAAACTGTGTTTCTCCACAATGCAGCTGTCCATTCATTTTGCGAGTGTAAACGAGGAGAGAAGGGAAGAGCCTTATTTAAATCTACGATTAAATTCCTTGTATTTGGAAACTGCTGTTATGGAATATGGTCCAGCTGTGCAATTTGGTATTGGCTCTATTTTGCTGATTGATAAAACTGACGCTGATGTCACTGGTTCCTATTTGGAATTAATTTCGACCAAGGAAGCTTACGAGGTTCTTGGTGTAGCATATCGAAAGGTAAATTAAATTATATACAAGACGTCCTTCATTAGAAAGATGTTTGAAGCTTCATACGAATCCTACACGTTTGTCAAAATCAGCTTTGCATGGAACGCCCTAATATCTAAGCAAAAATTTGTGATCAATTACATTCCCTGTTTTTAGGTCAAATCAAATTGTCCTGATTTCAAGTCATATTTCAAAAATATTGAGAGGTCTTTGGTTGTTAATATTCTTAACATTGATATATCTTTGCATAAGCCAGCATTATTGAAATTAATGAATTACTCCAAAAGTTTATATAAGTAAGTTTAAATGCAATAATACTCTTTTCCCGAATATTTTACGAGGGTTTATCTTTCACTTAATCTTTGCAATAGAATTTGTGCGGAAAACATTGTCTTTGATTATTTGGGATGTGTTCATGCTGGAATCTCATCGTTGAAGAAAAAGGAGAATGATCCACCAATTCCACCGGGTAAATTTGAATTTAATTTTATTAGTGTTTATTTGGAATGTCTTTAACAAAAATTGTTCTGTTTTTAAGGGGCAATTAAACTAAATTACTCTGCAAGATTGGGTGAGTTGAAGCTACGGTTTTCTGACAAGGACTTGGATTTAATGGAAGTGAAGATTTTGGGTCTAGAAAATGATTGCATCTATAATGCTAATGAAAGAATGGTCCTACGTGCCCATTTGAGAAGTTTGGTGGTTGAGGATTTGGACCGGGAAACTCTCTTTTCCAAAGTAAATAATTTGCACCTCCTTCTTAGTTCGTTCTTCTGATTCTTTAAAACTAAATTATTTTTCTCAGATATTATCCACTGATGAGGATAAGGTGCTCGATTTGAAATATGTTCGACATACACCCAAAATTTATGTGAATTCTGATATAGATACGAAACAAAATGACGTCAAGTCTGATGGAAGTTTTAAGCTTTCAATTGGTAGATTAAATTGTGTATTTATGTCAAAAATTATTCAGGACATTCAGGTAACTTCCTTTGTCAAAGATTTTTTACTTTACTCTACACATATTATATGGTGTAAAATGTATATTTTTACAGCAATTTATAGCTCCATTTTCAAGTTTACTTCATACTTATGTACTGAATTATTTGCACATAAAAGTGAAGGAAGGGATAAAAGAATTGAGGAAACATCCTATAAAGTTACATATTTTCATCGATATTCAAGGCCCAACATTTTTATTACCAGTAAAAATGACTGTCCCTGTCCTTTTGGTAGTGGACGCTGGTATATTTTCCGTAGAGAATTTCTTTAAGAAAACTAAACAAAATTCAGGTGATGAAATGATTATTGATAATATTTTAATTAAATCAAAAAACTTTACTGTGTCCAGAGCAATTATGATTCTCACCAGGGACCTTGTGGTTCAGGTAATTTGCAATTAAGTTATAATAGCTTTGTCGTGTGTGTGTGCTATTATCAAATTTATTAATAAAATTCGCAATATTTTAGGAGCCAATAATTGAACCAATGTATATTCACTTCGATATGAAAAGAAGAACTGAATATCATAGTTTATTGGATTATAAAACTTGTGGATTGTACGATATTCAAGGCTCTATTGATTTGATAGCTATAAATCTGAGTCAAAAAGATTTAAATACAATTATGTTGACATGGAGGGATAATATTTCAAAATTATATGCAATGGAAAAACTCTCAGATCACGAATGTAATTCTTGTGCAAATTCTTTTAACAATCAACAAGTTGACGATACAAATGTAAAACAACTGGAAGCATTTCTGGCCAATAACCAGACGGATGTGTGTGAACTGAACGTAAAATTAACTTTTGAAGGTCTCCAATTAAATTTGTTTACAGACACTGAAGAGGTATTTATTTTTTAAATCAAACTTTATATAGTAATTTTCGTCTGAATCTTACAGTGAATAAATTTTTTACTTTAGGTATTGAGCTCTCCTGTACGAGACATGAATCGTGGACTGTGCATGTTGAGTTTCAAAGAAATAATCAGTACAGTTGATCTATTTGGGGATAATAGCTTAAAAATGAAATTATCATTGCAAAACTTTTCATTGCAAGATTTTAGAAAAGGTCCATCGGTAGTGAAAAAGTTAGTAAAGCAAATTCTTCTATCATTAAATTTTACTTTGATAATTTTTTAAATGTATGATGCTTTTTAGAATAATTCAGGCACCAGCAAGACCATTAGGCATTGATTTTGAGCCATGCACTTCGGTATCAATGTCCCCAGTGGTGGATATTTCCTTCACTCAGGCACCTTGTGGAGAAAAATGTTTTAATATACTTATTCAAGACGTGAGAATTAATTTATATGTGCCATTTATTGTTCATATGGGTAAATTTTTCATAGATTCCATCCCCAGTGAACTACCAGATAAAGGAATCACTAATTTTGGGTACGAAGGAAATTCTCAACCAATGGTAAGAATCATTTTCCTTAATATTTTGTTTGTTATCTTTAGACAAAAAACTAATTAAACATTTTCTTGATAAAGACATGCAACTCGTCTGGTGCTCGAAGAAATAAATTAAGTTGTACAAAATTCGTCAAGGAACATCCAGGTACTAATTTTGACTTTCATTCTCATCTTTTTAAGTAGATTGCTGATAAATATTTATTTCTATATATATATATACATATAGATATATCAATCTCTGTAAGAGTAAGAAAACCAGAGATTTTGATATTCGGAGATTTGGATACTTGTAACGCACACACAATACTTATTCAAGGAGAGGTAACTATTGAGAGTAGTAGTCACAACAGATCAAGATCAATCGTGTGCACATTAAGTGACGTTCGTGCCAAAAGCAAAACTCAAACTAATTATTTTCATCAATCGCCCAACTGGCTCCTCTATCCATGTGACATTGAAATTTGCAAAAAGGAAGATATGTCAGAATTCAACACGGAGATCAACGTTGCTGTCAGTGAAATGGATATCCAACTTTCAGCTGGAGTTATTTGTACTTTCTTAGATGTAAGGAAATCATGACAGATTACTATTTTTTGCTAAGTTTCAAGTTTTATCAATCTAATTAATAACTTTCATCTAAATGATTTTAGATATTAAGCGAAATTACCAAATTTATGAGAAACATATCTGTGAAACCTATACGAAAAAGCTCCACGCGAGTTTTTAATTTGTACGATGATCTTTGGACATCCAAAAAAATTTCCAATATACCATACAGGGAACCAGAGCAAAGTAACGATCACTATCTTAAAATTATTTCGTTAATTATCAACAAATTTAATAGTTCTGTGATATTGTTTATAATTTTTAGTTTATCCAAATCTATACTGCAATTACATTGGTGAAGATGTGACATTTAATTTGAGACCAGTGCGTATAAAATGGTCACTGAATATGGAGAATACTATTGAAAAAATGCCATTGATACAGGCTGAAACCGTGATACTGGGAACTATTCATGATTGGTACAATAAATTTCATATGGAGTGTTGCATAAAAGTTCACGCTTTTTGCTACAATTTTGATCGTGAAAATTGGGAGCCTCTCATAGAACTTTGCACAAAAGACGACGTTCATTACAGGCCTTGGGAATTAACTATTAAAGTAATTTATTATAAAAATATCAACGATATTATTATATATCTTTAGCTTATTCTTCATTATCAATTTCTGTCACTTAGATGTACAATAAGGATTCCTACATGATTAACTCATCCTGGATAGATCCTTGCCAGCATATTAAGGAAAATATTTTCAAGAAAAGAAAAAAAGATATGTCAGGTCCTGAACAAGATAACACAGATATGGTTTTTATTAACCCTGATCACTCAATAGCATCGAAAATCAATGGTAAAACATTAATCACTGTTTAAGGTGGAATTACTTTTTATAATTTTAATTCATGCTTTATTTTGACAGATACAAGCTTACTAATGGAGTGCGAAGAGGGATCTGAATCTGAAGATGATGAGGACCACAAGAAACTGGCTAAAACTTTTAATTATTTGTTTAACAATGATAGTAGTGGAGAGGAGGGAAGTGACTCTGATGACTCAAGTACTTATGAGGATGAAGGATTGGAATTAACTCCTGATTGTAATATAGAATCACGTATGTCTGTTAAATTACAATAAAATATTTTCTAATCTTAACAATTTTGATCATTTTTCTTTACAGTCAGTCCAGTAGTTCGGTCGGCAATGAAAACGAATTATTCAGCTATATATACAATTATTTACTCAGAAGACGTTATTAATTTCACGCTAACCACCAATATATTCAGAGTCATTGGTATGCTTTGTGATGAGTTCTCCCAAGTCAAATCCGAGATGCCAATTGTACCAACGAGTATTGATAAATTGCTTCTGCAGAATAACATTGGGTACCCTAGCAGAATAGAACTATTTGTTCAAGAAGAGGTAAATTTAATATTCTGAAAAGATAAAAGATTAATATAGTTCTATAGAAATAAACATTCAAAAATATACAACTTGCCCAATACAACTAGCTAATTAGAAAAAATTGAATTTTAGACAAACGAAGAGTCTAAGCCACGTCTGGTAGCTTTCAGTGACTTCCATGTAGAGAATTTGCAATACAGTAATCCAAATACACCGGATATTGAGATTCCTTCAAATCCCAGAAGTCCAAAATGGATCGAGAAGGAAGCTGATCTAACAGATCGTAATGATACGACATTATTACCAAAATTAAATATTTTCCAAGATGAAACTCCTGTTAATATTTATAAAAGGATAACTACTGAGCAATTACGCATTATGCTGGATGGTATCTATTAACATTTGCACATGTACATATAAGATTGTGTTTTTAGTCATTACAGAGTGAGAAACAATTTAGTCTATTAATTATAGGTTTTGAAGATACTTTATTATACTACACAAAAAAACAAGATAACAGTTTAATTCCCTTGAGACTAGCTAAATGCAGAGGTGGATATCATTTAGTAATAGAGACAACGATTGACAATCATTTACAAAGAACAATATCTGTGAGATCACCATTACAATTGAGGAATGAGACATCCTATGTTTTTGGGCTTTATTACAAGAAGGCAATGGCTGAAAAATTGGAATTACCGATTATTGGGACAACAACCAATCCATTTCGTGAATATATGAGATTTGCTACCCTCGAACCTGATGGAATCTGCAATATTCCACTTTATATTGCGTATCATCTTCCTATCCACCTGCTGCCCGTTCACTTGGAGTAAGGGATTACTAAATAGTTTTTTAAATTAATGATTGTACTTGTTTCAATTCCTTGTATAGAGAATAAATTATGTAATAATGGCTTGATACTGCTTTCTAGGGACTATAATGTAAGTGGCGAAGGAATCGACTGGAAAGAGTTAAGAGATGCTGTAAATAAAGTAAAGGATATTAATTGCAAATCTAAGGAAGATGAAAAATCAGTTCTTTTTGGTGTAAAAGTATTTTGCACGGAAGGTTCGATAACAACCAGGCTTGGATGCGATGTACCAAACTATTTAATCACTATATTACCTCCTATATTTTTCATCAATCAATTACCTTTTGTTATTGACATCCATGTCCCTTCCATAAATTACGAAGTGAAAATTGAGCCTGGTGAAAAAATCAATATGCACTATCTCAATTATAGCGATGACCTGCAAATTATTATTAAGGTATTATCAATTTTATTGAATAAATAAAAACGTAGGATACAATGAAATATCACCTCTTGTTTTTAGGAGTCGAATTATTTAGGCATGCAATGGTCTGGCAGTGTAAAATTGAATCGTAATGTGGAACGAAAATTCGTTCAAATGAATCCAAACTCTGATAGAGGCTCTTCCAAGCCTTTTACACTTTGTGTAGAATTGGATAAAAGTAACAGCTGGTCTGTTATAATTCAAGCTCAGTATTGGATAGTGAATAAGTCTGGTCTACCTCTCTTTATACAAGTATTTAGTTGACATTTTTTTTTTATTATATTTACTGACCAAGAATCTATTTGGTACAAGTCTATGATTGTTACAGGAATGTCGCTCTCACGTCGTATATGAGTTGTACGAGAACGAATTAATGATATTTTCTCATAAATCGAATAAGAAAGGAATGGTAAGATTAAAAGCCCACCAATCAGAGTGGTCAGTTGCGTTTGGCCTAGATGGAATAAGTTCAATGTCTCAAATAGTTTGCAAGGACATTGAGCGTAAGAGAACTTATAGAATTCTTACTGAAGCGCAAAATTCTCACATCTCTCCACTTGCAACTAAAATTATCACCTTCCTACCCTACTTTATTGTTAGCAATAAAACGAAGAAATCGCTGAGATTCATGGAGAAGAACAGCCAAGCAGATTTATGGAACGATTTGCTACCAGGGCAAGAAATCACATTCTGGCCATGCACTGATTCTATGAAAATGAGAGTTAAGTGGAAAAGTAGCCTCTTGGTTTCCCATTATTTCAACATCATTCAAGTTGGAAAGCTTGTACTTAGAATGGATAATGGAGTAAGATATTCAAAATCAGAATCAACAATGCTATCATAATTTCTATTTGACTTATAAAAAACATAATTTTTCTTTACAGACTGGCCTTTGCGTGGAGATTGAAAATGGAAATAATTCTCCATACTATATAACATTTAGAAAATATGTCCCAGGAGATGCTCCTGTGAGAGTAAACAATCTCTGTACAGATCTTTTCTTGAAGATCAATCAGATCAATTCAGGACAAGTGACGATCATCAATCCGTTCCAAAGTCTTTTGTACACTTGGGATGATCCTAGTAAATCGAGGGAACTTATTTGGAATGTTTATAACAATAAGAAGAGAGGATACAAGGCACTTCTTGAAACAGTAATTTAATTTTCGATTTAATCTGTTTTACGGAATGCAAGGAGAAATTCTTTTAATTTTATTTTGTTAAATTGTAGGATGGAAGTGGGCAGGAAACAGTATCTTTTGTGACTTTTGAAAGGTTTGGGTCCTGTCCAACACCTTCCAGCAAAAGCATAGTTGATTTAAAGCCAACGTCACATTCTCAAGACGAGCCAGATAGTAGCAGCAGTGATAGTGCTGATAACGACATGGTTCAACCACCAAAAATTGGTCACTTGAGAAAAGATAAAATTATTGTTTATTGGGTCAGCTATGTAGAGAATGGACAAAGAGTTTTATTATTCACTCAACAGGAGGATACGTATTTCAAAGTGAAAAGCATAATTGATCCTGAGCCTAGTAAAAAAGAAATATTTTTCTCTCTTGCTGGAATTGGACTCAGCATGGTAAAAAAATTTTATTTAATTTTTTTGAATTTCCTTGAAATTAATTTAATTCTTCCAGATTGCAAACTCCAATGGAATTGGCAGAGAATTGTTGTATGCCAATATCAGTAGTTCTGGAGCACATTGGGAGCTCTGCATGGGGAAGAGATGGAAGAGTTTGAAACTTGAATTAAGTGCCTGGATAGAAAATAAATATATTAACTCGTGCAAGAGTGCAAAATTGGAAAATTTCCTTGATGTAAGTAAATTATAAAATAATAATATTGAAGAAAATATTAATTTAAATGAGTCTTTTTTCCAGATTGATTTGATAAAATTACACATGACAAAGCCTTTTTATGGAAAGCTAAGAAGGACTTACTCCCCAGGGATTTGGCTTCATTGCAGAAAATCAGTCAATTTTACCTATTGTCATGGATACGTTCACAGGATACAGGTGGACAATCAACTTTGCGATGCAACTTTTCCAGTTGTTTTGCATTCCACTCTACAGAAGAGTCTAATGAATATCTCGGGCTACAGAAAATTAAAGCACTGCGTCGAGTTCATTTCTCTAAAACAAAGAAAACCAAGCTATAGTGTTTATAAAGGAATAAGTGTTATAATTAGAGATATTCATATAAATTTGCAAGAAGAGTTCCTCGTTCGTTTAATTAACGATTTGGTGCCCAAGAGAACCGAGACCAAACATTCCATAGCTGCGAAGCTCAGGAAGGATATTTTCAATATCCACTCGATTCCATTCAACCGAGATAGCAAGGTAACGAGAATTTCTATACACATATCCTGAAAATGGCAAGTATTGTGCACCCGACTAATTGGGTCATGCTTCAATTAAATTTTGTAGGAGACGAGTATCAAGCAAGGTATCGTGATAGAGCACATATTCGTTTCGCCAATAGTGATCTGTTTAAAGCTTTTGGCCAATCCAGACGAATCAACTGCAGCCAGCCACTTCCATTCGACCGACTACCAAAATGCTGTCAGGTTTATTTTCGATTTTGCTGAAAGAGGCTCGTCTGAGAAACAAGCTGATATCAGGTACAGATTGACTTATTATACGTAAAATAATTGTAATTGATTTTAATAAGGTTTATCAACTTTAATATATAAATTTCTTCCAGACTGGCCTGTTATGAAAAAAATTCTTTAAGCACAAATGTAAATAGATTATTCACAGACATTACAAGGAACTACACAGCTCAGATGTTGCAGCAATTTTGCGTTTTAATCCGATCTGCCACAATTCTGGCCAATCCTAATGGATATAATTTCAAATCACCTGGAAATAGCTTTTACGAGCCGGATGCTGTAAGGGTCTCTGTCTATTGATTAACAAACTTTCCTAAAACCGTTTGTTTCAAATCTCCAAAATTTCATTTTACTGCAGATACTAGTGTGCGGTGATGAAATATCAGAAAAATTATGCCATGATGTTTCTTGTTACTTGGGACATCGAACGATAGAATATACTTATAATTCTATTAATTTCAATTGCGAATCCTACGTACCACGTACAATGGTAATGCTATTTAATCATATATAATAGAAAGATATGAAAATTAAAATGGTTTAATATTTTTTAGATGAAAACTCCTTGCTTTCGGAATGTAAATGTTCCTCCACCAATCATTTCTAATGATAATTCATTTAATAAGGAAATTGAATTGGAAATGTCTGGGTTGGTAACTATAGGCACTGACAGTAAGCAATCAATAATTATATAATTTCACAGCTAATTATTTAATTTAATCAACCTCAGTAGTCAATGCTGACCCAATTGTTATTTATACTGATAATACAATTTTTATCAGGCATTTATCAGGAAGCGTTGAAACATTTCTTCAAAATCCTCAAGAAACGAATATCAGTATTTACAGGAAAAGATACATGTACATTCAAATTTTCATCTGAAGTAATCATCGACACAATAAAAAGGTCTTGTTCAAAAATGATCTTAAAAGAATGGAAATCAATTAGTGAAAAATTCTCTAACAAAATTGTATGAAGTAAATTAATTTACAGTAAATATCTATACTTTCAGGGCTCAGGAAATGGGATACATATTTATATCCAGAACTCGGCTGCCTCGATATATTAATCCTTATGCGGTAAAATCACTAACACTAATACCAATATAAATATTGATTTCATTTAATTAATGCAATTTTTTTAACGTAGGGTGTAGATTTGTATTCGACCCATAAAGCAAGAGGATTGTACCTCTTGAATGTGGTCTGCAAAGGATACGGAGATCATGACGACTTTTACTTGGCACATTCTGCACTTTCTTCTGATGGAAAATACATTGTTCTTATATCTTTACAGTGAGCCAAATTAGAGATTCTTGTTTATAAAAATAATAACAGAATTATTGATCCAATTTAATTTTCAGACAAATATATTTGATTAAGAAAGGATCAGCTTGGGGAATGTGGAATGTAAAATGGACTGTCGGTACTAATGAATTAATATTCCCACTTAAAGCTGGAAAAAATGAGCTTATTTTACATATGGATAAGGTAAATTGTTTTTAGCGTTGTTGTTTTATTTTAAATGTCTTCGTCTTGTTTTCTTTTTTAGAAAAAACAAGTATTATCACCAATTTTTGATTTGTACCTGGAGAGCAAGGAGCCAGAGATTCTAGAGTGGCTTTGCAGCAAAATAAATGTTGCAATGGTCCTTAACATGGAGAATGGTTTAAGAACAAAACCGAGTGTGTAAATGAAAATTGTATTAAAGAACAAAAATTTAAGGCTCCGAGATATAGCAAAATAAAAAACAAAGGATCATGCTATGCATAAATTCAATGTTTAATGTACTAATTGTTAATATTGTCTTTAAATTAATGAATGTTATTTCCTAACTAAAGTCAAACTTGGCAAACTGACTAGAGCTGCTAACAGCTCGACATCTGATAAAAAAAATATATCACTCGCTTAAATTATCTTCTTTTAATTATGATTATTGAAATTATATCGACATAACTGAAATGAATATACTTGTTGACAAAATTTAGTTGCTTATATTTTTATGCAAAGTTATTAAAATATTAACAAAAATAATAATTTGGGCTGCTAACATATTATAATTAATATTATCAAACATGAAAGATTCAAATGTTAATAATTGCAGCATTAATAATAGTTTTCTATATAATGCTTCCCATTAAATATATATCAATAATAATTATATTTTATAAACTTTGAAAAACAATTGACACTTTACAAACTCTAATTGTTAGTAATGTAAGTAATGTTATGTTGAGAAATTTAAAAATATACAAAAAGAATAAATAAAAATTATTGGTATATAATTCCTTTTGGTGGAATTTAATGAGTTGTAAAGTGTCAACGAAGTCTATGCAGCACAAAATATAAAAAAAAAAAAACGAAAACAGTTTAATGTTGTAAAAGAGATGTGTTTAATTATTATCGAAGAAACATCGATCATTTGATAACACCACGTGGGCTTGTCACTAATATCGGCTTGTAAATAATATCTGAGGAGCCTTAATTTACGTGCATCCAATTCGTCAAAATAAAAATTATCAATGAATGTGTAAGCTCTCCTGATCTTTACAATATACCTCACAAAAGTCCTACTATTATTCTTAATCATACGTCAAACTCTCCTTTACAATTATACAAATAAAAATTCCATGAAAATACAAAGACTCATTATTCGCACCAATCTCCAATCCTTCCACACTAAGCTATATATAAATCATCTAAGAATGAAAATGACCAGCGTTTATCTGGATAAAGTACGTCTAGTTTATTTCATAATTTATTTACAAAAAGTCTTAGTAAATTACACTTACAGGCATCTCCACTCGAACTAAAGTAAATAATTTAAGAGCTACACGTATTTAGATATCTATAGAGTAGGATACTTTGGGGTTGGGGAGAAGCTGGGACCAGGGAAAGTGTTCTGCTTAACTTATATCCTCTAATTAGCTTCAATTAAATTGAATTAAGGCTATTTCTCAAACTAAACTCTGTCAATGATAACTTGTTTTTTTTTCTCTAGTAAATAAGGAAGTATCTGCGGAAGGTGTGCGGCGAAGAATACTACTTTTTCACTCTCACTCTTTCTTCCTTCTTTCACTCTCTCAGTCTCACTCTCACTCTCGCTCTTTCTTACTCTCTCTCTCTCTCTCTCTCTCTCTCTCTCTCTCTGTGCTTCGCTCTCCATCGTTCTTTCACACTCCCTCTCTCACTCTAATTCTATCTCTACCTTTCTAGCTCTCCCTCTTTCTCTCTTCTTAACTCTCAAATGGATGTCGTAGTGGGATTTACATTAGGTAAATGTATACATACGAATCACCAAATATGTGCAGAAGCTGACAATATTCCATTAGTTTTACAGTAACGTATGCACTGTTTAATAAGTAGTATGTTTTTGTTCCTTAAAAAGCAGAAAGTCTCGGTTATAAATAGTTTTTTTATTTTTATTATTCTTTGTCCTCGATAATCGCATAATGGCACGATAGCTCTTGGATTCTTTGTCACTGCTCAAGTTTTATTTTTCTCATATACATACACGATCGCCTTGTTTTCACGATTTCCCTTTCAAGCTTTCTCATCATCGTCATTGCTGTTCCTTTTCCTCTCATTCGTTTACTGAACAACGGTGACTCGACCACGCTTATGAATATACGCTTTTAAAGGCTGTCGCCAGTTTTATTACGTCGGGAAGTCGTCGAAAAAAAACCCTATTTGAATTGTTCCACGAGCGATTAAGTTTCTGTATTGTTTCTCGCTCTTTCTTTCTCTTTCGTGTTTATTTTTTCTTCATAATATTTTACCTTAAAAATTCAACTACTCGTTACTTGGTATCATTTTTTGCTCACAGACACTGTCCCTACCCCTTGGCCCTCCCTACCAGAACCCCGTTCCTCGTACGCAAAAACATATACGCGAAAAAATTCGTTCGTCATCCCAAACTTCAACCCTCGGGAGCATGCTGGTGCATACAAAACAAGATACATACACACAGTCATACAGTCTCTTGCAGGCACAAACATCCATACCAAAAAAGATCCATACATACACATCAACGCACGTGGAACGTGTAACTTTGTTCTCCACTCTAAATAGTCATTCTTTTTTCTACGCTTGTCAATATTTTACGTTATATATTTCTCTCGCTCGCTTGGCTAAATCTTTTTATCTACTCTTGCTCTCTTTTACTCTCTTGCATCTAACAAACAAACGACTATCACACACACCATGCTATTCTCTTCTATCAATTGTCTTTCTTCAGTTCTAGTTCTGCCTGTGTTTCTAAAATCGAGACTCTTTTTCTCTTTCTTTCTCGCTGCTTCATATTTTTCTCCCTCCCCCTTTTTCAGCTCCTTGTCAGGGCTGTACTGGAGATTTTTTGCGCTACCACCCATTATATCTTTTTTTTAGCACAAATTCGAATAAGATTCAATGGAAGTGTGTTATCTACAAAATATCTTAATTACTTGCTAATTACAGCACAAAACATGCAAATATAAAAATTTGCATTATATATAATCGTTATATTTATATATATAATCGTCACCCGATAAAGTCCCATCTCGCACCATAGGTTCGTCGGTATTATTGATTCATTTCAGAAATTCATTAATATATTATATTATTATGCAGGTGTTATCTCTCGCCACCACGAGTCTGTTCAATCAATTTTAACCTAAGAAATATCTTACACTATCGATATTAATCCAATTCACGAATGGACGATACCCAGGATCGAATACGTCCGTACACTAACACCGATAATTAATGTTCATGCTCCTCTTTCTCTCTCTCTCTCTCGCTCTCTCTCTCTCTCTCTCTCTCTCTCGCTCTCTTTCTCTCTCTCTCTCTCTCTCTCTTTATCTCATGTAAAAACTACACTCTTTTTGAAAGTATCAGCACTACGTCCTTGATACTTCCGCTTGATCATTAATGGGTCTTGTTGCTATAATAGTTCAATAACTCGTAGCATACCCACTAAAATCGAAGAGAGTATGTGAAACGACATCACCAGAGAGGTCGACGATTCACGGACCATTGGAGAATAAGTCAGGGGTCTTCTGTAGTATAGGGAGGAGGCTACGGTCGATGATTTCCAGTTACGTTGCTCTTGAGCACTGGAAGAGTACACGCGCGACGATAGCCGCGACCTGTTGGTCAAGAATTTGGCTCATGACGAGGGCGAGAAGTCGGGACTCGTGCTGCAAGAGAAGAGTCTTGTTGTCGGGATGCCTAGCGAGGTTGAGTAGAGTGCCAGCCGCCCTTCTCAACATGTCCAAACTCGTACCCATGGATTCCGGGTTGTCTCTGAGAGCGGCCAAGCCGTGCTGATTAGCTACACCGAGCGCGCTGGATTCTGCCTGTTCGATGAAGGCTACCAGCAGTGCAACGCACGGCGTTTGCAGG
Source organism: Prorops nasuta (assembly GCF_024137725.1). Classification (NCBI taxonomy): domain Eukaryota; kingdom Metazoa; phylum Arthropoda; class Insecta; order Hymenoptera; family Bethylidae; genus Prorops; species Prorops nasuta. Next base: position 5,201,526 of record NW_027116806.1, read on the forward strand.
GCGATCGTGCGCGCCACGCCGCTGTCAGCGGCCGATAGGAAGTGTAAAAGATTTACGCCGAATTCACGCAACACTTGTTCCTCGCTCCTGCACAGCAGTCTGGTTAGAACCAAACATAATCGCTGTAATCTTGAGTAAGGCGGCGTCGCCACTACCAGATCAACGTTACATTCCGTCACACAGAGCTTACACAATGCCTCTAACGCCAGTCTTTGCGGTGATAAAGTGGAGTTCAGACCCACTGTAGGAAAAGGATCCTGACCATGAGCCGCTGGACAAACAGCCCAATGCAAAAGACCATCCAACACTGGACGTGAAATTTCCTCCGAATGTTGGCTCAGATCCATGTGTCCCGCTATATTTGCTGCCATTACTAATACGTTTTCCCTTATATGATGTAAGAAGTCCCACCACCACTCGCTTTCTCCCTGCAAACTGCTACAGGAGTCCGCGAAATCGGCATCTTCCTCTCGATCGTAATTTCTAGTTTTTTGTGTTCTAACTGGATGCTCGTGGTGGAGGAGCAACAGTTTACCCAAGATACTCAGGAAAGTCACGTTTTTGGCAAACTCGCACTCATTGCCAGGGATGAATGTGAGATTTCTTAAAATGGTGGATAGACAAACGCACCTGCGGGCTAGGCTATCCTGAGTTTCAGTGACCAAATAAAGACTAGCCTCGTCCCTCGAGTAGCTTTCATCTTCATAGTCACTGATTCTTCTCCTTTTCAGGGTCCCTGCTGGATCCTTGATGTTCAATCTTGGTCCCTCTTTCTCCTCCTCGACTTCTTCGTCTTCCTCCAAAACTTCCTCCTTAATCTTGTCTTTCTTTTCGATATTCACTCCCGAGGATTCCATATTGTTCTGCTGATTGTTAAAGATCTCTTCTTCGCCCTTAGATTGTACACCGAATATCTCGCCCACGTTATTGTTCGCTTTCGACTCTTCGCAGTCCTTCTTCGTGCCGTCGCTATTCTTCTTTTCGAACAACTCTCTGGTAAGGTCGTTCATCTCTACTGGCTCCTTCTTGATTCTAGACAGCACGTCGCTCAGCGTTTTCGTCTTTTTCTTTTTATCTTTTTTGTCGTTGCCAGTACTCTCCCTTTTTTCTGTCTCACTGGATTTCCTTGCAGAGTCCGAATTTTCCGGGTTGCCACTGGGTTCTGATTTTGTATCATGCAAGTCTGACTCAACTTCCTTCTGTAATAAAGGAGGTTTCTCGTCCCGTAGAAGACGCGCAAATGGTACAGTGCCTATTTCAGACTGAAAACACGTGACGATGTATTTAGTGGTTGCACCATCGACTTGCCAAGGCTCAGAGTCTGGTTCGTACTCCTGGTGATCCCAGGAGCGACGAGAGTCGAGGACGAAGAGGTCATCGTCACGCGGCACTATCTTCACAGGACGACCCCTTCTTGAGAGGAACGTGTAATTTGGCGTGGACAACAGTTTTATTCGGTCCTCCGCATCTATTGGCCGTGTTACTGCACCAAGGTCAACTTCTCCATCCACTGCTTGACTCCAGCATCGATCTTCCTCATTCGCACCAGACTCGAACATGTCCGACAAAGACCGGGAAAAATGTTCCAATAAAACGTCTAATAGTCCAGGCAAATGAGTCAGTCCAAAATAATTTACCTATTACAGAAAAGTCTTCGTTATAGTATATGTTCCATCACTGAACTTTTATAACGTTTAATCCTAAGTTATTTTTATGGATGAACTATATCGCTCTTTTTCTTATTCGCTTCATTTTATACGATAGATACAAATACATTGTTATTGTGATTTAAGCTACCGCAAAACTATAAATTACCATACATTGTTTAAATCGACTAAAGATAAATATTTTTTTTTTCTTGTGTTTATATAGTCAACATATGCAGTGAAGAATTTTTAAAGCTAGTTTTACTTACGGAAGTATCATCAAACAAGAGAATGTTTAATACGTCAAGAGCCCAACAGCTTTCAGCTAGCAGCCCCGATCGGAGGGCCATCATAATTCGCCAAGCCTCAACTGGAGCAACGTCAGCACGCGTTAATTTTCTTCGTTTATATAACAGCGGAGTAATTGCTTCCACGCTGTCTGAGGGGAATGTCATTTCTCTCTTGGAAGTTGGTTGCTGTCCCAACATAGGACTCATTCCAAGTTGAGTCTGAAAAATCAACAACACATTAATTTAAAGAAACCTTGTACTCTACTAAAATTAAAGGACATTTTTTACTTAAATAATATTTTTACATTTGCTGGAACCATGTATTGGTTGTGTTCAAATAACTTAAGTGTAAGTTAGCGTTATATAGCAAATAGACTAAATGGATCAGTTATGGTACGTATTTTATGTAACTCTAAGTTGCTTGGGAATAACCAATATCTTTAGGGAAATGGTGTGAATATTACCTACAGATTTCTTAAGATTTAAAAAATAATAAAATGTTGATATTTATATATATGTACAAGTCTAGTACAAATGATATTTCGTGATGAGTACCTGATGAGTTACAGGAGGTGGATAGAGAGGAGAAGGTTGATTAGTGTATCGGGGATCCCATGGTGCAGGCGCATGCGCAATAGCGTTTAGAGTTGGCTGTGGAGGAGTTCTATTTGGTTGTTGCGTTCCCCACTGTTGACTGGTAGCCATGCTTGCGATACCCGGAGCTGTCGGCGCTGCTGGAGGTACTTGAGGCGGTGGTGGTGGTTGCGGTGGCTGCGACGGAGCTTGTGGTGGTTGACTTGGATATTGTACCCTGGTACTCGCGCTAGTACTATTGTACTGATTCGTCGTGTTTGGCCACCCTGCGAATAATCATAAAACATAATTTACTTCAATTCTCCATTTCTCTGATAAACATTTAATAAATTTGTGATTTTTATATCCAATTGAAGAAATTTTATCCTTTATAAATAGGAAATTAAAGGCTTGCCTGGATAAGCTGGTCGCTGCTGATTATACTGAGGATACTGTTGATCTTTGGCAAAGTCAGGATGACGCCTCGGTTGAGTGGGTCCAGGAGGAGGAGGAGGCATGTTTTTGTTAGCTGTTGCGCTGGGTGGATAGATTTGACCAGCACCAGGAGCTCCGTATCCAGCTTGCTCCTGACGATAATAGTCCTGCGGGCAAGAATATGACGAAGCTCCAGTCGACTGCGATGGGGACGATGGCTGACTCGTCGCTGTTTGTGGCGGAACATTCGGAGGATGTGGCTGTGGTGCTGGGGGATAGCTGCTATTTCGTGCATTTGCGGGTGCTCCTGCTGGATAATTGGCCGGTTGACCCGTCGAGTATCTGTTGTACATATCCTGTCCTCCAGTATTATTCGGAGGAATGTTTCCTCCAGGATAACCCCTATTATATTAAGATCACAGTTAAGAGATTCCAAGACAATTCTATATTGTTACAATAGCTTACCTATCAACATCCGTTACGTACGGTGGATAATGCGATCGCGGCGAATATGGTTGACTGAATTCTCCTTGTTGGGATAATGCATTTCCTTGCGGTCGTATGTATTGATCCTGAGGATAATTCTGATAGGAACCTGCGTTTTGGTAACTACCCTGCTGCATACCTGAAATATTGTTATAATATTTACCGTTGGAAAACAGATAGTTCCTTCTATTAAAATGGCTCAGCCAAGTTTCCAAGTAAAATAAATACGAGGATTTACCTTGATGAGGCGGGGCACTACTCTGACTCGGTGGTCTTGGCGGTGGAGGCGTGTACTCCGAGGAAGGTCCACCTGGTGCACCTCCGCCATAGCTGCCTTGGTAATTCCCATAACCATCCATTGACGCATTACTCGAACCAGCGGCAGGAAACGAATCTTGAGAATTGGAAGATCCTACAATATATGATATATATGCTCTTCCTAAATATATATATATATATATATATATATATATATAGGTAATCTATTATCACTATTTTATTATTTAATATCTTATTCTTACCCGGTGATGGTACAGATGCCGCTCCCTTCGATCCCTTTTTCTTCGAGCCGGCTTCCACCTGATTTATGATTGGTTGGGGATCGACACCGCCGCGATCAAAATGACACTCGAACGCCAGCAAATGTTTTGTGTAATGTTTACGCAGTGTATAAGCTGCACTGCTACTTGCACCGATTCCCAATAAACCGGCGATGTCTTTCCATGTTTTATTTTTCGTCACCTGAAAAAAATCTCCTTATTTCTTCGTCCCTCTTTTATCCACACTGACAGCGATGAACAAATCAAAACGTTCAAAATGTTCATAAATTTCAAAAATCTAGCGAAACAAAACACAAAAAACAAATTCAAACGTTCGAAAATGATTCTGAAAGACTGAATATGCATCGAACGGAGAAGTAACATTATAAATAATTTTTTACTTCTCCGTACCATGACCAAAGATTATCGAACAGCAAAATTTTACCATGCAGATAGTAATGAAAGCAAACAAGACACACTGAACGATTTTGAGATAATTTCACCGTCAATTTATTCATTATATCATTTAATTAATGGTTCTCTTCAGAACACTAGAATAATTCCATGTAGCACCAAGGTTCTGTAAAATGGTCTTTCTCTCCGCCGAAGGATTCTTCGGGTAAAAAGTTCTAGGTGAATTTAAACAATATCATTTAAAATACACAACGACAAAAAGTACGATAAAGATAATTCAAATTTCATGCACGACTCAATACAGAAAAAAAATTAAAAAACAAACTTGAAAGTACACAAAATGAGCTTATAGGTATATACACCGTGTACGGTTTAAGGGAGCCAATTTGAAAAATCAAGATAGAAGATAGAATTAAGAGAAAAAAACTTGTAAAACTTTAAAGTTTAGCCTTTAAGAATGGAAGGTAATTACAGATTCTTTAATTTTAAGTATTCTATTAAGCAACCATATGTAATAGTAACACACAGTTATCACAACAGAATCACCGGATTGTTCAACCAATAGAAAACCTCCGATCAAGGAATTTTCAATCTTTAATAACTGTTTTAATATAAAGACTAAACCTACATATTTAATTTTTTTCTTAAAAATCTACTCTATCTAGATTGCAGGGCTGAAGTTCTTAAACTGAACACTTTATACACATTAATTGCAACTTGATAGTTATACTTTCAATTTTAGTTTTGCTATTTTTTAAAAGTATATATATAGTGATAGTGACATTTGTAATAGGTAAAAAAACAAAACAGCAACAACAGTAACACAGAAAAGCGTGAAATAAAAAAGAACACATCAAGACGATAAAAACTACATAAGACACCAAGGGCTAGATGGAACTACACTGCACCTTGCATACCTCCATGAAGCCCCCCCTTTCCTTTACGTAAAGGTACAGGCGAAATAGGTCGAGGGGGTTCTTGGAGATCGTTGGACAGCTGGTTATCGGCGTTCTTCTTTCATCCATAAAGGTAACTAATTTGTCGAGCCAGGTTCTTCTTTCCATCGAATCGTCCATCTCGTATAATTTCGCCAAACTATCGGGTTTCTGAAAAATGTTATTAACACGTTCGTAAAATTCATTTTTTTTCATGACTTTTCTTTAAATTATCTTTTTGTTGCATGATGAGCTACATAATTCTTATTCAGTATAGAGCTAGCGTCTATATAATTATGCATATCACTCGCAACTTAAAGTTTAATATCAACCCATTACTTCGTGCAGTATGGAAAATAAAAGTAAATTTGAATTAGTAAAAAAAGCTGATGTAAGCAAAATTAAATTTGTTAATTTGCTCAATGAGGCTCTATGAACTCTGAAAAATAATAAAAATTGTGGATAAAATAAGAATTGGAACATTCTGGGGAGAAAATAAAATGGTTAACTCAAATCACATTTAGATGATGTGGAAATGCAGGTTGAACCAAATTTGTGTAAGCGCTTGAAATAGAGAAAAGGAGTAGTACATTAAGTAATGAAAAGAAGAAAAATAAGGCATAAAGCGTTCTTGCGAGTAGCATTAAATTACTTATATTAAAAAACAATAACCTTAGATCGGTATGGGTCTTGAGGCACATGACTGTTAAATACCTGGAATAAGATATTCAACAGATATTAAAATATTCGGACATTCAGAAATTTAAAGATATTCTCTGATTGACATATAAAGGGCCAATAATTTCAATCAAATTTATGATACTAGGAAACATAATGAAAATTAAAACAAAAACCCAACAGAAATGATACATACAGGACTAGCAGGTGTACGTGGCCAGCCAGGACTATTCATATCTGGGTACTCCTCATGAATCGAATTAATGCTAGCCGCACCCGGGGAGGGTACTGTGCTCTGAGGAGTGGTAGGATGACTATGATATCCACTGATCATTTCTTTGCGGACCTTTGGTGTAAACGCTGGATCTTCACCAGAAGCTAAACAAATCAAACGAATATTAGTCTCAAGGATACAAATAATTACATTTTGTTAAAACAAAATATCTCAGACTTATTCTTTTTCACTATATTCTTATATTGATACAATAAACTGAAAACAAATTTAGTTCACTGCCAAATGGTATAAGTAAAAAAATCTACATTTATAATTTCATTATTTTATTGGTGAACACACATAGGTTTATATATCAACCAAATAGTAATTTTTGATTATAGTTAAATTTCTACACTTAAGGCATTTATATATAATTATACATTTTAAAAACATTCTAGGCAAAAAAAAGAAACATACTAACGACAAAATTCACTTCTACATGCACGTACACTGCGAGAAACTGTGTTGTCGACCTTTCAACTGTTCATTAGTGTAGCACGCTTTTTATACTATTCTATAGCCAGAAATATAGACAAATCAATTTTCCGAAGTGTACTTATCGCCGGAGTATTGCAGTATTTTTCGATTTAACTCCTCCTAAACAATTGCATTTTTAGACTTACAGCGTTTGACTAGATCTAACTTATTTCACCATGATATAAACAAAAATAAACCTTTTTTTTAATCAAACAAAAATTATAACACCGTTTTAATTCTATTTAGCGTAAATTCATAAAAAATATACGAACCTGCAGAAGCGTTGGACAAAGTAGATTGCTGAGAGCCTTCGTCTAACGATGTCCCATCCGGACCGGTAGTTATAACCGAAGTCACCGTACCGCTCGACGTTGATGTGACGTTTATAGCAGAAGTTCCTATATTTTAGCAAGACGGAAGTTAAAAGTCTTTAATAGTTCGATGTTTAAAAAAGTTAAGAAATTCTTCTTACCTGTCGCAGTTGTAGTGATACCACTATCATTGGAAGATTCAGCGGCTAGATCCGCAGTACTGTGGCTAGTTGGTGTGGGTGTAGTTGCTGGGTGAGAATTAGGAGTGGTGCTGGGTGGAGGCATTGGGCTTCCCTCATGATTCAAAGGTGGAGTGGCTGCAGGTGTGTGCATGTGAGACACCGCGGAACTTGTCGGCGGTGGTTGATTCGCTATGTGATTGGGTGATGGAGGTGGAGGTCCCATAGAACTTGTTGGAGGGCCCATATTACCAATTACAGGCACTCCTGGTGTTCCTGGTGTTCCCATACCAGTGGACCCTGCTGATCCATACACCTGAGGTGGTCCTGGACTTGGAGGCATTCCGGGTGACACACTGTTGAATCCCATCTTATGCTAAAAACCAATTAAATATTTCAATTAATCATTTGGCTCTTACACAGGTTATCCTAGATACTTAATATTAAGCTTTGTATTTATTTTTACCGCATATGGAGGATATTGCACCAAATTATTGGGCCTGCTAGGTGGCTGATACTGATTGTTGGGTGGTGGCTGGGAATTTGCCGGTGAGGGATACCCCTGAGGAAACTGCATATGAGGGCGGGGAGGTGGATAGTTACTCTGTGCATGATAGCCTCCTGGCTGACCTGCAGCCGCACCACCGGCTGGATATCCAATTCCACCACCCATTGGGCCTATATTACCAAGACTCCCTGATCCAGGTCCTGGCTGCACCACTCCAGGTCCACTACTATTCATTTTATAGCTATGCATGTGTGGTGATGGGCCCAACGGCTGTTGGTATCCTCCTACAAGTAAAATGGTATTTTCTTGATAATTACTGTGTCCAATCATTCTCCATTAAGATAGCAGTGTTACATGATTTTGATCGCATACCTTGAGTTGTCATGGGTGAATGACTCATTCGTGCTGGTCCACTACCATCTGACTGGCTACTTGACGGTCGTGGAGGCATCTGAATGTTTTGTTGGCCTACAATAAGCAGTTATAGTTAGTTTCATATAACCACTTCTAAATAATATCAGAATGATCAAGAAAATACATACCAACAGCAGGGGACATCGAGCGTGAACCAGTGGATCCAGTAGGCGAAGGGGTAGGCCTCATGCCCTGAGAGTTTGGTGTCCCTGGACAAGCAGGTCCATTCGAGCTGTCGTTACTATTCTGTCCAGATAATTCCTACAAATACAAAATTGATAACACTAACTTCTTTAAAAATTATATGCTCTAAAAACTAGTATCACTAAAAATCAACTTTGTTTCTGCACTTTAACACTAAGATTTTATGTGACAATTTGTTTTTATATTTGTCTATTAATTTGCACAAGGTCAGACCATGTTGTGCAGCATTTTCCATTTGATGAAAATTTGTTTTTACAGGGAAATACAGTCGATGTGTATAGCAGCTCACACAGGTCGTCATGATGATACATTACGACAACGAGAGAAAGAGAGAGAGAAAGGATCACGCTTACGAGGGAGAGGAGCAGAGTATAGTGACTAAGGATGAGAGAACGGAAGGGAGAGAGGGAAAAAAAGAAAAATTAAGTGAGCGCAAACGAGAGAGAAATAGTAACCTAAAGAGTGGTAAAGTGCGATAGAAGTGAGCACATACACATAAAACTGTAGAAAAGGATACAAGCCACTTGGCGTAAGCTAGAATGGAAGCGAGGAAGAGAGAGTGAGAGAGAGAGAGAAAGAGAAAGAGAAAGAAAGAGAGAAAGAGAGAGAGAGGGAGGGGGAATGTATATATAAATGGAGTAAGACAGATACATACACATCCAGATAAACAGAGTAAGAGGAGCAAAGTCAGTACACGTACCAGATATCGCGGATTAAACTGTATGAAACGGTCGGAGTGGTTAACAGCGCGTTTCCAGCGCGTAAAAAGAAAAAAATCCCGACTAGGAGGATTCCTGGATCGAAGGAGAAGGCGAGGCGTTACCCAGCGCTCCAAGCGCCAGAAACGTAGGGCTATCCTGATATTTTCACATGATTCGCCGGTCACGAGAGTTAAGGAAGCGTCTCTTTGGTGACGGTGGCCCTGAACTCAGTGCCAGGGCCATAATAAATCAAATTGCTAACGGTGGCTGGCTTGTGGTGGTTTCTCAATGTTTGCCTGGTCGTTGCATGTCGGTCGGTCGGTCGGTTTGTTGCTCGGTGTGTGTCAATAAGGCCGAGAATATTTGGGATCGATCACTGACCGGTACAGTAATGCAAGGTTAGGTTAGGACGCCGAGATAACTCGGCCGAAAAAAAATTGTGAGAAGCGAGTACGTGGCCCTCACAGGACCAGAACGACCAGAGTCACGTTTTATTTTCAGAGACCCGAACCGACCCGATATACTTCGGTTTGCGAGATCTCGCGTCTCGCTACTTATTCTCTCGCTGGAGGGCGTTCTTTCGTGGCGCGACCGGCGCTCGGCTATCATCGGCCGCATTCGACTTTACCCGACCTCGGACTCGAGTCGTGTTCCCAAAACCCCCCGACCGATCCTATCCGTCCTTTACCGAGCGCGCAGATACTCTCTCGCGCTCTCAACATTCCCATTGTACTTCTTTCTCCCTCTCACCCTTTTTCTCTCTCTTATCCTTCATACTTCCTCGCTTTTCTTTCCACTCTTTTCCAAATCCTTATTCTTACTCACAAACGACCGACTCTATTTCCTACTATTCTTTTTTTTATTTTTATTCCTCAATTTTTTTTACATTCTAACCACTTCCCTACGAGGCTTGCCTAGTTTATCTATCGATCGTTTATGAATCGTGTCGGTAGTTGATTTGCCGCTGCTTTGTCTCGTTTTTCCTATTTTATTCCGTGCTATTTTCCCCTATTCCTCTTTTCTTCCAAGCGAATATTTTTTTGCTCCGTTAAATTATATTTTATTCACAATTTCATGATATAGTTGGTTTGTTTTTTATCAGTTTTGTATATCTCAGCATTTCCGTTTAATATTTTATCCCGATCTGTTTCCCCATTTTTCCTCTATCCCTTTTTGCGCCTTCCTTAATTGTACAGTTCATTCTGTCTTTTGAAACTTGATTTATCGTTTTATTCGACGTCACCGTCTATTTATTACATTTTACATTATCTCGTTGTGAGCACGTTTATTGTTTTACTTTACAGAGAAATTCATCTATTTATTCATTCATCTATTTTATTTCTGAACGTTTTGCTCAATAAAGTTTTATTAGCCGTACTGTTGTTTGGTAAAGATGGAAGAAGGGAGAGAGATAGAGAGAATTGGAGCGTCATTTCACAAGTTTCAGGCGACACGTGATCACCACTCCGGAATATTTTGACAGATTCTCGGAGTAGCAAAATTCACGTGGAATCCATTCAAGGAAAAAAGAGCAAGAGACTCTTTTTGTCATACAACGGTTCTCAAATTTTATCGCGTAAATTTAATCAGCGGCGCGTACAATTAACGACAGATTTATCGTCTTCTTTTTAATTTCTTTTATTAACTAAGAAAATGGTTAGATGGGATAAAAAAAGATGATTTCTTCAATGGAAAGGCGAGTAACAATTATCGATTTTCGAGTGGAATAAAATACGAAGCGGCGATAATGTTCCGGTAGAATGACAGTCGTATGATCCGACAAACCGAATATAGTCGAGCTATATACACGTTGAAGAAAATGAAGGGAGGGGGAGAAGCTGTGTAGTGTGTTTGCAGAAGAGAGAGAGAGAGAGAGAGAGAGTCGCTTCGGTTACCCCCACTAGTAAAGTGCACTCACTTTTACCTACATTTACCTACTTCCCTCCACCACGTTACCTATGATCCCTGTTTCTTCTTTGCCCAATACGCCCATGCGTGTTACACAAAGGAAGGAAAAGGAGCGAATGAAAAACAGAAACTGAGACAGGCGAAAAGAGATAGGAGAGAAAATACAAAACTCCGCACGTGTTTGCGCAGAGAGAGAAGGGGAAACGTGCAAAGGCAAAAGAACGATTGTGTTTTCATCCTCTATCTCTCTCTCACACTCTGTGTGTGTATGTTGCATCGCAGCTCTATAAATGTGTGGACTTGATGCGCGCGCATGTCACGCAACATGGGAAGGAGAGGGGGGAGAGAAAGAGAGGAAAAACGGGACACGCGAGAAGAGATTGAGTGTTCGTAACATTTGCATTTATGTGAGAGAGATAGATAGTCAGGCTAGTTTTATCCACGAGGAGAAAATGAATTTTGATGTACGAGGGAAAGATGTTTGAACTTGGGTTTATTAAGCTTCGTGAAAAAGAGCAAAAATAAGAGAGATAAATAGATAGATAAATAAATACACACAGAAGTAGAGGAAGGGGTGGGGGCAGGGGTAGTCTAAAGTCATAGAGAGTTGGCAAAGAGTATAACGGAGAAGAAATATAAAGAATGGAAGGGGGACAGAGAGAGAGAGATGTAATGAACAGAAGAGAGAGCTGACCAGGGGAGTATAGAAAGGAAATGAAGAAGAAAGGAGCAAGGGAGAAAAGAAAAGAGAGAATTAAATGAGAGAAAGAGAGAGAGAGATCATGGTGAAGGCGCTAATATCTGGGGCTCCGTCGGTCGCGCAACTCGCGCCCTAATCGAACTCTACAAGTCGTTTATTGTCCTTCTCTTTCGTGTATCCCTCTTTTCCTCTTCAACCCTTCTTACTCAAAAACCCTATTTCACCTACTCCTCTATCATTCCCTATATTCTTTTCACTTTTAATTTTCTAATGGTACTCTCTGACAAACATTGGGAAGAATAAAAAAAGATAAATGATTTTTCTAGTAGCAGGGGTCTTAATGTCGGTGTAGCGTGCGCGTACGCAACAATCAAACACGGTGAATCGCGCACTCCATAGTCGACGTTTGAACAATACGGCAAAACATTGGATAAAGGCGCGAAATATTTGCTAACCAATACATTTCAGATGCACCAAGTTCCATGCTCTACCGCGTCTTATAAATCTTGTAGAATTTTTCTTAACATAATCGAAGGAGCTTAAAAAATAAATTGCTTTCTCCTTATTTGTAAATACTTATTTGCCCATTTTTTGTTGCCTTTTCGTGGCCCGTTCACATACTCAGTGAATTTTTTGCAACACTCCAATTATAGATCATTTTATCATATCATTTTACGTTTTGCTCCAAATCTTTATGGAGCTTACCGCGTCCTACACCGTACAAGAGGAGTGAACTTATATTGTCATTTTTAAAATTCATTATTGCACAATTTGGTTAATTACTTCTGCTCGGCTCGGTTGCTAAAAACCATTCTACCTAGATCTACAATTTACATTCTTGATTTGATATGCTTGCCTAAGTATATAATGGTCATTTACTAAAGTTTTAAACTGATATTGCTAATATTACCGTCGTTATCAATTTTTTTTTATAGAATTTCATGATTTGGAGCTTTAAAATATTTCTGCTATTATTGGAATAAACTGCTTAACTTCATGATTTAACCGGTACGTCACTGCGTTCATTGAGCATTTATAATTAAGTCTGTTTTTACGCACGGTTTTCATAATAAGCGTAGTGCATGAAAGAAAGCCAACCGACCTACCCAACCTTTCTACTGAAGGATGCAGTTTTTTTCAATACTTTTGACCGCTCGTAATTGTCTGAACTTACCCCTGAGTCAATCCCTTGAGTATTTGGCGTTGTTGACCGTTGTTGTAAATTGTGAAAACTCTGCAAGTAGAAGAAAAAAATATTAGGAAATATTGCATACTCCAGATGTTAAAATATATAATATTAAACTAACAATATGTATATGTAAGTATGAAATTAAGTTTAAAATAAAAAAAAGTATTTTTGGCTTGCTTTATAAAATTAATAAATTTTCTTTATCTTGTTAGTGCAGATTTTGTTTTCTAATTCTTATTACTCACTTGAGATTGGCCAGTAGGTTGTGGCTGCGGGGAAGCAGAAGGTGGAGGTGCTGGAGATTGAGACATAGATCTTTGTGGCGACTGACTTGGATTTACTTGATTAGATGGTGGAGGAGGTGGTGGATTTGGTGGACCTCCTTGATTCCAACCTCTTTGTTCTGTATACAGGCTGGAAGGATGGCTGGTCTGTTGCGTGTATGAATTAAGCTGAGGAAAAATCAAATTATTTTAATCATCTGTATAGTTTTTCTGGATTATAGTTTGTTAAATTACATATGTGTGAAAATGAGGATGACTTGTGAAGTTTATTTACCTGATGATGACTATAAGGTGTATGAGGTCTCGTGGGAGAGGAATAACGTTGGGTATATGGCTGATATGGCATAGGAGTTGGAGAACTTGGTCCTCCTGGTCCTGCATGTAATCTCGGAGAACCCTAATATCCATTATGAAATTTTATTCAAATGCTTGTGATTTGTAATAAACTTAAATTAGTAATTAGCGATGTAGTTAGTTTCATTCATTGTGCAGCAGTGTTATGTAGACATACTCCACCAGGATGAGTAAAGAAAGAACAAAAATGAAAGAAACAATTGCCGGCCTGGTTATATGTCCGCACATGTATTATTTACAATAGAAAAAAAATAATACTGAAAACTTACAGTTTGTGGAGGACGCTGGCTAGGTTGTGGATAAACAGGGGGAACCACAGGGGGACGCTGAATTGGCCAGGGCTGTTGATAAGACTCTGGACCCATTCCAGGATAATTCCCATGAAATCGATGGACAGGGGTCGATGCTTGCAGCAATTGATTCAAGGTTGGAGTAGGTCCCGTAGCCTGGGATATACTCTGTCCAGAAAGAAATCTTGGCTGACCAGGAAAGTTTGCCGATCCACCTCCAACATAAGCTAGTCTGGACTCTATCTTGGAGCTGGCGTAATGATCCTCCATCTCTGCCCTATGTACTCTCTCACTTTCTAAATGTTTTGCATGGTAATCCAACTGTTTGCCAGGAAATTCTTGATGCTTGGCGACGTACTCCTGTTTACCAGGGTAGTCTGCCAATGGTTTAGACACGAACTCGTTAGATTTATTGGAGTAATCGTCGGAGTAGTCGCGTATCACGTTCGGAGCGAAGGGGTGTCCAGGGTGTCCCTGGTGCGGTGGTCCGTCCAAGGGTTCCTGCTTAGTCTCCTGGGAAGGCTGGGCGGGTTCCCTAGGTGATTTGAGCTCACCGGTCGCGTGTCCAATGTCCTCGCGGTATTGACTCATCTCGAAACCCGTGTCCCCGCCGCGATTCACATATTTAAGCAGCTGGGCCGCGCCCCGGGATACCTTCTCCGCCGGTTCTGGATCCAGCTGCTGCTTACCACTGCCACTAGCACTATTCCCACCTAGTTGAGAACGCTTCTGTGCACATTTCACGGACTCGTTCAGCTTCACATCGTTTTGTTGGCTCTCGGCTTGCGTCGCAGCCATGTTCTCACTCCTCACGGAGCCATCGTCGTCTTGTAAACTGGCCAATCGCCGCGGTTCCTCGTGTGCCCCCTTTCCCTAAGCAAGCCAGCATAAGCGGCCAAATTTCCCAATCACGCTCAATAACTCCCAAACCACCCGAAACATCCTCCAGCCGATTTCTCACCAGGACTATGTACTATAACGTCCACCGAATAATCACTTCACTTCCTGTCTATCCCTGATGGTCCTGCCGCTCTCTTTATCACTGTATATGTGTATCTTTCTCTGTGTATGTTTCCGTGTGTGCGAGGGGGCCAAAAAAACCTCTCTCTCACTCACTCCACTATACCTACACTACACGAACGTCAAAAGCAGCGTCGCACACCTCGCCCCATCTCACGGACGTTACCCTAAACCATAACCTATAAGGCGCCTCTTCAACTCCACGATTGTATCCTATATATTTTTGGAGCCCTTGTATTTTAACATATTATAGTATATGTTTTTATAATTGAATCAACGATTTTTATTCCAGAATTGGTCAACAACGTGCTTTTTGTTTTCTATGTCGTTAATTATTATTATCTCTTTCTTTCTTTTTACATTACTATTTTTTTTTACTAATTTCAACTTGTCAAGCTCATAACCTCTAAAATGATTCCTTTCCGAGATGTTCATGTTTCCTAAAGCTCGATTTACAATGGACGCGCGCATTTTGTTTTCGTATATACGTGTGTGCGTAAATGCATATAGCTTTATCTTCATCAATGATTTTAGTTTTGCGAACGTTCTGGAAAATCATAACCTCCAATATATCTCAAACGCAAACTGTCTTGCTTTTTTTTTTAATTTTTCACGGCCTCTGGGACGGTTGCTCCTTTTTGTCATCTCGATAGAGATTAATTCATGCAACGTTAGAATACGTTTGTGTCATCGACCGAATATGGCAATCATAAACATGTATATCTATACAAAGTTTCACTTGGATGTTTCCGAAAACCATAACCTCCAAAGCAACACAATAGTCCTGTTTTTTCAGTAGCCTTAAGCTACATTTATATTAAATACTTCTTTGCATTTTATGTGACTGTAATTTTCTACTTTTTTAGAAATTAAAACAAAACTTTTTCTTTTTAGCTTTGTTTAAAACACGCTTAACTTCAGAATAAAGGTCTGACAATAGAATAAAAGTTTGAAGATTTGTCCAATTTTTACCAAAACTTTATTGCGTTTTTGATATATTTATTGATTTTCAAAATTATGAAATAGAATATGTGCTGTAGAAATTTATACGCGAGAAAATGAAAAATATATAATATTAATATGTAAAAAAAAAATAATCTCTAAAGGGATTAATTAAAATCGTCGTCGGAATCGTCCGATTCTTTTCCTTTTATAGTTTTAGGCTTTGAAGCTTGAGACAGCCAGGGCTTTCTGCCATTATCTGGGTCTAGCTCTTCATTGTACTTTATTGCTCCAGAATGAGCTATCCTGGCTTCTAAAACCTGAGTGGAGAAATCATCCCTATTTCCCAAGTCTGTAAATCCTACAATGTAGTCTTTTGTTTTGCTATTTACAATCAGGGCTATGGTGGGAATAATTTTAATTCTTAAGCGTTCTGAAACAGGAATAAATATTCATTATTATTATTAACATTTAAAGTAAAATTAATAAAGAAAAAGTAAGCCTTTACGTGTCAAGAATGGACAACGTTCAACATTTATTTTACAGAATCTGGCTTCTATATGTTTTTTTGCTAAAATTTTGAAATGATGGTCCACTATTTTACTCCTTGGAGAATCTTCTTTATAAAATAAACAAACAATATTCTCAGATTTTTTAGAAGCCTCAAAAAATTCTTTTTCATCTGTCAGTTCTGAGTACTCTCCATGACCCTAAAAAATCAATAACTTCTGTTATTTAAAGCAATGTATAATAAAAAATTAATTACATTTGAGAGCCAATCCTGCTTCTGTTTCTGTTGTTTTTTTAACTCCTTTAAACGATTTTCCCTTAATTTTTCTAGATCATTCATATCCAAATTTTCCAGTTTTTGTAGTTCTGCATCCAATTCATTTTCAACATGCTTAGCTACTTCTACTAATTTCTGTTGTATAAATGTTTCCATTTTTATGTATGGAATAAAATTTATTATTCTTGAATAAAACGAGAAAAAAAACAAGTTAATCACGTCCAAAA
Source organism: Prorops nasuta (assembly GCF_024137725.1). NCBI lineage: Eukaryota > Metazoa > Arthropoda > Insecta > Hymenoptera > Bethylidae > Prorops > Prorops nasuta. Next base: position 5,218,291 of record NW_027116806.1, read on the forward strand.
TTAACTTTTTCTAAAATAATTATACACAAGTATAAATATTTTATTATTCACTTCTTGGAGTTGTAACAGCACGTAAGTAATTTTTATTGAATAAAACTAAATTGTAACATTTAATTGTTGACAGTAGGTCTTGGTAAATATAACTTTGTACAGGAGCCCAGGCCCAAGGGCTATGCTATGACGGCTATGACCAAATAAGAACAAAATATGACATGACAGCAACACAGCAAGCAAGCAAGCGTAAGCCAAAAGGAGCAAAAACAAGTGGTTTTTGGGCCAATGCAGTGGCAACGCTACAGTCGGAAAATCATTGCTATCAACCTAAAAAATTAAGGTCAAGAAAGCAATTTCCATGCTAAGTAAAAGAAAATTTAACTTGAAAAATATATATTTTGATAAAATGAGTCCAGCCTTTCTTCATATTGTTTACATTTTCAACTACCTGTTATGAAAACTGTATTTATAATCCAGGCTTTAGTGTTTAGGTTGCCAGCAATGATTTACCAAAGTAGTCTGTATAACGTTCGCAGCGTTATCTACAATAACATACTGCACAAATCGAACTAAAATCTTTCTTCGTTTCTAAAATATTTTTAAAAATACTATGTAAAATGATTAGTGTGAATCAAACATAAATTGTATACTTAATTAAAATCATCTGGAAATTTAAATGATTATTTTAAAAAAGATCATCTTCATATCAAAGATCATTGTACTAGTGTAACTTTAAAAGTAGAAAAATAATTTTAGTTTAATTCCATAACTGTTAATTTTTGAAAATAACTGTCCTATAAATATCAGATTATTGCTCTGAGTATTGTTTGAAAAAAATTGTTTCATATTTCAAGCGGATTTACGAGAATTCCAAAAGAACAAAAACTAAAAGACCTTAAAATAAGTTTTAACAGGCATTTATGTTAATAAAGTTATCCAAACAAGTTAAAAATTACCGGACAAATTTATTAAGCTATGGTGGCAGAGGAGAAATTAATAATAAGCTAATTTTTAGGTTAGTTTTTAATGGATTGCTTGTGTTTTGTATCCTGGAGGTCTAAGGAGGGGTTATTTTGGACTAAAGTTCAAACTGAGTAAAGAATACAGCCAACACGGGGTAACAAGCAGAAAGAGAGAAATGTGGTGTGCAGACTTGATAGCAACAAAGATGGCGGCTGGAGTGTGAGTAGTTAGTGTCCGTTTTAACCAGGCGCGGTGACAAGTTGTGGAAGAAGTCGGAAAAGACGACCGTTCCCCAGGAAGTTCGAAATCCTTGTGATGCAATTTCGACGTATAAGATGTTAGAGATATTGCAAATATGAGCGAAGGAGCGGATTCGACAACGCAGATCAGCGAGAGCTCTGTTACGACCTTGAAAGCCGAGACTAAGTCCGATGAATCCTCACAAACGACGACGACGACGACGACCCCAACGTATTCCGGCAGGAGGCCACGATTTGGTACGGGATCAATCCCGGCCTCTCCGTTTATATGGGTCGACGGCAAACAAATTCGGAGTGCCTTGGCCTGGACCAAGAAACAACCACCACGTCGAGTGAGTTTCCCAACGAATGACACTCACTTGGTCACTGGATATCTGGAGCCTGCGAACCCCTGGAAACACGGTGAGACTTACTTCTCCAAATTATACTACTCCAGAAAATCAATCATTGTCTATCAGTCATAGAATTTATCGAAAACGATCAGCTGAGTCTATTAAACCTTGTTTTAACTTTACGAGAAAATATTCTTGTATACTTTTTTTATTCTTCTTTTTTCCAAATACTGTTGAAGAATTATTTGTTTTTTAAAACAAGCTATGATATTTTGTATTTATTAGTCTTATTAATTTGTTTAAAGTTCTGTCTTAGTATATTACATATTCCAATGAATAATATGATAAATTGATAAACTTATTTAAAACAATCTAATGTATCCCAGAATATGTATGTATTGATACAATATGCATGCAATGAATAACAAAGCTATTAGGTTTTTTATAGACCGTGTCAAGTTAAGAATATTTAAGATTTCACAACTAGCACTATAGACTAATTATAAATTTAGCTTATTTTTAAACCATGGAGTGTAGTACATTTAAAATTTTTAGATAAGTATAAGATATAAATTGAGTTTTGGTTTAAGAAATTTTTAACCTTTTTTTCACATGCTATAAATATTAAATTTATTTTTATCTCTAAACTTGTGTATCTGTACATTTATGTGTGTGCCTTTGTGGGTTTATGTAAATTAAACTAATACGTTCTCTGTGGAATGAGAAGTAAGAAATCATAAGATTATGATGAATTATAGTTTTTAGTAATTTTTCTTGAGCTAAAAAAAAGATATCACATTGACTTTTTAGAATGGGGGCAAAAAATAATTCAATCACTTCTTTATAAGAAAATGATACTAAGAAAAGATGAAAATTGAATTTCATCTTTTCCCTTTGCTTACAGGCTTAAAATTTGCATCTTTCTTTATCCTATTGAGATAATTACTCTGAGGATATAAAAATAGCATTCTAATCATTACCACCATATACAAGTTTTGGTGAATCACTTACCAAATCCGCAGTGAACGTTTTAAAAATAATAATTTAGAAATAATTAATACTAATTGGCGAAAGCAAAGAATATTGAAAGATTAGAAATAGGATGCACACAAGCATTAAAAAGTATAATATCTTCATACAGTTAAATTATATATTATTAAGATTTGGTATTTACAGTTTGTATTTTTTCAGCTGAAAATGTGAATCAGGATGACTTAATATCAGCATATAAGGATTCATGTTCGAAACATAATACTACTCCATTGGAGAATGTTGTAGCTCAATTAGAGGTAAGTTAAACATTTTTTTTAGGGGTTAAGAAATTACTTGACAATTTTTTATAATTTTAGAAATTAGATGTATTAGATGAGCGTTGTGAAGAATTTTCTTTGAAAGGAGTAACACTTGATCAGCAACACTGTGAATCATTGGAGGAAATTTTTAAACGGGTTCAGTTCAAACGAATTGACTTAGAAGCAACATCTTTGGATGATGAGGTATTTAAATAATTATTAAAAGCTGTTATGAAACGTTATTAACTTTATAATCATAAATTTTAATTCAATTTACAGAGTGCAGTCATTTTGTTTGATATGCTGGAATATTACGAATCCACTAAACACTTAAATGTTTCAGCCAATCAAAATATTGGACTGAGGGGCTGGCAAGCATGCTCCCATATGATTAAAAAGGTATCAGATGATAAATTATTTAACATGAAAAAACAACAATGTTAATATATTCTAAAATTAATTTGTTTACATAGACACAGTGTTTGGAACAGCTGGAGGCACGGGACGTAATACTTAACGAATCAATTATGAATATATTGAGTCGCGCAATACGATTAGTCTGCCATTTAAATGTTCTTAAACTAGAAAACTGTGGACTTTCTGGTAGATCTATTGTGATGTTAGGTAAAAATATTTCTTTTTGAGCCATAGTATTTCTCTTGTACATCTAACCAGTAAGTTTTCCCGACAGTCAATTCTCTCAAATTAAATACTGGAATACGGGAGCTTTACTTAGCGGATAACGGGCTTGATTTTTACGATGCTATACAGCTTGGTTCCCTTCTCAGAATAAACAATCACTTACAATTGCTGGACATCAGGTAAGTATTTGATAAAGAAAATAATATTAATAATAGTAATAAGATTTTTACACAGTAATATTTATTTTATGTAGTAATAATAATATCCAAGATGAAGGAGTTCGCGATATGTTAGATGGGTTGATAAATCAGGTAAGCGACGATAAGGAAGGAAAAGGATTGAGCATACTTATCTTATGGAATAATCGATTAACCCAGAAAGCATCACCTCATCTTGCTCGCATTATAGTGAGTAATTTAATTTGTAAATTCCTATAAATTGTTAAAAAAATAATATTAATAAATTATTGAAATACAGACATTCTCAAAGACACTGGAGACTTTAAACATTGGCAAGAATTCTCTTACCAGTGAAACGCTGGTTGTTATCAAGGACGCTTTGATTAAAAACCGAACTCTTTTACAATTGGGAATGCAATCAACCGACTTAACTTGTTATGGAATCCTCGCATTAGTGGAGGTCATGGAGAATAATGAAGTTTTACAGGTAACGATTCTACTTCGTTGAAAACTGAGAAATCAATTATAACGACATCTGATTGTTATTTTTGCAGAGAATAGATTTACGAGACAACGGCATACAGATGAGAGGGATGAAAGCTTTGATGGACGCTATAATAAAAAATAAATACATCACTCAATTGGATTTGGACGATAAACCACGTGAGAGAATCGTAAGTTTTGACACGAAAGCTTTTTAAGCTATTAAACAATAATAATAACTTTAAAATATCAATAACGATAATAATAGCTTAAAAATATCAATAATGATAATAATAGCTTAAAAATATCAATAACGATAATAATAACAGCGTTAAGATATCAGTGATGATAACAATTTGAAAATAGCAATAACACAATCTAATCTTACGAGAAAGATAATACTTTTTGTTGATAAAATTCTAAATAATTTGTTTGCCAAACAGGATGGTAGCCTGCGGCAATATATGGACCTGGTAGCTGAGATTCGTGACTGTTGCGCGAGGAACGAAAAGAATCGTCCATCGAATGAAAGTACGGAAGACCTAGAGAGTCCCCAGCATCAAAGTAGATATTGTAGCGCGAGTTCCCGTAAAATCTCGCTAACCTGTCAAACACTGCCATGTTCTCCTCCACCCATGGCTTCAATACGTCCTGAAGACGGAGGACGTTCCATGCTCGAGCCGAAGCGGAGTAGTGGTGGCCGCCTCCGTTCTCCAGCTCCTAGTCCAATCCCATCACCAGTAGCCAGTCCAGTCCCGAGTCCATCGCGTAACCGATTTGTCGTCTCGAGGGTACCAGAAACCTCGCTGAGCTCGACAAGTTCCTCAGCATCCTCTTCACCAATAACCCCACCGTCCTTCGGTTCTTTATCCAATTTTTTCCCCTCTACGTCCAGCAGATCCTCCAGGTTTCGCGTATCCATTGTCGAACCCGCCTTTTCCGCTTCCTCCTCCTCATCAGCCTCACCAAAACCAGTCGTATCTTCTTCCAAATCCAACGTCACGATCGGCTTCGATTACAAAGTTGACGATACTGCCGATCCTGACGGCCTGGTCAAACCGGAAGTCAAGGTTACCGACGATCGCAAAAACACGGGTAGCGTAGAGGCTTTTAGCGTGGAGCCTGGACAACAGGGAAATAGTACAAAGAGCCTCAACGACATTGTTAAAAACGATGAACACGAGGCTTCCGTTAACGATCGGGATAAGTTCGAGGATCACGCTGATCCTGGCAATAGCAATAGCACGTTGGATCGTTCTATTAAGTGTCGGGAGCTGGAAGAGAGCTCAGCCATATCCATGGAAGTGTTCGAGGATAGGACTGAGGAAAAGATAAGCAGTGTTGCTCAGGATTCGACTGAAAAGTTGAGTCGTTCCATTAAACGTCAGGAGAAGGAGTTGGGGAGCTCAACAATTTCCATGGAGGTGCGTGAATGTAATAACGAGGAAAAGACGCAAAGTGCTGCTCAGGATTCGACGAAAGATAATGCAATTGCCCAGAGGCAAAATTCCAATTTGAAAAAGTTGCTGGCACTGTTCCAGCGACCTAACCATTTCTTGTCGGAAGCCACCAGTATCGCACAGTCTGAGCTGAGGATCGCTGTGAACGAAAATGTTAATAACGTATTAGTTTTAGGTGACAAGGTGCACCAGTATTTCAAGGATGAGAAGGAGAATTCCTGGACGAAGGATAAGGAGCAATCTCGGAGCATCCAGACACAGCAGCAAACTGCAAGAACGATCGATGTATCCCACGCAGCTGCAACCAGCAGCCTTACTGGCATGATAAATTCGTTGAAAATGGATTTGACCGTGCCTTCGCATAATCCGAAGACTCGGACTGATGATCATGAGACTCGAACCGAAGCTTCGTTCGATAATCAAAGCATTAAGCCTGACGAAGACTCGGCTCCAATTGTAAATAATCAATCGTTACCTGAAAATGTGCAATCAATTGACGAGAGGGAACGTTCCTCGAACGATACTCTCAGGGCTCACTCAGACGCTTGCTCCAAATTTGTAAATAATGCTCCGACGAATAATGTTCCAGAAAATAAGAGGACTGTATGCGTACCTAAATTAAACGATATACCTGAATACTCTGTTCTGGAGTTGAGTGAGAGTGGCCATAAAGTGGGAGAGACGGAGTCCGAGGCTTCCGTAGGCTATACAGATTCCAGCGTGGGAAATATATGTGATAGAACAATCCCGTCAGACAGTATTAACCTGACTAGTGATAATTTTTCAGCGACTAATGCGAATTGTGATAATCTAGAAGTAGTAGATAATGTAAATATTGTAGGTCGACTGGACTATGTAAATTTGAATGACGATGAAATAGGTCTGGATCTCACGAGAGCTGACTGTCGAGGCTCATCAGTAGGAGCTCTCGGGGGATCTGCTGTAGATATGGAAAATTTTGAGATGAATTTGGGAGAAGTTACCAATATTCGTAGGGATGATGAGGAGAGCGAGCATCGAGTACCAAATCAAACCAAATCGGAGGAAACTTGCCACAGGCACGATATAACGCATATCGACAGTACAATTGTAAATAAAATTAATATAGAATCAGCTGAATTTGCAGATAACCATTGTCCTGGGAGAGAGTCTCGAGACGAGGAATTCAAGGTCAAAGCTACGGATAAGGGTAACGAACAAGAAATGGAGGTGCTTTCTAACAGTAAGATAAATAATTTGGAGTCCAAAGTGGAGGATAAATTTCATGGTGAGGAAATAACAATAGAGATGGATTCTGAACACGAGACGAATAAATTGGAATCCATGATTGAAGATGAAGTTCAGGATAAGGAGATAATAATAGAGAAGGATTCTGATCACGAGACGAATAACATGGAGCCCGAGATGGAAGATGAGATTCAGGGTACAGAGACAACGACAGAGATGGATTCTGATCGTGATTCGAATAAAATAGGATCTAAAATAGAAACTGAAATACACGATGATCTGGTAACAACGATGATGGCTTCGGATCGTGTGTTGGTTGAAGGAGACTCTGCTAGAGTCAACACTACTACCGAAGCTGATGAACTAACAACGGAGATAGTTTCCAAGCCCGATATTATTGATATGGATTCTAAGGTAGAAACTGAAATTCTGGATAGGAATATAACCTTCGATATGATTTCTGATCTCGAAACGGATAGGCGGAAAGAATCAAAGGACCAGAGCAACGAAGAATCGACGGAGATGGTTTGCGATAAACTGGAAAGCAAGATGGAAGCTGAAATTCTGGATGAGAATATATCCTTGGATATGATTTCCGATTCTGAAACGGATAGGCGGAAAGAATTGAAGGACCAGGGCAATGAAGAATCGACGGAGATGATTTCCGAAAAACTGGAATCCAAGGTAGAAAGTGAGGTTCAAGACGATACGATACCAGTGGATAAGGATTTTGAAAGCGAAATGGGTAGGCTGGAAATATCCAAGGATCAGGGTGACGATGAAGCGACTGGAAAGATTTGTAATCTCGAGACGAGTAAAGGAGAAATAGCGATAGAGATCCCAACCGAATCCCAGAGGGACGATCAAAACGAAGGAGAGGAAACCGTGGATTTTTGTGGCAAGGGTATGGAGGAAACAAAGGCGTCTGCCAAATGCCATTCAGAAGAGAAGTCAGAAGTTGAAGAGCTAATATTCTGCATGACCGATATTTCCAGCAATGGAACGTCCATCGATGAACTCTCTCCAATCAACAACTCGAATGGCTCGAGGCCGGCGAATTTTCTACCGACTTCCTTGTCGTCGACGAGCCTCCCGGTGGAGAAGCCCGAGGTACATAGGAATAGTCAAGATTCGGGGATCGAGGAGACCGTGTCCACCAACGACGAGGAGCCTCGGGAGGATCGGGGGAAACCGAGGGACAGCTTCCAGGAGAGTATAGACTCTGGTATCGGATCCGAGTCTTCCTCTGTTTGCGTTCCCAAGGTCGAACCCGAGACAGACTCCACGAAGAAACAACAAGGGGAGGCTATATGTCCTGCTGTTGACCTTGTCAGCGAAATGGAGCAGGAAGTCGTTAGAAAGGGTGCGAATATGGACGATTTGAGCTGCTCGTATCTTGAAATCGTTAAATGTGCTGTTGTGACCACTGCTTGCTCCATGGCTGGTATCGATATTCTCAGCAATGCATCTCCTGGAGTCATTTCCAAAGATAGTGATACCGTTATCCCTAAATCTCCTACGAGGTAAGTGAGCCTTGTTAATCTAATACGTTATCTGCTAACTCTATACCTATCAAGAATTAAAGGCAAGCTGTGTTGTAATCGTGGAAACATAATCGTGCTTATATTACCATTGTAATTAGTCATTGTTATCTGTATGGCAAGTTGTTATTACAACATTATCAGCAAATAATTAGCCTATACGATAGGTTCAGTGTTAAGAGTACTTTTAAGGAATCTATTTTGTTTTATCTTTTCATTTTATACTTACATGATTTCTTTGAAAGAAACGTTTAATTGATTTGATTTATTATCATACAAATCGTTAAGGGGTAAAAACATCGATCGAAAGGTATACAAGCGAAAGATAGATTTTATAACGAATTACGAAGGAAATTTTTTCTGGTAAAAATCTGATATCTCTTTTCATTGTTCTACAGGTTATGATTTTGTAATTGGTGATTCTGTTGTTTTAATTATTTTTTCACTCAATAAAGAGCTTACTATTGCCTCGCTTTTTTTATTTCGACGAAGAAAGTTTCTTGTTTGCTTCTATTTCTTTTTACGCCCAGTCTCTTCGTCCTTAATTTCTTTATTTGTGACCAGTAACTTCTTTGTCTTTACTAATTTATCCGTTTATTTGCTCTGCTTGTGCATACCAATTAAGTATGATCATTTATAGAGAATGTTTTCACCCCTTAGCACTGTCGAGATCCAAAGAGTCTAGTAAATAATTATACTGACAGTTTTTATTAGCTGTTAAAAGGTATGTATCACAGATCTCTCTTATATGTATGTGAAATTAATCAATTAATCATTTCATTCGTGGATTTTTTTTTCTTAGTAATTTCAATGTGGCTTTTAATAAAAAATCTGGCTATTTTAAGTTTAGAAACAGAGAGGGAGAGAATATTGGAGTTCTAATCAAGCGATTGAATTATAGATATTCTTCTTTTTTTTCAGTAATGAGTAGCTCCGATGAAGAAAGCGAGGAGGAGAGCGATAATGAAACGAACGAAGAAGTGGAATATAGTGATTTAGATGACGATGACGAGGAAATCGACGAATTTGAAGAGTTAAAAAAGAGTCTGGAGCCTAAATACCAACGTTATATAAATTGGCGCATTTGAAAGATGATAAAACTTAGAAATCTTACAAAAATCAAGACCAGAAGAAAATGTTTCAATAATTAAATCCACTCCAATCGGACGAATTTCATATACTCGATCTTCTTTCGCTCTCCACTTGAGAGGAAAGTATTTCAGTTTTAATTTGCTAGGTTTTTTATGATTATACAGCAACGAAGAAGTGAATGGACACTCCAAAGAAATTTGTTCAATCTTTTATTTGGAAGAATCGCTTTTATCGAAAACAAACAAACTATAGGTTTGGGCTTGCCATAATAAGAATGATATCGATAGATTAAAAGAATTAAAAAGTAAGATCAAGCTAGACTATTAACGTCATATAAATTAATTAAGAAAACAAATGAGACGTTTACTGCAAGTGACTTAACCCATACACTTTTTGCAATGATGATGAATGTAATTTTATATTAAAAGTTTATGGAAAATATTGCTTTCAGACTTTCATGAGTCATCTGAAATAGGCTTTTTAGCTATTTATACTTTTCCACACTTTTTTGCTGAAAATTTTGTTTCAATATATTCGAAAAATAAAAAAAATCAATTTCAAATTTTCTAGAAAATCTGTTAGGCCACTTCTTAAGTAAACGTCTCGATTCGTGTACAACTTAATCCCGTTTGACAGAAACGAATTTCATACCTACGGTTTTTATTTGTTAACTTTTTTATGACTGCGTATCAACGAAGGTGAATCGACACCATATAGGTCTTTTTTGACACTTTCGGATAATAATTTTATGGATGAAAACAAATCATGTTTGAGTTTTCCACGCGAACATTCGCGTCGAATTATTTAGAATTAATGAAATAAGATAAGATAAAGAATATATATATATATGTATAAACCAGAGCATCGATCATCGTTGAAGCACAATTTTATAAAACGTGTAAATAATGTTTAATGTGTAATGAAAAATGTTGAAATTTATTGGGAAAGTATGATTGCTTGCAAAGGCCGATGATCAAGTACAAGAGAAGCCTGAAAAGTTATTATCTTAATGTAGCGAACTTGTCTAAAAACTACTAAAAATGAAAGAAAGAAAAATTCTCGAATTACACAAATATGTATTATTATGTAAAAAGAAACAACAAATTATATATTTTAAACTGTTAATGTATTTGTGCGTCATGCGAATCATAGCTTAAACCGTTGCGAATCGTTCGATTCTCATCACTTGGGAATTGTTGCATCTCTTAACTTATGCAAACAAAAAGAGATTGTACGGTTTATAAAACAAAAGAAACTTTGTTAAGGGAATAGAAGGAACTTGAAGAAATAGCACTAGAAAAACTGCAAATATGGACTCAAGTCAGTATATTCGTGGGCAAGGCTGCTAATAACTTAACTTAAAATTCTTATTGTTTTTTGTTTGTGTTTAGATTTTAATTCTTACGTAGCATATATTTTATTATACATACACAAGTACAGATTAATAACTATATATTTTTGTATAGCCGTAGGAAACTTTTTAGACTTGAGTCTTTGATTCTCAACGAGAAATAAAAATGTACAAAGTGCTTAGGATGTAGTAGAAGTAGGAAGGTGAAACAAAAAAGTTATCTGGTCTAGACGAGAATGTCATTTTAGTGTAAATCTTGAAATAACTTAAAAAAAAAAGACAAATCCCTCCTTGTTCGAAAGAAAATTTTAGGGAGAATCATTTATTTCTTTCTGAATCGAGGAAATGAGTTTATTGTAGCTTTTCTCACATAAAGGTCAACTTGACACTATTTTCGTATATTACTTTTTGCAAGATATCCTTCGTACTGTACTTTATCGTTAATGGAATCAATACTAAATTAAACACAATTAAGCCATAACGTCGTAGCTATTACGTAATTATTATCGAGGTCTCCTTGAGTTCTATTTAACTAAGGAGATTCGTCGTTTCTGACGGGGAGAAAGTTTTTCTTATCCCTCAAGAATTGTAAAGTATTATTCAACAGTCCTATTAATGGCTGCAAGTAAACTAGAGTAGAATAAAATGAATTTAAAGTGTCAGCACTACTTGCTGCAGGTGACGAATTTCTATCAAGTTTTTGCATCGATCATTCATCCTTCCCTCGAGATCCCAGCTCGATTGTTTTTTTCTTGTCTATTTAATTTGATATTATAATAAATTAGTTGAATGTTATTGCTGCAACGAACTATCGTGAATTTCTTGTACCTAATTAATCTGTTCAATCGCTCTGATGCGGACAATTGTTGTAAATCATGAATTCGTTAATGTCTTGCACCTGATTAATCTGTTCAAACGCTTTAATGCGTACAATTTTTGTAAACTCTGAATTCATGAGCTTCTTATACTAAATGATTTTTTAAACATTTTAATCTATGAAAGTTTGATAAATTATGAATTTCTTACCAAAGCATTGGCTCTATCGTTATACCGCGTAAAGTTTGATGAATCATGAATTCGTGATTTTCTAATACCAAATTAATCTGTTCAAACGCTTCTACATGTACAATTTTTGTAAATTATGAATTTCGTACCAAAAACATTTGTTCTACAGTTCCAACGTGTACAACTTTCGTAAAACTTATTGACTGTGAAAACCTTTGGAATGGAGCAATCGTTCATTTGATAACAAATTTTCAAGATAAAAATATATTAATGTTTCCCATTATTTAAGAGCAAAAAAGGCAAATCACTGGGAACAATATTGTCTATGATTGGTCTCTGTATTTACTTTACTATGCATATATTAATATATTATATATACATAAATATGGATATAAAGGAATATGTGAACGCATGCATACATACAGTCACTCTTATATCTGTAGAATAAAAAATGACGAGTGCCTGTGCCTGTGCCTGTGTGTATTTTGTGTGTTTGTGATTGGGAGACGCGTGCGTGTGATTGTGTGTGTGCATGCATGCGTAAGAATTAAAATTTGTACATAAGGAATGTGTCACTCTAAAAGAAGTTTTACTGTCATCTTCGATATTATTATATATATTATATATACATATATGACGCTATGCAGAAATGTATATGAAAGAGAATTTGAGTTTGAAAATTTTATCAAATCGAGAAATATAAGAATAAAGACGATATATTGAACTTATTCTGTTTTTTTCTTTAAGCACACGCGCTTCATCTCAACTCATGAAGCTGCTTAATTTCATTTGTTATTTGTTCTTATTAAAGTGTTAAAGATAAATTCATTGCTTTTCGATATACTGTAAACTATAGAAATTTTCAATTATTCACAAAATTTTATCTTTTTAGCTGTAAAATTAAATATTCTTTCCTATGCTGCATTCGATAGGAATTAATGTGAGTCCGTGAAATGAGAAATGAAGCAAAAAAGAACTTCAAAGAAAAGGTTGATTTATGAGAATAAAATTAAAATTAAGAAGGACCATTTGATTGTATGATAATAATATTAATTGTTCTGTAGACTGTCGTACAATGGAAGAGTATTATATCAGTAAAAAACGTAAAGTCTGGAAAAACCAATTTTAAATTATAATTAACATTTCTTAAAACGTTAGCAACAGTTTTTTTTCTCTATTTACAAGATATTGTATATGTACATTACATATTTTATTAGCACAATTATTGTAAATAAATATTAGTAATAATTGCAATTTCCATTTCCATGACTTATTAGTGTTTGCTCAGATACGACATTCTTCTATTGTACGACGGAGAGGAAGGGAGAAATTAAAATGGATTAATTAGAAACGTTTCTTTTGACTGTACATGAAAAGGGGAAGTTTTCCTGTTTCACGCAGTCGCATTTCCACGAGATACGCGAAGACAACAAGCTAACTGCGCAAGGCTTTGATCTGCCTGCTAAAGCAAAGCGTGGGTGCTCTGTGAGATGGCGGATTCTCACACTTTCAACGAGAAAATCTTGCGAGAAAATACGCCAACTCTCCAGTGTCTTCACTTACGTACAAATTTTTACACTCACTGTTTTTCAAACACTTCTGAATTTCTGCTGGTCCACACCAGCACCGTTTAAAACGCCACCTTCGTAAAAGGAGAGAGTGCTCCGAACAAAAAAAAAAGTATAATTTAATAATTAACTAAAATGCCATCATCGCGAAGTACGAATGTCTACTATTGTGAAATAACAATTGAAATTTAACTGTCTTAACGATTCTCATTCTTCTCATTCATGGTAAGGAAACGCGATATCATTTTTTTAGATTACTTATCACACACTCATATATACATATAAACGCGATAATATTCTCGATATTTTTCATTTGTATTCATTCTCTCGCTGCACACATTTTAATCAAATTTACTATTCTAATTTCCATATTAATTAACGATTTATTTCTGAACTCTTTTAATTTCATTCCATGCACCCTTTAAATATTTTGTTAATTTTAGTCGATTCTAGTGTGGAGATTCTCTAGTGAAGAATTAGAAAATTTTAGTGATTTTTGTTAACTTTTTGGAAAATCTCTTTTTTTTGGCATTTTAGCCAGAATCGATTATTATTTAGAGTTCTGACAGCAGTGGTAGATAGAAGAGTGTTTAACAGAGACGCTTTTATTGTTTACCATGTAACCACAGAGGACCCAGCTTCTTTTTCGAAAATTTTGTATTTACCGGAAAGCTGCTTTTAATTCGCGCATAAACTGCAATAAGGATGCAGCTGCAAAATCGTTTCTCGTGAACGATGAAACGACCAGCCTTTCTCGTAAGTATTTTTCATTCTCCTTTTGTCTTTTTTTTACTATAGAAATAATTTTCCACTTTCCAAAGATCGTACTTCGTTAATTTCATTGGATCAAAGTGAGAAATTTTGTGCCACTAATCCATATTGCTTGCATTGTTGGATATTATTGAAAGACCCTAGCGTCCCGATAAAGGAGGCATTCTCCTTGTGTTACAAAGAGGAAATGGGATTGAAATTATTGGAACGGGAAATCCTTCTTGATAAAAGACCAGTAGAATAGAACGAATACACCTTTAATGAGCACAATATAAAGCTAAACCCTTTTATATGCCCCAGCCAATAATTTCCATTTCAAATTAATTTTCGAGCAATTGAATTTTATCAATGATACAAAATAACAATGTTTCTCGAATTAAATAAAAATACTGAGCTTGAAGAGACAAAATTCGAACAAGGGAAAAGGTTTATCCATATAGAAATTGTTTACTCTCATTAAAAATAAAAGCAGAATCTGCAATGTTTATACTGATAAAATTTTTTGTAAACTGTATATAACAGCACAATCATCGGTATTTTTTCTTTCATGGATTAATTATTTTCTTATCGTTCGGATCTTGTTTTTATTGAGAATACATTTTGCCCAAGGTAGATCGTTATTAACAAAATCTGATATGCTTTTTGCAAGTCGAAAGATCATATATAGCTGTACGTCACAGGGTCCGTTGGTAATCAATACTCTTTGCTTCTACCCTTATGTTCTGGCGGTGGAAGCTTCATTTTTAAACCAGTTTTGCACGTTTACCAAATCAACTTTAACAAATTTCCCAATAAAAATGGTCAACTATCATATACAAATATCATGATAAAATTTTATAAATAATATGTTGACATTTTCAATGGTTTTCAATGAAAAATTAAAATTGAATAAATTTACCGAGGAATTATCTTTAGTTTTAGGACAGGAGTGGATTATGGCAAATTAAAAATAAATGTGTTTTTTGTTTGCAGGAAATAGATGCTAGGACTCCCTTGACGTGGATATGGTAACTATGAGCTCCGAAAAATCGGCTTGCCGCCGGAAGCCGTTGGGAAGGAGTATCGTCAAGGGGAACCCTGATCAAGCTTCTGAAAGGGATCGTATCGATCGGGATAACAAAGCGGAAGAATCGGCGGAAAAAGCACAGAACTCATCCCCACGCATCACTGCCTCTTGTGCCGAAGACACTCCTAATTATCTTGTCTATAAGAAGGTACTAAAAATACATAAACGAGCCTTCTTTTATTCACCTTGATAAATAAACCTTTAAACAATTTTTTTTTCTCAATATTTAGCAATATCAATCAATCTTCCTGAACCTCGCGAGTAACAATATTTAAATTCTTCAATTTTACCAAGATTCGTCAAATATTAGCAACATTTTCGTCAAACGTCTACCTCTTATTTTAAAAATATCCATACGATATTGGAAAATAATTCTATCTCAATTGTTTGATGTTTTGTCTCATCTCACTTTTTTTCATTGTTATTAATAGATGGAGGCCATCGTAGAGAAAATGCTGGACGAATCTAGTGGCGTCCCTGTGAAAACTGTCAAGAATTTTATGACTAAAACTCCATCGGTTTTTACAGGTGGATGCTTTTATTTATTAATAAATAGAAGGAATGCTAGCTTCAAACGTGCACTTTCTAAAATAAATGTTAAATTTTGGTCTTCAGGTGCTGATCTAATAGCATGGATGATGAAAAGTATGGACATTGATGATCAGGGTGAGTGATCCTTTAGTCACTAGTGACTATTATCATAGGATTTCAATCATTAACACGATCAATTAAAATGAAAATTATTTCAGAGGCACTTCATGTAGCGCATCTCATGGCTTCCCATGGATATTTTTTCCCTATAGATGACCACTGCCTTACTGTCAAGAACGACAACACCTTTTACAGATTTCAGACGCCATATTTCTGGCCCTCGAATTGCTGGGAACCGGAGAACACGGATTACGGTACTGCAGAGAGAAAATGTGCAAAAAATTAATTAATTAATCTCACAATTGCATTATTAATAAATTTTTGTTGTAAAATCGTAGCGGTTTATCTATGTAAAAGAACAATGCAAAATAAAACACGTTTGGAGTTGGCGGATTACGAAGCGGAGAACCTCGCAAGATTGCAAAAAATGTTCTCCAGGAAGTGGGAGTTCATATTCATGCAGGCAGAGGCACAGAGCAAGGTCGACAAAAAGAGAGACAAATTGGAGAGAAAAGTTTTGGACAGTCAAGAAAGAGCTTTTTGGGATGTTCATAGACCAATGGTAACACACACACGCATATGGTCAACTTTTATATATTTTTTTTTTTTTTTTTTAAGATTGACATATTCTGCTCTCCATTTCTCAGTATCTTATTTTAAATCCTAAATGTTTGATATAAAAATAATACTAGACTGCTTGTTTTTCAGCCTGGCTGTGTGAATACAACGGAGCTGGATATAAAAAAAGCTTGCAGAAACAACAAACCAATTTTGAGGCCCAGTAAGCACTCGCAGTTGGGGGTTGCCGGTGGTAGAATCTCGCCCCAGAACGAGTCGAAGACAAAATCAACCGTGGAGTCCCTGCGAAAGGAAATCGACATTTTAAAGAAGAGACTCGATAGGCGAAATATCAAACTTTCCAAAGTTGCTGAGGCGTAAGTCCATATTTGCTGTGCAAAAAGGAAAACGAGTATTCGTAACAATTTTTTGTTTAACATTATTGATACAAAAGCATAAAATTATTTCAGATTGATTGGATACTTTGAACAATATACCGAGTACGATCCGTTCTTTGTTCAGCCGGAATTGACAAATCCGTGGATCACCGACAATCCCGAAATGTGGGAACAAGACAAATTTGCGTGAGTTTGAAAACAACTTATTTAGATTGAATTTATAAATAGAAATTTGTTCACCTGAAATTCTTATCATCAGGAAGGAAATATCAGCTAGAAGAGTGAAGAGATGGGCCTTTTGTCTTCAGGAATTACTGCAAGATCCCATTGGCAGGGAACAATTTATACGTTTTTTGGATAAGGAGTTCAGTAGTGAAAATTTGAAGTTAGTTTATTTTATATTTCAATAAGGGAAAATCTGCATAGCATTTTAATATAGTAATTCTTTATTCATAACAAATTCTCAATTGGGGAACATTAAATTTTCTTGATGAATTAATTCGATAAATAAGCAAATATGATTTTAGATTTTGGGAAACCGTGCAGGAATTGAAAGCTTTACCTCAGAAGGAAGTACAAATTAAAGCAGCGGATATCTGGAATGAATTTTTAGCTCCGGACGCGAGCTGTCCGATCAACGTTGACTCCCGTTCGTATGAGAGCACAAAGAAAAATTTGGAGAAGCCCGATCGATGGTCCTATGACGTTGCTGCGGTTAGCTATGCAAACAATTCTTCGTTAATTATAAAATCTCGCGTTTATTTATAAATTATTATATATTTTACGAATTTCTTAAATTCTCTATAAATTCAATTTGAGTAAATTGATTGCAGGCCCACGTATATCATTTGATGAAGAGCGACAGTTATTCGAGGTATCTACGTTCGGAAATGTACAAGGACTTTTTAAATGGATCTAAGAAAAAGGTCAGAGCCGTTCATAAATACTTTTAGTCCTGGTAAAGCGAAACTTCGAGCTATGCTTGGGTATATTTTTGGAATTGCAGAGATAGAAGGATGGAAGAGAGGAAAGAATATAGGAGAGATAGTTTGTATGAAAGAGAGAGAAAGAGAGAGAAAGAGAGAGAAAGAGAGAGAAAGAGAGAGAAAGAGAGAGAGAGAGAGAGAGAGAGAGAGAGAGAGAGAGAGAATGGACGTGTGTATCAGAGAGAGACGTGACGTGCTTTAACCAAAAGCTCTAATTGTAATTTATGTATATACAAAATTATTTGTTAACTAAGAATTATAAATAATTCATATATTTCTTCTATGTTTTAGACGTCGGTAAAAGGTATACGTTCTATAGTTTCCTTTACTGGACGTAGAGACACTGCAACCGCATAGCACGACCTCTAATCCTAGCAAATTCCATTCATTGATAACGCACAATAGGAATTTTGTCCGATAAAGTCGAAAGTGATTCAGGAGACCTAAGAGAATCAGGATATCCCTCGATAAATCTTGAAGAGTACCTTCGTTTCACGCACAGTTTTCCTCTTAGATGCACAATTGCAGGCGATATCACTTGGATTTCTTTATTGTGTCAAATTTTTGCAGAAAATAATCTTTATTAGAGCTATAAGAAAGCTTTTTGTCATCAAGTTTTATAAGCTTTAAGATTATCGATTCGTTGCTGAACAGTATCCTGCTTGTAAGCCATACAGCACTTAGCCAAGTCTGATAATTAATTATCTTTAGATTTTAATTAGCGTTAATAGTGGAAAATCTGGTAAGTTAGTTGTCTTGCACACCTCTTGCAAAGGAGCAGCTTTGTCACATTTTTCTTTTTGCAAATGCTCCGATAGGTTTATTCAAAGGGAACAGGCAATTTTTTCCTGCTCTCACTATTATAGTATACACTTCGTTGTATTTTCTACTATCGATACAACACGTGGTATTCATATTTTTGAATAATTTAATTGGTCAGGTATATAGTATATATACATACATGATACAACGTGAGTGTATATATATGATATACAGATATAATGTTATAAAGAGTTTACTGAAATTATAAAAGTTAAGGAAGAAATGCGTGTTATGACCTATTTTCATATTGATGATGTTTACTGAAAAAATAATTTTTAAGTTAGATTATATAGAAGAAGCAGAAATGACAGGTTTAATCAATGGAGAGAAAAAGAAAATTTGTAGATAAACATTGTACAAATTACGGAATGGAATTCTAAGATTGTATAGTAAATCAAAATATCAGTGTAAGTTAACGAGATTTAAGGATAAATAATATGAACATAAATTATTGCATAGTACAAGACTGTAGTATGTACACTAGTTGTAAGTTTCTCAGATAAAGATGTATTAAAGTTTGTTACTTGCATTTCTATTATTTCCCAAATAATCTTTAAGAAAATTTGTTCTTTTTATTATATTATTATTATACAGAAAACTTTGTAGGATGGAAATTTGCAGAACCTGAAAAATGAAAATCAGTATCAAAATAATGTTTCGGAAATAAATAATAAATTGTATCTCTTTAGGATTTCAATGATAAGCTTCAGAATAAATATTAGTTTCGGAGTCTGAAATTCGTAAAAAATAAAGCAATAATTTTATATCCTTTCCTCATTAAAATGTTATTCTAAAAAAAAAATTAAATACCAGACTACTTGACTTGGCTAATTTTTTTCTGATTACCAAACATTACAATGTCATGAATTCTACTATTATCTATTTCTGTTTACATTTCGTTGCTCCAGCGCTAATGTCAAGTTGTTAATTTTCACTTTTAAGACAAATGTCTCTAATCTTCTCATTAATTATGTTTATCGCTATTACCAAAGCAAATTATTCATTAAAGAGATAAAGACACGTTCGTTGTAAGCTATAACTTCAACAATAACAATTTTAATTATAAAAACAATTTATAAGCAACTAAACATTTTCATTCACGCAAGGTATACCTGCAGCCACGAATATTGCTTTGTAAATAAAAAAAAAAAAAAAAAATAGAAATTTTGTTACGTGACGTTTTACTCGACCATTGTTAGTTTCACGCACAACACGAACATCTGGTATAGAGAAGCACTATCGAAAGATTTTATTGCGTTATTAGAACTAGACTTTTCTCTTCCATATAGGATAAAGATTACCCAAACTTGCTTAGGTTTATCATATCAGAAATGACTGGCCCTCTACTGAAATATAATCATCGTGACACAGCGTTTCTACAGTATTATATTTACGGTTAAATCCAGTAGTACACTAGTATCACAGCATTCACAGATCAGGAAGTAGCTGAAATAAACATGCCTGGGACGATCGTGTCGTTGATCGTGACAGTGTTGGCATCTCAATTTTCATTAAAGCAATTCTATCGAATCTCTGACTACAAAGAGTCTTACGGTGAATCCAAATTTTCCAATGTGTCCAATCTCTTGGCTCCCAAGAATTTGCTGCAGTCTCACGTGAACAATGTTTTCGCGGAAAAATCGGAAAATGGAAGCTGCACTGCCCAAATTTTACTGTATGCCGAGGGTCTGGCTCGGAGGGACACGTGGGCCTTAAAAAGTAACGAAATTATCTTGAAGGTCCATTACAAAATTTTGTAAAAAAAAACTTGCATTTCAGTGATAGATTCGTCGACGAAAATTCCATCCGGGATTCTGGAAGGGAACATACAGGATCTGGGAATGTACGACGAATGCATGGGAGTACATACGATGATAGGAAATACCGAGTTACGTGGAAGACATTGCATGTACAGTTTTGCCATTGGTAATCTTTCGCTGTATTACCCCACTTTTTCCATTTGTGTACCAGCAGCTTGTGACAATAATTCCATAGCTTACATTTTAAACAATTCCCTAACACATTTGCCCATCATTGACAAAGCTGACATTCAACTAAATTCTGCTACCTGCTCGAAAATCGAACCAGAAGAATGGGAGACTGGTGCAATTGTCACCCTGTAAGTACTATTAAAAAATTAACAATTTCAGTGAAACCAAAAATTATATTTTTTCTATTTTTTCAGGTCGTTTTTTTCTATATTTTTTCTGCTTCTGACCATTGCGACGATTATCGATATTGCAAACAGAGTTTCAGGTAATTACTACCGTAGCTATCGTCTCCAACAATTATCCAGATTCTCGTTTTACACGAATGCTCTTCGAATAATTTCCTGCACGAGCAAGAACAATGAGACGATACAGATCTTGGCTGGAATCAGATTTTTGAGTATGTGTTGGATCTTACTTGGCCACGAATATATCATTGGAATGATCGGTGGCTACATTAATTTTGCTGATGTTCCAGATGTAAATATTGTTTTATTTTTCCAATTTATTTGTTTCCAAGTGCAATTGTTATGTTCGTTAATTATTCAATTATTTCATCTCTAAAATATTCTTTGCAATTTCAGTGGCTTGACTCTGCTAAGTCCTTGCACATTACTCTCGCGTTTTACGCGGTGGATACATTTTTTGCGATCAGTGGCTTTTTAGTGGGATACGTTGTAATCAAGGAATTGGTCACTGGACGATCCTTCAATATCGTGACATTTTATTTGCATCGATACATAAGGTTAACACCAGCTTTGCTTGCACTTATTCTCTTCGTTACGTATTTTCTGCCACGATTAGGATCCGGTGCACACTGGGATCCAATCGTGGGCACAATGGCAAGTAATTGTAAGGATAAATGGTGGACGATTTTATTGTACGTGCAAAATTACATGAATCGCGATGAATTTGTAAGTGAATACTTGTTTACAAAATATGCTCATTTTTTATTTTATTCTTTTTACTTATTTTGAAGTTTATATCTAGTGCGTTCCTCATTGTTGGTACTTGGCAGTGGACATGCAATTATTTTGGTTCTCGCCAATAATTCTATATCCTTTGGCTAGGAAACCTAAATTGGGTTACATCATCCTAGTCACGTGTTTCCTGATATCGATCATTACTCCAGCTGCTATAATTTATGCAAATAAATATCCAGTTTCGATGGGAGCGAATGTCGAGTAAGGATATATTCTGTTTCTTTTTTATCGTAGAGATAATTAAATTGATCAATTTTCCATTACAGTTTCAATGCAACAATGGATTCGTTCAATGCTGTTTATTTGGCTACGTATTGCAGAGCTGGTCCTTATATCTTAGGGATACTCTTTGCTTATTTATCTATTAACAGAAAATTGGAATTGAAGAAAAGAGTAAGCGAGAATAAATTTATGACCCGATTGTTGGTGTTTAACTAATATGTTTGTATTGCAGAGTCATATCGCTGCTGGATGGTTACTCACAATTTTATCATTTGTTTTTGTTACTATGATGACCCAGCATTTTAAATCAAAAGATTACGAGTACAACGCTGCGTTGGAAGCTTTTTATGCCTCTGTTTCCCGCCCTGTATGGGGCTTTGCGATTCTTTGGTTAATTGTTTCGAGTATTCATGGCTATGGAGGTATTTATTTTATCCCTATATAAATGAAACGTTCACTGTAAAAACTGACCTGAGCCACACAAAAAATTTGCAAAATTATAATTTTTCAATAAACTCTTGTGATATTTATAAACGAGCAAGTGATGATAAATCAATAATTTACTTATGTTATTTTGCAAAATATTAATTCAAGAAGCAATTTATATAAAATTAAACCTTTATTCAGGAAATTCTTATTTCTCTCGGATTGATCTTGCATTGATCGTTTCCATTAAATAATAATTCTATATTTCATAATGACAATTTAATAACAATAATTTATCATTTTTAAGGACCAATAGCTGCAATATTGTCTCATCCATTTTACATCCCATTAGCACGAATCTCCTATTGTTTCTATTTGATTCATTTCAATTTTCAAGTAGCCTTGAATAGTTCAACGAGAACTCCTCGTTATTTCAGCAATGCTACGACTGTAAGTACCAAATAATTCCAGGTGGACGTTCAGTAGATTATTTCTTATACTTTTTTTATTTTCCAGACGTTGGTTGGTTTACACGAAATTGTTGTAGTTAGCTTACTGGCATTCGTAGGCTCGCTGTTGATGGAGTCTCCATTTTTAGTTTTGGAAAAGTTGGTGAAGGAAGCCTGGCTGAAGAAGAAGAGCGAGTCCAGGGAACAAATAGTCAACGAGATAGACAGCGAGAATGAGGAGCAGAAGGATACATAACTCTCTTAAAATAAATAATTTTGGATGTTCTCCAGATAGACTTAAATCAACAAAACGATACTCAAATATTCTTATAAGAATGTCTCTCGCAGGTTGCCTATACTGTGATTGGATCAATTAGACTCTATAGAGAAATATTGCGCGTACCAAAGTCATATATTTTATTTATTGAGTATACAGGGGGTGTAATATTAAAATTGCACTTTGATAGTGAAATGCGTTCCTGAGGACTGCGCGATTACAGCCCTTCAGGCCCCATTAAAATCGTGTAATGGTTGCAACGTTATAGACCCTCGATGATAAACATTTATCGAAACTTCTGAACAGCTGAGACTGAGTCGCTGTGCCGTATGACGTCACGCGAATCACGCAATAGCGATGTTTGGATTTAAAAATTAAAGATCAGAGAGTCTTCAGAAACAGCCTGCGTTAATTGAGTGCAATAATTTTGTAATAGATTTTAAGTAGAAAAAGTAAAATTTAACGGGGCGGAGGAAATAAACGTTTCAATGGAGGAACAAATTGCAGTTGGTCCAAAGAAATGGGACAGTGCAAAATTAATTAGGAAATTTTGTAAATGAAACACAGACGATTGAGTCGATTATTTTTAATTGATAGACCTTTGCTGGGTCATCTTTTATTTATCGTTTAAATCACTTAGATAATTATTTTAAAAAGTATTTAATTGTATACACACGCCATTATTTCTATCAGAACGCCCAAGGTGCTCCGCAAACAAGGCCCTGTCGCACTTTTTTCTTATCGCACAAGCAAATTTCACCATTCGCATCTCATGTTTTTTTGTACATTCTCGCAGGCGTGACTAGATATATGGCTTTAATAATTGTAGTAATATCATTCAATTGTAACAATAATAATAATAATAAACAATACTAATGTTTAATAAAAAAAAAGAAATAACTCTTATCTACGAAATGGAAGTCTAAATTTATCTAAAAACATTTTTATGTTCCAGATCCTACAGCGAATAAAATAGTGTAAAGAGATTATGCAGTCTAATTTTCGTTTACTATCAACTAATTAAGCTCTTACAGTTTTATCTGTACAACCAGGGTATTATTCAAATAGTGGTCAGCCTGAAAATCCGATAGATGGACGATAACAAATTTCAATAGTGGAAAATCCTTGGATTTAAGGAATAAAAGAATTTTTTGTTAAACATAATCTGATCTATCCATGGTTTCCGGTTCGACCGTTGTACAGATGACACCCTGTGCACACTGTATGCAAGTATAAGTGGGCTTGAATGAGCTGGTCAGACATTACGTAATAATGGAGATCAACGAATAGTCGTTGAAAAGGGAATAGTATGTGTTTATGTAAGTGTATTTATGTATATAATATACTGAATGGTGATGACAATAAGGAAAATGTGTAAGTTGCATCTTTTCACATACGTTCATAGACACAATTTTCATACATTTCTAATTAATGTACATATGATATTATAAATGCATTCGAATCCATGATTCTCAATCGTGGAAATCATATCAAAGAAATTATTGTTAAAATATTATAGCAAGAAGTACTTAAGCCCTTCAGGCTATTCTTTTCAATGAGCAAAGTCAGAGAACAGCGATAACTTCTAAACTTGGAGATAGTTTGTACGTTAAGTTTAAGAATAAAGTTACAAAGATGAAGAATCAGACAGTCTTTGCATTCATCCATTATTCTTTCCCTTACTCCCCAAAGGCCAAGACGATGGTTTTGTAGGATATCCGACATTTTCGAAGATGATGCAATCAATGAGTATCCCGATGAGTTTCAAAGCACCATTGACGAAGAGGATGCCAAAAATAAGTATTATCCGACGAGTTTCAAGACGCGTTATAGGGAAGGAATTAAATTCCTTAGAGTGAGATGAGATTTTCGTTTTAAGCTAGGAAAATGTTTGAGTGATATACGTCTATAATGACGAGTTAAATTACAAAGATGAATAATCAAACAGCTTCCAGATTTTTTTTATTATTCCTCTTAATGAGTGGTACCACAGCCCACAGGGCAGTGCCAAGTATGAGGATAATTCCAAAAGCCAAGAATATGGGTTTGTAAGATCCAACATTTTCGAATATGATGCCACAAATGGGTGGTCCGATGAGTTGCAAGACGCCATTAACGAAGAGTGAAATTCCATAAGAGGAGGCGAGTTTTTCCGTTCCAAGCATGTCTGCCAGAATTACAGTAGTGATGCCTATGTACATGCCGGAAGAGAGACCGAAGAGGGCGCAGAAGAATGATAGCATCGTGTAACTGGTGGCCATTGGGAGTAGGGCCAAAGCTATTCCACTCAGTCCAAGGCCACCGACGAAATAATAATATTTCGGCACAAAGTCGATGTCGGATAACGAAGAGCCACTGATTCTGCCAACCAAATCCAAGGCCGAGACTATGGACAGTAGCCAAGCCGATGAGTGCTTGTCGAAACCTTCCTCGATGGCGTAAGACGGTAACAGAATCATGAAATTCACGTTACTGATGGCCGATGTCGTGTTGGAGATTAAAATTACCAAATAAATCGGGTCCCTCAACACGCTGAAGTCGAAGAACTTCTCGGTCACCGATTTGTCCTCAGTCGAGATCGAATTTACCTGTTTCTCCGCGAGACCTTGAACCTGTAATCTTTCTTCCTGACTCTGCGATTTGTCAATCGGACTCTGAACCTCCGATTTCTCTTCAAGATCATTGACCTCTACCTCTTCGTCATTGACGAGAGAGTAAGGAATCGTTATTTCCGGTTCGGGTACTGCAAGAGTGTCTTCAGAGATGCTTCTGTACACTTCCGGTTGGAAAATGGTCTCTTCCTTCTTAAAACGACTCCACGGATTCCCGAAGAATCTTCTCAAACCTTTTCTTTCCAAATTAAATGGTTCTTTATTTTCCAAAGCTTCCTCGGAGTTCGCCTCGTCCAATTTTCTATAAATCTCCGTCTTCTGCTGGGTATCGGTCATTTCTGGTTTTGAATTTTTACCATTTCCATTCGCCGCACTGGCGGCTTCCGCTTTGACTCTGTTACCATCTTGCTCCAGATTAGATTGGCTGGGATTAATTGATTTCCTATTAGAATTTTTCCACGAATTTTCCATTTCCTTATAGGAATGAAAATTGTCCTCCATTTCCCCCCGAGCTTCCTCCTGTTTTCTCAAGGTCGATCTAAGGTTCTTCACGTTTTTCACAATTTCCCTATCAATCCCAGAAAAATCCTCCTCGTTTAATTTCCTGTAAACCTCCGGTTTTTCATTACCAACCACTTCCGGTTTGAAATGCTTGTCACTTCCGTTCGCAGCTCTGATAACTTTCGTTTTGGTTGCATCCTCTTCGTTTTTCTTGTAAGATTTCAGCGAGGAACGGCCGTCGAGAATTTCCGTGAGGTTCTCCAGTTGTTTGGATGTTCCTTCCAGTTTCCTCAAGGACGATCGAAGGTCGTTGCGTAATTTCCACTTCCCCTCGTTCTCCAATCCTTCCTCGCGATACGATTGATCGAAATTGACGTTCGAGCTTTTCCACGAATATTCTACATCCTTTTGGTCTTTCGACGAGGAATGGCCATCGAGAATTTCCGTCAGGTTCTCCACTTGCTTCGACGTTTCATCCTGTTTCCCTTCGATGCTCAAAGTCGATTGGCGATTCTTGTCTGTTCCACATTTCTCCTCGTCCAACGACAAACCCTCGTTGTCCATTCCCTCCTCAATCACTACCATTTTCATATGCTGCTCTACAGGATGGTACAACATCGCGCACACCAATGTGTTCAAGGTCAATGCACCCATTATCAAGACTGCTCCTCTGTCGGTAAAACAGAAACATTATTGAAATTGCTTTTAATTAATTTAGACCGTGTGCATGCACTATTCGAGCTGTTACCTGTATCCAAAACAATCCAGTAAATACTGCAAGAAAGGCGGAAGTAGAATGGTACCAATGGCACTTCCGGAAACGCAAAGTCCATTGGCGAATCCTCGCCATTTTTCGAAATAGGCCGTCACAATGTAAATCGTTGGTGGATAGGTAAGTCCTGCTCCAATACCAACCATTAAACCATAACTGAAAGAGAAAAGATTTGGTAGGAACCAGGAGAGAGCTGATGGAGAATCGTTATATTAATTATGAATTGAAGATTTTAATTACCTGACGTATAAATATGTAACAGAATTGGCAAAATAGCTGAGCATCATTCCACAAGAAGCAAAAGCTCCCCCGATCAAGGTCACGGTCTTATAGGAATATTTTTTTGACAAAATGCTGGAGAGGGGTCCTGAAAAATAAATCATATTTTAAGAATTTTGATAATTCTTAAAAAGATAATAGAAAGTAGAGACGACGAAGAAAGATACAGTAGGATAAACAGAGAAAGGTAGAAAAAACGAGTGGAAGTGAAATATTAATTCTGGCTTAAAATCGCAAATGATCTTAAGTTTGACGAGAAGAACGATCCATACCTAGTGAGTTATAGAGGAAGTAGCACAAAGCAGGCATCCAAGAGGCAGCGGTTGACGAGGATTTGAATACGTGGAGAAATTCCACGAAAAGGACTCCGAAGGATTTGAGAGTTCCTGGGATCAGCAGATTCACGGTCAAAGCCGATATCAGCACCACCCAACCCCAACCACCGTCAGGTGGCACCATTTTGGTCTTCACTGTTTTCGCCATTTTCTATTTTCTTTAACCGGAAATAACCTGCGAAAAATAACAAAGTTTCTTAATTTCTCATACAATTTTCAACATTATAATTTTATGTAAGTATTTCGAATTGGAATAAAAGATACGTCGAAAATGCCTAACCTATCTTCAATAAATTTATTTATTTTCGTCGAGATACTCCCGCATATTTTGTTTTTGCAATACTGTACTTTTGAGTGGGAATAAAAAAAGGATAGTAGAGTAATTTTAGGGTAACATAACTTGGTTATCTATTTTTATATTTTGTATTATATACTCTCTGACGTTAAACGAAGAAGTTATTTGTTGAGAAAGAGTCGAACGATCGAGAAATTCGATCCGAAGAATGGATGTATCAATTGTCGATTGATTTCTCGAGTTCCCAGATTGTTGTTAGTTTCTCTCTCTCTCTCTCTCTCTCTCTCTCTTCGCGTCGTAATAGGTTTTATTCTAGCCGAGCAAAAAGCAGGCAAGAGAAGGCAATGCGTAAGTGCGTTTGTCACGCATGGTTTGTAATGGATACTTTTGGATCTTCCGAGATAAAGGAAGAGTTTGGGAAAAGGAACAAATGGTTGTGGGGGAGGAGGGAAGTACAAACAAATCTTCGATACACAGCGATTACGTAACAAAACCTTGACATCTATATAAAACGTACGAAGGTAATTCAAGAAGATGAATTTATCCAACGGTCAAATTAAAAGAATAAATTTTCTATCCCCTACCTTTTTCTTACGCAACAAATTTTACATCGGACAAGGTCGATACGTTAATTGCTATTTAATCTAATGCTTGATTATTTCAGCGAAAGGAATAATCTGTCGATATAGACGCGAAGCAAGGTCTCTTTCAAATCCCTATATCCAGAAATTACCTTGTTTCTCTGTCAAATTCATTTTATGACTTCTCATTCATCGGTTGTCCCACAAATTCTAAACTTGTACCTTGTAATTTTTCATTGTTCTCTTTACGAATATTTCTTGATAAAATACGAATGCACGAATATTGATTCTTTACTGCAGGAAACGGTAAGTTCGCGAAGTTTACTTTTAAAAGTCGCACACACGCGGGGATTGGCAGATTAATAATAAAAAATATAAATTGCTATTTTTTTAACTGCTGTATGGCTGAATGATAAGGGTAATGCGTTAACATTCAACATTTGGTAATTCAATATGAGTTGTAAAAATTATACTCCGGTATGGTTGTTGAGTTAGGTGTGTCTATTACCATATAGTACTCGTGTGTATGTATATAGTGGTTGGTGAGAAGCTTTTTCATGAAAGTTAGACTGGTTGTACGAAAAAGTCGAGTATCGTATCGTTGTTTGGCTGCTGTGTGTCTGAATGATAAATGTAAATTCATTAAGATGCAATATTTGGTAAGCCAGTGAGTTACAAAAATTACATGCCGGTATCTGGAGCAAGGATAGCTAAGTCTGCAAGTGAACGTTTATATATACTATGCTATATAATATATATATATATAGTAAATGTGTTTGTGTATATATATATATATATATATATATATATATCAACACAGTATATTATAGGACGTTAGATCACTCTGTGAAAAAAACAACATCCCATAACACGATCAATATCATAATTAACGAGATAAATGCCATTGCCACTCACCACTTATAGCTCGCCTTCCTCTCCTTTTTACTCCCTTTTTCAATATCTCCATAACGAACTATTACCTTACACACCGTCTAGTTTTACATAAAATGAAAAATATTTTCTTCTCAACACGTTTCTCTGACAAATTTCTCTATATTTTCCTATTTTATTTAAATTATTGTACTTTAAAAATTAATTTCCAGAACATTAGCAAAGAAAATAAAAATCTGTGTTTTATTTCTTTATAATATCTATACATATTTAATTCCCTTTATGCTCTATTGTAATTAATTGATACAATATGAAATCGACACAGTCGACCATTTGGACTATTGTTTTGAAAACTGATTAGGTTCTTCCAACCTGAGCTGGAGGAGTTATCGTTGAAAAGAGTGCGTCAAACTAAAATATTTCTGACGTTAACCGAGCTTCGGCTCGCGAAGAAGGAAAAAGTGGTTTTGTCTGTGGCGCTGAAGCGTTCGATAAGCCTGAGTAATCCGAGCACGTCTCAGTTACGGTTTTAATCGAGCGTGTGTATATTTTAATGAAAATTGCATTTCACCTACGAGAGTAGAGAAATACGTGATTCCTCGTGGATCAAACATGTTTTTTTCTCGTCTCGCTCCAAGTACCGCAATTCCGTTGATAATTAATCTCTTATCGACGCTAATTATCTTCCACATTTCAGGATTATTTGTCACCTTCTTTTTTCCTGTTTTTTATTTTCTACGCAAATCACCATGAAAAGCAGCACCATAATTCCTTATTCACGGTATAACTTCATTACCGAATAATTCCTAGAAAAAATTGTAGACGGAAAAAATATCCATGAAAATTCTGCTTCGTAATTTTACAATTTCCCCTTATTATTAAACAATTTTCCAATTACATTCAGAAAATAATAGAAAAAATTAATTTTATTCCATAAAAATTCGTCTATCGCTCTGATTATTGATGGAGAAAAGTTAGGAGTAACCAACAAAGATTTTTAATTATTTGTAAAATTGTATAAGAGGGAATTTTGTTGAAAGAGACGAATTTCTTGCGAAATCAGGGATAAAAATATATTATTGCTCGCATTAAATTGAAAGAAATGTGTTGTTCCATGTGACTTATTTTAATCGATTACCACTGGCAAATTTTTCCACGCTCATATATTTTAAACCTTCGACGTTATAGATTTCATCCATCGAGTCTATTCAAACGAATCTGGTTCTCCGTATATATTTAATTAATCGAGAATCGTCGAGGTAAACTCATTAATGCGTCCTAGTGTGAAAGGTTTCTTGGGAAAGGTCTTAATCGCGAGCGAGCCGTCTAATTGAATATTATAATTCTGCACCAGCTTTATTTACTATCTCGATCCGGTGTCCCGTGTCTATAAATTCGAGCAACGATAAAAAAAGAACCAGTGTAAATAATCAATGTTGAAATTCTTTCTCGGTAAATATATCGGAGCTAGAGTTCTCTTAACCAGAAGTTTTGCCATACGCTACATCCTCTGCCTTCCTGTTGCACAAATCTGTTTTGCCTTCGAATCTAAAAAGATTGACCTAATATATATATATAAGCAGTATTATAGTAAAATAATACATAAAATAAACTTTTTCCAACTTTACTACATCAAAAGATATGCATTAACAAATGTTTTATACATGTAACAAAAATCTACACAAATCCATTAATATAATTAATACACTTATAAAATTATTATATTTTTATGAGACAAAACCATCGATATTTTTCATCAATATTATAAGAATTCAAAACGATAGACGAATAAACAGTATCATATATTACATTACATTACGTAATATATAACTGTGACAATAGCAATAAATTCAAAAACATTGATAATTTACAAGCGTACACATAAATGAAAAAAGAATAAAATTCTAAGAAACAATTTCCATCAACTCGTTGTTATCTTATTTTTTTTCTAAATACATCTCGTTAGTGTACCACGTCCAAAACGATTAACTGCAATGCCGAGAAGAATAAGGATGAGATTGGGTTAAGAACGTACTTGTTTAAAAAAATGGCAAAAGCGCAAATTTGTCCACATTTAACGCTAAAGCTACCGATAAAGGTTTAACTTCATCGCAGAGAGTAGCTTTAGTGTCAAAATGCATTTAAGCAATTAGCAAAAACGGAATCGTGAAAAAGCTTTCGTGACCAAAATGGTTAAAAGAACGAGCGAAACTTTTGTGAGGAAAATTGTTTGCTCCCGGCGAGTCGTAAAGTGCGAATTTCCGGTTTCCGGTAAATTATTCGGTTCGATTCCGTCTTGCGTTGTGCAACGACACTGGGATGATCAGAAAAAACGAAGGGGGTAGAAAAAGGAAAGGATTCGATTAACGAGAAAATTATAGGAAGGAGGAATTTTGTGTGACTTGGTAGCCTCCATTGCGGCATTTGACATAATTTAACGGGACTCTGCCGATATCGTCCTTATCTTACTGGATTTGCGTCTGTCTCGCTTTCAATCCCCCCCCCCCCCTCCTTCTCCCTCTCCCTCTTCCTCTCATCAAACCACTTACCCCTTCCTCCCACTCACTTCCACGACCTTTAATTGTAATGATGTAAACTATAATTATTATTATTATGCATAATATACTTTTCAAAACGCAATTTTTCATCGAGCAAATTTTTAATACAATTTTCTTATAGAATACTTATCTAACCTCTTGATTTCCTCACGATAGTTTATTTTATTTTTAATTTATACGTAAAGTTAAACGCTTCTATACGACATTATCTTGCTGAAATAAATTTTGACTAAATTGTGTCAGTAAAAATATATGATCTACGACACAAGTAACTATATACGTTTTAAAATATCACTCCTAAATAAACTCAGCTTATCATTCTTTTTTAACAGGCAATTTCGCTTAGATTTATCACTTTTTACATTGCACGCTATAAAATAGCACCATGACATTGTTTATTTGTAGTGTATCAGATTGTAGTTATCGTTATTCGTACGTGTGCTTTTCTATTCTATTTTTATATTTTGTATAGAAGATACTTCACTTGTATGATAATACAATATTCTATTTTCTTCTTCATCCATCTGTCTAGCCTATCCTCCTCTATCACTCTCAATACAGCAGCGTCTACAATTTGTCTGCAATTATTATTTTCCATATTATTAGTATCGAGCATTAATTTGAATAATAATTAATTAATTATTTTATATTATCAATGCTCTACACATCTTTCTGGTAATATTGCAATAATCTTGTTATACCTACGCCTGCTTATATTTATGTTGATATTAATTAAAGACAGCGTTTACAAATCCACAAATTACGTTTCTTATCTTGTTTCGAATGTGCATTGTGCAATAATAATCGATGCTATTCTATTCTATATATTCTCTTTATTTCCCTACAACACACACTCGCTTTATTTTTTCAATTTTATCACTTTATCATTGTCATTGTTTAATGAAAAAGCCCGAATCTTCCGTAATAATTATTAAAAAAAAGAAACAGTCATTTAACGTTCATCGGAAACAAAGTTTCCATGTTTTCTTCCTCGTATTATTCCCCTCCTGTCAATATACCATAAAACAGTCACCCATTCTCCTCTCGTTTAATAAATAAACAAAAGACGATTTCACCGATATACTCTCGCTCTTCATTGGCTTTTCTTTTTTCTCTATCTCTTTTTTTACGCCGGTTGAACACGACGAAGAAAATCTCTTGCGTGGGTTAAAAAATAAATATTTGCGGAATCGCGATTGGTCGGTGGCGCGTGTAGATGATGATGAAAAAGACGTTGAATTTTCGCAAGGATTCAACGGAGAAACGACGCGAAGGAAAGGTCATCTAAGAAAGAATAGCGATTCTTTATTATTTTTTCAGCAAGGTTTATTTCGACTTGCGATCTTACCATTTTCTTTCTCAGCTTTATTTTTTACTATTATATTTTTGTTTACTAAATTATGAATTATACTAATGAAGCATTGCTTTTGTATAATAAGAATAAAAATTATACTATATCTATTATTCTTCTTTATTTATAATTGTTGCAGACAATGAAATTTATCGAAATTTATGCATTGCGTTTGTACATCGAAATAAATCTATCCATCTTTCCCTGCGAATGATGGTTTCACAAGATGTCGTCTCGTTGCAATACGCTAAACATTTTATTTGATTCACGCATCTCTACATCTCCATATATACACTACTCTCGTAAGAACGTGTCGCGTCCGTTACTCGTATAGATTATCCTTCTTACGTCACATTTCGCTATTAATTTTTCAATAAATCTTGCCAAAGCTATAATCTTCGACAAAATCGTTTATCTCATTACCATGCAGACTCGATAGTTTTTCATTTATCGGTATAGAATTCTCTTCCTTCTTCTTCCTACATTTTAAAGACTGTTCAAGTTTTCATCTATCAATAATTATTCTCTTCCAATAAAAATTGCTATCCCTCCACTCTTGTTTCTTACAAAGTCATGCAGATTAATAATTTTCTCATTCTAATTTGAAACTGTTAATTCCAGTGGCCTGGAAGATCCCCTATTGACTTTAATCGTGTTTGATCGATTATTAGAAATTTCCGTCGTAATAAAATTTCCTCTTACTCCCCCCCCCCCTCCCCCCCGCCTTTTTTTATGAACACAGTTGGGAGTTCGCAACGGAATTAGCATAACGCGCGTGTCTACAGGAAACGACACAAATATTGAATTGACAATTTGTCCCCAAAAATAGTATTCGGGACGGTATATTTAGATGATAATCTCGCGCATTAATTTAACGAGTCAGTGATTTTACTAGAGCTAGGTGAAAAGATTAACGGTTGAAGATTGTTAGCTTAACGGATCATCCCGATTAGCGGAATTCTCTCTCTCTCTCTCTCTTTTCGACTCTGCCTCTCTTTCTTTCATTTTCATTTTCCCCCTCCCCCATTACTCTCTCTCAGATTGGATTTAATCGAGGATCACTCTCAATGTTTAACATATAAATATTTTAACAAGTAACGTCTGTAATAAACAAACAATAATATTTCCAAACTCGCATCTCACGGTCTCGCGCCACGCGTAAACCATTCGCCTCTTTTGCATAGTAATTTTTAGCTTTTACAATTCTCTCCAACCATGAATGTTTCCCTTTCTGCCCACTTCTTACCAAACAATCTTCACGAGCGAGACTTCGATCTTTATTTTATCTTATTTTTTTCAACGAAATCTTGTGCATTGGAAAAATTTACGTTTTTTGGAACTGGATAAATTTTTTTCTTCATTTCTTTTTGTGTGAGTCGAATGCTTGAGACTACAACGAACGTTGAAATTGAATGAAGAAGAAGCGGATGACGAGGGGGAAAAGTTATGAGAATTCTTTGGCGATCTTCGCGAGCTGCGAACGTCTTACGATAATTTTAAGCGATTTTCTGGAAACGTAATTAAAAAAAAAACAATTATCATTCATTGCTTGTAGTAAGATTCTGTTTAACTTTATAGCACCGTTATAGGTAAAAGGAAGAACCGCCTCTCGTTATTTTTAATATACGATCAAACTGGTTCCACCTAAAAAGAATAAACCCTATAATCCGTGTACACTTTACCAATCCGAATACCTCCTCAACATTTCTGTCCTATGACAATTATCCCCTTTCGTATATTTATTCTTTTCCAACACTTCTGATTTTATTAAGCTCCAATTTTTTTAAGAAAGTCATAATGTATATTTGTTATTTTTTTCTATTTTTACATTATTATTATAATGAAAGCTTCTTTAAAATTGATGAAATTTTGGTCAATGAAGTTTCTTCGAAGATATTTTTACGCTTATTTTTATTATTCTATCGATAAGTAAAATTTGTTCTGTAAGACTGGCACGATCAGTTTTCTTACAACAAAACGTGTCAGTTTATGAAAATTTCCTTAATTTCTTAACGACGCGTCATTATCGTTTAAGATAATCGGAGGTGTACAATGAATAATCGTTCATAAAGCAAAAAAGAAAAACTCATTTTTCAATTTAAGATTTATGCAAATAAGCTATTTAAATACTACTTATACATTATTGTGTTTATTACGAAAAGTCTAATTGAGCCCTGTGCTCAAAGAACGATTTTACAAATGGCTCATAGTAAAAAATTCCAAATAGTCACTGTTTGACAGTTATTCATTAAAAGCCATCAATTATGTGAATCTTTCTAAATATATATAGTAATAGTATGCAATGAATGAAATGGGCAAATCTGAATTTTACATACCTGTTTCTCGAGCGTCTTTGTAGTTAATTCTTTAGGTAGGTCAAAATAAAAGGAGAGTGTGTTTCGACAACTACCGGATTCGGAACCGAATTGAAATTTCTAGAGATTATTAAACTACTCTCATCTCTTATCCTTGATCGATTTGTATAATTTGCAACGGATTTCCCCAATCACTGAACGTTCTGCCATATTCACTCTCGAGGAAAAACAACAAATTAGAAAATAAATCAGAGGTAAACTTGGGAGAGAAATTTTTACACTTAGGTGGAGGATTAGTTAGATGAGTGGCGAGGACTCGTGATGAAGGTTAAATGGAAGTTGGAGTTTCGGGGTAGAGTAAGAGTGGACGTAGAGATTTCGTGGTGTGTCGGACAAGCATAATCAATCGCGAGTGTTGGACTGAGAGCCGGCAGATCTCGGGTAACCCGTTCTCCACGTACCACCACTGCCGCCTCCGCCACCTCCACTGCAACCACCACCTTCTCTATTCCATCTCAGCTCCTTCTTCTTCTTCTTCATCGTCGTTTTCCACGTTCCATCGGTACCACCTCCACCACCTTCCTTCCTCTTCTTCTTCATCTTCAACGTACCACCACCAGCTGCCACCTCCTGTGCTACATCCACAACCTCCCTTCTTCTTAGCCTTCGACTTACCATCACTACCACCTTCCGCACTACATCTAAAACCTCCCTTCTTCCTCTTAGTCTTCAGCCTACCATCACCACCACCTCCCTTCATCCTCCTCGACTTCTACGTATTACCTCCGCCACCTCCTGCACTACATCCACAGCCTCCCTTCTTCTTTTTCTTCTCCATCGTCAACCGGGAAACGGCGTGCTCGACTGTCCCGCCTGGGGGGGCATCCGGTAATCTACCGTCCCAAGAATAGTCAACTTCTCCCGGTAAACCCATCCTCGCTGGAATTCCTGCCCAATTACACCTGCAGGATGATTATTATCATGAGGTGCAAAAAGTCTAAGATAAAAACCTGGGGAGCCAACATTATTTCCAACGAGGGTACTGTCAGAGCTCTATGTAAGGAGCGATTCAAATGGGACTCGAACTGAATTAGATGGCTACAGGTGGAAAACAAGCAGCCTTTATTTCTCAAAATAGAAATCCAGTTTGTAAAACGTTTGAAAAATTTGCAAAGATCATCCTTCGTACACGATCGTTGTCTCCCTTTTCTTCTTCTTGTTCTTAATCATATATCTATCACAGTTATTTTAAACACATTTGTTTACATTTAATTAAAAATGATCATTTGACAAGTCAGGGTATAAACTTTGGTCTTAATATTGCAACACGTCAAATGGCCTATTTCTAATGTAGACACTTGCCTGCAGAAAAAGTTATCTATAATTTCAGTGTTAATCCATCCCCTGCAGTCCTTGAAAAATCCCTACTCTATTCATGTACAACGACGATCCCTACCCCCACCTCCTACATACACCGCTTAAATTATTATCCCCTCTTTCAACTTTTTACTCTTCAATTATTTTCCACGCTCAATTAATCATTCGTTTTAATTTATATACTCAAAGTTTGGTCTAATCAAATCGTTTAAGCATAAATCGATCTTATTAATAAAGTGTTTGAATGCCAATTGTTCTAAATTTACCGTTTGCTCTTTTCTCAGTTGTGGTACATATAAATTATTTAAACAAATTATTTCATCTCGTTTCAATTATTCGTATACGTTTAGTCCAAGAGGAAGAGCGGAAGAGAGGGAAGGGGTGGGCAGGGCTGTAAGCAAGAAGAAAATCGAGCTTTCATCGTGAATCGGTACGAGAGGCTAGTGCGTTCTTCAAGGTCGAGCAAAGACTAATACAAATCGCAAGTGCAATTACGATGGAATCAACTCGAGGCCGCCAGGGACAACTACCTGTAAGTCAGCTTACTTACGTTGGATATTACCAACGTATCCAACGTTGGATATTGGATATATACCACCTGTTACGTTATATACATACGAGCTATCCTAAATCAAACATCAAGATAGATTTTATATTAAACATCTTTTCGAAGAATCATTCTTTATTTGTATTCCAGCTTGATCCAATCACGCGCGAATTGATCGAGAATAATGAAAATTTTCTATTTGGGAAAAGTTGAAATAAAATCTGGAAATGGTTCTCGCTTATGCAAGTGACTTAAATTATACTAAAATATAGATTGACAGCGTGTAGATTTCCTGTGTACACGATATATATATATATATATATATATACGAAGATCGTTTCGTAAGAACAAATTTATTAAGTTGAAATTATAATTCATCGACTAAACCAATCGATTAAAAAATTTATCGTATTAGGAAAACTTAATGTGAGAAAATCCTGCAGGATCTCGCTTATGCAGGAGACTCAAACTGTATCTACTGTTCCTATACTATCCTTACATCATTTTCCTTGCAATCGACGAACCAATTTTTTGTATCATTTTGAAAAATCACTCGAGGGTAATTGCCTACACATGTGCAGGAGACTTCAATGATAATTTGAGTGAATTTTCTTATCGTGTTGCTCAACATTGTAAAATCGAATTACGAGTAAAGGAGATTTTTTATTTCTTCTTTCGACAACTTGCGTAGTTTTTATTGCGACTCTTTCCGATGATAAATGACGGGCCATTAGATATTTCTAGAAGTAAAGTCGAAGACAGGTTGAATGCTTGCAATTGGTTGTATCGGAATGATTTAACGAAATAAACTAATATGATGATCGGTAAATCTAATAAGCGTTGACGTAATCGAGACGATTGCACATATTTCCCGTTATAAAGATTGACAGAGAAAATGATTGACGAGAGAATGGGATCGCTGATTAAGGAATAGTTAATAGACTCGTGAACGAAGTTGAGATGCAAATCAGGTCGATTTGTTGTGTGGAACGACGGCTTCTGTTGCATCCACACACAGGTAGCCGTCCCTGGAGATCGCGGCAATCACCGCGCTGTGATTCTGAGTAATCGTATATTAGCGATTGTTTCCATTGCTTTCTTGCAGCACTGTCGAAGGCCATTCGCCTATCTACGTATGTAAACAACATATTAATTGTTAATAATAAATCTCAGCAGTCAACAATAAACCAGCGACATATCAGCGTCCTTAACTAACCCCACTCTTCCTTGCTTTCTATATACTTTGTTCAATTTCCACCGCTCTTATATGTACGAATTATCGGACAGAATTCTCGTTGACCTTTAGGTATCTATATTTTTAAATAAATTTTACGCCTCGCTATATATTTATGTGTTTATCCATCGAACGAATTTTTCAATGTAGGATATAATGTTCAAAGGAAACCGGTCTCGTCCTTTTAAGGTCATTGACCTTTGCTCAAAATTTGCCGCTTCTTTTTTACTGGACCTAACCTAACTTTTAACTCGTTCGAAGGAAGACGGTTGGTTGGATTTTACGGTTGCCGATCGGTTAGCGTTTCAGCTGTTGGAAGACTTGGTTTGAGAGAATGTATTGAGTAAAGTGCAAAGACACGTTGGCGCGGAAGGTCGGCCGAGGACCTCTCCAGCGGTACGAAAAGTAAAAAGAAGAGGGAAATAGGGGGAGGGGAGCCAGCAAAATGACGAAGAGAAGCAGAAGAGGAGACGAAAACAAACCAGGTAAAGTCAAAGACCGAGTAACTCTAACCGATAATGGCGTACAGCAAAAAGCCTCGGGTGAAGAAGCCGGACGAAGAAGGCCAACGTGACTCATGTGGGAAATCTGAGCAAGGACCTCGCGGGATAACGCGAGCTTCGTTAAATTGATTTAAAATCAAGTAAATATTATTACAACGGTCTCCTCGTAAAAGTTAAAATGGCCGGTTGGGATGAGTAATTTTCGAAAT